>NC_071600.1:1200000-2400000 GCF_024509145.1 Vidua macroura | reverse complement strand
AACTTGGCAAGAAACAGGGAACAAAACTTGCAGAAATGAAGGGCAGAGCGTGCTAAAACCAGTGAGGAAATTGCTGAAACTGCCAACAAGAGACTGCACATGCCTGGAGGAGAAAGGTGAAAAGGGCACGGCGATGAAGACGTCCAGCCTTCACCAGGGGACCACGGAGGAAGACGCGGAGCCTTCCTCAGTGCCACCTCCAGCGTGCACTGTGCCTGCGCCTGGCGTGTGCTGATGATCGTAATGAGTACTGAGAAATACTTTGCATAACCACACCTTTTCTAGGGAAAACCATGAATATGCATAAAGTATAACCCTATATTGCAATCTGCTGTGTGCCTGAGCGTGTGTTAGGAGGAGATATCCCCGCGCACCCGGCGCGCTGAATAAAGCAAATCCCCGCTCCTTGGACTTGGTCTCGGAAGTGTCTCCTGGCCCGGTTTGGGGCCATTCCTGACCACAGGGTTCTGTCAAGTCACAGTGGAACCTTGGTGCCACATTGTTCCATGGCCTCACAATGCTCTCCTGGCTGCCATGAGGTCCCTCCCTCTGTGACACACTGCAGCCCTGGTTCCATGAGGGTCTCTTGGGTTCCACGGTGCACGCCTTTTTCACATCTGAGCCTTGCTTCCATGGGTTCTGTTATGGACAAATTCAATTGGGGAGGCCAATTATAGATAAATCAATTAACAAGAATTTATTAAGCAAGCGGTAGTAAGCAAAAGATGCTCTTTAGATCAACTGTGATGTCATGTTCCACGTTCCAGCTGGAACTTCCAGCGTCCAGCAAAGAGCACAACACAACCACTGGCCCTGTGTCAGCCCACCTTGTGTCAGCCCTTGTGCCAGCTCAGCCTTCACCATGCTCCCTGTCACCCTTCTTGTCACCTGCGCCCTGATACTCCCATCAGTCCTGAAAGCTCTCGATTGCCTGGATTTTGTCATCCATCCCTGCAGGATGCTGACATTGGTCCTGAGGAAGGTACGGTGCCATTCCATGGAGGTGGACACCCCCCAGCTGCCCGGCTGGGCTGGAGTTCTGTGGGGATGGTGTGGGACAGGGACCCCACTCTGAGGTGTTGCTACCTCTGCAGGCTGTCACAGACAGAGAGGACGAGATGGAGGTGGACATGCAGACTGATACAGAGGAGGACATGGAAGTGGATGGAGAAGAGACTGCAGAGGAAGAGATGGAGGTGGATGTGACAGAGGAGATGGAAGTGGATGTGGAAGAGTACATTGAGGACATGGACATTGATGAAAAAGATGAGGAAGAGGCCATGATCTTGGGATGAAGACCAATACCAGCAGCAGGACGTGGTCCCCACAGGCAGAGTGGGTCCCCTGCTGCCAGGCTGAGACTGGGCTGGGTGGTCCCTGCTCAGGGATGTGGTACCCGTGCACTGGATTCTGGTGGCCATCCCCAGCCTGTCCTGCGCTTGCTGTGCCAGCCTGGGGGCACATGGAAGAGCCTTCTCTGCCTGATTGGAGTGACTGTGGCACTTGCTTTTCCTCAAGGACGGATGGAGATCCCGGACAGAGATGCCACCCTTTTGTACATACGTTTTAGAGTTTGTTGTTGTCTTTAGGATATAGATTTAAGGGCTTCTTTTTGTCTTCTGTAAATACGTTTCATAGACTTTTGTTAGATATGTTCTTAGGTATATACGTTCTATAGACAGTCATTGTTACAAATGTTCTTACAATGTAAATGTGTTCTGTGTTCTCATTGCTGTTCTTCTGAAAATAAACAATCTTTATTGTCCACGCCCCAGTACTCTTTCCATTTGCTTCAGGCACAGGCAGCATTTGCAAAGTTGTGGTTTCCTCTTGCTCCAGGTTCCCAGGGCTGGAGGTCGGTGGGGGAGCTGGCACAGCCACGACCATGTGCTACCCAAACCAGGGTGAGCTGGACCACATGGTGTCGCTTAACGAGGTTTCTATAGCAGCACACAAAAATTAAGTTACTCAAGAACTGTTATTCCCTTTATTCAATTCCCTGTATTCAAGGTTACTCAAGAACTCTTATTCCCTTTTTCTCTCGATGCCCTTGTGCTGCACGTTGGGCACCAAAATCCATCTTGGTTTGAAAAGACAGGTTGTCGCCCTGGTTATCAAGAGTTTTCTAAAGCCTTCTGAGTTTACATTTGTCATGGTTGGACACTGGCGCAATGCTAGCGTCCCCATGAAAATGCACCTTTTCTAAATAAATGCTGTGAGATGTTATCAGGAACAGAGCAGAGCAGGCCCAAGCTTAATAACAAAGGAAAAAAACTTTATTAAACTACTACTAATACAGAAAACACATAAACTAAATCCAGGATGAAGACCTTTTAAACCACCCCTCCTCCTCCCAATTCTAAAAACACCCAGCCATGAAACATCACCCGGGATTCTTGATCAAATCACCACCCTTCAGGTAATCTATACTCAAACTATCAAGGGAGAGAGAAGTCTCTCTTGCACCACAGACCCCCCAGGAAACACAGCTGCCCCCCTGTGTTTCCCTGTCACACATGGCAACCGCCCGGAAAAAAAAATCTGCCAGTGTGACACTCTCCTTTCCATGTCACACTGCTCTCACCACCGTGCATGGACAGACTGCTCATAGGGCTCCTTTAAGGATGCTTTGCTACGGACCTAAAAATACAACAGTTCAGTTTCTCATCCTGGGACTACCGTCCCCTCTATTTTCCCCTGGGGCCGAGGGGTCTAAAAACAGGACTCATCTTCTTCCCGAAGACAGAGGGTATCACCATTCCCTCTTCAGCTTTCTTCGTTTCTCGCCATTCTTGTGCCGTTCGAAGCTGAAGCAGGTCTCCCTGGGTCACCACTGCATCTCCCTAAAATGCAGTCTTTATTGCAGGAGATTTTGGTTCAGTCTATGGCTAATAAGAAAAGTCTAGCTAAAAGCTACTTCATCATTTCCTCTCACTTAAATATTTCTTCTTCTAACATTTCAAGTCCTGGACTATCTCTTTTCCACTACAAATCAAGGAGGAGTAATACTTTTAAAAAGCCCTCATTTCTTGGAAAGGGTTAAACGTTCAGACTTCTTGGACGGCTGATATCTCGGTCTGGTGTTCTGCCGCTTCTTACGCTGGACATCCCCCCCCCCCTTCTCCTTCTCCTCTGCCGGCAAATTTCCAGGTGCCGCCAGGCTCTCTGTCTTTTTCCCTCTTGGTGGGGGGGGGGGGGCAAAGGCATCTCCGCTTCTCTCCACCCTTCCGTCCACAGGAGCTGGCTTGGTTCCAGACCCTCAGCCCCCCCACCCAGCCCATGGCTGGGCAGGGGAGAGTCTGCACTCTCTGACGACCAGAACCAAAAGAGAGAGTTCTCCTGGGAGTTCTTGCTTTTAACCCCCTGTGTTCTCAGAGGCGTGTCCATACTTTCAGTGGTTACTCTAGGTGCCAATATCTAAACCTGACCACTGATTGGTTTGACCCAACTTCCTAAAAAAAATTCACTTCCATGTCAAACCACGACAACATTCTTGTAGAGAACTTTCTCACACAACTTTCTGTAAATAACCTATTGTTTTGCATTCTTTCATAGAGGCGGAGAAATTTGATGTACAGGTAGTTTGTCCAGTGTCCTTGGAGAGGTGGCACGTTCACCCTCCAATCCACTGGCATCTTTTGAGAACTATAAAAGATTGGAGTCAGAAAAAATAAATTAGTCTCTTCATTGTGACCGAGGCTGTGGTGCGTCGTTTTTGCTTGTGTCATCTGGTGACAACAGGTGTCTGCTAAGGAAGGCAGGAGCCTTCCTGGAAACGGAAAATGTAAACCTCCTCCCTCCAAGTTATTATAATTTTGAAATTAAAAGGCTCTCAGGCAAAGATATGGGAATAGGAATAACAGTTCTTTACTAGGAAAATTAAAAATATAACTGCAATAATACAAACAAACAAGAAAACCCAAACAACTGACAGAGTCAGAATACGACCTGGCACCCTGTGGGTCAGGGTGTTGGTAGCAGCACTCCCAAACCCAGCTGGGGGAGCGGAGGTTTGGGGGGAACAATGGGAAGGGGGTGGGAGAGGGGGCACAGGGGGAGGTGGGAGCCGCTGAGGTTCCCCCAGGTCACCCCAGGACCCCCAGGCCCTGTCCCAGCCCCCCCAGTTCCCTCTGCAGCCCCGGCTGAGGGGGCTCAGCCCAGGAGCCGCCGTCGTTCGGGGCTCCCCCGAGGGCAGCGAACGGGAGAGCTCCCAGCTCGGAGAGGCCCCAGCAGAGGAGGGGATCTTGTCCCTCCTCGAGGGCCTTGAAGGGTCTTCAGGCCCCTCTGAAGAGGAGCTTTCCACTTTTTAGGGTTTTTTGGAGGGTTCCCACCACTCCAAGGGTGTTTTTCCTCCCCATTTCAGGGTGTTTGTGGGGCCGCAGCCCCACAAGCCCCTTTTTAGGGGGGATCACTATGGCGTTAAGTGACATTTTTTATGGGCCCCCCCACTCCAAGCCCCTGTAGGGGATGTTTTGCCCCCCCAGGGAGGATTTTTGGGGTTTAAGGGCCCCCACTCTGGTCGGGTCCCATTCTACCTCCCCTTAAAAGGGAAACACCACTCCCGCTGATTCCGGCAGCGGAGCCCGGGGGCGGTGGGAATCCCGGGAGGATTTGGGGGTACCTGGGAGGGTTTGGGGGTCCCAGGAGGGTTTATGGGTCACAGGAGGGTTTGGGAGTCCCGAGAGGGTCTGGGGGTACCTGGGTGATGCCGATGATGGCAATGGGGACCCTGTGCTGGGTCTATACTGGGAGCCACTGAGGTCATACTGGCAGTGAGCAGGACTGTACTGGGGGTGACTGGGTGCAACTGGGATCGTACTGGGTGGAACTGAGATGACACTGAGGGTGACTGGGATCATACTGGGAGTGACCAGGAGCATGCTGAGGGCAGTTTGGACCATGTTTGGGACAACTGGGATATACTAGGAGCAACTGGAACTGCAGTGAGGGTAACTCGGAGCAGCTGTGGGCAACTGGAGTCATGCTGGAAGCAACTGGGAGGAAGTGGGAGAGACTGGGAGCATGCTGGGGACAACTGGGATATACTGAGAGAGACTGGGAGTCACTGGGATCATACTGGGAGGGACTGGAACCACAGCAATGGCCTGGGTTGGGTGATGTGGGGCCTCAGGGAGCACAGGGAGCACTGTGACCCTGCGGGGCCCGATGGAACCAAGGGGACATTGTGACACTCTGGGCCCGGCCTGGCCGTGGGGTGTTTCGGGAGCCCCGGGGTGCCCAGGGCAGCAGAGCAGAGCCCCTGGCTCAGGGGCAGCAGCTCCCCGGGACACCCTGGGCAGGCAGGCGGCAGGGGATGCCCAGGGAGAAGAGGAAGCCAAGGCCCAGCGCCCCAAGGGCGGCACCGGCTGAGGGACGGGGCAGGAGGGAGAGGCCACTGCTGGGACGGCTCCGGGGCTGCCCAGCACTGAGCCAAGGTTCTGTGACATCACAGGGCTGTGTGACATCACAGGGGCTGTGTGACATCACAGGGGCTGTGTGAGGTCACTGGGGAGGTCACTCCACCCCAGCCCCCCCTCACAGTTCCCCCAGAGAAGTCCAACGCTGCTCGTGCACAGTGGGGTCCCCTGTCCCCCCGGGTCCCCCTGCCCCCGGCGCCGCAGCCTCCCCCAGAGGATGTTCCACGAGATCGACCCCAGAGCCTGACACGGGGACGGGGGACGGGGCCGTGGGGGGTGGGACAGGGGGACAGGGACCCCCCGGCAGCGTCCCCGTGTCCCCCAGGGCCAGAGCCTGGGCCAGGGCTCCTTCACCCTGTTACCAACGAGGGCTTGAGAGCGCTGAAAAAATCCCCAGCAAGGGAGCAGCAAAAAACAGATTTAATATTAAGTGACAGCACGGCAAAGTTCCTTGGCAAGAGTCGCTCTGCTCCTGACTGGACACTTCAGACACACCAAGGAAACAAAGCAACAACAAAACCAAACCGAATCCAGGCAATGAAACGTGAAATGAACCAAGAACTGGGGCTTTCCTTCCTGTGGATAAGAACTGTCCTTCTAGACAGGTGCCCATGGCCAGAACTGGGGTTCCACCTCCAACATTGCCTGTTGTGACAGACTGGAGGAGATTGTTGGCTGGAAACATTTCATGTGTGGGGAGGAAGGGGCAGGTCCAGCCTTGCCCTGCCCTGGAACCCCAGCCCTGCCCTGCCCTGGAACCCCAGCCCTGCCCTGCCCTGGAACCCCAATCCCCCCAGAGCCTCTATCCCAGCCCAGCAGTGGCTGCCAGTGCCTGGCACAGCACAGGCAATGCTCCACAGCCACCTCTGGAGCCCCAGCCCAGCTCCTGAGTGACCAAATGATCCCAAGTCCCACCTGGGGGAAGGGCCCAGGAAGAACAAGGGGTATTTAAGGCTGACCACCAGGCAAGCACACATCTTGACCCTACTTCGTTTTGGAATTTCCACCTGAACAATGCTGGAATCCAGGAGCTGGTAGCTCTGTGTGTGCTTCTCTAAAATTTTTTTGCCTATCTTTCTGTCTTCTACTTCCATCCACTTGCAAATGTTGATTAACTTAAAATTGAACAGGCATAGAGATTGTGAAGTTAAATGGGCCAAGTTAATGCTTTGAGAAGTGCTTTTTCTTCATTGAATGTCGTATTAAAACTTTTGCCAAAGTTTCTCTGTTTTTCTAAAGTTCCCAGTAAAGGCTGTATTTTTGTTTTGAGCTCCTGAGAATCTCTTGATGGTGTTTCTCCAGTGAGTCCAATTTGGAGCACATGAATAATTGTAATTCCTTTTAAATGTCTCCTTGAGTGAGATTTTTAGTGGATGGGGGTCAGGGCTTGTGTGTCCTGCTTGGCACAGCCCAGGCAGGGCTTTCACAGCCCCATCCCACACTCCATTTCCCAGCTGGAGCCGCTGGTGCCTCTGAGTTCTGCTGCCCCAGCCCCAGGGACGCTCTCCTTGTCTGCCCATTCCCCCACGGTCTCTGGGCAGGGATGGCCTCAGTGGGGGCTGCTGACATCCTCAGCACCTTGGAGGCTGCTGCTGAATTTTACTGCTCCAGAGGCTTCTTCAGCCTTCAGCTCTTCAGTTCAGGAATTCAGTGTCATTAATATTCAGGGCTCATTAACATTCAGAACACCTTAACAAGCCAAGCCTCTGGGAATAATTTAAGTTTTCAAATCTTTTGTGGTTAATTAGACAGATTTCAGAAGCCTATTGCAAGTGAATACACTATATTTAAAAATACAGTGAGAAAGATTTTTTAAGTCCTGTATAGTTTTTTTTTTTTTTTACTGTTAATACATTGATAAGTGCAATCTCCAATTGACTCTAAATCCAAGTACCTCCTCATGCAGTTGGAATAGATATGAAAATCAAGACCCTATGTGGCTGACAATCAATCAGACTCTGTCCCTACCCCCACCCCACCATTGCCCCCATCCAAGCCCTGGCACTCAGAGCAGCCTTGTGCAAATCTGAGCTCCCTCCAGCCCAGGCTGCACCTGCAGCTTTCAGCTCCTTGGCTCCAACTCCCACCTGCTTTCCCTGGAGAAGGAGCTGCCCGAGACACAGAGGGATGTTCATTTCTTGTCAGCCAACAAAGCCACGGGAAGGCACAGCTCCATTCAAAGCAAAAGTCATTCTTCTCCCTGGCTGTGCCCAGCCCCTGATCCCCACAGCCTGTCCTGTTTCCTTCATCCCTGCATTGCCAGGGACTTTCTGGGACAAGGCAGCTCTGCTCTGGGGATGGAGGGAGCTCCAAGTGCAGCCACTGGAGTGGGAACCACAATTCATCAGGTTTGTGTCCTTTGGGGGTCAGGAACTGGTGAGACTCAGAGGCACAGAAAGTTTCTCTTCAAGGCCAACAGACCGCAGTTGAACAGGACACAATCTAATAACCATCACATTCTTTCCTGAGGTATGTGCAAGAGGAACAGTTTTAGACGAAGACATAAGAAAAGGCAATTCTGTGATAGATATAAACAGAATAAAATAAAATTCATATTTATTTGAACTTCAGAAAGATTGGGCCACTCCCTGACTTTCAAAGCATGAAGCCAGTCTGTTGAGGGACACTTGAATGACCAGAAAGCATCTGGAGGAGGAAGTCTAGTTGCAACGGGAAATATATAGATCCACCTGGTCTAAATGAAGAGATGTCCTTAGACATGGCCATTTAAAAAGGAGAGCTGAAAACACCTGAAAGAAGAGGGAGACGAAATAATAAACAGGATACTAATGACACAAGTAGATGGGAAGATTAGTCTTTCTTCTCCTGCCGTCAGTACACTTCCAGGAAATTCCTGTCCCTAGAGGGAAAACTTTGCCATTTCTTTAAAGTACTCAAGTGACACAGGTAATAAAAATGTGCCTGTATACTAATAAAATAAGAGGTATTAAAACCTTTGCCTCTTTCCAGGCAGACATCAGCTGTGTGCCCATGAACAGGCAGTGCCACTTGTGCCCTGAGGTGCCCAGCTGGGATTGGATCTCTCAGAGAGGAGCTGAGGGAGACCAGAGCACCTTGCAAGCTGCAGGTCCCTGCCAGCCTCTCAGAGCTCCTGTGCCATCAACATCTGCTCTGCTCCAGGCTGAAACAGGGCCCAGCATGGTGCCGGGATCTTCTGAGAGCTGAGGTGTGTGCTGGAATTCCATGCCCTCGCCATGGCGCAGCAGCCCTGCATTTCCCTGCTCCAGCCTTGGTCTCCAGCACAGCCATGGAGGCTCTTTGGGCTCCTGAGTGTTCCTGCAGCCCCCAAGGGCAGCTGAGCTCTGCCTTTGGCACAGTCAGCCCTGGCCAGCGCAGGCCACGCTCAGCAATTCCTTGTCTGTGCCCGGCCTTGCTGCCAGCCCCGGCAGCGGCTGCGTGGCCCCTTGGTGGCCCTGTGCTGGCCCAGCCATGGTGCCACAGCCCCTGTGCAGGCCCAGCCCAGGACAGGAGCATTGCGGCTGGGAACGGCCCCTGTGCCGTGGTGCCCACGGCAGCCTTGGGGCTCTGTGCCCCATGGCCTCCCTGCTGGGCAGCCTCTGCCAGCTCCTGCCCAGCCCCTGGCACCTGTGGGGCTGCACAGACAGCCCTGCCCCGGGCTCTGCCGGCCTCTGGGCCAGCAGAGAGGCCGGCCAGGGCTGGCCATGGCCGGGAACAGGCCCTGAGCCCCGCAGCAGGATGGAGCTGGGCCACAGCCAAACTCAGCCCAGGCCAAAGCTGGGCTCAGCAGCCAGGGCTGCCAAGGGCTGGGGACAGAGGCTGGCGCTGACAAATGTCCTGGGCCCCCTCCCTGCTGTGTCCATGCCCCCAAGGGCACAGAGCAGCCTCCTCTCTCGGGCACTTGCCTGTTTTCAATGCCTTGCACAGGCGCTGGCCCTGCCCCACAAGGCCTGGGCTGAGTCCTGCCCCTGCACGCTCAGCCAGGCTGAGATGGACACTGATGGTTTCTGGGCCAGGCTCTCGGAGCCCAGCCCAGCTCCCTGCAAGCTCTGCCAGCTGCCCTGAGCTCTGTGCAGCACCAAGGGCCTCTCCCCAGCACAGCCCAGCCGGCTCTGGCCCCACAGCTCTGCTCAGGCCAGGCTGCTCTGGCCACTGGCCCCACGGCCTCAGCCCCTGCCAAGGGCACAGCAGCAGCTGCAGCTCAGCCAGGACTCAGCCCCAGCCATGGGGGAAGGGGCTTGCCCAAGGCACAAGGAGGCTCCCTGGCTGCCCTGCTCCCCTCGGCCTCAGCTGCTGAGAGCTCTGCAGCCCCTGCTGCCATCCCATCTGCCCAGGCCAGCACAAGAGCCCCGGCCTTGGGGCCCTCCAGAGCTGCTCCTGCTCCAGGCCCAGGGCCCATCCCAGAGCTGGGGCAGCCACAAAGCTCTGCCCATTTCTGCTCATTGCTGCTCTGATGGGGATGGATCCTCAGCCCCTTGCAGGTTCCTGATGAATTTTCCTACTCCAGAGGCCTCTTCTTTCTTGAGCTCTGCAGTTCTGGAATTCGGTAAGAAGAGCTCATGAACATATGTTCAAAACTCCCAAACAAGAAATGCCACTGGGAATAACTGAAGTTTTCAATTCTTCTGTGGTTAATTAGCCAGATTTCAGAAGTGTATTCAAAATGAATATACTATATGGAAGACTATGCAGGGATAACTGTTTTGTCCTGTGTTCTTTTCCTGTTTTTTCCTGTTTAGAGATTGACATCAGCAATGTCCAATTGATATTGACCCCCAGCATCTTCTAATGCAGTCCGAATAGAGATGAAAATCAAGACCCTTCATGGCTGACAATCAATCAGACTCTCTCCCTTCCTCTTCACCACTATTTCCCTCATCCATGCCCTGGCAATCAGTGCAGCTGAGGAATGGAGTCACATCCAGGGGTGTCCCCAGGGCTCAGGATTGGGGCCAGGTCAGTGAAATCTCTTTATTGCTGATCTGGACGAGGCCATTGAGGGCACCCTCAGTCATTTCCAGGCGAGCCCAAGCTGGGTGGGAGTGTGGCTGTGCTGGAGGGCATGAAGCTCTGCAGAGGGATGTGGAAACCCAGGGCAAGGGGGAAATCCCCCTGTCTGCCCTGGGGTGCTCTGACTCCCAGGAAAACACTGACTTTGACCCTCTTTCATGGAGAAGGCCTCCTAAGCCTCAAAGTAAACCAGAGTCCACAAAAGTGTGAAATATATTGTAGAGATTGTAGAGAGTAGTTTAGTATGTCACATGGGTGAGAAATTTAGATTTTAGCATTTTTAGCATATTGTAGATAGATGCAATATGGAGGATGCAGGGTGTTGTCTCAAAGTACTTTGTTCTTTCTTCTTCCTACTTCTTCTAGGGTTTCGGTGGTATCTTGTAATTGGGCAGAAAAATTTGCATTGCAGACCTTTAGGGGTCAGTTATTGAGTAAGAAAGGGAAATAATCTAGGTGTCATTTCTTAATTGGGTAGTTTAATTTTAGATTAGAGCTAAAAAGACCTTGTGGCACGAGTTTGTTAGCAGTTCTGTGCTGTTTTCACGCATGTAAGGTCTGAGTGCAGATAGTGTGCTGAAGTCTTGATAAGAATAAAACAAGAACCTGAAGACTGAAAAAATCCTGTGTGCCTGCTTTTCCTAACAAAGAACTGCTTCAAAGAGGGTTTCACCCTGTCAGGGGAGCCCTCAGGGAGTTGCCCGACCTGGGGCCCACAAACTCACAGAGGGATCTGGACAGGCTGGAGCCATGGGCCCAGGACAATGGGATGAGGTTCCCCAAGGCCAAGGGCCGGGTCCTGCCCTGGGCTCACAACCACCCCAAATCCCTGGCCGTGCCCTGCCCCTGATCCCCACAGCCTGTCCTGTTTCCTTCATCCCTGCATTGCCAGGCACTTTCTGGGACAAGGCAGCTCTGCTCTGGGGATGGAGGGAGCTCCAAGTGCAGCCACTGGAGTGGGAACCACAACTCATCAGGTTTGTGTCCTTTGCGGGTCAGGAACTGGTGAGACTCAGAGGCACAGAAAGTTTCTCTTCAGGGCCAACAGACCATGGTTGAACAGGACACAATTTAATAACAATGACGCTCTTCCCTGAGCTATGTGCAACGTCCCAGCAGTGTCTGATGAGTCCACCAGCCACAAGTGATTTCCATACTAGAATGGATTTTAGTATGGAAATGTGGTCCTGTGATAGATATAAAGACATTTAAGTTCTTGTATCAGGATGCTCGTCCTGGAGCAGGGGCAAAAGAGCTCAAACAATTCCTGATTTGCAAAGCTGCCAGTGGTGGATGGAGAAGGGAGGTCAGGCTGCTTTTGGTGTTGAGGATATGCTGAAACCAGCCTGACTCATTTCATCTCCTCCTGGCCTGGCTGATCTCCCCTCTTTCCCCTTCCGCCCATTGGCTTTTGTCTCCCACCAGGCCCCCCTGGTGAAGAGCCTGGCTCTGTGTTCTCCATCCCCTCCTCGCTGGCACTGCCAGGCTGGGATGAGGAGCCCCTCAGCCTTCCCTGCTCCGGGCTGGACAAGCCCAGCTCCCTCAGCCTCTGCTCACAGCCCAAGGGCTGCAGCCCCACCTTGGAGGCCCTTCCCTAAGCCTGCTCCAGCTGCCAGACATCTTTCCTGCCCTGGGGAACCCAACCCAGGCTACAGGGACCTGGATAATCCACGTCCTTGATGTCCTGGTCACACAGCCCTGGCCCCTTTTCCCCGTGTCAGGCTCTGGGCTGGATCCTGTGGAACATCCTTTGGTGGAGGCTGTGGCTCCAGGTGGGCCGGGGGGATAGAGGGAGACAGGGACCCCGCTGGGCATGAACAGCATTGGACTTGTTGGGAGAAACTGTGAGGGGGAGCTGGGGCGGAGTGACCAACCCAGTGACCTCACACAGCCCTCCTGGGATGTCACACAGCCCCTCTGGGATGTCACAGCCTGCTCTGGGATGTCACAGCCCATTTTTTAATCTCACACAGATGGTGTTTGATGCCACAATCCATTCTGTGATGTCACAGAGCTGCCCTGTAATGTCACAGCAAAATTCTGTGACGTCACAGTATGCTCTGTGATGTCAGACCTCTGTCATCACAGCCAGCTCTGTGATGTCACAGACAGTCTATGATGCTGTAGCTGCACGATGACCTCACATAACCCACTCTGTGATGTCATAGCCCACTCTGTGACCTCATATTACCAGATGATAAATTGTCTTGAAGTTCACCAGCCTCAGTGTCCTGCCAGCTCAGCCAGGCCCACGGGAACATTGGGGTCCACGACCACCAGGGACCACCAGAGAGACCCCCAGGACAGAAGAACGCATGGGTAAAGGTGAGGGGAAATATGTTAATGATTTTGGGGAAATTATTATCAGATGTGTGTTTAGTCCAGGACAATCAATGAATATGTGTGCAAAACACAGAATATGAACAGAGAAGGGCTGGTGGCAGATGTGGGTTCAGAGGCTGCCTGGGGCACAGTGACCATGAAATAATCAAGTCTTCAATGTTCTGTGAAAGAAGGAGGGGCAGCAACAAAACTTCCACACTGGAATGAGGAAGGGCAGACTTTGGCCTATTTAGGATATTGATTTGGGGAGTACCCAATCAGGTACTGATTTAAGGGAAGCAGCCCTTAAAAACAAAGGGTTCCAGGGAGGATGGACACATTTCCAGAAGGTAATCGTAAGGGGGAAGGAGCAGCCTGTCCCAGTGTGGCAAAAGATGAGCTGGTGAGGAAAATGACTGTCCTGGCTGCCCATGGAGCTGTTGTGGGAACTCAGGGGAAAAAAGGATATGCAACTCAAAAAGTGTTTAAGGATGTCGTTAGGTTATGCAGAAGGAAAATTAGACAGGTGAAAGCTCATTTAGAACACAACATGGTGGCTTCTGTAAAAAAAAATGAAAATGTTTCTATAAAAAAAAATTAGCAAAAGGAGGGGGAAGGAGAACCTCTACTCTTTATTGGATGCAGTGGAGAATATAGAAACTAATAATAAGGAAAAGGCTTAGCAATTTAACGCCTTGTTTGTCTCAATTTTCAATATTAGGACAGGTTGTCCTCAGGACAAGAGTTCCTCTGAGCTGGCAGATGGGCACAGGGAGCAGAACAGCCCCTGTAATCCAGGAGGAAGCAGGTGGTAACGTGCTGAGCCACTCCGATGCTCACAGGTGTATGGGATGGGATGGGATCCATCCTAGGGGGATGAGGGAGCTGGTGGATGAGCTCCCCAAGCTGCTCTCCATCATTTCCCATCAGTCCTGGCTCAGCAGGGAGGTGCCAGAGCACTGGAGGTGCCAGTGTGAGCCCATCCCCAAGAAGGGCTGGAAGGAGGATCTGGGGAACTCCAGGCCTGTCAGCCTGACCTCGGTGCCCGGCAAGGTTCTGGAACAGATCACCTTGAGAGCCATCACAGGGCACCCACAGGATGGCCGAGGGGTCAGAGCCAGCCAGCGTGGATTTGAGAGGGGCAGGTCCTGCCTGAGCAACCTGATCTCCTTTTATAACCAGGTGACCCAGCTGTGGATGTGGGAAAGGCTGTTGTCCATCTGCACTTCAGCAAAGCCTTTGACACTGTCTCTGACAGCATTCCCTGGAAAAGCTGCAGCCCACGGCTTGGGCAGGTTCCCTTCTTGCTGGGAGATGGAAGAGCTGGCTGGAGGCTGGGCCCGGAGAGTGGTGGGGATGGTGCTGCATCCAGCTGGTGTCCAGTCTCCAATGGTGTCAGCCAGGGATCTGTGCTGGGCCCAGTCCTGTTTAATATATTAACATATGATCTGAATGAGGAGATCCATCATGACCAAGTTTACAGATGACACCAAGCTGGATGCAAGGCTTGATCTGCTAGAGGATGAAAGGGCTCTGCACAGGGCCCTGGACAGGCTGGATCCAGGGCCCAAATCCAACAAGGTGAGGTTTAACAAGTCCAAGTGCCAGGTTCTGCACTTTGGCCACAACAACCCCTGCAGCGCTCCAGGCTGAGGACAGAGGGGCTGGAGAGCAGCCAGGCAGAAAGGGACCTGCAGGGACTGATGGACAGCAGGCTGGACATGAGCCAGCCATGTGCCCAGGTGGCCAAGAAGGCCAATGGCTCCTGGCCTGGATCAGGAATGGTGTGGCCAGCAGGAGCAGGGCAGTGATTCTTCCCCTGTGCTGGGCACTGGTTGGGCAGCACCTCGAGTGCTGTGTCCAGCTCTGGGCCCCCAATTTGGGAAGGACATGGAGGGGCTGGAGCGTGTCCAGAGAAGGGCAACAAGGCTGGTGAGGGGTCTGGAGAACAAGTCCTGTGAGGAGCAGCTGAGGGAGCTGGGGTTGTTGATGCTGGAGAAGAGGAGGCTCAGGGGAGACAAGGCGGTGTCAGGGCACGGGTTGGACTTGATGATCTCCAAGGTCTTTTCCAGCCTTGCTGATTCTGGGATTCTCTGAAACCACCCTTGGAGCAGTTGCAGGAGGAGCCCTGGGCCTCCTCTTCAGAAGCTGCAGCAGCCCAGGTCCCTCAGCTTCTCCTCACAGCCCCAAAGCCCATCCTGTCAGTCCTGCAGAGCCTCTGCAGCTCCTCCTCCTTGCCCAGAACAGGGAGCCCCACAGGCAGACACAGCAGCCCAGATGTGCCCCCCTGGCCTGGGCTGCCTCTGGCAAGGGAGCAGCACGAGGCACTGCAGGAGCCTGCAGACAATTCCTGCAGCACTTGTGGGATGATCCTGCTCCCCAAGGGACGTTCCCATGGTGCCAAGTCAGGAACTGCAATGGGGAGTGGGGCCAGAGAGGAAAGGGCAAACAGGGATGGGCTGTGTGCAGGGGAGGGAACAGGGGTGGTCAAGAGGAAGAAATTTGTATTAGGAAGAGTAAAGAAAGCAAAGGTGAAGCCAAGGAAATGCTCAGGGCAGTTTGGGGGTGGCTGCCAGGCAGCCCTGGCTCTGAGCAACAGCGTCTGCAGTGGGACAGGAAAGTCCCAGCTGATGGGAACAAACTTTCTGGCTGAGTGCAGAGGCCAGGACAAAGCTGAGTGGTTTCCCTGGCGTCCCCCAGCCCTTCCTGGCCCCAGGGGCTGATGGCATTTGTGCTGCCTCAGGTTCATGTCCCCACAGCACCAGCACGGGGGTGCTCCCGCCTGCTGTGTGCAATGCAAACAGGGGCTCCTGAGCCAGCGCTGCCGTGTCTGTGCCTGCAAGGATGCGGCACCTGTGTGAGCTGGGGGAGAGGCCAGGGCTGCAGAGGGGGGATGTTGTTGGCAGCTCCATGAGGACGCTCTGGGACGCTGCCCTGGGCTGTGCAGTGCACTGGGGATGGATCAGCCCCTGCTCTGCTGCTCCTTCCCGTCTCCCCCAGGGCCCTGGCAGAGCACCAGCCGTGCTGTTTGCCCCCAGCCTGCCCACGGCCAGCCTGGGGCTGCTGACGGGGGTTTTCTGTGCTGAGCATTGGCCTGGCCGTGTTCTTGAGAGAGCCTGGGCAAGGAGCCTGGAGCCCCCAGGCCCTGGCCTGAGGCGTCAGCGCTGCCCCAGCAGTGCCCATGGCCTGTCCCTGCTGCAGCCCCGGCACTGCCACCCCCAGGACTGTGCCCGGCCCCGAGAGCACTCAGGCCCTGCAGCAACACCAGGGCCACCGGGGCAGCGGGGCAGGGCCACGGGAGCAGCACTGGCAACACCAAGTGCTGCTGCTGCTGCTGGGCACAGCTGCTGTGCCAGCACTGATCTGCCCCCAGCTCTGCACACAGACATTGCTGCTTCAGCTCCAGAGAAGGCAACAAAAGGGCATCTCTGCAGAAATCTGTGCTGGGAGATCCTTGAGTTCCTTTAAAGGCAATGAGAGCGCAGCCCCTCATTGACACAGTCTGTGGGCACAAGGAAGGTAGAGGGAAACAAAATGAAAAATTGCACAAGGAGCAACATTTCTTTATTCATCTAATTATTTAAAATCAAAACTAAGAAAAAGAAGCTCCAACATGAAACCAACAAGAAGTATCAAAGATGAGTTTTATTCAAAGTGATTGGCAGAAATTGGCCAGCAGTTTAATGTTCCTGAAAGCATCCAGTCATCAGTCTCCACACTGCAGCCCTGAGCTCCTGGTTCCTCAGGCTGTAGATGAGGGGGTTCAGGGCTGGAGGCACCACCGAGTACAGAACTGACAGGGCCAGATCCAGGGATGGGGAGGACATCGAGGGGGGCTTCAGGTAGGCAAATGCCCCAGTGCTGACAAACAGAGAGACCACAGCCAGGTGAGGGAGGCAGGTGGAAAAGGCTTTGTGCCGTCCCTGCTCAGAGGGGATCCTCAGCACGGCCCTGAAGATCTGCACATAGGAGAAAACAATGAACACAAAACAACCAAGTGCTAAACACATACTAACAGCAATGAGCCCAAATTCCCTGAGGTAGGATTTGGAGCAGGAGAGCTTGAGGATCTGTGGGATTTCACAGAAGAACTGGCCCAGGGCATTGCCCTGGCACAGGGGCAGGGAAAATGTATTGGCTGTTTGCAGCAGAGCATTGACAAATCCACTGGCCCAGGCAGCTGCTGCCATGTGGGCACAAGCTCTGCTGCCCAGGAGGGTCCCGTAGTGCAGGGGTTTGCAGATGGACACGTAGCGGTCGTAGCACATGATGGTCAGGAGGGAAAGCTCTGTTCCAAGGAAGAAGATAATCAGAAAAACCTGAGCAGCACATCCTGTGTAGGAGATGGTGCTGATGCCCCAGAGGGAATTGTGCATGGCTTTGGGGACAGTGGTGCAGATGGAGCCCAGGTCGCTGAGGGCCAGGTTGAGCAGGAAGAAGAACATGGGCGTGTGCAGGTGGTGGCCGCAGGCTACGGCGCTGATGATGAGGCCGTTGCCCAGGAGGGCAGCCAGGGAGATGCCCAGCAAGAGGCAGAAGTGCAGGAGCTGCAGCTGCCGCGTCTCTGCCAGTGCCAGCAGGAGGAAGTGGCTGATGGAGCTGCTGTTGGACATTTGCTGTGCCTTGGCATGGTGATCTGTAAAAAAAAGTAATTGTGGAATATTTGTGTTTGGAGCGGACTTCAAATATCCCAGCCTGGCCTGGGGGCAGTTTCCCCCCACTGCCTGCCCAGGCTCTGCTGCCTAGAGCTAACCCTGCCAGCAGCTGCTTCCCTGTGCCCAGGGCTGGGCCCTGCCAGAACTGCCAAAGCCCAGCCCAGCCCTGGGGGCTCAGCTCTGCCCTGCAGACCCCTCCCAGCTCTGGCTCTGCAGGCTCTGATGGCAACGTCAGAGCAACCCTGAGGAGGCGGAAAAGCGACACTGATGCTGCCTCTAAGGGGCCCTGTGCTGATTTCTGTCACTGCCTGGATTATTCCCATCTGAAAGAAAACTTTTTTATTTTTCTCAACCTGAACTGGGAGATGAATACCTATGTGCAATTTCCCATTGAAGCAACACAGAGCAGTAGATTAAAAATGCAGAATTTTCCCTTTTATTCAGCCCATGACTTGCTGTGCTCCCTGTATAATCTGCTTGGAAATGTTCTGGAGTTAAATGCCATGATGGGAGCTGTCCTGAACAATTCAGCATCCTCACCACACAAGGAGAACATTTCCAAGCCCTAGCAGCTGTCTCCTTCCACCCACATCTTGTCCCCCAGCGCTGGGAGCAGCTCCCCGGGCCGGCTGAGAGCTGTCCCTGGCAGGCAGCAGAGTCCCTGGCCCAGCACAGCGCCCTGGGCTGCAGGACCCTGCTCTGCAGGACAGCCCTGGGCACCCCTGGCTGCTCTGCACAAGAGACCATCAGAGAATGTACTCACAGGGGCTGTGGGCATTGGCATGTTCCAGCTTGAGGAGATCACTGCAGGAGCTGCAGCTGCATTGTCCTGCAGCCAGAGGTTCCTGTGCCAAGGGCTGGCAGTGATTCTGCCCCAGGCACTTCTCAGCACCTTCCCAGCCCTGACTGATTGAAGCTCTCTGTGCCTCTGGGCTGTGCCCGCGCTGGCTGCAGGCAGTGCCCCAACCCTGCTGGGCTGGGAGAAGAGCTGCTCATCCAGAGAAATGTGCTTCTGAAGCTCTGCTTGCTTACCAGCATCACCCTCTGTGCCAGGAGCCCGGCCCAGCTCAGCAGCACAGACACAGCACAAGGACTTGAATGAGCCTCTGGGGCTTTGTGCTCAGGCCCTGAACATCAGGCCCGGGGAGGGAGAAGAACTCCAAGTCAGAATCCAACTCCAAAGTTTCTTTGACTTTTAATGGGTCCCACTGAGGGACACGACTGAGAAAGTGTCCCCAGGCCCCAGGCAGAGCAGAGAACTGGAGGCACTGATGACAGGTGGGGACAAAGAGAAGCCAAGTCTTGGTGGCCTGGGGCACAGCAGGGTCTGTGCCACCAAGGGCTGTCAGGAGACACCTTGTCCTGAGGCCCTGGGGGCCTCCTGGCACAGCCCCAGCCAGGCTGGGCACTGTCAGCCCCTTGTCCTGCCCTCAGCATCCCCCCCTAGCCCACATCCCAGTGGCCTCAAGGATCTGCTGGAAGGAGTCCCTGGGGAGCCTTGCTCAGGAATGGCCCTGGGGGCTCCACAGTGCTCCCAGGGACTGCAGGTTTTTCAAAGGACTTTGGCTTTGGATTTTGCCTTGGAGTCTCTGGGAAGTTTGTGCAATCATGGCCTCCAATTATCTGCTGTAATTAGTCCCTGGAAAGGCTTTGTCAGTAATAACACTCAGTGGGCTCATTAATGCTTCAAGGTACTTCAGTTCTTTTAAGGTACTTGGTGTTTCCCTTTGGATCCAGACTCTGTGAGAGGTTTGTGCAATCATGGCCCCAATTATCTGCTTTAACGAGTCCCTTGAGAGCTTTGTACTGACACTCAGTGGGGCTCATTAATGCTTTGAGATACTCAACCTTTTCCAGGTACTTTGGATTTTCCTTTTCACATTGAGAAGTTTTTGTGCCATTTTGAGTCTCTGAGAGGTTTTTTTGCCATACTGGTCTCCAATTCTGCCTTCCAAGGAGTCCATGAGGAGCCTGTGTTGGGGATGGACCACATTGGCAAACATTAATGCCTCAAGACACTTTGGGCTTTTCTTCTGCCTTTGACTCCTGGAAAGGTTTGTGCAATCTCCTCTCAGGCCCTGAGGTTCCAGGGCTCAGCTCCAAATGCACCACGGGGCTCATTAGGATCAAGCAAGTCCTGACAAACCATGGCTCTGCCTTGATTTCCCCCTTATCTCGGAAAGTTCATCAGGAAAGTTTCTGTAGTGGTTTTGGTTCATCAATTTGAGATTTCTCGTCCAATGCATCAATTAGTGTGGTGGGTTCAGTGCTGGCTAATTACCAGTGTACTCACTAGAATATACTTACTCATTTCCCACTGTGAGATAGGATTAGGAGAAAGGCAAAGTATGCTCAGACTTTAAAGAAAAGTTTAGAATATTCAGTAATAGAAAGAGTAATAAGAATCAGAACAAAAGTTTCAGAACACTTCCCCTCTCCATACAACCTGACAATGAAAAGAGACAAAACCTAATATTTTCTGTTAGTTTACCACCTCTCGAATAGTCTCTCTTCTGTTCACTTAGGGAGAGAAGTTCCTCCTGTTAATGTTATGGAGACTTCTCCACAAGAAAACAGTTATCTCATGGCTTTTCATTTCCACAAATACCAGTCACTCGGAAAATCTGCAATCGTGAAGTCTCTCCCATTTTTTCACAGGTTTTCCCACAGCTGTGCTTATGGGCCACGTCAGCTTATGGGGTATTGGTTTAAAGATGAGCTTTTTAAGAGCAAAGGTTCTCTTCATTTATTTCTGAAATCATCTTCATCTCTGGGAACAGATGTCTTCTTCTTCTCTCCCTGGGGCACAGGGTCTCATCACTCTTCTCTCTATCTCTGTTCAAACTTCTCATGGGATCACAGCTACTGCAGCATTTCATTCCTTTAGCATGGAGGCCTTTGCTGAGCAAGTCATCTCCCCATATTTTTCAATGTGTCATAGGGAAAAAAAGAGTCTGATGTATCAATTCCATCCTTCTCCATAGCTTTACCAGAGGATTTCCGCCCCAAGATCAAGGCATCTCCTCATCCCTCCCATCTGGGACTCAACTTCCTCTTCACTGACCTCGGTGTCTTCACGTTGCTCCTGTGTGTGCCTGCACTTTGTCCTTTTCTCTCACTGGAGGGAGGATGGAAGCACGGGAAGAGTCAATATCTGAGGCGGGGCCTGCAGATGGTTGCGTGAGCCCGGCCGGGCTGGGTCCTTGCGGCCGGAGCTGTTTTGCCATGGAGGTTTGTGCA
This sequence comes from Vidua macroura, assembly GCF_024509145.1. Lineage (NCBI taxonomy): Eukaryota > Metazoa > Chordata > Aves > Passeriformes > Viduidae > Vidua > Vidua macroura. The sequence continues at coordinate 2,379,377 of NC_071600.1, read as the reverse complement.
GCGGCTGCGCTGGGGCTGTGTCAGGCTGGGCGGCGCTGGGGGCAGGGCCAGGATCTCAGCAGCCAGGCCAGAGCAGAGCAGCAGCACGGCCGGGCTACATTGTAATCTGCTGTGTGCCTGAGCGTGTGTTAGGAGGAGATATCCCCGCGCACCCGGCGCGCTGAATAAAGCAAATCCCCGCTCCTTGGACTTGGTCTCGGAAGTGTCTCCTGGCCCGGTTTGGGGCCATTCCTGACCACAGGGTTCTGTCAAGTCACAGTGGAACCTTGGTGCCACATTGTTCCACGGCCTCACAATGCTCTCCTGGCTGCCATGAGGTCCCTCCCTCTGTGACACACTGCAGCCCTGGTTCCATGAGGGTCTCTTGGGTTCCACGGTGCACGCCTTTTTCACATCTGAGCCTTGCTTCCATGGGTTCTGCTATGGACAAATTCAATTGGGGAGGCCAATTATAGATAAATCAATTAACAAGAATTTATTAAGCAAGCGGTAGTAAGCAAAAGATGCTCTTTAGATCAACTGTGATGTCATGTTCCACGTTCCAGCTGGAACTTCCAGCGTCCAGCAAAGAGCACAACACAACCACTGGCCCTTGTGTCAGCCCACCTTGTGTCAGCCCTTGTGCCAGCTCAGCCTTCACCATGCTCCCTGTCACCCTTCTTGTCACCTGCGCCCTGATACTCCCATCAGTCCTGAAAGCTCTCGACTGCCTGGATTTTGTCATCCATCCCTGCAGGATGCTGACATTGGTCCTGAGGAAGGTACGGTGCCATTCCATGGAGGTGGACACCCCCCAGCTGCCCGGCTGGGCTGGAGTTCTGTGGGGATGGTGTGGGACAGGGACCCCACTCTGAGGTGTTGCTACCTCTGCAGGCTGTCACAGACAGAGAGGACGAGATGGAGGTGGACATGCAGACTTGATACAGAGGAGGACATGGAAGTGGATGGAGAAGAGACTGCAGAGGAAGAGATGGAGGTGGATGTGGAAGAGGAGATGGACGTGGATGTGGAAGAGTACATTGAGGACATGGACACTGATGAAAAAGATGAGGAAGAGGCCATGATCTTGGGATGAAGACCAATACCAGCAGCAGGACAGGCATGTGGTCCCCACAGGCAGAGTGGGTCCCCTGCTGCCAGGCTGGGACTGGGCTGGGTGGTCCCTGCTCAGGGATGTGGTACCCGGTGCACTGGATTCTGGTGGCCATCCCCAGCCTGTCCTGTCCTTGCTGTGCCAGCCTGGGGGCACATGGAAGAGCCCTCTCTGCCTGATTGGAGTGACTGTGGCACTTGCTTTTCCTCAAGGACTGATGGAGATCCCGGACAGAGATGCCACCCTTTTGTACATACGTTTTAGAGTTTGTTGTTGTCTTTAGGATATAGGTTTTAGGGCTTCTTTTTGTCTTCTGTAAATACGTTTCATAGACTTTTGTTAGATATGTTCTTAGGTATATACGTTCTATAGACAGTTGTTGTTACAAATATTCTTACAATGTAAATGTGTTCTGTGTTCTCATTGCTGTTCTTCTGAAAACTAACGATCTTTATTTATCACACCCCAGTTCTCTTTCCATTTGCTTCAAGTACAAGCAGCATTTGCAAAGTTGTGGTTTCCTCTTGCTCCAGGTTCCCAGGGCTGGAGGTTGGTGGGGGAGCTGGCACAGCCACGACCATGTGCTACCCAAACCAGGGTAAGCTGGACCACATGGTGTCGCTTAACGAGGTTTCTATAGCAGGACACAAAAATTAAGTTACTCAAGAACTGTTATTCCCTTTTTCTCTCAATGCCCTCGTGATGCACATTGGGCACCAAAATCTGTCTTGGTTTGAAAAGACAGGTGTCTGCTAAGGAAGGCAGGAGCCTTCCTGGAAATGGAAAATGTAAACCCCCTCCCTCCAAGTTATTATAATTCTGAAATTAAAAGGCTCTCAGGCAAAGATATGGGAATAGGAATAACAGTTCTTTACTAGGAAAATTAAAAATATAACTGCAATAATACAAACAAACAAGAAAACCCAAACAACTGACAGAGTCAGAATACGACCTGACACCCTGTGGGTCAGGGTGTTGGTAGCAGCACCCCCAAACCCAGCTGGGGGAGCGGAGGTTTGGGGGAACAATGGGAGGGGGGTGGGAGAGGGGGCACAGGGGGAGGTGGGAGCCGCTGAGGCTCCCCCAGGTCACCCCAGGACCCCCAGGCCCCGTCCCAGCCCCCCCAGTTCCCTCTGCAGCCCCGGCTGAGGGGGCTCAGCCCAGGAGCCGCCGTCGTTCGGGGCTCCCCCGAGGGCAGCGAACGGGAGAGCTCCCGGCTCGGAGAGGCCCCAGCGGAGGAGGGGATCTTGTCCCTCCTCAAGGGGCTTGAAGGGTCTTCAGGCCCCTCTGAAGAGGAGCTTTCCTCTCTTTAGGGTTTTTTGGGGGGCTCCCACCACTCCAAGGGTGTTTTTCCTCCCCATTTCAGGGTGTTTGTGGGCCCTAGCCCCACAAGCCCCTTTTTAGGGGGGATCATGACGGCGTTAAGTGACATTTTTATGGGCCCCCCACTCCAAGCCCCTGTAGGGGATGTTTTGCCCCCCCAGGGTGGATTTTTGGGGTTTAAGGGCCCCCGCTCTGGTCGGGTTCCACTCTAACTCCCCTTAAAAGGGCAACACCACTCCCGCTGATTCTGGCAGCGGAGCCCGGGAGCATTGGGAGTTCCTGGAGGATTTGGGGGTACCTGGGAGGGTCTGGGGGTCCCAGGAGGGTTTGGGGGTCCCAGGAGGGTTTAAGGGTCCCAGGAGGGTCTGGGGGTACCTGGGTGATGCCGATGATGGCGATGGGGACCCCGTGCTGGGTATAAATGCTTATGATGAATTCCTGGGGGTGTTTTGTGTATCTCCAGGGTTTTTGGGGTCCCGGTGGATTTTTTGGGGTGTTTCCAGGGGAGTTTTCAGGATTCCCAAAAGGGGGGATTGGGCGATCCCAGGGGGAACCCAAGGCTGTTTCGGGGTACCTGCCAGTGACAGAGATGGGGACCCCGTGCCGGGTATGAACCTTCTCAGGGGGCTCTTGGAGGTGTTGGGAGGTCCTGTGGGAATTTTGATGTCCTGGGAGGGTCTGGGGGGGATCTGTCTGGGGTTCTGCGGTCCTGGGGAGTTTTTGGAGGGCCCAGGGATGGTTTTGGGGTCCTGGGGAGGTTAGGGTGTCCCGGGGGGGTTGGGGGTTCCCGGGAGGGTTTGGGGGTACCTGGGCGATGCCGGTGACAGAGCTGGGACCCCGTGCCGGGTATGAACCTCCTCACTGTGCACGGGCAGCGTCAGCGTGTTCAGGGAGATCCTGGGGGGCCCGGGGTCACCCCAAACCCCAGGGGACCCCAAATGCTCAGGGACCCCCCAAACTCCCCTCACCGCTGGATCTGCTGCAGGCAGGGGGGCACCAGCACTCGGCCCCCACCCTCCACCGTCACAGGGGGGCTGTGGAAGAAATCTGGGGGTGCACGGACAGGTCCGGGGGGACCCCCTAAGTCCTGGGAAAGGGGAAACACCGGGGAACTCCCAGGAATCCCCACTGGGGGGTTAGGGGAGATCCGGGAGGAGTTTGGGCGGGTTTAATTGTGTCACTATCCTCAGGAAAGGGGACTCCAAGGGTCCCCGGTGTCCCCATTCCCAGCAAAAGGTGGGAAAACCCGGGCTGGCTGGGAATAGGGGTCCCAGATGTCCTCGGTGTTGAGGAAAGGAGGGGCTGGGCGCTGGGAAAGGCAGGAATAGGGGTCCAGGGGGTCTCTGGGTGAAGGAAAAGGGAGCTCTGGGGGCTAGGAGAGGCGGGATGGCCGGGAAAGGGGTGCGGGGGTTGCTGGTGCCGGATAAGGGGTGCAGGGTGGAACCCACGCCGGGGATGGGGGTGCGGGGGGATGGCGGCGCCCGGGAATGGGGGTTCAGGGGCCCCTCGGTGCTCCGGAATGGGCGACCAAAGAGTCCCGGTGCCGGGGGTCCCCCTCAGCTCTCACCGCCCCCCAGGGCCCCAGGAGCGCCCCCAGCCCCAGCGCTGGAGCCATCGCGCTGCTCCTCCTCACTCCCAGTATGATCCCAGTATGATCCCAGTAGAACTCAGGCACCCAGGAGCTTCTCCCAGTACGATCCCAGTACAGCCCAGTCACTGCCACTCCTGGCATCCCCCCCAGCCCTCTCTGCGTCCCGACCTGTCCCGGCTCCATCCCCGCCCCTCCCGTAGCTGGGGGGACTTCGGGAGCGGGGGAGGAGGAGGAGGAGGGAGGAAGAGGCGGAGCGGCAGCAGGGAGCAGCCGGAGGAGCGGGGAGGATGAACCGCGGGGCTCCGGCGCTGCCTGAACTCGCAGCACCCCGGGAGCATCGCCCCCCATCCCGCAGGTGCCCGGGGAGGGGGAGCTCGCCCCAAATCTCCCGGGGCTCTCTGGGTTTGGGTTTTTTGGGGGGGATGTTTGGAGCTGGCAGGGCTCCAAAGCCGAGCCGCAGCTGGCCCTCGAGGGGACATCGGGGGGTCCCCGGGAGGTGTTTTTGGGGGGTCCCGGTGGGCGGCGGTGGCGGCAGAGCCCCAGCGGTTTTGGGGAGCCCCGGGAGAGCCGCGGCTTCCCTGAGCGGGAGCCCAGAGAGAGGAGAGCCCCGAAGCCCCAGCGGGGACCCCGAGAGGGGGGGACCCCTGGCAGTGCCGGCACCCCGGCAATGGGGGGTGCTGGGGCTGGAGGGGCAGCACGGCCGGGAAAGGGGTTCGGGGCTCCCGGGGCCGCCAGGGGCTGCTCCCACCGTGGGGGGAATTCCAGTCATTCCCCGTTATGCAATTTGCCCCCGGCACAGTCCCAGCTGTTCCCAGTTGCTCCCACTTTACTCTGGTGTGTTCCCAGTTCTCCCAGTTGCTCCTAGGATAGTCCCAGTAACTCCCAGAATGATCCCAGTGTAAGTCCAGTATGTTCCAGTCACCTCCAGTATGATCCCAGTCCATCCCAGTATAAGCCCATTTGTTTCCAGTCACCCCCAGCATGCACCTAGTGACTCCCAGTTCCTCCCAATTGCTCACAGCTCCTCCCAGTCACCCTCAGAATGGTCCCAGTCATTCCCAGTATATCACATTTGTCCCCAGTGTGCTCTCATTTGCCCCCAGTAGTCTCCTACTCCACCCCAGTATGATCCCAGTATGATCCCAGTCTCCCTCAGCGTGATTGCAGTCTGCCCTGGTATGGGCCCAGCTGCTCCCAGTATGATCCCAGTACAATCCCAGTACAAACCAGTCCCTCCCAGTGCTGCCACTCCTGGCATCCCCCAGCCCTCTGTGCGTTCCCCCCTCCCGGATGTCCCGAGAGGAGCCCCAAGGGCTGGCAGTGCCCAGGCAGGGTCCCCAGCAAGCCCCAGTTGGGATGTGCAGCCCCCAGTTTTCCCAGTTTGCCTCTCCATTTGCCGGGCCAGGTTCCCCCCTGGAACAGCGGGTGGGAGCAGCCGAGAGCCCCGCGCTGCCCATCCCGACCTGGCCCGCTCCATCCCCGCTCCTGCCGCGGGCTGCCAGGGCTGTGGGAACGGGGCACCGAGGGTGTCGCTGCTCCTGGGGCAGGAGGAGGAGGGAGGGAAGAGGAGGGATGAAGAAGGAGAGCCAGAAGGGATGGAAGTAGGAGAAGGAGGTGGGCTTAGGGAGGCGGAGGATGGGGGATGGAAGAGGAGGCACAGGAGGTAGAGGAAGAGGAGGGAGGAAGGAGGATTAAGGAAAAGAGAAGTAACCACAAGGTCGAGCACCCCCTAAATTCGCAGCCCCCACCCGTGGGATCATCACCCCCCTGATCCCACGGGTCCCTGGGGAGGGACAGTTTGGCTCAGATATCCTGGGGGGTCCCTGGGTGGGGTTTTTTGGGGGGATGTTTGGAGAATGAAGAACTGCAAAGCTGAGCAGAAAAGGCCCCTTGGGGGGACATGGGGGGTCCCGGTGGCGGCTGCCGGCAGAGGCAGCCTGGAGGAGCAGAGCCCTGTGTCCCCCAGGAGCCCAAAGTGGGGAGCCCAGAGAGGGGGGAGCGCCGCCATGGGCGGGACCCTCAAGAGCCTGGAGAGGGGCAGGGGGGACTCCTTGGAGCCGCTGCAGCCCAAAGCAGAGAAGAAGGGGACAAGGGAGCCCGGGACCCCAAAACCCCAGCATCCCTAAGTGGGGAGATGGAAATGGGGGGAACTTTTTGGGTTCCTTGGACCCCAGCAGCCTGGGGAGAACTGGCACCAAGGAGAAGGGGGACCCCCAGTCCAAGCGTGACCCCCAGCAGCTGGGACAGGGGGAACCCCGAACACCAAAGGGGAGGGACCAGGGACGAGGAAACCTGGGAGGCATTTTCAGGGCTGAATCTTGGTGTTTGCGAGGTTTTTATGGAGCCCAGATGGCCGGTGACTTCTACAGATGGACTTGGGCAGAGGGACCTTCAAACTCAACGTGTTCATCCCGTGTTTTTCCCCAAACCAGGATTTCCCATTCCCAGACCTTAGCCAGATTTAGGAGGAGGCTGCGAGGAAGAGGAAGGAGCCCTGGGACACCCAGGCAGGTGAGGAGGAAGTCAGTGTCCCTTTCCCCCTCTCTCCTGCTCCATCTCCCAGCCCAGCACGGGCCCCGGCTGCTGGACAACCTTGCTGCCGACGCCGTCCTGCCGGGGATGCACTGGGGGGATCTCCTTCCCCTTCCCTCTGGCACGGAGGCAAATCCCATCCTCTCCTTGTCCTTCCACCCCCAGAGCAGGAGCTGAGGATGGAGACCAGGGAGGACAAATCCCCACGGCAGAACCTCGTGGAAGAGGCCTTTTTGAGCGGCTCCATGGCACAGGAATCCAACGTGGAGGAAAATCCCCAGAGATCCTACAGGAGGAGGGGCTCCAAGCCCAGCCCAGGGTGCTCTGAGGAGGAAAGACCCACCCTGTGCCAGGAAGGTGGACAGAGCTCCAGCCAGAGCTCAGAGCTGGTGGTCCATGAGCAGCTCCATGATGGGGAGAAGCCCCACAAGTGCTTGGAGTGTGGGAAGAGCTTCAGGCGGAGCAACAACCTCATCTGCCACCAGATGATCCACACCGGGGAATGGCCCTACGAGTGTGGGGAGTGTGGGAAGGGCTTCAGCTGCAGATCCAACCTCATCATCCACCAACGTATCCACACTGGGGAGAGACCCTACGAGTGTGGGGAATGTGGGAAGAGCTTCAGCCGAAGGTCCCACTTGATCAGCCACCAGATCATCCACACTGGCGAAAGGCCATACAAGTGTGAGCAATGTGGGAAGGGCTTCAGCCAGAGGTCCAAACTGATCATCCACCAAATGGTCCACACTGGGGAGAGGCCCTATGAGTGTCCCCAGTGTCTGAAGAGGTTTCACACCAGCTCCCATCTCCTCCTGCACCAGCAGGTTCACACCGAGGAGAGGCCCTTGCTCTGTCCCGACTGCGGGAAGGGCTTCAAGCACAGCTCCACCCTCATCAGGCACTGGCGCATCCACAGCGGGGAGAGGCCCTACGAGTGTCCCCAGTGTGGGAAGAGCTTCACCCAGAGCTCTGGATTGACCCGACACCAACGGACCCACTGGTAAGGGAAGCCCTGCAAGTGCCCCAACTGCAGGAAGAGCTTTGTGCACTGCTCCAACTCCATCCCCCATGGGAGGACCCACGTTGGTCAGAGCCCCAGTGACCCACATTCCCTGTGATACACAGAGGGAAGACACCTGGCTGGTTATCCTTTTGGTATGGCCTTAATATTCTTCTGATCTATCTTTATCCCTTAAAAACACCTGAAATAGGACCAAAAAGAAACAAATTTGTCAGAGATGTCTAAAGTCTCACCATTTCACAGCTAATTGAGGGGGAATTTATGGTTTGGGGACATATTATGGAAGACCTGTTGGTCCTTGGGGGATTTTGGGCAGTGTTCTTCATCTCTCTGCATTCCAAACAACAAACAACCGTCCCACTGAAAACAACGCAATCTTACCCCAAAAAGTCTCAATCCCATCTAAAAATGGCTTGTTCCCATCTCAAAAAACCTCAATCCCATGCCAAAATTACTCAATTCCTTAGCCTCTAGGGTGAGATGGAGTTGGAAGAAGATTGGGAGAAGTGGGATCCAACTTTGGAGCAGTGGGATTGGGGTTGTGTGGGACTGGGTGGGTGGGATGTATTTTAGCAGTAAATAAAATTTTCAGAATTATTGATTCCTGTCCCATTCATTTTCCATCAGTTCTGGTTTGTTTTCCCGAGTGCCACCTTCTCAGCTGATTGTGTTTGTGTCCTCTTTTCTCTCCTGCCTTTCTCTGCCTCTCTGTTTCAGTCTCAGTGTCTCCCTTGACCCAGGGCAGCTCCCACCAAAGGCCCTGCCCTGATTTCATTCCCAATCCAGGAGCTACAACCACCATGGGTGAAGTAATGAAGGCTGACAGTGATATGTCACTGTAGGATCTTGCTCCACTTGGCTTTTGCCTCTTCCATAAGAGCTTTACCTTCCAGGGCAGGAAGATCTTTTCCTGGCTGGGAACTGGAATTCCAGCCCCTGGGAGCGTGTGCCATGGATGCCAGAGGGGCATTCCCGAGGCTCCCAGGGTGCTGCTCCTGCCGTGCCTCCCAAGGAGCTGTGCAGGCCCAGGGGACAAGGTGCAGCAGCTGTGTTGGTTCTGCAGTGCCACAAGGGCCCCTGGTTCCATGAGTTTCCGCACTGCCAACAGCGGTTCCTGGGTTCCCGTGGTGCCCTGCTGTGTCACCATGGATATTTGGTGGCATGAAGTTCCTCAGTGTCACAATGGCCTACCTGGCTCCATGAGCTTCCGCAGTGCCCAAATGGCCTCCTTGGACGGGCAGTGTCACCATGGGCCATTGGCTCCATGCAGCCCTGCTGGGTCACCATGGACTCCTTGGTTCCATAGAGCTTAAAGGTGAGGATGGCACCAGCAGCTTCAATCTGCAACAGAGATCCAGGGAAAGGACAGGGACAGAGAATTCAGCTGGGAGACTCAGAGAATTCTGCTTCCAGAGATCATTTCTGGTCACACTGTCCCTTGAAGAAAGGTGACACCATTCCAGGCAGCCTGTACTGAGCAGGTGCTTCCTGAGTGGGGTTTGTTGTTCAGGAAACCTGCTCAGCCTTTTCCATTCTTTCCTTCCCAAGAGGAAAACTTCTCCTGGGCCTGTGTGCAGGCAGAGCCCTGAGGAGAGCAGGTGGGACACAGTGCAGTGGGCTGGGACATGGAGCTGCAGAGCTCAGGGACAAGGTTCTGCTGCAGGGCACAGGGATGTCAGTGCCAGGTGGGCCATGTCAGACATGGTGAGGCTGGGGCTGAGGAGCAGCTTGTCCAAACAGGGTCAGCCCTCAAGGGGCTCATTCTTCTACACATTCAGACCTCCTAAGGAGACATTCAGCATCAAGATCAGCTGGGGAATGCTTCTATCAGCTCTTCTCTGAACTGCAAATTTTTAAAAAATACTCACTTGATTAAATAAAAAAATTATGAGGTGCACTTTGAAATCTTTCTCTTTAACAGAACTCCAAACTGACTCCAATCAGTTGCACAAGCCCTGGAGACTTGAAGACCATTTAAATAAGTGAAAGACCCCCAAAGGCTTTCAATATTTAAAGATATCCATGATGGATTTGGGGCTGTGTCCAGGACACTCAGACACTGAGAAGGCTGAAGAAGCTGCTCAAGGAGTCAGAAGCAAAACTCCAAGTCCCTTGGAGCATCGCTGGGCCCCACTGAGGGCAGGCACTGCCAAAGGCTCCCCAGGGATGGTGAGAGCAGATCCTTGAGGCCAGGACTGCAGGGAGCCAAAGGCTCAGAGCAGGGAACTGCAATGCTGAGCAAGGCCTGGGCTGGCTGGGGGAAGCAGAAAGGCCAAGCCCTGAGCCCAGCCTGGCACAGCAGGGCCTGTCCCTCACGGGTGGCTCGGGGCTGTTTGTGGGGCAGTGGGACGTGAGGGGCAGCAAGGACAAATGTCACAAACTTGTGTGACACTCCAGATCCTCATGGAACCAAGGGGCCGGTGTGACACTGTGGGGCCTCATGGAATCAAGGAGACCATTGTGGAACTCGGGGGCCCCAAGGAACCAAGGGTCCGTGGTGACCTTGTGGAGCCCGCAGTGTCACAGAGGAGCCGTTGTGACACAGCGAGGGTGCGTGGAGCCGAGGGGCCATTGTGACACATCAGGGCTTTGTGGAACCACAAAGCCATTGTGACATTGCAAGGCCTCATGGAAGCACAGGGCCATTGTGACACTGCAGAAGCAAGGGGGACATTGTGACACTCCAGGGCCTCATGGAACCAAGGAGACCATTGTGACACTGTGGGGTCCCACGAAACCAAGGGAACATGGAACAGGTCTGGCTGGCTGGGCCACCTGGTGGCCACCTCTCATCTGCCCTTTGAGATACTGGGACCATGTGCTTTTCTTTCTTATGGGAAAAAACATCCATCTCAACCAGGCACCCATGGCCAAAATTGGGCATCTACCTCCAGAATTCCCTATATCCAAGGACAACTCCCAGACAAAAGCTGCCAGGACTGACAAGTCTGGCTGGCCTTGGCTTCCTGAGGGCTGGCACTCATGTACCCCTGAAACACTGGGGCTCTGTGCTTTCCTTCCTAATGAAAAGAACTCATCTTCCTGTCCAGGCACCCACGGCCAAAATTGATATTCCACCTCCAAAATGCCCAGTGTCCAAGGATAGCCCCTAGATGAAAGATGCCAGGAGAGACAGGTTGGCTGGCTTCGCCTAAGGGTGGCCAGCTCTCATCTTCTTCCAGAACACTTGGACTTCATGCTTTTCTTTCCTGCACCAAAAAATCATCCAATCCTGACCAGGTGCCCATGGCCAAAATTGGGATTCCACCTCCAAAACTCCATACATCCAAGGATTGCTCCCGAGTAAAATCAGCCAGGACAGAAAAGTCTGGCTGCCCTTGGCCTCTTGAGAGCTGCCTCTCACCTGCTTTCCAAACACTGGGGCTCGGTGCTTTCCTTCCTATGGAAAAGAACCGCCATTCTTCTCAAGGTGTCCGTGGTCAAAATTGAGATTCCTTCTCCCAAATTCCATATATCCAAAGATCCCTCCATGACAAAAGCTGCCAGGACAAACAGGTCTGGCTGGCTTGGTCTCCCAGGAGCCCCATCTCTCTCGTGTTCTGTCTTTGAAACACTTGGGCTCAGTGTTTTCCTTCCTATGGAATAGAACCGTCCTTCTTATCTATGCAGAAATGGCCAAAATTGGGGTCCCACCTCCCAGATTCCCTATATCCAAGGGTTGCTTTCAGACAAAAGCTATCAGGACAGAGACATCTTGCTGCCTTAGGCCTCTGATGGCCACCTTTCATCTGCCCCTCAAGCAGCGGTGTTCCGTGCTTTTCTTTGCATGGAAAAGAATTGTGTTGCTCCTCCAGGTGTCCATGTTTGAAATTGGGACTCCGCCTCTAAAATTCCCTATATCCAAGGGTTGCTCCCAGCCAAAATCTGCCAGTACCGTCAAGTCTGGCTGGCCTTGGCCTCTGGTGGCTGCCCCTGCCACACTGGGGCTCGGTTCTTTCCTTCCCATGGAGATCCCTGTGACACTGTGGGCACCTCATGGAACCAAGGGGATCATTGTGGCACCACTGGAGCCCATGGAACCAAGGGGCCATGGTGACACAGCGGGGCTTCATGGACCCAGAGACCATTCTGACTCTGTGGGGCTGATGGAACCATGGAGACCATGAGGACCCTTCAGGGCCTCGTGTCACCAAGGGGGCATTGTGACACCTCAGGGCCTCCTGGAAGCAAGGGACAATTGGGACACTGTGGGGCCCCATGGAACCGAGGGCACATGGAACAGGTCTGGCTGGCTTGGCCTCCCAGGGGCCACCTGACAGGTCTGGCTGATCTTGGAATGTCAAGGGCTGCCTCTCATCAGCTCCTGGAGCACTGGTGCTCCATGCTTTCCTTGCTATGGAAAAGAACTGTCCATCTTTCCAGATGCCCATTGCCAAAATTGGTACCCTCCCAAAAAAGTTTCCTATTTCTAAGAGTATCTCTCAGAAAACAACCTGCCAGCTCTGGCTGGCCTTGCCTTCCAGTGGTCACCTCTCATCTGCCCCTGAAACACTGGGACTCTGTTCCTTCGTTGCCATGGAAAAGAACTGGCTTTCATGTCCAGGGTCCATGGCCAAAATTAGAATTTGGCCTCCCAAATTCCATATATCCAAGGAATGCTCCTACAGAAAAGTAGCCAGGACAGACAGGTCAGGCTGGCCCTGTCCTCTGGTGATTTTCTTAGACTATGAGCTGAATGTTTTCATGTGGAAATACCTTGGAGAGGGAGAGATCTCCCAAGGTGGGATTTTGAGGCCTCAGGCACATGACCACTACATATAGACAAAGGAGCTCTGTGCTCTGTCCTGTTGTGGTGGTTTTGCATCACACAAGTGATGTCCTGAGAGAAGCTGCTAGCAGTTTCCTCCATGTCTGACAAAAAAACCAATCAGTAATTAGCTTTGAGAGCTGACAATCTGTTAAACCACTAAGGAAACTGCACACACCTCTGTGTAGACAGAAGTTAAAGAGGAAGAAGCCTGGCTGGGTCTCTTTCCCTTCTGGCCAGCAAAGAGGTGCCAAGGCCGGGCCAGCCCCCGTCTGGGCCGGGGCGGGCCGGGCGGCTCCTGCCGTGGGGCCGGGCCCCTTCCCAGGGAGCCCGCCAGGCCCCATCGGCTGCCGGGCAGGGGAGGGGAGGCCGCGGGGCCGAGGCCGGGCCGGGCCGTGGCTGCGCTTGCTGACATCTGGCCGCTGCCGAGCCCTGCCCCGCCGCCAGCCCGGGCCCAGCCAGGATCCGCCGGGCCCCAGGAGCAGCCCCGGGCCGGGCCGGCTCGGCCAAGCTTCTGCCGCCCTTGGGCTTGGCCCGCAACCAGCGGGCAGGGCCAGGAGAAGCCATCGGCCCCGGCCGTGCTGCTGCTCTGCTCTGGCCTGGCTGCTGAGATCCTGGCCCTGCCCCCAGCGCCGCCCAGCCTGACACAGCCCCAGCGCAGCCGCTGCACAAACCTCCATGGCAAAACAGCTCCGGCCGCAAGGACCCAGCCCGGCCGGGCTCACGCAACCATCTGCAGGCCCCGCCTGAGATATTGACTCTTCCCGTGCTTCCATCCTCCCTCCAGGGAGAGAAAAGGACAAAGTGCAGGCACACACAGGAGCAACGTGAAGACACCCAGGTCAGTGAAGAGGAAGTTGAGTCCCAGATGGGAGGGATGAGGAGATGCCTTGATCTTGGGGCTGAAATCCTCTGCTAAAGCTATGGAGAAGGATGGAATTGATACATCAGACTCTCTTTTTCCCTATAACGCATTGAAAAGAATGGGGAGATGACTTGTTCAGCAAAGGCCTCCGTGCTAAATTAAGCAAATGTTGCAGTAGCTGTGATCCCATGAGAAGTTTGAACAGAGATAGAGAGAAGAGTGATGAGACCCTGTGCCCCCAGGGAGAGAAGAAGAAGACCTCTGTTCCCAGAGATGAAGATGATTTCAGAAACAGATGAAGAGGACCTTTGCTCTTAAACAGCACATCTGTAAATTAATACCCCGTAAGTTGGCATGGCCCCTAAACACAGCTGTGGGAAAAGCTGTGAAAAAATGGGAGGGACTTCATGATTTCAGTTTTTCTGAGTGGCTGCTATTGGTGGAAATTGAGAGCAACGAGGGAACTGTTTTCTTATGGAGAAGTCTCCACAGCATGAAAAAGAGAATACTCTCCCTAAGTGAAGTGAAGAAAGACTATTCTAGAGGTGGTAAAATGACTGAAAATTTTAGGTTTTGTCCCTTAACATTCTCAGGTTTTATGGAGAGGGGAAGTGTTCTGAAAGTTTTCTTCTGATTTGTATTACTCTTCGTTTTACTTACTATAGTAAACTTTTCTATATATACCCTTTTAATTTTAGGTTTTGTCTCTTTTCATTGTCCAGTTGTATGGAGAGAGGAAGTGTTCTGAAAATTTTGTTCTGTTTCTTATTACTCTTTCTTATACTTACTGTTAATAAACTTTTCTTTATACCCTTATAAAGTTTTGAGCCCACTTTGCCTTTCTCCTAATCCTACCTTACAGCAGGAAATGAGTAAGTATATTCTAGTGAGCGCACTGGTAATTAGCCAACACTGAACCCACCACACTAATTGATGCATTGGCTAAGAAATCTCAAACTGGTGAACCAAAATCACTACAGAAACCTTCCTGAGCAACTGCCCCAGACAAGAGGGAAATCAAGGCAGAGCCATGGTTTGTCAAGACTTGCTTGATCCTAATGAGCCCCGTGGTGCATTTGGAGCTGAGCCCTGGAACCTCAGGGCCTGAGAGGAGATTGCACAAACCTCTCCAGGAGTCCAAGGCAGAAGAAAAGCCCAAAGTGTCTCGAGGCATTAATGAGTCACACTGAGGTCCATCCCCAACGCAGGCTCCTCATGGACTCCTTGGAGGAGATAATTGGAGGCCAGGATGGCACAAAAACCTCTCAGAGACTCAAAATGGCACAAAAATCTCTCAGTGTGGAAAGAAGAATCCAAAATACCTGAAAAAAGTTGAGTATCTCAAAGTATTAATGAGCCCCACTGAGTGTCAGTACAAAGCTCTCCAGGGACTCGTTAAAGCAGATAATTGGGGCTATGACTGCACAAACCTCTCACAGAGTCTGTAGCAAAAGGGAAACACCAAGTACCTTAAAAGAACTGAGTACCTTGAAGCATTAATGAGCCCCACTGAGTGTTGTTCCTGACCAAGCCTCTCCAGGGACTAATTACAGCAGATAATTGGAGGCCATGATTGCAGAAAGCTCTCAGAGACTGCAAGGCAAAAGCCAAAGCCAAAGTCCTTTGAAAAACCTGCAGTCCCTGGGAGCATTGTGGAGCCCCCAGGGCCATTCCTGAGCAAGGCTCCCCAGGGACTCCTTCCAGCAGATCCTTGAGGCCACTGGGATGTGGGCTAGGGGGGGATGCTGAGGGCAGGACAAGGGGCTGACAGTGCCCAGCCTGGCTGGGGCTGTGCCAGGAGGCCCCAGGGCCTCAGGACAAGGTGTCTCCTGACAGCCCTTGGTGGCACAGACCCTGCTGTGCCCCAGGCCACCAAGACTTGGCTTCTCTTTCTCCCCACCTGTCATCAGTGCCTCCAGTTCTCTGCTCTGCCTGGGGCCTGGGGACACTTTCTCAGTCGTGTCCCTCACTGGGACCCATTAAAAGTCAAAGAAACTTTGGAGTTGGATTCTGACTTGGAGCACTGGAGAGGTTTCTGCAGCTCCCTCTCAGGGCCTGATGTTCAGGGCCTGAGCACAAAGCCCCAGAGGCTCATTCAAGTCCTTGTGCTGTGTCTGTGCTGCTGAGCTGGGCCGGGCTCCTGGCACAGAGGGTGATGCTGGTAAGCAAGCAGAGCTTCAAAAGCACATTTCTCTGGATGAGCAGCTCTTCTCCCAGCCCAGCAGGGCTGGGGCACTGCCTGCAGCCAGCGTGGGCACAGCCCAGAGGCACAGAGAGCTTCAATCAGTCAGGGCTGGGAAGGTGCTGAGAAGTGCCTGGGGCAGAATCACTGCCAGCCCTTGGCACAGGAACCTCTGGCTGCAGGACAATGCAGCTGCAGCTCCTGCAGTGATCTCCTCAAGCTGGAACATGCCAATGCCCACAGCCCCTGTGAGTACATTCTCTGATGGTCTCTTGTGCAGAGCAGCCAGGGGTGCCCAGGGCTGTCCTGCAGAGCAGGGTCCTGCAGCCCAGGGCGCTGTGCTGGGCCAGGGACTCTGCTGCCTGCCAGGGACAGCTCTCAGCCGGCCCGGGGAGCTGCTGCCAGCGCTGGCCAGAAGCTGTGGGGGGAAGGAGCCACCCTGAGCAGGGCAGGTGCTGCTGCTGAGAGCTGCTGGCTGGGGCAGGGCTGCTCCCAGCTCCAGACCAGCCTGGGCACAGCTCCGGAGGACACTTCCCAAAGAAGGTAAGCCTGGGATTCCTTTAAAGATCCGGAGCTTTCCTGAGAGTGTTTTCAATTTCCTGCTTGGAGAAGGATGGGAAAGTTGGGGTGGTGACAGAAAAACTTTTGCTTTGGATACATTTTTAAATACTCATAGCTCTATAAATTACTATTATATTGTTATAAAACTATAATCCTTACTTTACTCTGTTATACTCTTAATTAATTCTATTAAACTACTCTTATATACTTCTATAACTATAGTCCTTAATTAACTCTAGTACATTTCCTAACCTTTCTCTTAGATTTTAGAACAATAACCTGTTTAAATACACTCCTGAAATATTGTATAGTCTTATTATCAGGAAGAGGACCTACAAGAAGAACATTTTGTTTTTTGACCAGCATGTGAGCAGTCATAACAAAAAGTGGGGCACAGAAGCCCTTGGACCTTCTCCAAAGGGTTGAGTTAGGGGTGTGTAACTAGGACAACTGATTCTCCTATTGGATTTTCCTGTTAAATATCCTAATTAATCAACCTTTATAAACTGTTGAAATCAGGAGCCGATTGTGCCTCATCCCCACTGGGACACCTGGAAGCTTCCAATAAAGGTCTGGTTTTTACTTTACTGTTCTAACTCTGTTGCAAGAGGGTTTTTTTTTGTTTTTTTTTCCTCTCGTTTGATCATAGATAACAGGGGGATGAGAGAAGCAGAACAGGAATTGTAATCCCAGAATGACAGAACATTCTGAGTTGAAAGGAACACACAGGATCATCAAAGGAATGTTTGAACATTTACAGAGACTCCAGAACTGTGACTTTGGGTGGTCAGTCTCCCTGCTGGCAGCCTCCCAAAGGGCCTTCAGCCACTGCTCAGCCCTGGACAGCAGCAGCATCACCTTGGCAGGGCCCAGCAGGGCTCTCCTGAGCTGCCCTTGCCCAGCTGCACACAGACCCTGCCCCAGCCAGGGCCCTGCACTTAGGCAGGTTTCTGTAGGGCTGGGCCGAGGGCACACGGGGTGGGATGGGCTCTGTGAGCGCTGGCAGGGACAAGGCACCCTCAGGAGGGAATGTCCAAGCACAGGGAGATGCTCAGGGAAGGAGAGGGGGCTGAGCAGAGCAATGCTGGGGCAGGAGGGCACTGTTGGTGTATGGGAGGTGCTGGGCACAGCTGGGCACGGGAACACTGTCCTGAGTGCCCGGCGGTCTCTGCCCTGCCCTCTCAGGCACAGCACCACAACATCTTCTCTTGTTTCTGCACTCCCCTGATATTGTCACTCTTATCTGGTGCTCTCAGGGAGGCTCAGGCATTTGCAGCAGCTGAGTCAGGCACTGCCCTTGGCATTCCTGCCAGGCAGGGCTGTCCATGGGAATGGGGTGTCCAAGCTTCCCTGGGACCTGTGGGGCTGTGGGCAAAGCAGTCCATGGGAAAGGGGAATGAGCTGAGCCCCTCCCTGAGATCCCATCATGGGCACACCCTGGATCTCCTTGCTGTGCCCTTGCCAGCTCTGAGCTGCCCTCCTGGGTGCAGATCTGTGCCAGAGCCTCTGGGAGATCCCTAAATGTCCCACGGGGAAGTGCAGAGATGCCACAGCTGAGGAAATGCTGCTGGGTTGGCCAAGGGAGGCGTGAGTGTCCTTGGCACAAGGGGCTGCTGAGACCTTGCCCAGAGACCTTTGGAGAGGGTGAGACATTCAGGGATGTCTACGAGCAGGGTCTAGTTTATGCCAGGGTGAGCCGGGAGTGTGATTGTGCTCTGATTGCAGCGAAAGGTGCAAAGCCAGGGCAGTTGGGAACAAGCCCATCCAGCCCCTCACCTGCCCTCAGGCACTGGGAATCCTTTGCCTCTCCCATCTCTCAGTGCCAAACTCTGAGTGCAGCAGGAATGCTGGGGATTTCTGACCTCAGAGACCCAGCAATGATGTGTGGGTAGGAAAACAATTCCTTAAACAAGCTCCTGCCATCTATTTCCCTTAGAAGTGGGAGTGCACATGGTACCAAGCCTTTCTGCATTAGAAGTGATTCCCCTGACAAATCCTGAATACTCAGCCTTGTCCCTCTGCCACATGGCCACAAACCCAGGGCAGCAGGGCAGGGATGGCTCCTTGAGAGCCCCCACGCACAGCCCTGGCTCCTCCTGGCACACTCAGCCAGCACAGCTGGAGCTCAGGCAGGGACCTGGGTGAAGGTTTGCCCAGAGCAGGAAGAAGGGTGGGTGAGTCCCAGCAGGACAGGCTACAGGGAATGGCCCAGGTTTGCCTCCAAGCAGCCTCTCCTGACTTGTCACTGTCCTTTCTCCATGAACAGGTGCCCATGTGCAGCCACAGCCAATGTCCAACAGCAGCTCCATCAGCCACTTCCTCCTGCTGGCACTGGCAGAGACGCGGCAGCTGCAGCTCCTGCACTTCTGCCTCTTGCTGGGCATCTCCCTGGCTGCCCTCCTGGGCAACGGCCTCATCATCAGCGCCGTAGCCTGCGGCCACCACCTGCACACGCCCATGTTCTTCTTCCTGCTCAACCTGGCCCTCAGCGACCTGGGCTCCATCTGCACCACTGTCCCCAAAGCCATGCACAATTCCCTCTGGGACACCAGCACCATCTCCTACACAGGATGTGCTGCACAGCTCTTTTTCTTTCTCTTCTTCACTGGAGCAGAGTATTTCCTGCTGACCATCATGTGCTACGACCGCTACGTGTCCATCTGCAAACCCCTGCACTACGGGACCCTCCTGGGCAGCAGAGCTTGTGCCCACATGGCAGCAGCTGCCTGGGCCAGTGCCTTTCTCACTGCTCTCATGCACACGGCCAATACATTTTCCCTGCCCCTGTGCCATGGCAATGCCCTGGGCCAGTTCTTCTGTGAAATCCCACAGATCCTCAAGCTCTCCTGCTCCAAATCTTATCTCAGTGAACTTGGGCTCATTGCTGTTATTGCCTGTTTGTTATTTACCTGTTTTGTGTTCATTGTTTTCTCCTATGTGCAGATCTTCAGGGCCGTGCTGAGGATCCCCTCTGAGCAGGGACGGCACAAAGCCTTTTCCACCTGCCTCCCTCACCTGGCCGTGGTCTCTCTGTTCCTCTGCACTATCATGTTTGCTCACCTGAAGCCCCCCTCCATCTCCTCCCCATCCCTTGATCTGTCAGTGTCAGTTCTGTACTCTGTGGTGCCTCCAGCCCTGAACCCCCTCATCTACAGCCTGAGGAACCAGGAGCTCAAGGCTGAAGTGTGGAGACTGATGACTGGATGCTTTCAGAAACATAAAACTGCTGGCCAATTTCTCCAAATCACTTGTAATAAATGTCATCTTTGATACTACTTGTTGGTTTCATTTTGGACGTTCCTTTTCTTTACTTTACTTTTTCAATATCGTCCACAAACAAATGTCATTGTTTGTGCCATTTCTCATTTTGTTTCTCTCCACCTTCCCTGTGGCCACAGACTGTGTCAATGAGGGGCTGTGCTCTCGGTGGCTTTAAAGGAACTCAAGGATGTCCCAGCAGAGTTTTCTGCAGAGGTGCCCTTTTGTTGCCTTCTCTGGAGCTGCAGCAGCAATGTCTGTGTGCAGAGCTGGGGGCAGATCAGTGCTGGCACAGCAGCTGTGCCCAGCAGCAGCAGCAGCACTTGGTGTTGCCAGTGCTGCTCCCGTGGCCCTGCCCCGCTGCCCTGGTGGCCCTGGTGTTGCTGCAGGGCCTGAGTGCTCTCGGGGCCGGGCACAGTCCTGGGGGTGGCAGTGCCGGGGCTGCAGCAGGGACAGGCCATGGGCACTGCTGGGGCAGCGCTGACGCCTCAGGCCAGGGCCTGGGGGCTCCAGGCTCCTTGCCCAGGCTCTCTCAAGAACACGGCCAGGCCAATGCTCAGCACAGAAAACCCCCGTCAGCAGCCCCAGAGTTTTGGTGTGGTGGCATGAACCTGAGGGAGCACAAATGCCATCAGCCCCTGGGGCCAGGAAGGGCTGGAGGACGCCAGGGAAACCACTCAGCTTTGTCCTGGCCTCTGCACTCAGCCAGAAAGTTTGTTCCCATCAGCTGGGACTTTCCTGTCCCACTGCAGACGCTGTTGCTCAGAGCCAGGGCTGCCTGGCAGCCACCCCCAGACTGCCCTGAGCATTTCCTTGGCTTCACCTTTGCTTTCTTTATTCTTCCCTGGTCCAGATTTCTTCCTCTTGCCCATCCCTGTTCCCTGCCCTGCACACAGCCCATCCCTGTTTGCCCTTTCCTCTCTGGCCCCACTCCCCATTGCAGTTCCTGACTTGGCACCATGGGAACGGCCCTTGGGGAGCAGGATCATCCCACAGGTGCTGCAGGAATTGTCTGCAGGCTCCTGCAGTGCCTCGTGCTGCTCCCTTGCCAGAGGCAGCCCAGGCCAGGGGGGCACATCTGGGCTGCTGTGTCTGCCTGTGGGGCTCCCTGTTCTGGGCAAGGAGGAGGAGCTGCAGAGGCTCTGCAGGACTGACAGGATGGGCTTTGGGGCTGTGAGGAGAAGCTGACGGACCTGGGCTGCTGCAGCTTCTGAAGAGGAGGCCCAGGGCTCCTCCTGCACCTGCTCCAAGGGTGGTTTCAGAGAATCCCAGAATCAGCAAGGTTGGAAAAGACCTTGGAGATCATCAAGTCCAACCTGTGCCCTGACAGTGCCTTGTCTCCCCTGAGCCTCCTCTTCTCCAGGATCAACAACCCCAGCTCCCTCAGCCACTCCTCACAGGACTTGTGCTCCAGACCCCTCACCAGCCTTGTTGCCCTTCTCTGGACACGCTCCAGCCCCTCCATGTCCTTCCTAAATTGGGGTCCCAGAACTGGACACAGCACTGGAGGTGCTGCCCAACCAGTGCCAGGCACAGGGGAAGAATCACTGCCCTGGTCCTGCTGGCCACACCATTCCTGATCCAGGCCAGGAGCCATTGGCCTTCTTGGCCACCTGGGCACACGGCTGGCTCATGTCCAGCCTGCTGTCCATCAGTCCCTGCAGGTCCCTTTCTGCCTGGCTGCTCTCCAGCCCCTCTGTCCCCAGCCTGGAGCGCTGCAGGGCTTGTTGTGGCCAAAGTGCAGGACCCGGCACTTGGACTTGTTAAACCTGACCTTGTTGGATTTGGCCCCTGGATCCAGCCTGTCCAGGGCCCTGTGCAGAGCCCTCCTGCCCTCCAGCAGATCAACACTCACACCCAGCTTGGTGTCACCACGGTTCCATGAGGCCCCAGAGTGTCCCAATGGTCTCCATGATTCCATGAGGCCTCCCAGTGTCACAATGTCCCTTTGGTTCCATGGGACCCCTTGGTGTCACAAAGTCCCTTGGATCCTTGGGCCCTGCAGTGCCACAATGGCACCGTGGTCCCCAAGGCCCTGCAGTGTCACAGTGGATCCTTGGTTCCATGAGGTCTGGCAGGGCAGCAATGCTCCCTTGGTCCCACAGGGTCACAATGGCCTCTTGGTCCCAAGGGACACTGGTGTGGTCTGTGGTGGTGGCAGGCACGACTTTCCCTGAGAGTGTTTTGTGCTGCCGGGCAGGAGCCACGAGAGCCCCAGCACACACACACACACACGGAGCAGCTCGGCAGTGAAGACACGGGAGGGTCCAGGCATGGAGCTCCAGCCAGGGTTTATTAGGGTCTGACGCTCCAGGGGTCTGGGGGTTAAAGACAAAGACAAAGGAGGGTTTAGGGTATAAATACAGGAAAAGAGGGGTTGGAGGAGAGCAACAGGGATCCAGTGGTCTGAGGGCTCAGGGGTGGTACACAGGGAAAGGGACTGACGGGGCTCACCCCCAGTTTGGGGTGACCCCGGGTGCTGGTAAAGTCTCTCCTCCAACCTGGGCCTTCAAAGAAAGACTCAGTAGTCTTCAGTCGTCCAGTCTCAAGGTAGTTTATTGTATGTTATCTCAAGGCACACACACTCCCTGATATTCTCTCTGACTCCTCCCTCTGCGTCTCTCTCCGTCTCCGTCTCCGTCTCTGTCCCTTTCCATCTCTCTCCGTCTCTCTCACCCAAGGGCTGGTGCCATCTTTTATATCACACATTACATGTTAAATGTTTATAGTTTTTCCTCAATGCCTATCACCTATATTGAATGGTGACTTTCTACTCTAAACCAATCTGTGAGTGCCAAAATCACCAAGAACATGGGGAATAGGAAGGAGAAAGAAGGAGGACAGGGCATGCCCAAATCCCTCCATCTTAGAACTTCTGACCCCCATGTACAAAACTCAGACCCATCTGTACAAGGCCTAAACCCCCCCTGTACAGCACTCAAAAATCCTTCCTTTTTCTTTGTGATTACTTCTATTATAATATCTAAACTTTTGTGATTTCTTGTTCTTCCGGCAAGGTTGGTAAATTGTTCCATGGATCAAATTCAAAGCCACAGGGGTTCCCGGGTGCCTGCCAGGGTCTCAGATGCTTCTGACCTGGACCCAGAACATCCAAGAGTGTCTGAGGGACACCTTGGGTTCCAACACCTGCCCTGCACCTCTGTCCCTGCAGGCTGTCCTCATCCCCCGGCTGCCCCACCTCGCTGGCCCCTTCCTTTGCTGACAGCTCTGCCTCCTGCCTGCCTCTGCCTGGCCACACAAAGCCTTGGGCTGCTCCAGGCTCCTTCTGGGGACGTGTTGCACCACAGCCCTGCCCTGGGAGGGAAATTCCTTTCTCCTCTTGTGTCCAGTCTGGATTTCACCAGTTGCATTTGTGGTATAATTTCTCTCTCTGGCTGTTTCACACTATGGAGAAAAGCTCCACCATTTCTGAATCCACCCTTCAAGCCCTGCCAGGCCACTCCTGATCTGTCCTCAGTCTCTTCACAACTGAGCCCAGGCACATCAGCCTCCATATATGTGTTTGGTTCTTGAGGCCTGCAAACCCAGCCTGGGAGATCTCTGGGCCCTCTCCAAGGTGTTTGCAAATGAAAAAAACATTCTGCTCATAGCACCAGAGGCCAAGGCCAGGCAGAACTGTCTGTCCTGGCAGCTTTTGTCTGGGAGCAATCCTAGGATAGATGGAATTTTGGTGGCCAAATTCCAGTTTCTGCCATGGCCCCTGCACAAGAAGGTCAGTTCTGTTCTGTAGGAAGGAAGGCACAGAGCCCCAGTGCTTCTGAGGCAGATGAGATGTGATCACCAGACGCCAAGGCCAGCCAGAGCTGGCAGGATTTTTCTGGGAGATACCCTTGCATACAGGAAACTTTATAGGAGAGATACCAATTTTGTCCATGGCTGTCTGAAAAGAGGAACAGTTCTTTTCCATAGCAAGGAAAGCACAGAGCCCCAGTGCTCCAGGAGCTGATGAGAGGCAGCCCTTGGCATTCCAACATCAGCCAGACCTGTCAGGTGGCCCCAGGGAGGCCAAGCCAGCCAGAGCTGTTCCATGTGCCCTCGGTTCCATGGGGTCCCACAGTGTCCCAATGGTCCCTTGCTCCCAGGAGGCCTGAGGTGTCACAATGCCCCCTTGGTGACACGAGGCCCTGAAGAGTCCTAATGGTCTCCATGGTTCCACCAGGTCCTCACAGCGTCACCGTGGTCTCCATAGGAAGGGAACAACCCAACCCCAGTGTTCCAGGGGTGGATGAGCCGCAGCCAGCAGAGGCCAAGGGCAGCCAGATCAGATGGTGCTGGCAGATTTTGTCCTTGGATAGAGGGAATTTTAGAGGTGGAATACCAGTTTTGGACCTGGTTGCCTGGAGGTGAAGGACGGTTCTTTTCCACAGGAAGGAAAGCACGGAACACCGGTGTTTCAGGGCCAGATGAAAAGCGGCCACCAGAGGCCAAGGGCAGCCAGACCTCTCTGTTCTGGTACTTTTTTTGTCTGAAAGCAACCCTTGGATATCAGGAATTTTGGAGGTGGAATCCCTCTTTTGGCCATTTCTGCATTGGTAAAAAGGACGGTTCTATTCCATAGGAAGGAAAGCACAGAGCCCAAGTGTTTCAGGGGCAGAAGAGGAGAGAGGTGGCTCCTGGGAGGCCAAGCCAGCCAGAGCTGTTTGTCCTGGCAGCTTTTGTCACTGAGAAATCCTTGGATCTAGGGAATTCTGGAGGAACATTCCCAACTTTGGCATGGGCATCTGGTCGAGATGGATGGTTTTTCCCATAGGAAAGAAAAGCACAAAGCCCAGGTGTTTTGGAAGAAGATGAGAGGTGGTCACCATAGGCCAAGAGAGTCAGACCTGGCACCTTTCATCTGGGGGGAATCCTTGGATGTACAGAGTTTTGGAGGTGGAATCTCAGTTTAGGCCATGGGCACCTGGGCAGGAAGAAGATTTCTTTTCATCAGAAAGGAAAGCACAAAGCCCCAGTGTTTCAAAGGCAGATAAGAATCAGCTCTTTGGAAACCAAGGCCAGCCAGACTTGTCTCTCCTGGAAGCTTTCATCTGGGAGAAATCCTTGGACACAGGGAATCCTGGAGGCAGATTCCCAGCTTTGGCCATGGGTGCCTGGACATGAAAGTTGCTTTTTTCCCATAAGAAAGAAAAGCACATGGTCCCAGTGTCTCAAAGGCAGATGAGAGGTGGCCCCTGGGTGGCCAAGCCAGCCAGACCTGTCTGTCCTGGCAGATTTCATCGGGGAACAATCTTTGCATAGAAGCAAAATAAGAGGAGGAATCCAAATTTTGGCCATGGGCACCTGGAGGAGAAGGACAGTTCTTTCCACAGGAAGGAGAGCACAGAGCCCCAGTGCCCCAGGGGCTGACAAGCAGCAGCCCTTGACATGCCAAGGTCAGCTGGACCTGTCAGGTGGCCCCCAGGTGGCCCAGCCAGCCAGGCCTTGATGCCTTGAGAGGCCACCTAGAGCAGAGGCTGGACAGTGTGACAGGAATAAAGCAGGGATTTATTGAAAAGGCCTTCAAAGGATCCACCTTGGGCAGTACAAGGGCCTGGCTGAGGGTACACCTAGGATGGACGACAGGTCACACGTTTGCACAC
This sequence comes from Vidua macroura, assembly GCF_024509145.1. NCBI lineage: Eukaryota > Metazoa > Chordata > Aves > Passeriformes > Viduidae > Vidua > Vidua macroura. The sequence goes on along the minus strand of NC_071600.1, from coordinate 2,354,583 downwards.
TTTTATAAGTTTTGGTTCATTTCCATATTGGGGTTAATTGTCCAATTACACCTTCAGGTTATGCAGTCCCACCCTCCCAGTCTGCTCTATTCAATTCGCTGTTGTTTTCACTTTTTGGGCTAAAGCTGTAGCGGTGTCCTTGGTTCTCGGGCTGGAAAAGGATTGTTTTGTCTGAGTGCACTGTGAAGAGAACTTGCTGACACTCTGTATGAAGTTCAGAGTTACAGACTGATGCAGTGCAGAATCTGGAAAATACGAAAGCTAAAACTTCAGGCACAAGCCTGTCCCACGTTCCCTTGGTTCCATGGGGACCCACAGTGTCACAATGGCTCCTCGGTGACACTCTGGGCTGCACAGTGTCACCCTGGGCCCTCGGTTCCATGGGAGTTTCACAATGGTCTCCTCTGGTTCCACGAGGTCCCCAGAGTGTCACAACTGACCCATGGTTCCATGAGGTGCCCCAGTGTCACTGTGGTGTCCCTGGACCTGCATTGTCACAACTGACCCATGGCTCCATGAGGTTCCCCAGTGTCACCGTGGTCGCTGTCAGAGGCTGGATGAGATCGATGTCCCGAGACACCTTGGGTTGAGCTGTCAATCAGTCACACAGCTGGGACAGTGCTAACCCAGCTCTGAACGCCCGAGCAATCACAAGCCCCAGCTGGGGGGAGGCCCACGAAGGCCCAGGGGCTTAAAACCAAGGAGCACAAGGTCAGCCCCTGCTATGGACTCTGCCTTCCCCTGGGGTTTGTGTCTCAGCCACACTGGAACCCCAGGAGCTGGGAGCCACAGGTGTGTCTTTCTATGGAGCTTCTGTCTTTCTGTATCTCTCTCTCTTTCCTCTCCTTCTAATGCTCTTTCTATGGAACATTTTTGGGTACCTGAACAACTGAAGTGTTTAAGGCTTTCCAGGCTAAATGGGCTGAGTGAATGAAGTTACTGCTATGACAAGTGTTTTACGTTGGATTGGATGTTGTATTAAATGCTTTTCCAAAGTTTCTTGTTTTGCTGTACTTTGCCATTAAAATTTTGTGCGTTCCCGAATGGGCGCTGAGGGGCACTTGGGGATCCTGGAGGGTCTGGGGGACACTTATGGGACAGATGGGGGCGGATACCGGGGGTTCTGTGGGGCACGGGGCATGACGGGAGTTGTAGTCCTGGCCCCAATGAGCCTCTATTGTGCCGTAGAGCATTATGGGAGTTGTAGTCACAGCCCCAATGGGGCTCTATGGGGCCGCAGACCATGATGGGAGTTGTAGGCAAAAGAAAAAGATGGTGCAGCCTCAAGCACCGCCCCCAAAGCCAGATCCCTGGTGCTGATTGGTTGAGGGCTGTGATGGGCAGGAGCCTCGGCAAATGGGAGACAGCAGAGGCGGGAACAGCCCATTCAACCCCTCCAGTCCCTCCCAGCACAGCCCAGTTCATCCCCAGTACAGCCCAGTACAGCCCCAGTGCCCCTCCAGTCCCTCCCAGTACAGCCCAGTCCCTCCCAGTACACCTGAGTTCGTTCCCAGGCCCTTCCAGTTCCCCCCAGTGCCATCCATATTCCGCTCCATTGTCCCCCAGTCTTCCCCACAGCGTTCCCGCCCATTGCGGGGCAGTGGCGCAGACGGAATGTCCTGCGGCCCAAACCTCCTGCTCCTGCCACACAGCGCCCAGCGCTCTCCCCCTCCTCCTCCTCTCCCAGCACGGCACAAATTCCAGCTCGGAGAAGGCTTCCCCAGAGAGGGCTCCGGCTCCTGCTCCAGCCTGAGTGTCCCTGCAGAGGAACAGGGCATCTTTCAGGCACTTCCACAAGCTCAGGCTTCCCATTCCATTGGGAATCTGGGATGGAAATGGCCTTCTTCAGAAAGACAAATGCAGAGGAGATGGATTAGAAATTATTAGGAAAAAATGACCCTTCTTCCAGACAAAGTCCACCAAGTCATTGCCTGCATTTCTCCTTTTCAGATTCTTTCAGTCATCTCCTGAGAGGTCCAGCTTGTTCTACTGCTTTCCATGAACTGATTGTGCTCTTGATTTATGAACCAATGCACCAGATGTGGAATCATCTACACTGAACTCAGAAACAAACTCCCTCTGTCAGCCCATTTCCATCTTCTAGATCACTTTCAAGATGTCCATGGGGATGTTGCAATGATGATCACACAGCTCTCCATTTCTGGCTGCAGGCTCTGCAGATTCTTTCTCTGCATTCAGTCAGGCTTGCATTCCCTGACAATTCCTGGTAGCCCGTCATGGTTTCTTAGGGTAGAACAGCAACAATGAAAACCTCACCAATGGCACAACTGCCCAGCCCACAAGGAAAAGAAAGAACAAGCTGTCAAGTTCTTCAAATATTTCTCCTGTTTTGCTGCAAGAGTTGAGCTGCACGCAAGGTGTGGAAGCCAAGAGAAGCTGCAGCTGGTGGCACATCTTGTGACAGGAGCTGCTCAAAGCTTCCTCGTTCTCCAGGAAAGGTTCTTGGAAAGAGCAAACAGGACTGTGGAGAAGATTCTGGGAAAACTGAAACAGCTGTTAAGAAATGAAATGAAAATGGAAAGAAACAATCCAATATGGTTTTCTCTGCTTATTTCTATGTTTCTCTTTTCCATCTTGCACTACTTCTCCATCCCATTAATCCAAATGGGTCTCACTTCTAAGATCCATGACTTGGCAAGTTTAAGACACTGTAAAATACCATGAGCTACACACAGTTTGCCTTCCCCTGGGTTTGTTTTTTGGAAATCACTGCTGGAGAGGTAAGTGCAGTGCTTGGGTCAGGTACAAATTCTGCACTCAGGGAATGCGCTCCGAGAGTGTTTGACCCTCAGCAGGGACAATGCACAGCAGTGCCCGAGGGGATTCCTGTGCCCCTGGGTAGGAGTCCAGACTCTGGGTCTGGGCTGAACACGGCAAAGTTCCCGTGTTTGGACAGGCTCAGGGGCTGCCCCGGGGAGCGCGGGGCTGGGCGCGGGGGCGAGTGGGCAACGGACAAACGGACACGGGGACAAACGGCCCCGGAGCTTCAGTTGCTTCAGTTGCAGCAGCAGCAGCAGCAGCAGCAGCAGCAGCAGCAGCAGTGAAAGCAGCGAAAGAAGCGGCATTGTCAAGTCCCTCTTGCTCCTCCTCTCCCTCTCTTGCTGTCCCGCAGCCTCTCCCGCTCTCCCTTTCCCGCTGTCCCCTCCTCTCCCGGTCTCCCTCTCCCCTGCCGGGCCGGGCCATGCCCCCGACCCGTCCCCGGCCCCGGGCGGGGCTGCCCCATCCCCGTCTTCATCCCCGGCCGTCCCGCCGCGGTCTCGCCTCCGCCCGGCTCTGGCCGTGCTGGCGCTGGCTGTGCCGGGCGGGAATCAGTGCCTGGGGCGGCATCGCCGCCCTTTGGCTCCGCCTGGCCCGAGCCCGGCCCCGGCCCCGACGTGGGCTCCAGTGCCGGCCCCGGCCCCGGCTCCTCCCGGGCCCCGCGGAGGACACAGGCGGCGCGGCCGCTGCCGCCGCCTCCGCTGCGGCTTCCCCGGCCCGAGCTCCGCCGCTCGGCAGCGCGGCCGCCGGCCCCGAGCCGCCGCTGTCCCGTTGCCAGCAGAGAACGCCTGGGGATGGCCGGCCCGGGGCGCTCGGGGGGCGCTCGGGGGCCGCTCCTGGCCCCGGGCCGAGCGCTGACAGCCGCGTCCCGCCCGCAGGGAAGGCGCAGGAGGCCCTGCAGGAGCGGTACCGGCTGGGTTCGCTGCTGGGCAGCGGCGGCTTCGGCAGCGTCTTCGCGGCCACGCGGCTCTCGGACGGCGCCCCGGTGAGCGGCGGGGCCGGCGGCGGGCGCAGGAGGAGGAGGAGGAGGAGGAGGAGGAGGAGGAGGAGGATGGGGTTGGGCTAGGCGGGGGCGAGCTGAACCCGCTGCTCTCCCTTGGTCGCAGGTGGCCATCAAAAGGGTGCCGCGGGATCGCATCCGGCACTGGGGCGAGCTGGTGAGTGAGCGGGGCCAGCGGCAGAAGCCGGGCCGTGCCGGGCGGGGATGAGCCGGGGCCCGGCAGGGTGGGAGCTGCCGGGAGCCCTGCAGGGAGAGCGGGCGTGGGCTGAGCGGGGCATGCAGAGCATCCCGGGCTGGCTGAGGGCTTCCCCAGCCCCGGCACGGCCTCAGCCCCACTGACGGCATCGCGCTCCTCCCGCAGCCCGACGGCACCAGCGCACCCCTGGAGGTCGTGCTGCTGGACAAGGTGGCCTCTGGCTGCGCTGGTGTCATTCAGCTCCTGGAGTGGCTCCAGCTCCCCGACAGCTTCTTGCTGGTGCTGGAGCGCCCGGAGCGGTGCCAGGACCTGTCGGGTTTCCTGGCGGAGCGGAGGTTCCTGCCGGAGGAGGAGGCGCGGGGGCTGTTCCGCCAGGTGCTGGAGGCCGTGCGGCACTGCACCAGCTGCGGGGTCCTGCACAGGGACATCAAGCCCCAGAACATCCTGCTCGACCTGGCCACGGGGCGGGTGAAACTGATAGACTTTGGCTGTGGCGCCTTCCTCCAAGACACAGCCTACACCCAGTTTGCAGGTGAGCCCTGCCAGGGGATGCTCCTGGGCATCTCATGGCCCAGCCGGGGTGCAGCACCGGGGCTCCCCCTATTGCAGCTGGGATGGGATTAATGCTGGAGCCAGGTTGATTTGGGTGGGGGTGTGAGGGGGTCCAGCTCCCAGCCCTGCCGACAGCCCTCAGCACCCACTGTGCCCTGGGCTGGGACTGGGGCTGGGGCAGCCAGCCTGACAAAAACCCCCATGGGGGTAGCAGAGAGGGGGGTCTGACCCCGTGCCCTGGGCAGTTTGGTGTGCAGGTGAGAAGGGCTTGGACTGCTCTGCCCCCCTTGTTTGCCTTGACTTATTCACATTTTTGGGGGGCTGTGCAGGCAGGTAGTCGAGTGAGTTTCTCCACCACTGGGTGAGTTTTTCTTTTGTGTGTCATGGCTGGGCCTTCCCAGGGTTTCTGCTGCCCTCTTCCAGCACCAGTGGCTTCTTTTCCAGCCCCGAGTCTGTACACAAGTCCCAGGTGCTGGCGAGAGGGCAGCGGTCACCCCGTGTGCCACTGGGGCAGCCCCCACATGCCCAGGGGTGCTGGGGCCAGGCTCTGGGAGCAGCAGCATCCCCCTGCTGAACTCTGTCTGTGTTCCACAGGAACCCTGTCCTACAGCCCACCAGAGTGGATCCACCACCGACGCTACCACGGCGAGGCAGCGACCATCTGGTCCCTGGGCCTCCTGCTGTGCCACCTGGTCATGGGCAAGCACCCGTTCAGGAGGGGCCAGGAGATCATCTGGGGGCGGATCTTGTTCCCACGATGGCTCTCTCAAGGTGGATCCTCATCTCTGGCCACAGGGGCAATACCAGTGCTGGGAGACAGCAGCAGCTCGTGGGCATCCCGCTCTGGCAGCTGCTGAGGAGGTGGCACAAGTCCTGCTATCCTGCTCTCCTCCAAACAGAGAATCCATGGGGAAGTTCAGGCCCAGCTCTGGGCACACCCAGCATGGCCGGGGCATGGGAACAGGGGGGCAACTTCTCCAGCTGACTGGTGATTCCTGGTTTCCCTCCCCAGAGTGCCAGGATGTCATTAAGAGGTGTTTGTCCATGCAGCCCTTGGACAGGCCGTCCTTAGAAGAGCTTTTCCATGATCCTTGGGTGCAGGGTGTTCCTCTGCCCTAGAGGATGGGAGAGATCCACGTGCACAGTTGGATCCAGGGGCCTGGCAGGTAACAGCTCCACACATCTCTTGGCAATCAGTGGCAAAGCCAACCAGACAGGTTTTGTGCTGCCTGTAGCTCTGAGCAGGGGTCAGCAGAAGGGAACACGCAGCTCTTGGGCTGGAGCTGAGCTGGACACCTGGTGTGGCAAGCACTGGTGGCCACCATCCCCCGGGTTTTGCTTGTCCTGGTTCCCTGACAGCTGGGGCCCTGGGCAGAACCCTGACAGCCTGGTCTGGCCTCAGGGAAGGAGAAGGAGCCCCTGGAGAAGCTGTACCAGGTGGGGCTGCTGCTGCTGGAGACACCAAGGACAACCTCAAGGATGACAATCTCTTCCTCGGCCTGGCCAGCTGAAGATGATGGACTTGGATTCTGGCACCTTCTCCAAAGCCAGGCTCCACAGGGAATTTGCAGATGAGTCCACACACAGGGGGATGCTCCCAGATTTGGGCATTGCTCAGCCTGGCCGGGAACCAAAGGTTCCCCCTTTGCTGGGGCGGATGCAGCTGATCCTTAAGTCGGCTGCCAGGCTGCTTTTGGCAGGGCTGGGGGCATGGGCTGGGGTGGGTACGAAATGGGAGTGGGCTCCTGGCCCTGCCAACAGCCCCCAGCACCCACCGTGCCCCGGGCTGGGGCTGGGGCTGGGGCAGCCAGCCCGACACAAACAAACCCCCATGGTGGGAGCAGAGGTGGGACTCCAGAACGTGTGCAGGGGCTGCTTTGCTTTGCAGGCAAGGAAGGGCTTGGGCTGCTTGACTGCCCCTGATTGCTTTGGGATCAGCGTTATTTTGGGGGGCAGTGCAGGGGGAAGGGAGAAAGCCTGGGCTTCCCTCACCTGTAGGTGGGATTTTCCCTGTCATGCAGGGGTTGGCCTTCCTCAAGGCCCTGACAGGGATAAGATTTTTGACCTTTTTTCTTGTTCCCCTTTTTGTCTGTAATCTATTTTAATAATTTGTTGTGTGTTTTTCTAGAGGAAGCGTTCCAGGTGGGGTCCAGTCTGGATGGGGAAGTGCTTGGGAGCAGCTGCGGCGTGGATGGGCCGTCCCCTTGGAGAAGGCTGAGGACATCGTTTGGGACCAGCTTTTCTTCCAGCGGTGGATGGCGTCAGGTGGGTCCCGTCTGCTTGGCATGGTGGGATCAGAGCTTTGGGGAGATGGCAGCGAGCACAGGAGCATCCTGCTCCGGGCAGCTGCTGAGGGCTGGATGTGCCGTGGCTGGCTGCAGGCTGGGCACATGTCCTGCCCTCCTGCTCTGCTGCCAAAGGCAGCAGTGATGGGCAGCTCTGGGCACCGCTCTGGGCACGGCCAGCATGGCCTGGGCACCGCGGGCGGCTGGGACAAGGGGACAGGAGCCTTCAGCTGACGGGCGCTTTCTGCTTTCTCTCCTTGCAGCCGGGCCCTGCGGGTGCTGAGGCTGCTCTGGGCTCTGCCAGGGCTCTGCTGGAGCTCAGCACTGGGCCAGAATCAGCCAACGAAGAAATGGTGTGACCTGCAGCACAGCCTTGCTTGAGCATTTCAGCAACACAGCTCAAGTTTGCAGAGTGTGCACCTCCCAGGGAAAACATGCCACCACCCAAAAAATAAATTTGTTCAATAGCTTCTGAAATGAAATCAATCTGGGATGACCCCAAATGACATTTTTCAGCTTGCTCAAGCTGTAGCTCAGCCCTTCTCTGAACTGTTCTCTCTCCCATCTGCCTTTTACTTCCCAACTGCTGCCTCTTTTCCCCCAGTGAGTTCCCAGCCCATGGCAGTCTCCATCACACTGCTGCCTTCCTTGATGCCCCTCACCACGAGGAAGGCTGAGCCCCTGGCTTAGGGACTCATCCTGTCACTGGCTGAGGAGCAGCAATGTCTCAGAGGTCTGGTGGGATTTTAGTGTCCTTCAGAGCTGGTCTCCAGCCCTCAGCTCTCCTCACTGCTGAGCTGCCACTCCCTTTTCCTCGTCCTTGCAGCAGGATGAGTTCTGTGAATCCCCTTGAGCCTCCCCACTCTTCCCAGCCCATGCACCCACCTCAGTTAGGCTGAAGCTGCAGCTTCTCTGTCTCCTCTGGCACACCAGTCCAGTCCCCTGTGCGGGGAGCCCCAGCCCCAGAGCGCAGCACTCAGCAGTGCAGTCCGGGCTGGAGCAGCTGCCCTGCAGCCCTGGCTTGGCTCTTGGTGGCAAGGGAATGCTCCCTGTTTGCAGCTGTCCCTGCAGGATGGCCCCAGGGCAGAGCCCAGCCGGGCTCCCACTGCAGCCCCTGAAGCTTGGGGCAGACAGTGGTGCCAAAGCTGAGGTTCACGGGGAGCACCCGCAGCTGTGGCTTGCAGTCAGTGTTGGCAAATGTTGTGTTCTCATCTCCTGCAGCCTGTGGGGAAAGCAACCTGTGCTGCCAGGCCTGTGTGTGCCAGGCCTGTGTGTGCCAGGGGCTCTTGGATGTCTCTGTACCCATGGACAGAAGGCTCTGTGTGTGCCAGGGGCTCTTGGATGTCTCTGTACCCATGGACAGAAGGCTCTGTCTGTGCCAGGGGCTCTTGGATGTCTCTGTACCCATGGACAGAAGGCCCTGTCTGTGCCAGGTTTCCATAATGTCTCTGTACCCATGGGTATGGAATAGCATGGACAGTGACAGTGTCAGTCAAGTTGCTTGCACGCTCCTTCCTTTGCATACAAGACACATCCATGCACACCCCCATGCACAGATACATTAAAAGGACAGGGAGGGAGAGAGATTTCCCTCAGAGCTCTAACTTTGGCATAACTCACCTTTTTAGCCAGTGGCCAGGGGATATTTTTCCCAGCTCTGTGTGAGAAGGTGTCCAGGAGCTGAAGGAGCAGCATTTAGAAGCAGTTTCAGGATTTCTAGGCAGGAAGTGGAGCTGACAACCATCCACGTAACTCGCCGTATTCATCAGGATGTGCTGCTGGTTCTTTGGGAATATGGCCCAATGGAGACACGAGACTTGGAAAAATCCCAGCTCTCTGTGGATTTGTGCAAAGGAGGAGCAGCAGAAACACTTTGTGTCTGCTCTGGGGACACAAGGTCCAAGGAGCTGCGGTGGCAGAGGGTGAGCTGGGCTGGTGGCAGGTGAAGTCCTGGTTCATGACATCCCAGAGTGGCACAGGACAAAGCTCCAAGCACCCCCAACCCCACTGATGAAGTCTCTGTGATGCTGCACATCCTACAGGAAAAGCTGCTGTCACACAATGCACTGGGATTTGTAAGTTTCATTTTCAATACTTTAGGTCCAATTTTCAAACTGCAATATCTTTGCCATCAAGACACAGTCATGCACAATCCATCTCTCATCCTCCTATTGCTTCAACTCCAATTTAAAAACAAATCTTAATATTGGAAACAAAACCGAAAATCTTTAGAAAAAGGATGCTGAGGTCACTCTGTAAGATGGATCCAGGCCATCAGAACATGCCCCAAGTAAATGAGTTCTCCTTTTAAAAAGATCAGTTACCTCTTAATCCAAAGTTACAGAAGATTTTCACTAGACATTTTTTTCTTGTTTTTCTCTTTCATATTTTTCTCATTTTTTCCTTTCTTTTTTTCTTTTTTCTTTTTGAGCTGATAACACATCCTGAAAAAGAAATGTACAGCAAAATTAGATACATTTCTGATAAACAATGAAAGTATTTACTCCTCTGTTTACTTTTCTTGGGATACCCTGATGTAAAAAAACTAGCAGATATGAGCAGAGGTGTAAAGTGTTTGCTTTGCACTAAGCTGGAGTTCAGCACTGCTGACATCCTGATCCAGCCAAGAGTTGCAGAACTCTTTTGCACATCTCGAGCCATGTGTTTGCAGGCACAGCAACTGCAGAGCTAACACACCCGTGCACGTGAATAACTCTGTTACTCCCTCCAGAATTTGGGCTGAGCACCAGAACGAGGTGCTCCAGCCCTTTGCTCCTGGTTCCTGTGGGGAGCAGCTCCCTTCCCTCTGGCTGAGCTGCTCAGGCAGAGCCCGGCAGCTCCTGGCCCTGCAGGGCTGAGGCTTTTCCCCGTTGCTGGGCACAGACTGATGGAGCAGCACTGCTGAACACGGGCACACAGAGGGACCAGCAGCAGCTGCCTTTGGCCACCTGAGGCTCCAAGGCCCAAACTCGGAGCAGACAGGGCTGGAAGAGACTCGCAGGCTCCCTGCTGGCTCTGCTGCCCCACTTGTGCCCACCTGGGAGCCCCCAGGGCCAGCAGGGACTTGAGATGGCAGCCCTGGGCTCCTGGAGGTTGTGCAAGGAACGCAGCTGGGGACTCCCTGTCCATGGGCAGCTTCCAGATGGAAAAGGCTGCTGTGCCCAGGCAGCTCCAAGGGCAGAGAAAGGAGGGTCTCGACCACGGGATCTGTGCCAGTCCCACAGTCCTGGGCAGCAGCCACCGAGCCCTGGGGGAGCAGAGGGCACAGCAAGAGGGACAAAAGCAGGCAAGGTCAGAGACTGGAGAGAGCCAGACCCGGGAGCAGGAACAGCTGCTCCATTGCACTCTTGGAGAAAGCTCTTGGCTGGTTCAAAGCGCTGAAAGGTGTGAAGGGCAGAGAGGAGGCCACAGCAAACAATGCTCCTGTTTCCACAGCCTCCCCTCTCCGTGTCCCAGAAGGAATTGGATGGACTGTGTTCTTCTCTCCGAGTCGTCTGGTTCAGCACGAGCAGCTGAGCACCAGGAGCTGAAGGAGCTGAAGCCTCAGGCCACAAGAGCTGGGCAAGAGGAGACTTTCTGAGCAAATGAATGCTGCTAACATGGACCTGGCTGAATGCAGCAGATGGAATCATGGAATCACAGAATCCTTTCTGTTGGGAAAGGCCTCTGAGCTCATCCAGTCCAGCCGGTCACCCAGCAGTGTCGAGCCCAGCACTAAACCACGTCCCTGAAGTGCCAAGGCCTGGACAACAGCCCTGAGTGAGGCCTGAACAACAGGCCCTGAGCCAAAGGTGGCCTCTGGATGAACCTTCCAACCAAAGGTTATCTTTGGATCTGCTCACTAATGAAATATGCATGGTCATTAGCACTGTGATAGATGTATCCACTCATTAGTGAAACATGTATTGACCTTTCTGTGTTTAGAAGCCGGACAAGGCCATGAAATCCGACATCTGGCCTTGTTTGGGGCTGAATGGTCAAAGTCACCTCCCTTGGTTCCTCCTGGGGCCCTGGCCAGGCTTTGGGAGGAGCCCAAGAGGAGGATGAAAGCAGATGTTCCCGCACCAGAAGTGCTGTCAGTTTGTTCATTCAGCACTGTCAGAGCTGGGCCCTCTCACAGCGGGGCTGGAGCCTCAGCTGTGGCTGGAGGCACCTGCAGGAATTGCCAGTGTCCAGGAGTGGCTCTGCAGCCCTTGGCTGTGACAGCTTCCCCAGCTGCTGTGTGGATCTGGGGGATGGTAAAGCCTGAGGGTAACTGGGGCTGGATCTTTCTTAATCACTGCTGCAATCTTTGGTGGTGATGGTTGGGTGCATTGCTGAGCTGCTCCTTTTGTGATTCTTTGCTGCTTTGAGCTACAGTCAATGACACTGATTCCTTCAGTTGGTGTCTGTGTCTTTGGTGCTGACCCTGCCCACTGGTGAAACAAAACTGGCACAGTCTGGCCAGATCACCACAAAATGTCACTTTTTAAATGTAAATGTGAGGAATCGGCCCCATCAGAAATTCCCAGGTGGGAAGCCCTTCCCTGGAGTTCCCTGGCTCTGGAGTGGGCTGAGGTGGGAGCACCGTGTGAGCAGTGCGGCAGTCGGTTAAAAGAGACTGAACCCCTGGATGTCTTAAAATGCATCCAAAAATTGCATATGGGAAAAGGGAAAGAATTGTGAGTTTGGGAAGATGGGGATGGATTTTGTTAACAGCGCATTGGAAACATCCAACAGAGGGAAAAACTGTTGTTAGAATATTCCCACATGGAGTGACAGAAGAAGGTTTAAATCTTGAGCTCAGGTTCATTTGTGCAAGTGATTTATTATTATTATTATTATTATTATTATTATTATTATTATTATATAATCCAATTATCTATATTCATATCTGTATAATTTAAAATTTATAATGTGAAATAATGCTGACAATACTAATTTGTCAGGTTTGGCTGCTCTCTGTGACACTGAATACCCTACAGAAAAGGACTGGCCAAGACCCAAATGTCAGTGGTAAACTCTGCAAGACTGCATACAATGAATAAAGGAGGAAGGGATGAAATTGGCTATTTTTATAGGATTTGCTGATACTGTGGTGCGGAATGCTTTGTCTGTTATGTGAGAAACACAGTGATTAAGGCTTCTGGGTTTTTCATGTCCCAGACAATCCACAAGCTGCAGGATTGGTTGAACGGGTGAAGGGGTTGTTAAAAGAGCAATTGAAAGAATGAGAGATGGGAACCTGTCCCCATGGAGAAGCCATCTCCCAGATGTGCTCCATGCCCTTAGCAATGGCCCCCTGGGGAAATGGAAACCCCCTGGCTGTGCAGGGCTGCTCCCAATTTGCAAATACAGCCATGGACAGTGAGACTTGGACTGCCTGGGAAATTGTTCTGGCTGTGATGGCCCTGGCAGGGCCAGCCCAGAGGCTGCAGGGCTGGACCTTCATGCATTGGAATTAGTTAGGATAAATCAGAAGCAAATGAGAGTTAACAGTACAGGAACAGGAATCCAGATTCCTCCAGGACACTTTGGTTCGATAACTGCTCACTGGAGCTTGGCCTTGCAAAGTGCTCATGTCATGGGAGGAGGAACTGATGCAGTTTATCAAGGAGAAATTGAAGTAATTCTGTTAAACAATAGTGAACAAGATTGGATTATTCAACCCCATGACAGGGTAGCACAATTATTGATATTGTCAGTTTTTAAAAGAGTTGGGAAAAAAGGAGATGCACCTCAAATCACTGCTGTTGGTGGAGATAAAGGGTTTGGATCCAACAGTGCAAATAATGGAGCCAGAGTGTGGGTCCAGAGGCCAAAAGGCCCTCCCGAGGCAGCTGAAGGAACAGCTCTGGGGAAAGACAGCAGTGTTTGAATCCTGAAAGCTGGGCAGGAACGATGGGAATGTGTCCCTGCAGCCAAGTGTTCTGTGTGAGAACAAGTAGATATTACAGGAGATTGTTTTACACATCCTGCCAGACCAAATCTCCCTGTTTGCCCCAGGGAAAACTCGTGACCTGGACTCCATCTAGGATGGAGCCAGGGCCAGGCTCTTGTACTGCCCCAGGTGTATCCCTTGAAGGCCTTTTAATAAACACCTGCTTTATCCCTTTAGCACTGTCTAGCTCTGTTCTAGGTGGCCTCTCAAGGCATCACCACCAAACCAGGGGAACACGGACCAGGCCTGGCTGGCTGGGCCTCCTGGGGACCACCTGTCCTCCTTGGCATGTCGAGGGCTGCTTCTCACCTGCCCTGAAGCACTGGGGCTCTGGGCTTTCCTCCCACACTTTCTCAGTTTTGTCCCTGGCAGGGATCTCTTCAAAGTACAAGAAACTTCAGTGTTTCAATGTAACTGAGTTCTTGAGGGTTCTGTGACATCACTGAGGGAGTTGTGACATCACAGAGCTGGCTGTGATGTCACAGAGTAGGGTGTGAGGCCATAGAGCAGACTCTGCCATCATAGAGGGTGGCTCTGTGGCATCAGAGAGTGAGTTGTGACATCACCAGGTAGCTGTGTAACATCATAGAGCAGGCTGTGACATCACAGGGTGACTTTGTGACATCACAGACTTCTGTGACATCACTGCACTGCTGTATGGCATCACGGGGTGACATCATAGAGCTGGCACTGTGACATCACAGAGATGGCTCTGTGACATCACAGGGGCAGTGTGACATCATAGGGGCAGTGTGACATCACAGAGATAGTTGTGTGACATCACAGGGCTGTGTGACATCACAGAGATGGGTGTGACATCACAGGCGCAGTGTGACATCAGAGGCGCAGTGTGACATCATAGGGGCAGTGTGACATCACAGAGATAGCTGTGTGATGTCACGAGGGCAGTGTGACATCATAGGGGCAGTGTGACATCACACAGGCAGTGTGACATCACAGAGACAGTGTGACATCATAGGGGCAGTGTGACATCACAGAGATAGTTGTGTGATGTCACAATGGCAGTGTGACATCATAGGGGCTGTGTGACATCACAGTGATTGTTTTGTGACATCACAGGGCTGTGTGACATCACAGGGCTGTGTGACATCACAGATATGGCTCTGTGACATCACAGTGATGGTTGTGTGACATCACATTGCTGTGTGACATCACAGAGATGTCTCTGTTACATCACAGGGACAGTGTGACATCATAGGGGCAGTGTGATATCACAGTGATTGTTGTGTGACATCACAATGGCAGTGTGACATCATAGGGGCAGTATGACATCACAGAGATAGCTGTGTGACATCACAAGGGCAGTGTGACATCACAGAGATGGCTATGTGACATCACAGAGATGGTTGTGTGACATCACATTGATGTGTGACATCACAGGTGGCAGTGTGACATCACAGGGGCTGTGTGAGGTCACTGGGGAGGTCACTGCGCCCCAGCCCCCCCTCACAGTTCCCCCAGAGAAGTCCAACGCTGCTCGTGCACAGCGGGGTCCCCTGTCCCCCCGGGTCCCCCCGCCCCCAGCGCCGCAGCCTCCCCCAGAGGATGTTCCACGAGATCGACCCCAGAGCCTGACACGGGGACGGGGGACGGGGCCGTGGGGGTGGGACAGGGGGACAGGGACCCCCCGGCAGTGTCCCCGTGTCCCCCAGGGCCAGAGCCTGGGCCAGGGCTCCTTCACCCTGTTACCAACGAGGGCTTGAGAGTGCTGAAAAAATCCCCAGCAAGGGAGCAGCAAAAACCAGATTTCATATTCAGCGACAGCACCACAAAGTTCCTTGGCAAGAGTCACTCTGCTCCTGACTGGACACTTCAGGCACACCAAGGAAACAAAGCAACAACAAAACCAAACAAAATCCAGAAAACGAAAAGAGAAATTTACCGGAATTGGGGCTTTCCATACTCTGGAAAGGAACAGTCCTTGTCCAGGTGCCCGTGAAATTTGGTTTCCACCTCCAACATTCCCTATTATGATAGACTGGAGGAGATTGTTGCCCCAAAACTTTTCATGTGTGGGGGAGGAAGGGGCAGGTCCAGCCCTGCCCTGCCCTGGAACCCCAGCCCTGCCCTGCCCTGGAACCCCAATCCCCCCAGAGCCTCTATCCCAGCCCAGCAGTGGCTGCCAGTGCCTGGCACAGCACAGGCAATGCTCCACAGCCACCTCTGGAGCCCCAGCCCAGCTCCTGAGTGACCAAATGACCCCAAGTCCCACCTGGGGGAAGGGCCCAGGAAGACCAAAGGGTATTTAAAGCTGAGCACAAGGCAAGCACACATCTTGACCCTACCTCCTCTTGGAATTTCCATCTGAACACCACTGGATGTGGTGGCTGTGTGTGTGCTTCTGTGTATCTTACTAGTCTTTTTCTCCTTCTGTCTCCTATTTCTATCCACTTGCAAAGGTTGATTAACTTAAAATTGAACAGGCTTAGAGTTTGTGAAGTTGAATGGGCAAAGTTAATGCTTTGAGAAGTGTTTTTTGTTCATTGAATGTCGTATTAAACCTTTTGCCAAAGTTTCTTTTATTTCCTAAAGTTGACAGTAAAGGCTGTTTCCTTATTTGGAGCTCCTGAGAGTCCCTTCTGTGTATTCCTCCAGTGCATCCAACTCAGAGGACACAAACAATTGCATTTCCTTTTAAATGTCTCCTTGAGAGAATTGTCTGGGGGATGGGGGTCGGGGCTTGTGTGTCCTGCTTGGCACAGCCCAGGCAGGGCTTTCACAGCCCCATCCCACACTCCATTTCCCAGCTGGAGCCGCTGCTGCCTCTGAGTTCTGCTGCCCCAGCCCCAGGGACGCTCTCCTTGTCTGCCCATTCCCCCACGGTCTCTGGGCAGGGATGGCCTCAGTGGGGGCTGCTGACATCCTCAGCACCTTGGAGGCTGCTGCTGAATTTTACTGCTCCAGAGGCTTCTTCAGCCTTCAGCTCTTCAGTTCAGGAATTCAGTGCCCCAGGGCTCATTAACATTCAGAACACTTTAACAAGCCAAGCCTCTGGGAATAATTTGATTTAAGTTTCCAAATATTTTGTGGTTAATTAGACAGATTTCAGAAGCCTATTCAAAGTGAATATATTTTAAAAGACAGTGAGAAGAAATTTTTTAGGTCCTGTTTAGTTTTTTTTTTACTGCTAATACATTGATATGTGCAATCTCCAATGGACACCGAATGCAAGAACCTCTTCATGCAGTTGGAATAGATATGAAAATCAAGACCCTTCATGGCTGACAATCAATCAGACTCTGTCCCTACCCCCACCCCACCATTTCCCCCATCCAAGCCCTGGCACTCAGAGCAGCCTTGTGCAAATCTGAGCTCCCTCCAGCCCAGGCTGCACCTGCAGCTTTCAGCTCCTTGGCTCCAACTCCCACCTGCTTTCCTTGGAGAAGGAGCTGCCCGAGACACAGAGGGATGTTCATTTCTTGTCAGCCAACAAAGCCAAGGGAAGGCACAGCTCCATCCAATGCAAAAGTCATTCCTCTGCTGGCTATTAAATCCACTGTGCACAGCAGACAGTCTCAGAGCAATGGAAAACACCTTCTGTGCCCAGCACAGATCCCAAGGTGCCCCCAAACCCTCCCTGCCCCGATTCTGCCCAGATTTGCTCTTTGCACACACGAGTCACAGGCTGAATTCAGGAGCTCCCTCCATGGCCAGAGGGAGGAAAAGAGGGAAAGTGGATGAAGAGCTCTCCTGTGCAGAGCCAAGGTCCAAGTGCCCCTGCAGTGGGAACCACAACTCATCAGCTTTGTGTCCTTTGGGCTCAGGGCCTGGTGACACTCAGAGGCACAGAAAGGTTTCTTGCCAACAAACACAAGTTGAACATTTGAACAGTTTAATAACCATCCCAGCTCTTCCCTCAGCTCTCTGTGATGTCCCAGCAGCATCTGACATGTCCCCCATTCCCAAGGGATTCCTGTACAGGAACAGTTTTAGACAGAGATATAAGAAAAGGTTATTCTGTGATAGATATAAACACAATGAGGATGTTGACTAATACAATATTTATTTGAACTTCAGAAAGATTGGGCAACTCCCTGCAGCTCAAAGCATGAAGCCAATCAGTTGAGAGGCACTTGAATGACCAGAAAGCATCAGGAGGAGGAAATCTGTGAGCAACAGGAAGTACATAGATCCAGCTCATCCAGTGAAGAGATGTCCTTAGACATGGCCATTTAAACAGGAGAGCTGGAAACATCTGAAGGAAGAGGGAGATGATATAATAAACACAATATTGGTGACTCAAGTAGATGGGAAGATCAGTATTTCTTCGCCTTCTCCCATCAGTACACTTCCAGGAAATTCCTGTTCATAGAGGGAAAACTCTGGTCTGTCTTAAAAGTAGTGAAGTGACCCACATAATAAAAATGTCCTTGTGTAATATGAAATGTACAAGTACTAAAACCTGTGCCCCTTTGCAGGCAGACATCAGCTGTGCGCCCATGAACAGGCAGTGCCACTTGTGCCCTGAGGTGCCCAGCTGGGATTGGATCTCTCAGAAAGGAGCTGAGGGAGAGCAGAGCACCTTGCAAGCTGCAGGTCCCTGCCAGCCCCGCAGGGCTCCTGTGCCATCAACATCTGCTCTGCTCCAGGCTGAAACAGGGCCCAGCACGGTGCCGGGATCATCCGAGAGCTGAGGTGTGTGCTGGAATTCCATGCCCTCCCCATGGCGCAGCAGCCCTGCATTTCCCTGCTCCAGCCTTGGTGTCCAGCACAGCCATGGAGGCTCTTTGGGCTCCTGAGTGTTCCTGCAGCCCCCAAGGGCAGCTGAGCTCTGCCTTTGGCACAGTCAGCCCTGGCCAGCGCAGGCCACGCTCAGCAATTCCTTGTCTGTGCCCGGCCTTGCTGCCAGCCCCGGCAGCGGCTGCGTGGCCCCTTGGTGGCCCTGTGCTGGCCCAGCCATGGTGCCACAGCCCCTGTGCAGGCCCAGCCCAGGACAGGAGCATTGCGGCTGGGAACGGCCCCTGTGCCGTGGTGCCCACAGCAGCCTTGGGGCTCTGTGCCCCATGGCCTCCCTGCTGGGCAGCCTCTGCCAGCTCCTGCCCAGCCCCTGGCACCTGTGGGGCTGCACAGACAGCCCTGCCCCGGGCTCTGCCGGCCTCTGGGCCAGCAGAGAGGCCGGCCAGGGCTGGCCATGGCCAGGAACAGGCCCTGAGCCCCGCAGCAGGATGGAGCTGGGCCACAGCCAAACTCAGCCCAGGCCAAAGCTGGGCTCAGCAGCCAGGGCTGCCAAGGGCTGGGGACAGAGGCTGGCGCTGACAAATGTCCTGGGCCCCCTCCCTGCTGTGTCCATGCCCCCAAGGGCACAGAGCAGCCTCCTCTCTCGGGCACTTGCCTGTTTTCAATGCCTTGCACAGGCGCTGGCCCTGCCCCACAAGGCCTGGGCTGAGTCCTGCCCCTGCACGCTCAGCCAGGCTGAGATGGACACTGATGGTTTCTGGGCCAGGCTCTCGCAGCCCAGCCCAGCTCCCTGCAAGCTCTGCCAGCTGCCCTGAGCTCTGTGCAGCACCAAGGGCCTCTCCCCAGCACAGCCCAGCCGGCTCTGGCCCCACAGCTCTGCTCAGGCCAGGCTGCTCTGGCCACTGGCCCCACGGCCTCAGCCCCTGCCAAGGGCACAGCAGCAGCTGCAGCTCAGCCAGGACTCAGCCCCAGCCATGGGGGAAGGGGCTTGCCCAAGGCACAAGGAGGCTCCCTGGCTGCCCTGCTCCCCTCGGCCTCAGCTGCTGAGAGCTCTGCAGCCCCTACTGCCATCCCATCTGCCCAGGCCAGCACAAGAGCCCCGGCCTTGGGGCCCTCCAGAGCTGCTCCTGCTCCAGGCCCAGGGCCCATCCCAGAGCTGGGGCAGCCACAAAGCTCTGCCCATTTCTGCTCATTGCTGCTCTGATGGGGATGGAGGTTGCTGATGAATTTTCCTACTCCAGAGGCCTCTTCTTTCCTGAGCTCTTCAGTTCAGGAATTCAGTGACAAAAGGCTCATAAAGATTTGTTTAAAACTCCCAAACAAGAAATGCTACTGGGAATAATTGAAGTTTTCAATTCTTCTGTGGTTAATTAGAGAGATTTCAGAAGTTTATTCAAAGTGAATATACTGTTTTGAAGACTATGCAGGGAGAACTGTTTTGTCCTGTGTCCTTTTCCTGGTTTTTCCTGTTTATAGATTGATATCAGCGATGTCCAATTGATATTGACTCCCAGCACCTCCTAATGCAGTCTGAAGAGATATGAAAAGCAAGTCCCTTCATGACTGACAATCAATAACACTTTTTCCCCACCCCCTCCCCACCATTTCCCTCATCCAAGCCCTGGCACTCAGAGCAGCTGAGGAATGGAGTCACATCCAGGGCTGTCCCCAGGGCTCAGGACTGGGGCCAGGCCAGTGAAATCTCTTTATTGCTGATCTGGACGAGGCCATCGTGGGCACCCTCAGTCATTTCCAGGTGAGCCCAGGCTGGGTGGGAGTGTGGCTGTGCTGGAGGGCAGGAAGCTCTGCAGAGGGATCTGGACAGGCTGGAGCCATGGGCCCAGGACAATGGGATGAGGTTCACCAAGGCCAAGGGCCAGGTCCTGCCCTGGGCTCACAACCACCCCAAATCCCTGGCCGTGCCCTGCCCCTGATCCTCACAGCCTGTCCTGTTTCCTTCATCCCTGCATTGCCAGGGACTTTCTGGGACAAGGCAGCTCTGCTCTGGGGATGGAGGGAGCTCCAAGTGCCACCACTGGAGTGGGAACCACAACTCATCAGGTTTGTGTCCTTTGGGGGTCAGGAACTGGTGGCACTCAGAGACACAGAAAGTTTCTCTTCAGGGCCAACAGACCATGGTTGAACAGGACACAATTTAATAACAACCACGCTCTTCCCTGAGCTATGTGCAACGTCCCAGCAGGGTCTGATGAGTCCACCAGCCACAAGTGATTTCCATACTAGAATGGATTTTAGTATGGAAAAGTGGTTCTGTGGTAGATATAAACAGAATTAAGTTCTTGTATCAGGATGCTCGTCCTGGAGCGGGGGTAAAAGAGCTCAAACAGTTCCTGATTTGCAAAGCTGTCAGTGGTGGATGGAGAAGGGAGGTCAGGCAGGTGTTTGAGGAAATGCTGAAACCAGCCTGACTCATTTCATCTCCTCCTGGCCTGGCTGATCTCCCCTCTTTCCCCTTCCACCCACTGGCTTTTGTCTCCCATCAGGCCCCCGGTGAAGAGCCTGGCTCTGTGTTCTCCATCCCCTCCTGGCTGGCACTGCCAGGCTGGGATGAGGAGCCCCTCAGCCTTCCCTGCTCCGGGCTGGACAAGCCCAGCTCCCTCAGCCTCTGCTCACAGCCCAAGGGCTCCAGCCCCACCTTGGAGGCCCTTCCCTAAGCCTGCTCCAGCTGCCAGACATCTTTCCCGCCCTGGGGAACCCAACCCAGGCCACAGGGACCTGGATAATCCACGTCCTTGATGTCCTGGTCACACAGCCCTGGCCCCTTTTCCCTGTGTCAGGCTCTGGGGTGGATCCTGTGGAACATCCTTTGGTGGAGGCTGTGGCTCCAGGTGGGCCGGGGGGATAGCGGGGGACAGGGACCCCGCTGGGCATGAACAGCATTGGAGTTGTTGGGAGAAACTGTGAGGGGGAGCTGGGGCGGAGTGACCAACCCAGTGACCTCACACAGCTCCTCTGTGATGTCATACAGCCCATCTGGGATGTCACAGCCTGCTCTGTGATGTTACAGCTGGGTCTGTAAGGTCACAGCACATTCTCTAATGTCACACAGCTGGTCTCTGATGCCACAATCCATTCTGTGACGTCACTGGCCTGTAATGACACAGCAAAATTCTGTGATGTCAGAGTCAGCTCTATGATGTCAGAGCTCTGTCCTGTGATGCCACAGTCTGCTCTGTGATGTCACAGTCAATTCTTTAATGCCACACAGCAAATCTCTGATGTTACAGCCAGCTCAGTGATGTCACAGAGACAGTCTGTGACATTATAGATACTCAATGACCCCACATAACCCACTCAGTGGTGTCATAGCCCACTCTGTGACCTCATGTTAGCAGATGATAAATTGTCTCCACCAGGTGAGCTGACACCGGGAGCTTGTTCTCCAAAACCCCAGGCCTATGGAAACCACACAATGCCCATTGTGTGAGAAGGGGAACTGGAAGTTCACCAGCCTCAGTGTCCTGCCAGCTCAGCCAGGCCCACGGGAACATTGGGGTCCACGACCACCAGGGACCACCAGAGAGACCCCCAGGACAGAAGAGAGCATGGGTAAAGGGGAGGGGAAATATGTTAATGATTTTGGGGAAATGATTATCAGATGTGTGTTTAGTCCAGGACAATCAATGAATATGTGTGCAAAATACAGAATATGAACAGAAACTTTCCTGCACTCAGCATGCTCGGCTTTGGGAGGAGCTATCCCCCGTGCATCCGGCTGAATAAAGAATGCTGCTTCTTGATGCTGCATTGGTGTGAAGGAGTTTTGTGTTTCACCGAATTTTTGGTAACTCCCTCTCCCAAGGAAAGCTCTGTCTCCTGCTGCTCAGAAAGAGAGAAGGGCTGGTGGCAGATGTGGGGGTCGGAGGCTGCCTGGGGCACAGTGACCATGAAATAATCAAGTTTTCAATGTTCTGTGAAAGAAGGAGGGGCAGCAACAAAACTTCCACACTGGAATTAGGCAGGGCAGACTTTGGCCTATTTAGGATGGAGATTTGGGGAGTACTGAGTCAGGTTCCGAGTTTTTAAGGGAGGATGGACACATTTCAAGAAAGTAATCTTAAGGGGAAAGGAGCAGCCTGTCCCAGTGTGGCAAAAGATGAGCTGGTGAGGAAAATCACTGCCCTGGCTGCCCATGGAGCTTTTGTAGGAACTCAAGGGAAAGAAGAGGATGCATCAACTTTGGACAGAAGGTCAGGCAACTTAGTACGTGTTTGAGGATGTTGTTAGGTCATTCAGAAGAAAAAGGAAAGAGGTGAAATCTCAATTAGAGATTAACCTGGACACTTAGGTGAAAAATAATAAAAAATGTGTCTATGAATAAATTAATAGCAAAATGTGGTATAAGGACAACCTCTACTCTTTTTTGGATGCAGTGGAGAATAGAGTAACTAAAGATAAGGGAAAGGCCATACTACTTAACATCTTGTTTGTCTCAATTTTCAATATTAGGACAGGTTGATCTCAGGACAAGAGTTTTCCTGAGCTGGCAGATGGGCACAGGGAGCAGAACAACCCCTGTAATCCAGGAGGAAGCAGCTGGTGACCTGCTGAGCCACTCAGATGCTCACAGGTCTATGGGATGGGATGGGATCCATGCTAGGGGGATGAGGGAGCTGGTGGATGAGCTCCCCAAGCTGCTCTCCATCATTTCCCATCAGTCCTGGCTCAGCAGGGAGGTGCCAGAGCACTGGAGGTGCCAGTGTGAGCCCATCCCCAAGAAGGGCTGGAAGGAGGATCTGGGGAACTCCAGGCCTGTCAGCCTGACCTCGGTGCCCGGCAAGGTTCTGGAACAGATCACCTTGAGAGCCATCACAGGGCAGCCACAGGATGGCCAAGGGGTCAGAGCCAGCCAGCATGGATTTCAATATCTGCATTGATGATCAGGATGAGGGGATTGAGTCCACCATCAATAAATTTGAAGATGACACTGAGCTGGATGTGAATGTGGATCTGCTGGAGGGTAGGAGGGCTCTGCACAGGGCCCTGGACAGGCTGGATCCAGGGCCCAAATCCAACAAGGTGAGGTTTAACAAGTCCATGTGCCAGGTCCTGCACTTTGGCCACAACAACCCCTGCAGCGCTCCAGGCTGCGGACAGAGGGGCTGGAGAGCAGCCAGGCAGAAAGGGACCTGCAGGGACTGATGGACAGCAGGCTGGACATGAGCCAGCCGTGTGCCCAGGTGGCCAAGAAGGCCAATGGCTCCTGGCCTGGGTCAGGAATGGTGTGGCCAGCAGGAGCAGGGCAGTGATTCTTGCCCTGTGCTGGGCACTGGTTGGGCAGCACCTCGAGTGCTGTGTCCAGTTCTGGGCCCCCCAATTGAGGAAGGACATGGAGGGGCTGGAGCGTGTCCAGAGAAGGGCAACAAGGCTGGTGAGGGGTCTGGAACACAAGTCCTGTGAGGAGTGGCTGAGGGAGCTGGGGTTGTTGATCCTGGAGAAGAGGAGGCTCAGGGGAGACAAGGCGATGTCAGGGCACAGGTTGGACTTGATGATCTCCAAGGTCTTTTCCAGCCGTGCTGATTCTGGGATTCTCTGAAACCACCCTTGGAGCAGTTGCAGGAGGAGCCCTGGGCCTCCTCTTCAGAAGCTGCAGCAGCCCAGGTCCCTCAGCTTCTCCTCACAGCCCCTGTCAGTCCTGCAGAGCCTCTGCAGCTCCTCCTCCTTGCCCAGGACAGGGAGCCCCACAGGCAGACACAGCAGCCCAGATGTGCCCCCCTGGCCTGGGCTGCCTCTGGCAAGGGAGCAGCACCAGGCACTGCAGGAGCCTGCAGACAATTCCTGCAGCACTTGTGGGATGATCCTGCTCCCCAAGGGCCGTTCCCATGGTGCCAAGTCAGGAACTGCAATGGGGAGTGGGGCCAGAGAGGAAAGGGCAAACAGGGATGGGCTGTGTGCAGGGCAGGGAACAGGGCTGGGCAAGAGGAAGAAATCTGTAGCAGGAAGAGTAAAGAAAGCAAAGGTGAAGCCAAGGAAATGCTCAGGGCAGTTTGGGGGTGGCTGCCAGGCAGCCCTGGCTCTGAGCAACAGTGTCTGCAGTGGGACAGGAAAGTCCCAGCTGATGGGAACAAACTTTCTGGCTGAGTACAGAGGCCAGGACAAAGCTGAGTGGTTTCCCTGGCGTCCCCCAGCCCTTCCTGGCCCCAGGGGCTGATGGCATTTGTGCTCCCTCAGGTTCATGTCCCCACAGCACCAGCACGGGGGTGCTCCCGCCTGCTGTGTGCAATGCAAACAGGGGCTCCTGAGCCAGCGCTGCCGTGTCTGTGCCTGCAAGGATGCGGCACCTGTGTGAGCTGGGGGAGAGGCCAGGGCTGCAGAGGGGGGATGTTGTTGGCAGCTCCATGAGGACGCTCTGGGACGCTGCCCTGGGCTGTGCAGCGCACTGGGGATGGATCAGCCCCTGCTCTGCTGCTCCTTCCCGTCTCCCCCAGGGCCCTGGCAGAGCACCAGCCGTGCTCTTTGCCCCCAGCCTGCCCACGGCCAGCCTGGGGCTGCTGACGGGGGTTTTCTGTGCTGAGCATTGGCCTGGCCGTGTTCTTGAGAGAGCCTGGGCAAGGAGCCTGGAGCCCCCAGGCCCTGGCCTGAGGCGTCAGCGCTGCCCCAGCAGTGCCCATGGCCTGTCCCTGCTGCAGCCCCGGCACTGCCACCCCCAGGACTGTGCCCAGCCCCGAGAGCACTCAGGCCCTGCAGCAACACCAGGGCCACCAGGGCAGCGGGGCAGGGCCACGGGAGCAGCACTGCCAACACCAAGTGCTGCTGCTGCTGCTGGGCACAGCTGCTGTGCCAGCACTGATCTGCCCCCAGCTCTGCACACAGACATTGCTGCTGCAGCTCCAGAGGAGGCAACAAAAGGGCATCTCTGCAGAAAACTCTGCTGGGAGATGCTTTAGTTCCTTTAATGCCACTGAGAGCGCAGCCCCTCATTGGGACAGTCTGTGGCCCCACGGAAGGTGGTGACAAACAAAATGAGAAATGGCACAAACAATGACATTTCCTTGGGGAGAAGATGAAAAATGTTAAACAAAGGAAAAAACGCCCACAACCAAAGCAACAAGTATCAAAGATAACTTTTATTACAAGTGATTTGCAGAATTTGCCAGCAGTTTAATGTTCCTGAAAGCATCCAGTCATCAGTCTCCACACTGCAGCCTTGAGCTCCTGGTTCCTCAGGCTGTAGATGAGGGGGTTCAGGGCTGGAGGCACCACCGAGTACAGAACTGACACTGACAGATCCAGGGATGGGGAGGACATGGAGGGGGGTTTCAGGTGAGCGAACAGTGCAGTGCTGAGAAACAGGGAGACCACAGCCAGGTGAGGGAGGCAGGTGGAAAAGGCTTTGTGCTGTCCCTGCTCAGAGGGGATCCTCAGCACAGCCCTGAAGATCTGCACATAGGAGAAAACAATGAACACAAAACAGCCAAATGCCAAACAGGCACTAACAGCAAGAAGCCCAAGTTCCCTCAGGTAGGATTTGGAGCAGGAGGGCTTGAGGATCTGTGGGATTTCACAGAAGAACTGGCCCAGGGCATTGCCATGGCACAGGGGCAGGGAAAATGTATTGGCCGTGTGCAGCAGAGCATTGAGAAAGGCACTGGCCCAGGCAGCTGCTGCCATGTGGGCACAAGCTCTGCTGCCCAGGAGGGTCCCATAGTGCAGGGGTTTGCAGATGGACACGTAGCGGTCGTAGCACATGATGGTCAGGAGATAAAACTCTGCTGAGATGAAGAACAGAAAGAAAAAGAGCTGTGCAGCACATCCAGTGTAGGAGATGGTGCTGGTGCCCCAGAGGGAATTGTGCATGGCTTTGGGGACAGTGGTGCAGATGGAGCCCAGGTCGCTGAGGGCCAGGTTGAGCAGGAAGAAGAACATGGGCGTGTGCAGGTGGTGGCCGCAGGCTACGGCGCTGATGATGAGGCCGTTGCCCAGGAGGGCAGCCAGGGAGATGCCCAGCAAGAGGCAGAAGTGCAGGAGCTGCAGCTGCCGCGTCTCTGCCAGTGCCAGCAGGAGGAAGTGGCTGATGGAGCTGCTGTTGGACATGTGCTGTGCCTTGGCATGTGGATCTGTAAAAAAAGTAATCATGGAATAGTTGGGTTTGGAGAGGAATTTAAATATCCCAGCCCAGTTTTGGGGCAGTTTCCCCCCACTGCCTGCCCTGGGCTCTGCTGCCTGGAGCTGTCCCTGCCAGCAGCTGCTTCCCTGTGCCCAGGGCTGGGCCCTGCCAGTGCTGCCAGAGCCCAGCCCAGCCCTGGGGGCTCAGCTCTGCCCTGCAGACCCCTCCCAGCTCAGGCACAGCCCAGGGGCAGCTCTGGCTCCGCAGGCTTTGATGGTAACGTCAGAGCAACCCTGAGGAGGCTGGAAAAGTGACACTGCCTCTAAGGGACCCTTTGTTGATTTCTGTCACTGCCTGGTTTATTCATATCTGAGAGAAAACTTTTTTATTTCTCTCAGCCTGAACTGGGAGATGAATACCTATGTGCAATTTCCCATCCAGGCAACCCAGAGCAGTAGATTAAACTAGCAGCATTTGCCCTTTTATACAGCCCCTGCCTTGCTGTGCTCCCTGTATAATCTGCTTGGAAACGTTCTGCAGTTAAATGCCATGCTCTGAGCAGTCCTGAACAATGCAGCATCCTCACCACACAAGGAGAACAATTCCAAGCCCTACCAGCTGTCTCCTTCCACCCACATCTTGTCCCCAGCGCTGGCAGCAGCTCCCCGGGCCGGCTGAGAGCTGTCCCTGGCAGGCAGCAGAGTCCCTGGCCCAGCACAGCGCCCTGGGCTGCAGGACCCTGCTCTGCAGGACAGCCCTGGGCACCCCTGGCTGCTCTGCACAAGAGACCATCAGAGAATGTACTCACAGGGGCTGTGGGCATTGGCATGTTCCAGCTTGAGGAGATCACTGCAGGAGCTGCAGCTGCATTGTCCTGCAGCCAGAGGTTCCTGTGCCAAGGGCTGGCAGTGATTCTGCCCCAGGCACTTCTCAGCACCTTCCCAGCCCTGACTGATTGAAGCTCTCTGTGCCTCTGGGCTGTGCCCGCGCTGGCTGCAGGCAGTGCCCCAGCCCTGCTGGGCTGGGAGAAGAGCTGCTCATCCAGAGAAATGTGCTTTTGAAGCTCTGCTTGCTTACCAGCATCACCCTCTGTGCCAGGAGCCCGGCCCAGCTCAGCAGCACAGACACAGCACAAGGACTTGAATGAGCCTCTGGGGCTTTGTGCTCAGGCCCTGAACATCAGGCCCTGAGAGGGAGCTGCAGAAACCTCTCCAGAGCTCCAAGTCAGAATCCAACTCCAAAGTTTGTTTGACTTTTAATGGGTCCCACTGAGGAACACGACTGAGAAAGTGTCCCCAGGCCCCAGGCAGAGCAGAGAACTGGAGGCACTGAGGACAGGTGGGGACAAAGAGAAGCCAAGTCTTGGTGGCCTGGGGCACAGCAGGGTCTGTGCCACCAAGGGCTGTGAGGAGACACCTTGTCCTGAGGCCCTGGGGCCTCCTGGCACAGCCCCAGCCAGGCTGGGCACTGTCAGCCCCTTGTCCTGCCCTCAGCATCCCCCCCTAGCCCACATCCCAGTGGCCTCAAGGATCTGCTGGAAGGAGTCCCTGGGGAGCCTTGCTCAGGAATGGCCCTGGGGGCTCCACAATGCTCCCAGGGACTGCAGGTTTTTCAAAGGACTTTGGCTTTGGCTTTTGCCTTGCAGTCTCTGAGAGCTTTCTGCAATCCTGGCCTCCAATTATCTGCTGTAATTAGTCCCTGGAGAGGCTTTGTCAGGAACAACACTCAGTGGGGCTCATTAATGCTTCAAGGTACTCAGTTCTTTTAAGGTACTTGGTGTTTCACTTTTGCTACAGACTCTGTGAGAGGTTTGTGCAATCATGGCCCCAATTACCTGCTTTAACGAGTCCCTTGAGAGCTTTGTACTGACACTCAGTGGGGCTCATTAATACTTTGAGATACTCAAAGTTTTTGTAAGGTACTTTGGGTTTTCCTTTCCAGACTGAGAGATTTTTCTGCCATTTTGAATCTCTGAGAGGCTTTTGTGCCATCCTGGCCTCCAATTCTCTCCTCCAAGGAGTCCATGAGGAGCCTGTGTTGGGGATGGACCTCAGTGGCACCCATTAATGCTTTGAGACACTTTGGGGTTTTCTTGTTACTTTGACTCCTGGAAAGGTTTGTGCAATCTCCTCTCAGGCCCTGAGGTTCCAGGGCTCAGCTCCAAATGCACCACGGGGCTCATTAGGATCAAGCAAGTCCTGACAAACCATGGCTCTGCCTTGATTTCCCTCTTGTCTCAGGAAGTTCATCAGGAAAGTTTCTGTAGTGGTTTTGGTTCATCAATTTGAGATTTCTCGTCCAATGCATCAATTAGTGTGGTGGGTTCAGTGCTGGCTAATTACCAGTGCACTCACTAGATTATACTTACTAATTTCCAGCGCTAAGATAGGATTAGGAGAAAAGCAAAATAGGCTCAAAACTTTAGAAGGGCATTGAAGCGATACGCGGAATAAATCAATAGACTCCACAACCTGGGGTAGTTATGAAGTGGGTATGTATGTCAGCGCCCGGCACAAGTGAGATAGCTCTCCAAAACTTGTGCCCTGAGCCTCAGTCTGACCCACAATTTTATTCTCAAAGACGTTCTATATGCACAACTTTTTCATTCATGTTCAACCACTGGCCCCACCTGTCCTCACCTCTCATGCTAAGTAAGTCCACGCCCTTCTGGGCATGCGTGGTTTGCTGTGGTGGTCGTACGGGGGTCTCTCGGTGGTCCTGAGGCTGAAGATTGTAGTCTTCTTCATGATTGAACTTTTGAACATTTTCCTCTTTGCGCGTGTGCTTTTGGTCCTTTGGTGCTTATCTGAGTATGTCTGTCAGTCTTGGTAGGCTTGGAGACAGAGGAGCTTCTTTATCTGGGTTCTTTCCTTCTTCTGGTCTTGTTCTTTATGCAAGAAGCTTCAGAAATTTGCATTTTCCTATGCCCTTTGTACCAGGCAGAGGTTTCTTAAGTAAAAGGTTAAAATTCAACACATAACTCTACAAGCTAAATTATAAATGCTTAATTAATTTTGTTAACCTAACTCTAAAAATCTCTGTTTCAGTATAAAGAGAAATTTATTAACAGTAACTAAAAGAAAGAGTAATGAGAATCAGAACAAAACTTTCAGAACACTTCCTCTCTCCATACAACCTGACAATGTAAAGAGACAAAACCTAAAACTTTCAGTCAGTTTACCACTTCCAGAATTGTCTTTCTTCACTACATCTAGGGAGAGAAGTTCCTCTTGTTAATGTTATGGAGACTTCTCCACAAGAAAACAGTTCTCACATGGCTTTTCATTTCCACAGATAGCAGCTGCCTGGAAAAATCTGCAATCATGATGTCCCTCCCAATTTTTACAGCTTTTCCCACAGCTGTGTTTATGGGCCATGTCAACTTATGGGATATTGGTTTAAAGATGAGCTCTTTAAGAGCAAAGGTTCTGTTAATTTATTTCTGAAATCATCTTCATCTCTGGGAACAGAGATCTTCTTCTTCTCTCCCTGAGGGCACAGAGTCTCATCACTCTTTTCTCTTTCAGTGTTCAAACTTCTCATGGGATCACAGCTACTGCAACATTTGCTTACTTTAGCATGGAGGCCTTTGCTAAACAAGTCATCTCCCCATTCTTTTCAATGCATTATAGGGAAAAAGAGAGTCTGATGTATCAATTACATCCTTCTCCATAGGTTTCCTGAGGATTTCAGCCCCAAGATCAAGGCATCTCCTCATCCCTCCCATCTGGGACTCAACTTCCTCTTCACTGACCTGGGTGTCTTCACGTTGCTCCTCTGTGTGCCTGCACTTTGTCCTTTTCTCTCACTGGAGGGAGGATGGAAGCACGGGAAGAGTCAATATCTCAGGCGGGGCCTGCAGATGGTTGCGTGAGCCCGGCCGGGCTGGGTCCTTGCGGCCGGAGCTGTTTTGCCATGGAGGTTTGTGCAGCGGCTGCGCTGGGGCTGTGTCAGGCTGGGCGGCGCTGGGGGCAGGGCCAGGATCTCAGCAGCCAGGCCAGAGCAGAGCAGCAGCACGGCCGGGGCCGATGGCTTCTCCTGGCCCTGCCCGCTGGTTGCGGGCCAAGCCCAAGGGCGGCAGAAGCTTGGCCGAGCCGGCCCGGCCCGGGGCTGCTCCTGGGGCCCGGCGGATCCTGGCTGGGCCCGGGCTGGCGGCGGGGCAGGGCTCGGCAGCGGCCAGATGTCAGCAAGCGCAGCCACGGCCCGGCCCGGCCTCGGCCCCGCGGCCTCCCCTCCCCTGCCCAGCAGCCGATGGGGCCTGGCGGGCTCCCTGGGAAGGGGCCCGGCCCCACGGCAGGAGCCGCCCGGCCCGCCCCGGCCCAGACGGGGGCTGGCCCGGCCTTGGCACCTCTGTGCTGGCCAGAAGGGAAAGAGACCCAGCCAGGCTTCTTCCTCTTTAACTTCTGTCTACACAGAGGTGTGTGCAGTTTCCTTAGTGGTTTAACAGATTGTCAGCTCTCAAAGCTAATTACTGATTGGTTTTTTTGTCAGACATGGAGGAAACTGCTAGCAGCTTCTCTCAGGACATCACTTGTGTGATGCAAAACCACCACAACAGGACAGAGCACAGAGCTCCTTTGTCCATATGTAGTGGTCATGTGCCTGAGGCCTCAAAATCCCACCTTGGGAGATCTCTGGGTGCTCTCCAAGGTGTTTTCAAATAAGAACATTCAGCTCATTGTCTAAGAAAATAACTAGAGGACAGGGCCAGCCTGAGCTGTCTGTCCTGGCTGCTTTTGTCTGGGAGAAATCCTTTGATATATGGAATTTCGGAGGCTAAATTCTAATTTTTGTCATGGACCTTGGACATGAAGGCCAGGTTCTTTTCCACAGGAAGGAAGGAACAGAGCCCCAGTGTTTCAGGGGCAGATGAGAGGTGACCATCAGAGGGCAGCCAGAGCTGTCAGGTTTTGTTCTGGGAAATACTCTTGCATAGAGGAAAATTTTTAGGGAGGAAACCAATTTTGTCAATGGGCATTTGAAAAGACAGACATTTCTTTCCCACAGCAAGGAAAGCACGGAGCCCCAGTGCTCCAGGAGCTGATGAGAGGCAGCCCTTGGCATTCCAAGATCAGCCAGACCTGTCAGGTGGCCCCTGGGAGGCCAAGCCAGCCAGACCTGTTCCATGTGCCCTCGGTTCCATGGGGCCCCACAGTGTCCCAATGGTCCCTTGCTTCCAGGAGGCCCTGAGGTGTCACAATGCCCCCTTGGTGACACGAGGCCCTGAAGGGTCCTCATGGTCTCCATGGTTCCATCAGGCCCCACAGAGTCATGATGGTCTCCGGGTCCATGAAGCCCCGCTGTGTCACCATGGCCCCTTGGTTCCATGGGCTCCAGTGGTGCCACAATGATCCCCTTGGTTCCATGAGGTGCCCACAGTGTCACAGGGATCTCCATGGGAAGGAAAGAACCGAGCCCCAGTGTGGCAGGGGCAGCTACCAGAGGCCAAGGCCAGCCAGACTTGACGGTACTGGCAGATTTTGCCTTGGAGCAACCCTTGGATATCGGGAATTTTTGAGGTGGAATCCAAATTTAGGTCATTTCTGCATTGGTAAGAAGGATGGTTCTTTTCCATAGGAAGGAAAGCACAGAGCCCAAGCGTTTCAAAGGCAGAAGAGGAGAGAGGTGGCTCCTGGGAGGCCAAGCCAGCCCGACCGGTTTGTCCTGGCAGCTTTTGTCATGGAGGAATCCTTGGATTCATTGAATGTGGGAGGAGGAATCTCAGTTTTTACCACGGACCCCTTGAGAATAAAGAAGGTTCTCTTCCATTGGAAGGAAAGCACAGAGCCACAGTGTTTGGATAGCAGGTGAGAGGCAGCCCCCAAGAGGCCAAGGGCATCCAGACCTGTCTGTCCAGGCTACTTTCACTTGGGAGCAATCCTTGGATGTACGGAGTTTTGGAGGTGGAATCCCAGTTTTGGCCATGGGCACTTGGTCAGGAAGAGGAGTTCTTTTCATTAGGAAGGAAAGCACAGAGCTCCAGTGTTTCAGAGGCACATGAGTGCCAGCCCTCAGGAAGCCAAGGCCAGCCAGACTTGTCAGTCCTGGCAGCTTCTGTCTGGGAGCTATCCTTGGATATAGGGAATTCTGGAGGCAGATCCCCAATTTTGGCCATGGGTGCCTGGTCGAGATGGATGTTTTTTTCTCATAAGAAAGAAAAGCACATGGTCCCAGAGTTTAAAGGCAGATGAGAGGTGGCCCCTGGGTGGCCAAGGCAGCCAGACCTGTCTTTCCTGGCAGATTTCGTCTGGGAACAATCCTTGCATACAAGGAAACTTGGAGAAGGAATCCCACTTTTGGCCATAGGCCCCTGGAGAAGAAAGACAGTTCTCTCCCATAGGAAGGAAAGCCCAGAGCCCCAGTGCTTCAGGGGCAGGTGAGAAGCAGCCCTCGCCATGTCAAGGTCAGCCGGACCTGTCAGGTGGTCCCCAGGAGGCCCAGCCAGCCAGACCTGTTCCATGTTCCCTTGGTTTCGTGGGACCCCACAGTGTCACAATGGTCTCCTTGGTTCCATGAGGCCCTGGAGTGTCACAATGTCCCCCTTGCTTCTGCAGTGTCACAATGACCCCGTGCTTCCATGAGACCTTGCAATGTCACAATGGCTTTGTGGTTCCACAAAGCCCTGATGTGTCACAATGGCCCCTCGGCTCCACGCGCCCTCGCTGTGTCACAACGGCTCCTCTGTGACACTGCGGGCTGCACAAGGTCACCACGGACCCTTGGTTCCTTGGGGCCCCCGAGTTCCACAATGGTCTCCTTGATTCCATGAGGCAGCACAGTGTCACAATGGCCCCTTGGTTCCATGAGGTTCTGTAGTGTCACCGTGGTGTCCTTGGGCCTGCATTGTCACAACTGACCTGGGGTAATCACATATCCTCTGAACAGAGAGAGAGAGCTCTCCCAGGATTTTCCTGGGAAGCTGTGAGAAAGCTCAGAGAAAAGCACGAGAAACAATTCTTATCTCCACTTGCTGCACCTGTTGCTGTGCACATGTGGAATGTGTTATGGAGATTTGTTTACCAAAGTGTGATTTCTTAATTTGCCAATGGTGACGGTGTTTGGATTACAATCAACCAATCTGGTCTGTCTGTATCGGACTGTCTGCAAGAGCGATGAATGTTTCTTAGTAGAGTAGTATAGTATAATATAATAAAGCGATTGATCAGCCCTCTGGAATCATGGAGTCAATGCTAATTATCAACACTCAGGGAATGCCCTGCTGCGATAGTTATCCAAGTCAATCTTCCCTTACCTCTAAATGCTAAATAGAATAGGCTTAACAGGCACATCAGCAACACCAACCACTGTAGACCCAAAGAGCTGCCTGAGGGGTTGGGAGAAAATTTCTCCCGGTGTCATTTCCTCACAGTGGGTACCATTATTAAATAATTCATAAAACACATACAGTTAGTGTGTGGGAGCCTCCAATCCATGTGCCCAATGTCCAGAGGAAATGAAAAATCCATAAATTCCTCACCATATTAACCCATCAAACAAACTGGATAGCAGCCACAGTAGCCACAGTTATAGGGTGGGAAAAGTGTAGCCACAACCATGTGCCACCCAAACCAGGGTAAGCCAGACCACATGGTGACACCTAACAAGGTTTCTATATCCAGTACAACAAAAAAAAAAAAAGAAAAATTATGTTACTCAAGAATTGTTATTCTTATTTCACACTTTTCTCTCAATGCCCTTGGGCTGCAAATTGGGTGCCAAAATTGGTCTTGGTTTACAAGACAGGTGCCTGCTAGGGAAGGCAGAAAAAAGCCTCCTGTGGAATGGAGAATGTAAACCCCTCCCTCCAAATTATTAGAATCATGAAATCAAGGGGCTCTCAGGCAAAGATGTGGGAATAGCAATAACAGTTCTTCACTAGTGTGTACAATAAAGCAAACAAACAGCAGCACCTCCGGCGCTGGCAGCAAACAGAACAGGAGCCCAGTGCAGCCTTTCGGCCGCGGCACTTTCCCTGCGGTGCAGCTCCGGGCACGGCCGGCAGGGGCGCTGGTGGCTCCCGGGGGGCAGGGCAGGTGCGGTGATCCCCGCGCGGCTGCAGGGGGCGCTCCGGCGCGGGCTCGGGGAGCGCGCGGCCATGGCGGCTTTGTCCCAAGGCGGGAAGGGCTGGAAGAAGGCTCCGCTTCACAAACCCTGGGGGCAGCCGGCTCCGGGGCCCCAGCAGGACTCTGGGAAAGCAGCAAGCTGGGCCGGCAGGATGTCTCAGCAGGCAGGGGCTGAGGGGCTCCCAGCAGGGCAGGGAGAGCTGAGCTCAGGATCCCGGGCACCCGAGCAGACGGGGATAGGTCTCTCTTTTAGTGGGGCAGGTGTTAATAAGGTCCCAGTTTAGCGGCTGCTCTCACGAGCAGAGGCTCACCCCATGACAGAAGAAGCAGCTCTGGGCTGGGCTCCGGCAGCAGCAGTGGAAACTCCCTTTCCCAAGAGCAGTGGCTCTGATCATCCTCCTCCCAAAATAAGGGATCAGCCGATAATCAGCAGCCGATGATAAGGAACGAACAGAAAGGAAAAACTCAACTCCCAACACTGGTTTGCCATGCTTAATCCTGTGGGACAAATTCTATAAAGGTTTAATTCCACCTTTATAATTGTTTACATACGAGCTCTTGAAAAGTCGGGGACAGGGATTGGAACCTGCTGCTCCAAGGCTCCCGTCACAAAAGGAGTTTAGAAAGCCTGGAGGTCCTTGGGGGTATTTGGGGATCTATAGGGGCTATGGGGATCCTTTCTGTACCTCCTGACCCAACAGGAGCTTCTCTAATAAAATTTGCCTGAAGCTCCCACTCTGCCCATGACAGGAACCCCTGTGGGGGCCAGTGACATCCCGGCTCTTTGGCAGCCTGGAGACACTTAAAAAGTCCTCACAGAACCCCTCTGAGTGCCTGTCAAAAAATCTGATCCTTAGTATGTAACCATCACCAGCGCCTGTTGCTGTGGTCAGTTTCCATGGGAACCATCACCAGCCCCTGTTGCTATGGTCAGTTTCCATGGCAACCATCACCAGCCCCTGTTGCTATGGTCAGTCCCTGGGCAGCTCCATGGAGACCCCATGCCAGGGGTGGTTGCCATGGACACCAGCTCAGGCCTGGAGCCAGAGCCCGTTGCCATGGCAACCATTGGCAGTCCCATCCCCAGGGTCATGGGATCCCAGAGCCACAGAATTGGCTGAGCTGGGAGGGACCCATCAGGATCCTCGAGTCCAACTGCTGGCCCTGCACAGGACACCCCAACAATGCCAGCCTGGGCCTGGCAGCGCTGTCCAAACGCTGCTGGAGCTCAGAGAGCCCTGGAGCTCTGACCCTTCCCTGGGCAGCCTGGGCAGTGCCCCAGCAGCCTCTGGGCAAAAACCTTTTCCTGAGATCCAACCCCAGCCTGCCCCGACTCAGCTGCAGCCGCTCCCTCCACTCCTGTCCCTGGGCACCAGAGTGAAGAGGTTCCCACAGCCCCAGCCAGGGACCCGCTCCCAAGGCTGCTGCCGTGGCCACCAGGGCTGGCACCAGCTGGGATGCTCGGTTTCCACGGGCCGGGGTTCAGGAATGGGATTCCCCAATTTCCTGCTCCCGCTGAAACCGCGCTGCCGCTCGCTGCCCTCCCGCCTCCCATGAAAAGCACAAAAGGCAAAGATCCCAGACTGGGATAAGAACAATTTACTGAGAAGAGCAACGAGACAAGGAACAAACAGGAACAGCAACAATATTGGTAACAGAATGGATAAGAAAAACTATTTACAGGGAAAACTACATCACCACTGACTGGCTCTTCCCAGCCACGCATTTCCTCCTGCCTGGAACAGACACCCTTCTCCTCAGGGAGAGAGAGAGAGAGAGAGAGGGAGAGAGTCCCTTTCCTGCCCCTGGAAATGACCTGAGGTGGGAGTGAATGTAATGACAGGACCATGGCCAGACCCTCCTGTTCTTCAATCCCACATCAGGTCATTGGCAGGTCCAGGAGAAGGTACAGGTGTCTTCCCAGTATGGATCACAGGGAACATGGGTCACCGGGGCTCTGACCAACATGGGTCTCCCATGGGAGTTGAAGCTGGAGCAGTGCACAAAGCTCCTCCTGCAGTTGAGGCACTTGGAGGGCTTCCCTTACCGGTGGCTCCGTTGGTGTCGGGTCAAGTCAGAGCTCTGGGTGAAGCTCTTCCCACACATGGGGCACTCGTAGGGCCTCTCCCCGGTGTGGATGCGCCAGTGCCTGATGAGGTGGGAGTTGCGCTTGAAGCCCTTCCCACAGTCAGGGCAGAGGAAAGGCCTCTCCTTGGTGTGAATCCGCTGGTGCAGGAGGAGATCTGAGCTGGTCTGAAACCTTTTCAAACACTGGGGACATTCATAGGGCCGCTCCCCAGTGTGGATAATTTGGTGGACAATCAGCTGGGACTTCTGGCTGAACCCCTTCCCACATTCCCCACACCTATATGGCCTTTCTCCAGAGTGGATCCTCTGGTGGCGGATCAAGTGGGACTTCTGGCGGAAGCTCTTCCCGCATTCCCCACACTCATAGGGCCGTTCCCTGGTGTGGATCCTCTGGTGCTGGATCAGGCTGGAGCTAAGGCTGAAGCTCATCCCACATTCCCCACACTCGTAAGGCCTCTCCCTGGTGTGGATGCGCCGGTGTCTGACAAGGGTAGAGTTGTGCTTGAAGCCCTTCCCGCAGTCGGGGCAGCGGAAGGGCCTCTCATCTGTGTGAATCCGCTGATGTACAAGGAGAGTGGAGCTGGTGTGAAACCTTTTCTGACACTCAGGACACTCGTAGGGTCTCTCCCTGGTGTGGATGCGTTGGTGAGTGACGAGGGCAGAGCTGCAGCTGAAGCCCTTCCCACACTCCCCACACTCGTAGGCCCATTCCCCGGTGTGGATCATCTGGTGGCTGATCAGGTGGGAGCTCCGCCTGAAGCTCTTCCCACACTCCAAGCACTTGTAGGGCTTCTCCCCATCATGAAGCTCCTCATGGACCACCAGCTCCGAGCTCTGGCTGGAGCTCTGCCCACCTTCCTGGCACAAGGTGGGTCTTTCCTCCTCAGAGGACCTTGGGGTGGGTTTGCAGCCCCTCCTCCTGTGGGATCTCTGGGGCTTTTCCGCCCCATTGGATTCAGGCACCATAGAGCCGCTCAAAATGGCCTCTTCCATGAGGTTCTGCCGTGGGGATTTGTCCTCCCTGGTCTCCATCCTCAGCTCCTTGTCTGGGGGAGGAAGGACAAGGAGAGGATGGGATTTGCCTCCATGCCAGAGGGAAGGGGACGGAGATCCCCCCAGTGCGTCCCCAGCAGGACGGCGTTGGCAGCGGGGTTGTCCTGCAGCCGGGGGCCATGCTGGGCTGGGAGATGGAGCAGGAGAGAGGGGGAAAGGGGCACTGACTTCCTCCTCACGTGCCAGGGTGTCCCGGGGCTCCTTCCCCTTCCTCGCAGCCTCCTCCTCCATCTGGCAAAGGTTTGGCGATGGGAAATTCTGTTTTGGAAGGAAAACAAGGGATGAGTACATTGAGTTTTGTACTGGTTTGGAGCAAAGCAGGGGAAGAATTTATGCCAGAATTACAGTTGAATAAGAAAATTAGGATCAAGGCAATGATCCAGAAACACTGGCTTAATCTGACAGAGTCAGGATATAACCTGACACCCCGTTGGGAAGGGAGGTGGTAGCAGTCTGATGAAATGGTGGCTGCAGTCCTGTTGGAGTGATGAACGTGATTCTGTCAAAGCAGGGATCCTGTAGAAGGGTCTGGTCTTCCTCTGAAGGTCCAGTGGTGCTGATGGAGCTCTTGTCCTCTGGGAATCCAGTAGGCAAGGTGGTCCT
Organism: Vidua macroura; assembly: GCF_024509145.1. Classification (NCBI taxonomy): domain Eukaryota; kingdom Metazoa; phylum Chordata; class Aves; order Passeriformes; family Viduidae; genus Vidua; species Vidua macroura. The sequence continues at coordinate 2,317,279 of NC_071600.1, read as the reverse complement.
GGTGTTGCAAGGGTGAGATTATATCCAGGCAGGAATGCTTGGTTCCTCCCCCTGGGCGGAGCATCCCACAATGGGATGATGTAATTTTATCAGTCATGCAGTGACACTCAATGGCCCATTAACAGAAGATGGCCCCTGGAGGGCGTTATCAGGGCTGAGTCATGGCAGAGATAAAGAACACTGCCCCACCTGTTTATCACAGTTCATGAAGATGGTGACTGAAAACACACTTTTGGTTACATCTTACATTGTCACCTGAAGCAGTGAGGCAATCCCTGCTCGGGGTGGGGGTGAACACCACCCCCCTTACCCAAACTGGCTCAGGTGTAAAACCCCCACCCTGGGAAGGCCCCGCACACAGGGGACAATGTCACCCTTGCCCTGCCCCAGGGGAGGTCTCTGTCCCTGTCACTCCCTTGCTCTCCCCCCTTTGCTCTTTCTTTCAATCTCTCTCTCTACCTCACATTTACTGTTCAATAAAATCCACTTTGGATTTGGTCTCGTTAGCACGTTAATTGGGGCAGAGGCATCTCTCTAACAATTTTATTAACCAGATTGTGACATTATTTTGGCTCAATGAGTTCAGGGCACTGTTGTCTGACCCCAAGTGCTTTTGGCAACAGCATGGTTCCCTCCTCTGAGCGGATTGTGGCTCCTTCTAGAGGAACTCTTGGAAACTTTAACGCAGCTTCCTCTGAGGGACTTGTGGGAGAACTTATGAGGGAAATGGCTGTTGTGAGGGGCCAGTGTAAATAAAATATTTTGTTGTCCTTCCTTCAAAAGTTTGTTAAAATCACTGGAGGAAAGGGACCAAATGACAAATGCAAGACTGAAAAGGATCATTCACAATTTGAGGAACACAAGGCTGCTAAAAGTCCTACAAGATGCCCAGCTCAAGTAACTAAATTCCCAAAAACTCCCGAATTCATAGGTTTGAGGGCTTTGCCAAATGTGAGAATCATTATTTTCTTCGTCCCTGTCACCTTTGTGACAGATACACAGAGCTTTCCATTTTTTTACATAATCTGTATTGGGCCAAATTTCCACTTTCCTTTTATCGGAACCTGCCAGCATGTGAGTTGGAGCTGTGCAGGAACCGATGAATTTTGGAATTGCCACAGAATTGCTTCTATTGTCAGTTTATTCATGTTTGGGATTTGTGTTTCCATCACAGGTGACTTGTGGGAAGAGCAAATATTCCTCAAGGCATTTTATGGAGGGTTAAGTTTGATTTCTGCCGAGTTTATTTTGTCTGGTGCCCAGGGGATGTTCAAGGGGTCTCTGTGCCTCTCACCCTGGGGGATGCTTGGGAGGGGCTTGGATGGGTTGTCCCTGTCCCTGTCACCCCAGGCCATTCCCCAGGGGTCTCCATCGTTCTCACCCCAGGGAATGCCTGGGCGGTCTCACTCCCTCTCACCCTGTGCCAGGGGGTGCTCAGGGCAGTCTCTGTCCCTCTCAGCCCAGGGGATGCTCGCAGGTCTCTGTCTCCTTGCCCTGGGGGATGCTCAGAGGGTCTCCATCCCTCTGTCCTCAGGGAATGCCTGTGCAGGGCTGGGGACCAGGGACTCTGTGTCCCTCTCACCGCTGAGGGTGCTCGGGGCTGGGGGGGCTCTCCGACCTTCTCATCCCTGGGGAGGCCGGGGGGGTCTCTGTCCCTCTCAACCCTGGTGTGACCCCGCCCAAACATCATCGGGGTCAGAGGGACAGAGACACCCCCAATCCCCCAGAAGGGCTGAACCTGGGATTTGGTTTGGACTGAGGATTTAGGAAGGGGCTGGAATTGGGGCTGGGGTTGGAGCTGGGGCTGAAATTTGGATTAGAGCTGGATTGGGGTTAAGGCTAGGCATGGGATTGGCTTTAGGGCTGGGGTTGGGATTGGGTCTGGGGCTAGATGAGTCTGGCACTGGGATGAGATTAAATACAGAACTATGCGTGTGTCTAAATGTGGAGTGAGATTGAGACCAGGATCAGGGTCAGGTTTGGGACTGAGCGCACGCAGAGCGGGACAGGGGGGATGTCACTGCAGGATGTCCCTGGCATGGTCCCAGCCCTCCTCAGGCACCTCCAAACATGGGGGCAGCTGGGTGCTCCAAGATCCAGGTGCTCCCACGCTGCCCCTCAATACCAGATGAGCATTCCCTGAGGGCAGCCCTGAATGTGACCCTTGGGGCTCTAGGATCAGCCTTCACATCCCTGTGGGAGCAGCTGCAGACATGGTGAGCGTTTTCCCCCCAACCCAGCCTTTTCCTAAGGAAGGGTGAAGCCCAGCTGTCCTCCTCCTCTCCTCAGCTGAGGATGTCAAACTCCCCAGGAGCAGGAAAGTCCCCATTCCCTGTTTCCTTGTGGCTGCAGCCTGGAACATCCACTCAGAATGAAGAACTTTCTGACAGCCCTGCTGAATGACTCTGGGAGGAGGTCTGTGAGAAAGGGAGGAAATTGTATTTTGATAGGAAATAAAGCTACAATATTACTTCTTTCCATCACATTCCTTTTCAATCAGTTGCAGTTCTGTTTACAGAGTGCCACCTTCTCATCTGATTGTGTTTGTGTCCTCCTTTCTCTCCTGCCTTTCTCTGCCTGCTCTGTTTCTCTCTCAGTGTCTCCCTTGAGCCAGGGCAGCTCCCACCAAACGCCCTGCCCTGATTTCATTCCCAATCCAGGAGCTACAACCACCACGGGTGAAGTTATGAAGGCTGGCAGTGAAATGTCACTGTAGGATCTTGCTCCACTTGGCGTCTTGCTCCTTGTTAAGAGCTTTGCCTTCAAGGGCAGGAAGATCTTTTCCTGGCTGGGAACTGGAATTCCAGCCCCTGGGAGCGTGTGCCATGGATCCCAGAGGGGCATTCCTGAGGCTCCCAGGGTGCTGCTCCTGCCGTGCCTCCCAAGGAGCTGTGCAGGGCCAGGGGACAAGGTGCAGCAGCTGTGTGAGCTCCCAGAGCGCGCACCAAAGATGGATTTGCCAGGCATTTCCCATCACATTTCCACCTGGTAGCAGAGGGAGGAAGGAAAGGGAAGCAAGTCCCTGACAGAATCCCGTAAGTATTGGGGTAGGAAGGGACCCTGCCCGTGGAGGGAGTGTCACAATCCGCTTGGAGGAGCGGGGTGTTGTGATGGCTTGTTTACCAGTCCCAGAAGGGCAAAAAGGCGAACAGCCGGGGATCATCAGTTTAATCACAGCAAATTCACCTTTATTATATAGTGCCAACAGCAAATGCAATGGAGGGGACAGAAAGGAAATAAAGGATAGAAAGAAAAAGACAGGAAAAGGGATTATAGCTGCCAAAGCAGATGAAATCCTCACTGGTCTGGACAATGGAGATCCATTTTGTCACATCGGGGAGAATCTCAAAATCTTGGTTATCTCAGGGGTCTTTTATAGTCCTCTGTGGAAGGGGGGAACAGGCAAAAGACAATGAATGTCCATTGAAGGCACCGAGGGGGAACAGGTCATGTTATCAGCCGTGAGCGAGAGCCATTGTCTTCTTGGTCCATCGCCCACACCTGGGCAAACATCTCGCATTGATCGGGCCAGCCCTACTCCCTGTGGTAGGGGTCTCAGTCTCAGTCCTTGGGAGGGGCTTCAATCTCCATCCGTCACAGTGGTCATGAGGCAGATGAGGGGTCTTCCGTGGGAGATCACCAGAGTTACCCCAGAAAGTTCATTTGGCCAAGAGGTGGGAAAATTCGTGGGTTGAGCAGGTATCGTGAAGCAGGTGTAAGCACGTAGAACAAGCTGCTCCTTGCCAGATCCTTGCCAGGCCCTGCTCGAAGCAGTGGTCTGAGGTGGTACAGCAAATACACCTGCAAAACTAATCATCCACCTGTCCAAGCCGGAACTCCAGTTGGGGTCTCCAGGATCTCAGTCTCTGCCATTGCAGCAAACATGAGGGAAAAATGAGGGGAATTGGGACCATCTGTAACACAGGGGCGTGCATGTCCTTTGAAGGGGAACAATCCCCACATGCGCCCAGCGCTGCAATAAACATACAGTCTCTACAACTCCTTGCAGGATTTGTGGGGATCAATTTTTCATCCGCGTTTCAGCAGCAGAGCTAGCAGACTAAACAGCGTATTTTACCTATGCTGGCAAGCTACTAATGATTCAAAGCAGCACATTTCACCTAAATACAAATGGATTTCTACCCTGTAACATTTACCCTGTAAAATACCCTGTTTCCACCGCTGAGCACCCCCTGGGCTGAGAGGGACAGAGACTCCCTGGAGCACTCCCCTGGCAGAGGGTGAGCAGTAGGGAGAACCCCCCAGGCATTCCCTGGGGTGAGAACGATGGAGACCCCCTGGGCAATGGCCTGGGGTGACAGGGAAATGGCCAGGGGTAACAGGGGAAGGGACAACCTATCCAAGCCCCTCCAAGGCATCCCCCTGGGCAAGAGGCACAGAGACCCTGTGAGCATCCCCCGGGCACTGGACAAAACAGACCCGGCAGAAATCACACTTAATCCTACAAAAAATGCCTTGAGGAATATTTGCTCTTCCCACAAGTCACTTGTGATGGAAACGCAAACAAATCCCAAACATGAATAAACTGACAATAGAAGCAATTCTGTGTCAATTCCAAAATTCATCAGTTCCTGCACAGCTCCAGCTCAGCTGCGGGCAGGTTCCGATAACAGAAAAGTAGAAATTTGGCCCAATACATATTATTAAAAGGAAGGGAAAGCTCTGTGTATCTGTCACAAAGGTGACAGGGACGAAGAAAACAATGATTCTCACATTTGGCAAAGCCCACAAACCTATGAATTCGGGAGTTATTAGGAAATTTAGCTACTTGAGCTGGGCTTTTTGTAGGACTTTTAGCAGCCTTGTGTTCCTCAACTTGTGGTGAATGATCCTTGTCAGTCTTGCTGGTATCATTTGCTCCCTTTCCTCCAATGATTTTAACAAACTTTTGAAGGAAGGACAACAAAATATGTTCTTTACACTGGCCACCCACAGCAGCCATTTTCCTCATAAGTTCTCCCACAAGTCCCTCAGCGGAAGCTGCATCCAAGTTTCCAAGAGTTCCTCCAGAAAGAGACAGAACCTCCTCAGAGGAGGGAACCATGCTGTTGTCAAAGGCACTTGGGGTCAGACAATAGCGCCTAAAATCTCTGCAAAATAATGCTGCAATCTGGTTAACAAAATTGTTAGAGGTGCCTCTGCCCCAATTAAGGTGCTAACGAGACCAAATCCCAAGTGGATTTTATTGAACAGTAAATGTGAGGTAGAGAGAGAGAGATGGAAAGAAAGAGAAAAAGGGGGGAGAGCAAGGGAGTGACAGGGACAGAGACCTCCCCTGGGGCAGGGCAAGTGTGACATTGTCCCCTGTGTGCAGGGCCTTCCCAGGGTGGGGGTTTTACACCTGAGCCAGTTTGGGTAAGGGGGGTGGTGTTCACCCCCCACCCCGAGCAGGGGTTGCCTCCCTGTTTCAGGTGACAATGTAAGATGTAACCAAAAGTGTGTTTTCAGTCACCATCTTCATGAACTGTGATAAACAGGTGGGGCAGTGTTCTTTATCTCTGCCAGGACTCAGCCCTGATAACGCCCTCCAGGGGCCATCTTCTGTTAATGGGCCATTGAGTGTCACTGCAGGACTGATAAAATTACATCATCCCATTGTGGGATGCTCCGCCCAGGGGGAGGAACCAAGCATTCCTGCCTGGATATAATCTCACCTTTGCAACACCAGGACTACCTTGCCTACTGGATTCCCAGAGGACAAGAGCTCCATAAGCACCACTGGACCTTCAGAGGAAGACCAGACCCTTCTACAGGATCCCTGCTTTGACAGAATCACGTTCATCACTCCAACAGGACTGCAGCCACCATTTCATCAGACTGCTACCACCTCCCTGCCCAACGGGGTGTCAGGTTATATCCTGACTCTGTCAGATTAAGCCAGTGTCTCTGGATCACTGCCTTGATCTTAATTTTAACATTAAATTGTAATTCTCGTAGACTCTCTCTCTGGTTTGCCTTCAAACCAGTAGAAAACTTAATGAGTTCGTCCCTTGTTTTCCTCCCAAACCAAATTTTCCCTTCCACACACGTTTCTGAAATGGAGGAGAAGGCTGCAAGGGAGAGGAAGGAGCCCTGGGACACCCTGGCAGGTGAGGAGGAAGTCAGTGCCCCTTTCCCCCTCTCTCCTGCTCCATCTCCCAGCCCAGCCCAGCCCCCGGATGCAGGACAACCCCTCTGCCAACGCCGTCCTGCTGGGGACGCCCTGGGGGGATCTCCTTCCCCTTCCCTCTGGCACGGAGGCAAATCCCATCCTCTCCTTGTCCTTCCTCCCTCAGACAAGGAGCTGAGGATGGAGACCAGGGAGGACAAATCCCCACGGCAGAACCTCATGGAAGAGGTCACTTTGAGTGACTCCAGGGCACAGGAATCCAATGGGGAGGAAAAGCCCCAGAGATCCCACAGGAGGAGGGGCTGCAAACCCAGCTCAGGGTGCTCTGAGGAGGAAAGACCCACCCTGTGCCAGGAAGGTGGACAGAGCTGCAGCCAGAGCTCGGAGCTGGTGGTCCATGAGCAGGTTCACCATGGGGAGAAGCCCTACAAGTGCTTGGAGTGTGGGAAGAGCTTCAGGCAGAGCTCTGACCTGATCTGCCACCAGATGATCCACACCGGGGAATGGCCCTACGAGTGTGGGGAGTGTGGGAAGGGCTTCAGCTGCAGCTCTGCCCTCGTGACCCACCAACGCATCCACACTGGGGAGAGGCCCTATGAGTGTCCCAAGTGTCAGAAGAGGTTTCACACCAGCTCCACTCTTCTTGTACATCAGCGGATTCACACAGAAGAGAGGCCCTTCCGCTGCCCCGACTGCGGGATGGGCTTCAAGCACAACTCTACCCTTGTCAGACACCGGCGCATCCACACCGGGGAGAGGCCCTACTAGTGTGGGGAATGTGGGATGAGCTTCAGCCTTAGCTCCAGCCTGATCCAGCACCAGAGAATCCACACCAGGGAACGGCCCTATGAGTGTGGGGAATGTGGGAAGAGCTTCCGCCAGAAGTCCCACTTGATCTGCCACCAGAGGATCCACACTGGAGAAAGGCCATATAGGTGTGGGGAATGTGGAAAGAGGTTCAGCCAAAAGTCCCATCTTACTGTCCACCAAATGATCCACACCGGGGAGAGACCCTACGTGTGTCCCGAGTGTCAGAAGAGGTTTCCGACCAGCTCAGATCTCCTCCTGCACCAGTGGATTCACACCAAGGAGAGGCCCTTCCTCTGCCCCGACTGTGGGAAGGGCTTCAAGCACAACTCCACCCTTGTCAGGCACCGGCGCATCCACACCGGGGAGAGGCCCTACGAGTGCCCCACGTGTGGGAAGAGCTTCTCCAGCAGCTCTGACTTGACCAGACACCAACGGAGCCACCGGTAAGGGAAGCCCTGCAAATGCCCCAGCTGCAGGAGGAGCTTTGTGCACTGCTCCAGCTTCAACTCCCATGGGAGAGCCACCTTGGTCAGAGCCCTGGTGATCCATGTTCCCTGTGATCCATGCTGGGAAGACACCTGTACCTTCTCCTGGCCCTGCCAATGACCTGATGTGGGATTGAAGAACATGAGGGTCTGGCCATGGCCCTGTCATTACATTCGCTCCCACCTCAGGTCATTGCCAGGGGCAGTAAAGGCGCTCTCTCTCTCTCTCTCTCTCTCCCTGAGGAGAAGGGTGTCCTTTCCTGGCAGGAGGAAATACGTGGTCAGGAAGAGCCAGTCAATGGTGATGTAGTTTTCCCTGCAAATAGTTTTTCTTTTCCTTTCTGTTATCAGTATTGTTTGTGTTCCTATTTGTTCCTTGTCTCGTTGCTATTCCCAGTAAATTTTTCTTATCCCAGCCAGGGATCTTTGCCTTTTGTGCTTTCCATGGGAGGCGGGAGGACAGCGAGCAGCAGCGCGGTTTTAGCGGGAGCAGGAAATTGGGGAATCCCATTCCTGAACACCGGCCCGTGGAAACCGAGCATCCCAGCTGGTGCCAGCCCTGGTGGCCACGGCAGCAGCCTTGGGAGCGGGTCCCTGGCTGGGGCTGTGGGAACCTCTTCACTCTGGTGCCCAGGGACAGGAGTGGAGGGAGCGGCTGCAGCTGAGTCGGGGCAGGCTCGGGTTGGATCTCAGGAAAAGGTTTTTGCCCAGAGGCTGCTGGGGCACTGCCCAGGCTGCCCAGGGAAGGGTCAGAGCTCCAGGGCTCTCTGAGCTCCAGCAGCGTTTGGACAGCGCTGCCAGGCCCAGGCTGGCATTGTTGGGGTGTCCTGTGCAGGGCCAGCAGTTGGACTCGAGGATCCTGATGGGTCCCTCCCAGCTCAGCCAATTCTGTGGCTCTGGGATCCCATGACCCTGGGGATGGGACAGCCAATGGTTGCCATGGCAACGGGCTCTGGCTCCAGGCCTGAGCTGGTGTCCATGGCAACCACCCCTGGCATGGGATCTCCATGGAGCTGCCCAGGGACTGACCATAGCAACAGGGGCTGGTGATGGTTGCCATGGAAACTGACCATAGCAACAGGGGCTGGTGATGGTTCCCATGCAAACTGGTCATAGCAACAGGGGCTGGTGATGGTTGCCATGGAAACTGACCATTGCAATGTGTCCTGATTATGTTTACCTACTAAGCATCAGATTTTTTGACAGGCACTCAGAGGGGTTCTGTGAGGACTTTTTAAGTGTCTCCAGGCTGCCAAAGAGCCGGGATGTCACAGGCACTCACAGGGGCTCCTGTCATGGGCAGAGTGGGAGCTTCAGGCAAAGTTTATTAGAGAAGCTCCTGTCGGGTCAGGAGGTACAGAAAGGATCCCCATAGCCCCTATAGATCCCCAAATACCTCCAAGGACATCCAGGCTTTCTGAACTCCTTTTGTGACGGGAGCCTTGGAGCAGCGGGTTCCAATCCCTGCCCCTGACCTTTCAAGAGCTCATATATAAACAATTATAAAGGTGGAATTAAACCTTCATAGAATTTGTCCCACAGGACTAAGCATGCCAAACCAGTGTTGGGGGTTGGGTTTTTCCTTTCTCTTTGTTCCTTATAATTGGCTGATGATTATCAGCTGATCCCTTATTTTGGGAGGACGATCAGAGCCACTGCTCTTGGGAAATGCGGGCGCCCTGGACCTTGGTCCTGCAGGGAAGCCCGCGGCTGGCCGGTCGACAGGAGCCCAGATAGCAAAGAGGGTAAATCCACCAAAAGACGGGACGACACCCAGAGCACTGTTGTTCTCGAGGGTTTATTGCAGGTTAGATGAAGGCAGGGAAGGACAGGGAAGATGCAGGGAGACCACCTCTCGAGAAGGAAGCTGAATCTAAGAGCCCCCTCCTGAGGAGGGGTCAGGGATTATAACTGGGGGAGGAGAGGTGGGGTCAGGGTACATAGGGACCAATGGGATAGGGGCCCATGGGAGGAGTAAGGATGGGATAATCCAATGAGAGAAAGGGGAAGGAGTGGTTTTGGGAGAGAACCAATCACAGAACATAGAACTGAGAACTTTCCAGAACTGGGGATGGCATAACTGGTTGATAGGCATTTAACAGGGGAGGGTGCAACAAGTGATGAACATGGGAAAAGGTGGGAACCCTAGTACAATGCCTTTCTTTAGACTACTGCAGATCCCAGGGCATTCCTGGTACATCCCCCCCAGGACCGCCTCCCACAGGGAAAGGGAGTTTCCACTGCTGCTGCCAGAGCCCGGCCCAGAGCTGCTTCTTCTGTCATGGGGTGAGCTTCTGCTTGTGAGAACAGCCCCTAAACTGGGACCTTATTAACACCTCCCCCACTAAAAGAGAGACCTATCCCCGTCTGCTCGGGTGCCCGGGATCCTGAGCTCGGCTCTCCCTGCCCTGCTGGGAGCCCCTCACCCCCTGCCTGCTGAGACATCCTGCCGGCCCAGCTTGCTGCTTTCCCAGAGTCCTGCTGGGGCCCCGGAGCCGGCTGCCCCCAGGGTTTGTGAAGCGGAGCCTTCTTCCAGCCCTTCCCGCCTTGGGACAAAGCCGCCATGGCCGCGTGCTCCCCGAGCCCGCGCCGGAGCGCCCCCTGCAGCCGCGCGGGGATCACCGCACCTGCCCTGCCCCCCGGGAGCCACCAGCGCCCCTGCCGGCCGTGCCCGGAGCTGCACCGCAGGGAAAGTGCCGCGGCCGAAAGGCTGCACTGGGCTCCTGTTCTGTTTGCTGCCAGCGCCGGAGGTGCTGCTGTTTGTTTGCTTTATTGTACACACTAGTGAAGAACTGTTATTGCTATTCCCACATCTTTGCCTGAGAGCCCCTTGATTTCACAATTCTAATAATTTGGAGGGAGGGGTTTACATTCTCCATTCCACAGGAGGCTTTTTTCTGCCTTCCCTAGCAGACACATGTCTTGTAAACCAAGATCAATTTTGGCGCCCAATGTGCAGCCCGAGGGCATCAAGAGAAAAAGGGTAAAATGAGAATAACAATTCTTTAATAACATAATATATTTTTTGTGTGTGTGTACTGGATATAGAAACCTTGTTAGGTGTCACCATGTGGTCTAGCTCACCCTGCTTTGGGTGGCACATGGTTGTGGCTACATTTTTCCCATCCTATAACTATGGCTACTGTGGCTGCTATCCAGTTTGTTTCATGGGTTAATGTGATGAGGAATTTATGGATTTTTAATTTCCTCTGGACAGTGGGCACGTGGATTTGAGGCTCCCACACACTAACTGTATGTGTTTGGAATTACTTTAATAATGGTATCCACTGTGAGGAAATGACACCGGGGGAAATTTTCTCCCAACCCCGCAGGCAGCTCATTGGGTCTACAGTGGTTGGTGTTGCTGATGTGCCTGTTAAGCCTATTCTATTTAGCATTCAGAGGTAAGGGAAGATTGACTTGGGTAACTATCGCAGCAGGGCGTCTCCGGAGTGGTGATAATTAGCATTGACTCCATGATTCCAGAGGGCTGATCAATCGCTTTATTATATTATACTATACTATACTACTAAGAAACACTCATCGCTCTTGCAGACAGTCCGATACAGACAGACCAGATTGGTTGATTGAAATCCAAACACCGTCACCATTGGCAAATTAAGAAATCACACTTTGGTAAACAAATCTCCATAACACATTCCACATGTGCACAGCAACAGGTGCAGCAAGTGGAGATAAGAATTGTTTCTCGTGCTTTTCTCTGAGCTTTCTCACAGCTTCCCAGGAAAATCCTGGGAGAGCTCTCTCTCTCTGTTCAGAGGATATGTGATTACCACAGGTCAGTTGTGACAATGCAGGCCCAAGGACACCACGGTAACACTACAGAACCTCATGGAACCAAGGGGCCATTGTGGCACTGTGCTGCCTCATGGAATCAAGGAGACCATTGTGGAACTCGGGGGCCCCAAGGAACCAAGGGTCCGTGGTGACCTTGTGCAGCCCGCAGTGTCACAGAGGAGCCGTTGTGACACAGCGAGGGCGCGTGGAGCCAAGGGGCCATTGTGACACATCAGGGCTTTGTGGAACCACAAAGCCATTGTGACATTGCAAGGCCTCATGGAAGCACGGGGCCATTGTGACACTGCAGAAGCAAGGGGGACATTGTGACACTCCAGGGCCTCATGGAACCAAGGAGACCATTGTGACACTGTGGGGTCCCACGAAACCAAGGGAACATGGAACAGGTCTGGCTGGCTGGGGCTCCTGGGGAACACCTGACAGGTCCGGCTGATTTTGGCATGTCGAGGGCTGCTTCTCACCTGCCCCTGAAGCACTGGGGCTCTGGGCTTTCTTTCCTACTGGAGAGAACTGTCCTTGTCCTCCAGCGACCCAGGGTCAAAACCGAGATTATTTCTCCAAATTTCCCTATATTTCAAGGTTTGTTTCCAGATGAAATCTGCCACGAAAGACACGTCTGGCTGCCTTGGCCACCCAGGAGCCACCTCTCATCTGCCTTTCAAACACTGGGACCATGTGCTTTTATATCTTGTGGGAAAAAACATCCATCTCGAGCAGGCACCCATGGCCAAAATTGGGCATCTGCCTCCAGAATTCCCTATATCCAAGGATAGCTCCCAGACAAAAGCTGCCAGGACTGACAAGTCTGGCTGGCCTTGGCTTCCTGAGGGCTGGAACTCATGTGCCTCTGAAACACTGGGGCTCTGTGCTTTCCTTCCTAATGAAAAGAACTCATCTTCCTGTCCAGGCACCCACGGCAAAAATTGAGATTCCACCTCCAAAAGTCTGTACATCCAAGGATTGCTCCCCAGTGAAATCAGCCAGGACAGACAGGTCTGGCTGCCCTAGGCCTCTTAGGGGCTGCCTCTCACCTGCTTTCCAAACACTGGGACTCGGTGCTTTCCTTCCTATGGAAAAGAACTGCCCTTCTTCTCAAGGTGTCCGTGGTCAAAATTGAGATTCCTTTTCCCAAATTCCATATATCCAAAGATCCCTCCACGACAAAAGCTGCCAGGACAAACAGGTCTGGCTGGCTTGGCCTCCCAGGAGCCACCTCTCTCCTCTTCCGCTCCTGAAACACTGGGGCTTGATGCTTTCCTTCCTATGGAAAAGAACCCTCCTTCTTATCTACAAAGAAGTGGCCGAAATTGGGGTTCCACCTCTAAAATTCCCTATATCCAAGGGTTGCTCCCAGGCAAAATCTGCCACTAACATCAAATCTGGCTGGCCTTGGCCTCTGGTGGCTGCCCCTGCCACACTGGGGCTCGGTTCTTTCCTTCCCATGGAGATCACGGTGACACTGTGAGGACCTCATGGAACCAAGGGGATCATTGTGGCACCACGGGAGCCCATGGAACCAAGGGGCCATGGTGACACAGCGGGGCTTCATGGACCCAGAGACCATAATGACTCTGTGGGGCTGATGGAACCATGGAGACCATGAGGACCCTTCAGGGCCTCGTGTCACCAAGGGGGCATTGTGACACCTCAGGGCCTCCTGGGAGCAAGGGACCTTTGGGACACTGTGGGGCCCCATGGAACCGAGGGCACATGGAACAGGTCTGGCTGGCTTGGCCTCCCAGGGGCCACCTGAGAGGTCTGGCTGATCTTGGAATGCCAAAGGCTGCCTCTCATCAGCTCCTGGAGCACTGGGGCTCTGTGCTTTCCTTGCTATGGGAAAGAACTGTCCCTCTTTTCAGATGCCCATTGCCAAAATTGGTTTCCTCCCTAAGAATTTTCCTATATGCAAAGGTAATTCTCAGAACAAATCCTTCCAGCTCTGGCTGGCCTTGTCCTCTGGTGGTCGCCTCTCATCTGCCCCTGAAACAGAGGGGCTCTGTTCCTTCCTATGGAAAAAAACCAGCATTCTTGCCAAAGACCATGGCCAAAATGAGAATTCGGCCTCCCAAATTCCCTATATCCTAGGACTTCTCCCTGACAAAAGTCGCCAGGACAGACAGGTCAGTCTGGCCCTGTCCTCTGGTAATTTTCTTAAACTATAATCTGAATGTTTTCATTTGAAAACTCCTTGGAGAGCACCCAGAGATCTCTCAAGGTGGCATTTTGAGGCCTCAGGCACACGACCACTACATATGGACAAAGGAGCTCTGTGCTCTGTGCTGTTGTGGTGGTTTTGCATCACACAAGTGATGTCCTGAGAGAAACTGCTAGCAGTTTCCTCTGTGTCTGACACAAAACAAATCAGTAATTAGCTTTGAGAATTGACAATCTGTTAAAGCACTAAGGAAACTGCACACGCCTCTGTGAAGACACAAGTTAAAGAGGAAGAAGCCTGGCTGGGTCTCTTTCCCTTCTGGCCAGCACAGAGGTGCCAAGGCCGGGCCAGCCCCCGTCTGGGCCGGGGCGGGCCGGGCGGCTCCTGCCGTGGGGCCGGGCCCCTTCCCAGGGAGCCCGCCAGGCCCCATCGGCTGCCGGGCAGGGGAGGGGAGGCCGCGGGGCCGAGGCCGGGCCGGGCCGTGGCTGCGCTTGCTGACATCTGGCCGCTGCCGAGCCCTGCCCCGCCGCCAGCCCGGGCCCAGCCAGGATCCGCCGGGCCCCAGGAGCAGCCCCGGGCCGGGCCGGCTCGGCCAAGCTTCTGCCGCCCTTGGGCTTGGCCCGCAACCAGCGGGCAGGGCCAGGAGAAGCCATCGGCCCCGGCCGTGCTGCTGCTCTGCTCTGGCCTGGCTGCTGAGATCCTGGCCCTGCCCCCAGCGCCGCCCAGCCTGACACAGCCCCAGCGCAGCCGCTGCACAAACCTCCATGGCAAAACAGCTCCGGCCGCAAGGACCCAGCCCGGCCGGGCTCACGCAACCATCTGCAGGCCCCGGCTCAGATATTGACTCTTCCCATGCTTCCATCCTCCCTCCAGGGAGAGAAAAGGACAAAGTGCAGGCACACACAGAGGAGCAACGTGAAGACACCGAGGTCAGTGAAGAGGAAGTTGAGTCCAAGATGGGAGGGATGAGGAGATGCCTTGATCTTGGGGCTGAAATCCTCTGGTAAAGCTATGGAGAAGGATGGAATTGATACATCAGACTCTCTTTTTCCCTATAATGCATTGAAAAGAATGGGGATATGACTTGTTTAGCAAAGGCCTCCATGCTAAAGTAAGCAAATGTTGCAGTAGCTGTGATCCCATGAGGAGTTTGAACATTGAAAGAGAAAAGAGTGATGAGACCCTGTGCCCTCAGGGAGAGATTAAGAAGACCTCTGTTCCCAGAGATGAAGATGATTTCAGAAATAAATGAAGAGAACCTTTGCTCTTAAACAGCTCATCTTTAAACCAATACCCCATAGGTTGACATGGCCCAAAAACACAGCTGTGGGAAAAGCTGTAAAAATTGGGAGAGACATCATGATTGCAGATTTTTCCAGGCAGCTGCTATTTGGGGAAATGAAAAGTCATGAGAGAACTGTTTTCTTGTGGAGAAGTCTCCATAACATTAACAAGAGGAACTTCTCTCCCTAAGTGAACAGAAGAAAGAGTATTTGAGTAGTAAACTGACAGAAAATTTTAGGTTTTGTATCTTTACATGGTCAGGTTGTAGGGAGAGAGGAGAAGTGTTCTGAAAGTTTTGTTCTGATTTTTATTACTCTTTCTTTTAGTTACAGTTAGTAAACTTTTCTTTATACCCTTTTAATGTTTTGAGCCCACTTTGCCTTTCTCCTAATCCTACCTCAGAGCAGGAAATTAGTAAGTATATTCTAGTAGGTGCATTGGTAATTAGCCAGCACTGAATCCACTACACTAATTGATGCATTGGCCGAGAAATCTCAAATTGTTGAAACAATGAACTGCCCCAGACAAGAGGGAAATCAAGGCAGAGCCATGGTTTGTCAGGACTTGCTTGATCTTAATGAGCCCCGTGGTGCATTTGGAGCTGAGCCCTGGAACCTCAGGGCCTGAGAGGAGATTGCACAAACCTTTCCAGGAGTCAAAGGCAGAAGAAAAACCCAAAGTGTCTCAAAGCATTCATGGGTGCCACTGAGGTCCATCCCCAACACAGGCTCCTCATGGACTCCTTGGAGGAGAGAACTGGAGGCCAGGATGGCACAAAAACCTCTCAGAGACTCAAAATGGCACAAAAACCTCTCAGTATGAAAAGGAAAATCCAAAGTACCTGGAAAAAGTTGACTATCTCAAAGCATTAATGAGCCCCACTGAGTGTCAGTACAAAGCTCCCAAGGGACTCGTTAAAGCAGATAATTGGGGCCATGATTGCACAAACCTCTCACAGAGTCTGTATCTAAAGGGAAACACCAAGTACCTTAAAATAACTGAAGTACCTTGAAGCATTGATGAGCCCCACTGAGTGTTGTTCCTGACCAAGCCTCTCCAGGGACTAATTACAGCAGATAATTGGAGGCCATGATTGCAGAAAGCTCTCAGAGACTGCAAGGCAAAAGCCAAAGGCAAAGTCCTTTGAAAAACCTGCAGTGCCTGGGAGCATTGTGGAGCCCCCAGGGCCATTCCTGAGCAAGGCTCCCCAGGGACTCCTTCCAGCAGATCCTTGAGGCCACTGGGATGTGGGCTAGGGGGGGATGCTGAGGGCAGGACAAGGGGCTGACAGTGCCCAGCCTGGCTGGGGCTGTGCCAGGAGGCCCCAGGGCCTCAGGACAAGGTGTCTCCTGACAGCCCTTGGTGGCACAGACCCTGCTGTGCCCCAGGCCACCAAGACTTGGCTTCTCTTTGTCCCCACCTGTCATCAGTGCCTCCAGTTCTCTGCTCTGCCTGGGGCCTGGGGACACTTTCTCACTCGTGTCCCTCACTGGGACCCATTAAAAGTCAAAGAAACTTTGGAGTTGGATTCTGACTTGGAGTCCTGGAGAGGTTTCTTCAGCTGCCTCTCAGGGCCTGATGTTCAGGGCCTGAGCACAAAGCCCCAGAGGCTCATTCAAGTCCTTGTGCTGTGTTTGTGCTGCTGAGCTGGGCCGGGCTCCTGACACAGAGGGTGATGCTGGTAAGCAAGCAGAGCTTCAAAAGCACATTTCTCTGGATAAGCAGCTCTTCTCCCAGCCCAGCAGGGCTGGGGCACTGCCTGCAGCCAGCGTGGGCACAGCCCAGAGGCACAGAGAGCTTCAATCAGTCAGGGCTGGGAAGGTGCTGAGAAGTGCCTGGGGCAGAATCACTGCCAGCCCTTGGCACAGGAACCTCTGGCTGCAGGACAATGCAGCTGCAGCTCCTGCAGTGATCTCCTCAAGCTGGAACATGCCAATGCCCACAGACCCTATGAGTACAACTCTGGGTATTTCTGGTGCAGGGCAGGTGAAATGGTCATGAAGCTCTGACATGCTGAGGGGTTCTGACCAGTCATAGGATATTTCCAAGACAAGGATTTGAAAAAAAATTAGGAGATTTCTAAAGACTTTGTATTCAGTTTCTTTCTACTGGAGAATGGCAGGGAGGGAGGGATGAATATTAAAGGTTGATTATGAAATTTGTAAAGTGCCTGAGACATCTGAACTGATAATTTAGTGATCAGTAGGTTCAGAGGAGATCGCTAATGTGCTTTCAGCCACTCTGCCCGTGGACAGCACCAGCATCCCCTTTGCTGGAGCCATCAGGCTCAGTCTGAGCTGTCGTTTCTCCAAGCTGCAAACAGAACCTGCCCCCAGCCAGTGCCCTGCAGACAGGCAGGGTTCTGTCAGGTCAAGGAGAGTGCACAGAGATTTGGGGTCCGGGAGTGCTGGCAGGGAGAGATCAGGCACAGGGAAATTCCTGCAGGGGGAAAATCTCCAGGAAGCACAGAGAAGATCAGGGAAGGAGAAAAAGCAAAACCCAGAAATGCTGTGGCAGGGAGAGTTTAGAGATGTGCAGAGGATCCCCTCCAGTGCAGCCCCTCCCTCTGCACAAGCCCCCTCCCTCCTGTGCCCCCAGCCAAGCCTCTGCCCTCAGGGCTGGGGCTCCAAGGCGTGCAGCCCCTCCTGTGCAGGCAGAGCTGCAGCAGAGCCGTGGGGCAGCTCTGCAGCCCCGGGCCCAGTTCCCTCTGCAGAGCACAGGGCTGGGAGCAGCTGCCCGGCACTGGGGGCTCTGGCAGGGGGCACAGCTGGCTCAGGGTGACACAGCTGTCCCCAGTGCCCGGCTCTGGGCAATGCTGCCAGTGCAGCCAGGGAAGGAGCTGCATCTCCCTTCATCCAATGCCATCAGAAGGACACTTGGAAGTCTCCCTGAGATTTCAGTCCAAGCTGGGAGCTCCAATCCAGGGGGCAAACCTGTCCTAGAGCATCTCTGAGTTATAAGATTGATGGGGAAAGGCAGAGGTGCTGTGACACTGAAAATGCTGCTGGCTTGGTGAAATGAGCAATGTGAGTCCTTGGCTACAAATATAAAAATTTCTCAGCTGTAGCTGGTGACATTTTAAGGGAAGCATGGGAAGGTGATCGAAGTCAAAGCCCACAGTAAGTCTGAACAAGTCAGAATGTCAGACCATCTCCCCTCAGTATCCTCTCATCACTTTGCCTCACAGAACTTCCTCTATTCTCCCGGGAGGCAGCAGAAATTCTGAGGGTTTCTGATATGCAAGAATACCAGGACAGATACGGGGGAGCCTAAACCCCATAAGTCTTGAACACAAAAGTGTGTCTCTGTGTGTTTGGGGGGGGGGGGGGGTTATGGGTAATGATTTTGATTTTGGTTACAGGTATCTCCTCTAAGTTTTCACTGTCCTTTCTCCATGAACAGGTGCCCATGTGCAGCCACAGCAAATGTCCAACAGCAGCTCCATCAGCCACTTCCTCCTGCTGGCACTGGCAGAGACGCGGCAGCTGCAGCTCCTGCACTTCTGCCTCTTGCTGGGCATCTCCCTGGCTGCCCTCCTGGGCAACGGCCTCATCATCAGCGCCGTAGCCTGCGGCCACCACCTGCACACGCCCATGTTCTTCTTCCTGCTCAACCTGGCCCTCAGCGACCTGGGCTCCATCTGCACCACTGTCCCCAAAGCCATGCACAATTCCCTCTGGGACACCCGCACCATCTCCTACACTGGATGTGCTGCTCAGCTCTTTTTTTTTGTCTTTTTCATCTCAGCAGAGCTTTCCCTCCTGACCATCATGTGCTACGACCGCTACGTGTCCATCTGCAAACCCCTGCACTACGGGACCCTCCTGGGCAGCAGAGCTTGTGCCCACATGGCAGCAGCTGCCTGGGCCTGTGGATTTCTCAATGCTCTCATGCTCACAGCCAATACATTTTCCCTGCCCCTGTGCCATGGCAATGCCCTGGGCCAGTTCTTCTGTGAGGTGCCCCAGATCCTCAAGCTCTCCTGCTCTAAATACTACCTCGGGGAACTGGGGATTCTTGCTGTAAGTGCCTGTTTAGGCCTCGGCTGTTTTGTGTTCATTGTTTTCTCCTATGTGCAGATCTTCAGGGCTGTGCTGAGGATCCCCTCTGAGCAGGGACGGCACAAAGCCTTTTCCACCTGCCTCCCTCACCTGGCCGTGGTCTCTCTGTTTGTCAGCACTGCAGTGTTTGCTCACCTGAAGCCCCCCTCCATGTCCTCCCCATCCCTGGATCTGGCTCTGTCAGTTCTGTACTCGGTGGTGCCTCCAGCCCTGAACCCCCTCATCTACAGCCTGAGGAACCAGGAGCTCAAGGCTGCAGTGAGGAGACTGATGACTGGATGCTTTCAGGAACATTAAACAGCTGCCCAATTTCTGCAAATCATATGTAATAAAAGTCATCTTTGATACTTCTTCTTGGTTTCATTTTGGAGGTTCTTTTTCCCTTTTTTTAGGTTTTTCAAATTGTCCACAAAGAAGTATAATTTTTTGTTACATTTCTCATTTTGTTTCTCCCCACCTTCCCTCTGGCCACTGATTGTGTGAATGAGGGGCTGTACTCTTGGTGGCTTTAAAGAAACTAAAGAATCTCCCAGCTGCGTTTTCAGCAGAGCTGCCCTTTTGTTGCCTTCTCTGGAGCTGCAGCAGCAATGTCTGTGTGCAGAGCTGGGGGCAGATCAGTGCTGGCACAGCAGCTGTGCCCAGCAGCAGCAGCAGCACTTGGTGTTGGCAGTGCTGCTCCCGTGGCCCTGCCCCGCTGCCCTGGTGGCCCTGGTGTTGCTGCAGGGCCTGAGTGCTCTCGGGGCCGGGCACAGTCCTGGGGGTGGCAGTGCCGGGGCTGCAGCAGGGACAGGCCATGGGCACTGCTGGGGCAGCGCTGACGCCTCAGGCCAGGGCCTGGGGGCTCCAGGCTCCTTGCCCAGGCTCTCTCAAGAACACGGCCAGGCCAATGCTCAGCACAGAAAACCCCCGTCAGCAGCCCCAGGCTGGCCGTGGGCAGGCTGGGGGCAAACAGCACGGCTGGTGCTCTGCAAGGGCCCTGGGGGAGACGGGAAGGAGCAGCAGAGCAGGGGCTGATCCATCCCCAGTGCGCTGCACAGCCCAGGGCAGCGTCCCAGAGCGTCCTCATGGAGCTGCCAACAACATCCCCCCTCTGCAGCCCTGGCCTCTCCCCCAGCTCACACAGGTGCCGCATCCTTGCAGGCACAGACACGGCAGCGCTGGCTCAGGAGCCCCTGTTTGCATTGCACACAGCAGGCGGGAGCACCCCCGTGCTGGTGCTGTGGGGACATGAACCTGAGGCAGCACAAATGCCATCAGCCCCTGGGGCCAGGAAGGGCTGGGGGACGCCAGGGAAACCACTCAGCTTTGTCCTGGCCTCTGCACTCAGCCAGAAAGTTTGTTCCCATCAGCTGGGACATTCCTGGCCCAATGCAGACGCTGTTGCTCAGAGCCAGGGCTGCCTAGCAGCCACCCCCAAAATGCCATGAGCATTTCCTTGGCTTCACCTTTGCTTTCTTTACTCTTCCTAATGCAAATTTCTTCCTCTTGCCCGCCCCAGTTCCCTGCCCTGCACACAGCCCATCCCTGTTTGCCCTTTCCTCTCTGGCCCCACTCCCCATTGCAGTTCCTGACTTGGCACCATGGGAACGGCCCTTGGGGAGCAGGATCGCCCCACAAGTGCTGCAGGAATTGTCTGCAGGCTCCTGCAGTGCCTCGCGCTGCTCCCTTGCCAGAGGCAGCCCAGGCCAGGGGGGCACATCTGGGCTGCTGTGTCTGCCTGTGGGGCTCCCTGTTCTGGGCAAGGAGGAGGAGCTGCAGAGGCTCTGCAGGACTGACAGGATGGGCTTTGGGGCTGTGAGGAGAAGCTGAGGGACCTGGGCTGCTGCAGCTTCTGAACAGGAGGCCCAGGGCTCCTCCTGCAACTGCTCCAAGGTGGTTTCAGAGAATCCCAGAATTAGCAAGGCTGGAAAAGACCTTGGAGATCATCAAGTCCAACCTGTGCCCTGACATCGCCTTGTCTCCCCTGAGCCTCCTCTTCTCCAGGATCAACAACCCCAGCTCCCTCAGCTGCTCCTCACAGGACTTGTGCTCCAGACCCCTCACCAGCCTTGTTGCCCTTCTCTGGACATGCTCCAGCCCCTCCATGTCCTTCCTACATTTGGGGGGGGCAGAACTGGACACAGCACTCGAGGTGCTACCAAACCAGTGCCCAGCACATGGAAGAATCACTGCCCTGCTCCTGCTGGCCACACCATTCCTGATCCAGGCCAGGAGCCATTGGCCTTCTTGGCCACCTGGGCACACGGCTGGCTCATGTCCATTCTGCTGTCCATCAGTCCCTGCAGGTCCCTTTCTGCCTGGCTGCTCTCCAGCCCCTCTGTCCCCAGCCTGGAGCGCTGCAGGGGTTGTTGTGGCCAAAGTGCAGGACCCGGCACTTGGACTTGTTAAACCTCACCTTGTTGGATTTGGGCCCTGGATCCAGCCTGTCCAGGGCCCTGTGCAGAGCCCTCCTACCCTCCAGCAGATCAACACTCCCAGACAACTTGGTGTCACCACAGTTCCATGAGGCTCCAGAGTGTCCCAAGGGTCTCCATGATTCCGTGAGGTCTCCCAGTGTCACAATGTCCCTTTGGTTCCATGGGACCCCTTGGTGTCACAAAGTCCCTTGGATCCTTGGGCCCCGCAGTGTCACAATGTCACCGTGGTCCCCCAAGCCCTGCAGTGTCACAATGGATCCTTGGTTCCATGAGGTCTGGCAGGGCAGCAATGCTCTCCTTGGTCCCACAGGGTCACAATGGCCTCTTGGTCCCAAGGGACACTGTTGTGGTCTGTGGTGGTGGCTGGCACAACTTTCCCTGAGAGTGTTTTGTGCTAACGGGCAGGAGCCACGAGAGCCCCAGCACACACACACACACACGGAGCAGCTCGGCAGTGAAGACACGGGAGGGTCCAGGCATGGAGCTCCAGCCAGGGTTTATTAGGGTCTGACGCTCCAGGGGTCTGGGGGTAAAAGACAAAGACAAAGGAGGGTTTAGGGTATAAATACAGGAAAAGAGGGGGTGGGGGAGAGCATCAGGGATCCAGTGGTCTGAGGGTTCAGGGGTGGTACACAGGGAAAGGGATTGACGGGGCTCACCTTCAGACTGGGGTGACCCCGGGAAGTGGTAAAGTCTCTCCTCCAATCTGGGCCTTCAAAGAAAGACTCAGTAGTCTTCATTCATCCGGTCTCAAGGTAGTTTATTGCATATTATCTCAAGGCACACACACTCCCTGACATTCCCTCTGACTCCTTCTCCCTCTGCATCTCTCTCTGTCTCCGTCTCTGTCTCCGTCTCTGTCCCTTTCCGTCTCTCTCCGTCTCTCTCGCCCAAGGGCTGGTGCCATCTTTTATATCACACATTACGTGTTAAATGTTTATAGTTTTTCCTCAATGCCTATCACCTATATTGAACAGTGACTTTCTACTCTAAACCAATCTGTGAGTGCAAACATCACCAAGAACATGGAGGACAGGAAGGAGAAAGGAGGAGGACAGGGCACGCCCAAATCCCTCCATCTTAGAACTTCTGACCCCCATGTACAAAACTCAGACCCCTCTGTACAAGGCCTAAACCCCCCCTGTACAGCACTCAAAAATCCTTCCTTTTTCTTTGTGACTACTTCTATTATAATATCTAAACTTTTGTGATTTCTTGTTCTTCCGGCAAGGTTGGTAAATTGTTCCATGGATCAAATTCAAAGCCACAGGGGTTCCCGGGTGCCTGCCAGGGTCTCAGATGCTTCTGACCTGGACCCGGAACATGCAAGAGTGTCTGAGGGACACCTTGGGTTCCAACACCTGCCCTGCGCCTCTGTCCCTGCAGGCTGTCCTCATCCCCCGGCTGCCCCACCTTGCTGGCCCCTTCCTTTGCTGACAGCTCTGCCTCCTGCCTGCCTCTGCCTGGCCACACAAAGCCTTGGGCTGCTCCAGGCTCCTTCTGGGGACGTGTTGCACCACAGCCCTGCCCTGGGAAGGAAATTCCTTTCTCCTCTTGTGTCCACTCTGGATTTCACCAGTTGCATTTGTGGTATAATTTCTCTCTCTGGCTGTTTCCCACTATGGACAAAAGCTCCTCCATTTCTGAATCCACCCTTCAAGCCCTGCCAGGCCACTCCTGATCTGTCCTCAGTCTCTTCACAACTGAGCCCAGGCACATCAGCCTCCATATATGTGTTTGGTTCTTGAGGCCTGCAAACCCAGCCTGGGAGATCTCTGGGCCCTCTCCAAGGTGTTTGCAAATGAAAACATTCTGCTCGTATCACCAGAGGCCAAGGCCAGGCAGAACTGTCTGTCCTGGCAGCTTTTGTCTGGGAGCAATCCTTGGATAGATGGAACTTTGGTGGCCAAATTCCAGTTTCTGCCATGGCCCCTGGACAAGAAGGTCAGTTCTTATCTGTAGGAAGGAAGGCACAGAGCCCCAGTGCTTCTGAGGCAGATGAGATGTGACCACCAGAGGCCAAGGCCAGTCAGAGCTGGTAGGATTTTTCTGGCAGATACCCTTGCATGCAGGAAACTTTTTAGGGGAGATACCAATTTTGTCCATGGCTGTCTGAAAAGAGGAACAGTTCTTTCCCATGGCAAGGAAAGCACGGAGCCCCAGTGCTCCAGGAGCTGATGAGAGGCAGCCCTTGGCATTCCAAGATCAGCCAGACCTGTCAGGTGGCCCCTGGGAGGCCAAGCCAGCCAGACCTGTTCCATGTGCCCTCGGTTCCATGGGGCCCCACAGTGTCCCAATGGTGCCTTGCTTCCAGGAGGCCCTGAGGTGTCACAATGCCCCCTTGGTGACACGAGGCCCTGAGGGTCACAATGGTCTCCATGGTTCCATCAGGCCCCACAGAGTCACAATGGTCTCCATGGTTCCACCAGGTCCTCACAGTGTCACCGTGGTCTCCATAGGAAGGGAACAACCCAGCCCCAGGGTTCCAGGGGCGGATGTGCCACAGCCACCAGAGGCCAAGGGCAGCCAGATCAGATGGTGCTGGCAGATTTTGTCCTTGGATATAGGGGATTTTAGAGGTGGAATACCAGTTTTGGATCTGGTTGCCGGGAGGTGAAGAACGGTTCTTGTCCATAGGAAGGAAAGCACGGAACACCGGTGTTTCATGGCCAGATGAAAAGTGGCCACCAGAGGCCAAGGGCAGCCAGACCTCTCTGTTCTGGTACTTTTTTGTCTGAAAGCAACCCTTGGATATAAGGAATTCTGGAGGTGGAATCCAAATTTTGGCCATTTCTGCATTGGTAAAAGGGGTGGTTCTTTTCCATAGGAAGGAAAGCACAGAGCCCAAGTGTTTCAGGGCAGAAGAGGAGAGAGGTGGCTCCTGGGAGGCTGAGCCAGCCAGACCTGTCTGTCCTGGCAGCTTTTGTCACTGAGAAATCCTTGGATCTAGGGAATTCTGGAGGAACATTCCCAACTTTGGCCATGGGCATCTGGTCGAGATGGATGGTTTTTCCCATAGGAAAGAAAAGCACAAAGCCCAGGTGTTTTGGAAGAAGATGAGAGGTGGCCACCATAGGCCAAGAGAGTCAGACCTGGCACCTTTCATCTGGGAGGAATCCTTGGATGTACAGAGTTTTGGAGGTGGAATCTCAGTTTTGGAATGGGCACCTGGTAAGGAAGAAGGGTTCTTTTCATCAGAAAGGAAAACACAAAGCCCCAGTGTTTCAAAGGCAGATAAGAATCAGCTCTTTGGAAACCAAGGCCAGCCAGACTTGTCTCTCCTGGAAGCTTTCATCTGGGAGAAATCCTTGGACACAGGGAATCCTGGAGGTGGATTCCCAACTTTGGCCATGGGTGCCTGGATGTGGAAGGTGCTTTTTTCCCATAAGAAAGAAAAGCACAGGATCCCAGTGTCTCAAAGGCAGATGAGAGGTGGCCCCTGGGTGGCTAAGCCAGCCAGACCTGTCTGTCCTGGCAGATTTCATCTGGGAACAATCTTTGCATAGAAGCAAAATAAGAGGAGGAATCCAAATTTTGGCCATGGGCACCTGGAGGAGAAGGACAGTTCTTTCCACAGGAAGGAGAGCACAGAGCCCCAGTGCCCCAGGGGCTGACAAGCAGCAGCCCTTGACATGCCAAGGTCAGCTGGACCTGTCAGGTGGCCCCCAGGTGGCCCAGCCAGCCAGGCCTTGATGCCTTGAGAGGCCACCTAGAGCAGAGGCTGGACAGTGTGACAGGAATAAAGGAGGGATTTATTGAAAAGGCCTTCAAAGGATCCACCTTGGGCAGTACAAGGGCCTGGCTGAGGGTATACCCAGGATGGACGACAGGTCACACGTTTGCACACTTTTATAAGTTTTGGCTCATTTCCATATTGGGGTTATTTGTCCAATTACACCTTCAGGTTATGCAGTCCCACCCTCCCAGTCTGCTCTCCTCAACTCGCTGTTGTTTTCACTTTTTGGGCCTGAAGCTGCAGCGGTGTCCTTGGTTCTCGGGCTGGAAAAGGATTGTTTTGTCTGACTGCACTGTGAAGAGAACTTGCTGACACTCTGTATGATGTTCAGAGTTACAGACTGATGCAGTGCAGAATCTGGAAAATATGAAAGCTAAAACTTCAGGCACCAGCCTGTCCCACGTTCCCTTGGCTCCATGGGGACCCACAGTGTCACAATGGCTCCTCCGCGACACTCTGGGCTGCACAGTGTCACCCTGGGCCCTCGGTTCCATGGGAGTTTCACAATGGTCTCCTCTGGTTCCACGAGGTCCCCACAGTGTCACAACTGAGCCATGGTTCCATGAGGTTCCCCAGTGTCACCAGGGTGTCCTTGGACCTGCATTGTCACAACTGACCCATGGCTCCATGAGGTTCCCCAGTGTCACCAGGGTGTCCTTGGACCTGCATTGTCACAACTGACCCATGGTTCCATGAGGTTCCCCAGTGTCACCGTGGTCGCTGTCAGAGGCTGGATGAGATCGATGTCCTGAGACACCTTGGGTTGAGCTGTCAATCAGTCACACAGCTGGGACAGCGCTAACCCAGCTCTGAACGCCCGAGCAATCACAAGTCCAGCTGGGGGGAGGCCCACGAAGGCCCAGGGGCTTAAAACCAAGGAGCACAAGGTCAGCCCCTGCTATGGACTCTGCCTTCCCCTGGGGTTTGTGTCTCAGCCACACTGGAACCCCAGGAGCTGGGAGCCACAGGTGTGTCTTTCTATGGAGCTTCTGTCTTTCTGTCTCTCTCTCTTTCCTCTCCTTCTAATGCTCTTTCTATGTGTCGTGGTTTGACATGGAAGTGAATTTTTTCCAGGAAGTTGGGTCAAACCAATCAGTGGTCAGGTTTAGATATTGGCACCTAGAGTAACCACTGAAAGTATGGACACACCTCTGAGAACACAGGGGGTTAAAAGCAAGAACTCCCAGGGGAACTGTCTCTTTGGTTCCGGTCGTCAGAGAGTGCAGATTCTCCCCTGCCCGGCCATGGGCTGGGTGGGGGAGGGGAAGCCATGTGGCCTTGTCCAGGTGGGCCGAGGGGCTGAGGGTCTGGAACCGAGCCAGCTCCTGGATGGAAGGGTGGAGAGAAGCGGAGATGCCTTTGTTCCCCCCCCACCACAGAGGGAAAGAGACAGAGAGCCTGGCGGCACCTGGAAATTTGCCGGCAGAGGAGAAGGAGAAGGGGGGGGGAATGATGTCTAGCGTGGGAGACAGAACGCTGGACCGAGATATCAGCCGTCCGGGGAGTCTGAACTTTTAACCCTTTCCAGGAAATGAGGGCTTTGTAAAATATTACTCCTCCTTGATTTGTAGTGGAAGAGAGACAGTCCGGGACCTGAGACGTTAGAAGAAGAAATATTTAGGTGGAGGAGATGATGAAGTAGCTTTTGGCTGGACTTTTCTTGTTAGCCATGGAGTGAACCAAAATCTCCTGCAATAGAGACTGCATTTTAGGGGGATGCAGTGGTGACCCAGGGAGACCTGCTTCAGCTTCTAACAGCACAGGAATGGCAAGAACTGAAGAAAGCTGAGGAGGGAATGGTGATACCCTCTGTCTTTGGGAAGAAGATGATTCCTGTTCTTGGACCCTCGGCCCCAGGGGAAAATGGGGGGGACTGTAGTCCCAGGATGAGAAGCTGAACTGTTGTACCTTTGGGTCCATGGCAAAGCATCCTTAAAGGAGCCCTATGAGCAGTCTGTCCATGCACGGTGGTGAGAGCACTGTGACATGGAATGGAGAGTGTCACACTGGCAGATTTTTTTCCGGGCGGTTGCCATGTGTGACAGGGAAACACAGGGTGTGGCAACTGTGTTTCCTGGGGGGTCTGTGGCGCAAGAGAGACCCTTGATAGCTTGAGTATTGCTTATCTGAAAGGTGGTAATTTGATCAAGAATCCCGGGTGATGTTTCATGGTGGGTGTTTCAGGAATTGGGAGGAGGAGGGGTGTTTTAAAAGGCCTTCATACCGGATTTAGTTTATGTGTTTTCAGTAGTAGTAGTAGTTTAATAAAGTTTTTTTTTTCTTTCTTATTAAGCTTGGGCCTGCTCTGCTCTGTCCTTGATAACATCTCACAGCATTTATTTGGGGAAGGTGCATTTTCATGGGGGCGCTGGCATTGCGCCAGTGTCAAACCATGTCCAGATTTCTTCCTCTTGCCCACCCCTGTTCCCTCCCCTGCACACAGCCCATCCCTGTTTGCCCTTTCCTCTCTGGCCCCACTCCCCATTGCAGTTCCTGACTTGGCACCATGGGAACGGCCCTTGGGGAGCAGGATCATCCCACAAGTGCTGCAGGAATTGTCTGCAGGCTCCTGCAGTGCCTCGTGCTGCTCCCTTGCCAGAGGCAGCCCAGGCCAGGGGGGCACATCTGGGCTGCTGTGTCTGCCTGTGGGGCTCCCTGTTCTGGGCAAGGAGGAGGAGCTGCAGAGGCTCTGCAGGACTGACAGGATGGGCTTTGGGGCTGTGAGGAGAAGCTGAGGGACCTGGGCTGCTGCAGCTTCTGAAGAGGAGGCCCAGGGCTCCTCCTGCAACTGCTCCAAGGGTGGTTTCAGAGAATCACAGAACCAGTCAGGCTACCAAAGACCTTGGATATCATCAAGTCAAATCTGTGCCCTGACACTGCCTTGTCTCCCCTGAGCCTCCTCTTCTCCAGGATCAACAACCCCAGCTCCCTCAGCTGCTCCTCACAGGACTTGTGCTCCAGACCCCTCACCAGCCTTGCTGCCCTTCTCTGGACACGCTCCAGCCCCTCAATGTATTTCACTGCCCTGCTCCTGCTGGCCACAACATTCCTGATCCAGACCAGGAGCCATTGGCCTTCTTGGCCACCTGGGCACACGGCTGGCTCATGTCCAGCCTGCTGTCCATCAGTCCCTGCAGGTCCCTTTCTGCCTGGCTGCTCTCCAGCCCCTCTGTCCCCAGCCTGGAGCGCTGCAGGGGTTGTTGTGGCCAAAGTGCAGGACCCGGCACTTGGACTTGTTAAACCTCACCTTGTTGGATTTGGGCCCTGGATCCAGCCTGTCCAGGGCCCTGTGCAGAGCCCTCCTACCCTCCAGCAGATCCACACTCACACCCAGCTTGGTGTCATATGCAAATTTATTGATGGTGGACTCAGTCCCCTCATCCCGGTCATCAATGCAGATATTGAAATCCACGCTGGCTGGCTCTGACCCCTTGGCCATCCTGTGGGTGCCCTGTGATGGCTCTCAAGGTGATCTGTTCCAGAACCTTGCCGGGCACCGAGGTCAGGCTGACAGGCCTGGAGTTCCCCAGATCCTCCTTCCAGCCCTTCTTGGGGATGGGCTCACACTGGCACCTCCAGTGCTCGGGCACCTCCCTGCTGAGCCAGGACTGATGGGAAATGATGGAGAGCAGCTTGGGGAGCTCATCCACCAGCTCCCTCATCCCCCTAGGATGGATCCCATCCCATCCCATACACCTGTGAGCATCGGAGTGGCTCAGCAGGTCACCAGCTGCTTCCTCCTGGACTACAGGGGCTGTTCTGCTCCGTCCCCATCCACCAGCTCAGGAGGACAATTGTCCTGAGGACAACCTCTCTTACTATTGAAAAACTGAGGCAAAGAAGGGTTTAACTACCTCAGCCTTTTCCCTATCTTTAGTGACTGCATTTGCCACCACATCCAATAGTGAATAGATGTTGTCCTTGCCCTTCCTTTTACCACTGATATATTAATAAAGATATATTTCTATAGACCTCTACAGAAGTGGCCAGATTGAGTTTTAAGTTGGCTTTTGCCTCTCTAATTTTTTTCCTATGTGGCCTAGCAACCCTTTGAAGGGTTTCCTGCAATACCTGACCCTCCTTCCAAAGATGATACACCCTCTTTTTTGCTCCTTAGTCCTTACAACACTCCTTGCCCATCCAGGCCGGCTGTTTCCCTCGTCAGCTCATCTTTCAGGACACTGGCATAATTGGTTCCTGTGCCTTCAAGATTTCTGTTTTGAAGCACACCCACCCTTCCTGGACCCCTTTGTTTTTAATGGCTGCTTCCCAAGGTACTCTCAAATAAGTCTCTTTAATAAGCCAAAGTCTGCCCTCTGGAGATCCAGTGTGGAAGTTGTATTGATGCCCCTCCTTTTTTCACCAAATTCTGAAAACTCTGTAATATCATGGTCAGTGTGCTCCAGATGGCCTCCAACCCCCACATGTCCCACCAGCCCTTCTCCAGTTCACCAGTTTGTGAACAGCAGGTCTGGGTAGTCCCTCCCCTGGTGGGCTCACTCACCAGCTGTGACAAGAAGTTGTCCTCATACACTCTAGGAACCTCCTGGACTGCCTCTTCTCTGCAGTGTTGAGGTCGCAGCAGATAGCTGGCAGGTTAAAGGCACCTACAAGCACAGGGTCTGGTGGTCTTCAAACAAACTCTGAACTTTTCAATTCAGAGAAGAGGTGACAGAAGCATTCCCCAAGTGATCTTCATGCTGAATGTCTCCTTGGGAGCTCTGGGCACGGGGAAGAATGAGCCCCTTGAGGGCTGACCCTGTTTGGACAAGCTGCTCCTCAGCCCCAGTCTCACCAGGTCTGACATGGCCCACCTGGCACTGACATCCCTGTGCCCTGCAGCAGAACCTTGTCCCTGAGCTCTGCAGCTCCATGTCCCAGCCAACTGCACCGTGTCCCACCTGCTCTCCTCAGGGCTCTGCCTGCACACAGGCCCAGGAGAAGTTTTCCTCTTGGTAAGGAAAGAATGGAAAAGCCTGAGCAGGTTTCCTGAACAACAAACCCCACTCAGGAAGCACCTGCTCAGTACAGGCTGCCTGGAATGGTGTCACCTTTCTACAAGGGACAGTGTGACCAGAAATGATCTCTGGAAGCAGAATTCTCTGAGCCCTTCAGCTGAATTCTCTGTCCCTGTCCTTTCCCTGGATCTCTGTTGCAGATGGAAGCTGCTGGTGCCATTCTCACCTTTAACCTCCCTTTTGAATGCCAACAGATGTTCCCAAGTGTGTTAAACAAATGCTGCTGAATGTTTATGCAGAGCTTTTTGGTTCCTCATGGAACCAAGCACACCCTTGTGACACAGCGGGGGCTCATGGAACCAGTGGTCCATTGTGACACTGCCAATTCAAGAAAACCATGGCGACACCATGGAACCTCATGGAACAGAGGATGCATGGTGACACAGCAGAGCCACAGTTGCAGCAGCAGCAGTGGCAGCAGCGGCTGCAGCAGAAAAAGAAGCGACTTTGTCGAGTCCCTCTTGCTCTTCCCCTCCCTCTTCCGCTGTCCCGCACCTTCTCCCACTCTCCCTTTCCCGATGTCCCCTCCTCTCCCAGTCTCTCTCTCCCTATGCCGGGCCGAGCCATGCCTCCGGCCCGCCCCCGGCCCCGGGCGGGGCTGCCCCGTCCCTGTCCCTGTCCCTGTCCCCGTCCCCGTCCCCGTCCCCGTCCCCGTCCCCGTCCCCGTCCCTGTCCCTGTCCCTGTCCCTGTCCCTGTCCCCGGCCGTCCCGCCGCGGTCTCGCCCCCGCCCGGCTCTGGCCGTGCTGGCGCTGGCGCTGCTGGGCGGGCATCAGTGCCTGGGGCTGGGGCGGCATCGCCGCCCTTTGGCTCCGCCTGGCCCGAGCCCGGCCCCGGCCCCGACGTGGGCTCCAGTCCCGGCCCCGGCCCCGGCTCCCCCCGGGCCCCGCGGAGGACACAGGCGGCGCGGCCGCTGCCGCCGCCTCCGCTGCGGCTTCCCCGGCCCGAGCTCCGCCGCTCGGCAGCGCGGCCGCCGGCCCCGAGCCGCCGCTGTCCCGTTGCCAGCAGAGAACGCCTGGGGATGGCCGGCCCGGGGCGCTCGGGGGGCGCTCGGGGGCCGCTCCTGGCCCCGGGCCGAGCGCTGACAGCCGCGTCCCGCCCGCAGGGAAGGCGCAGGAGGCCCTGCAGGAGCGCTACCGGCTGGGTTCGCTGCTGGGCAGCGGCGGCTTCGGCAGCGTCTTCGCGGCCACGCGGCTCTCGGACGGCGCCCCGGTGAGCGGCGGGGCCGGCGGCGGGCGCAGGAGGAGGAGGAGGAGGAGGAGGAGGATGGGGCTGGGCTAGGCAGGGGGCGAGCTGAACCCGCTGCTGTCCCTTGCTCGCAGGTGGCCATCAAAAGGGTGCCGCGGGATCGCATCCGGCACTGGGGCGAGCTGGTGAGTGAGCGGGGCCAGCGGCAGAAGCCGGGCCGTGCCGGGCGGGGATGAGCCGGGGCCCGGCAGGGTGGGAGCTGCCGGGAGCCCTGCAGGGAGAGCGGGCGTGGGCTGAGCGGGGCATGCAGAGCATCCCGGGCTGGCTGAGGGCTTCCCCAGCCCCGGCACGGCCTCAGCCCCACTGACGGCATCGCGCTCCTCCCGCAGCCCGACGGCACCAGCGCACCCCTGGAGATCGTGCTGCTGGCCAAGGTGTCCACTGGCTTTCCTGGTGTCGTCCAGCTGCTGGAGTGGCTCGAGCTCCCCAACGACATCGTGATGGTGCTGGAGCGCCCAGAGCGGTCTCAGGACCTGCACCATTTCATTCGGGCACGGGGGTTCCTGTCCGAGGAGGAGGCGCGGGGGCTGTTCCGCCAGGTGCTGGAGGCCGTGCGGCACTGCACCAGCTGCGGGGTCCTGCACAGGGACATCAAACCAGAGAATATCCTGCTCGACCTGGCCACCGGGCAGGCCAAATTGATCGACTTTGGCTGTGGCACCTACCTGCAGGACGCAGCCTACACTCACTTTGCAGGTGAGCCCAGGCAGGGGTGTGCTCCTGGAACTGGTATGTTAGGGCCCAACATCTCACAGCCCAAGCTGGGTGTGCCAGCGGGGATTCTCCCTTTTGCTGCCCTTCATGGCACTGAGTCTTCAGCTGAGTTGCTTTTGAGCAGGGCTGGGTGGGGAGCCAGCTTCCAGCCCTGCTGGCAGCCTTTGCCCACCACTCTGCCCAGGACTGGGGCTGGGGCTGGGGCTGCCAGCCTGACAAAAACACCCGTGGGTGGGGGTAGCAGAGACGGTTGGCCAGAACCTGTGGCCCAGCTGGTTTGTGTGCAGGTGAGAAAGGGCCTGAACTGCTTCACTCACCTGGTTTGTTTTGGTTTCATAATGGTTTTTGGGGCAATGCAGGCAGGGAGGATGAAGGCATGGTTTTCCCCAGCACTGAGTGGGTTTTTCCTTGTCATG
This sequence comes from Vidua macroura, assembly GCF_024509145.1. Lineage (NCBI taxonomy): Eukaryota > Metazoa > Chordata > Aves > Passeriformes > Viduidae > Vidua > Vidua macroura. The sequence goes on along the minus strand of NC_071600.1, from coordinate 2,284,988 downwards.
GCCGGGCCTTGCCAGGGCTTTTGCCGCTCTCTTCCGACACCAGTGGCTTCTTTTCCAACCCTGAGTCTGTACACAAGTCCCAGGTGCTGGCGAGAGGGCAGCGGTCACCCCGTGTGCCACTGGGGCAGCCCCCGCATGCCCAGGGATGCTGGGGCCAGGCTCTGGGAGCAGCAGCATCCCCCTGCTGAACCCCATTTGTATTCCATAGGAACACGGTCATACAGCCCCCCGGAATGGACCCACGCTGGCTGGTACTACGGCAAGCCAGCTACCATCTGGTCCCTGGGCATCCTGCTGCACCAGATGGTCTGCGGGGAGCACCCTTTCAGGAGGGGCCGGAACATCAGCTGGGACCATCAGCTCTCGCTGCCACAACGGCTCTCTCCAGGTGGATCCTCATCTCTGGCCACGGGGGCAATACCAGTGCTGGGAGACAGCAGCAGCTCGTGAGCATCCCGCTCTGGCAGCTGCTGAGGAGGGGGCACATGTGCTGCTCTCTTGCTCTCCTCCAAAACAGAGAATTGATGGGAAAGTTTAGGCCCAGCTCTGAGCACATCCAGCATGGCCTGGGCACGGGAATAGTGGGGCAAATCCAACAGGAGCCTTCTCCAACTGACCGGTGGGTTCTGGATTCTCTGCCCAGAGTGCCAAGATCTGATCAGGCGGTGTTTATCCATGCTGCACTTGGACAGGCCCTCATTAGAAGAGCTGTTCTGTGATCCCTGGATACAGGATATTCACCTGCCCTAGAAGAAGGGAGAGAGCCACAGGCACACTCTGATGCAGGGCCCTGGTAAGTTACAGCCCCACACACGCCTTGGCAATGAGAAGCAAAGGAACCCAGACATTTTGTCCTGCCTGTGTCACTGCCCAGGGGTCATCAGATGGGAACACGCAGCCCTTGTGCTGGAGCTGAGCTGCTCTGCCCAGCACTGGTGGCCGCTATCCAAGCTGGTTTTGCTTGTCCTGGTTCCCTGACAGCTGGGGCCCTGGGCAGAACCCTGACAGCCTGGTCTGGCCCCAGGGAAGGAGAAGGAGGCCCTGGAGAAGCTGTACCAGGTGGGGCTGCTGCTGCTGGAGACACCAAGGACAACCTCAAGGACGACAATCTCTTCCTCGGCCTGGCCACCGGCAGCTGAAGATGATGGACTTGGATTCTGGCACCTTCTTCAAAGGCAGGCTCCACAGGGAATCTGCAGATGAGTCCACACGCAGGGGGATGCTCCCAGATTTGGGCATTGCTCAGCCTGGCTGGGAGCCAAAGGTTCCCCCTTTGCTGGGGCGGATGCAGCTGATCCTTCAGTCGGCTGCCAGGCTGCTTTTGGCAGGGCTGGGGGCATGGGCTGGGGTGGGTACGAAATGGGAGTGGGCTCCTGGCCCTGCCAACAGCCCCCAGCACCCACCGTGCCCCGGGCTGGGGCTGGGGCTGGGGCAGCCAGCCCGACACAAACCAACCCCCATGGTGGGAGCAGAGGTGGGACTCGAGAACCTGTGCAGGGGCTGCTTTGCTTTGCAGGCAAGGAAGGGCTTGGGCTGCTCCACTGCCCCTGTTTGCTTTGGGATCATTGTTATTTTGGGGGGCAGTGCAGGGGGGAAGGGAGAAAGCCTGGGCTTCCCTCACCTGTGGGTGGGTTTTTCCCTGGCATGCAGGGGTTGGGCCTTCCTCAAGGCCCTGACAGAGAGAAGATTTTTGAACTTTTTTCTTGTTTCCCCTTTTTGTCTGTAATCTATTTTCAATCATTGTTGTTTCTTTTTCTAGAGGAAGCGTTCCAGGTGGGGTCCAGTCTGGATGGGGAAGTGCTTGGGAGCAGCTGCGGCGTGGATGGGCCGTGCCCTTGGAGAAGGCTGAGGACATCGTTTGGGACCAGCTTTTCTTCCAGCGGTGGATGGCGTCAGGTGGGTCCCGTCTGCTTGGCATGGTGGGATCAGAGCTTTGGGGAGATGGCAGCGAGCACAGGAGCATCCTGCTCCGGGCAGCTGCTGAGGGCTGGATGTGCCGTGGCTGGCTGCAGGCTGGGCACATGTCCTGCCCTCCTGCTCTGCTGCCAAAGGCAGCAGTGATGGGCAGCTCTGGGCACCGCTCTGGGCACGGCCAGCATGGCCTGGGCACCGCGGGCGGCTGGGACAAGGGGACAGGAGCCTTCAGCTGACGGGCGCTTTCTGCTTTCTCTCCTTGCAGCCGGGCTCTGCGGGTGCTGAGGCTGCTCTGGGCTCTGCCAGGGCTCTGCTGGAGCTCAGCACCGGGCCAGAATCAGCCAAAGAAGAAATGGTGTGACCTGCAGCACAACCTTGCTTGAGCATTTCAGCAACACAGCTCAAGTTTGCAGAGTGTACACCTCCCAGGGAAAACACGACACCACCCAAAAAATAAACTTGTTCAAAAACTTCTGAAATTAAATCAATCTGGGATGACCCCAAATGACATTTTGCAGCTTGCTCAAGCTGTAGCTCAGCCCTTCTCTGAACTGTTCTCTCCCCCACCTGCCTTTTACTTCCCAACTGCTCCCTCTTTTCCCCCAGTGAGTTCCCAGCCCATGGCAGTCTCCATCACACTGCTGCCTTCCTTGGTGCCCCTCACCACGAGGAAGGCTGAACCCCAGGCTTAGGGACTCATCCTGGCACTGGCTGAGGAGCAGCAATGTCTCAGAGGTCCAGTGGGATTTTAGTGTCCTTCAGAGCTGCTCTCCAGCCCTCAGCTCTCCTCACTGCTGAGCTCCCACTCCCTTTTCCTCGTCCTTGCAGCAGGATGAGCTCTGTGAATCCCCTTGAGCCTCCCCACTCTTCCCAGCCCATGCATCCACCTCAGTTAGGCTGAAGCTGCAGCTTCTCTGTCTCCTCTGGCACACCAGTCCAGTGCCCTGTGCGGGGAGCCCCAGCCCCAGAGCACAGCACTCAGCAGTGCAGTCCGGGCTGGAGCAGCTGCCCTGCAGCCCTGGCTTGGCTCTTGGTGGCAAGGGAATGCTCCCTGTTTGCAGCTGTCCCTGCAGGATGGCCCCAGGGCAGAGCCCAGCCGGGCTCCCACTGCAGCCCCTGAAGCTTGGGGCAGGCAGTGGTGCCAGAGCTGAGGTTCACGGGGAGCACCCGCAGCTGTGGCTTGCAGTCAGTGTTGGCAAATGTTGTGTTCTCATCTCCTGCAGCCTGTGGGGAAAGCAACCTGTGCTGCCAGGCCTGTGTGTGCCAGGCCTGTGTGTGCCAGGGGCTCTTGGATGTCTCTGTACCCATGGACAGAAGGCTCTGTGTGTGCCAGGGGCTCTTGGATGTCTCTGTACCCATGGACAGAAGGCCCTGTCTGTGCCAGGGTTTCCATAATGTCTCTGTACCCATGGGTATGGAATAGCATGGACAGTGACAGTGTCAGTCACGTTGCTTGCACGCTCCTTCCTTTGCATACAAGACACATCCATGCACACCCCCATGCACAGATACATTAAAAGGACAGGGAGGGAGAGAGATTTCCCACAGAGCTCTAACTTTGGCATAACTCACCTTTTAGCTGCTGGCCAGTGGATTTTTTCCCCAGCTCTGTCTGAGAAGGTGTCCAGGAGCTGAAGGAGCAGCATTTAGAAGCAGTTTCAGGATTTCTAGGCAGGCAGTGGAGCTGACAACCATCCACGTAACTCACTGTATTCATCAGGATGTGCTGCTGGTTCTTTGGGAATATGGCCCAGTGGAGACACAAGACTTGGAAAAATCCCATCTCTCTGTGGATTTGTGCAAAGGGGGAGCAGCAGAAACACTTTGTGTCTGCTCTGGGGACACAAGGTCCAAGGAGCTGCGGTGGCAGACAGTGAGCTGGGCTGGTGGCAGGTGAAGTCCTGGTTCATGACATCCCAGAGTGGCACAGGACAATGCTCCAAGCACCCCCAACCCCCCTGATGAAGTCTTTCTGATGCTGCACATCCTACAGGAAAAGCTGCTGTCACACAATGCACTGGGATTTGTAAGTCCCATTTTCAGTACTTTTGGTCCAAGTTTCAAACTGCAATATTTTTGCTCTCAAGACACAGTCATGCACAATCCATCTCTCATCCTCCTATTGCTTCAACTCCAATTAAAAAAAAAAAATCTAAATACTGGAAACAAAACCGAAAATCTTTAGAAAAAGGATGCTAAGGTCAGTCTGTAAGATGGATCCAGGCCATCAGAACATGCCCCAAGTAAAGGAGTTCTCCTTTTAAAAAGATCAGTTACCTCTTAATCCAAAGTTACAGAAAATTTTCACTACAGAATATGCACAAAGTAAATGAGTTCTCCCTTTAAAAATATCGGTTACCTCTTCATCCAAAGTTATAGAAGATTTTCATTACACACTTGTTTCTTGTTTTTCTCTTTTATATTTTTCTCGTTTTTTCTTATCTTTTTTCTTTTCAAGCAGATAACACATCCTGAAAAAGAAATGTACAGCAAAATTAGATACATTTCTGATCAACAGTGAAAATATTTACTTTTCTCTGGATACCCTGATGTAAAAATTCTAGCAGATATGAGCAGAGGTGTAAAGTGTTTGCTTTGCACTAAGCTGGAGTTCAGCACTGCTGACATCCTGATCCAGCCAAGAGTTGCAGAATTCTTTTGCACATCTCGAGCCATGTGTTTGCAGGCACAGCACCTGCAGTGCTGACACACCCGTGCACGTGAATAACTCTGTTACTCCCTCCCAGAATTTGGGCTGTGCCCCAGAACGAGGTGCTCCAGCCCTTTGCTCCTGGTTCCCGTGGGGAGCAGCTCCCTTCCCTCTGGCTGAGCTGCTCAGGCAGAGCCCGGCAGCTCCTGGCCCTGCAGGGCTGAGGCTTTTCCCCGTTGCTGGGCACAGACTGATGGAGCAGCACTGCTGAACACGGGCACACAGAGGGACCAGCAGCAGCTGCCTTTGGCCACCTGAGGCTCCAAGGCCCAAACTCGGAGCAGACAGGGCTGGAAGAGACTCGCAGGCTCCCTGCTGGCTCTGCTGCCCCCCTTGTGCCCACCTGGGAGCCCCCAGGGCCAGCAGGGATTCAGATGGCAGCCCTGGGCTCCTGGAGGTTGTGCAAGGAACGCAGCTGGGGACTCCCTGTCCATGGGCAGCTTCCAGATGGAAAAGGCTGCTGTGCCCAGGCAGCTCCAAGGGCAGAGAAAGGAGGGTCTCGACCACGGGATCTGTGCCAGTCCCACAGTCCTGGGCAGCAGCCACCGAGCCCTGGGGGAGCAGAGGGCACAGCAAGAGGGACAAAAGCAGGCAAGGTCAGAGAGTGGAGAGAGCCAGAGCCGGGAGCAGGAACAGCTGCTCCATTGCACTCTTGGAGAAAGCTCTTGGCTGGTTGTAAGAGCCCGTCTGAAGCCCCTCATTTTCCATTCTGCCTTCCGATTGCCACGAGAAAGAATCCCTTCCTCCACTGCAGTTCCGGCTTAGAACAGGACACAGTGCAGGTGGAACCACTGAACCGTCACGCTGGCTGTTCCGAACAAGGCCTGGTAAGAACTTGGCAAGGAGTTGGCAAGGACTTGACAAAGACCTGACATGGACCCAGCACGGGACAGCCTGATGCGCGGCCTGCTTCTCTTCTAATCTCCGTTCTTAAGCCGAATGAACTTTTGGGGTGACTCCCGTGGTCCTTCATTGAAGACCCCTCATCTGCCTCGTTACCACTGTGACAAACAAAGAATGAGAGCCCTCCTCCCAAGGGCTGAGACTGAGACCCTTACTACAGGGAGGAGGGGAAATTGGTGGTCTGACCACTAATGACATGACCTGTTTCCCTTCAGTAATTTTAATGGACTTATTCTTCATTGTGTTCGTCTTGCTTTGGTGGTTTCTGCGGACTCACCTGTTCACTCGGGGCGATTACAATGGACTTTCATTGTTACACTTGTTCCCCCCTCTTTCCTCTGTGGACTATAACTGGACCCCCGAGTCGACCAGAACTTCGGAGACTCCCCCGACACGACAGACGGATCCCCATCGTCCGGAGCACTGAGGATCTCGCCTGTGTTGGTAGCTATTCCCATAGCCCTCTTCTCTCTCTCTATCCTTCTATCTCCTTTCTAATCCCCCACTATCGCATTTACTCTTTTGGCCCCTAATAAAGGTGCATTTGTTGTGATTAACTGACAGTCCCTTGTTGTTTGCCTTTTTTGCACTTTTGGGATCGGTGAAAAGAACCATCACGACACCCCGCAATAAGCGGATCGTGACACTGGTTCAAAGTGCTGAAAGGCGTGAAGGGCAGAGAGGAGGCCACAGCAAACAATGCTCCTGTTTCCACAGCCTCCCCCCTCCGTGTCCCAGAAGGAATTGGATGGACTGTGTTCTTCTCTCCGAGTGTCTGGTTCAGCACAAGCAGCTGAGCACCAGGAGCTGAAGGAGCTGAAGCCTCAGGCCACAAGAGCTGGGCCAGAGGAGACTTTCTGAGCAAATGAATGCTGCTAACATGGACCTGGCTGAATGCAGCAGATGGAATCATGGAATCACAGAATCCTTTCTGTTGGGAAAGACCTCTGAGCTCATCCAGTCCAGCTGGTCACCCAGCAGTGTCGAGCCCAGCACTAAACCACGTCCCTGAAGTGCCAAGGCCTGGACAACAGCCCTGAGTGAGGCCTGAACAACAGGCCCTGAGCCAAAGGTGGCCTCTGGATGAACCTTCCAGCCAAAGGTTATCTTTGGATCTGCACACTAATGAAATATGCACGGTCATTAGCACTGTGATAGATGTATCCACTCATTAGTGAAACATGTATTGACCTTTCTGTGTTTAGAAGCCAGACAAGGCCATGAAATCCGACATCTGGCCTTGTCTGGGGCTGAATGGTCAAAGTCACCTCCCTTGGTTCCTCCTGGTGCCCTGGCCAGGCTTTGGGAGGAAGCCAAGAGGAGGATGAAAGCAGATGTTCCCGCACCAGAAGTGCTGTCAGTTTGTTCATTCAGCACTGTCAGAGCTGGGCCCTCTCACAGCGGGGCTGGAGCCTCACCTGTGGCTGGAGGCAGCTGCAGGAATTGCCAGTGTCCAGGAGTGGCTCTGCAGCCCTTGGCTGTGACAGCTTCCCCAGCTGCTGTGTGGATCTGGGGGATGGTAAAGCCTGCGGGTAACTGGGGCTGGATCTTTCTTAATCACTGCTGCAATCTTTGCTGGTGATGGTTGGGTGCCTTGCTGAGCTGCTCCTTTTGTGATTCTTTGCTGCTTTGAGCTACAGTCAATGACACTGATTCCTTCAGTTGGTGTCTGTGTCTTTGGTGCTGACCCTGCCCACTGGTGAAACAAAACTGGCACAGTCTGGCCAGATCACCACAAAATGTCCCTTTTTAAATGTAAATGTGAGGAATCAGTCCCATCAGAAATTCCCAGATGGGAAGCCCTTCCCTGGAGTTCCCTGGCTCTGGAGTGGGCTGAGGTGGGAGCACCGTGTGAGCAGTGGGGTAGTTGGTTAAAAAAGGGGCTGAACCCCTGGATGTCTTAAAATGCATCCAAAAATGGCATATGGGAAAAGGAAAAGAATTGTGGGTTTGGGAAGATGGGGATGGATTTTGTTTATTACACATTGGAAACAGCACCAACAGAAGCAAGAATTGGTTTTGGAATGCTCCCACATGGAGGGACAGAGGAAGGTTTAAATCTTGAGCTCACATTCATTTGTGCAAGTGAACTACAATGTTGTTATTATTAATAACAATAGTTGTGTAAAAGCTGGGCCCTCTCACAGTGAGGTTGGAGCCTCATTGTCTGCAAAGCTGGCTGCACCTGCAGGAATTCTCAGTGTCCAGAAGTGGCTCTGCAGCCCTTGGCTGTGAAAGGGTTAAGAGGACTGTGCCTATGCATACTTGGGCAAGAAGAAGATAAATTGTACCCAATATGGAAGATAGCAAAAATTAACCACAAGCTGAAGACACAGGATGAAACTTGGCAAGAAACAGGGAACAAAACTTGCAGAAATGAAGGGCAGAGCATGCTAAAACCAGTGAGGAAATTGCTGAAACTGCCAACAAGAGACTGCACATGCCTAGAGGAAAAAGGTGAAAAGGGCACGGCGATGAAGACGTCCAGCCTTCACCAGGGGACCACGGAGGAAGACGCGGAGCCTTCCTCAGTGCCACCTCCAGCGTGCACTGTGCCTGCGCCTGGCGTGTGCTGATGATTGTAATGAGTACTGAGAAATACTTTGCATAACCACACCTTTTCTAGGGCAAACCGTGAATATGCATAAAGTATAACCCTATATTGCAATCTGCTGTGTGCCTGAGCGTGTGTTAGGAGGAGATATCCCCGCTGTCCTGGTTTTGGACAAATTAGGGGAAAACACCTCCAAAGGAGCCCCCTATAGGAAACCAAACCCTCCGCAACCTCCCCCCACCACCGGGTTCGGGAGGAATTCCTTCAGAGGGGAAAGTGGAAAAAACTTGTTTATTAAGGCACAACAAAAAAACACTCCCCAGCACAAGAGAAATAGCCCAAGATGACCACAGATGCTTTCACCAGTCTAAGAGGGTTGAGCTGTATCTCTCTTCGCCGCAGAGGGTACGCAGCTTCTTTCGCAGACCCCGGGGGAGCTCCTGCCCGGAGTAGGTCCGATGTCTTCGGGGGGGGGGGGGGGAAGGGAACAACGGAAACCGGGAAAAAGGAAAAAAAAAAATGGCAAAAAAGCAAGCCAGCGAAAAGCAGAGAAAAAAGAGATGAAAGCAGAGCCAGCAAAGCATGCAGCCAGCAGCAAGCCAAAAGCAGCAAGCAAGCTAAGCAGCAAGCCAGCAGCCAGCCGGGGGGGGGAAGGAAGACAAAACAAACTGAGGACAGGGAACAGAAACCACGATTGGGATAATGAGCATGAAAATGTCCTGTCCCCACGACATTCCACCCCTTATCCCATATCGTGAACATGTTACTGAGCTTCCTTCCCACCTGCTCAAACTTTCCACACTTACACATTCCCTTCCATTCTCACTTGCTCTGACTTTCGACATTTACACATTTCCTTCTGTCCCATGTCTGTGTGGTTTAATGTAGAAACAATGGCAGTAACATCCAGCAAATTGAGATGTTTGCATGTGAGTCTCACCCCACAATCAGGTCTCCCTGAGGTACACATCGTGTTCTTCCATCTTTCTGCATTATCCACCATGTACAACCTGGTCCCTGAGCAAAGACAACCCCACGAATGGGTTTGTCTGTACTCGAGGCAGAATTGATCCACACTGTCCTCCCTAACAAACCTCTGATATGTGCCACTGGGACTTTATCTCCATCTACTATATTCAGGGACTCAGACTGGGCAGGACCTGCTCGATTGGTGGAACCTCGGGTGTTAACTAACCAGGTGGCCTGTGCCAAATGCTGCTCCCAGTTTTTGAAAGATCCCCCACCCAATGCTTTCAAGGTGGTTTTTAACAGTCCATTGTACCTCTCTACCTTGCCTGCAGCTGGTGCATGATAGGGGATATGGTACACCCACTCAATGCCATGTTCCCTAGCCCAGGAGTTGATAAGGCTGTTCTTAAAATGAGTCCCATTGTCTGACTCAATCCTCTCAGGGGTACCATGCCTCCAAAGGACCTGCTTTTCAAGGCCCAGGATGGTGTTACGGGCAGTAGCATGAGACACAGGGTAGGTTTCCAACCATCCTGTGGTGGCTTCCACCATTGTGAGCACGTAGCGCTTGCCTTGGCGTGTCTGGGGCAGTGTGATGTAGTCAATCTGCCAGGCCTCCCCATACCTGTACTTGGACCACCGTCCCCCATACCATAGGGGCTTCACTCGCTTGGCCTGTTTGATGGCAGCACACGTCTCACAATCATGGATAACCTGAGAAATACTGTCCATGGTTAAATCCACCCCTCGGTCTCGTGCCCACTTATAGGTGGCATCTCTACCCTGATGGCCTGAGGCACCATGGGCCCATCGCGCTAGGAACAACTCCCCCTTGTGTTGCCAATCTAAATCTATCTTTGACACCCCTATCTTTGCAGCCTGATCTACCTGCTGATTGTTTTGCTGTTCTTCATTAGCTCTACTCTTGGGGACATGAGCATCTACATGGCGAACCTTCACAGGCAGTTTCTCTACCCGGGTAGCAATGTCTTTCCATTCTTCAGCAGCCCAGATTGGTTTTCCTCTACGCTGCCAGTTAGCCCCTTTCCATCTCCCCAGCCATCCCCACAGAGCATTGGCTACCATCCATGAATCAGTATAGAGGTAGAGCTTTGGCCACTTCTCCCTTTCTGCAATGTCTAGGGCCAGTTGAACGGCTTTGAGTTCAGCAAGTTGACTTGATCCACCTTCTCCTTCAGTGGCCTCTGCGACCCGTCGTGTGGGGCTCCATACAGCTGCTTTCCACTTCCGATTCATTCCTACGACGCGGCAGGAACCGTCAGTGAAAAGAACATAGCGTGTTTCCTCTGCTGGCAATTGGTTGTAGGGTGGAGCTTCTTCAGCCCGTGTCACTGGTTCTTGTTCTTCGTCTGTGACACCAAAGTTTTCACCTTCAGGCCAATTTGTAATCACTTCCAAAATCCCAGGGCGATTCAGTTTACCAATACGGGCGCACTGCGTGATGAGGGCAATCCACTTGCTCCATGTAGCACTGGTGGCATGGTGGGTAGTAGGAATCTTTCCTCTGAACATCCACCCCAGCACCGGTAGTCGGGGTGCCAGGAGGAGTTGTGCTTCTGTACCAATCACCTCTGAGGCAGCTTGGACTCCTTCGTAGGCAGCCAAGATTTCCTTCTCTGTTGGGGTGTAGTTGGCTTCAGACCCTCTGTAGCTCCGACTCCAAAATCCTAGTGGTCGGCCTCGAGTCTCATCAGGCACTTTCTGCCAAAGGCTCCAGGACAGACCATGGTTCCCGGCTGCAGAGTAGAGCACATTCTTGACCTCTGGTCCCGTCCTGACTGGGCCAAGGGCTACTGCATGAGCAATTTCCTGCTTAATCTGGGCAAAAGCTTGTTGCTGCTCAGGGCCCCAATGGAAATTGTTCTTCTTGCGGGTGACCAGGTAAAGAGGGCTCACGATCTGACTGTACTCAGGAATGTGCATTCTCCAAAAGCCTATGGCGCCTAAGAAAGCTTGCGTCTCCTTCTTGTTGGTTGGTGGGGACATAGCTGCGATCTTGTTGATGACATCCGTAGGAATCTGACGCCGTCCATCTTGCCACTTCACTCCCAGGAACTGGATCTCTCAAGCAGGTCCCTTGACTTTGCTCCTCTTGATGGCAAAACCGGCTTTCAGGAGAATCTGGATTATTTTCTCTCCTTTCTCAAACACTTCTGCTGCTGTTTTCCCCCACACAATAATATCATCGATATACTGTAAATGTTCTGGAGCCTCACCCTTTTCTAGTGCAACCTGGATCAGTCCATGGCAGATGGTAGGACTGTGCTTCCACCCCTGGGGCAGTCGATTCCAGGTGTATTGCACTCCCTTCCATGTAAAGGCAAACTGAGGCCTGCATTCTGCTGCCAGAGGAATGGAGAAAAACGCATGAGCAATGTCAATAGTGGCATACCACTGTGCTGCCTTGGACTCCAGCTCGTACTGGAGCTCCAGCATGTCTGGCACAGCAGCGCTCAGTGGTGGAGTCACTTCATTCAATGCTCGGTAGTCCACAGTCAATCTCCATTCTCCTTCAGATTTACGCACAGGCCAGATGGGGCTGTTGAAGGGTGAGTGGGTTTTGCTAACCACCCCTTGGCTCTCCAGCTCACGAATCAGTTTGTGGATGGGGATCACGGCATCTCGATTCGTTCTATACTGCCGGCGATGCACTGTCGAGGTCGCAATTGGCACTCGTTGCTCTTCCACCCTTAGGAGCCCTACTGCAGATGGGTTTTCTGTCAGTCCAGGCAAGGTGTTTAATTGCTTAATGCTCTCTGCTTCTACAGCGGCAATTCCGAAGGCCCACCTGAATCCCTTCGGGTCTTTGTAATAGCCACTCCGGAGGAAGTCTATGCCCAGAATACATGGAGCCCCTGGGCCGGTCACAATGGGATGTTTCTTCCATTCCTTCCCAGTCAGGCTCACCTCAGCTTCCACCAGGGTCAGTTGTTGTGATCCCCCTGTCACACCGGCAATGAAAACAGGCTCTGCCCCCACATATCCCGATGGTATTAATGTACACTGTGCACCAGTATCCACTAAAGCGTTATATTCTTGTGGCTCTGATGCGCCAGGCCATCGGATCCACACCGTCCAGAAAACACGATTTTCCCATGCCTCTACCTGGCTAGAGGCAGGGCCCCTCTATGCCTGATTATCCTTCTTTCCTTGGGCATATGTCTTGGAGGTTCCCTCAAGGGGATCAGACGTGTCATCATCATACCTGGCTGTTCGGCTACGGGCAACTGGGGCTGCTTTCCTTTTCTGACCTTCCTTCAATTCACGCACCCGTTGTGCCAGAACAGCAGTAGGCTTCCTATCCCATTTCCTCATGTTTTCTCCAGACTCACGCAAGAAGAACCACAACTCAGCTCGTGGGGTGTACCTTCTCTCCCCAACAAAGGAACGTCTGCGTTGGGTGCCAGGGCCTTTAATTTGCACAGCTGAGATTTGGAGGAGGTCCTCCTTAATCTCTTCCCTGAGTTTCTTGCGGCTTTCCTCTATTTTGCCTTCTAATTCCTGCAGTCGTGTTTCCACAGCTGCAATTCTGGCATGGGTCGGGCCATGTACAGCATCCGCATATGCCCGAAGCTTCTTTGCCATATCAAGCACAGTCTCATATACCTCCTCCCGCTTCATTATTGCTAGAGCAGAAGCGTATTCAGGTGGCCCAAGTCGCACCAGTTTTCTCCACATTACAGGTGTGCATGGTACAAGGTCCGGATTCCTAGTTGTTACGTCTTCTGAAAAAATGATCTCCACACTGCCATCTCCCTCAGGCACTGGATCCCCTGTTCTATGGTCTTCCATCGTGTCTGCTGAACATAGAGGTCATCGGCACACAGATATCTTTGTGCTACGCTGTCCAGGACCCGTTCCCAGAGGCTTTGAGGGCTAGCCCCCCTCATCATGCCTTGGTCGATGACAGGATCATGTGACAGGGACCCCAAATGCCTTGCTTCAGTGCCATCCAGAATGGTAGCCTCCCCTGCCGCATCCCAAAGGCGGACCAGCCAACTAATTATAGATTCGTCGGGCTGTCGCCGATAACCCTTCCTTAGGCCTCGGAGGTCCTTCAGGGAGAAGGAATCAATATTAGCCTCTGATCTGGTGCCAGTTGCTTTGACTCCTGATTTTATGTCAGGAGGTGTTGAGGGTCCTTCTCCTGCATCGTACTCATCATTGTCATCCACGGGTCGATCAGTCTTCTCTGTGCACTTTCCACTTCTTGTGCTCGTAGCCACGGCCATTGGTTGAGGCTTACAGTCTGGTTTAACTACTGGGTTCGAACCTGGGCTGTTGGCTGCAGCCTGAGTGACTGGGATAGCTGCTGGTTTATCTCCCTGCCCCCCTTCCTCTGTCTGCTGCCCTACAGTATCTAGCAGAGTACGATAAGCATATGCCAGGGCCCAGCTCACTGCAATGATCCTTTTCTCCTTGGGGTTATCCTGGCATTTCCCTTTCAGATACTTCGCCACCTCAGCTGGGTTCTGGATGTGTTCGGATGGAAAGTCCCAAACTACAGGATCAGAAAACTCCTTTAAAATTTTGCCCATATCCTCCCATTTCCCACACCACTCAGGATTTTTCACCCTTAGTTGTACTCCTAAATCAGAGGTCTCACCAGCCCCTCTAGAAATCTCAGCCTTCATCTTATATAAACTGCGGACAGTATAGAGAAAGGTTATTAAATTAAATAACAGAAAGATGGTATCCTTGGCAGTCAGGGGGGACAGGACATTTCCTAACAGAGATGTAAACAATTCGGAGGAGGAAAAGGAAAGCAAAGGCTGAAAAACCTCCTCCCCCATAACAAATTTAGTACACAGCCACAACCACGAGTTATACATTCCTGGAGCTGATAACAACATTTTAATAAGCCCCTTGCAGAGTATTACAGCCAAGCCCAGCCCGATAAATATTCTCGTTAGTGCCCCTCTGCTACAAAAGCTACGTATTAGGGACAATACCGGAGCTACTTCTGGATAAGAAAATAACTCCAGGGACCATAAAGCGATCAAAACTTCGAAGAACCCTAATGACCACATATAGAGGCAGGCTTTCACTCCAAATGACATCATAACTTTAAAAAGAGACATACCAATATTCCCGCAGAACGGTTAAAGCCAAAAATATTATTAGAATAAAGTTTTTTCCACTTGGTCTGGGCCTCCCCGTACGGGCCACCAAATTATTTGTCCTGGTTTTGGACAAATTAGGGGAAAACACCTCCAAAGGAGCCCCCTATAGGAAACCAAACCCTCCGCAACCTCCCCCCACCCCCGGGTTCGGGAGGAATTCCTTCAGAGGGGAAAGTGGAAAAAACTTGTTTATTAAGGCACAACAAAAAAACACTCCCCAGCACAAGAGAAATAGCCCAAGATGACCACAGATGCTTTCACCAGTCTAAGAGGGTTGAGCTGTATCTCTCTTCGCCGCAGAGGGTACACAGCTTCTTTCGCAGACCCCGGGGGAGCTCCTGCCCGGAGTAGGTCTGATGTCTTCGGGGGGGGGGGGGAAGGGAACAACGGAAACCGGGAAAAAGGAAAAAAAAAAATGGCAAAAAAGCAAGCCAGCGAAAAGCAGAGAAAAAAGAGATGAAAGCAGAGCCAGCAAAGCATGCAGCCAGCAGCAAGCCAAAGCAGCAAGCAAGCTAAGCAGCAAGCCAGCAGCCAGCCGGGGGGGGGAAGGAAGACAAAACAAACTGAGAACAGGGAGCAGAAACCACGATTGGGATAATGAGCATGAAAATGTCCTGTCCCCACGACACCCGTGCACCCGGCGCGCTGAATAAAGCAAATCCCCTCTCCTTGGACTTGGTCTCGGAAGTGTCTCTTGGCCCGGTTTGGGGCCATTCCTGTCCACGGGGTTCTGTCAAGTCACAGTGGAACCTTGGTGCCACATTGTTCCACGGCCTCACAATGCTCTCCTGGCTGCCATGAGGTCCCTCCCTCTGTGACACACTGCAGCCCTGGTTCCATGAGGGTCTCTTGGGTTCCACGGTGCACGCCTTTTTCACATCTGAGCCTTGCTTCTGTGGGTTCTGCTATGGACAAATTCAATTGGGGAGGCCAATTATAGATAAATCAATTAACAAGAATTTATTAAGCAAGCGGTAGTAAGCAAAAGATGCTCTTTAGATCAACTGTGATGTCATGTTCCACATTCCAGCTGGAACTTCCAGCGTCCAGCAAAGAGCACAACACAACCACTGGCCCTGTGTCAGCCCACCTTGTGTCAGCCCTTGTGCCAGCTCAGCCTTCACCATGCTCCCTGTCACCCTTCTTGTCACCTGCGCCCTGATACTCCCATCAGTCCTGAAAGCTCTCGATTGCCTGGATTTTGTCATCCATCCCTGCAGGATGCTGACATTGGTCCTGAGGAAGGTACGGTGCCATTCCATGGAGGTGGACACCCCCCAGCTGCCCGGCTGGGCTGGAGTTCTGTGGGGATGGTGTGGGACAGGGACCCCACTCTGAGGTGTTGCTACCTCTGCAGGCTGTCACAGACAGAGAGGACGAGATGGAGGTGGACATGCAGACTGATACAGAGGAGGACATGGAAGCGGATGGAGAAGAGACTGCAGAGGAAGAGATGGAGGTGGATGTGGAAGAGGAGATGGACGTGGATGTGGAAGAGTACATTGAGGACATGGACATTGATGGAAAAGATGAGGAAGAGGCCATGATCTTGGGATGAAGACCAATACCAGCAGCAGGACGTGGTCCCCACAGGCAGAGTGGGTCCCCTGCTGCCAGGCTGGGACTGGGCTGGGTGGTCCCTGCTCAGGGATGTGGTACCCGTGCACTGGATTCTGGTGGCCATCCCCAGCCTGTCCTGTCCTTGCTGTGCCAGCCTGGGGGCACATGGAAGAGCCCTCTCTGCCTGATTGCAGTGACTGTGGCACTTGCTTTTCCTCAAGGACTGATGGAGATCCCCGACAGAGATGCCACCCTTTTGTACATACATTTTAGAGTTTGTTGTTGTCTTTAGGATATAGATTTTACGGCTTCTTTTTGTCTTCTGTAAATACATTTCATAGACTTTTGTTAGATATGTTCTTAGGTATATACGTTCTATAGACAGTCATTGTTACAAATACTCTTACAATGTAAATGTGTTCTGTGTTCTCATTGCTGTTCTTCTGAAAATAAACAATCTTTATTTTCCACACCCCAGTTCTCTTTCCATTTGCTTCAGGCACAGGCAGCATTTGCAAAGTTGTGGTTTCCGCTTGCTCCAGGTTCCCAGGGCTGCAGGTTGGTGGGGGAGCTGGCACAACCGCCCCAGGAGTGGGGGTACCTGCGCACAGAGGGGTCCCACTGACAGAGGTCACCCTCTCACCTTGGTTCCATGAGGTTCTGGGGGTGTCTCCATGGTCTCCTTGGATCCACAGTGTCACAATGGACCACTGGATCCACGTGGCCCTGCTGTGTCACCATGGCCCCTTGCTTCCATGGGACCCCAGGGTCACAATTGACTCCTTGCTTCCACGTCACCCCCTCAGCACCAAAGCGGCCCCTTCGTTGCACGGGGAACACAAAAGATTTATAGAAACATGGAGCAAATCCTGCTTAACACAGCTGGGAACATCTGTTTGCATTCAAAAGAGAGGTTAAAGGTGAGGATGGCACCAGCAGCTTCCATCTGCCACAGAAATCCAGGGAAAGGACAGGGACAGAGAATTCAGCTGGGAGACTCAGAGAATTCTGCTTCCAGAGATCATTTCTGGCCACAATGTCCCTTGTAGAAAGGTGACATCATTCCAGGCAGCCTGTATTGAGCAGGTGCTTCCTGAGTGGGGTTTGTTGTTCAGGAAACCTGCTCAGGCTTTTCCATTCCTTCCTTACCAAGAGGAAAACTTCTCCTGGGCCTGTGTGCAGGCAGAGCCCTGAGGAGAGCAGGTGGGACACGGTGCAGTGGGCTGGGACATGGAGCTGCAGAGCTCAGGGACAAGGTTCTGCTGCAGGGCACAGGGATGTCAGTGCCAGGTGGGCCATGTCAGACGTTGTGAAACTGGGGCTGAGGAGCAGCTTGTCCAAACAGGGTCAGCCCTCAAGGGGCTCATTCTTCTACATGCCCAGACCTCCTAAGGAGACATTCAGCATCAAGATCACATGGGGAATGCTTCTATCAGCTCTTCTCTGAAGTGGAAAATAAAAAAATACTCGCTTGATTAAAGAAAAGAAGTAATGTGGTACACTTTGAAATCTTTCTCCTTAACAGAACTCGAGACTGAATCCAATCAGCTGCACAAGGCTTGGAGATTTGGAGACAAGTAAAGGAAGAAGTAGAGCCTCCAAAGGTTTTCTCTATTTTGATGACTGCCACGGTGGATTTGAGGCTGAGTTCAGGACCCTCAGGCACAGAGAGAAGGTTGAAGAAGCTTCTCAGGGAGTCAGAAGCAAAACTCCAAGTCCCTTGGAGCATCACTGGGCCCCACTGAGGGCAGGCACTGCCAAAGGCTCCCCAGGGACTGGTGAGAGCAGATCCTTGAGGCCAGGACTGCAGGGAGCCAAAGGCTCAGAGCAGGGAACTGCAATGCTGAGCAAGGCCTGGGCTGGCTGGGGGAAGCAGAAAGGCCAAGCCCTGAGCCCAGCCTGGCACAGCAGGGCCTGTCCCTCACGGGTGGCTCGGGGCTGTTTGTGGGGCAGTGGGATGTGAGGGGCAGCAAGGACAAATGCCATAAACCTGCAACCCCCGCCAGCCTCCTCAGGGAGACGCAAGGGAGAACCAAAGTGCAGCCCCTCAGTGGAAAGTTCCTTCTGTGGGGCCTCCAGAGGCTCTGCCCGAGCCCAGGGCACAAAGGCCTGGGTGCCCCTGGCCCTGCCAGCCCTGCCCAGCCCTCGGCCATCTGTCCTGCAGGCTGTGCCCCCTGTGCGTGCTGCTCCTCTGCCCTGGCCGGCTGCACTCGCCCATCTCGCTGTGCCCCAGCATTTCTCACCCAGCCTTTCTGTGCCCTCCCTGGGCTCCCTGCACCAGCACTGCCGGCTCCTGGCACACAGAGCCCGGCCAGGAGCCCCCCTGCCAAGGGCCTTTGGAGCAGGGTGGTGGCTGCGATGGCTTCTGAGCTCAGCAGCTGCTCCTGGGATGTTCCATGGAGAGCCAGCACAGCAACGCTGCTGTGCATTGTCCCTGCTGAGGGTCACACACTGGTGGGGCACATTCCCTGGCTGCAGGATTCGTGCCTGACCCAAGCACTGCACTTTTGGCTCCAGCACTGCTTTCCAAATAAAACAGGGGAAGGCAAACTGTATTTAGCTCATGGTATGTTAGAGTGTCTAAAACTCGCTAAGTCATCGATCTTAGAGGTGAGATACATTTGAAATTAATGGCATGGAGAAGTAGTGCAACATAGAAAATAGAGGAAAACATCTTGGATTGTTTCTTTCAATTTTCATTTCACTTCTGGAAAGCTGTTTCAGTTTTCCAGGAATCTTCTCCACAGTCCTGTCTGCTCTTTTCAAGAACCTTTCCTGGAGAACCAGGTCGAGCTCCTGTCACAAGATGTGCCACCACCTGCAGCTTCTCTTGGCTTTCCACACCCTGCGTGCAGCAGGACTCTTGGAGCAAAGCAGGACAAAGGTTTGGAGAACTTGACAACTTGTCCTTTATTTTCCTGGTGGACTAGAGTGTTGTGCAATTGGTGAGGTTTTCACTGTTACTGTTCTACAATAAGAAAACAGGAGGTAGTAACAGGAATTGTTAGGGAATACAAGCCTGGCTGAATTCAGAGAAAGAATCTCCAGAGCCTGCAGCCAGAAGTGGAGAGTTGTGAGACAATCATTCCAACCTGTCCGTGGACATCTTGAAAATTATCTGGAATGTGAAAATAGTCTGACAGAGGGAGTTTGTTTCTGAGTTCAGTGTAGATGATTCCACATCTGGTGCTTTGGTGCATAAATTAAGATTGCAATCAGTTCATGATAAGCACCAGAACAGGCTGGACCTCTCAGGAGACGACTGAAAGAATCTGAAAAGGAGAAATGCAGGGAATGACTTAGTGAACCTTGCCTGGAAGAAGGGTGATTTTTTTTCTAATTATTCTTAATCCATTCCCTTGGCTTTTTGGCTTTTTTAGCAAGGCCATTTCCATCCCAGTTTTACCATGAAGTGAGAAGCCTGAGCTTGTGGAAGTGCCTGAAAGATGCCCTGTTCCTCTGCAGGGACACTCAGGCTGGAGCAGGAGCCGGAGCCCTCTCTGGGGAAGCCTCCTCCGAGCTGGAATTTGTGCTGTGCTGGGAGAGGAGGAGGAGGGGGAGAGCGCTGGGCGCTGTGTGGCAGGAGCAGGAGGTTTGGGCCGCAGGACATTCCGTCTGCACCGCTGCCCCGCAATGGGCGGCCGTGCCCGGGGCTCTGGGCCTGGCCCCGCGTGCGCTGAGCTCCCTGGGCTGGGCTCAGCTTCTGCTGGGACTGGGCACAGGCTGGGCTCTCACTGTGCTCACCAGCAGGGAAAACACCTCTGGGCACCTCCATTTCCTGCTGCTGGGAAGAAGCAATGAAGCGAGTCAAGAAATTCTCATTTCTGTTTGTCATGGTGGATTTTTAAATTTAATTCCACACTCCAGAGGCAATTTCTGTGATGGCCTCTGTCAGTTGATTCTATTTCATCAGCACCAGCAACAAGGCTGTGTTTGAGCACTGCAAATGTGGCCTGTGTGGCTTTAATTCCCCTTGCCTTAGTGCTCAGTGGCTGGTGGGCATTCCAGTATCTGCTAATTTTTATGCCTGTGACAAAAATACTGACTTCACTGTCATGAAAGCACCGTGGGTAGCACCAACTGAAAGAGGCACTTGCAGTTTAATGGATAAAATTCAAGTGGCAAGCAGAGGAGGGCCAAGAGCAGCCGTGATCTGCAATTCCCAAGGCAAAGGCAGCAGCAGCCTCCTGCTGTCAGCTCAGGGTGAGTAAAACAGCGCTGAGAACAGCGCTGGAACCCGATCCTTTCTTCCTCTGAGGGCTGGCTCAGGGCAGCACAGGCGGGCCCTGAGGAGTCAGGGCTGTGTGTGAGTGCTTGTTGCTCTTCTCCAGAATTCAGTTGGAAAAAGCCCTCGGAAGCCGAGGCAGGAGCAGGTGGGAAGGGGCCGGCGCTGCTGCTGCTCCTGCCCGGGAGCCCCGGCTGGGCCGGGCCGGCGCCCACTGCGCTGCGGCTGCTGCTGCTGCCAGAGCCGGGCGGGACTCGGGGACAGGGAACGGACACGGGGGGACAGCAAAGGAACTGGGGCTGCAGGGATGTTGGAGCTCGGGCCAGCGCCAGCACAGAGCTTCAGCCCGAAGTTAAACCCAGAGGGAAAGGCTGGGGAAAGGCTCCATTTCAGCCTTTCTTTACTCGTTGCTGTGAAGGGACTGAAATTAAAGGAGGACAGGCAGGACCCGACCCCTTCTCCTTTGGGAGGAGCCCTGTCCCTGGTGCTGTGAGGGGCTGTGAAGGGTCTGTGAGGGGCCTTGAGGGGCCATGAGGGTCTGTGAGGGGCTGTGAGGGGCCATGAGGCGCTGTGAGGGGCCATGAGGGGCCATGAGGGGCCATGAGGAGCTGTGAGGGGCTGTGAGGGGCCGTGAGGGGCTGTGAAGGTCTGTGGGAGGCCAAGCACCTCATGGAACCAAGGATCCATTGTGGCACAGCAAGGCCTCGTGGAACCAAAGGGACCATGGTGAGACTGTGGAACCTCATGGTACCACAGGTCCAGTGTTACACAGCAGCCACAGCAGGGCCGCAGAACCAAGGAGATCACTGTGATGCTACACAGCCTCATGGAATCAGGGTGTCCGTGTTACACTACTGAACCTCATGGAACCAAGGGTCCCTTGTGACACTGTGGAACCAAGGAGACTGCTGTTGGCAGTACGAAAGCTCATGGAACCAAAAGTCCATTGTGACACTGTGGGGCCTCATGGAACCATGGAGACCTTTATGACACTTCAGGACCCACTGGAACCAAGGGGCTGTTGTGACACTGCAGGGCCTTGTATAACCAAGGGGTCATTGTAGCACGCAGTGGAATCAAGGGGAATCAAGGGGAATCAAGGGGATCACAGGGACACTGTGGGGCTCCATAAGGAGCCATGGGGCTCTATAAGGGGCTGTGGGGCTCTATAAGGGGTTGTGGGGATCCATGAGACCACAGGGCCATTCTGACTGTGGAATCAAGGACACCATTGTTACACTACGGGGCATCATGGAACCAAGGAGGCCATTGGGAACCAGCAGGGGAACCTGCTGAGACCATTGTGACACTTCAAGGGCCATTGTGGAACTGCAGGGCCTCGTGGAACCAATGAGACCATTGTGACATGGCCCGGCCTCATGGGAGCAAGGGCCATTGTGACACTGTGGGGCCTTGTAGAACTGAGGGGCCCTTGTGACCCTGTGTGGCACCATGGAACCAAGCAGAGCACTGTGGCACTGCAGGGCTCCGTGGAACCAAGGACTCGTGTAACAGTGAGGAGCCCAATGGAACCAAGGGGCCATTCCGTACTTCAGGGCTGCACGGAACCAAGGTGCCATTGAGACACTGCGGAACCAAAAGAGACCATTGTGACACTGCGGGGCTCCATGGAACCAGTGAGACCATCCTGACACTCCGAGTCCCCATGGAACCAAGGGGCCATTGTGACACCACAGGGCCTCACAGAACCAAGGCAACCACTGTGACACTGCAAGGCCTCATGGGGACAAGGGGCCATTGTGACACTGCAGGTCCCCATGGAAGCAAGGGGCCAGTGTAACACATCCAGGCCAGGTGGAACCAAGGGGCCATTGTGATCCTGGGGAACCCAATAGAACCAAGGGGCCATTTTGAGACTCTGCGACCTCATGGAACCAATGGGCATCGTGGCATTGCTCATTCCCATGGAAACAAGGATTTAATTTTGACACTGCAAGGCCTCAGGGAAGCAAGGGGCCACTGTGCCACTGTGGAGCCAAGGAGACCATAGTGATATCACTGGGCCTCATGGAAACAAAAATCTGCTGTGATCCTACAGGGCCTCATGGAACCAAGGGGCCATTGTGATGCTGCAGGGGCCCAAGGATCCAAGAACATGGAACAGGTCTGTCTGGCTGGGCCTCCTGGAGGCCACCTGACTGGTCCAGCTGACCTGGGCATGTTGAAGGTCGCTTTTCATCAGCCCCTGACACCCTGGAGTTCATGCTTTCCTTCCTGTGGGAAAGAACTGTCCTCCTCCTCCTCCAGGGGTTCATGGCCAAAACTGGGATTCCTCCTCCAAGTTTGATTATATGCAAGGATTATTCCCATATGAAACCTGCCAGGACAGACAGCTCTGGCTGGTCTTGGCTTCTTGCGGGCCACCTCTCATCTGCCTTGAAAACATTGGGGGCCTTTGCTTTTCTTCCCATGGGAAAAAACATCTTTCACATCCAGGTGTCCATGGCCAAAATTGAGAATCCACCTCCAAAATTCCTTATATCCATGGATAGCTCCCAGACAAAACCTGCCAGGACTGTCCAGGTTCCCTTGGTTTCATGAGGACCAGCTCTCATCTGCCTTTCAAACACTGGGGCTCTGTACTTTCCTTCCTATGGAAAAGAACTGTCCTTCTCATCCAGATGCCCATAGACAAAAGTGGGGTCTGGCCTCCCAAATTCTGTCTGTCCAGGGATTCTTCTCTGACAACAGGTCTGGCTGCCTTGGCCAGCTTGAGGCCACCTCTAAACAGCCTTTGAAACACTGGGGCTCCACCCTTTCCTTCCTATGGAGAACTGTCATTCCAGGCCAGGAACCCACGGCGGAAATGGAATTCCAACCGCAAAACTCCCCACATATCCAAGGGTTGTTTTCAGACAAAGCTGCAAGGACAGACAGGTCAGGCTTGTCTTGGACTCTGGTGACTGCTTCTCATGTGCCTTCAAAACCCTGGGGTTCTGTGGTTTCCGTCCTGAAGAAAAGAACTGTCCCTCTTGTCCAGGCGCTCTTGGTCTCAGGCACATGAGCACTGTACAGGGACACAGGAGCTCTGTGCTAATGGGGTGTAGACTGAGGACAGCAGAGGAGAGCCCTGGGAGGGATTGAAGGGTGGTTTCACTGATGGTGGATCCTTTTGACATGGTAGAGAACAGCCAGAGAAAGAAAGAATTAATGCCAAGGGCAGCTGAGGAGGCCTGTCAGAGTCCAGGACATCTCTCTGGCTGCCCTGGCTGTCTTGAGACCCTGGCAGGGGGCTGGGAGACCTTGGCATGAAGTCAAAAACACCTCTGGCTTCAATTTTAGCCTGTGGAAAAAGCTGCCAACCTTGTATGAGGAATTACAAGCCACAAGGCTTTGAGTAGTGTAGTAGTTGAATTAACAGAGGGTGAAAAAGAATGCAATTTTGGGGGTTTTAGAATAGGGTTCAGAGGACAAGATGGAGGGATTTGGGCATGCCCTGACCTTCTTCTCCTTCTTGTCCTCCATGTCTTGCTGTGATGGGGACACTTTTCTATTGGTTTAAGGTAGAGACAGACCGTCTAACATAAATGATAGATATTGGCACATTAATGTAAACATGGTACACGTAGTTTTTAGTATAAAATGTAAACGCCGCCCGAGGCAGCACACAGAATGCCATGGCCAACCTGCTGGACAGAGCTCAGCAGGACAGAGAAAGAATCTTATAGATGAGGGAAAATAAACAACCTTGAGAAGCTGATCCTTCACATTCCAACTCCTTGTTTGGCTGCACGGGCCGGGAGAACAAGGACTTTTACAGTCTTGGGGTTACTTGGATGCCCAGACCCTGAGAGAGGCCCAGACTGGAAACAAGGACAAAGGAACATCCCCACACCCCAGTGCCAAGGAAGAGCCCTGAGCAAAAAGAGACGGACAGGATCTGCCTGTCACAGTGTGACAGGAAGACATCACACAGCAGGGAAAGAAGCTGACAAATGTCCTGGGCCCCCTCCCTGCTGTGTCCATGCCCCCAAGGGCACAGAGCAGCCTCCTCTCTCGGGCACTTGCCTGTTTTCAATGCCTTGCACAGGCGCTGGCCCTGCCCCACAAGGCCTGGGCTGAGTCCTGCCCCTGCACGCTCAGCCAGGCTGAGATGGACACCGATGGTTTCTGGGCCAGTGTCCTAGCTTAGGGCAAAATTTGGGAGAAGACCTCCGGAAGGAGCCCCCAGAAAGCAAACCCCCCACGGCCCCTCCCCCACCTGGTTCGGGAAGGATTTCCTCAGAGAGAAATGGAAAAAAACCTGTTTATTTAACAAGCAAAACCACTCCCCAATACAAAAAAAAAAAACCAAAATCAACACCAGATGACAAAACCCTTTCACCGTTCTGAAGAGATGAGAAATTCACAAAGTCTCTCCTGGGAGTGGTCGCCCAGCTATCAGTCTCCGGCGCTGGGGATGGCTGCTGCAGGTCACAAAATGCAGACTCTTGGTGTTTCTTGATGTTTCCCAGGTCCAGGTCCAGAGCAGGTTCAGATGATATTCAGGAAAGGGAAAGGGAAGGGAAAAAGAAACAGTCCAGGGTAAAAATTGGACTGCCTAGCTAAACTAACTAATAAGCAAAAGCAAAAGCAAAAACAAACAAGCCAGCAAGCAAGCAAGCAAGCCCAAGGCAGCCAAGCGTCTCCTAGACACAGACCATGGTGGGAGGTGAGCCGGCTGATAACAAGAGAAAACAATCCTTCACTTTCAGAGTCAGTCCTGAAGGCACAGAACATAATATCAGGCATAAACAGAACACACGATTTGGGATACAAACACCATACCGTCACTCTAGGACAGTTGGACTTGATGATCTCCAAGGTCTTTTCCAGCCTATTTGATTCTGTCATTCTGTGATGACTGGGACATTCTGGGGCCACTGTGACACTGTGGGGCCTCGTGGAACTGAGAGCACCAGAGTGACACTGTGCAGCCCCATAGAACCAGGACTCCATTGTGGTGCTCTGGGGCCAAATGGAACCAGGGAGTCCCCCGTGACCCTGGGTCCTCGTGGAACCACAGAGACCATTGTGACACTGCGGGGCCTGGTGGAACCCAGGGGTTTCACCATTTGGACACTGTGAAACCAAGGAGAGCATTGGGAGAGTCCAGGGCCCAGTGGAACCAAGGGGCCGTTCTGACACTGCGGGGCCTCATGGAACCAAGGGGACATTGTGACACTGCAGGACCTTGTGTAACCAAGGGGCCACTGTGACACTCTGGGGCCTCAAGGAATCTGGAAGGCCGTTGTGACACTGTGTGGCCTCGTGGAAACAAGGAGTCCATTGTGACACTGAGGGGACTTGTGGAACCACAGAGAGCATTGTGACAGTGTGGGACCTCATGTGACCATGGGGCCTTTGTGACACCCTGGGGCCCCATGGAACCAAGGGGCCACTGTGAAACTGCGGCACCAACGAGAACATTGTGACACTGTGAAGCCCCATGGAACCAAGGAGTCCATTGTCACATTTTGGGACCCCATGGAAGCAAGGAGACCAGTGTGACAGTGCAGGGCCTGGTGTAACCAAAGGGACATTGTGACACTGAGGGGACACATGGAACCACGGACATCTTTGCAGATGACACGGAGCTGGATGTGAGTGTTGATCTGCTGGAGGGTAGGAGGGCTCTGCACAGGGCCCTGGACAGGCTGGATCCAGGGCCCAAATCCAACAAGGTGAGGTTTAACAAGTCCAAGTGCCGGGTCCTGCACTTTGGCCACAACAAGCCCTGCAGCGCTCCAGGCTGGGGACAGAGGGGCTGGAGAGCAGCCAGGCAGAAAGGGACCTGCAGGGACTGATGGACAGCAGGCTGGACATGAGCCAGCAGTGGGCCCAGGTGGCCAAGAAGGCCAATGGCTCCTGGCCTGGATCAGGAATGGTGTGGCCAGCAGGAGCAGAGCTGCTGTGCCCCCAGCTCTGCACACAGACATTGCTGCTGCAGCTCCAGAGAAGGCAACAAAAGGGCAGCTCTGCAGAAAACTTTGCTGGGAGATCCTTAAGTTCCTTTTAAACTACCAAGAGTGCAACCACTCACTGACAGTCTGTGGCCACAGGGAAGGTGGAGAGAAACAAAATGAGAAATTGCACAAAAAAATGACATGTCTTTCTGGACAAAATTTAAAAAACAAAACAAACAAAATTGTCCTCTAAAATGAAACCAACAAGAAGTAACAAAGATGAGTTTTATTAGAAGTGATTTCCAGAAACTGGCCAGCAGTTTAATGTTCCTGAAAGCATCCAGTCATCAGTCTCCTCACTGCAGCCTTGAGCTCCTGGTTCCTCAGGCTGTAGATGAGGGGGTTCAGGGCTGCAGGCACCACCGAGTACAGAACTGACACTGACAGATCCAGGGATGGGGAGGACATCGAGGGGGGCTTCAGGTGAGCAAACACTGCAGTGCTGACAAACAGGATGACTACGGCCAGGTGAGGGAGGCAGGTGGAAAAGGCTTTGTGCCGTCCCTGCTCAGAGGGGATCCTCAGCACAGCCCTGAAGATCTGCACATAGGAGAAAACAATGAACACAAAACATCCAAGTCCCAAACAGGCACTAACAGCAATTAACCCAAGTTCCCTAAGATAGGATTTGGAGCAGGAGAGCTTGAGGATCTGTGGGATTTCACAGAAGAACTGGCCCAGGGCATTGCCATGGCACAGGGGCAGGGAAAATGTATTGGCTGTGTGCATGAGAGCATTGAGAAAGGCACTGGCCCAGGCAGCTGCTGCCATGTGGGCACAAGCTCTGCTGCCCAGGAGGGTCCCGTAGTGCAGGGGTTTGCAGATGGACACGTAGCGGTCGTAGCACATGATGGTCAGGAGAGTAAGCTCTAATGAGATGAAAAAGACAAAAAAAAAAGAGCTGAGCAGCACATGCTGTGTAGGAGATGGTGCTGGTGTCCCAGAGGGAATTGTGCATGGCTTTGGGGACAGTGGTGCAGATGGAGCCCAGGTCGCTGAGGGCCAGGTTGAGCAGGAAGAAGAACATGGGCGTGTGCAGGTGGTGGCCGCAGGCTACGGCGCTGATGATGAGGCCGTTGCCCAGGAGGGCAGCCAGGGAGATGCCCAGCAAGAGGCAGAAGTGCAGGAGCTGCAGCTGCCGCGTCTCTGCCAGTGCCAGCAGGAGGAAGTGGCTGATGGAGCTGCTGTTGGACATTGGCTGTGGCTGCACATGGGCACCTGTTCATGGAGAAAGGACAGTGAAGAGTTAGAGGAGTTAACTGTAACCAAAACCAAAACCGTTTCCCATACAGCATCCCCTGGAACACACACGGATATAAATCTGTGTTTAAGCGTTTTGGGGTTTTCTTTACATGCTCCCCAGTATTTTTCCTAGTATTCTTGGATATCAAAATCTCCACATTTCTGCTTTCGCCAGGGAGAACAGAGTAAGTTGTGTGATGCAATGTGATGAGAGGATAGTGGGGGGAGATGGTCTGTCATTTTGACCTGTTCACAGTTTCTCTGGGCTTTAACCTCTCTCAGGTGGAGGGAGATCACTTTCACCTACTTCCCCTAAAATGTTACCAGGTACTGCTGAGAGCAGATGGATTCACCACAGCCCAGCTCCACATTTGTAGCCAAGGACTCACGTTGCTCATTTCACCAACCCAACAGCATTTTCAGTGTCACAACACCTCTGCCTTTCTCCATGAATTTGTAACTCAGAGATGCTCTAGGACAGGTTTGAACCCTGGATTGAAGCTCCCAGCTTGGACTGAAAATCTCAGGGATACTTCCAAGTGTCCTTCTGATGGCACTGGATGAAGGGAGGTGCAGCTCCTTCCCTGGCTGCACTGCCAGCATTGCCCAGAGCCGGGCACTGGGGACAGCTGTGTCACCCTGAGCCAGCTGTGCCCCCTGCCAGAGCCCCCAGTGCCGGGCAGCTGCTCCCAGCCCTGTGCTCTGCAGAGGGAACTGGGCCCGGGGCTGCAGAGCTGCCCCACGGCTCTGCTGCAGCTCTGCCTGCACAGGAGGGGCTGCACGCCTTGGAGCCCCGGCCCTGAGGGCAGAGGCTTGGCTGGGGGCACAGGAGGGAGGGGGCTTGTGCAGAGGGAGGGGCTGCACTGGAGGGGATCCTCTGCACATCTCTAAACTCTCCCTGCCACAGCATTTCTGGGTTTTGTTTTCTCTCCTTCCCTGACCTTCTCTCTGCTTCCTGGAGATTTTCCTCCTGAGGTGTTTCCCTGTGCCTGATCTCTCTGTGCCAGCACTCACAGACCCCAAATCTCTGTGCACTCTCCTTGGCCTGACAGAACCCTTCCTGTTTGCAGGGCACTGGCTGGGGGCAGGTTCTGTTTGCAGCTTGGAGAAAGGACAGCTCAGACTGAGCCTGATGGCTCCAGCAAAGGTGATGCTGGTGCTGTCCATGGGCAGAGTGGCTGCAAGCACATTAGGGATCTCCTGTGAACCTGTACATCACTAAAGGTAACAGTTCAGATGTCTCAGGCACTTGACAAAATGCATAATTTATAATTCTTAATCAACCTTTAATATTTATCCCTTTATCCCATCCATTTTCCAATAGCAGGAAACTGAATACGAAGTCTTAGGAAATTCCCTATTTTTTATCAAAATCCTTATCTTGGAAATATTCTATGACTGATCAGAACCCCTCAGCATCTCAGAGCTTCATGAGCATTTCACCTGCCCTGCACCAGAAATACTCAGGATTGTACTCACAGGGTCTGTGGGCATTGGGATGTTCCAGCTTGAGGAGATCACTGCAGGAGCTGCAGCTGCATTGTCCTGCAGCCAGAGGTTCCTGTGCCAAGGGCTGGCAGTGATTCTGCCCCAGGCACTTCTCAGCACCTTCCCAGCCCTGACTGATTGAAGCTCTCTGTGCCTCTGGGCTGTGCCCGCGCTGGCTGCAGGCAGTGCCCCAGCCCTGCTGGGCTGGGAGAAGAGCTGCTCATCCAGAGAAATGTGCTTTTGAAGCTCTGCTTGCTTACCAGCATCACCCTCTGTGCCAGGAGCCCGGCCCAGCTCAGCAGCACAGACACAGCACAAGGACTTGAATGAGCCTCTGGGGCTTTGTGCTCAGGCCCTGAACATCAGGCCCTGAGAGGCAGCTGCAGAAACCTCTCCAGAACTCCCAAGTCAGAATCCAACTCCAAAGTTTCTTTGACTTTTAATGGGTCCCAGTGAGGGACACGATTGAGAAAGTGTCCTCAGGCCCCAGGCAGAGCAGAGAACTGGAGGCACTGATGACAGGTGGGGACAAAGAGAAGCCAAGTCTTGGTGGCCTGGGGCACAGCAGGGTCTGTGCCACCAAGGGCTGTCAGGAGACACCTTGTCCTGAGGCCCTGGGGCCTCCTGGCACAGCCCCAGCCAGGCTGGGCACTGTCAGCCCCTTGTCCTGCCCTCAGCATCCCCCCCTAGCCCACATCCCAGTGGCCTCAAGGATCTGCTGGAAGGAGTCCCTGGGGAGCCTTGCTCAGGAATGGCCCTGGGGGCTCCACAATGCTCCCAGGCACTGCAGGTTTTTCAAAGGACTTTGCCTTTGGCTTTTGCCTTGCAGTCTCTGAGAGCTTTCTGCAATCATGGCCTCCAATTATCTGCTGTAATTAGTCCCTGGAGAGGCTTTGTCAGGAACAACACTCAGTGGGGCTCATTAATGCTTCAAGGTACTCAGTTATTTTAAGGTACTTGGTGTTTCCCTTAGGATACAGACTCTGTGAGAGGTTTGTGCAATCATGGCCCCAATTATCTGCTTTAACGAGTCCCTTGAGAGCTTTGTACTGACACTCAGTGGGGCTCATTAATACTTTGAGATAGTCAACTTTTGTAAGGTACTTTGGATTTTCCTTTCCACACTGAGAGGTTTTTGTGCCATTTTGAATCTCTGAGAGGTTTTTGTGCCATCCTGGCCTCCAGTTCTCTCCTCCAAGGAGTCCATGAGGAGCCTGTGTTGGGGACGGACCTCAGTGGCACCCATTAATGCTTTGAGACACTTTGGGTTTTTCTTCTGCCTTGGACTCCTGGAAAGGTTTTTGCAATCTCCTCTCAGGCCCTGAGGTTCCAGGGCTCAGCTCCAAATGCACCACGGGGTTCATTAGGATCAAGCAAGTCCTGACAAACCATGGCTCTGCCTTGATTTCCCTCTGGTCTGGGGCAGTTCATCAGGAAGTTTCTGTAGTGATTTTGTTTCAACAATGTGAGATTTCTTGGCCAATGCATCAATTATTGTGGTGGGTTCAGTGCTGACTAATTACCAGTGCACTCACTAGAATATACTTACATATTTCCTGCTCTGAGATAGGATTAGGAGAAAAGCAAAGTAGGCTCAAAACTTTCAAACGTTTTATTAATAGTAACTAAAAGAAAGAGTAATAAGAGTAATAAGAATCCTCTCTCCATACAACCTGACAATGTAAAGAGACAAAGCCTAAAATTTTCAGTCAGTTTACCACCTCTAGAATAGTCTTTCTTCTGTTCACTTAGGGAGAGAAGTTCCTCTTGTTCATGTTATGGAGACTTCTCCACAAGAAAACAGTTATCTCATGGCTTTTCATTTCCACGAATAACAGCTGCCTGGAAAAATCTGCAATCGTGAAGTCCCTCCCATTTTTCACAGCTTTCCCCACAGCTGTGTTTATGGGCCATGTCAGCTTATGGGGTATTGGTTTACAGATGAGCTGTTTAAGAGCAAAGGTTCTCTTAATTTATTTCTGAAATCATCTTCATCTCTGGGAACAGAGGCCTTCTTCTCTCCCTGAGGGCACAGGTTCTCGTCACTCTGCTCTCTTTCAATGTTCAAACTTCTCATGGGATCACAGCTACTGCAACATTTGCTTACTTTAACATGGAGGCCTTTGCTGAACAAGTCATCTCCCCATTCTTTTCAATGCATTATAGGGAAAAAAGAGAGTCTGATGTATCAATTCCATCCTTCTCCACAGCTTTCCCAGAGGATTTCAGCCCCAAGGTCAAGGCATCTCCTCATCCCTCCCATCTGGGACTCAACTTCCTCTTCACTGACCTGGGTGTCTTCACGTTGCTCCTGTGTGTGCCTGCACTTTGTCCTTTTCTCTCCCTGGAGGGAGGATGGAAGCACGGGAAGAGTCAATATCTCAGGCGGGGCCTGCAGATGGTTGCGTGAGCCCGGCCGGGCTGGGTCCTTGCGGCCGGAGCTGTTTTCCCATGGAGGTTTGTGCAGCGGCTGCGCTGGGGCTGTGTCAGGCTGGGCGGCGCTGGGGGCAGGGCCAGGATCTCAGCAGCCAGGCCAGAGCAGAGCAGCAGCACGGCCGGGGCCGATGGCTTCTCCTGGCCCTGCCCGCTGGTTGCGGGCCAAGCCCAAGGGCGGCAGAAGCTTGGCCGAGCCGGCCCGGCCCGGGGCTGCTCCTGGGGCCCGGCGGATCCTGGCTGGGCCCGGGCTGGCGGCGGGGCAGGGCTCGGCAGCGGCCAGATGTCAGCAAGCGCAGCCACGGCCCGGCCCGGCCTCGGCCCCGCGGCCTCCCCTCCCCTGCCCGGCAGCCGATGGGGCCTGGCGGGCTCCCTGGGAAGGGGCCCGGCCCCACGGCAGGAGCCGCCCGGCCCGCCCCGGCCCAGACGGGGGCTGGCCCGGCCTTGGCACCTCTGTGCTGGCCAGAAGGGAAAGAGACCCAGCCAGGCTTCTTCCCCTTTAACTTGTGTCTTCACAGAGGCGTGTGCAGCTTCCTTCATGGTTTAACAGATTGTCAGTTCTCACAGCTAATTACTGATTGGTTTTTTGTCTGACACAAAGGAAACGTCTAGCAGCTTCTCTCAGGACATGACTTCCATGTTGCAAAACCACCACCACAGCACAGAGCACAGAGCTCCTTTGTCCATATGTAGTGGTCATGTGCCTGAGGCCTCAGAACCCCATCTTGGGAGATCTCTGGGTGCTCTCCAAGGTGTTTTCAAATGAAAACATTCAGCTTATAGTCTAAGAAAATCACCAGACGACAGGGCCAGCCTGACCTGTCTGTCCTGGCTGCTTTTGTCTGGGAGCATTCCTGGGATATACGGAATTTGGGAGGCCAAATTCTAATCTTGGCCATGGTCCCTTGGCAAGAAGGATGCTTTTTTCCATAGGAAGGAAGGAACAGAGCCCCAGTGTTTCAGGGGTAGATGAGATGTGATCACAAGAGGCCAAGGCCAGCTGGAGCTGGCAGGTTTTGTTCTGAGAAATACCCTTAGAAATAGGAAGTTTTTTAGGCAGGATAACCAATTTTAGCAATGGGCATCTGAAAAGAGGGACAGTTCTTTTCCATAGCAAGGAAAGCATGGAGCCCCAGTGCTCCAGGAGCTGATGAGAGGCAGCCCTTGGCATTCCAGCATCAGCCAGACCTGTCAGGTGGCCCTGGGAGGCCAAGCCAGCCAGACCTGTTCCATGTTCCCTCGGTTCCAGGGGGCCCCACAGTGTCCCAATGGTCCCTTGCTTCCAGGAGGCCCTGAGGTGTCACAATGCCCCCTTGGTGACACGAGGCCCTGAAGGGTCCTCATGGTCTCCCTGCTTCCATCAGGCCCCACAGTGTCAGAATGGTCTCTGGGTCCATGAAGCCCCGCTATGTCACCATGGCCCCTTGGTTCCATGGGCTCCAGTGGTGCCACAATGATCCCCTTGGTTCCATGAGGTCCCCACAGTGTCACAGGGATCTCCATGGGAAGGAAAGAACCGAGCCCCAGTGTGGCAGGGGCAGCCACCAGAGGCCAAGGCCAGCCAGACTTGACGGTACTGGCAGAATTTGGCTGCGAACAGCCCTCAGATATAGGGAATTTTGGAGGTCAAATCCCAATTTCAGACATGGACACCTGGAGGAGAAACATAATTCTTTTCCATGCAAAGAAAAGCATGGACCACCGGTGCTTGAGGGGCAGATGAAAGGCGGCCATCAGAGGCCTAAGGCAGCAAGACGTCTCTGTCCTGATAGCTTTTGTCTGAAAGCAAGCCTTGGATATAGGGAATCTGGGAGGTGGGACCCCAATTTCGGCCATTTCTACATAGATAAGAAGGACAGTTCTATTCCATAGGAAGGAAAACACTGAGCCCAAGTGTTTCAAAGACAGAACACGAGAGAGATGGGGCTCCTGGGAAGCCAAGCTAGCCAGACCTGTTTGTCCTGGCAGCTTTTGTCATGGAGGGATCTTTGGATATATGGAATTTGGGAGAAGGAATCTCAATTTTGACCACAGACACCTTGAGAAGAAGGGCAGTTCTTTTCCACAGGAAGGAAAGCACCGAGCCCCAGTGTTGGGAAAGTAAGTGAGAGGCAGCCCCCAAGAGGCCAAGGGCAGCCAGACCTGTCTGTCCTGGCTGATTTCACTGGGGAGCAATCCTTGGATGTACAGACTTTTAGAGGTGGAATCCCAATTTTGGCCATGGGCATCTGGTCAGGATTGGATGATTTTTTGGTGCAGGAAAGAAAAGCATGAAGTCCAAGTGTTCTGGAAGAAGATGAGAGGTGGCCACCCTCAGGCCAAGCCAGCCAACCTGTCTCTCCTGGCATCTTTTATCTAGGGGCTATCCATGGACAGAGGGAATTTTGGAGGTGGAATCTCAATTTTGGCCGTGGGTGCCTGGACAGGAAGATGAGTTCTTTTCATCAGGAAGGAAAGCATAGAGCCACAGTGTTTCTGAGGCACATGAGTGCCAGCCCTCAGGAAGCCAAGACCAGCCAGACTTGTCAGTCCTGGTAGCTGTTGTCTGGGAGCTGTCTGTGGATATAGGGAATTCTGGACACAGTTCCCCAATATTAGCCATGGGTGCCTGGTGGAGATGGATGGTTTTTTCCATCAGAAAGAAAAGCACATGGTCCCAGTGTCTCAAAGGCAGATGAGAGGTGGCCCCCAGGTGGCCAAGGCAGCCAGACCTGTTCCATGTTTCCTTGGTTTTGTGGGACCCCACAGTGTCACAATGGTCTCCTTGGTTCCATGAGGCCCTGGAGTGTCACAATGTCCCCCTTGCTTCTGCAGTGTCACAATGGCCTCGTGCTTCCATGAGGCCTTGCAATGTCACAATGGCTTTGTGGTTCCACAAAGCCCTGATGTGTCACAATGGCCCCTCGGCTCCACGCGCCCTCGCTGTGTCACAACGGCTCCTCTGTGACACTGCGGGCTCCACAAGGTCACCACGGACCCTTGGCTCCTCGGGGCCCCCGAGTTCCACAATGGTCTCCTTGATTCCATGAGGCAGCACAGTGTCACACTGGCCCCTTGGTTCCATGAGGATCTGGAGTGTCACACGGGTTTGTGACATTTGTCCTTGCTGCCCCTCAGATCCCACTGCCCCACAAACAGCCCCGAGCCACCCGTCAGGGACAGGCCCTGCTGTGCCAGGCTGGGCTCAGGGTTTGGCCTTTCTGCTTCCCCCAGCCAGCCCAGGCCTTGCTCAGCATTGCAGTTCTCTGCTCTGAGCCTTTGGCTCCCTGCAGTCCTGGCCTCAAGGAGCTGCTCTCACCAGTCCCTGGGGAGCCTTTGGCAGTGCCTGCCCTCAGTGGGGCCCAGTGATGCTCCAAGGGACTTGGAGTTTTGCTTCTGACTCCTTGAGCAGCTTCTTCTGCCTTCTCTCACTGCCTGAGGGTCCTGAACTCAGCCCCAAATCCACCGTGGGGATCATCAAAATCCAGAAAGCCTTTGGGGGCACCATGTCTTCCTTCAATGGTCTTCAAATCTCCAAGCCTTGTGAAGCTGATTGGAGTCAGTCTCAGACTGGGTTAAGGAAGAAGATTTCAAAGTGCACCTTTTCTTTAATCAAGTGAGTATTTTTTTATTTTCCAGTTCAGAGAAGAGCTGATAGAAGCATTCCCCATGTGATCTTGATGCTGAATGTCTCCTTAGGAGGTCTGGGCATGTAGAAGAATGAGCCCCTTGAGGGCTGACCCTGTTTGGACAAGCTGCTCCTCAGCCCCAGCCTCAGCATGTCTGACATGGCCCAGCTGGCACTGACATCCCTGTGCCCTGCAGCAGAACCTTGTCCCTGAGCTCTGCAGCTCCATGTCCCAGCCCACTGCACCGTGTCCCACCTGCTCTCCTCAGGGCTCTGCCTGCACACAGGCCCAGGAGAAGTTTTCCTCTTGGGAAGGAAAGAATGGAAAAGCCTGAGCAGGTTTCCTGAACAACAAACCCCACTCAGGAAGCACCTGCTCAGTACAGGCTGCCTGGAATGGTGTCACCTTTCTACAAGGGACAGTGTGACCAGAAATGATCTCTGGAAGCAGAATTCTCTGAGTCTCCCAGCTGAATTCTCTGTCCCTGTCCTTTCCCTGGATCTCTGTGGCAGATGGAAGCTGCTGCTGCCATCCTCACCTTTAATCTCTCTTTTGAATGCAAACAGATGTTCCCAGCTGTGTTAAGCAGGTGTTGCTCAATGTTTCTATAAATCTTTTGTGTTCCCCAGGGAACGAAGGGGCCATTTTGGCACTGAGGGGGTGACGTGGAAGCAAGGAGTCAATTGTGACCCTGGGGTCCCATGGAAGCAAGGGGCCATGGTGACACAGCAGGGCCACGTGGATCCAGTGATCCATTGTGACACTGTGGATCCAAGGAGACCATGGAGACACCCCCAGAACCTCATGGAACCAAGGAGCCCACGGTGACCCAGCGGGGCTGCATGGAGCCAATGGCCCATGGTGACACTGCCCATCCAAGGAGGCCATTTGGACACTGCGGAAGCTCATGGAGCCAGGTAGGCCATTGTGACACTGAGGAACTTTGTGCCACCAAATATCCATGGTGACACAGCAGGGCACCACGGGAACCCAGGAACCGCTGTTGGCAGTGCGGAAACTCATGGAACCAGGGGCCCTTGTGGCACTGCAGAACCAACACAGCTGCTGCACCTTGTCCCCTGGCCCTGCACAGCTCCTTGGGAGGCACGGCAGGAGCAGCACCCTGGGAGCCTCGGGAATGCCCCTCTGGCATCCATGGCACACACTCCCAGGGGCTGGAATTCCAGTTCCCAGCCAGGAAAAGATCTTCCTACCCTTAAAGGCAAAGCTCTTATGGAAGAGACAAAAGCCAAGTGGAGCAAGATCCTACAGTGACATTTCACTGCCAGCCTTCAAAACTTCAGCCATGGTGGTTGTAGCTCTTGGATTGGGAATGAAATCAGGGTAGGGCCTTTGGTGGGAGCTGCCCTGGGTCAAGGGAGACACTGAGAGAGAAACAGAGCAGGCAGAGAAAGGCAGGAGAGAAAGGAGGACACAAACACAATCAGCTGAGAAGGTACCACTCTGAAAAACATACCAGAACTGACTGAAAATGAATGGGACAGGAATTAAGAATTCTGAAAGTTTTATTTACTATCAAAATATATCCCACACACACAGTCCCACAGAAACCTGATCCCACACCCTCAAATTTGGATCCCATTTCTCCCCATCTCCTTCCAAGCCCATCTCACCCTGGAGGCTGTGCAATCGAGTAATTTCAGTATGGGACTGAGTTTTTCTGAGGTGGGAACAAGCCAATTTGATGTGGACTTGTGCCTTTTTAGGGTAAGATTGAGTAGTTTTCAGTGGGACTGAGTGCTTTTGAGTCGACAGACCGATCCCTCTTGACTTTTGGAATGCAAAGAGATGGAGAACACTATCTGAAATCCCCAAAGTACCTAAAAATCTTCCAGAATATGTCCCCAAAGCATAAATTCCCCCTGAAATACCTGTGAAATGGTGGGACTAGAGACATTTGTGATCAATTTCTTTCTTTGTAGTCCTATTTCATGTGGTTTTAAGGGACGAAGATAAATCACAAAAAAATTAGGGCCAAACCAAAAGGATAGCCAGACAGGTAGCTTCCCAACATGGATCACATGGAATGTGGGTCACCAGGGCTCTGCCAACGTCGGTCCTCCAATGGGGGATGGAGTAGGGGCAGTGCACGAAGCTCTTCCTGCAGTTGGGGCACTTGCAGGGCTTCCCTTACCAGTGGGTCCGTTGGTGTTTGGTCAAGTTAGAGCTGCTGGAGAAGCTCTTCCCACACTGGGGACACTCATAGGGCCTCTCCCTAGTGTGGATGCGCCAGTGGGTGACGAGCGTGGAGTTGTGTTTGAAGCCCTTCCCGCAGTCAGGGCAGAGGAAGGGCCTCTCCTCGGTGTGAATCCGCTGGTGCTAGAGGAGATCTGAGGTGGTCCGAAACCTCTTCTGACACTCGGGACACTCGTAGGGCCTCTCACCGGTGTGGATCATTTGGTGGATGATCAGTTTGGACCTCTGGGTGAAGCTCTTCGACATTCCCCACATTTGTATGGCCTTTCCCCAGAGTGGATGTTCTGGTGGCGGATCAAGTGGGACTTCTGACGGAAGCTCTTTCCACATTCCCCACACTGGTAGGGCCGTTCCCTGGTGTGGATCCTCTGGTGCTGGATCAGGCTGGAGCTTCGGCTGAAGCTCATCCCACATTCCCCACACTCGTAGGGCCTCTCCCCGGTGTGGATGCGCCGGTGCTTGACGAGGGTGGAGTTGTGCTTGAAGCCCATCCCGCAGTCAGGGCAGCGGAAGGGCCTCTCCTCTGTGTGAATCCGCTGAAGTACAAGGAGATGGGAGCTGGTGTGAAACCTCTTCTGACACTCGGGACACTTGTAGGGCTTCTCCCCAGTGTGGATGCGTTGGTGGGTGACGAGGGCAGAGCTGCAGCTGAAGCCCTTCCCACACTCCCCACACCTGAAGGGCCATTCCCCGGTGTGGATCATCTGGTGGCTGATCAGGTTGTTGCTCCGTCTGAAGCTCTTCCCACACTCCAAGCACTTGTGGGGCTTCTCCCCATCATGAATCTGCTCATGGACCACCAGCTCCGGGCTCTGGCTGGAGCTCTGTCCACCTTCCTGGCACAGGGTGGGTCTTTCCTCCTCAGAGCACCCTGGGCTGGGCTTGCAGCCCCTCCTCCTGTGGGATCTCTCGGGATTTTCCTCCCTGTTGGATTCTGGCACCATGGAGCTGCTCAAAATGTCTTCTTCCACGAGGTTCTGCCGTGGGGATTTGTCCTCCCTGGTCTCCATCCTCATCTCCTCCTCTGGGACAGGAAGGACAAGGAGAGGATGGGATTTGCCTCCGTGCCAGAGGGAAGGGGAAGGAGATCCCCCCAATGCGTCCCCGGCAGGACGGCGTCGGCAGCGGGGTTGTCCTGCAGCCAGGGGCCAGGCTGGGCTGGGAGATGGAGCAGGAGAGAGGGGGAAAGAGGCAGGGACTTCCTCCTCACTTGCCTGGGTGTCCCGGGACATCTTCCTCTTCCTTGCCAGGGAGAGAGTCTATGCCAAAATTACAATTTAATCAGAAAATTAAGCTCAAGGCAATGATCCAGAAACACTGCCTTAATCTGACAGAGTCAGGATAGAACCTGACACCCCGTTGGCCAGGGTGGTGGTAGCAGTCTGATGAAATGGTGGCTGCAGTCCTGTTGGAGTGATGAACGTGATTCTGTCAAAACAGTGATCCTATAGAAGGGTCTGGTCTTCCTCTGAAGGTCCAGTGGTGCTTATGGAGCTCTTGTCCTCTGGGAATCCAGTAGGCAAGGTGCTCCTGGTGTTGCAAGGGTGAGATTATATGCAGGCAGGAATGCTTGGTTCCTCCCCCTGGGCGGAGCATCCCACAATGGGATGATGTAATTTTATCAGTCCTGCAGTGACACTCAATGGCCCATTAACAGAAGATGGCCCCTGGAGGGCGTTATCAGGGCTGAGTCATGGCAGAGATAAAGAACACTGCCCCACCTGTTTATCACAGTTCATGAAGATGGTGACTGAAAACACACTTTTGGTTCCATCTTACATTGTCACCTGAAACAGGGAGGCAATCCCTGCTCGGGGTGGGGGGTGAACACCACCCCCTTTACCCAAACTGGCTCAGGGGTAAAACCCCCACCCTGGGAAGGCCCCGCACACAGGGGACA
Organism: Vidua macroura; assembly: GCF_024509145.1. NCBI lineage: Eukaryota > Metazoa > Chordata > Aves > Passeriformes > Viduidae > Vidua > Vidua macroura. Next base: position 2,246,155 of record NC_071600.1, on the reverse strand, counting down.
ATGTCACCCTTGCCCTGCCCCAGGGGAGGTCTCTGTCCCTGTCACTCCCTTGCTCTCCCCTCTTTGCTCTTTCTTTCCATCTCTCTCTCTACCTCACATTTACTGTTCAATAAAATCCACTTGGGATTTGGTCTCATTAGCAACTTAACTGGGGCAGAGGCATCTCTCTAAAAATTTTATTAACCAGATGGTGGCATTATTTTGGCTCAATGAGTTTAGGGCACTGTTGTCTGACCCCAAGTGCCTTTGACAACAGCATGGTTCCCTTCTCTGAGCAGATTGTGGCTCCTTCTAGAGGAACTTTTGGAAACTTGGACACAGCTTCCTCTGAGGGCCTTTTGGGAGAACTTATGAGGAAAATGGCTGTTGTGGGTGCCCAGTGTAAATAACATATTTTGTTGTCCTTCTGTCCTGGTTTAGGACAAATTAGGGGAAAACAACTCCAAAGGAGCCCCTTATAGGAAACCAAACCCTCCGCAACTTCCCCCCACCACCGGGTTCGGGAGGAATTTCTTCAGAGGGGAAGTGGAAAAAACTTGTTTATTAAGGAACGACAAAAAACACTCCCCAGCACTAGAGAAATAGCCCGAGATGACAACAGATGTTTTCACCAGTCCAAGGGGGTTGAGCTGTATCTCTCTTCGCCACATCGCAGACCCCGGGGGAGCTCCTGCCCGGAGTAGTTCCGATATCTTCGGGGGGGGGGGGGGGGGGGGGGAAGGGAACAACGGAAACCGGGGAAAAAGGAAAAAATGGTGAAAAAGCAAGCAAGCGAAAAGCAAAGAAAAAAGAAAGGAAAACAGAGCTAGCAAAGCAGGCAGCCAGCAGCAAGCAAAAGCAGCAAGCCAAAAGCCAAGCAGCAAGCCAGCCGTGAGCCGGGGCGGGGTGGGAAAGACAAAACAAACTGAGAGCAGGGAACAGAAACCACGATTGGGATAATGAGCATGAAAATGTCCTGTCCCCACGACATTCCACCCCTTATCCCATATCGTGAACATGTTACTAAACTTCCTTCCAGCCTGCTCAAACCTTCCACACTTACACATTCTCTTCCATTCTTACTTGCTCTGACTTTCGACATTTACACATTTCCTTCTGTCCCATGTCTGTGTGGTGTAATGTACAAACAATGGCAGTAACATCCAGCAAATTGAGATGTTTGCATATGAGTCTCACCCCACAATCAGGTCTCCCTGAGGTACACATCGTGTTCTTCCATCTTTCTGCATTATCCACCATGTGCAACCTGGTCCCTGAGCAAAGACAATCCCACGAATGTGTTTGTCTGTACTCGAGGCAGAATTGATCCACACTGTCCTCCCTAACAAACCTCTGATATGTGCCACTGGGACTTTATCTCCGTCTACTATATTCAGGGACTCAGACTGGGCAGGACCTGCTCGATTGGTGGAACCTCGGGTGTTAACTAACCAGGTGGCCTTTGCCAAATGCTGCTCCCAGTTTTTGAAAGATCCCCCAGCCAGTGCTTTCAAGGTGGTTTTTAACAGTCCATTGCATCTCTCCACCTTGCCTGCAGCTGGTGCATGGTAGGGGATGTGGTACACCCACTCAATGCCATGTTCCCTAGCCCAGGAGTTGATAAGGCTGTTCTTAAAATGAGTCCCATTGTCTGACTCAATCCTCTCAGGGGTACCATGCCTCCAAAGGACCTGCTTTTCAAGGCCCAGGATGGTGTTACGGGCTGTAGCATGAGACACAGGGTAGATTTCCAACCATCCCGTGGTGGCTTCCACCATTGTGAGCACGTAGCGCTTGCCTTGGCGTGTCTGGGGCAGTGTGATGTAGTCAGTCTGCCAGGCCTCCCCATACCTGTACTTGGACCACCGTCCCCCATACCATAGGGGCTTCACTCGCTTGGCCTGTTTGATGGCAGCACACGTCTCACAGTCATGGATAACCTGAGAAATGCTGTCCATGGTTAAATCCACCCCTCGGTCTCGTGCCCACTTATAGGTGGCATCTCTGCCCTGATGGCCTGAGGCATCATGGGCCCATCGCGCTAGGAATAACTCTCCCTTGTGTTGCCAATCTAAATCTATCTTTGACACCCCTATCCTTGCAGCCTGATCTAGCTGCTGATTGTTTTGCTGCTCTTCATTAGCTCTGCTCTTGGGGACATGAGCATCTACATGGCGAACCTTCACAGGTAGTTTCTCTAGCCAGGTAGCAATGTCTTTCCATTCTTCAGCAGCCCAAATTGGTTTTCCTCGACGCTGCCAGTTAGCCCCTTTCCATCTCTCCAGCCAGCCCCACAGTGCATTGGCTACCATCCATGAATCAGTGTAGAGGTAGAGCTTTGGCCACTTCTCTCTTTCAGCAATGTCCAGGGCCAGTTGAACGGGGAGGCTGAGCCCGACGGATCGCTTGAGCCCAGGAGTTCTAGGCTGCCGTGCGCTGTGCCGAGCGGGCATCCAAGCTAAGGCCGCCATCAATATGGTGACCCGCGGGGAGCCGCGGGACACCAGGTTGACTAAGGAGGGGGGATAGTGCCCAGCGTGGGAGACGGAACGCCGGACCGAGATATCAGCCGTCCAGGGAGTCTGAACTTTTAACCCTTTCCAGGAAATGAGGGCTTTGGAAAATATTGCTCCTCCTTGATTTGTAGTGGAAGAGAGACAGTATAGAGAAAGGTTATTAAATTAAATAACAGAAAGATGGTGTCCTTGGCAGTCAGGGAGAACTGAACATTTTCTAATAGAGACGTAAACAATTCGGAGGAGGAAAAGGAAAGCAAAGGCTGAAAAACCTCCTCCCCCATAACAAATTTAGCACACAGCCACAACCACGAATTATACATTCCTGGAGCCGATAACAACATTTTTATAAGCCCCTTGCAAAGTATCACAGCCAAGCCCAGCCCGATGAATATTCTAGTTAATGCCCCTCTGCTACAAAATCTACGTATTAGGGGCAATATCGGAGCTACTTCTGGATAAGAAAATAACTCCAGGGACCATAAAGCTATTAAAATTTCAAAGAACCCTAATGACCAGAAATAGAGGCAGGCTTTCACTCCAAATGACATTATAACTTTAAAAAGAGACATACCAATATTCCCACAAAACAGTTAGAGCCAAAATATTATTAGAATAAAGTTTTTTCCACTTTGTCTGGCCTTCCCCGTACGGGCCACCAAATTGTCGGGAAAGAAGATGAGTTCTGTTCTTGGACCCTTGGCCCCAGGGGAAAATGGGGGGGACTGTAGTCCCAAGATGAGAAGCTGAACTGTTGTATCTTTGGGTCCGTGGCAAAGCATCCTTAAAGGAGCCCTATGAGCAGTCTGTCCATGCACGGTGGTGAGAGCACTGTGAGATGGAAAGGAGAGGGTCACACTGGCAGATTTTCTCCGGGCGGTTGCCATGTGTGACAGGGAAACACAGGGTGTGGCAACTGTGTTTCCTGGGGGGTCTGTGGTGCAAGAGAGACTTCTCTCTCCCTTGATAGTTTGAGTATTGATTTTCTGAAGGGTGGTAATTTGATCAGGAATCCCGGGTGATGTTTCATGGTGGGTGTTTTTGGAAATTGGGAGGAGGAGGGGTGTTTTAAAAGGTCTTCATCCTGGATTTAGTTTATGTGTTTTTTGTGTTAGTAGTAGTTTAATAAAGTTTTTTTTCCCCTTTGTTATTAAGCTTGGGCCTGCTCTGCTCTGTTCCTGATCACATCTCACAGCATTTATTTAGGGAAGGTGCATTTTCATGGGGGCGCTGGCATTGCGCCAGTGTCAAACCATGACATTCAGGAATGGGATTCCCCCATTTCCTGCTCCCGCTAAAACCGTGCTGCCGCTCGCTGCCCTCCCGCCTCCCATAGAAAGCACAAAAGGCAATGATCCCGGACTGGGATAAGAACAATTTACTTGGAACAGCAACAAGACAAGGAACAAACAGGAACAGAAACAATACTGATAACAGAATGGATAAGAAAAACTATTTACAGGGAAAACTACATCACCACTGACTGGCTCTTCCCAGCCACGCATTTCCTCCTGCCTGGAACAGACACCCTTCTCCTCAGGGAGAGAGAGAGAGAGAGAGAGAGTCCCTTTCCTGCCCCTGGAAATGACCTGAGGTGGGAGTGAATGTAATGATAGGGCCATGGCCAGACCCTCATGTTCTTCAATCCCAAACAATTTCATTGGCAGGGGTAGGAAAAGGGAATGATCTCTTCCCAGCATGGATCACAGGGAACATGGATCACCAGAGCTCTTCCCAACATGGGCTCTCCCATGGGGGATGGAGCTGGAACAGTTCATGAAGCTCCTCCTGCAGTTGAGGCACCTGCAGGGCTTCCCTTACTTGTGCCTCTGTTCATGTCGGGTCAAGTGAGAGCTCCTGGAGAAGCTCTTCCCACACCGGGGACAGTCGTAGGGCCTGTCCCTGGTGTGGATGCGCTGGTGCCTGATGAGGTGGGATTTTTGCTTGAAGCTCTTCCTGCAGTGCAGGCAGTGGAAGGGCCTCTCCCCGGTGTGAATCCGCTGGTGCTTGAGAAGAATGGAGCTGGTTGGAAAGCTCTTCTGACACTCAGGACACTCATAGGGCCTCTCGCCAGTGTGAATCCTTTGGTGGACGATCAGGTAGGACCTCTGGCCAAAGCCCTTCCCACATTCCCCACATTTGTATGGCCTTTCCCCAGTGTGGATGTTCTGGTGCTGGATCAAGTGGGACCTTCGGCTGAAGCTCTTCCCACATTGCTCACACAAGTATGGCCTTTCCCCAGCGTGGATGTTCTGGTGCTGGATCAAGTGGGACCTTCGGCTGAAGCTCTTCCCACATTCCCCACACTCGTAGGGCCTCTCCCCATTGTGGATGCGTTGGTGGGTGACGAGGGCAGAGCTGCAGCTGAAGCCCTTCCCACACTCCCCACACCTGAAGGGCCATTCCCCGGTGTGGATCATCTGGTGTTGCTTCAGATTGTTGCTCTTCTTGAAGCTCTTCCCACACTCCAAGCACTTGTAGGGCTTCTCCCCATGGTGAACCTGCTCATGGACCACCAGCTCTGAGCTCTGGCTGGAGCTCTGTCCACCTGCCTGGCACAGGGTGGGTCTTTCCTCCTCAGAACACCCTGGGCTGGGCTTGGAGCCCCTCCTCCTGTGGGATCTCTGGGAATTTTCCTCCCCGTTGGATTCCTGTGCCATGGAGCTGCTCAAAACGGTCTCTGCCATGAGGTTCTGCCGTGGGGATTTGTCCTCCCTGGTCTCCATCTTCAGCTCCTTGCCTGGGGCAGGAAGGACAAGGAGAAGATGGGATTTGCCTCCGTGCCAGAGGGAAGGGGAAGGAGATCCCCCCAGTGCGTCCCCGGCAGGACGGCGTCGGCAGTGGGGTTGTCCTGTAGCTGGGGCCTGTGCTGGGCTGGGAGATGGAGCAGGAGAGAGGGGGAAAGGGGCACTGACTTCCTCTTCACCTGCCTGGCTGTCCCAGGGCTCCTTCCTCTTCCTCCCAGCATCCTCCTCCATGTGGCGAAGGTTTGGGGATGGGAAATTCTGTTCTGGGAAAAAAACAAGGGGTGAGCACATTGAGTTTTGTACTGGTTTGGAGCAAAGCAGGAGGAGCATTTATGCCAGAATTACAATTTAATGAGAAAATTAGGATCAAGGCAATGATCCAGAAACACTGGTTTAATCTGGCCGAGTCAGGATATAACCTGACACCCCGTTGGTCCGGGAGGTGGTAGCAGTCTGATGAATTGGTGGCTGCAGTCCTGTTGGAGTGATGAACGTGATTCTGTCAAAGCAGGGATCCTGTAGAAAGGGTCTGGTCTTCCTCTGAAGGTCCAGTGGTGCTGATGGAGCTCTTGTCCTCTGGGAATCCAGTAGGCAAGGTGCTCCTGGTGTTGCAAGGGTGAGATTATATCCAGGTAGGAATGCTTGGTTCCTCCCCCTGGGCGGAGCATCCCACAATGGGATGATGTAATTTTATCAGTCCTGCAGTGACACTCAATGGCCCATTAACAGAAGATGGCCCCTGGAGGGCGTTATCAGGGCTGAGTCATGGCAGAGATAAAGAACACTGCCCCACCTGTTTATCACAGTTCATGAAGATGGTGACTGAAAACACACTTTTGGTTCCATCTTACATTGTCACCTGAAACAGTGAGGCAATCCCTGCTCGGGGTGGGGGGTGAACACCACCCCCCTTACCCAAACTGGCTCAGGTGTAAAACCTCCACCCTGGGAAGGCCCCGCACACAGGGGACAATGTCACACTTGCCCTGCCCCAGGGGAGGTCTCTGTCCCTGTCACTCCCTTGCTCTCCCCTCTTTGCTCTTTCTTTCCATCTCTCTCTCTACCTCACATTTACTGTTCAATAAAATCCACTTGGGATTTGGTCTCGTTAGCACCTTACTTGGGGCAGAGGCACCTCTAACAATTTTGTTAACCAGATTGCAGCATTATTTTGCAGAGATTTTAGGCGCTATTGTCTGACCCCAAGTGCCTTTGACAACAGCATGGTTCCCTCCTCTGAGGAGGTTCTGTCTCTTTCTGGAGGAACTCTTGGAAACTTGGATGCAGCTTCCGCTGAGGGACTTGTGGGAGAACTTATGAGGAAAATGGCTGCTGTGGGTGGCCAGTGTAAAGAACATATTTTGTTGTCCTTCCTTCAAAAGTTTGTTAAAATCCCTGGAGGAAAGGGAGCAAATGATACCAGCAAGACTGACAAGGATCATTCACCACAAGTTGAGGAACACAAGGCTGCTAAAAGTCCTACAAAAAACCCAGCTCAAGTAGCTAAATTCCCGAATAACTCCCCAATTCATAGGTTTGAGGGCTTTGCCAAATGTGAGAATCATTGTTTTCTTCGTCCCTGTCACCTTTGTGACAGATACACAGAGCTTTCCCTTCCTTTTAATAATCTGTATTGGGCCAAATTTCTACTTTTGTGTTATCGGAACCTGCCTGCAGCTGAGCTGGAGCTGTGCAGGAACTGATGAATTTTGGAATTGCCACAGAATTGCTTCTATTGTCAGTTTATTCATGTTTGGGATTTGTTTGCGTTTCCATCACAAGTGACTTGTGGGAAGAGCAAATATTCCTCAAGGCATTTTTTGTAGGATTAAGTGTGATTTCTGCCGAGTCTATTTTGTCCAGTGCCCGGGGGATGCTCACGGGGTCTCTGTGCCTCTTGCCCAGGGGGATGCCTTGGAGGGGCTTGGATGGGTTGTCTCTTCTCCTGTTACCCCTGGCCATTTCCCTGTCACCCCAGGCCATTGCCCAGGGGGTCTCCATCTTTCTCACTCCAGGGAATGCCTGGGGGGTTCTCCCTACTGCTCACCCCTCTGCCAGGGGAGTGCTCCAGGGAGTCTCTGTCCCTCTCAGCCCAGGGGGTGCTCAGCGGTGGAAACAGGGTATTTTACAGGGTAAATGTTACAGGGTAGAAATCCATTTGTATTTAGGTGAAATGTGCTGCTTTGAATCATTAGTAGCTGGCCAGCATAGGTAAAATACGCTGTTTAGTCTGCTAGTTCTGCTGCTGAAATGCAGATGAAAAATTTATCCCCTCAAATCCTGCAAGGAGTTGTAGAGACTGTATGTTTATTACAGCGCTGGGCACATGTGGGGATTGTTCCCCTTCAAAGGACATGCACGCCCCTGTGTAAGAGACGGTCCCAAGTTCCCCTCATTTTTGCCACACGTTTGCTGCAGTGGGAGAGACTGAGATCCTGGAGGCCCCGACTGGAGTTCCGGCTTGGAGAGGTGGATGATTAGTTTTGCAGGTGTATTTGCTGTACCACCTCAGACCACTGCTTCGAGCAGGGCCTGGCAAGGATCTGGCAAGGAGCGGCTTGTTCTATGTGCTTACACCTGTTTCAGGATACCTGCTCAACCCATGAATTTTCCCACCTCTTGGCCAAATGAACTTTCTGGGGGAACTCTGGTGATCTCCCACAGAAGACCCCTCATCTGCCTCATGACCACTGTGACGGATGGAGATTGAAGCCCCTCCCAAGGATTGAGACTGAGACCCTTACCACAGGGAGGAGGGCTGACCTGATCAATGCGAGATGTTTGCCCAGGTGTGGGCGATGGACCAAGAGACAATGGCTCTCGCTCACGGCTGATAACATGACCTGTTCCTTCTCGGTGCCTTCAATGGACATTCATTGTTCCCCCCTTCCACAGAGGACTATAAAAGACCCCTGAGATAACCAAGATTTTGAGATTCTCCCCGATGTGACAAAATGGATCTCCATTGTTCAGACCAGTGAGGATTTCGTCTGCTTTGGCAGCTATAATCCCTTTTCCTGTCTTTTTCTTTCTATCCTTTATTTCCTTTCTGTCCCCTCCATTGCTTTGCTGTTGGCACTATATAATAAAGGTGCATTTGCTGTGATGAAACTCATGATCCCCGTCTGTTCGCCTTTTTGCCCTCCTAGGATTGGTAAACAAGCCATCACAACACCCCGCTCCTCCAAGAGGATTGTGACATTCCCTTCGCAGGCAGAGTCCCTTCCTACCCCAATACTTGCGGGATTCTGTCAGGGACTCGCTTCCCTTTCCTTCCTCCCTCTGCTTCCAGCTGGAAATGTGCTGGGAAATGCCTGGCAAATCCATCTTTGGTGCGTGCTTTGGGAGCTCACACAGCTGCTGCACCTTGCCTCAGGAATGCCCCTCTGGGATCCATGGCACACGCTCCCAGGGGCTGGAATTCCAGTTCCCAGCCAGGAAAAGATCTTCCTGCCCTTGAAGGCAAAGCTCTTAACAAGGAGCAAGACGCCAAGTGCAGCAAGATCCTACAGTGACATTTCACTGCCAGCCTTCAAAACTTCACCCATGGTGGTTGTAGGCCCTGGATTGGGAATGAAATCAGGGCAGGGCCTTTGGTGGGAGCTGCCCTGGGTCAAGGGAGACACTGAGAGAGAAACAGAGCAGGCAAAGAGAGGCAGGAGAGAAAGGAGGACACAAACACAAACAGCTGAGAAGGTGGCACTCTGTAAACAGAACTGCAACTGACTGAAAAGGAATGCGATGGAAAGAAGTAATATTGTAGCTTTATTTCCTATCAAAATACAATTTCCTCCCTTTCTCACAGACCTCCTCCCAGTGTCATTCAGCAGGGCTGTCAGAAAGTTCTTCATTCTGAGTGGATGTTCCAGGCTGCAGCCACAAGGAAACAGGGAATGGGGACTTTCCTGCTCCGGGGGAGTTTGACATCCTCAGCTGAGGAGAGGAGGAGGACAGCTGGGCTTCACCCTTCCTTAGGAAAAGGCTGGGTTGGGGGGAAAACGCTCACCATGTCTGCAGCTGCTCCCACAGGGATGTGAGGGCTGATCCCAGAGCCCCAAGGGTCACATTGAGGGCTGCCCTCAGGGAATGCTCGCCTGTTATTGAGGGGCAGCGTGGGAGCACCTGGATCTCGGAGCACCCGGATCTCGGAGCACCCAGCTGCCCCCCATGTTTGGAGGTGCCTGAGGAGGGCTGGGACGATGCCAGGGACATCCTGCAGTGACATCCCCCCTGTCTCGCTCTGCGTGCGCTCAGTCCCAAACCTGACCCTGATCCTGGTCTCAATCTCACTCCACGTTTAGACACACTCACAGTTCTGTATTTAATCTCATCCCAGTGCCAGACTCGTCTAGCCCCAGACCCAATCCCAACCCCAGCCCTAAAGCCAATCCCATGTCTAGCTTAACCCCAATCCCAGCTCTAATCCAAATCTCAGTCCCAGCTCCAACCCCAGCCCCAATTCCAGCCCCTTCCTAAATCCTCAGTCCAAACCAAATCCCAGGTTCAGCCCTTCTGGGGGTTTGGGGGTGTCTCTGTCCCTCTGACCCCGATGATGTTTGGGTGGGGTCACACCAGGGCTGAGAGGGACAGAGACCCCCCCGGCCTCCCCAGGGATGAGAAGGTCGGAGAGCCCCCCCAGCCCCGAGCACCCTCAGTGTGAGAGGGACACAGAGCCCCTGGTCCCCAGCCCTGCACAAGCATTCCCTGAGGACAGAGGATGGAGACCCCCTGAGCATCCCCCAGGGTGAGGGGACAGAGACTCCCTCAAGCACCACCTGGCACAGGGGTGAGAGGAGATGCCCCCAGGCATTCCCTAGGGTGAGAACAATGGAAACCCCATAGGGAATGGCCCGGGGTAAAAGGGACAGGGATAACTCCCCCAAGCCCCTCCCAAGCATCATCCAGGGCGAGAGGCACAGAGACCCCTCGAGTATCCCCTGGGCACCAGACAAAATTAACTTGGTAGAAATCAAACTTAACCCTACATAAAATGCCTTGAGGAATATTTGCTCTTGCCACAAGTTCCCAAATAGGAAAAAACTGACAATAGAAGCAATTTTGTGGCAATTCCAAGTTTCATCAGTTCCTGCACAGCTCCAGCTCGATGTTGGAAGGTTCTGAAAAAAAAAAAAAAAAAGTGGAAATTTGGCCCAATACAGATTATTAAAAGGAAGGGAAAGCTCTGTGTAGCTGTCACAAAGGTGACAGGGACGAAGAAAATAATGATTCTGACATCTGGCAAAGCCCTCAAACCTATTTGGGAATTTAGTTACTTGAGCTGGGCTTCTTGTAGGACTTGAGTAGCCTTGTGTTCCTCTCCCTGGGGTGAATGATCCTTGTCAGTCTTGCTGGTATCATTTCCTCCCTTTCCTCCAGTGATTTTAACAAACTTTTCAAGGCAGGACAGCAAAATATTTTCTTTACACTGGCCACCCACAACAGCCATTTTCCTCATAAGTTCTTCCACAAGTCCCTCAGCGGAAGCTGCATCCAAGTTTCCAAGAGTTCCTCCAGAAAGAGACAGAACCTGCTCAGAGGAGGGAACCATGCTGTTGTCAAAGGCACTTGGGGTCAGACAATAGTGCCCTGAACTCACTGCGCCAAAATAATGTAGCAATCTGGTTAATCAAATTGTTAGAGAGATGCCTCTGCCCCTATTAAGTTACTAATGAGACCAAATAGGATTTTATTGAAGAGTAAATGTGAGGTAGAGAGAGAGATGGAAAGAAAGAGCAAAAGGGGGAGAGCAAGGGAGTGACAGGGACAGAGACCTCCCCTGGGGCAGGGCAAGGGTGACATTGTCCCCTGTGTGCGGGGCCTTCCCAGGGTGGGGGTTTTACACCTGAGCCAGTTTGGGTAAGGGGGGTGGTGTTCACCCCCCACCCCGAGCAGGGATTGCCTCACTGTTTCAGGTGACAATGTAAGATGGAACCAAAAGTGTGTTTTCAGTCACCATCTTCATGAACTGTGATAAACAGGTGGGGCAGTGTTCTTTATCTCTGCCATGACTCAGCCCTGATAACGCCCTCCAGGGGCCATCTTCTGTTAATGGGCCATTGAGTGTCACTGCAGGACTGATAAAATTACATCATCCCATTGTGGGGTGCTCTGCCCAGGGGGAGGAACCAAGCATTCCTACCTGGATATAATCTCACCCTTGCAACACCAGGAGCACCTTGCCTACTGGATTCCCAGAGGACAAGAGCTCCATCAGCACCACTGGACCTTCAGAGGAAGACCAGACCCTTCTACAGGATCAACCCTTTGACAGAATCACGTTCATCACTCCAACAGGACTGCAGCCACCATTTCATCAGACTGCTACCACCACCCTGCCCAACGAGGTGTCAGGTTATATCCTGACTCTGTCAGATTAAGCCAGTGTTTCTGGATAATTGCCTTGATCTTAATTTTCTCATTAAATTGTAATTCTGGCATAAATTCTCCCCCTGCTTTGCTCCAAACCAGTACAAAACTCAATGTGCGCACCATTTGTTTTCTTCCCAGAACAGAATTTCCCATCCCCAAATTTTTGCCACATGGTGGAGGAGGCTGCAAGGACGAGGAAGGAGCCCTGGAACACCCAGGCAGGTGAGGAGGAAGTCAGTGCCCCTTTCCCCCTCTCTCCTGCTCCATCTCCCCCATGTCCTCCATGGCCCCTGGCTGCAGGACAACCCTGCTGCCGACGCCATCCTGCCGGGGACGCACTGGGGGGATCTCCTTCCCCTTCCCTCTGGCACGGAGGCAAATCCCATCCTCTCTTTGTCCTTCCCCCCCCAGACCAGGAGCTGAGGATGGAGACCAGGGAGGACAAATCCCCACGGCAGAACCTCATGGAAGACGCCATTTTGAGCAGCTCCACAGCGCAGAAATCCAACGGGGAGGAAAATCCCCAGAGATCCCACAGGAGGAGGGGCTGCAAACCCAGCCCAGGGTGCTCTGAGGAGGAAAGACCCACCCTGTGCCAGGAAGGTGGACAGAGCTCCAGCCAGAGCTCGGAGCTGGTGGTCCATGAGCAGCTCCATGATGGGGAGAAGCCCCACAAGTGCCTGGAGTGTGGGAAGAGCTTCAGGCGGAGCAACACCCTGATCTGCCACCAGATGATCCACACCGGGGAATGGCCCTTCAGGTGTGGGGAGTGTGGGAAGGGCTTCAGCTGCAGCTCTGCCGTTGTCATCCACCAACGCATCCACACTGGGGAGAGGCCCTACGAGTGTGGGGAATGTGAGAAGAGCTTCAGCCGAAGGTCCCACTTGATCAGCCACCAGATCATCCACAGTGGGGAATGGCCATACAAATGTGAGCAATGTGGGAAGGGCTTCAGCCAGAGGTCCAAACTGATCATCCACCAAATGGTCCACACTGAGGAGAGGCCCTACGAGTGTCCCGAGTGTCAGAAGAGCTTTCACACCAGCTCCAGTCTCCTCCTGCACCAGCAGATTCACACAGATGAGAGACCCTTCCTGTGCCCTGACTGCAGGAAGGGTTTCAAGCACAACTCCACCCTCGTCAAGCACCGGCGCATCCACACCGGGGAGAGGCCCTACGAGTGTGGGGAATGTGGGATGAGCTTCAGCCAGAGCTCAAGCCTGATCTGCCATCAGAGGACCCACACTGGGGAGAGGCCCTACGAGTGTCCCCAGTGTCTGAAGAGGTTTCAGACCAGCTCGCATCTCCTCCTGCACCAGCGGATTCACACCAAGGAGAGGCCCTTCCTCTGCCCTGACTGCGGGAAGGGCTTCAAGCGCAACTCCCACCTCATCAGGCACCGGCGCGTCCACACCGGGGAGAGGCCCTACGAGTGTCCCCAGTGTGGGAAGAGCTTCTCCAGCAGCTCTGCCTTGACCCGACACCAGCAGACCCACCGGTAAGGGAAGCCCTGCAAGAGCCCCAACGGAAAGAAGAGCTTTGTGCACTGCTCCAACTCCATCCCCCATGGGGGGACCCACCGAGGTCAGAGCCCCGGTGACCCACATTCCCTGTGATCCATGTTGGGAAGACACCTGGCTGGTTATCCTTTTGGTATGGCCCTAATATTCGTCTGATCTATCTTCATCCCTTAAAAACACCTGAAAAAGGACCAAAAAGAAAGAAATTTGTCAGAGATGTCTTAAGTCTCCGCATTACACAGCTAATTGAGGGGGAATTTATGGTTTGGGGATATAGTATGGAAGATTTGTTGGTCCTTGAGGGATTTTGGGCAGTGTTCTTCATCTATCTGCATTCCAAACAACAAACAACAGTCCCACTGAAAACAACGCAATCTTACCCCAAAATAGTCTCAATCCCATCTAAAAATGGCTTGTTCTAACCTCAAAAAACCCCAATCCCATGCCAAAATTACTCAATTCCTTAGCCTCTAGTGTGAGATGGGGTTGGAATAAGATTGGGAGAAGTGGGATCCAAATTTGGAGCAGTGGGATTGGGGTTCTGTGGGACTGGGTGGGTGGGATGTATTTTAGCAGTAAATAAAATTTTCAGAATTATTGATTCCTGTCCCATTCATTTTCCATCAGTTCTGGTTTGTTTTCCCGAGTGCCGCCTTCTCAGCTGTTTGTGTTTGTGTCCTCTTTTCTCTTCTGCCTCTCTGCCTGCTCTGTTTCTCTCTCAGTGTCTCCCTTGACACAGGGCAGCTCCCACCAAAGGCCCTGCCCTGATTTCATTCCCAATCCAGGAGCTACAACCACCATGGGTGAAGTTATGAAGGCTGGCAGTGAAATGTCACTGTAGGATGTTGCTCCACTTGGCTCCTGGCTCCTTGTTAAGAGCTTTGCCTTCAGGGGCAGGAAGATCTTTTCCTGGCTGGGAACTGGAATTCCAGCCCCTGGGAGCGTGTGCCATGGATCCCAGAGGGGCATTCCCGAGGCTCCCAGGGTGCTGCTCCTGCCGTGCCTCCCAAGGAGCTGTGCAGGCCCAGGGGACAAGGTGCAGCAGCTGTGTTGGTTCTGCAGTGCCACAAGGGCCCCTGGTTCCATGAGTTTCCGCACTGCCAGCAGCGGTTCCTGGGTTCCCGTGGTGCCCTGCTGTGTCACCATGGATATTTGGTGGCATGAAGTTCCTCAGTGTCACAATGGCCTACCTGGCTCCATGAGCTTCCGCAGTGTCCAAATGGCCTCCTTGGATGGGCAGTGTCACCATGGGCCATTGGCTCCATGCAGCCCCGCTGGGTCACCGTGGGCTCCTTGGTTCCATGAGGTTCTGGGGGTGTCTCCATGGCCTCCTTGGATCCACAGTGTCACAATGGACCACTGGATCCCCGTGGCCCTGCTGTGTCACCATGGCCCCTTGCTTCCATGGGACCCCAGGGTCACAGTTGACTCCTTGCTTCCACGTCACCCCCTCAGTGCCAAAATGGCCCCTTCCTTCCATGGGGAACACAAAAGATTTATAGAAACATGGAGCAAATCCTGCTTAACACAGCTGGGAACATCTGTTTGCATTCAAAAGAGAGCTTAAAGGTGAGGATGGCACCAGCAGCTTCCATCTGCTGCCGAGATCCAGGGAAAGGACAAGGACAGAGAATTCAGCTGGGAGACTCAGAGAATTCTGCTTCCAGAGATCATTTCTGGCCACACTGTCCCTTGTAGAAAGGTGACACCACTCCAGGCAGCCTGTACTGAGCAGGTGCTTCCTGAGTGGGGTTTGTTGTGTAGGATAACCTGCTCAGGCTTTTCCATTCTTTCCTTCCCAAGAGGAAAACTTCTCCTGGGCCTGTGTGCAGGCAGAGCCCTGAGGAGAGCAGGTGGGACACAGTGCAATGGGCTGGGACATGGAGCTGCAGAGCTCAGGGACAAGGTTCTGCTGCAGGGCACAGGGATGTCAGTGCCAGGTGGGCCATGTCAGACATGGTGAGGCTGGGGCTGAGGAGCAGCTTGTCCAAACAGGGTCAGCCCTCCAGGGGCTCATTCTTCTACATGCCCAGACCTCCTAAGGAGACACTGAGCATCAAGGTCACCTGGGGAATGCTCCTATCAGCTCTTCTCTGAACTGGGAAATAAAAAATACTCACTTGATTAAAGAAAAGAAGTCATGAGGTTCACTTTGAAATCTTCCTCCTTAACAGAACTCCAAACTGACTCCAATCAGCTGCACAAGCCCTGGAGACTTGAAGATTTGGATTCGGGGCTGAGTCCAGGACACTCAGGCACTCAGAGAAGGTCAAAGAAGCTGCTCAAGGAGTCAGAAGCAAAACTCCAAGTCCCTTGGAGCATCACTGGGCCCCACTGAGGGCAGGGACTGCCAAAGGCTCCCCAGGGACTGGTGAGAGCAGCTCCTTGAGGCCAGGACTGCAGGGAGCCAAAGGCTCAGAGCAGGGAACTGCAATGCTGAGCAAGGCCTGGGCTGGCTGGGGGAAGCAGAAAGGCCAAGCCCTGAGCCCAGCCTGGCACAGCAGGGCCTGTCCCTCATGGGTGGCTCGGGGCTGTTTGTGGGGCAGTGGGATGTGAGGGGCAGCAAGGACAAATGTCACAAACCTGTGTGACACTCCAGATCCTCATGGAACCAAGGGGCCATTGTGACACTGTGCTGCCTCATGGAATCAAGGAGACCATTGTGGAACTCGGGGGCCCCAAGGAACCAAGGGTCCGTGGTGACCTTGTGGAGCCCGCAGTGTCACAGAGGAGCCGTTGTGACACAGCGAGGGCGCATGGAGCCGAGGGGCCATTGTGACACATCAGGGCTTTGTGGAACCACAAAGCCATTGTGACATTGCAAGGCCTCATGGAAGCACGGGGCCATTGTGACACTGCAGAAGCAAGGGGGACATTGTGACACTCCAGGGCCTCATGGAACCAAGGAGACCATTGTGACACTGTGGGGCTGCACAAAACCAAGGGAACATGGAACAGGTCTGGCTGGCTGGGGCTCCTGGGGACCACCTGGCAGGTCCGGCTGACCTTCGCATGTCGAGGGCTGCTTCTCACCTGCCCCTGAAGCACTGGGGCTCTGGGCTTTCCTTCCTATGGCAGAGAACTCTCCTTCTCCTCCAGGGGTCTATGGCCAAAACTGGGATTCCATTTCCAAAACTCTGTACATCCAAGGATTGCTCCCCAGGGAAAGTTCCCAGGACAGACAGGTCTGGGTGCCCTTGGCCTCTTGGGGGCTGCCTCTCACCTGCTTTCAAAACACTGGGGCTCAGTGCTTTCCTTCCAATGAATAAGAACCGTTCTTCTTCTCAAGTTATCCATGGTCAAAATTGAGATTCCTCCTCCCAAATTCCATGTATCCAAGGTTTCCTCCATGACAAAAGCTGCCAGGACAAACAGGTCTGGCTCGCTTGGCTTCCCAGGAGCCACCTCTCTTCTCTTCGGCCTTTGAAATTCTTGGTCTCTGTGCTTTCCTTCCTACAGAAAAGAACCGTCCTACTTACCTATGCAGAAATGGCCAAAACTGGGGTTCCACCTCCAAAATTCCCTATATCCAAGGGTTGCTTTCAGACAAAAGCTACCAGGACAGAGAGGTCTGGCTGGCTTGGCCTCTCAGGAGCCACCTCTTTCTTCTTCTGCCATTGAAATGCTGGGGCTCTGTGCTTTTCTTCCTATGGAATAGAACTGTCCTTCTTATCTACACAGAATATTCTTATTACTCTTTCTTTTACTTACTATTCTAAACTTTTCTTTATACCCTTTTAAAGTTTTGAGCCCACCTTGCCTTTCTCCTAATCCTACCTCACAGCAGGAAATTAGTAAGTATATTGTAGTGAGTGCACTGGTAATTAGCCAGCACTGAACCCACCACACTAATTGATGCATTGGCCGAGAAATCTCAAATTGGTGAACCAAAACCACTACAGAAACTTCCTGATGAACTGCCCCAGACAAGAGGGAAATCAAGGCAGAGCCATGGTTTGTCAGGACTTGCTTGATCCTAATGAGCTCCGTGGTGCATTTGGAGCTGAGCCCTGGAACCTCAGGGCCTGAGAGGAGATTGCACAAACCTTTCCAGGAGTCCAAGGCAGACAAAAACCCCAAATTGTCTCAAAGCATTAATGGGACCCACTGAGGTCCATCCCCAACACAGGCTCCTCATGGACTCCCTGGAGGAGAGAATTGGAGGCCAGGATGGCACAAAAACCTCTCAGAGACTCAAAATGGCACAAAAACCTCTCAGTGTGGAAAGGAAAATCCAAAGTACCTGAAAAAAGTTGACTATCTCAAAGCATTAATGAGCCCCACTGAGTGTCAGTGCAAATCTCTCAAGGGACTCGTTAAAGCAGATAATTGGGGCCATGATTGCACAAACCTCTCACAGAGTCTGTAGCAAAAGTGAAACACCAAGTACCTTAAAAGAACTGAAGTATCTTGAAGCATTAATGAGCCCCACTGAGTGTTGTTCCTGACAAAGCCTCTCCAGGGACTAATTACAGTAGATAATTGGAGGCCATGATTGCACAAAGCTCTCAGAGACTCCAAGGCAAAAGCCAAAGGCAAAGTCCTTTGAAAAACCTGCAGTGCCTGGGAGCATTGTGGAGCCCCCAGGGCCATTCCTGAGCAAGGCTCCCCAGGGACTCCTTCCAGCAGATCCTTGAGGCCACTGGGATGTGGGCTAGGGGGGGATGCTGAGGGCAGGACAAGGGGCTGACAGTGCCCAGCCTGGCTGGGGCTGTGCCAGGAGGCCCCAGGGCCTCAGGACAAGGTGTCTCCTGACAGCCCTTGGTGGCACAGACACTGCTGTGCCCCGGGGCACCCAGACTGGGCTTCTCCTGGGCACTGCCAGCCCTGCCAGGGCCCTTGGCCGTGTCCAGCACAGCTTGTCCTGCGTGTCCCACAGCTGCTGCTGTGTCCCTGCAGGCTGCACACTCCCATCTCGCTGCCCCCGCCTTTGCCCTGCATTTCCCTTTCTCTTCTCCCTGATATCTAATGTTGGAACATCTGAGAAGGGTTCAAAGCTGTACTGGGATGGTTTAGACTGGACAGGAGAAAGGGTTTCTTTACTGAGAGGGTGGTCAAGCACTGGAACAGGCTTCCTGGAGAGGTGGCTGATGCCCCAAGCCTGTCAGTGTTTAAGAGGCATTTGGACAGTGCCCTAATGCCTGCTTTAACTTTTGGTGACCCTGGAGGGGTCGGGCAGTTGGACCAGACCCTCATTCTGGTCTGAACTGCAGATCATTCCCAGCGGGACTATCCTGGTCCAGTCTGTCCCATTCCATAGTCATACCTGTGCACGGATCCCTGCACAGCTGTGCTCGGACACTCGTCTGCTCAGCAGCTTCCCCTGGATTCCAGTCTCACAGCTGAGGCACTTGGGCATCTGAGCCCTGAGCCCACAGCCCCATTCCAGGTGCTGGTGCAGACCAGACACACCCCACACCCCCAGACCCCTAAGTCCAGTCCCTCCGGTCACTCTGTGGCCAGCACCGTTGGCAGGTGGGCTCTTTGGTGCCCTCACCCAACTGCTGCCCTCACACCCCCAGGCTCCCATGCTCAGGCAGAACAGAGATTTGCTCACACAGGGGGAGAATTCAAGTTTAATGAGAAGACAGGACAGACTGCTCTGCTTGGGGTCCTCCCCTCACCTTCCCACAAGTCCTGTGCTATCCAAAACTGCTCCTCCTCTTCCTTCATCCCAAAATGTGTCCTACACGCCAGGGCAGCAATCCTCTTAGTCCAAATGGTGACCTGCTCTCAGTGACTTTGGGGTTTCAAATGTGGACACGAGGGCTGATGGCTGTCCCAGGAAAGGAGCTGGGACAAGGTGTCCATTGCTCAGGAGCTGTAATTTGGATTGTCACTTGCCACTGTTCCTCTCAGCTCTTCTCTGTTTTGGAGATGGGCTCTTAATGAGCTGGGGGCTCTCCAGTGATGGGCCTGGGAGCAGCCAGGGCAGAGAATGAACTGAGTTTCTCCTCCTGCCATTGTTGGTGCCCTGTCTGGGTGTGCAGATGAGTCTCTTATCTCTTAACCTGACACAAGCCAGCAGGAGCATCAGTCTCCTGAGGCAGCCCTGTTTGGAGGCTGCACTCACAGGCACTGGTATTGTGCAACAGGTGGCATCAGATTCTTGGGATGGCTTTCCAGAAATGCACCATGGTTAGGGGAAAAGCTTTGTTCTTGCCCTGGCAATGGATTTGTTCAGGGCCAGGATCACAGATTTGTTCCGAAGGCTGTAGATGAATGGATTTAAGAATGGGTACAGGACTGTGTTGAGCAGAGCTACAATTCTGTTGGTCCTCAAGGAAACATCTTCTGCAGGACACGTGTAGAGAGCAATGCAGCTCCCATAGGCAATGGACAAGGTGATGTGATGGGAAGAACACGTAGTCAAAGCTTTCTTCCTCCCAGAGGCTGCTGGAAGATGCAGAACACAGAAAAGGACGCAGGTGTAAAATGCCAGAGTCAAACATAAGGAACCCAGCACGACACACGCTAAGAAGACAGAGTCTATTTTCCAAAGCAGGCTGGTGTCAGAGCAGGACAGTTTGAACAAGGGGGAGTTGTCCCAAAGGAAATGGGGGATCTTGGAGCCACAGAAAGACAGCTCCGAGAGGAAGAACAGCCGGTAGCTCAGACGGACAAAGCCGAGGACCCAAGCAGCAACAACCAGGTGGACACAGAGCTGAGGCTTCATGATGGCAGCATGGAGCAAAGGTTGGCAGATGGCAACATAGCGGTCAAAGGACATGACAACGAGCAGGATGAACTCTGTGCAGCCCAGGGCAAAATAGAAATAGTTTTGGGCAAAGCAGCTGCTTCGTGAGAGAGTGTTGTGACCAGAGCTCAGCATCACAAACAATTTGATGCTTGTGGAGGATGTAAAGCAGATCTCCAGGAAGGCCAGGTTGCTGATGAAAAAGTACATGGGGGTTTGCAGCTGGTGATCCACACACACGAGGAAAATGATGGTTGCATTCCCCATCACTGTTGTCAGGTACATGAGCAGAAGGACCCGAGAGAAAAATACCTGCAGTCTCGGATCAAGCTCTGGGAAACCCTCTAGGATGAACTCAGTAACTGCTGTTTCATTTTCTGGTCCCATGCTGAATTCCAGCTCATCCTGCTGAGACAGGAACATGGCAAAACCAAGTGGGATCATTTCACAGTCTGGACAAACATTTCTATCCTTCCTTCTCTGCTATTTTCTTTTCCTGCAGTCTTGCTATAGAGCACAGAGATTGTGCTTCAAACAGTTCTCACACCCTGATTGTTCTCTTTCCCATTTCAGGTAGAGACCTTAGAGATTTTATTGTGTTCTTTCTACCCTTTCCAAACACTCCCAAAGAATTCTTTCACCAGAACAGAGGATTCTAAGGAACTATTGGCTATTTCCCCCCATTCCTGGGAAATTCCCAGCTCACTCAGACCTACTGCAAACATCTGTCACACCCATGCGCCAAACACCTCTCATCTACAGCACAAACACTAAACGCTGAAATTACACCAAATCTGTGCATTGAACTTCCTTGTTTCTACTTTTCAGTACTTGCCTTTGGACCAGGAGTCCCTGAGGAACTGTTGCTTCCAAAAGAAGCAATCCCAAGTATCTCTTTTGCAACCCTCTGCTTTCTCCCACAGCTTTTTCCTCTCTGTCTCTTCAGGGAAGGAATGGGGAGGGCAGAATAGGGACCAAGTAGAACTTGGATTTTTAGTACTCTAAATGAGGACTGGAATTTATTATGGATCCACACAGAGTGTCACAATCTGAGCTGTCCCCTGTCTGCACCAAAATGAACCTGTGCAGAGCAAGGGAAAAGTGCCAGGAAGAGATTTGTAATTTTTGTTTTATGTGCCAGTTGGTAGTACCCAGCCTCCAAATGTTCTATTGTCTCCACTGGCTACAGAGGGAGCCTCGAGAAAACAAATTCTCCTGGGTGCCTGCAGGGGGGTAGATGAAACTCACTTTTCAAGTCTCAAATCCCTGATTAATTAAGTAATTAAGTTACTCTGTTTTGAAACCAAAATACACAGCTAAGAAAAGATGTATGAGAAAAAATATATGCAATAAAGACTGGTGTTCTCCTTTTCAGGTTTTTTGATTTGCTTTTCAACATGGAGAGGAGCAGAGCAGATGACTTTGAAAATAGGATTATTTAAAATGTCAGGGGAGAAGAGGAGAGGGAGGGTCTGAAGCAGTGAAACAAAGCTCTGTTCATGTGCAACCAGAGCACTGAAGTTATCGGTCCCCTGGGTGGCCCAAGGGCTCTCCCATCGCATTGTCCACCCAGAGCAGAGGAGAGCCTGGTCTGAGACAGGCCATCAACTTGAAACCAAGTGACTGAGTTCAGTCAAGAGCCCTCAAAATGAACCAACTCTAAAATGAGCACAAATGAGTCACCTTCAAAATTAACTGTGGGACTGAAATGTTTGGGAGCTCTCCAGGTGGCGACTCGGGGCAGCCCTAGAGATGAGCAGATCCTGCTGTGCCCAGGCCGATTCTTGTGCATAAATGCAGTGATCCCCACCCTGGGTGGAGGCTCTGACTGCTTCAGAGACCCCCCTGTAGCAGCTTCTGCCGCACAGCTGAGTAAAACTGAGCAAATTCCAATTCCATAGGATGCTTCCACACTCCAGAGACCACAGGGCAGGCGGATTATCAGAAGCAATCGGAACAGCTGTAAGTGAAGCCACATTTGATGCAGTTGAAGGCTCTGTTGCAAAGGACACTCTTCCAAAGTGAGTTATTCCACAATTCAGTCAATCTTTCCCCTGAGGGCTCATCAAAGAAGAGCAGAGGAAGGAAGAAAAGAGACTTGCTGTTAATCAATGTGCACACTGTAAGAAAGAGAGGGGTTTGAAAAGGGACTGTCCGCAGGTACAACACGAAACTCCCCTCTCGTGGCCATCACCGATGGTCACTGCGGGGGACCAGAGGATTCTTTCCCAGCAGAACATCCGGTCACAGCTAAGCTGGGACAATGAGGAGGTCAATGAGGAGTTAGGATTTTTAGTGGCTACAGGAGCTGCTTGCTCTGTGCTAAATACAGTAAAAGGAAACTTGAGTAATGATTCTATAACAACCATTGGTGCAACAGGGAGTCATGAAACTCAGCCATTTTTCCAGCCCATTGATTTTAAATTAGGAAAACAATGGGTGACTCCCCAGTTTTTGTATCTACTCAATTTACTTAAGCCTCTCCTTGGACAATTTATTGGAAAACCTGAATGCTAAAATCAAGATTTAAATGGCAAAATGCAGGTTATTACTCCAAAATCTAATTATGTGGAAGCCTCTGTTTTTACACTCCAATCTTCAGATGTGATCCATCTGCCATCTGTATCACTTGAGGATGCAGTAAATCTGGTAGTCTGGACTGGAGAGGTGCCCCAGTGACCCAGAAAAGCAAAGCCTGTGAGAAACAAATTGAAACCCTGAGCAGGACCAGTAAGGCAGAAGCAATATGCTTTGAGAAAAGAAAGTTGTAAGGGGTTATTATCCCTTGGATAGGTTTATAAAAGAAAAGGAAGATTAGATCTATAAAAGAAAAATTTATAGAATAAGGCCTGTTGAAGGAATATGAATCCAAATTTAAGAGCCTTATTTTGCAGTTAAGAAGGCAAATGATGAGGATTAGTGGCTGGTACAGGATCCTAGAGCCATAAATGAGACAGTAGAAGATATACACCCGTCCATAGCAAATCCTTGTACCTTGCTAACAACCTAGAGTGAAAAATTAAAATGGTTGACAGTGTAGAATTCGAAAGTGGCTTTTTCTGTATCTCTTGGAGTAGTGAAAGTCAAGAAATATTTACTTCTGAATGGGACAGTCCAAACACAATGAGAAGAGCCCAGCTGACTTGGCCAGTTCTACCACAGGAGTTTAAAAATACCCCCGTGATATATGGAAACCAAGTGGCAAAAGAACTGGAGGAATGGAAACATCAGAACCCTCTTTGGAGTCTTGTTCCAGTCTGGAGATGGCATTCATCTCTGAAACTGAAACTCAGCAGCAGTTCAGGGATCAGACTGTGGCATTGTGGAATTTTGTGGGACTAAGTGGATACAGAGTACAAACAGTCCAGAGCACAGAAGCCTGCCTGGGATTCAAAATCCTCCAGGGACAAAGGAGGTTGGGACAGGAAGGAAAAGAAGCAATTTGGCAAGTCCCACAGCCACGAACAATGAGAGAGTCACAGGCATTTCTCGGGGTGTGGGATGATGTCAGCTGTGCATCAGCAATTATGGGCTGCTGCTAAAGCCTCTGTGTGAGCTCAGGCAGCTCAGCAGGGCTTTATAGTCTGGACTGGTGTGGCATGGGCTGCCTTTTCACAGCTCCAGCGAGCCCTCATGCGGGCCCTGCTTTGGGGCTCTCAGACCCCATGGACCCATTGGTTCTGCTTTTTCCATGTGAGAGACAAAACCCAGCACGGGGAGTGCTGTCACAGTTCGTGGGGACCGGAGCAGGGCTGTGCCTACTTTTCACAGCAACCAGACAATGTCAGCCAGAGCTGCTGGGCTGTCTGAGGGCAGTAGCAGCTGTTCTTCTCTTCATCAAGAAAGCTAAAGAACTGACTTTGGGACAGAGTGTTGTAGTTTAAAAATTCTTTCAATGCACAGCTCAAGATGAAACCTCCTGGGGAGGTTTCAGATGAAAATCCGGGGGATTTAAAGAAATCTGGACCAAATTTCCTTCATGGTTACCCAGCTGGGTTTGGCTAAAACATCTGTTTATAATGGTCACCACAATAATTGCTGTATGGATTTAGCTTGCATCACAATTCAGTGTTATAGTGCCCTACACTATAAAACAAAATAGAGATATTGAGAGACCGGTGCCCATAAGGAACTGAGTCTCAAGAAAAGGGGGGACTTGATGAGGGTAGTAGAACAGAACAGCACAACCTTGGAGGAACAGATAAAGGATGTAACTCATGCAAAGCACAAGCAGGATGCCAGCTCTGCTCTGCAAGGCTGACAAAGCAGAAGTTATGCAAAGCAATGATATTGCCCTTACTCAAAAGCAGGAGTTGAGGAACAGCCATCTAAAAAGGACACTGGATGTTGGAGACAGACCCCAAAGAACCACATAAAGACTTCTGATAAGGGGTGCAACTATGTCAAATAAAGTCAAAGGAAGTGGGGATAGCTCATGAATATGTAATCAGTGTGTCTGCAAAAAATTCTTCACTCGATGCTCACTGCACTCAAATGGATATAGGATTAGCCAAATGACTGCCATGCTGTATGTAATAAAGAATATCTACTTTCAAATACTCAGAACTGTGTGAGAAGGTTTCTATCCAGCACATTTCAGTATCAGTGCTGTCCTTGACTCCATTATGCCCCACAGTTTCACAATGGCCCCTTGGTTCCATCAGGCCCTGCTGTATAACAATGGACCCTTGGTTCTGTACTCTCAAAATGGCCTCCTTGGTTCCGCACTGCCACAATGCTCTCCTTGGTTCCACGAGGCCTTGGTGTGTCACAGCAGCCCCTTGGTTCCATGAACTGCCATCGTGTCACCCGCCCTCTTGGATCTGCAGTATCACAATGGACAATTGGTTACAAGCAGCCCCGCTGTGTCACCATGAATATTTGGTTCCAAGGGGCCCCACAGTGTCACAACGGCCCCTTGGTTCCACGAGGCCTCGCTGTATAACAACGGCCCCTCAGTTCCATGAGGTTTTGTTCTGTCAGCAATGGTCTCCTTGGTTCTGTAGGGTGAAAATGGCTGCTTGGTTCCATAAGGTTCTCAGTGTCACAGGGGTCTCCTTGGTTCCATGAGGCTCTGCAGTGTCACAATGTCCCACAGTTTCCAGGAGCTTCTGTCCTATCAACCATGTCCTTTGTTCCAATGAGGCCCCACAAGGTCACAGTGGCCCCTTGGCTCCATGAGGTTCCATAGCCTAAGCTGGTTGCCTTGATTCCAAGAGATTCTGCTGTGTCACAATGGCCCCTTGGTTCCATGAGGTTCCACAGCATCACCATGGTCTCCTTGGATCCACAGTATCTCTATGGACCGTTGGTTCCATGCAGCCCTGCTGTGTCACACTGGTTCCTTGGTTCCATGAAGCGTCACTGCATAGAAATGGAATCTTGGTCCCACAAGGTTCTGCACTGTCACAATGGTCTCCTTGTTTCTGGACTGTAACAATGGACCCTTGGTTCCACGGGGTTTCAGGATGTCACAATGGTATCCTTGGTTCTGGACGGGAACAACAGAGCCTTGGTTCCACGAGGTTCCATGATGTCACAATGGTCTCCTTGGTTCTGGACTGTAACAACGGACCCTTGGTTCCACGAGGTTCCAGGATGTCACAATGGCCTCCTTGGTTCTGGACTGTAACCATGGACCCTTGGTTCCACGAGGTTCCAGGATGTCAGAATGATCTCTATGGTTCTGCACTGTAACAATGGAGCCTTGGTTCCACGAGGTTCCATGATGTCACAATGGTCTCCTTGGTTCTGGACGGTAGCAATGGAGCCTTGGTACCATGAGGAACCTCCACCTGCCTGGGAGGGCAGCTGGAGCAGCCCAGGGCCCTGGGGCTCTCTCCCTCCCACACAGGAGACCCTCACTATATCCCTGGGAAAACTGCAGCAGGCAGTGCTACAACTATACCTCTCAACCTCCATCCCTCCTTCTGCTGGGAAACTCCCCCCACCCAAGGGGACATAGCCAGTCCCTCTCAGGACACACTGGAGCCTTGCTCCTGCCCTCTGCCCTTTCCCCACCATGAGCTCCCTGTGCAGTATCTCACGGGTTTTGGGATGTGTCTTCCACGGAGGGACCCCAGCAGGACTGCTCAGTACCCGAGTGCCCTGAGCCAGCTCGGGATAATTCCTCTGGGCTGTGCCGGTCTTGTCCGGGCTGTGCCTGCACTGCCAAGCAGCAGAGAGGGCAGCTCAAGCCTCAGCAGGGCTCAGGCCCAGGGACACAGCAATTACCTCCAGTGACTGTGCCTGGCATCGCCTCCCTTCCTGCAGCAGAGGCTGCCAATGAGCCACTGCTTCCTCTGGGAAACTCAGCCTTCAGCACAGCCTCTCTGTCCATCTCTGGAGAAGGGAAAAGGGACAGCTGGATCAGGTGGGCCTGTTCCCCAACAGGAAAATGGCATCTTCAGGAGGCAATGCTTGTCAAAGACATTAATAAGGTTCAGGAAGTCATCCAAGCTTTGGAACGGAGGGCAGGGCCCTCCCATCTCCCAACCACCACCCCTCTTTATCTGGTGGTGACCAGGAAATTGCAGGGGATCTCAGGGTGTGCGTGGCCCATGGTGCAGTTTGGGCTCCCTGTCAGCTGCTGCCAAATGCCTTCCTGCAGAGGCTGGGGAGAAGCTGCAGCCAGGCCAGGCTGGGAAACAGCCCTGCAGGCCGTGAAAGCAGCAGCGGGGCAGCCAGGCTGCCATGGATCCCTTCCCTCTGTGCCGGGCACGGCGTGTCCAGATGTGCAGGGAACGCCCCCAGCTGCTGAGTCCCAGGGGAACGCTGAGGGAAATGCACCCACCATGGCATTATTATTTTTAGTGCTATAAACCAGCATTGCTTCAAGCTTCACAGCCACAGTCCTGATTTGTGGCTCACTGCATGGATGCCTGTCTGAATTAAAACAATGTTTGTGAGGCAGCTGAAGAGCTTAGACCTCAGAGATTAAAATTCCTGGGAGGAGGAAGAGGAAGAAAGGATAAAATCCTGTTTCGAAGGCTGTTTCTTCATTTCTAGGATGCCAGAAGTATGGTAGAATACAGCTGTCTTCAAATGTCATTTAATTACAGAAAAACCCTCTACAGGGCCAGACACCAGGACAAATTACTCGACACCTTGCCTCACAATGCATCAACTTTAATACTAGTGAGAGGTAGACCTTAATTACAGTCTGATTCGAGCAAATCCACATTGTGTGAATGGCAGGAAGAATTTGCTTGTGAACAGATGAATATGTCCCACTCGATAATGAACAAGATTTGCCTTGACTTGGAAGAAAGTAGACATGGAAAAATGCAGTATTTGGGTTTTATCCAGTGAGAAATGGGGCAAGAAGCTGTAACAACTTAACTGTCTTACAGAACACAATTCTGATACCGCCAATAGGGCACCCACACAAAGGGATCATCAGGACATTCCTTTCTTTCTTAACATGGGATGGGCAGCAAAATGCTGGCATTTATCTGAACTGGAAGCTGTGTTCCTCTCCTCTTTCTCCTTGAGCACACTGTGTGTTATTTGCAGACTTCACTGCCCAGCCCATCAATCCTCTCTTGGCCATTTGCTAAACGGCACAACTGCCAAAATACAGGTGCCAGCATAATCACCCCAGCACTAATCCCACACTGCTTTGATGGAGCACAGGAGCACAGAATGGCTTGGGTTGGAAGGGACATTTAAAGGCCATCTAGTCCAATGCCCTGCAGTGAGCAGGGACACCTTTGACTAGGTCAGGTTGCTCAGAGCACGAGCTGGAATGACTGCAGGGATGGATGTCCACCTCTCTGAGCAACCTGTGCCAGGGTTTCAAAACCTACAGTGTAAAAAGTGGGTTTCTTTCATCTCGTCTGAATCAACCGTCCTTTGGATTAAAACCATTCCCCCACAGTCTGGTCACAAAAGGCCCTTACAAAAAATTCTGTCCCATCTCTTTTACCAGCCCACTTAAGGTACTGAAAGGCAGCAATCAGGTCTCCCTGGAGTCTTCTCTCTTCCAGGCTGAACACCCCCAGCTCTCCCAGCATGTCTCCAAAGCAGAAGGGCTACAGCCCTCAGAGCATTTTGTCCCTCCTCTGGACTAGAGCCAACAGAACCATGTCCTTCCTGTGCTGGGGACCCAGAGCTGGATGCAGTACTCTGTCATGGTAGAGACGGAGACAATACAAAGCAACACCCTCCATTTCCAGAAGGCTTCAAACCCTGTTTTTATTCTAGCATGCATGCCTTTTCGACATTCTTACAAAGCTCCTAAGTTTACACTTTACTCATTGGTCACGAGAGACAAGCAAAGTGCTTATTGGAATAGGCAGTTGCAGGTTTCTCTTATTTATCCTTCTTCCCTTCTTGGTTTCTATGTCAACAACCTTGGTAGAAAATTCTTTCAGGGGTAAACATAGATCCTCATATCAAAATTCTCTTGGGCATGGCCGCAAAACAACCCCTGCTGCTTCTTCCTCCGCCTGTGTTTGGGCTGTGCTGGTGGCAGAGCCAGCCAGGTTGTGCTCTGCGTTCCAAAGGCTCTTGAGAGTGGGCATGAAAAGCGCTGCGTGCACAGTGGAGACTCCTGGAAGGTGCTGGCAAGAGCGTCCTGCGGGAACAGGGCTCTGGGCTCTGGCTGGAACAGCCTGGTTTTGCTGCTGTGACCCCAGGCAGGAGGTGAGGCAGGTGAAGAGGCAGCAGGCAGCCTGTGTTTGTAGAGGGCCTGGGGCTGCACCTCTGAACCTCCACCTGGAAACACACTTGGGGGAATAGGAGCTACAGCTGGAGTGCCTGTCCTGAAAGGACCTGAAGTCATTCAGCCTTGCCAGCTTTTCTTAAGAGTGTCTTGGTGTTCCCCAGGAAAGCTACACGTTTGGGGAAATGCCTTTGGAAGAAAGGGGCTTGCTTCTCAAGGGAAGTGCTTCCCAGGGAGCTCCCAGTCAGGCAGGTGCAAGTGTCCCCCTTTGTCTCTCTGTGGTCCTTTCAGTCTTTGAGGCTTGTTGCACTTGGCAGAGGGGCAGGGCAAGGGAGAAGGCTGTGAAGAGCAGGTTTGGCATCCGCCTGGACCTGTGGAGACCAACCCAAGCACCTGCAGCAGGGTGTGTTCCCCCCTTTGGACAGAGGCTTGAGCAGCAGCATCTCTGTCCAGCCACGAGCCCCAGAGCTCTCTTTGAGAGCTGTGAATTAAAAGGCCTTTATGCACACACTTTTCACATCTTCCCTGTCTGCTGGGTTTCAACTCTTGGCAATATGCATTTGCCTCTTGCTTGGTGGATGCGGCTGTGGCCCAGGGCCAGCAGAGAGCTGGGCTGTGAGGGCCAGGCAGCGTGGAGAGTCTTGGCTGATCTTGGTGTGTCCCTGGCCTCAGAAAAGGCTGGGAAAGTTTACCTCCCAAGGCATCCTGCTCATTGGCTCTCCCCGTGCATCTTGGAGAGAGCAAGGTAGGCATTTCTGGCAGCTGGGCATCAGCAGGCCTTAAAGTGGGGCTGTGTTGTGGAGCGAGCCCAGCTGAGATACCCTGAGGGGAGCCCCGTGCTCCTTGCTCCCCTGTACTGACACATGAGCGTTTCTCTGGTTTCGGGATGACCCTGGCTGTGTCAGGGGGTGCTACGTGGACACGAGACAGCCGGTCCCGTCCCGCTGGGTCCCAGCAGTGCCTCGCAGCAGTCCTGCATCCACGTCAGGATGCTGGCCAAGAGAGGTCTTGGAAGCTGAGGCAGCTGATTTTAAGCTTGTGCAGTGCCTACAGGTCAAGGCCAATGGAGTTCCCTCAGGATACAGCAGTCCTGAGGGGTCTCCCTTATTCAAAGAAATCGGCAGACAAATGCACTGTCTGCCAAAAGCCCTTTTACTGACCTGGCAGGAGGGCAGGGGTCTGCACCCACTGGAATGTTTCTCCACCACCTATAAATTTCAGTGGGTTGATGTAGGAATTGTATCAAACATACCGTCCATCTTTACACTGCTGAGGTGATTCGATAGGCAGAGGGTTAGAAATACATTGTGTCAGATTGCTGTACTTGAAGCTGATGTCCAGGCCCTGGCCAGGAGCCGTCTCCATGCCCCAAAGCAGCACAAAGTCTTCCTCATGGCTTCCCTGCACAGGGCTGACTCCACACCTGCCCTTAGTTCTTCTGCTAGACTATGGCTAAAGCTTTTTGTCAAGTCACTCTCAGGTCAAGTTAGGCCTGCCAGGTTTTTCTTATGCTAACTGGTGCTAAGTACTTAGGTAGGTCTGTGCTAATTACTTGTTTACTCATGTGAATTGCTTGTGCTTCCTTCTGTCAAACAAAGGCCTCGTTTCATTGCCAAAGGTGCCTGAGGCCACCCACTCCTTGTGGCAGCAGTTGCTTTCCTGTGGAATGTTCTACCTCCCCAAGAGTAAAGAGGGAGCTGGAGAAAGAGCTTGCCAGGCTGCTCTCCATCCTCTCCAACCAGCACTCGTGGGTCAGTGGAGAAGTCCGAGCTGAGCGCAAAGGTGCAAATGGAACAGCCGTGCACAGGAAGGCTCGGTGGGAAGGATGATCCAGGAACCACAGGCCTGGCAGCCTGAGCGTGCTCCAGGGGAAGGCCTTGGAGCAGATCCTCCTGAGTGCCATCCCACGGCACCTGCAGGGAACCAGGGCGTCTGCTGGAGGGTGGGGAAGCTCTGCGGAGGGACGGGGACAGCTGGGGCTCCTGGCGGGGTGTTGAGGGATCTGTGCGGGAGTTTGGGGGGGTTGGTGCTGGTGGGGTGTTGGAGAAGGAGTTGTGTGGAAGGGGAGACATCTAGGCTGGAATTTGAGTCAGTTGGAAGGCAGCATCTGTGCTTTGGCACAGCTTTGGTTAAGGAGGGCAGAAAGAATATCTGTGACTTTTCCTCTTCATGGTCCTGATTCTGCTGCAGGGAACAAGAGGGGAGAGCTGCACTTTACTGGCCACTTAGATATCTGTACTAGGGGAGGATTAGCCCTTTTGCCATCTACTCATTTCTTTGGGCTACTTTTGTACCACTGAGTGGACTTTCATTTCTTCAGAGCTTTTTTCCTTAAGAGAATTAGGATATTATCATCCCTTCATAGAAAACCAAAGAATGGCCCTTGTTTTTGCCCTTTTTTTGTGTAGTCTTATGTTCTGTAAAGTGATCCTCAGTGGATGAGGTTAAAGCAAATGAGTTGCTGCTTTGAGATGGGAAGCAAAATTCCAACTATTCACCTCCTCACGCCATCCAAATTAATTTGGGAAGTTTGCAAATATTTGGAACTACTTGAGTTGAACAATGGGAAGGAAAGCTTTCCTGAAGTGAGGATTCTTACTTGCCAGATTCTTCTGTGCCTTTGCCACTAAGGTGTTTTTGTGCTGAAGGCAATAACTTCAATGAGAAAATAATTTCAGCATGGGGTAAGAGCTTCTGACAGAGACCAAGTGTTGCCAGCAGTTGCTCCAGGTGCTCCTGCCAAGAGCCCCTGCAGGCAGGAGCGCAGCCCCCAATGCACGTGGGCTTTGGCTCCCTCTGGCGCAGAAGCCCCCCACGGGCACAGGTCTCTGGGGCAGGAGAAGGGCACCAGAGCTGCCAGGGCTCGGGGGGTGGCAGGTCTGCTGGGGCAGGGACTCTGCCACACCTGCTGATGTCAGCGCTCCCCGGGCCCCAGGGCTCCTAGCAGCATTGGTGCCCTGGCCCACACGTTCCTTGTCTGTGTCACACCCGCGGGTTTAGGATGGCCACCAGCCGGGACGTGTCCCAAGGAGGCCGTGCCAGCTTCTGTGGAAGGCCCCGTGCCCTTCCCAGCACAGCTGCGTTGGCAGCCCTGGGGGCTCCTTCTGCTGCCCTGAGCCCGCAGAGCAGGGCAGCGTTTGCTGATGGTTTGAGCCGTTCCTAAAGACCCTGTCAGGCTGTCTTAGACACTTGGGGTGAGGAATTCCTTCCAACCTGGGCCACTTTGGGTGGGCTGGGGTCAGCCCCAGGGCAGGGGGCAGTGTGTGCAGGGCCCCTTTGTGACACGGTGCTGCGTGGTCACCGTGGCATGGAACGGGACAGCGTGTCCAAGGGCCCTTTGTGACATGGGGTGACACAGGAGCTGGCAGTGACAAGACCGCGCCACAGTGCTTGGAGCACACGACAGCACAGGACAGGACAGAGCGGTGCCGTGAGGAGCCCCCGCACAGCGCACTCGTTCGTGTCTGACCCGGAGCTTTTCCCAGGCGTTATTCCTGGAACTGACCTTGAGGCCAGACCACAGGACTTGCTGACCTGTGGCCTTCCCGAGGCTTCTCTTCTGCAGGTGCCCTTGAGGGCAGACCGTGGGACTTGGTGCCCCGGAGGCATCTCCCATCCCTGCCACCGGTGCCCTCGAGGCCAGACCACAATCAATCCTTGACAGGATTCTCCTGTCCTTGTGGCAGGAGCCCTTGAGACCAGAGTGCAGGACTTGCTGTCCTGTAGCCTTCCTGAGGCTTCTCTCTTGAAGGTGCCTTCCAGGCACGACTGCAGGACTTGCTGACTCGGAGCTTTTCCGAGGCATCTCTCCTGCAAGTAGCCTCAAATCCAGTCACTGCCATGGAGCAGAGATCCCTGAGAGTGCCCAAGCTGGCCTGGGTGCAGGAGGAGGAAGAAGGCCCTGGAGCTGCCCCAGTAGAGGAGATCAAAGAGGTGGTGCGGTTCAAGACTCTACAGGAGGGTGAGTGGCAGAGCTGGGCTTAGGGTTGGTGCCTGCAGCCAGCTTGGCACCACTGCATCCCATCCCACTGCATCCCATCCCATGGCATCCCATGGCATCCCATGGCATCCCATGGCATCCCATGGCATCCCATGGCATCCCATCCCATCCCATCCCATCCCATCCCATCCCATCCCATCCCATCCCATCCCATCCCATCCCATCCCATCCCATCCCATCCCCTGGGGACATGCCCACGGACAGGACGGAAGAGGGGCCGGGCAGACACCCCGCAGCGGCCGTGCTCCATCCCCTGGGGCATCCCGGGGCTGTCCCTGCCTGGGGAGCGCAGGGCTGGGCTGTGTTCTCCGGCCTCTCCCGCAGCCCCTCAGCTCTGGCTGCGCTCGCTCTTTGCCAGATGCAGCCGTGGACCGCACACAAGAGCAGGACCCTGCCCGTGGCCTCTTCCGCAGAACAGCGCAGGTACCTGCAGCCATCCCCACCTGGGCTGGGCCTGCTGGCACCGCTCAGCCGAGCACCGTGCTTGGAGCATTCCGTGGAACACCCCTGGCTTCCTGCCCTTCTCCTACACCTGGTTTGCAAATTCATCAAGAGGATTCAGGAGGAAGAGACCCACACCATGGGCACAGGGCTCAGAGCATATTCACACACCTTCAAAGCCAAGACCTGTGCTGTCCTGCTGGATATGCTCCTAGAGGGGGGGTTTTGCAATCCAAAGCAAATAAGCAGCCTGTGGCCCAGGGTTTGATCCTCCCAGGAATTGCTTGGCCTCCCAAGCCATGCCCGCTGGTCACTGGAAGCCTTTGAGGCCATGGCAGTGTGGTGGGGAGGGAAGCACTTCTCTGGGGAAGCTGGGGACATTCCTCCCTCTGGCAGCTTTCCAAGTCTCCCCGTGCCTTCTCCAGCTGCCCGCCATGGTGAGGTACATCCACCAGTGGCTCATGGACAATCAGTTTGCTGAGCACAGGCTGAACAGGGCCCTGCTGGATCTCACCAAAGAACAGCCCACTGACGTAGTAATGATGCTCCTGCATGTGGCCCCACCCTGTGACAGGTATGGGGCCACCTGCCCAGAGGGCTCAGGGCTCCCCAGCCCATCTGCACAGCCTGTGCCAGGTGTCTGACCAACAGAGAGTCCCCAGGGCCCTCTGGCTGCTCCCCTTCAGATTCTGGCCTGAGAAATGCCTGCAGCCTCGGGAGAGATGTGATGGGCGAGGCCCCTGTCAGTCAAAGCAGGGGCTGGTCCATTCACCCAGTACAAGCCAGCCTGCACTGTGACACACAGCAACAGAGTGCCAGGCACAGCTGCGGGTGCTCCCCGTGAACCTCAGCTCTGGGACCCCTGTCTGCCCCAAGCTTCAGGGGCTGCAGTGGGAGCCCGGCTGGGCTCTGCCCTGGGGCCATCCTGCAGGGACAGCTGCAAACAGGGAGCATTCCCTTGCCACCAAGAGCCAAGCCAGGGCTGCAGGGCAGCTGCTCCAGCCCGGGCTGCACTGCTGAGTGCTGTGCTCTGGGGCTGGGGCTCCCCGCACAGGGGACTGGACTGGTGTGCCAGAGGAGACAGAGAAGCTGCAGCTTCAGCCTAACTGAGGTGGGGGCATGGGCTGGGTAGAGTGGGGAGGCCCAAGGGGATTCACAGAGCTCATCCTGCTGAAAGGACAAGGAAAAGGGAGTGGGAGCTCAGCAGTGAGGAGAGCTGAGGGCTGGAGAGCAGCTCTGAAGGACACTAAAATCCAACCAGACCTCTGAGACATTGCTGTTCCTCAGCCAGTGGCAGGATGAGTCCCGAGGTCGGGGGCTCAGCCTTCCTCGTGGTGAGGGGCACCAAGGAAGGCAGCAGTGTGATGGAGACTGCCACGGGCTGGGAATTAACTGGAGGAAAAGAGGGAGCAGATGGGGAGTAAAAGGCAGGTGGGAGAGAGAACTGTTCAGAGAAGGGCTGAGCTACAGCTTGAGCAAGCTGCAAAATGGCAGCTGGGGTCATCCCAGATTGATTTCATTTCAGAAGTTATTGAACAAGTTTATTTTTTGGGTGGTGGCATGTTTTCCCTGGGAGGTGTACACTCTGCAAACTTGAGCTGTGTTGCTGAAATGCTCAAGCAAGGCTGTGCTGCAGGGCACACCATTTCTTCTTTGGCTGATTCTGGCCCGGTGCTGAGCTCCAACAGAGCCCTGGCAGAGCCCAGAGCAGCCTCAGCACCCGCAGAGCCCGGCTGCAAGGAGAGAAAGCAGAAAGCGCCCGTCAGCTGAAGGCTCCTGTCCCCTTGTCCCAGCCGCCCGCGGTGCCCAGGCCATGCTGGCCGTGCCCAGAGCGGTGCCCAGAGCTGCCCATCACTGCTGCCTTTGGCAGCAGAGCAGGAGGGCAGGACATGTGCCCAGCCTGCAGCCAGCCACGGCACATCCAGCCCTCAGCAGCTGCCCAGAGCAGGATGCTCCTGTGCTCGCTGCCATCTCCCCAAAGCTCTGATCCCACCATGCCAAGCAGACGGGACCCACCTGACGCCATCCACCGCTGGAAGAAAAGCTGGTCCCAAACGATGTCCTCAGCCTTCTCCAAGGGCACGGCCCATCCACGCCGCAGCTGCTCCCAAGCACTTCCCCATCCAGACTGGACCCCACCTAGAACGCTTCCTCCAGAAAAACACACAACAATGTTAGAAAATATATTAGAGACAAAAAGGGGAAACAAGAAAAAAGGTCAAAAATCTTCTCTCTGTCAGGGGCTTGAGGAAGGCCCAACCCCTGCATGCCAGGGAAAAACCCACCCACAGGTGAGGGAAGCCCAGGCTTTCTCCCTTCCCCCCTGCACTGCCCCCCAAAATAACGGTGATCCCAAAGCAAACAATGGCAGTCAAGCAGCCCAAGCCCTTCCTTGCCTGCAAAGCAAAGCAGCCCCTGCACAGGTTCTGGAGTCCCACCTCTGCTCCCACCATGGGGGTTGGTTTGTGTCGGGCTGGCTGCCCCAGCCCCAGCCCCAGCCCGGGGCACGGTGGGTGCTGGGGGCTGTTGGCAGGGCCAGGAGCCCACTCCCATTTCGTACCCACCCCAGCCCATGCCCCCAGCCCTGCCAAAAGCAGCCTGGCAGCCGACTGAAGGATCAGCTGCATCCGCCCCAGCAAAGGGGGAACCTTTGGCTCCCAGCCAGGCTGAGCAATGCCCAAATCTGGGAGCATCCCCCTGCGTGTGGACTCATCTGCAAATTCCCTGTGGGGCCTGGCTTTGGAGAAGGTGCCAGAATCCAAGTCCATCATCTTCAGCTGGCCAGGCCGAGGAAGAGATGGTCATCCTTGAGGTTGTCCTCGGTGTCTCCAGCAGCAGCAGCCCCACCTGGTGCAGCTTCTCCAGGGGCTCCTTCTCCTTCCCTGGGGCCAGACCAGGCTGTCAGGGTTCTGCCCAGGGCCCCAGCTGTCAGGGAACCAGGACAAGCAAAACCCGGGGGATGGTGGCCACCAGTGCTTGCCACACCAGGTCTTCAGCTCAGCTCCAGCCCAAGAGCTGCGTGTTCCCTTCTGCTGACCCCTGCTCAGAGCTACAGGCAGCACAAAACCTGTCTGGTTGGCTTTGCCACTGATTGCCAAGAGATGTGTGGAGCTGTTACCTGCCAGGCCCCTGGATCCAACTGTGCATGTGGAACTCTCCCATCCTCTAGGGCAGAGGAACACCCTGCACCCAAGGATCACGGAAAAGCTCTTCTAAGGACGGCCTGTCCAAGGGCTGCATGGACAAACACCTCTTAATGACATCCTGGCACTCTGGGGAGAGAAACCAGGAATCACCAGTCAGTTGGAGAAGTTGCCCCCCTGTTCCCATGCCCAGGCCATGCTGGGTGTGCCCAGAGCTGGGCCTGAACTTCCCCATGGATTCTCTGTTTGGAGGAGAGCAGGAGAGCAGGACTTGTGCCACCTCCTCAGCAGCTGCCAGAGCGGGATGCCCACGAGCTGCTGCTGTCTCCCAGCACTGGTATTGCCCCCGTGGCCCGAGATGAGGATCCACCTTGAGAGAGCCGTCGTGGGAACAAGATCCGCCCCCAGATGATCTCCTGGCCCCTCCTGAACGGGTGCTTGCCCATGACCAGGTGGCACAGCAGGAGGCCCAGGGACCAGATGGTCGCTGCCTCGCCGTGGTAGCGTCGGTGGTGGATCCACTCTGGTGGGCTGTAGGACAGGGTTCCTGTGGAACACAGACAGAGTTCAGCAGGGGGATGCTGCTGCTCCCAGAGCCTGGCCCCAGCACCCCTGGGCATGTGGGGGCTGCCCCAGTGGCACACGGGGTGACCGCTGCCCTCTCGCCAGCACCTGGGACTTGTGTACAGACTCGGGGCTGGAAAAGAAGCCACTGGTGCTGAAAGAGGGCAGCAGAAACCCTGGGAAGGCCCAACAATGACACACAAAAGAAAAACTCATCCAGTGGTGGAGAAACCCACTCGACTCCCTGCCTGCACAGCCCCCCAAAAATGTGAACAAGTCAAGGCAAACACGGGGAGCAGAGCAGTCCAAGCCCTTCCTCGCCTGCACACAAAACCGTCCGGGGCACGGGGTCAGACCCCCCTCTCTGCTACCCCCATGGGGGTTTTTGTCGGGCTGGCTGCCCCAGCTCCAGCCCCAGCCCAGGGCACAGTGGGTGCTGAGGGCTGTCGGCAGGGCTGGGAGCTGGACCCCCTCACACCCCCACCCAAATCAACCTGGCTCCAGCATTAATCCCATCCCAGCTGCAATAGGGGGAGCCCCGGTGCTGCACCCCGGCTGGGCCATGAGATGCCCAGGAGCATCCCCTGGCAGGGCTCACCTGCAAACTGGGTGTAGGCTGTGTCTTGGAGGAAGGCGCCACAGCCAAAGTCGATCAGTTTCAGCTGCCCGGTGGCCAGGTCGAGCAGGATGTTCTGGGGCTTGATGTCCCTGTGCAGGACCCCGCAGCTGGTGCAGTGCCGCACGGCCTCCAGCACCTGGCGGAACAGCCCCCGCGCCTCCTCCTCCGGCAGGAACCTCCGCTCCGCCAGGAAACCCGACAGGTCCTGGCACTGCTCCGGGCGCTCCAGCACCAGCAAGAAGCTGTCGGGGAGCTGGAGCCACTCCAGGAGCTGAATGACACCAGCGCAGCCAGAGGACACCTTGGCCAGCAGCACGATCTCCAGGGGTGCGCTGGTGCCGTCGGGCTGCGGGAGGAGCGCGATGCCGTCAGTGGGGCTGAGGCCGTGCCGGGGCTGGGGAAGCCCTCAGCCAGCCCGGGATGCTCTGCATGCCCCGCTCAGCCCACGCCCGCTCTCCCTGCAGGGCTCCCGGCAGCTCCCACCCTGCCGGGCCCCGGCTCATCCCCGCCCGGCACGGCCCGGCTTCTGCCGCTGGCCCCGCTCACTCACCAGCTCGCCCCAGTGCCGGATGCGATCCCGCGGCACCCTTTTGATGGCCACCTGCGACCAAGGGAGAGCAGCGGGTTCAGCTCGCCCCCCGCCTAGCCCAGCCCCATCCTCCTCCTCCTCCTCCTCCTCCTGCGCCCGCCGCCGGCCCCGCCGCTCACCGGGGCGCCGTCCGAGAGCCGCGTGGCCGCGAAGACGCTGCCGAAGCCGCCGCTGCCCAGCAGCGAAGCCAGCCGGTACCGCTCCTGCAGGGCCTCCTGCGCCTTCCCTGCGGGCGGGACGCGGCTGTCAGCGCTCGGCCCGGGGCCAGGAGCGGCCCCCGAGCGCCCCCCGAGCGCCCCGGGCCGGCCATCCCCAGGCGTTCTCTGCTGGCAACGGGACAGCGGCGGCTCGGGGCCGGCGGCCGCGCTGCCGAGCGGCGGAGCTCGGGCCGGGGAAGCCGCAGCCGAGGCGGCGGCAGCGGCCGCGCCGCCTGTGTCCTCCGCGGGGCCCGGGAGGAGCCGGGGCCGGGGCTGGGACTGGAGCCCACGTCGGGGCCGGGGCCGGGCTCGGGCCAGGCGGAGCCAAAGGGCGGCGATGCCGCCCCAGCCCCAGGCACTGATGCCCGCCCAGCAGCGCCAGCGCCAGCACGGCCAGAGCCGGGCGGGGGCGAGACCGCGGCGGGACGGCCGGGGACAGGGACAGGGACAGGGACAGGGACAGGGACGGGGACGGGGAGGGGGACGGGGACGGGGACGGGGATGGGGACGGGGACGGGGACAGGGACAGGGACGGGGCAGCCCCGCCCGGGGCCGGGGGCGGGTCGGGGGCATTGCCCGGCCCAGCAGGGGAGAGGGAGACTGGGAGAGGAGGGGACAGCGGGAAAGGGAGAGCGGGAGAGGGTGCGGGACAGCAAGAGAGGGAGAGGAGGAGCAAGAGGGAGTCGACAAAGCCGCTTCTTTCGCTGCTTTCGCTGCTGCCGCTGCTGCTGCTGCTGCTGCTGCTGCTGCTGCTGCAACTGAAGCAACTGAAGCTCCGGGGCCGTTTGTCCCCGTGTCCGTTTGTCCGTTGCCCGCTCGCCCCCGCGCCCAGCCCCGCGCTCCCCAGGGCAGCCCCTGAGCCTGTGCAAACACGGGAACTTTGCCGTGTTCAGCCCAGACCCAGAGTCTGGACTCCTGCCCAGGGGCACAGGAATCCTCTAGGGTGCTGCTGTGCATTGTCCCTGCTGAGGGTCAAACCGTATCGGGGCACATTCCCTGGCTGGAGGATTCCCTGGCCCTGGCCCTGCACTTATGGGTCCAGCATTGCTTTCCAGCAAAAACGGGAACATAAACTGTGTGCAGCTCATGGTATTTTAGAGTGTCTAGAACTCGCTGAGTCACCAATCTTAGAGGTGAGATGCATTTGGAATTCATGGCATGGAGAAGTAGTGCAAGATGGAAAAAGGGAGCAGAGAAATAAATAGAGGAAAACATCTTGGATTGTTTCTTTCCATTTTCATTTCACTTTGGGAAAGCTGTTTCAGTTTTCCTGGAATCTTCTCCACAGTCCTGTTTGCTCTTCTCAAGAACCCTTCCTGAAGAACGAGGTGCAGCTCCTGTCACAAGATGTGCCACCAACTGCGGCTTCTCTTGGCTTTCCACCGTGTGTGCAGCAGGACTCTTGCAGCAAAGCAGGACAAAGGTTTGGAGAACTTGACAGCTTGTTGTTTCTTTTCCTGGTGAGTTGGGCAGTTGTGCCACTGGTGAGGTTTTCCTTGTGACTGTTCCAGCCTTGGAAAACAGGAGGTGGAGCCAGGACTTGTTAGGGAATACAAGCCTGACTGAATTCAGAGAAAGAATCTCCAGAGCCTGCAGCCAGAAATGGAGAGTTGTGTGATAATCATTTCCACATCTCCATGGACGGCTGGAAAGTGATCTAGAAGATGAAAATGGGCTGACAGAGGTTGTTTGTTTCTGTGTTCAG
Source organism: Vidua macroura (assembly GCF_024509145.1). NCBI lineage: Eukaryota > Metazoa > Chordata > Aves > Passeriformes > Viduidae > Vidua > Vidua macroura. Next base: position 2,206,404 of record NC_071600.1, on the reverse strand, counting down.
TTTGGGTGATTCTGCATCTCCTGTGCTGGTATAAATCAAGAGCACAGTCAGTTCATGATAAGCACCAGAAGAAGCTGGACCTCTGAGAGCAGGTGACAGAAAGAATTTGAAAAGGAGAAATGCAGGGAATGACTTGGTGGACTTTGTCTGGAAGAAGGGTAGTTTTTTCTAATTATTTCTAGTCCATTGCTTCCGCTTTTATCCCTCTTTCAAGGCCATTTGCATCCCAGATTCCTCATGAAATGAGAACCCTGTATTTCTGGAACTGCCTGAAAGATACCCTGTTCTTCTGCAGGGACACTCAGGCTGAAACAGGAAGCCATTGTATTAAATTTTGAAGCAATTGTATTTAAAAAACCCAGTTCTTAAGCAGAGATTGATGTCACTCCCCCAGACCAACCACCATGAGCAAATCTCAGGCTCAGCCTGGAGCAGTGACCTTGAGGGGTGTCCCCACTGCAGGGAGGAATCTCCACAGCTCCCAAGAAGGGAAATGTCAGGAGATGCTGCCATTAAATTTGGGATGGGGCTTTTCTAGTCTGAAGTGCTGCCCTGTGGGTCAGATGTGCCCAGGCTGGGCCAGCTCAGCAGCTCTGCAGAAGCTCTCAGTGGTGTCACTTGGTTATTCCTTTCTCTGGAGATTTTTCCAGCCCTGCCACAGCTTCAGCTCCCTCTGAGGATTTGGAACTTTGGGATGGAGGAGTTGGGCTGGTTTCAGCATTATTCACCCCAAAAGCAGCACGACCCCCCTCCTTCATTTGCCACTGCGGGCTTTGCAAACAGAGCCTTGCTGGAGTGGTTTGAGCCCTTTGCAGGCAGAGCCTCCTGCTCCAGCAGGAACTGCCTTTCCTGTGCCAGGAGCAGGGCAGGTCCCGCTGCAGGAAAAGCCCCAGGCCAGCCCCAGCCCAGGGAAGGCCTCGGGCACAAGGGCAGAGTGCCGTGCTGGGAGCTGTGCCAGGGAGAGCCTGAGGCACCAAAGGCACCTTGGCAGCAGCAGCTGCTTGCAGGGCATGGCCAGAAGCCTCCCTTGGCAAGCCGGCCTGGTGGCCAGCACTGCAGAGCTGCTGCCTCAGGGCTCATTCCTGGCTGGGCTCTGCCCCAGCCCACAGAGCGTGACCTCAGCCCTGACTCTGTCCCGGCCCTTGTGCCTGAGCCCTGCAAAGCCCAAAGGTCACCTGTGCCACCCTGGCTCTGCCAGCCCCTGGGGCAGGGAGAGGAAAGGCAGAGAAGGGGCCGGCTTTGGCTGTGGGATGTGGGGTCCAGCAGAGACAATGAGGAGTCAAGGGAGTGGATGGAGTCCACTGAGCAGCCCCTTCTCCCCATGCAGTCCTGGAATGGTTTGGATGGGAAGAGCTCTGCAGTGCTCATCTCATCCAAACCCCGCGATGAGCAGGTGTAGGAATTCCCTTTGGTCCCCTCTGAGCACAGGGTGGGAATCCTGCATGGACACAGATAAAAGGCGCTCTTCTCCTTGGGACTGAATCCTGTTTATTCTAAAGGAGCCACCACAGATCCAGGTGACACCTCAGGGGGTAACAGAGGCCGAGGCATCTGGTGGCACCCGCAAGAGAGAGAATGTCTCGTCCTGGGGGGTTTTGAGCCCAGGGAAAAATGGGGTGGGGCAGAACCAAGAAGCCACATCCATGGGGACACAGGTGAGGAGAAGGGGAGAGGGGAGCAGGTCAGGGAGAGACCACCACACCTGAGGCTTAGCAGGGGGAGGGGAAAGGTGTGTGGAATAAACCAATGTGACATAACTCCATAGTGCAATATAAAAACTACTCAGTGCAAATTCCCAAACACCCAGTGCAAAACAACAACTAAATAACTATTTAGTGCATCACAACAAGCAGGAACACCTTTCACCAGATCAGGTTGTTCAGAGCCCTCTCCCAGCTGGGCTTGAATGTTTCCAGGGATGGGGCACTGACCACCTCCCTGGGAACCTGCCCTGGTGTGTCACCACCCTCATCATCAAAAAATTCCTCTTATCTCTCCTTATCTGAACCTTCCTTCCTTCAGTTTAAAACCACTCCCCTTTGTCCTGTTGTGACAGGCCCTACTAAAACCTTTGTCCACCCTTGTATTTCCACTGAGCTGGGTTTCCATGGCAACTGCCAGGACAGGTGACCCAGGTGTCACCCCCAGTGAGGGCTGCCATGGAAACAGTGCCCAGCACGGCCCCTTTCTGTCTGGCTGACCTGGCCTTTGGCCCTGGCACTGCCCTTTGCTGCTGGTTCCGCGGCGCCTGAGCGGCCAGCGCGGCACAGGGCAGGTGGCCGTGGCACAAGCCCCCAGCACGGGATCCCCTCTGGCTCTGGGCAGTGACAGCAGCCCTGAGCAATGTGCTGGCACCGTGGGGTCAGTGCAGTGACCATGGCCACAGCCCCTTGCAATGGCCCAGGGCAGGTTGGGATGATGATCCACCCTCAGAGCTGGCCCAGGGCAGCTCTGCAGTGCCCTTCCCCACAGCCTGTCTGCACAGAAGCACTTCCAGGGCTCTCTGCAGTTCCCTTCCCTCACTCTTGGGTCACTCACAAACCTCCCAGCTTGGAGCTTTGAGCTGCAAGGAGTTCAAAGCTTGTCTGTCCTTCAGGAGTTGGTCTAATTCTACCCTGAGCCAGCTCTGGATTTCTGTTTCTAGCAGAACTTCCTGTATGTCTACATCATTCCTTGCATGGTTCTGCCTTGGGGAAGGGGAACCTCCTTGGAGGCAGCTTGGTCTTGGCACACCCTTGAGGAGGGTGTCTGTTTTCAGTGGGCAACTTAGGACATTTAGATTGCTTAAAAAAGAAGAAGAAAACCCTTCTTTGGCTGTGTGCAATGAGTTCTCCAAGCAAAGCAGGCCCCAGATGAGTAAGGAGAAGCAAGGTGGGCTGGGGAATGTGGAGCAAGGTTGTCCACACTGGGTCAGAGCTCAAGGCACAGCTTCTCTGAGCAGGCCAGACCTTCTTAAGAGAATTCCTGAATCAAATAGAATCACTGAATACTGCAATCACCTCTGCTATAAAGAAAACAGTATAAAAATATACCCTTTAAAATAGGAAAAAATACTTCTTAGAAGCTCTTTGAAATAATTCCCCATAACTGTAGTAGGAAAACTTCCTGATGAACTGCACCAGACCAGAGGGAAATCAAGGCAGAGCCATGGTTTTTCAGGATTTGCTTGATCCTAATGAGCCCTGTGGTGCATTTGGAGCTGAGCCCTGGAACCTCAGGGCCTCAGAGAAGATTGCACAAAACATTCCAGGAGTCAAAGGCAGAAGAAAACCCCAAAGTGTCTCAAAGCATTAATGGGACCTACTGAGGTCCATCCCCAACACAGGCCCCTCATGGACTCCTTGGAGGAGAGAGCTGGAGGCCAGGATGGCACAAAAGCCTCTCAGAGATTCAAAATGGCACAAAAACCTCTCAGTGTGGAAAGGAAAATCCAAAGTACCTTAAAAAAGTTGAGTATCTCAAAGTATTAATGAGCCCCACTGAATGTCAGTGCAAAGCTCTCAAGGGACTCGTTAAAGCAGATAATTGGGGCCATGATTGCACAAACCTCTCACAGAGACTGTAGCAAAATGGAAACACCAAGTACCTTAAAAGAACTGAAGTACCTTGAAGTATTAATGAGCCCCACTGAGTGTTGTTCCTGACCAAGCCTCTCCAGGGACTAATTACAGCAGATAATTAGAGGCCATGATTGCACAAAGCTCTCAGAGACTGCAAGGCAAAAGCCAAAGTCCTTTGAAAAACCTGCAGTGCCTGGGAGCATTGTGGAGCCCCCAGGGCCATTGCTGAGCAAGGCTCCCCAGGGACTCCTTCCAGCAGATCCTTGAGGCCACTGGGATGTGGGCTAGGGGGGGATGCTGAGGGCAGGACAAGGGGCTGACAGTGCCCAGCCTGGCTGGGGCTGTGCCAGGAGGCCCCAGGGCCTCAGGACAAGGTGTCTCCTCACAGCCCTTGGTGGCACAGACCCTGCTGTGCCCCAGGCCACCAAGACTTGGCTTCTCTTTGTCCCCACCTGTCATCAGTGCCTCCAGTTCTCTGCTCTGCCTGGGGCCTGGGGACACTTTCTCACTCGTGTCCCTCAGTGGGACCCATTAAAAGTCAAAGCAACTTTGGAGTTGGATTCTGACTTGGAGTTCTGGAGAGGTTTCTGCAGCTCCCTCTCAGGGCCTGATGTTCAGGGCCTGAGCACAAAGCCCCAGAGGCTCATTCAAGTCCTTGTGCTGTGTCTGTGCTGCTGAGCTGGGCCGGGCTCCTGGCACAGAGGGTGATGCTGGTAAGCAAGCAGAGCTTCAAAAGCACATTTCTCTGGATGAGCAGCTCTTCTCCCAGCCCAGCAGGGCTGGGGCACTGCCTGCAGCCAGCGCGGGCACAGCGCAGAGGCACAGAGAGCTTCAATCAGTCAGGGCTGGGAAGGTGCTGAGAAGTGCCTGGGGCAGAATCACTGCCAGCCCTTGGCACAGGAACCTCTGGCTGCAGGACAATGCAGCTGCAGCTCCTGCAGTGATCTCCTCAAGCTGGAACATCCCAATGCCCACAGACCCTGTGAGTACAACTCTGAGTATTTCTGGTGCAGGGCAGGCGAAATGCTCATGAAGCTCTGACATGCTGAGGGGTTCTGATCAGTCATGGAATATTTCCAAGATAAGGATTTTGATAAAAAATAGGGAATTTCCTAAGACTTTGTATTCAGTTTCCTACTACTGGAAAATGGATGGGATGGAGGAATAAATATTAAAGGTTGATTAAGAATTATAAATTAGGCATTTTGTCAAGTGCCTGAGACATATGAACTGTTACCTTTAGTGATGTACAGGTTCACAGGAGATCCCTAATGTGCTTGCAGCCACTCTGCCCATGGACAGCAGCAGCATCACCTTTGCTGGAGCCATCAGGCTCAGTCTGAGCTGTCCTTTCTCCAAGCTGCAAACAGAACCTGCCCCAGCCAGTGCCCTGCAAACAGGCAGGGTTCTGTCAGGCCAAGGAGAGTGCACAGAGATTTGGGGTCTGTGAGTGCTGGCAAGGAGAGCTCAGGCACAGGGAAACATCTGCAGGAGGAAAATGCCCAGGAAGCAGAGAGAAGATCAGGGAAGGAAAGAAAACAAAACCCTGAAATGCTGTGGCACGGAGAGTTTAGAGATGTTCAGGGGATCCCCTCCAGTGCAGCCCCTCCCTCTGAACAAGCCCCCTCCCTCCTGTGCCCCCAGCCAAGCCTCTGCCCTCAGGGCCGGGGCTCCAAGGCGTGCAGCCCCTCCTGTGCAGGCAGAGCTGCAGCAGAGCCGTGGGGCAGCTCTGCAGCCCCGGGCCCAGTTCCCTCTGCAGAGCACAGGGCTGGGGGCAGCTGCCCGGCACTGGGGGCTCTGGCAGGGTGGCACAGCTGGCTCAGGGTGACACAGCTGTCCCCAGTGCCCAGCTCTGGGCAATGCTGGCAGTGCAGCCAGGGAAGGAGCTGCATCTCCCTTCATCCAATGCCATCAGAAGGACACTTGGAAGTCTTCCTGAGATTCCAGTCCAAGCTGGGAGCTTCAATCCAGAGTGCAAACCTGTCCTAGGGCATCTCTGAGTTATAAATTCATGGAGAAAGGCAGAGGTGTTGTGACACTTAAAATGCTGCTGGGTTGGTGAAATGAGCAAATATGTTCCTGGGTACAAATGTGGAGCTGGGATGTGCTGGATCCATCTGCTCTCAGCAGTGCCTGGGGGTATTTTAGGGGAAGCATGGGAAGGTGATCACCCTCCACCTGAGAGAGGTTAAAGCCCAGAGAAACTCTGAACAGGTCAGAATGTCAGGCCATCTCCCCTCACTCTCCTGTCATCACTTTGCCTAGCAGAACTTTTTCTGTTCTCCCTGAGATCAGCAGAAATGCTGAGGGTTTCTGATATCAAATAATACCAGGAGAGACATGGTGGGAGCTTAAAAAGAAAACCTCAAAAATCCTAAATACAAAAAGGTGTCTGTGTGTGTTCCAGGGGAGGGTGTATGGGAAATGATTTTGGTTACAGGTATCTCTTCTAACTCATCACTGTCCTTTCTCCATGAACAGGTGCCCATGTGCAGCCCCAGCCAATGTCCAACAGCAGCTCCATCAGCCACTTCCTCCTGCTGGCACTGGCAGAGACGCAGCAGCTGCAGCTCCTGCACTTCTGCCTCTTGCTGGGCATCTCCCTGGCTGCCCTCCTGGGCAACGGCCTCAGCATCAGCGCCGGAGCCTGCGGCCACCACCTGCACACGCCCATGTTCTTCTTCCTGCTCAACCTGGCCCTCAGCGACCTGGGCTCCATCTGCACCACTGTCCCCAAAGCCATGCACAATTCCCTCTGGGGCACCAGCACCATCTCCTACACAGCATGTGCTGCACAGGTGTTTCTGCTTATTTTCTTCATGGGAGCAGAGTTTTCCCTCCTGACCGTCATGTGCTACGACCGCTACGTGTCCATCTGCAAACCCCTGCACTACGGGACCCTCCTGGGCAGCAGAGCTTGTGCCCACATGGCAGCAGCTGCCTGGGCCGGTGCCTTTCTCTATTCACTGCTGCACACAGCCAACACATTTTCCCTGCCCCTGTGCCATGGCAATGCCCTGGGCCAGTTCTTCTGTGAAATCCCACAGATCCTCAAGCTCTCCTGCTCAAATTCCTACCTCAGGGAACTTGGACTTCTTGCTGTCAGTGGCTGTTTAGCACTTGGCTGTTTTGTGTTCATTGTGTTCTCCTATGTGCAGATCTTCAGGGCTGTGCTGAGGATCCCCTCTGAGCAGGGACGGCACAAAGCCTTTTCCACCTGCCTCCCTCACCTGGCCGTGGTCTCTCTGTTCCTCAGCACTATCATGTTTGCCTACCTGAAGCCCCCCTCCATCTCCTCCCCATCCCTGGATCTGTCAGTGTCGGTTCTGTACTCGGTGGTTCCTCCAGCCCTGAACCCCCTCATCTACAGCCTGAGGAACCAGGAGCTCAAGGCTGCAGTGTGGAGACTGATGACTGGATGGTCTCAGGTACATTAAACCACAGGCCAATTTCTGCAAATCACTTGTAATAAAAGTCTTCTTTGATACTTCTTGTTGGTTTCGTTCTGGGATTTTTTTTCATTTGTTTTGATTTTTTTTCAAATTGTCCACAGAGAAATGTCATTGTTTGTGCCATTTCTCATTTTGTTTCTCTCCACATTCCCTGTGGCCACAGACTGTGTCAATGAGGGTCTGCGCTCTTGGTGGCATTAAAGGAACTCAAGGATCTCCCAGCAAAGTTTTCTACAGAGATGCCCTTTTGTTGCCTTTTCTGGAGCTGCAGCAGCAATGTCTGTGTGCAGAGCTGGGGCAGATCAGTGCTGGCACAGCAGCTGTGCCCAGCAGCAGCAGCAGCACTTGGTGTTGCCAGTGCTGCTCCCGTGGCCCTGCCCCGCTGCCCTGGTGGCCCTGGTGTTGCTGCAGGGCCTGAGTGCTCTCGGGGCCGGGCACAGTCCTGGGGGTGGCAGTGCCGGGGCTGCAGCAGGGGCAGGCCATGGGCACTGCTGGGGCAGCGCTGACGCCTCAGGCCAGGGCCTGGGGGCTCCAGGCTCCTTGCCCAGGCTCTCTCAAGAACACGGCCAGGCCAATGCTCAGCACAGAAAACCCCCGTCAGCAGCCCCAGGCTGGCCGTGGGCAGGCTGGGGGCAAACAGCACGGCTGGTGCTCTGCCAGGGCCCTGGGGGAGACGGGAAGGAGCAGCAGAGCAGGGGCTGATCCATCCCCAGTGCGCTGCACAGCCCAGGGCAGCGTCCCAGAGCGTCCTCATGGAGCTGCCAACAACATCCCCCCTCTGCTGCCCTGGCCTCTCCCCCAGCTCACACAGGTGCTGCATCCTTGCAGGCACAGACACGGCAGCGCTGGCTCAGGAGCCCCTGTTTGCATTGCACACAGCAGGCAGGAGCACCCCCGTGCTGGTGCTGTGGGGACATGAACCTGAGGCAGCACAAATGCCATCAGCCCCTGGGGCCAGGAAGGGCTGGGGGACACCAGGGAAACCACTCAGCTTTGTCCTGGCCTCTGCACTCAGCCAGAAAGTTTGTTCCCATCAGCTGGGACTTTCCTGTCCCACTGCAGATGCTGTTGCTCAGAGCCAGGGCTGCCTGGCAGCCGCCCCCAGACTGCCCTGAGCATTTCCTTGGCCTCACCTTTGCTTTCTTTACTCTTCCCTGGTGCAGATTTCTTCCTCTTGCCCAGCCCTGTTCCCTGCCCTGCACACAGCCCATCCCTGTTTGCCCTTTCCTCTCTGGCCCCACTCCCCATTGCAGTTCCTGACTTGGCACCATGGGAACGGCCCTTGGGGAGCAGGATCATCCCACAAGTGCTGCAGGAATTGTCTGCAGGCTCCTGCAGTGCCTGGTGCTGCTCCCTTGCCAGAGGCAGCCCAGGCCAGGGGGGCACATCTGGGCTGCTGTGTCTGCCTGTGGGGCTCCCTGTTCTGGGCAAGGAGGAGGAGCTGCAGAGGCTCTGCAGGACTGACAGGATGGGCTTTGGGGCTGTGAGGAGAAGCTGAGGGACCTGGGCTGCTGCAGCTTCTGAAGAGGAGGCCCAGGGCCGATCCTGCAACTGCTCCAAGGGTGGTTTCAGAGAATCCCAGAATCAGCGAGGCTGGAAAAGACCTTGGAGATCATCAAGTCCAACCTGTGCCCTGACACCGCCTTGTCTCCCCTGAGCCTCCTCTTCTCCAGGATAAACAAGGTCCCTGTGCAGAGCCCTCCTACCCTCCAGCAGATCCACACTCAGACCCAGCTTGGCGTCATCTGCAGATTTGCTGATGGTGGACTCAATCCCCTCATCCAGATCATCAATGCAGATATTGAAATCCACGCTGGCTGGCTCTGAGCCCTCGGCCATCCTGTGGCTGCCCTGTGATGGCTCTCAAGGTGATCTGTTCCAGAACCTTGCCAGGCACCGAGGTCAGGCTGACAGGCCTGGAGTTCCCCAGATCCTCCTTCCAGCCCTTCTTGGCTATGGGCTCACAGTGGCACCTCCAGTGCTCTGGCACCTCCCTGCTGAGCCAGGACTGATGGTAAATGATGGAGAGCAGCTTGGGGAGCTCATCCACCAGCTCCCTCATCCCCCTAGGATGGATCCCATCCCATCCCATACACCTGTGAGCATCTGAGTGGCTCAGCAGGTCCCCAGCTGCTTCCTCCTGGATTACAGGGGGCTGTTCTGCTCCCTGTGCCCATCTGCCTGCTCAGAAGAACTCTTGTCCTGAGGAGAACCTGTCGATATATTGAAAATTGAGACAAACAAGATGTTAAGTACCTCAGCCTTTTCTTTATCTGTAGTTGCTCTATTCTCCACTGCTTTCAATAATGAGTAGAGGTTGTACTTCACCCTCTTTTTGCTATATATTTTTTTATAAAAATGATTTCTATTATTATTCCAGAAGCTGCCAGGTTAAGAACTAATTGAGATTTCACCTCATTCCTTTTTTTTTCTTCATGACCTTACAACATCCTTACACACTTCCAGAGTTGCCAGTCCTTTTTTCCCTTCATTTCCCACAAAATCTCCATGGGCAGCCAGGACAGTCATTTCCATCACCAGGTCATCTTTTGCCACACTGGGACAGGCTGCTCCTTCCCCCTTTAGATTACTTTCTTGAAACGTGTCCATCCTTCCTGCATCCCTTTGTTTTTATGGGATGTTTCCCTTTAAAAAAATCACTACCTGATTTGGTACTCCCCAAATCAGCATCCTAAATAGGCCAAGGTCTGCCCTTCCTAATTCCTGTGTGGAAATTTTCTGCTGCCCCTCCTTCTTTCACAGAACATTGAAAACTTGATTATTTCATGGTCACTGTGCCCCAGGCAGCCTCCGACCCCCACATCTGCCACCAGCCCCTCTCTGTTTGTGAGCAGCAGGAGACAGAGCTTTCCTTGGGAGTGGAGTGTTACCAAAAATTTGCTAAAACAGAAAACTCCTTCACACCAATGCAGCATTAAGAAGCAGCATTCTTTATTCAGCCGGATGCACGGGGGATAGCTCCTCCCAAAGCCGAGCATGCTGAGTGCAGGAAAGTTTCTGTTCATGTTCTGTATTTTGCACACATATTCATTGATTGTCCTGGACTAAACATACATCTAATAATCATTTCCCCCAAATCATTAACATATTTCCCCTCCCCTTTACCCATGCTCTCTTCTGTCCTGGGGGTCTCTCTGGTGGTCCCTGGTGGTCGTGGACCCCAATGTTCCCATGGGCCTGGCTGAGCTGGCAGGACACTGAGGCTGGTGAACTTCCAGCTCCCCTTCTCACACATTGTGTGGGCATTGTGTGGTTTCCATAGGCCTGGGGTTTTGGAGAACAAGCTCCAGGTGTCAGCTCACCTGGTGGAGACAATTTATCATCTGGCAACATGAGGTCACAGAGTTATGTGAAGTCATCAAGAAGCTACAGCATCATAGACTGTCTCTGTGACATCCCAGAGCCAGCTGTGACATCCCAGAGGGGCTGTGTGACATCCCAGGAGGGCTGTGTGAGGTCACTGGGTTGGTCACTCCGCCCCAGCTCCCCCTCACAGTTTCTCCCAACAAGTCCAATGCTGTTCATGCCCAGCGGGGTCCCTGTCCCCCGCTATCCCCCCGGTCCACCTGGAGCCACAGCCTCCACCAAAGGATGTTCCACAGGATCCAGCCCAGAGCCTGACACGGGGAAAAGGGGCCAGGGCTGTGTGACCAGGACATCAAGGACGTGGATTATCCAGGTCCCTGTGGCCTGGGTTGGGTTCCCCAGGGCAGGAAAGATGTCTGGCAGCTGGAGCAGGCTTAGGGAAGGGCCTCCAAGGTGGGGCTGGAGCCCTTGGGCTGTGAACAGAGGCTGAGGGAGCTGGGCTTGTCCAGCCCGGAGCAGGGAAGGCTGAGGGGCTCCTCCTCCCAGCCTGGCAGTGCCAGCGAGGAGGGGATGGAGAACACAGAGCCTGGCTCTTCACCGGGGGCCTGGTGGGAGACAAAAGCCAATGGGTGGAAGGGGAAAGAGGGGAGATCAGCCAGGCCAGGAGGAGATGAAATGAGTCAGGCTGGTTTCAGCATTTCCTCAACACCAAAAGCAGCCTGACCTCCCTTCTACATCCACCACTGACAGCCTTGCAAATCAGGAATTGTTTGAGCTGTTTTTCCCCCACTCCAAGATGAGCATCCTGATACAAGAACTTAATTGTATTTATATCTATCACAGAACCACATTTCCATACTAAATTCCATTTTAGTATGGAAATCCATGTGGTTTCATAATAAAATCCATTCTAGTATGGAAATCACTTGTGGATGCTGGCGTCATCAGACGCTGCTGGGACGTTGCACATAGCTCAGGGAAGAGTGTGATTGTTATTAAATTGTGTCCTGTTCAACTGTGGTCTGTTGGCAATGAAGAGAAACTTTCTGTGCCTCTGAGTCTCACCAGTTCCTGACACCCAAAGGACACAAACCTGATGAGTTCTGGTTCCCACTCCAGTGGCTGCACTTGGAGCTCCCTCCATCCCCAGAGCAGAGCTGCCTTGTCCCAGAAAGTCCCTGGCAATGCAGGGATGAAGGAAACAGGACAGGCTGTGGGGATCAGGGGCAGGGCACGGCCAGGGATTTGGGGTGGTTGTGAGCCCAGGGCAGGACCCGGCCCTTGGCCTTGGTGAACCTCATCCAATTGTCCTGGGCCCACGGCTCCAGCCTGTCCAGATCCCTCTGTGAGTTTGTGGGCCCCAGGTCGGGCAACTCCCTGAGGGCTCCTCTGACAGGGTGAAACCCTCTTTGAAGCAGTTCTTTGTTAGGAAAAGCAGACACACAGGATTTTTTCATTCTTCAGGTTCTTGTTTTATTCTTATCAAAACTTCAGCACACTGTCTGCACTCAGACCTTACATGTGTGAAAACAGCACAGAACTGCTAACAAACTCGTGCCACAAGGTTTTTTTAGCTCTAATCTAAAACTAAACTACCCAATTAAGAAATGACACCTAGATTATTTCCCTTTCTAACTCAATAACTGGCCCCTAAAGTCTGCAATGCAAATTTTTCCGCCCAATTACAAGATACCACCGAAACCCTAGAAGAAGAAGGAAGAAGAAAGAACAAAGTACTTTGAGACAACACCCTGCATCCTCCATATTGCATCTATCTACAATATGCTAAAATTGCTAAAATCTAAATTTGTCACCCATGTGACATACTAAACTACTCTCTACAATCTCTACAATCTATTTCACACTTTTGTGGACTCTGGTTTACTTTGAGGCTTAGGAAGCCTTCTCCATGAATGAGGGTCAAAGTCAGTGTTTTCCTGGGAGTCAGAGCACCCCAGGGCAGACAGGGGGATTTCCCCCTTGCCATGGGTTTCCATATCCCTCTGCAGAGCTTCCTGCCCTCCAGCACAGTCACACTCCCACCCAGCCTGGGCTCGCCTGGAAATGACTGAGGGTGCCCTCAATGGCTTCGTCCCGATCAGCAATAAAGAGATTTCACTGACCTGGCCCCAATCCTGAGCCCTGGGGACAGCCCTGGATGTGACTCCATTCCTCAGCTGCTCTGAGTGCCAGGGGCATGGATGAGGGAAATGGTGGGGAGGAGGAAGGGAGAGAGTCTGATTGATTGTTAGCCATGAAGGGTCTTGATTTTCATCTCTATTCGGACTGCATTAGAAGATGCTGGGGGTCAATATCAATTGGACATTGCTGATATCAATCTATAAACAGGAAAAGAAAACAGGAAAAGAACACAGGACAAAACAGTTATCCCTACATAGTCTTCAATATAGTCTATTCACTTTGAATACACTTCTGAAATCTGTCTAATTAACCACAGAAGAATTGAAAACTTCAGTTATTCCCAGAGGCTATTCTTGATTGGGCGATTAGAACAACTGTTTATGAGATTTTTTAAGACAGAATTCCTGAACTGAAGAGCTCAAGAAAGAAGAGGCCTCTGGAGTAGGAAAATTCATCAGCAACCTCCAAGGGGCTGAGGATCCATCCCCATCAGAGCAGCAATGAGCAGAAATGGGCAGAGCTTTGTGGCTGCCCCAGCTCTGGGATGGGCCCTGGGCCTGGAGCAGGAGCAGCTCTGGAGGGCCCCAAGGCCGGGGCTCTTGTGCTGGCCTGGGCAGATGGGATGGCAGCAGGGGCTGCAGAGCTCTCAGCAGCTGAGGCCGAGGGGAGCAGGGCAGCCAGGGAGCCTCCTTGTGCCTTGGGCAAGCCCCTTCCCCCATGGCTGGGGCTGAGTCCTGGCTGAGCTGCAGCTGCTGCTGTGCCCTTGGCAGGGGCTGAGGCCGTGGGGCCAGTGGCCAGAGCAGCCTGGCCTGAGCAGAGCTGTGGGGCCAGAGCCGGCTGGGCTGTGCTGGGGAGAGGCCCTTGGTGCTGCACAGAGCTCAGGGCAGCTGGCAGAGCTTGCAGGGAGCTGGGCTGGGCTCCGAGAGCCTGGCCCAGAAACCATCAGTGTCCATCTCAGCCTGGCTGAGCGTGCAGGGGCAGGACTCAGCCCAGGCCTTGTGGGGCAGGGCCAGCGCCTGTGCAAGGCATTGAAAACAGGCAAGTGCCCGAGAGAGGAGGCTGCTCTGTGCCCTTGGGGGCATGGACACAGCAGGGAGGGGGCCCAGGACATTTGTCAGCGCCAGCCTCTGTCCCCAGCCCTTGGCAGCCCTGGCTGCTGAGCCCAGCTTTGGCCTGGGCTGAGTTTGGCTGTGGCCCAGCTCCATCCTGCTGCGGGGCTCAGGGCCTGTTCCCGGCCATGGCCAGCCCTGGCCGGCCTCTCTGCTGGCCCAGAGGCCAGCAGAGCCCGGGGCAGGGCTGTCTGTGCAGCCCCACAGGTGCCACGGGCTGGGCAGGAGCTGGCAGAGGCTGCCCAGCAGGGAGGCCATGGGGCACAGAGCCCCAAGGCTGCCGTGGGCACCACGGCACAGGGGCCGTTCCCAGCCGCAATGCTCCTGTCCTGGGCTGGGCCTGCACAGGGGCTGTGGCACCATGGCTGGGCCAGCACAGGGCCACCAAGGGGCCACGCAGCCGCTGCCGGGGCTGGCAGCAAGGCCGGGCACAGACAAGGAATTGCTGAGCGTGGCCTGCGCTGGCCAGGGCTGACTGTGCCAAAGGCAGAGCTCAGCTGCCCTTGGGGGCTGCAGGAACACTCAGGAGCCCAAAGAGCCTCCATGGCTGTGCTGGAGACCAAGGCTGGAGCAGGGAAATGCAGGGCTGCTGCGCCATGGCGAGGGCATGGAATTCCAGCACACACCTCAGCTCTCTGATGATCCCGGCACCGTGCTGGGCCCTGTTTCAGCCTGGAGAAGAGCAGATGTTGATGGCACAGGAGCCCTGCGGGGCTGGCAGGGACCTGCAGCTTGCAAGGTGCTCTGCTCTCCCTCAGCTCCTCTCTGAGAGATCCAATCCCAGCTGGGCACCTCAGGGCACAAGTGGCACTGCCTGTTCATGGGCACACAGCTGATGCCTGCCTGGAAAGGGGCACAGGTTTTAATACCTGTACATTTCATATTATACAAGCACATTTTATTATCTGGGTCACTTGAGTACTTTTAAGAAACAGCAAAAGTTTTCCTCCAGGAACAGGAATTTCTTGGAGGTGTAGTGATGACAGGAGGAGAAATACTGATCCTGCCTTCTACTTGTGTCACCAATATCCTGTTTATTATTTCCTCTCCCTCTTCCTTCAGCGGTTTCCAGCTCTCCTGTTGAAATGGCCATGACTAAGGGCATCTTTTCACTAGACCAGGTGCATCTATGTACTTCCCTTTGCTCCCAGATTTCCTCCTCCAGATGCTTTCTGCTCATTCGAGTGCCTCTCAATTGACTGGCTTCATGCTTTGAGCTTCAGGGAGTTGTCCAGTCTTTCTGAAGTTCAAATAAATATCACATTAGACAACATCCTATTTGTGTTTCTATCTATTACAGAATTACCTTTTCTTATGTCTCTGTCTAAAACTGTTCCTGTACAGAAATCCCTTGGGTGAGGGGGACATGTCAGATGCTGCTGGGACATCCCAGAGAGCTGAGGGAAGAGCTGGGATGGTTATTAAACTGTTCCAATGTTCAACTTGTGTTTATTGGCAAGAAACCTTTCTGTGCCTCTGAGTGTCACCAGGCCCTGAGCCCAAAGGACACAAACCTGATGAGTTGTGGTTCCCACTGCAGGGGCACTTGGACCTTGGCTCTGCACAGGAGAGCTCTTCATCCACTTTCCCTCTTTTCGTCCCTCTGGCCATGGAGGGAGCTCCTGACTTCAGCCTGTGACTCGTGTGTGCAAAGAGCAAATCTGGGCAGAATTGGGGCAGGGAGGGTTTGGGGGCACCTTGGGATCTGTGCTGGGCACAGAAGGTGTTTTCCATTGCCCTGAGACTGTCTGCTGTGCAAAGTGGATTTAATAGCCAGCAGAGGAATGACTTTTGCATTGGATGGAGCTGTGCCTTCCCTTGGCTTTGTTGGCTGACAACAAATGAACATCCCTCTGTGTCTCGGGCAGCTCCTTCTCCAGGGAAAGCAGGTGGGAGTTGGAGCCAAGGAGCTGAAAGCTGCAGGTGCAGCCTGGGCTGGAGGGAGCTCAGATTTGCACAAGGCTGCTCTGAGTGCCAGGGCTTGGATGGGGGAAATGGTGGGGTGGGGGTAGGGACAGGGTCTGATTGATCGTCAGCCATGAAGGGTCTTGATTTTCATATCTATTCCAACTGCATGAGGAGGTTCTTGGATTCAGTGTCAATTGGAGATTGCAAATATCAATGTATTAGGAGTAAAAAAAACTAAACAGCACCTAAATTTTTTTTTCTCACTATCTGTGAAAAAAAAATACATTCACTTTGAATACACTTCTGAAATCTGTCTAATTAACCACAAAAGATTTGAAAACTTAAATCAAATTATTCCCAGAGTCTTGGCTTGTTAAAGGTGTTCAGAACATAAATGAGCCCTGAGGCACTGAATTCCTGAACTGAAGAGCTGAAGGCTGGAGAAGCCTCTGGAGCAGTAAAATTCAGCAGCAGCCTCCAAGGTGCTGAGGATGTCAGCAGCCCCCACTGAGGCCATCCCTGCCCAGAGACCGTGGGGGAATGGGCAGACAAGGAGAGCGTCCCTGGGGCTGGGGCAGCAGAACTCAGAGGCAGCAGCGGCTCCAGCTGGGAAATGGAGTGTGGGATGGGGCTGTGAAAGCCCTGCCTGGGCTGTGCCAAGCAGGACACACAAGCCCTGAGCCCCATCCACTACAAAACTCACTCAAGGGAGACATTTATAAGAAATTACAATTGTTTGTGTACTCTGTGTTGGATGCACTGGAGAAATACCCACAAGAGATTCTCAGGAGCTCAAAACAAAAAAACAGCCTTTACTGGGAACTTCAGAAAATCAGAGAAAGTTTGGCAAAAGGTTTAATATGATATTCAATGAACAAAAAACAGTTTTAAATGCATTAACTTGGCCCATTCAACTTCACAATCTCTAAGCTTGTTCTATTTTAAGTTAATTAACATTTGCAAGAAGACAGAAATAGAGCAAGTCACAGAAAGAGAGAAAGGCCAAAAAGAATTTCGAGAAGCACACCCAGAGCTACCATCTCCTGGATTCCAGTGGTGTTCAGATGGAAATTCCAAGAGGATTTAGGGTCCAGATATGTGCTTGCCTTGTGCTCAGCCTTAAATACCCCTTGGCCTTCGTGGGCCCTTTCCCCAGGTGGGACTTGGGGTCATTTGGTCACTCAGGAGCTGGGCTGGGGCTCCAGAGGTGGCTGTGGAGCATTGCCTGTGCTGTGCCAGGGACTGGCAGCCACTGCTGGGCTGGGATAGAGGCTCTGGGGGGATTGGGGTTCCAGGGCAGGGCAGGGCTGGGGTTCCAGGGCAGGGCAAGGCTGGACCTGCCCCTTCCTCCCCCACACATGAAATGTTTTGGGGCAACAATCTCCTCCGCTCTCTCACAACAGGCAATATTGGAGGTAAAATCCCAATTGTGGCCATGGGCAGCTGGTCTAGAAGGACAGTTCTTCTCCAGAGGAAGGAAATCCCCATTTCTCTGTTCATTTCTGGTTTGATTGCCTGGATTTTTTTTTTTTGTTTTGTTTTGTTATTGTTTTTGTTTTTGTTTGTTTGGGGTTTTTTTGTTTTTGTTTTTGTTTTTTTTTTTGTTGCTTTGTTTCCTTGCTGTGCCTGAAGTGTCCATTCAGGAGCAGAGTGACTCTTGCCAAGGAACTTTGCCGTGCTGTCACTTAATATTAAATCTGGTTTTTGCTGCTCCCTTGCTGGGGATTTTTTCAGCGCTCTCAATCCCTCGTTGGTAACAGGGTGAAGGAGCCCTGGCCCAGGCTCTGGCCCTGGGGGACACGGGGACGCTGCCGGGGGGTCCCTGTCCCCCTGTCCCACCCCCCACGGCCCCGTCCCCCGTCCCCGTGTCAGGCTCTGGGGTCGATCTCGTGGAACATCCTCTGGGGGAGGCTGCGGCGCCGGGGGCGGGGGGACCCGGGGGGACAGGGGACCCCGCTGTGCACGAGCAGCGTTGGACTTCTCTGGGGGAACTGTGAGGGGGGCTGGGGTGGAGTGACCTCCCCAGTGACCTCACACAGCCCCTGTGGTGTCACACTGCCACCTGTGATGTCACAAATCCAACTCTGAGATGTCACCCTGTGATGTCATATGGCTGCTCTGTGCTGTCCCAGAAGACTCTGTGATGTCACAAAGTCACCCGGAGATGTCACTGTTTGTTCTTTGATGTCACAGCCTGCTCTATGAAGTTACACAGCCACCCAGTGATGGCTGTATACCCTTCTCTGTGATGTCACAAAACCCTCCCTGTGATGTCATACTGCACTCTGTAATGTCACAGCACACACTTTGTCCTCACAGCCTGCTCTGTGATGTCATACAGCCATGCCATGATGTCACAGCCTGCTCTGTGGTATCACACAGTCCCCTCTATGATGCCATAGGTGCTGGATGACCACACAAAACAAACTCTGTGATGTGATAGCCCAATCTGTGACCTCACAGCACCCACTCTGTGCTGTCACACAGCCCCTCTCTGACATCACAGCTGCTCTGTGCCTCTGTGACACAGCCACAGAGGTGCTGCTGTGACACAGCCCCCTCTGGGACATCCCACAGCCCCTGCCAGTGCTGAGCCCCTGTGAGCTCTGTCTGTGCCCTGCTCGTGTCCCTGGCATGCCCTGGCAGTGCCCCAGCCCTGCTGGGCTGTGCACAGGAGCTGCTCCTGGCCAGAGCTGTCTCTCTGCAGCGCTGCCCTTGCCAGGAGCTGCCTCTGGGCCAGGAGCCCGGCCCAGCTCAGCAGCACAGACACAGCAGCAGGACTTTAATGACCCTCTGGGGCTTTGGTGCTCTTTGCATCAGACCCAGCCCCTCAGAATGTGCTCAAAGAACTTCTCAAGAGCTCCAAGTGAGATTGAAACACAGAGGTTTCTTTTACTTTGAAGAGATCCCTGTCAGGGACACAATTGAGAAAGTGTCCCCAGGTTCCAGGTACAGCAGAACACTGGAGGCACTGATGACAGGTGGGGACAGCAAGGGAAAGGTGTCTCTGGTGCTGAGCAAACCTGGATGTGTTTCAGGAATGCAAAGGGCCAAGGCCTGAGCCCCAGCCCCTGGCAAGGCAGATCCTGTCCCTCCCTCATTGCTCAGGGCTCTTCCCGGGATGGGCACTGGCATGTGGGGATGTGCAGTGCCAAGGGCAGGACCATGGGGCGGCCCCTGCCAGGCTGCTGAGCAGGGACAAGGAGGCACTGAGGCCCCAGGGCTGCAAGGGTCACTTGTCCCCTGGTGGCCTCAGGCCCAGGGCCAGCAGCCATGGCCAAAGTGCTGCACAGGTTGGCTCTGTCAGGGCCTTGCAGCTGCTGCACATGCCTGTGCCCTCTGCAGCCCAGGCTGTCCTACGGTGTCCCTGCCCTGCGCCTCTGTCCCTGCAGGCTGTCCTCATCCCCCGGCTGCCCCACCTGGCTGGCCCCTTCCTTTGCTGACAGCTCTGCCTCCTGCCTGCCCCTGCCTGGCCACACAAAGCCTTGGGCTGCTCCAGGCTCCTTCTGGGGACGTGTTGCACCACAGCCCTGCCCTGGGAGGGAAATTCCTTTCTCCTGGTGTCCACTCTGGGCCTCCCCAGCTGCCCTTCGTGCCATTATTGCCTTCTCATGCTTTTATCCTCCATGAAGAAAAGCTCCAGCCTCTCTGAAACCACCCTTCGCTCCCTCCCAGGCTACTCCTGTTCTGTCCTCAGTATCCACCCTACTGAGACCAGAGCCCACAGCCTCTTCCTGCTGGATATGTGATGAGGCCTCCAAACCCCATCTTGGGAGATTTTTGGGTCCTCTCCAAGGTCTCTGAAAATGGAAACTGTGATCAAAGTTATTTTCTCCCAAAATTTGCACGGACAGAAGAAGGGTCAATGTCTCTAAACTGAATGAAGGTCGATTTTCATTTATTAGAAGGAGGAAATATTTTACAATGATGAGAGTGGCACAGAACTGCAACTGTTTTTCCAGAGAAGTGGGTGCCTCATCCCAGGAATGCTCCAAGATCAGGAGCTTTGTGCAACCTGACCCAGTGAAATCCCCTCCCAGAGAATGGAACTCCTGTTGTGTGGGTTCTCTGATGTGCTGGGTACCCTCACAACGCTTCTGGCCAGAATGTCTGCTGAGGGCAGCCAGGCTGCTGCAGGGGCAGTGACCTCACAGCCATCACCATGGCAGCCCTGTCCCCTGGGCCTGCCTCTCCCCTTTCCTCTGCCCCTGCCTTGTCTCTGCTGGCACAAAGAGTTTTGTCATTAATATCTTGTCCCCAAGGTGCTGGGGCCAATGGCTTCCCCGTCAGGCTCCTGGAGCAGAAGTGGCTTTCCAGAGCCCAGCCAGAAATGAGCCCTGAGGCAGCAGCTCTGCAGTGCTGGCCACCAGGCCGGCTTGCCAAGGGAGGCTTCTGGCCATGCCCTGCAAGCAGCTGCTGCTGCCAAGGTGCCTTTGGTGCCTCAGGCTCTCCCTGGCACAGCTCCCAGCACGGCACTCTGCCCTTGTGCCCGAGGCCTTCCCTGGGCTGGGGCTGGCCTGGAGCTTTTCCTGCAGCGGGACCTGCCCTGCTCCTGGCACAGGAAAGGCAGTTCCTGCTGGAGCAGGAGGCTCTGCCTGCAATGGGCTCAAACCACTCCAGCAAGGCCCTGCTTACTTCAAAATTGCTCTCTAGAGCAGAATATTCTAATAATTGTTATTGCTCCTGTACTGTGGAGTAAATAACTCTGGTAAAGATCTTTCTTCTAATCATGATCAGAAACAATCAGAGCTTTGTTTATATAAATATATCTGGTATTCCATTGTTAATCCTGTGGGAAAATTGCATTAAGGTTCAATTCCACCTGTCCAATCTTTTACACCTTTGACAAATTTTGGGGCTGGGATTGGATCCAGTCTCTCCCAGTCTCCTCTCTTAGGAGGAATTTTATAAGTTTGGGGGTCCTGCAGGGGTTTGAGGATCCATGATGGCTGTTGGGTGTCATTTCTCCACCTCATGATTCAGCAGGAGTTCCTCCAATAAAGAAATAAAGCTTTTGACTGAAGCTCCCACTCTGCCCATGACAGGAACCCCTGTGAGTGTCTGTCACATCCCGGCTCTTTGGCAGCCTGGGGACTCCTGGGATGTCACCGTGGAGTCCCCGTGAGTGCCTGTGACAGATCGGTGCCTTTGCAGCCCAAGGTGCCCTGGGATGTCACCATGGAATGGCTGTGTCTGCCTCTGACCACACGGCTCTTTACCATCCCCAGAAACCCCTGGGAGGTCTCCATGGAGCCCCTGTGTCTACCTGTGACATTCCAGGCCTTGAACAGCCTGGAGACTCTTGGAAAGTCCCCTCGGAACCCCTCTGAGGGCCTGTGACAAACCTGATTCTTAGCAGGCAAACATCACGAGGAACCCCTGTTGCTGTGGTCAGTTTCCATGGCAACCATCACAACCCCTGTTGCTATGGTCAGTTTCCATGGCAACCATCACCAGCCCCTGTTGCTATGGTCAGTTTCCATGGCAACCATCACCAGCCCCTGTTGCTATGGTCAGTCCCAGGGCAGCTCCATGGAGATCCCATGCCAGGGGTGGTTGCCATGGACACCAGCTCAGGCCTGGAGCCAGAGCCCGTTGCCATGGCAACCATTGGCAGTCCCATCCCCAGGTTCATGGGATCCCAGAGCCACAGAATTGGCTGAGCTGGGAGGGACCCATCAGGATCCTCGAGTCCAACTGCTGGCCCTGCACAGGACACCCCAACAATGCCAGCCTGGGCCTGGCAGCGCTGTCCAAACGCTGCTGGAGCTCAGAGAGCCCTGGAGCTGTGACCCTTCCCTGGGCAGCCTGGGCAGTGCCCCAGCAGCCTCTGGGCAAAAACCTTTTCCTGAGATCCAACCCCAGCCTGCCCCGACTCAGCTGCAGCCGCTCCCTCCACTCCTGTCCCTGGGCACCAGAGTGAAGAGGTTCCCACAGCCCCAGCCAGGGACCCTCTCCCAAGGCTGTTGCCGTGGCCACCAGGGCTGGCACCAGCTGGGATGCTCGGTTTCCAGGGGCCGGGGTTCAGGAATGGGATTCCCCAATTTCCTGCTCCTGCTAAAACCGCGCTGCCGCTCGCTGCCCTCCCGCCTCCCATGGAAAGCACAAAAGGCAAAGATCCCGGGCTGGGATAAGAACAATTTACTGGGAACAGCAACGAGAGACGGAACAAACAGGAACAGCAACAATATTGATAACAGAAGGGATAAGAAGGGATAAGAAAAACTATTTACAGGGAAAACTACAACACCATTGACTGGTTCTTCCTGACCACGTATTTCTTCCTGCCGGGAAAGGACACCCTTCTCCTCAGGGAGAAAGAGAGAGAGAGAGAGAGAGAGAGAGAGAGAGAGAGTCCCTTTCCTGCCCCTGGCAATGACCTGAGGTGGGAGTGAATGTAATGACAGGGCCATGGCCAGACCCTCATGTTCTTCAATCCCAAACCATTTCATTGGCAGGGGCAGGAAAAGGTAATGATGTGATGGATCACAGGGAACATGGATCACCAGGGCTCTTCCCAACATGGGCTCTCCCATGGGGGATGGAGCTGGAACAGTTCATGAAGCTCCTCCTGCAGCTGGGGCACTTGCAGGCTTCCATTACTTGTGCCTCTGTTCATGTCGGGTCAAGTGAGAGCTCCTGGAGAAGCTCTTCCCACACTGGGGACAGTCGTAGGGCCTCTCCCTGGTGTGGATGCGCTGGTGCCTGATGAGGTGGGATTTTTGCTTGAAGCCCTTCTTGCAGTTGGGGCAGCGGAAGGGCCTCTCCCCAGTGTGAATCCGCTGGTGCTTGAGAAGAATGGAGCTGGTCTGAAAGCTCTTCTGACACTCAGGACACTCATAGGGCGTCTCCCCAGTGTGGACCATTTGGTGGATGATCAGGTGGGACCTCTGGCTGAAGCCTTTCCCACATTCCCCACATTTGTATGGCCTTTCCCCAGTGTGGATGATCTGGTGCTGGATCAAGTGGGACCTTTGGGTGAAGCTCTTCCCACATTCCTCACACTCGTAGGGCCTCTCCCCAGTGTGGATGCGCCTGTGCCTGATGAGTTGGGAGCTGTAGCTGAAGCCTTTCCCACACTCCCCACACTTGTAGGGCCATTCCCCGTTGTGGATCATCTGGTGGCAGATCAGGTTGTTGCTCCGCCTGAAGCTCTTCCCACACTCCAAGCACTTGTGGGGCTTGTCCCCATGGTGAACCTGCTCATGGACCACCAGCTCTGAGCTCTGGCTGGAGCTCTGTCCACCTTCCTGGCACAGGGTGGGTCTTTCCTCCTCAGAGCACCCTGGGCTGGGCGTGCAGCTCCTCCTCTTGTGGGATTTCTGGGGCGTTTCCTCCCCGTTGGATTCCTGTGCCATGGAGCCGCTCAAAAAGGCCTCTTCCACGAGGTTCTGCTGTGGGGATTTGTCCTCCCTGCTCTCAATCCTCAGCTCCTGGTCTGGGGGAGGAAGGACAAGGAGAGGATGGGATTTGCCTCCGTGCCAGAGGGAAGGGGAAGGAGATTCCCCCAGTGCGTCCCCGGCAGGACGGCGTCGGCAGCGGGGCTGTCCTGCAGCCAGGGGCCGTGCTGGGCTGGGAGATGGAGCAGGAGAGAGGGGGAAAGGGGCACTGACTTCCTCCTCACTTGCCTGGGTGTCCCAGGGCTCCTTCCTCTTCCTTGCAGCCTTCTCCTCCATTTCACAAACATGTGTGGAAGGGAAAATTTGGTTTGGAAGGAAAACAAGGGATGAGCTCATTGAGTTTTCCACTGGTTTGAAGGCAAACCAGGCAGAAAGTCTAAGCTAGAATTACAATTCAATAAGAAAATTAAGCTCAAGGCAATGATCCAGAAACACTGGCTTAATCTGACAGAGCCAGGATAGAACCTGACACCCCGTTGGGCAGGGTGGTGGTAGCAGTCTGATGAAATGGTGGCTGCAGTCCTGTTGGAGTGATGAACGTGATTCTGTCAAAGCAGGGATCCTGTAGAAGGGTCTGGTCTTCCTCTGAAGGTCCAGTGGTGCTGATGGAGCTCTTGTCCTCTGGGAATCCAGTAGGCAAGGTGCTCCTGGTGTTGCAAGGGTGAGATTATATCCAGGCAGGAATGCTTGGTTCCTCCCCCTGGGCGGAGCATCCCACAATGGGATGATGTAATTTTATCAGTCCTGCAGTGACACTCAATGGCCCATTAACAGAAGATGGCCCCTGGAGGGCGTTATCAGGGCTGAGTCATGGCAGAGATAAAGAACACTGCCCCAGCTGTTTATCACAGTTCATGAAGATGGTGACTGAAAACACACTTTTGGTTACATCTTACATTGTCACCTGAAGCAGTGAGGCAATCCCTGCTTGGGGTGGGGGGTGAACACCACCCCCCTTACCCAAACTGGCTCAGGTGTAAAACCCCCACCCTGGGAAGGCCCTGCACACTGGGGACAATGTCACACTTGCCCTGCCCCAGTGGAGGTCTCTGTTCCTGTCACTCCCTTGCTCTCCCCCCTTTGCTCTTTCTTTCCATCTCTGTCTCTACCTCACATTTACCGTTCAATAAAATCCACTTGGGATTTGGTCTCGTTAGCACCTTAATTGGGGCAGAGGCACCTCTAACAATTTTGTTAACCAGATTGCAGCATTATTTTGCAGAGATTTTAGGCGCTATTGTCTGACCCCAAGTGCCTTTGACAACAGCATGGTTCCCTCCTCTGAGCAGGTTCTGTCTCTTTCTGGAGGAACTCTTGGAAACTTGGATGCAGCTTCCGCTGAGGGACTTGTGGAAGAACTTATGAGGAAAATGGCTGCTGTGGGTGGCCAGTGTAAAGAACATATTTTGTTGTCCTTCCTTGAAAAGTTTGTTATAATCACTGGAGGAAAGGGGGCAAATGATACCAGCAAGACTGACAAGGATCATTCACCACAAGTTGAGGAACACAAGGCTTCTAAAAGTCCTACAAAAAGCCCAGCTCCAGTAGCTAAATTCCCTAATAACTCCCGAATTCATAGGTTTGTGGGCTTTGCCAAATGTGAGAATCATTGTTTTCTTCGTCCCTGTCACCTTTGTGACAGATACACAGAGCTTTCCCTTCCTTTTAATAATCTGTATTGGGCCAAATTTCTACTTTTCTGTTATCGGAACCTGCCCGCAGCTGAGCTGGAGCTGTGCAGGAACTGATGAATTTTGGAATTGCCACAGAATTGCTTCTATTGTCAGTTTATTCATGTTTGAGATTTGTTTGCGTTTCCATCACAAGTGACTTGTGGGAAGAGCAAATATTCCACAAGGCATTTTTTTAGGATTAAGTGTGATTTCTGCCGAGTCTATTTTGTCCAGTGCCCGGGGGATGCTCACGGGGTCTCTGTGCCTCTTGCCCAGGGGGATGCCTTGGAGGGGCTTGGATAGGTTGTCCCTTCCCCTGTTACCCCTGGCCATTTCCCTCTCACCCCAGGCCATTGCCCAGGGGGTCTCCATCGTTCTCACCACAGGGAATGCCTGGGGGGTTCTCCCTACTGCTCACCCCTCTGCCAGGGGAGTGCTCCAGGGAGTCTCTGTCCCTCTCAGCCCAGGGGGTGCTCAGCGGTGGAAACAGGGTATTTTACAGGGTAAATGTTACAGGGTAGAAATCCATTTGTATTTAGGTGAAATGTGCTGCTTTGAATCATTAGTAGCTTGCCAGCATAGGTAAAATACGCTGTTTAGTCTGCTAGCTCTGCTGCTGAAACGCGGATGAAAAATTGATCCCCACAAATCCTGCAAGGAGTTGTAGAGACTGTATGTTTATTGCAGCGCTGGGCGCATGTGGGGATCGTTCCCCTTCAAAGGACATGCACGCCCCTGTGTTACAGATGGTCCCAATTCCCCTCATTTTTCCCTCATGTTTGCTGCAATGGCAGAGACTGAGATCCTGGAGACCCCGACTGGAGTTCCGGCTTGGAGAGGTGGATGATTAGTTTTGCAGGTGTATTTGCTGTACCACCTCAGACCACTGCTTCGAGCAGGGCCTGACAAGGATCTGGCAAGGAGCGGCTTGTTCTACGTGCTTACACCTGTTTCAGGATACCTGCTCAACCCACGAATTTTCCCACCTCTTGGCCAAATGAACTTTCTGGGGTAACTCTGGTGATCTCCCACAGAAGACCCCTCATCTGCCTCATGACCACTGTGACGGACGGAGATTGAAGCCCCTCCCAAGGACTGAGACTGAGACCCCTACCACAGGGAGGAGGGCTGGCCCGATCAATGCGAGATGTTTGCCCAGGTGTGGGCGATGGACCAAGAAGACAATGGCTCTCGCTCACGGCTGATAACATGACCTGTTCCCCCTCGGTGCCTTCAATGGACATTCATTGTCTTTTTCCTGTTCCCCCCTTCCACAGAAGACTATAAAAGACCCCTGAGATAACCAAGATTTTGAGATTCTCCCCGATGTGACAAAATGGATCTCCATTGTCCAGACCAGTGAGGATTTCGTCTGCTTTGGCAGCTATAATCCCTTTTCCTGTCTTTTTCTTTCTATCCTTTATTTCCTTTCTGTCCCCTCCATTGCATTTGCTGTTGGCACTATATAATAAAGGTGAATTTGCTGTGATTAAACTGATGATCCCCGGCTGTTCGCCTTTTTGCCCTCCTGGGACTGGTAAACAAGCCATCACAACACCCCGCTCCTCCAAGCGGATTGTGACACTCCCTCCGCGGGCAGGGTCCCTTCCTACCCCAATACTTACGGGATTCTGTCAGGGACTTGCTTCCCTTTCCTTCCTCCCTGTGCTACCAGCTGGAAATGTGATGGGAAATGCCTGGCAAATCCATCTTTGGTGCGTGCTCTGGGAGCTCACAGAGCTGCTGCACCTTGTCCCCTGGCCCTGCACAGCTCCTTGGGAGGCAAGGCAGGAGCAGCATCCTGGGAGCCTCGGGAATGCCCCTCTGGGATCCATGGCACACGCTCCCAGGGGCTGAAATTCCAGTTCCCAGCCAGGAAAAGATCTTCCTGCCCTTGAAGGCAAAGCTCTTAACAAGGAGCAAGACGCCAAGTGCAGCAAAATCCTACAGTGACATTTCACTGCCAGCCTTCAAAACTTCACCCATGGTGGTTGTAGGCCCTGGATTGGGAATGAAATCAGCGCAGGGTCTTTGGTGGGAGCTGCCCTGGATCAAGGGAGACACTGAGAGAGAAACAGAGCAGGCAAAGAGAGGCAGGAGAGAAAGGAGGACACAAACACAATCAGCTGAGAAGGTGGCACTCTGTAAACAGAACTGCAACTGACTGAAAAGGAATGCGATGGAAAGAAGTAATATTGTAGCTTTATTTCCTATCAAAATACAATTTCCTCCCTTTCTCACAGACCTCCTCCCAGAGTCATTCAGCAGGGCTGTCAGAAAGTTCTTCATTCTGAGTGGATGTTCCAGGCTGCAGCCACAAGGAAACAGGGAATGGGGACTTTCCTGCTCCGGGGGAGTTTGACATCCTCAGCTGAGGAGAGGAGGAGGACAGCTGGGCTTCACCCTTCCTTAGAAAAGAGGTGGGGGGGAAATCGCTCACCATGTCTGCAGCTGCTCCCACAGGGATGTGAGGGCTGATCCCAGATCCCCAAGGGTCACATTCAGGGTTGCCCTCAGGGAATGCTCGCCTGGTATTGAGGGGCAGTGTGGGAGCACATGGATTTTGGAGCACCCAGCTGCCCCCCATGTTTGGAGGTGCCTGAGGAGGGCTGGGACCATGCCAGGGACATCCTGCAGTGACATCACCCCTGTCCCGCTCTGCGTGCGCTCAGTCCCAAACCTGACCCTGATCCTGGTCTCAATCTCACTCCACGTTTAGACACACTCACAGTTCTGTATTTAATCTCATCCCAGTGCCAGACTCGTCTAGCCCCAGACCCAATCCCAACCCCAGCCCTAAAGCCAATCCCATGTCTAGCCTGAACCCCAATCCAGCTCTAATCCAAATCTCAGCCCCAGCCCCAACCCCAGCCCCAATTCCAGCCCCTTCCTAAATCCTCAGTCCAAACCAAATCCCAGGTTCAGCCCTTCTGGGGGTTTGGGGGTGTCTCTGTCCCTCTGACCCCGATGATGTTTGGGTGGGGTCACACGAGGGCTGAGAGGGACAGAGACCCCCCAGCCTCCCCAGGGATGAGAAGGTCCGAGAGCCCCCCCAGCCCCGAGCACCCTCAGCGGTGAGAGGGACACAGAGCCCCTGGTCCCCAGCCCTGCACAGGCATTCCCTGAGGTCAGAGGGATGGAGACCCCCTGAGCATCCCCCAGGGTGAGGGGACAGAGACCCCCGAGCATCCCCTTGGCTGAGAGGGACGATGGAGACACCCTGGGGAATGGGCTGGGGTGACAGGGACAACAACAACCCATCCAAGCCCCTCCCAAGCATCTCCTAGGGCGAGAGTAACAGAGTCCCCTCAGGCATCCCCAGGGGACCAGACAAAATAAACTTGCCAGAAATCAAATTAAACTCTGCATAAAACGCCTTGAGGAATATTTGCTCTTCCCACAAGTCACTTGTGATGGAAACGCAAACAAATCCCAAACATGAATAAACTGACAATAGAAGCAATTCTGTGGCAATTCCTGCACAGCTCCAGCTCAGCTGCTGGCAGGTTCTGATAAAAGAAAAGTGGAAATTTGGCCCAATACTGATCATTAAAAGGAAGGGAAAGCTCTGTATATCTGTCACAAAGGTGACAGGGACGAAGAAAATAATGTTTCTCACATTTGGCAAAGGCCTCAAACCTATGAATTCGGGAGTTAGTCAGGAATTTAGCTACTTGAGCTGGGCTTCTTGGAGGACTTTAGCAGCCTTGTGTTCCTCAACTTGGGGTGAATGATCCTTGTCAGTCTTGCTGGTATTATTTCATCCCTTTCCTCCAGAGATTTTAACAAACTTTTCAAGGAAGGACAGCAAAATATGTTCTTTACACTGGCCACCCACAGCAGCCATTTTCCTCATAAGTTCTCCCACAAGTCCCTCAGAGGAAGCTGTGTCCAAGTTTCCAAGAGTTCCTCCAGAAAGAACAAGTTCCTGAGAAGAGGGAACAATGCGGTTGCCAAAGGCACTTGGGGTCAGACAACTGTGCTGTGAAGTCACTGAGCCAAAATAATGTCACAATCTGGTTAATAAAATTGTTAGAGAGATGCCTCTGCTCCAATTAAGGTGCTAACGAGACCAAATCCAAAGTGGATTTTATTGAACAGTAAATGTGAGGTAGAGAGAGAGATGGAAAGAAAGAGAAAAGGCAGAGAGCAAGGGAGTGACAGGGACAGAGACCTCCCCTGGGGCAGGGCAAGGGTGACATTGTCCCCTGTGTGCGGGGCCTTCCCAGGGTTGGGGGTTTTACACCTGAGCCAGTTTGGGTAAGGGGGGTGGTGTTCACCCCCCACCCCGAGCAGGGATTGCCTCACTGCTTCAGGGGACAATGTAAGATGTAACCAAAAGTGTGTTTTCAGTCACCATCTCCATGAACTGTGATAAACAGGGGGGGCAGTGTTCTTTATCTCTGCCATGACTCAGCCCTGATAACGCCCTCCAGGGGCCATCTTCTGTTAATGGGCCATTGAGTGTCACTGCAGGACTGATAAAATTACATCATCCCATTGTGGGATGCTCCGCCCAGGGGGAGGAACCAAGCATTCCTGCCTGGATATAATCTCACCCCTGCAACACCAGGACCACCTTGCCTACTGGATTCCCAGAGGACAAGAGCTCCATAAGCACCACTGGACCTTCAGAGGAAGACCAGACCCTTCTACAGGATCCCTGCTTTGACAGAATCACGTTCATCACTCCAACAGGACTGCAGCCACCATTTCATCAGACTGTTACCACCTCCCTGACCAGCGGGGTGTCAGGTTATATCCTGACTCTGTCAGATTAAGGCAGTGTCTCTGGGTCATTGCCTTGATTTAACTTTCTTATTCAATTGCAATTCTGGCATAGATTCTCTCCCTTATTTGCCTTCAAACCAGTACAAAACTCAATGTACTCATCCCTTGTTTTCCTCCCAAATCAGAATTTCCCATCTGCAAGCATTTGTGAAATGGAGGAGGATGCTGGGAGGAAGAGGAAGGAGTCCTGGGACACCCAGGCAAGTGAGGTGGAAGTCAGTGCCCATCTCCCCCTCTCTCCTGCTCCATCTCCCAGCCCAGCCTGGCCCCCGGCTGCAGGACAGCCTCGCTGCCGACGCCGTCCTGCCGGGGACGCACTGGGGGGATCTCCTTCCCCTTCCCTCTGGCACAGAGGCAAATCCCATCCTCTCCTTGTCCTTCCTGCCCCAGAGGAGGAGATGAGGATGGAGACCAGGGAGGATAAATCCCCACGGCAGAACCTCGTGGAAGAGGCCGTTTTGAGCAGCTCCATGGCACAGGAATCCAACGGGGAGGAAAATCCCCAGAGATCCCACAGGAGGAGGGGCTCCAAGCCCAGCCCAGGGTGTTCTGAGGAGGAAAGACCCACCCTGGGCCAGGAAGGTGGTCAGAGCTGCAGCCAGAGCTCAGAGCTGGTGGTCCATGAGCAGGTTCACCATGGGGAGAAGCCCTACAAGTGCTTGGAGTGTGGGAAGAGCTTCAGGAAGAACTCCCACCTGATCAGCCACCAGATGACCCACACCGGGGAATGGCCCTATGAGTGTGGGGAGTGTGGGAAGGGCTTCAGCTGCAGCTCGGCCCTCATCACCCACCAACGTATCCACACCAGGGAGAGACCCTATGGGTGTGGGGAGTGTCAGAAGAGATTTTGGAGCAGGTCTGATCTTCTCAAGCACCAGCGGATTCACACTGGGGAGAGGCCCTTCCGTTGCCGTGACTGCAGGAAGGGCTTCAAGCAAAACTCCCACCTCGTCAGGCACCGGCACATCCACACCAGGGACAGGCCCTACGAGTGTCCCCAGTGTGGGAAGAGCTTTTCCAGGAGCTTTCACATGACCCGACACCAACAGAGGCACTGTGGTGGTGTGTGGCTACGCAGAAGGAGCAGAAGGCTTTGTGAATTGGAAGTTGGAGTTTCTGTTTCCTAAATATGGGGTTGGAGTTTCTATTCTGTATTTTTACGTGTATTTACCCATCCCCCTGAAGCTATTCCCATTGGATTTCACCTGTAATGTATTCATTCTGGGCATTGTGTCTATTGGTTTTACCTGTAAACCAATAAAACCTGTATATAAAAAAATATAAAACCTGTAACCCAACCCCTTCTCGGGGTCACTTGTTCATGCGGCGTTCGAGCGAATACAACCTACTTCGGACGGCACACAAGTGTCCAATGTCTTGGGTCTCTTTATCTTGGTCATGGTAGCGCTCTCTAAATATCTCTGTCTGTGTCAAATGAACCCCAAAGGTTGGTTGTTGCTTCTCTCCAACTTCTCCCGGAAGTGCCTGGCCAGCGCCCCGGGAAAGAGGAGCCGGGTGGAAACAAAGAAGTCGGAGAGAAAGTGACAAGTGGTGCCGCAACGTGTGGCCCTGATACGCGGCTGTTTTTAAAGCGTGACAGAGAGTGCTCCGCTCGGAGCTTCTCCAGACGCTGTTTCCCACCACCGTCACTGCCGAAGACACAGTGGCTGACACCACCACCGCTGAGCCGTCGGCGCCACAGTCAAACCGGAGGGGAGAAGTTCCCCGACCACGCCGGTCCTGGGGGTTCACGTCTCTCATGCCCGGCTCGCAGCACTATCGCCGCTGAGAAGCTGTTCCGGTTCCTGTCCGGTTCTGTTTTCAGCGGAGAGAAGACGCAACTTCCGCACACCCTGGAAGACGGCTTCAGACCGGGAACCGCTGCTGTGTTTTGTTTGTTGTTTTCTAAGAGTCGGCGGTTTGGTAAGTTCCAATTCTAGCGCGGGAAGGGCCCGGCTACGGAAATCTTACTTGGTGGAGGCACCCCCGTTCCCGCAGAGGGAAAGGGCACGTGGCGCGCAGCGTGTGGGGTGCCGCCGACGGTTTTTAGACCTTTTCAGGTTTTTTTCTTTGTTTTTTTTTTTTTTCCGGGCAGCAGGCCGGTGAGGGTTGCTGGTGGGCAGAATGGGTGGGAAATTGTCCACACAGCAGAAAAAGATTTATAATCAAGTAAAAGGAACCCTGAGAGAGTCAGGAGAAAGTTTTTCTAAGAGTTTTGTGAAAAAAATTCCCAAGTGGATTGTTTTAACTTTTCCAAACGTCTCAGCTCAGGATGTGAGGAAAAAGGGTTTTTGGAAGCAGGTTGGCACAGTTTTAACAGAAGGCACCAAGAAGGGGGATCCTTCAGTGAAGGAAGGCTTCATGAGGATCTTTTTGTTAGTTTATGACATTGTTAAAGAGGGAGCAGACAGTCGGGAAACGCGGGAAACTGAAAAGAGCCCATCTGCTTTATTTCCCCCATCTCCCCGACCCCCACGGTCTGAAAATGCTAATCACTCTGCTGAAACCTCAGTTTCTAACCCCTTTCCTGATCCCTTTCACAGTTCTGGCTGTTCCCAAAAATGCTGTACCCCTTCTAACCCCTTCCCTCAACCCCCACGAGAAGACCCCCCACAAGATGGCGGCGCCTGCGTGGCGGGGGTCTTTGTCCCATCTCAAGATACCCAGGGCGGCGCGGCAAGGACTCCTCCTTCCCAGAATTCCTTCATGCCTCCCCCCCCCCCCCCGCCAGTCCCTGACCCACCTTCCCTTTGTCCTGACCCCTCCTCCTCCTCCTCTCTTGCAGCAGACCAAACCCCTCCCAGGTGCTATTGCGGGTCTCCACCCACAGCACCGCCCCTCCAGGTGGTTCCTTCAGCTCCACCCCTCGAGGTTCCATCACCCGATCCTGCCCCGCTCCACACGGCATCACCAACCTCAGCCACTCCCACACAAACCTCCACCCCCGAGCCTCCGGACCCTGCCCCTGCTCCTCCTGTTTCCCAAGCTCGGGCCTCTGGTTCCCATAGCGAAGGGAAAGGTGGGGAGGCCAAAGCAGGGAAACAGAAAACAGAAAGCAGGCAGGGATTCAAACTCCTTGTTTCTCGTGCCAGTGTTGTACAGCGCGACAGGGCAAAACCCCAGATGGGAACCATTTTCATACGAATGCATAAAGGAACTCTGCAAAACGAAACGTGAATTTGGGCAAAAAAGCGAATTTTTTAAGAGCATGTTAAAAGCAACTTTCAATTCTAACACCTTAGTTCCCACTGATTTAAAGCGCTTGTTCAGCTGCTTGCTCCCTCCATCAGAATACAGAATGTGGGAAAGAACTTGGAAAAGGTTTGCAGGAGACCTTCTTCCAGAAATTTTGCAGAGTCCCGATTATGCAACAGATATAGAGGATGATGAGATCACCCTCGAACACCTTGTGGGTGAAAAAGATTGGAATCAAGCCCAAAAACAGGCAGCAGGGATTCCAAAACCAGTGTTAGACCTCACAAAAGACGCAGCAGAACGGGCATTTCTCAGTATGCCCTCAAAAGAACCTATAATACCTTATATCGCTCTCAAGCAATCTGTTTCAGAGACATTCATGGATTTTGTTGATCGAGTGAGAGACACGGTCGAGAAAAAGGTGGAAGGGCAAGAAGCACAAGATGAAATCACATTTGAAATTGTCACCACAAATGCAAATGAAGCCTGTCGGCAAGTTATCATGGCTCTTCCAGCATCCTCTCCTCTACCTACGCTGGATCGGCTCATCGAGGAGTGCACAAGAAAAGCCACACTGATGGCAGAGGACTTGGTGAAAAGTCCTCAGGAAAAAGTGGTTGCTCTGACATTGGCAACCCCAAAAACTCCAACATCGAGTTCTCCTCCTCCCAAACGCAGGTGTTTTTACTGCAATGAGGAAGGCCATTTCATCAGCCAGTGCCCCTTTCGGGGGACAGCGCCTCCTCAGTAGGGGAGGGGTGCGGGGAGAATTCTCCAACCAGCAAAAAACCTAATTGGGGAGCGCAGACCTACCCTGCGTGATGATACAAATGGGGTGGGTCAGGGGCGTGTTGGAGACCCCACAGATGATGGAGTGGCGTCAAACAGGAAACGCCGCAAGGGAGGAAGAGAACCCTAATTCCTGTTTTTCCTTTATACTGGCAGAATTTTTATAGTTAGTTTGTCCTGTTGTATGATTTCATTTCTCTTTCAGACTAGCAGGATGTCAATTCCTACATTCCTGCTCCTCATTTGGCTCCAGAAAAGCAGGAGAATGAGGACTGGTTCAAGGGCATGTTTAAAGGCTGGCATCTTTCTGGGTGGGTGTTGTCCCTTCTAAAGGACATTTGTTATTTTGTAGTTGCAATTTTTTTTAGTTTTGCTATCATTTGGGATTTTTAAGCGAATCATTTTTAGCATTGCTTCCTCCAAGTTTGCAGCCTCCACAACTGTTGTAGTTGCTGCTGCCACCACGGGAGGAGAATGGTGGGAAGATGGAAAACAAAACAACACTGCAGTTTGATAGCCTCAGTTTCTCCTTCCCCCAAAGCTCCGTTCATTTTATTAAACAAAAAAAGAGGGAGATATTGTAGTGTACAGCTACTCAAATGGAGCAAAAAGGCTTTGTGAATTTGAAATGGGAGTTTCTGTTTCCTAAACCTAAAGCTGGAGTTTCTATTCTGTATTTTTATGTGTATTCGTCCTTCCCCCTGAAGCTATTCCCATTGGATTTTACCTATAATGTATTCATACTGGGCATTGTCCTATTGGTTTCACCTTATCTCTTATTTTCCCCTATAAAAACTGTAACTCAACCCCCCACCCAGGGTCACTGGTATGTGCGGCGTTCGAGCAAATACAACCTACTTTGGACTGCACAACAAGTGTCCAATCTCTTGAGTCTCTTTATTCCGGTCTTGATCGCGCTCTCTAAATAGCTCTGTCCGTATCAAACGAACCACAAAGGTGTTTGTTGCTTCTCTCCGGCTGCTCCTGCAAGTGCCTGGCCAGCACCCCGGGAAATAGGAGCCGGGCGAAAACAAGGAAGTCGGAGAGACAAGAAGCAACAACACCTGTCTTGTAAACCAAGACTAATTTTGGCACCCAATGTGCAGCCCGACGGCATCAAGAGAAAAAGGGTGAAAGGAGAATAACAATTCTTGAGTAATTTTTTTTTTTTTTTTTTGTACTGGATATAGAAACCTTGTTAGGTGTCACCATGTGGTCTAGCTTACCCTGCTTTGGGTGGCACATGGTTGTGGCTACATTTTTCCCATCCTATAACTATGGCTACTGTGGTTGCTATCCATTTTGTTTGATGGGTTAATGTGGTGAGGAATTTATGGATTTTTAATTTCCTCTGGATGGTGGGCACATGGATTGGAGGCTACCAAACACTAACTGTATGTGTTTTATGAATTACTTTAATAATGGTACCCACTGTGTGGAAATTACACCAGGGGAAATTTTCTCCCAACCCCTCAGCCAGCTGGTTGGGTCTAGAGTGGTTGGTGTTGCTGATGTGCCTGTTAAGCCTATTCTATTTAGCATTCAGAGGTAAGGGAAGATTGACTTGGAAAACTATCGTAGCAGGGCGTCCCCAGAGTGATGATAATTAGCATTGACTCCATGATTCCAGAAGGCTGATCAATCGCTTTATTATATTATACTATACTATACTACTAAGAAACACTCATTGCTCTTGCAGACAGTCCGATACAGACAGACCAGACTGGTTAATTGAAATCCAAACACAGTCACCATTGGCCAATTAAGAAATCACCCTTTGATAAACAAATCTCCATAACACATTCCACACATGCACAACAACAGGTGCAGCAAGTGAAGATAAGAATTGTTTCTCATTCTTTTTTCTGAGCTTTCTCACAACTTCTCACAGCTTCCCAGGAAAATCCTGGGAGAGCTCTCTCTCTCTGTTCAGAGGATATGTGATTACCACAGGTCAGTTGTGACAATGCAGGCCCAAGGACACCACGGTGACACTGCAGAACCTCATGGAACCAAGGGGCCATTGTGACACTGTGCTGCCTCATGGAATCAAGGAGACCATTGTGGAACTCGGGGACCCCAAGGAACCAAGGGTCCATGGTGACCTTGTGGAGCCCGCAGTGTCACAGAGGAGCCATTGTGACACAGCGAGGGCGCATGGAGCCGAGGGGCCATTGTGACACATCAGGGCTCTGTGGAACCACAAAGCCATTGTGACATTGCAAGGCCTCATGGAAGCACGGGGCCATTGTGACACTGCAGAAGCAAGGGGGACATTGTGACACTCCAGGGCCTCATGGAACCAAGGAGACCATTGTGACACTGTGGGGTCCCACAAAACCAAGGGAACATGGAACAGGTCTGGCTGGCTGGGCCTCCTGGGGACCACCTGACAGGTCCGGCTGACCTTGGCATGTCGAGGGCTGCTTCTCACCTGCCCCTGAAGCACTGGGGCTCTGGGATTTCCTTCCTATGGGAGAGAACTGTCCTTCTACAGGGACCTATGGCCAAAAGTGGGATTCCTTCTCTAAATTTCCTTATATTACAAGTTTTGTTTCCAGATGAAATCTGCCAGGAAAGACAGCTCTGGCTGCCTTGGCCACCCAGGGGCCACCTCTCATCTGTCTTTCAAACAGTGGGACCATGTGCTTTTCCTTCTTGTGGGAAAAACCATCCATCTCGAGCAGGCACCCATGGCCAAAATTGGGCATCTGCCTCCAGAATTCCCTATATCCAAAGAGAGGACCCAGAGAAAAGCTGCCAGGAGTGACAAGTCTGGCGGGCCTTGGCTTCCTAAGGGCTGGCACTCATGTGCCTCTGAAACACTGGGGCTCTGTGCTTTCCTTCCTAATGAAAAGAACTCATCTGTCCAGGTACCCATGGCCAAAATTGAGATTCCACCTCCAAAATTCCCTATGTCCAAGGATAGCCCCTAGACAAAAGGTGCTAGGAGGGACAAGTCTGGCCGGCTTGGCCTAAAGCTGGCCACCTCTCATCTTTTTCCAGAACACTTGGACTTCATGCTTTTCTTTCCTGTACAAAAATCCATCCATCCTGACCAGGCACCCATAGCCAAAATTGGGATTCCACCTCCAAAAGTCTGTACATCCAGGGATTGCTCCCCACCACACTGGGGCTCAGTTCTTTCATTCCCATGGAAATCCCTGTGACACTGTGGGCACCTCATGGAACCAAGGGGATCATTGTGGCACCCCTGGAGCCCATGGAACCAAGGGGCCATGGTGACACAGCGGGGCTTCATGGACCCAGAGACCATCATGACTCTGTGGGGCCTGATGGAACCATGGAGACCATGAGGACCCTTCAGGGCCTCGTGTCACCAAGGGGGCATTGTGACACCTCAGGGCCTCCTGGAAGCAAGGGACCATTGGGACACTGTGGGGCCCCATGGAACCGAGGGCACATGGAACAGGTCTGGCTGGCTTGGCCTCCCAGGGGCCACCTGACAGGTCTGGCTGATCTTGGAATGCCAAGAGCTGCTTCTCATCAGCTCCAGGAGCAGTGGGGCTCCATGCTTTCCTTGCTATGGAAAAGAACCGTCTGTCTTTTCAGATGCCCATTGCTAAAACGGGTACTCTCCCTAAAAAATTTCCTGTATGCAAAGGTATGTCCCAGAAAATACCTGCCAGCTCTGGCTGGCTTTGGCCTCTGGTGGTCACCTCTCATCCACCCGGGAAACACTGGGGCTCTGTTCCTTCCTTCCTATGGAAAAAAAACCCAGCATTCTTGCCAAAGACCGTGGCCAAAATTAGAATTTGGCCTCCCAAATTCCCTATATCCAAGGATTGCTCCCAGACAAAAGTAGCCAGGACAGACAGGTCATGCCGGCCCTGTCCTCTGGTGATTTTCTTAGACTATGAGCTGAATGTTTTCATTTGAAAACACCTTGGAGTGGGCCCAGAGATCTCCCAGGTTGGGGTTTTGAGGCCTTGGGCACATGAACACTACATATGGACAAAGGAGCTCTGTGCTGTCGTGGTGGTTTTTCATCAGACAAGTGATGTCCTGAGAGAAGCTGCTAGCAGTTTCCTCTGTGTCTGACAAAAAAACCAATCAGTAATTAGCTTTGAGAAATGACAATCTGTTAAACCACTAAGGAAACTGCAGACACCTCTGTGAAGACACAAGTTAAAGAGGAAGAAGCCTGGCTGGGTCTCTTTCCCTTCTGGGCAGCAAAGAGGTGCCAAGGCCGGGCCAGCCCCCGTCTGGGCCGGGGCGGGCCGGGCGGCTCCTGCCGTGGGGCCGGGCCCCTTCCCAGGGAGCCCGCCAGGCCCCATCGGCTGCCGGGCAGGGGAGGGGAGGCCGCGGGGCCGAGGCCGGGCCGGGCCGTGGCTGCGCTTGCTGACATCTGGCCGCTGCCGAGCCCTGCCCCGCTGCCAGCCCGGGCCCGGCCAGGATCCGCCGGGCCCCAGGAGCAGCCCCGGGCCGGGCCGGCTCGGCCAAGCTTCTGCTGCCCTTGGGCTTGGCCCGCAACCAGCGGGCAGGGCCAGGAGAAGCCATCGGCCCCGGCCGTGCTGCTGCTCTGCTCTGGCCTGGCTGCTGAGATCCTGGCCCTGCCCCCAGCGCCGCCCAGCCTGACACAGCCCCAGCGCAGCCGCTGCACAAACCTCCATGGGAAAACAGCTCCGGCCGCAAGGACCCAGCCCGGCCGGGCTCACGCAACCATCTGCAGGCCCCGCCTCAGATATTGACTCTTCCCGTGCTTCCATCCTCCCTCCAGTGAGAGAAAAGGACAAAGTGCAGGCACACACAGGAGCAACGTGAAGACACCGAGGTCAGTGAAGAGGAAGTTGAGTCCCAGATGGGAGGGATGAGGAGATGCCTTGATCTTGGGGCTGAAATCCTCTGGTAAAGCTATGGAGAAGGATGGAATTGATACATCAGACTCTCTTTTTCCCTATAACGCATTGAAAAGAATGGGGAGATGACTTGTTCAGCAAAGGCCTCCATGCTAAGATAAGCAAATGTTGCAGTAGCTGTGATCCCATGAGAAATTTGAACAGAGGGAGCAGTGTGATGAGACCATGTGCCCCCAGGGAGGGAAGAAGAAGACCTCTGTTCCTGGAGATGAAGAGGATTTCAGAAATAAATGAAGAGAACCTTTGCTCTTAAACAGCTCCTCTTTAACCAAATACCCCATAAGTTAACATGGCCCATAAATACATATGTGGGAAAAGCTGTGAAAAATGGGAGGGACTTGACGATTTCAGTTTTTCCGAGTGGCTGCTATTCGTGGAAATTGAGAGCCACAAGAGAACTGTTTTCTTATGGAGAAGTCTCCATAACATGAAAGAGAGATGCCTCTCCCAAAGTGAATTGAAGAAAGATTATTCTAGAGGTGGAAAACTGACTGAAAATTTTAGGTTTTGTCTCCTTACATTGTCAGTAAGAGTTGCAGGGAGAGGTTTTCTTAAAGTTTTGTACTGATTCTTATTACTCTTTCTTTTGCTGACTATTGTAAACTTTTCTTTATACACATTTAAAGTTTTGAGCCCACTTTGCCTTTCTCCTAAATCTATCAAACAGCAGAAAATGAGTAAGTATATTCTAGTAAGTACACTGGTAATTAGCCAACACTGAACCCACCACAATAATTGATGCATTGGCCGAGAAATCTCAAAACCACTACAGAAACTTCCTGATGAACTGCCCCAGACCAGAGGGAAATCAAGGCAGAGCCATGGTTTGTCAGGACTTGCTTGATCCTAATGAGCCCCGTGGTGCATTTGGAGCTGAGCCCTGGAACCTCAGGGCCTGAGAGGAGATTGCACAAACCTTTCCAGGAGTCCAAGTCAGAGGAAAAGTCCAAAGTGTCTCCAAGCATTAATGGGACCCACTGAGGTCCATCCCCAACACAGGCTCCTCATGGACTGCTTGAAGGAGAGAACTGGAGGCCAGGATGGCACAAAAACCTCTCAGAGACTCAAAATGACACAAAAACCTCTCAGTGTGGAAAGGAAACTCCAAAGTTCCTGAAAAACCTGGAGTATCTCAAAGCATTAATGAGCCCCACTGAGTGTCAGTACACAGCTCTCAAGGGACTCGTTAAAGCAGATAATTGGGGCCATGATTGCACAAACCTCTCACAGAGTCTGTAGCAAAAGGGAAACTCCAAGTACCTTAAAAGAACTGAGTACCTTGAAGCATTAATGAGCCCCACTGAGTGTTGTTCCTGACAAAGCCTCTCCAGGGACTAATTACAGCAGATAATTGGAGGCCATGATTGCAAAAAG
Source organism: Vidua macroura (assembly GCF_024509145.1). NCBI lineage: Eukaryota > Metazoa > Chordata > Aves > Passeriformes > Viduidae > Vidua > Vidua macroura. The sequence continues at coordinate 2,166,804 of NC_071600.1, read as the reverse complement.
CTCTCAGAGACTGCAAGGCAAAAGCCAAAGGCAAAGTCCTTTGAAAAACCTGCAGTGCCTGGGAGCATTGTGGAGCCCCCAGGGCCATTCCTGAGCAAGGCTCCCCAGGGACTCCTTCCAGCAGATCCTTGAGGCCACTGGGATGTGGGCTAGGGGGGGATGCTGAGGGCAGGACAAGGGGCTGACAGTGCCCAGCCTGGCTGGGGCTGTGCCAGGAGGCCCCAGGGCCTCAGGACAAGGTGTCTCCTGACAGCCCTTGGTGGCACAGACGCTGCTGTGCCCCAGGCCACCAAGACTTGGCTTCTCTTTGTCCCCACCTGTCATCAGTGCCTCCAGTTCTCTGCTCTGCCTGGGGCCTGGGGACACTTTCTCACTCGTGTCCCTCACTGGGACCCATTAAAAGTCCAAGAAACTTTGGAGTTGGATTCTGACTTGGAGCTCTGGAGAGGTTTCTGCAGCTCCCTCTCAGGGCCTGATGTTCAGGGCCTGAGCACAAAGCCCCAGAGGCTCATTCAAGTCCTTGTGCTGTGTCTGTGCTGCTGAGCTGGGCCGGGCTCCTGGCACAGAGGGTGATGCTGGTAAGCAAGCAGAGCTTCAAAAGCACATTTCTCTGGATGAGCAGCTCTTCTCCCAGCCCAGCAGGGCTGGGGCACTGCCTGCAGCCAGCGCGGGCACAGCCCAGAGGCACAGAGAGCTTCAATCAGTCAGGGCTGGGAAGGTGCTGAGAAGTTCCTGGGGCACAATCACTGCCAGCCCTTGGCACAGGAACCTCTGGCTGCAGGACAGTGCAGCTGCAGCTCCTGCAGTGATCTCCTCAAGCTGGAACATCCCAATGCCCACAGACCCTGTGAGTACAACTCTGAGTATTTCTGGTGCAGGGGAGGTAAAATGCTCGTGAAGCTCTGACATGCTGAGGGATTCTGATCAGTCATAGAATATTCCCAGGACAAGGATTTGATAAAAATGAGGAAACTTCATAAGACTTTGCACTGATTTTCCTACTATTGAAGAATGGCAGGGAGGCAGGGATATATCTTAAAAATTGGTTATGAATTTTGACAAGTGCCTGAGACATCTGAACTGTTACTTTAACTGTTCAATATGTTCACAGGAGATCCCTAATGTGCTTGCAGCCACTCTGCCCATGGACAGCACCAGCATCACCTTTGCTGGAGCCATCAGGCTCAGTCTGAGCTCTCCTTTCTCCAAGCTGCAAACAGAACCTGCCCCCAGCCAGTGCCCTGCAAACAGGCAGGGTTCTGTCAGGACAAGGAGAGTGCACAGAGATTTGGGGTCTGGGAGTGCTGGCACAGAGAGATCAGGCACAGGGAAACACCTGCAGGAGGAAAATCTCCAGGAAGCAGAGAGAAGATCAGGGAAGGAGAGAAAGCAAAAGCCAGAAATGCTGTGTCAGGGAGAGTTTAGAGATGTGCAGAGGATCCCCTCCAGTGCAGCCCCTCCCTCTGCACAAGCCCCCTCCCTCCTGTGCCCCCAGCCAAGCCTCTGCCCTCAGGGCCGGGGCTCCAAGGCGTGCAGCCCCTCCTGTGCAGGCAGAGCTGCAGCAGAGCCGTGGGGCAGCTCTGCAGCCCCGGGCCCAGTTCCCTCTGCAGAGCACAGGGCTGGCAGCAGCTGCCCGGCACTGGGGGCTCTGGCAGGGGGCACAGCTGGCTCAGGGTGACACAGCTGTCCCCAGTGCCTGGCTCTGGGCAATGCTGGCAGTGCAGCCAGGGAAGGAGCTGCATCTCCCTTCATCCAATGCCATCAGAAGGACACTTGGAAGTCTCCCTGAGATTTCAGTTCAAGCTGGGAGCTTCAATCCAGGGTGCAAACCTGTTCCAGAGCATCTCTGAGTTACCAGATTGATGGGGAAAGGCAGAGGTGTTCTGACAACGAAAATGCTGCTGGGTTGGTGAAATGAGCAGTGTGAGTCCTTGGCTAAAAATGTGGAGCTGGGCTGTGCTGGATCCATCTGCTCTCAGCACTACCTGGGGTTTTTTTAGGGAAAATGTGGGAAGGTGATCATCCACCCCAGAGGAACGTTAAAACCCAGAGAAATTCTGAAAATGTCAGAATGACAGACCATCTGCCCTCACTCTCCACTCATCACTTTGCCACACAGAACATTCTTTGTTCTCCCTGGGGGCAGCAGAAATGCTGAGGGTTTCTGATACCCAAGAACAACAGGACAGATAAAGGGGAGATTATGAAGAAAACTCCAGAAGTCGTGAACACAAATGTGTGTCTGTGTGTGTTCTGGGGGAGGGTGTACGGGAAATGGCTTTGATATTCGTTACAGGTATCTCTTCTAACTCTTCTCTGTCCGTTTCTCCATGAACAGGTGCCCATGTGCAGCCACAGCAAATGTCCAACAGCAGCTCCATCAGCCACTTCCTCCTGCTGGCACTGGCAGAGACGCGGCAGCTGCAGCTCCTGCACTTCTGCCTCTTGCTGGGCATCTCCCTGGCTGCCCTCCTGGGCAACGGCCTCATCATCAGCGCCGGAGCCTGCGGCCACCACCTGCACACGCCCATGTTCTTCTTCCTGCTCAACCTGGCCCTCAGCGACCTGGGCTCCATCTGCACCACTGTCCCCAAAGCCATGCACAATTCCCTCTGGGACACCAGCACCATCTCCTACACAGCATGTGCTGCACAGCTCCTTTTCTTTCTGTTCTTCATCTCAGCAGAGTTTTTCCTGCTGACCATCATGTGCTACGACCGCTACGTGTCCATCTGCAAACCCCTGCACTACGGGACCCTCCTGGGCAGCAGAGCTTGTGCCCACATGGCAGCAGCTGCCTGGGCCAGTGCCTTTCTCAATGCTCTCATGCACACAGCCAATACATTTTCCTTGCCCCTGTGCCATGGCAATGCCCTGGGCCAGTTCTTCTGTGAGCTGCCCCAGATCCTCAAACTCTCCTGTCCCAAATCCTACCTCATAGAACTTGGGCTCATTGTGTTCTCCATCTGTTTAGCACTTGGCTGTTTTGTGTTCATGGTTTTCTCCTATGTGCAGATCTTCAGGGCCGTGCTGAGGATCCCCTCTGAGCAGGGACGGCACAAAGCCTTTTCCACCTGCCTCCCTCACCTGGTCGTGGTCTCTCTGTTCTTAAGCACTGGTACGTTTGCTCACCTGAAGCCCCCCTCGTTGTCCTCCCCATCCCTGGATCTGTCAGTGTCAGTTCTGTACTCGGTGGTGTCTCCAGCCCTGAACCCCCTCATCTACAGCCTGAGGAACCAGGAGCTCAAGGCTGCAGTGTGGAGACTGATGACTGGATGCCTTCAGGAACATTATACTGCTGCACAATTTTGCAAAATTACTTCTAATAAAAGTCATCTTTGATACTTCTAGTTGGTTTCATTTTGCAGGTTCTTTTTCTTTGTTTCACTTTTTCAATATAGTCATCAAAGAAATGTCATTGTTTGTGCCATTTCTCATACTGTTTCTCTCCACCTTCCCTGTGCCCACAGACTGTGTCAATGAGGGGCTGCACTCTCATTGCCTTTAAAGGAACTCAAGGATCTCCCAGCACAGATTTCTGCAGAGATGCCCTTTTGTTGCCTTCTCTGGAGCTGCAGCAGCAATGTCTGTGTGCAGAGCTGGGGGCAGATCAGTGCTGGCACAGCAGCTGTGCCCAGCAGCAGCAGCAGCACTTGGTGTTGCCAATGCTGCTCCCGTGGCCCTGCCCCGCTGCCCTGGTGGCCCTGGTGTTGCTGCAGGGCCTGAGTGCTCTCGGAGCCGGGCACAGTCCTGGGGGTGGCAGTGCCGGGGCTGCAGCAGGGACAGGCCATGGGCACTGCTGGGGCAGCGCTGAGGCCTCAGGCCAGGGCCTGGGGGCTCCAGGCTCCTTGCCCAGGCTCTCTCAAGAACACGGCCAGGCCAATGCTCAGCACAGAAAACCCCCATGAGGAGCCCCAGAGTTGTGGTGTGGGGGCATGGACGTGAGGGAGCACAAATGCCATCAGCCCCTGGGGCCAGGAATGGCTGGGGGACGCCAGGGAAACCACTCAGCTTTGTCCTGGCCTCTGCACTCAGCCAGAAAGTTTGTTCCCATCAGCTGGGACTTTCCTGTCCCACTGCAGACGCTGTTGCTCAGAGCCAGGGCTGCCTGGCAGCCACCCCCAAACTGCCCTGAGCATTTCCTTGGCTTCACCTCTGCTTTCTTTACTCTTCCTGCTACAAGTTTCTTCCTCTTGCCCAGCCCTGTTCCCTGCCCTGCACACAGCCCATCCCTGTTTGCCCTTTCCTCTCTGGCCCCACTCCCCATTGCAGTTCCTGACTTGGCACCATGGGAACGTCCCTTGTGGAGCAGGATCATCCCACAAGTGCTGCAGGAATTGTCTGCAGGCTCCTGCAGTGCCTCATGCTGCTCCCTTGCCAGAGGCAGCCCAGACCAGGGGGGCACATCTGGGCTGCTGTGTCTGCCTGTGGGGCTCCCTGTTCTGGGCAAGGAGGAGGAGCTGCAGGGGCTCTGCAGGACTGACAGGATGGGCTTTGGGACTGTGAGGAGAAGCTGAGGGACCTGGGCTGCTGCAGCTTCTGAAGAGGAGGCCCAGGGCTCCTCCTGCAACTGCTCCAAGGGTGGTTTCAGAGAATCACAGAACCAGCCAGGCTACAAAAGACCTTGGAGATCATCAAATCCAACCTGTGCCCTGACACCGCCTTGTCTCCCCTGAGCCTCCTCTTCTCCAGGATCAACAACCCCAGATCCCTCAGCCGCTCCTCACAGGATCTGTGCTCCAGACCCCTCACCAGCCTTGTTGCCCTTCTCTGGACATGCTCCAGCCCCTCCATGTCCTTCCTAAATTCGGGGACCAGAACTGGACACAGAACTCGAGGTGCTGCCCAACCAGTGCCCAGCACAGGGGAAGAATCACTGCCCTGCTCCTGCTGGCCACACCATTCCTGATCCATAGGAGTGCCAGGGCTTGGATGAGGGAAATGGTGGGGACGGGGTGGGGACAAAGTGTTATTGATTGTCAGCCATGAAGGGTCTTCATTTTCATACCTGTTCAGACTGCATTAGAAGGTGCTGGGGGTCAATATCAATTGGACATTGCTGACATCAAACTATAAACAGGAAAAGAAAACAGGACAAAACAGTTCTCTTTGCACTGGTTCCAATATAGTATATTCACTTTGAATTCACTTCTGAAATCAGTCTAATTAACCACAGAAGAATTGAGGACTAGAATTATTCCCAGGGGTTTTTCTTGTTTGGATGTTTTGAACAAACGTTTATGAGCCTTTTTCACGGAATTCCTGAACTGAAGAGCTTAAGAAAGAAGAGGCCTCTGGAGTAGGAAAATTCATCAGCAAGCTCCAAGGGGCTGAGGATCCATCCCCATCAGAGCAGCAATGAGCAGAAATGGGCAGAGCTTTGTGGCTGCCCCAGCTCTGGGATGGGCCCTGGGCCTGGAGCAGGAGCAGCTCTGGAGGGCCCCAAGGCCGGGGCTCTTGTGCTGGCCTGGGCAGATGGGATGGCAGCAGGGGCTGCAGAGCTCTCAGCAGCTGAGGCCGAGGGGAGCAGGGCAGCCAGGGAGGCTCCTTGTGCCTTGGGCAAGCCCCTTCCCCCATGGCTGGGGCTGAGTCCTGGCTGAGCTGCAGCTGCTGCTGTGCCCTTGGCAGGGGCTGAGGCCGTGGGGCCAGTGGCCAGAGCAGCCTGGCCTGAGCAGAGCTGTGGGGCCAGAGCCGGCTGGGCTGTGCTGGGGAGAGGCCCTTGGTGCTGCACAGAGCTCAGGGCAGCTGGCAGAGCTTGCAGGGAGCTGGGCTGGGCTCCGAGAGCCTGGCCCAGAAACCATCAGTGTCCATCTCAGCCTGGCTGAGCGTGCAGGGGCAGGACTCAGCCCAGGCCTTGTGGGGCAGGGCCAGCGCCTGTGCAAGGCATTGAAAACAGGCAAGTGCCCGAGAGAGGAGGCTGCTCTGTGCCCTTGGGGGCATGGACACAGCAGGGAGGGGGCCCAGGACATTTGTCAGCGCCAGCCTCTGTCCCCAGCCCTTGGCAGCCCTGGCTGCTGAGCCCAGCTTTGGCCTGGGCTGAGTTTGGCTGTGGCCCAGCTCCATCCTGCTGCGGGGCTCAGGGCCTGTTCCCGGCCATGGCCAGCCCTGGCCGGCCTCTCTGCTGGCCCAGAGGCCGGCAGAGCCCGGGGCAGGGCTGTCTGTGCAGCCCCACAGGTGCCACGGGCTGGGCAGGAGCTGGCAGAGGCTGCCCAGCAGGGAGGCCATGGGGCACAGAGCCCCAAGGCTGCCGTGGACACCACGGCACAGGGGCCGTTCCCAGCCGCAATGCTCCTGTCCTGGGCTGGGCCTGCACAGGGGCTGTGGCACCATGGCTGGGCCAGCACAGGGCCACCAAGGGGCCACGCAGCCGCTGCCGGGGCTGGCAGCAAGGCCGGGCACAGACAAGGAATTGCTGAGCGTGGCCTGCGCTGGCCAGGGCTGACTGTGCCAAAGGCAGAGCTCAGCTGCCCTTGGGGGCTGCAGCAACACTCAGGAGCCCAAAGAGCCTCCATGGCTGTGCTGGAGACCAAGGCTGGAGCAGGGAAATGCAGGGCTGCTGCGCCATGGCGAGGGCATGGAATTCCAGCACACACCTCAGCTCTCTGATGATCCCGGCACCGTGCTGGGCCCTGTTTCAGCCTGGAGCAGAGCAGATGTTGATGGCACAGGAGCCCTGCGGGGCTGGCAGGGACCTGCAGCTTGCAAGGTGCTCTGCTCTCCCTCAGCTCCTCTCTGAGAGATTCAATCCCAGCTGGGCACCTCAGGGCACAAGTGGCACTGCCTGTTCGTGGGCACACAGCTGATGTCTGCCTGGAAAGGGGCACAGGTGTTAGTACTTGTACATTTCATAATATGCAAAGCAATAACATTTTTATTATCTGGGTCACTTGAGTACTTTTAAGAGATGGCAAAGTTTTCCCAACAGGAATACGATTTTCTTCTATCTACTGGATTCTTCTACTGATGGCAGGAGAAGAAATACTCATCTTCCCCCTTACCTTTGCCACCAACATTCTTTCTAATATTTCATGACCCTCTTGCTTCAGGTGTTTCCAGCTCTCTAGTTAAATGGCTATGTGTAAGGACATCTCTTCATTTACAGCTGCTGGTTCTATGTCCTTCCCATTTCTCCCAGATTTCTTCCTGCAGCTGCTCTCTGGTCATCCCAATGCATCTCCCTTGAGTGGCTTCATGCTTTCAGCTTCAGGGAGTTGCCCAATCTTTCAGAACTTTAAATAACACCTTAGCCAGCATCCTATTTCCATTTTTATCTTTTATAGCACCTCTTCTTCTGTGTTTGTCTAAAATCCTTCCTGTATGGCAAAGCCTTGTGGATGGTGGACCTGTCAGATATTGCTGGGATGTCACAAAGAGTTCAAGAAAGGGTTTTGATGTTTCTTAAATGTTATCATATTCAGAGTTTTTATGTTTGCCGTGAAGAGAAACTTTCTGTGCCTCTGAGTCTCACCAGTTCCTGGTCCCTCAAAGGACACAAACCTGATGAGTTGTGGTTCCCGCTCCAGTGGCTGCACTTGGAGCTCCCTCCATCCCCAGAGCAGAGCTGCCTTGTCCCACAAAGTGCCTGGCAAAGGAGGGATGAAGGGAACAGGACAGGCTGTGGGGATCAGGGGCAGGGCACAGCCAGGGAGAAGAATGACTTTTGCATTGGATGGAGCTGTGCCTTCCCTTGGCTTTGTTGGCTGACAAGAAATGAATATCCCTCTGTGTCTCGGGCAGCTCCTTCTCCAGGGAAAGCAGGTGGGAGTTGGAGCCAAGGAGCTGAAAGCTGCAGGTGCAGCCTGGGCTGGAGGGAGCTCAGATTTGCACAAGGCTGCTCTGAGTGCCAGGGCTTGGATGGGGGCAATGGTGGGGTGGGGGTAGGGACAGAGTCTGATTGATTGTCAGCCATGAAGGGTCTTGATTTCCATATCTAATCCAACTGCATGAGGAGGTTCTTGGATTCACTGTCCATTGGAGATTGCACTTATCAATGTATTAACAGTAAAAAAAAAAACTATACAGGACTTAAAAAATCTTTCTCACTGTCTTTTTAAATATAGTGTATTCACTTGCAATAGGCTTCTGAAATCTGTCTAATTAACCACAAAAGATTTGAAAACTTAAATTATTCCCAGAGGTTTGTCTTGTTAAGATGTTCTGAATGTTAACGAGCCCTGGGGCACTGAATTCCTGAACTGAAGAGCTGAAGGCTGAAGAAGCCTCTGGAGCAGTAAAATTCAGCAGCAGCCTCCAAGGTGCTGAGGATGTCAGCAGCCCCCACTGAGGCCATCCCTACCCAGGGCTTGGATGGGGGAAATGGTGGGGTGGGGGTAGGGACAGAGTCTGATTGATTGTCAGCCATAAAGGGTCTTGATTTTCATATCTGTTCAAACTGCATGAGGAGGTTCCTGGATTCAATGTCAATCAGAGTTTGCACATATCAACGTATTAGGAGAAAAAAAAATCTAAACAGGACCTAATATTTTTTTCTCACTATTTTGAAAAAAAAATACATTCACCTTGAATACACTTCTGAAATCTGTCTAATTAACCACAAAAGATTTGAAAATTAAATTACATTATTCCCGGAGGCTTGGCTTGTCAAGATGTTCTGAACGTTAATGAGCCCTGGGGCACTGAATTCCTGAACTGAAGAGCTGAAGGCTGGAGAAGCCTCTGGAGCAGTAAAATTCAGCAGCAGCCTCCAAGGTGCTGAGGATGTCAGCAGCCCCCACTGAGGCCATCCCTGCCCAGAGACCGTGGGGGAATGGGCAGACAAGGAGAGCGTCCCTGGGGCTGGGGCAGCAGAACTCAGAGGCAGCAGCGGCTCCAGCTGGGAAATGGAGTGTGGGATGGGGCTGTGAAAGCCCTGCCTGGGCTGTGCCAAGCAGGACACACAAGCCCTGAGCCCCATCCACTAAAAAACTCACTCAAGGGAGACATTTATAAGGAATTACAATTGTTTGTGTACTCTGTGTTGAATGCAGTGGAGAAATACCCACAAGGGATTCTCAGGAGCTCCAGACAACAAAACAGCCTTTACTGGGAACTTCAGAAAATCAGAGAAAGTTTGGCAAAAGGTTTAATATGATATTCAATGAACAAAAAACAGTTTTCAATGCATTAACTTGGCCCATTCAACTTGACAAACTCTATGCCTGTTTAATTTTAAGTTAATCAACATTTGCAAGTGGATGGAAGTAGAAGAGAGAAAGATAGGCAAAAAAATTTTAGAGAAGCACACACAGAGCTACCATCTCCTGGATTCCAGCATTGTTCAGATGGAAATTTCAAGAGGAAGTAGGGTCCAGATGTGTGCTTGCCTTGTGGTCAGCCTTAAATACCCCTTGGTCTTCCTGGGCCCATCCCCCAGGTGGGACTTGGGGTCATTTGGTCACTCAGGAGCTGGGCTGGGGCTCCAGAGGTGGCTGTGGAGCATTGCCTGTGCTGTGCCAGGCACTGGCAGCCACTGCTGGGCTGGGATAGAGGCTCTGGGGGGATTGGGGTTCCAGGGCAGGGCAGGGCTGGGGTTCCAGGGCAGGGCAAGGCTGGACCTGCCCCTTCCTCCCCCACACAGGAAATGTCTCCAGCCAACAATCTCCTCCAGTCTGTCACAACAGGCAATGTTGGAGGTGAAATCCCGATTGTGGCCATGGGTGCCTGACCGAGAAGGACAGTTCTTTTCCAGAGGAAGGGAAGCCTCAGTTATTGGCTAATTTCTGGTCTGATTGCCTGGATTTTGTTTGGTTTTGTTGTTCCTTTGTTTCCTTGGTGTGCCTGAAGTTCCACTCAGGAGCAGAGTGACTCTGGCCAAGGAACTTTGTGGTGCTGTCGCTTAATATTAAATCTGGGTTTTGCTGCTCCCTTGCTGGGGATTTTTTCAGCGCTCTCAAGCCCTCGTTGGTAACAGGGTGAAGGAGCCCTGGCCCAGGCTCTGGCCCTGGGGGACACGGGGACGCTGCCGGGGGGTCCCTGTGCCCCTGTCCCACCCCCCACGGCCCCGTCCCCCATCCCCGTGTCAGGCTCTGGGGTCGATCTCGTGGAACATCCTCTGGGGGAGGCTGCGGCGCCGGGGGCGGGGGGACCCGGGGGGACAGGGGACCCCGCTGTGCACGAGCAGCGTTGGACTTCTCTGGGGGAACTGTGAGGGGGGGCTGGGGAGGAGTGACCTCCCCAGTGACCTCACACAGCCCCTGTGATGTCACACAACGATCGCTGTGATGTCACACAGCCCCTATGATGTCACACTGCCTTTGTGATGTCACACAGCTATCTCTGTGATGTCACACTGCCTCTATGATGTCACACTGCCCCTATGATGTCACACAGCCCTGTGATGTCACACAACGATGGCTGTGATGTCACACAACCATCACTGTGATGTCACAGAGCCATCTCTGTGACATCACATAGCCCACTCTGTGATGTCATACTGCCCCTATGATGTCACACTGCCCCTGTGATGTCACAGAGCCATCTCTGTGATGTCACAAAACCCTGTGATGTCACACAACTATCACTATGATGTCACATAGCCATCTCTGTGACATCACACAGCCCACTCTGTGATGTCATAGTGCCCTTGTGACGTCACATAGCTATCTCTGTGATGTCACACTGCCCTGTGATGTCACACTGTCTCTGTGATGTCACACAGCAAGTGTGATGTCACACTGCCCCTATGATGTCAAACAGTGCCTATGATGTCATACTGCCCCTGTGATGTCACAGAGCCTGTGTGATGTCACATTGCCCTTATGATGTCACACTGCCCCTGTGATGTCACAGAGCCATCTCTGTGATGTCACAGCACCAGCTCTATGATGTCACAACGTGATGTCATACCGCAGTGCTCTGATGTCACAGAAGTCTGTGATGTCACAAAGTCACCCTGCAAGTCACAGTCTGTTCTGTGATGTCACAGCCTGCTCTATGATGTTACACAGCCACCCGGTGATTTCACAAGCCACTCTCTGATGCCACAAAGCCACCCTCTATGATGGCAGAGTCTGCTCTGTGGCCTCACACCCTACTCTGTGACATCACAGCCAGCTCTGTGATGTCACAACTCCCTCAGTGATGTCACAAAACCCTCAAGAACTCAGTTACATTGAAACACTGAAGTTTCTTGTACTTTGAAGAGATCCCTGCCAGGGACACAACTGAGAAAGTGTGGAAGGAAAGCCCAGAGCCCCAGTGCTTCAGGGCAGGTGAGAAGCAGCCCTCGACATGCCAAGGTGGGCAGGTGGTCCCCAGGAGGCCCAGCCAGCCAGGCCTGGTCCGTGTTCCCCTGGTTTGGTGGTGATGCCTTGAGAGGCCACCTAGAACAGAGCTAGACAGTGCTAAAGGAATAAAGCAGGTGTTTATTAAAAGGCCTTCAAGGGATACACCTGGGGCAGTGCAAGAGCCTGGCCCTGGCTCCATCCTAGATGGAGTCCAGGTCACGAGTTTTCCCTGGGGCAAACAGGGAGATTTGGTCTGGCAGGATGTGTAAAACAATCTCCTGTAATATCTACTTGTTCTCACACAGAGCACTTGGCTGCAGGGACACATTCCCATCGTTCCTGCCCAGGTTTCAGGATTCAAACACTGCTGTCTTTCCCAGGAGCTGTTCCTTCAGCTGCCTCGGGAGGGCCTTTTGGCCTCTGGACCCACACTCTGGCTCCTTTATTAGCACTGTTGGATCCAAACCCTTTATCTCCACCAACAACAGTGATTTGAGGTGCATCTCCTTTTTTCCCCAATTGTTTTAAAAACTGACAATATCAATAATTGTGCTACCCTGTCATGGGGTTGAATAATCCAATCTTGTTCACTATTGTTTAACACAATTCCTTCAATTTCTCCTTGATAATCTGCATCAGTTCCTCCAGTGAGCAGTTATCAAACCAAGGTGTCCTGGAGGAATCTGGATTCCTGTTTCTGCGTTGTTAACTCTCATTAGCTTCTGATTTATCCTAACTAATTCCAGTGCATGAAGGTCCAGCCCTGCAGCCTCTGGGCTGGCCCTGCCAGGGCCATCACAGCCAGAACAATTTCCCAGGCACTCCAAGTCTCACTGTCCATGGCTGTATTTGCAAATTGGGAGCAGCCGTGCACAGCCAGGGGGTTTCCATTTCCCCAGGGGGCCATTGCTAAGGGCATGGAGCACATCTGGGAGATGGCTTCTCCATGGGGACAGGTTCCCATTCCTCATTCTTCCAACTGCTCTTTTAACAACCCCTTCACCCGTTCAACCAATCCTGCAGCTTGTGGATTGCCTGGGACATGAAAAACCCAGCAGCCTTAATCACCGTATTTCTCACATAACAGACAAAGCATTCTGCACCACAGTATCAGCAAATCCTATAAAAATAACCAATTTCATCCCTTCCTCCTTTATTCATTGTATGCAATCTTGCAGAGTTTACCACTGACAGCTGGGTCTTGGCCAGTCCTTTTCTGTAGGGTATTCAGTGTCACAGTGAGCAGCCAAAGCTGACATATTAGCATTGTCAGCATTATTTCACATTATCAATTTTTAATTATACAGGTATCAATATAGATTATTGGGTTATATTATATGTAACTACTATTATTAATTTATTATTATTTTTATTATTATTATTATATCACTTGCACAAATGAACCCGAGTTCATGATTTAAACCTTCTTCTGTCGCTCCATATGGGGATGTTCCAACAAATTTTTCTTTCTGTTGGTGCTGTTTCCAATGTGCTGTTAACAAAATCCATCCCCATCTTCCCAAACCCACAATTCTTTTCCTTTTCCCATATGCCATTTTTGGATGCATTTTAAGACATCCAGGGGTTCAGCCTCTTTTAACCGACTGCCCCACTGCTCACACGGTGCTCCCACCTCAGCCCACTCCAGAGCCAGGGAACTCCAGGGAAGGGCTTCCCATCTGGGAATTTCTGATGGGACTGATTCCTTACATTTACATTTAAAAAGTGACATTTTGTGGTGATCTGGCCAGACTGTGCCAGTTTTGTTTCACCAGTGGGCAGGGTCAGCACCAAAGACACAGACACCAACTGAAGGAATCAGTGTCATTGACTGTAGCTCAAAGCAGCAAAGAATCACAAAAGGAGCAGCTCAGCAATGCACCCAACCATCACCACCAAAGACTGCAGCAGTGATTAAGAAAGATCCAGCCCCAGTTACCCTCAGGCTTTACCATCCCCCAGATCCACACAGCAGCTGGGGAAGCTGTCACAGCCAAGGGCTGCAGAGCCACTCCTGGGCACTGGCAATTCCTGCAGGTGCCTCCAGCCACAGGTGAGGCTCCAGCCCCGTTGTGAGAGGGCCCAGCTCTGACAGTGCTGAATGAACAAACTGACAGCACTTCTGGTGCGGGAACATCTGCTTCCATCCTCCTCTTGGCTTCCTCCCAAAGCCTGGCCAGGGCCCCAGGAGGAACCAAGGGAGGTGACTTTGACCATTCAGCCCCAAACAAGGCCAGATGTCGGATTTCATGGCCTTGTCAGGCTTCTAAACACAGAAAGGTCAATACATGTTTCACTAATGAGTGGATACATCTATCACAGTGCTAATGACCATGCATATTTCATTAGTGAGCAGATCCAAAGATAACCTTTGGCTGGAAGGTTCATCCAGAGGCCACCTTTGGCTCAGGGCCTGTTGTTCAGGCCTCACTCAGGGCTGTTGTCCCGGCCTTGGCACTTCAGGGACGTGGTTTAGTGCTGGGCTCGACACTGCTGCGTGACCGGCTGGACTGGATGAGCTCAGAGGACTTTCCCAACAGAAAGGATTCTGTGATTCCATGATTCCATCTGCTGCATTCAGCCAGGCCCATGTTAGCAGCATTCATTTGCTCAGAAAGTCTCCTCTGGCCCAGCTCTTGTGGCCTGAGGCTTCAGCTCCTTCAGCTCCTGGTGCTCAGCTGCTCGTGCTGAACCAGATGACTCGGAGAGAAGAACACAGTCCATCCAATTCCTTCTGGGACACGGAGAGGGGAGGCTGTGGAAACAGGAGCATTGTTTGCTGTGGCCTCCTCTCTGCCCTTCACGCCTTTCAGCGCTTTGAACCAGCCAAGAGCTTTCTCCAAGAGTGCAATGGAGCAGCTGTTCCTGCTCCCAGCTCTGGCTCTCTCCAGTCTCTGACCTTGCCTGCTTTTGTCCCTCTTGCTGTGCCCTCTGCTCCCCCAGGGCTCGGTGGCTGCTGCCCAGGACTGTGGGACTGGCACAGATCCCGTGGTCGAGACCCTCCTTTCTCTGCCCTTGGAGCTGCCTGGGCACAGCAGCCTTTTCCATCTGGAAGCTGCCCATGGACAGGGAGTCCCCAGCTGCGTTCCTTGCACAACCTCCAGGAGCCCAGGGCTGCCATCTCAAGTCCCTGCTGGCCCTGGGGGCTCCCAGGTGGGCACAAGGTGGGCAGCAGAGCCAGCAGGGAGCCTGCGAGTCTCTTCCAGCCCTGTCTGCTCCGAGTTTGGGCCTTGGAGCCTCAGGTGGCCAAAGGCAGCTGCTGCTGGTCCCTCTGTGTGCCCGTGTTCAGCAGTGCTGCTCCATCAGTCTGTGCCCAGCAACGGGAAAAGCCTCAGCCCTGCAGGGCCAGGAGCTGCCGGGCTCTGCCTGAGCAGCTCAGCCAGAGGGAAGGGAGCTGCTCCCCATGGGAATCAGGAGCAAAGGGCTGGAGCACCTCGTTCTGGGGCACAGCCCAAATTCTGGAGGGAGTAACAGAGTTATTCACGTGCACGGGTGTGTCAGCACTGCAGGTGCTGTGCCTGCAAACACATGGCTCGAGATGTGCAAAAGAATTCTGCAACTCTTGGCTGGATCAGGATGTCAGCAGTGCTGAACTCCAGCTTAGTGCAAAGCAAACACTTTACACCTCTGCTCATATCTGCTAGATTTTTTACATCAGGGTATCCAGAGAAAAGTAAACAGAGGAGCAAATATTTTCATTGTTTATCAGAAATGTATCTAATTTGCTGTACATTTCTTTTTCAGGATGTGTTATCTGCTCAAAAAGAAAAAAGAAAAAAAGAAAGGAAAAAATGAGAAAAATATGAAAGAGAAAAACAAGAAAAAATGTCTAGTGAAAATCTTCTGTAACTTTGGATTAAGAGGTAACTGATCTTTTTAAAAGGAGAACTCATTTACTTGGGGCATGTTCTGATGGCCTGGATCCATCTTACAGAGTGACCTCAGCATCCTTTTTCTAAAGATTTTCGGTTTTGTTTCCAATATTAAGATTTGTTTTTAAATTGGAGTTGAAGCAATAGGAGGATGAGAGATGGATTGTGCACAACTGTGTCTTGATGGCAAAGATATTACAGTTTGAAAATTGGACCTAAAGTATTGAAAATGAAACTTACAAATCCCAGTGCATTGTGTGACAGCAGCTTTTCCTGTAGGATGTGCAGCATCAGAAAGACTTCATCAGTGGGGTTGGGGGTGCTTGGAGCTTTGTCCTGTGCCACTCTGGGATGTCATGAACCAGGACTTCACCTGCCACCAGCCCAGGTCACCCTCTGCCACCGCAGCTCCTTGGACCTTGTGTCCCCAGAGCAGACACAAAGTGTTTCTGCTGCTCCCCCTTTGCACAAATCCACAGAGAGCTGGGATTTTTCCAAGTCTTATATCTCCGTTGGGCCATAATCCTAAAGAACCAGCAGCGCATCCCGATGAATACGGCGAGTTACATGGATGGTTGTCAGCTCCACTGCCTGCCTAGAAATCCTGAAACTGCTTCTAAATGCTGCTCCTTTACCTCCTGGACACCTTCTCATACAGAGCTCGGGAAAAAATCCCCTGGCCAGCAGCTAAACGGTGAGTTATGCCAAAGTTGGAGCTCTGTGGGAAATCTCTCTCCCTCCCTGTCCTTTTAATGTATCTGTGCATGGGGGTGTGCATGGATGTGTCTTGTATGCAAAGGAAGGAGCGTGCAAGCAACGTGACTGACACTGTCACTGTCCATGCTATTCCATACCCATGGCTACAGAGACAATCTGGAAACCCTGGCACAGACAGGGCCTTCTGTCCATGGGTACAGAGACATCCAAGAGCCCCTGGCACACACAGAGCCTTCTGTCCATGGGTACAGAGACATCCAAGAGCCCCTGGCACACACAGAGCCTTCTGTCCATGGGTACAGAGACATCCAAGAGGCCCTGGCACACACAGAGCCTTCTGTCCATGGGTACAGAGACATCCAAGAGCCCCTGGCACACACAGGCCTGGCAGCACAGGTTGCTTTCCCCACAGGCTGCAGGAGATGAGAACACAACATTTGCCAACACTGACTCAAGCCACAGCTGCGGGTGCTCCCCGTGAACCTCAGCTCTGGCACCACTGCCTGCCCCAAGCTTCAGGGGCTGCAGTGGGAGCCCGGCTGGGCTCTGCCCTGGGGCCATCCTGCAGGGACAGCTGCAAACAGGGAGCATTCCCTTGCCACCAAGAGCCAAGCCAGGGCTGCAGGGCAGCTGGTCCAGCCCAGACTGCACTGCTGAGTGCTATGCTCTGGGGCTGGGGCTCCCCGCACAGGGCACTGGACTGGTGTGCCAGAGGAGACAGAGAAGCTGCAGCTTCAGCCTAACTGAGGTGGGTGCATGGGCTGGGAAGAGTGGGGAGGCTCAAGGGGATTCACAGAGCTCATCCTGCTGCAAGGACGAGGAAAAGGGAGTGGGAGCTCAGCAGTGAAGAGAGCTGAGGGCTGGAGAGCAGCTCTGAAGGACACTAAAATCCCACTGGACCCCTGAGACATTGCTGCTCATCAACTAGTGACAGGATGAGTCCCTAAGCCTGGGGCTCGGCCTTCCTCGTGGTGAGGGGCACCAAGGAAGGCAGCAGTGTGATGGAGACTGCCATGGGCTGGGAACTCACTGGGGGAAAAGAGGGAGCAGTTGGGAAGTAAAAGGCAGGTGGGAGAGAGAACTGTTCGGAGAAGGGCTGAGCTACAGCTTGAGCAAGCTGCAAAATGTCATTTGGGGTCATCCCAGATTGATTTAATTTCAGAAGCTATTGAACAAGTTTATTTTTTGGGTGGTGGCATGTTTTCCCTGGGAGGTGTACACTCTGCAGACTTGAGCTGTGTTGCTGAAATGCTCAAGCAAGGCGGTGCTGCAGGGCACACCATTTCTTCTTTGGCTGATTCTGGCCCAGTGCTGAGCTCCAGCAGAGCCCTGGCAGAGCCCAGAGCAGCCTCAGCACCCGCAGAGCCCGGCTGCAAGGAGAGAAAGCAGAAAGCGCCCGTCAGCTGAAGGCTCCTGTCCCCTTGTCCCAGCCGCCCGCGGTGCCCAGGCCATGCTGGCCGTGCCCAGAGCGGTGCCCAGAGCTGCCCATCACTGCTGCCTTTAGCAGCAGAGCAGGAGGGCAGGACATGTGCCCAGCCTGCAGCCAGCCACGGCACATCCAGCCCTCAGCAGCTGCCCAGAGCAGGATGCTCCTGTGCTCGCTGCCATCTCCCCAAAGCTCTGATCCCACCATGCCAAGCAGACGGGACCCACCTGACGCCATCCACCGCTGGAAGAAAAGCTGGTCCCAAACGATGTCCTCAGCCTTCTCCAAGGGCACGGCCCATCCACGCCGCAGCTGCTCCCAAGCACTTCCCCATCCAGACTGGACCCCACCTGGAACGCTTCCTCTAGAAAAACACACAACACATGGTTGAAAATAGATTGGAGACGAAAAGGGGAACAAGAAAAAAGGTCAAAAATCTAATCTCTGTCAGGGGCTTGAGGAAGGCCCAACCCCTGCATGACGGGGAAAAACCCACCTACAGATGAGGGAAAGCCCAGGCTTTCTCCCTTCCCCCTGCACTGCCCCCAAAATAACGGTGATCCCAAAGCAAACAAGGGCAGTGGAGCAGCCCAAGCCCTTCCTTGCCTGCAAAGCAAAGCAGCCCCTGCACAGGTTCTGGAGTCCCAGCTCTGCTCCCACCATGGGGGTTTGTTTGTGTCGGGCTGGCTGCCCCAGCCCCAGCCCCAGCCCGGGGCACGGTGGGTGCTGGGGGCTGTTGGCAGGGCCAGGAGCCCACTCCCATTTCGTACCCACCCCAGCCCATGCCCCCAGCCCTGCCAAAAGCAGCCTGGCAGCCGACTGAAGGATCAGCTGCATCCGCCCCAGCAAAGGGGGAACCTTTGGTTCCCAGCCAGGCTGTGCAATGCCCAAATCTGGGAGCACCCCCCTGTGTGTGGACTCATCTGCAAATTCCCTGTGGAGCCTGGCTTTGGAGAAGTTGACAGAATCCAAGTCCATCATCTTCAGCTGGCCAGGCCGAGGAAGAGATTGTCATCCTTGAGGTTGTCCTTGGTGTCTCCAGCAGCAGCAGCCCCACCTGGTGCAGCTTCTGCAGGGGCTCCTTCTCCTTCCCTGGGGCCAGACCAGGCTGTCAGGGTTCTGCCCAGGGCCCCAGCTGTCAGGGAACCAGGACAAGCAAAACCCGGGGGATGGTGGCCACCAGTGCTTCCCACACCAGGTCTGCAGCTCAGCTCCAGCCCAAGAGCTGCGTGTTCCCTTCTGCTGACCCCTGCTCAGAGCTACAGGCAGCACAAAACCTGTCTGGTTGGCTTTGCCACTGATTGCCAAGAGATGTGTGGAGCTGTTACCTGCCAGGCCCCTGGATCCAACTGTGCACGTGGATCTCTCCCATCCTCTAGGGCAGAGGAACACCCTGCACCCAAGGATCACGGAAAAGCTCTTCTAAGGATGGTCTGTCCAAGGGCTGCATGGACAAACACCTCTTAATGACATCCTGGCACTCTGGGGAGGGAAACCAGGAATCACCAGTCAGTTGGAGAAGTTGCCCCCCTGTTCCCATGCCCAGGCCATGCTGGGTGTGCCCAGAGCTGGGCCTGAACTTCCCCATGGATTCTCTGTTTGCAGGAGAGCAGGAGAGCAGGACTTGTGCCACCTCCTCAGCAGCTGCCAGAGCGGGATGCCCACGAGCTGCTGCTGTCTCCCAGCACTGGTATTGCCCCCGTGGCCAGAGATGAGGATCCACCTTGAGAGAGCCGTCGTGGGAACAAGATCCGCCCCCAGATGATCTCCTGGCCCCTCCTGAACGGCTGCTTGCCCATGACCAGGTGGTACAGCAGGAGGCCCAGGGACCAGATGGTCTCTGCCTCGCCGTGGTAGCGTTGGTGGTGGACCCACTCTGGTGGGCTGTAGGACAGGGTTCCTGTGGAACACAGACAGAGTTCAGCAGGGGGATGCTGCTGCTCCCAGAGCCTGGCCCCAGCACCCCTGGGCATGTGGGGGCTGCCCCAGTGGCACACAGGGTGACCGCTGCCCTCTTGCCAGCACCTGGGACTTGTGTACAGACTCGGGGCTGGAAAAGAAGCCACTGGTGCTGGAAGAGGGCAGCAGAAACCCTGGGAAGGCCCAACCATGACACACAAAAGAAAAACTCATCCAGTGGTGGAGAAACCCGCTCGACTCCCTGCCTGCACAGCCCCCCAAAAATGTGAACAAGTCAAGGCAAACAAGGGGAGCAGAGCAGTCCAAGCCCTTCCTCGCCTGCACACCAAACCGTCCAGGGCACGGGGTCAGACCCCCCTCTCTGCTACCCCCATGGGGGTTTTTGTCAGGCTGGCTGCCCCAGCTCCAGCCCCAGCCCAGGGCACAGTGGGTGCTGAGGGCTGTCAGCAGGGCTGGGAGCTGGACCCCTGCACACCCCCACCCAAATCAACCTTGCTCCAGCATTAATCCCATCCCAGCTGCAATAGGGGGAGCCCCGGTGCTGCACCCCGGCTGGGCCATGAGATGCCCAGGAGCATCCCCTGGCAGGGCTCACCTGCAAACTGGGTGTAGGCTGTGTCTTGGAGGAAGGCGCCACAGCCAAAGTCGATCAGTTTCAGCTGCCCCGGTGGCCAGGTCGAGCAGGATGTTCTGGGGCTTGATGTCCCTGTGCAGGACCCCGCAGCTGGTGCAGTGCCGCACGGCCTCCAGCACCTGGCGGAACAGCCCCCGCGCCTCCTCCTCCGGCAGGAACCTCCGCTCCGCCAGGAAACCCGACAGGTCCTGGCACCGCTCCGGGCGCTCCAGCACCAGCAAGAAGCTGTCGGGGAGCTGGAGCCACTCCAGGAGCTGAATGACACCAGCGCAGCCAGAGGCCACCTTGGCCAGCAGCACGATCTCCAGGGGTGCGCTGGTGCCGTCGGGCTGCGGGAGGAGCGCAATGCCATCAGTGGGGCTGAGGCCGTGCCGGGGCTGGGGAAGCCCTCAGCCAGCCCGGGATGCTCTGCATGCCCCGCTCAGCCCACGCCCGCTCTCCCTGCAGGGCTCCCGGCAGCTCCCACCCTGCCGGGCCCCGGCTCATCCCCGCCCGGCACGGCCCGGCTTCTGCCGCTGGCCCCGCTCACTCACCAGCTCGCCCCAGTGCCGGATGCGATCCCGCGGCACCCTTTTGATGGCCACCTGCGAGCAAGGGAGAGCAGCGGGTTCAGCTCGCCCCCCGCCTGTCCCAACCCCATCCTCCTCCTCCTCCTCCTCCTCCTCCTGCGCCCGCCGCCGGCCCCGCCGCTCACCGGGGCGCCGTCCGAGAGCCGCGTGGCCGCGAAGACGCTGCCGAAGCCGCCGCTGCCCAGCAGCGAACCCAGCCGGTACCGCTCCTGCAGGGCCTCCTGCGCCTTCCCTGCGGGCGGGACGTGGCTGTCAGCGCTCGGCCCGGGGCCAGGAGCGGCCCCCGAGCGCCCCCCGAGCGCCCCGGGCCGGCCATCCCCAGGCGTTCTCTGCTGGCAACGGGACAGCGGCGGCTCGGGGCCGGCGGCCGCGCTGCCGAGCGGCGGAGCTCGGGCCGGGGAAGCCGCAGCGGAGGCGGCGGCAGCGGCCGCGCCGCCTGTGTCCTCCGCGGGGCCCGGGAGGAGCCGGGGCCGGGGCCGGGACTGGAGCCCACGTCGGGGCCGGGGCCGGGCTCGGGCCAGGCGGAGCCAAAGGGCGGCGATGCCGCCCCAGCCCCAGGCACTGATGCCCGCCCAGCAGCGCCAGCGCCAGCACGGCCAGAGCCGGGCAGGGGCGAGACCGCGGCGGGACGGCCGGGGACAGGGACAGGGACAGGGACAGGGACGGGGCAGCCCCGCCCGGGGCCGGGGGCAGGTCGGGGGCATGGCCCGGCCCGGCAGGGGAGAGGGAGACTGGGAGAGGAGGGGACAGCGGGAAAGGGAGAGCGGGAGAGGCTGCAGGACAGCGGGAGAGGGAGAGGAGATGCAAGAGGGACTTGACAAATCCGCGTCTTTCTCTGCTTTCGCTGCTTTCACTGCCGCTGCTGCTGCTGCTGCTGCTGCTGCAACTGAAGCACCTGAAGCTCCGGGGCCGTTTGTCCCCGTGTCCGTTTGTCTGTTGCCCGCTCGCCCCCGCGCCCAGCCCCGCGCTCCCCGGGGCAGCCCCTGAGCCTGTCCAAACACGGGAACTTTGCCGTGTTCAGCCCAGACCCAGAGTCTGGACTCCTGCCCAGGGGCACAGGAATCCCCTTGGGCGCTGCTGTGCATTGTCCCTGCTGAGGGTCAAACACTCTCGGAGCGCATTCCCTGAATGCAGAATTTGTACCTGACCCAAGCACTGCACTTACCTATCCAGCAATGATTTCCGAAAAAAAAACCATGGGAAGGCAAACAGTGTGTAGCTCATGGTATTTTACAGGGTCTAAAACTTGACATGTCATGGATCTTAGAAGTGAGACCCATTTGGATTAATGGGATGGAGAAGTAGTGCAAGATGGAAAAGAGGAACATAGAAATAAATGGAGGAAAACATCTTCGATTTTTTCTTCCCATTTTCATTTCATTCCTTAAAAGCTGTTTCAGTTTTCCCAGAATCTTCTCCACAGTCCTGTTTGCTCTTTCCAAGAACCTTTCCTGGAGAACGAGGAAGCTTTGAGCAGCTCCTGTGACAAGATGTGCCACCAGCTGCAGCTTCTCTTGGCTTTCCACACCTTGCGTGCAGCTCGACTCTTGCAGCAAAGCAGGAGAAATATTTGAAATACTTGACAGCTTGTTCTTTCTTTTCCTTGTGGGCTGGGCAGTTGTGCCATTGGTGAGGTTTTCATTGTTACTGTTCTACCCTAAGAAACCATGACGGGCTACCAGGAATTGTCAGGGAATGCAAGCCTGACTGAATGCAGAGAAAGAATCTGCAGAGCCTGCAGCCAGAAATGGAGAGCTGTGTGATCATCATTGCAACATCCCTATGGACATCTTGGAAGTGATCTAGAAGATGAAAATGGGCAGACAGAGGGAGTTTGCTTCTACATTCAGTTTAGAAGCTTCCACAGCTCATGCACTGATATAAATTAAGAGTTCAATCAGTTCATGGAAGGCAGCAGAACAAACTGGACCTCTCAGGAGATGACTGAAAGAATCTGAAAAGGAGAAATGCAGGCAATGACTTGGTGGACTTTGTCTGGAAGAAGGGTCACTTTTTCCTAATAATTTCTAATCCATCTCCTCTGCATTTGTCTTTCTGAAAAAGGCCATTTCCATCCCAGATTCCCCATGGAATGGGAAGCCTGAGCTTGTGGAAGTGCCTGAGCGATGCCCTGTTCCTCTGCAGGGACACTCAGGCTGGAGCAGGAGCCGCAGCCCTCTCTGGGGAAGCCTCCTCCGAGCTGGAATTTGTGCCGTGCTGGGAGAGGAGGAGGAGGGGGAGAGCGCTGGGCGCTGTGTGGCAGGAGCAGGAGGTTTGGGCCGCAGGACATTCCGTCTGCGCCGCTGCCCCGCAATGGGCGGGAACGCTGTGGGGAAGACTGGGGGACACTGGAGCGGACTGTGGATGGCACTGGGGGGAACTGGAAGGGCCTGGGAATGAACTCAGGTGTACTGGGAGGGACTGGGCTGTACTGGGAGGGACTGGAGGGGCACTGGGGTTGTACTGGGCTGTACTGGGGATGAACTGGGCTGTGCTGGGAGGGACTGGAGGGGTTGAATGGGCTGTTCCCTCCTCCACTGCCTCCCATTTGCTGAGGCTCCCGCCCATCACAGCCCTCAACCAATCAGCGCCAGGGATTGTGGCTTGGGGGCGGTGCCTGGAGTGTGTGCTTTTCTTTTGCCTACAACTCCCATCATGCTCTGCGTCTCCATAGAGCCCCATTGGGGCTGGGACTACAACTCCCATCATGCTCTGCGGCCCCATAGAGCCCCATTGGGGCTGGGACTACAACTCCCGTCATGCCCCGCGCCCCACAGAACCCCGGTATCCGCCCCCATCTGTCCCATAAGTGTCCCCCAGACCCTCCAGGATCCCCAAGTGCCCCTCAGCGCCCATTCGGGAACCCACAAATTTTACTGGCAAAGTACAAAAGACCAAGAAACTTTGGAAAAGCATTTAATACAACATCCAATCCAATGTAAAACTCTTGTCATAGCAGTAACTTCATTCACTCAGCCCATTTAGCCTGGAAAGCCTTAAACACTTCAGTTGTTCAGGTACCCAAAAATGTTCCATAGAAAGAGCATTAGAAGGAGAGGAAAGAGAGAGAGAGACAGAAAGACAGAAGCTCCACAGAAAGACACACCTGTGGCTCCCAGCTCCTGGGGTTCCAGTGTGGCTGAGACACAAACCCCAGGGGAAGGCAGAGTCCATAGCAGGGGCTGACCTTGTGCTCCTTGGTTTTAAGCCCCTGGGCCTTCGTGGGCCTCCCCCCAGCTGGGACTTCTGATTGCTCGGGCGTTCAGAGCTGGGTTAGCGCTGTCCCAGCTGTGTGACTGATTGACAGCTCAACCCAAGGTGTCTCGGGACATCGATCTCATCCAGCCTCTGACAGCGACCACGGTGACACTGGGGAACCTCATGGAACCATGGGTCAGTTGTGATACTGTGGGGACCTCGTGGAACCAGAGGAGACCTTCAAAATTCAAATATCCAAGGATTTCCCCAGATGAAAGGTGCCAGCAAAGGCAGGCCTGACTCTCTTGGCCTATGGTGACCACCTCTCATCTTCTTCCAAAACACCTGGGCTTTGTGCTTTTCTTTCCTATGGGAAAAACCATCCATCTCGACCAGATGCCCATGGCCAGAGTTGGGAATGCTCCTCCAGAATTCCCTAGATCCAAGGATTTCTCAGTGACAAAAGCTGCCAGGACAAACAGCTCTGGCTGGCTTGGCCTCCCAGGAGCCACCTCTCTCCTCTTCTGCCCCTGAAACACTTGGGCTCTGTGCTTTCCTTCCTATGGAAAAGAACCATCCTTCTTACCAATGCAGAAATGGCCAAAATTGCGATTCCACCTCCAAAATTCCTGATTTCCAAGGGTTGCTTTCAGACAAAAAAATACCAGAACAGAGAGGTCTGGCTGCCCTTGGCCTCTGATGGCTGCTTTTCATCTGGCCTGAAACACCGGTGTTCCGTGCTTTCCTTCCTATGGAAAAGAACCGTCCTTCACCTCCACGCAACCAGGTCTGAAACTGGTATTCCACCTCTAAAATTCCCTATATCCAAGGACAAAATCTGCCAGCACCATCTGATCTGGCTGCCCTTGGCCTCTGCTGGCTGCGGCTCATCCACCCCTGGAACACTGGGGCTGGGTTGTTCCCTTCCTATGGAGACCACGGTGACGCTGTGAGGACCTGGTGGAACCATGGAGACCATTGTGACACTGTGGGGCCATGGTGACACAGCGGGGCTTCATGGAACCAAGAGACCTCCATGACTCTGTGGGGCCTTGTGAAACCATGGAGACCATGAGGACCCTTCAGGGCCTCGTGTCACCAAGGGGGCATTGTGACACCTCAGGGCCTCCTGGAAGCAAGGCACCATTGGGACACTGTGGGGCCCCATGGAACCGAGGGAACATGGAACAGGTCTGGCTGGCTTGGCCTCCCAGGGGCCACCTGACAGGTCTGGCTGATGTTGGAATGCCAAGGGCTGCCTCTCATCAGCTCCTGGAGCACTGGGGCTCCGTGCTTTCCTTGCTATGGAAAAGAACTGTTCCTCTTTTCAGACAGCCATGGACAAAATTGGTACTTCCCCTAAAAAGTTTCCTGTATGCAAGGGTATCTGCCAGAAAAATCCTGCCAGCTCTGGCTGGCCTTGGCCTCTGGTGGTCACATCTCATCTGCCTCCAAAGCACTGGGGCTCTGTGCCTTCCTTCCTACAGAAGAGAACTGACCTTCTTGTCCAGGGACCGTGGCAGAAACTGGAATTTGGCCGCCAAAATTCCATCTATCCTAGGATTGCTCCCAGACAGAAGCTGCCAGGACAGACAGTTCTGCTTGGCCTTGGCCTCTGGTGATATGAGCAGAATGTTTTCATTTGCAAACATTGGAGAGGGCCCAGAGATCTCCCAGGCTGGGTTTGCAAGCCTCAAGAACCAAACACATATATGGAGGCTGATGTGCCTGGGCTCAGTTGTGAAGAGACTGAGGACAGATCAGGAGTGGCCTGGCAGGGACTGAAGGGTGGATTCAGAAATGGAGGAGCTTTTCTCCATAGTGTGAAATGGCCAGAGAGAGAAATTATACCAGAAATGCAGCAGGGGAAGTCCAGACTGGACACAAGAGGAGAGGAATCTGGACCAGGGAAAGTAAAGAAAGCAAAGGTGAAGCCAAGGAAATGCTCAGGGCAGTTTGGGGGTGGCTGCCAGGCAGCCCTGGCTCTGAGCAACAGCGTCTGCAGTGGGACAG
This sequence comes from Vidua macroura, assembly GCF_024509145.1. Taxonomy (NCBI): domain Eukaryota; kingdom Metazoa; phylum Chordata; class Aves; order Passeriformes; family Viduidae; genus Vidua; species Vidua macroura. The sequence continues at coordinate 2,141,230 of NC_071600.1, read as the reverse complement.
GAAAGTCCCAGCTGATGGGAACAAACTTTCTGGCTGAGTGCAGAGGCCAGGACAAAGCTGAGTGCTTTCCCTGGCGTCCCCCAGCCCTTCCTGGCCCCAGGGGCTGATGGCATTTGTGCTGCCTCAGGTTCATGTCCCCACAGCACCAGCACGGGGGTGCTCCCGCCTGCTGTGTGCAATGCAAACAGGGGCTCCTGAGCCAGCGCTGCCGTGTCTGTGCCTGCAAGGATGCGGCACCTGTGTGAGCTGGGGGAGAGGCCAGGGCTGCAGAGGGGGGATGTTCTTGGCAGCTCCATGAGGACGCTCTGGGACGCTGCCCTGGGCTGTGCAGCGCACTGGGGATGGATCAGCCCCTGCTCTGCTGCTCCTTCCCGTCTCCCCTAGGGCCCTGGCAGAGCACCAGCCGTGCTGTTTGCCCCCAGTCTGCCCACGGCCAGCCTGGGGCTGCTCATGGGGGTTTTCTGTGCTGAGCATTGGCCTGGCCGTGTTCTTGAGAGAGCCTGGGCAAGGAGCCTGGAGCCCCCAGGCCCTGGCCTGAGGCGTCAGCGCTGCCCCAGCAGTGCCCATGGCCTGTCCCTGCTGCAGCCCCGGCACTGCCACCCCCAGGACTGTGCCCGGCCCCGAGAGCACTCAGGCCCTGCAGCAACACCAGGGCCACCAGGGCAGCGGGGCAGGGCCACGGGAGCAGCACTGGCAACACCAAGTGCTGCTGCTGCTGCTGGGCACAGCTGCTGTGCCAGCACTGATCTGCCCCCAGCTCTGCACACAGACATTGCTGCTGCAGCTCCAGAGAAGGCAACAAAAGGGCAGCTCTGCAGAAAACTCTGCTGGGAGATCCTTGAGTTCCTTTAAAGCCACCGAGAGTGCAGCCCCTCATTGACACAGTCTGTGGCCACAGGGAATGTGGAGAGAAACAAAATGAGAAATGGCACAAACAATGACATTTCTTTGTGGACAATATTGAAAAAATGAAACAAAGAAAAAGAACATGCAAAATGAAACCAACAAGAAGTACCAAAGATGACTTTTATTATAAGTTATTTTGCAAAATTGCTCAGCAGTTTAATATTTCCAAAACTCTGCAGTCATCAGTCTCCTCACTGCAGCCTTGAGCTCCTGGTTCCTCAGGCTGTAGATGAGGGGGTTCAGGGTTGGAGGCACCACCGAGTACAGAATTGACAGGGCCAGATCCAGGGATGGGGAGGACATCGAGGGGGGCTTCAGGTAGGCAAACATGATAGTGCTGAGGAACAGAGAGACCACAGCCAGGTGAGGGAGGCAGGTGGAAAAGGCTTTGTGCCGTCCCTGCTCAGAGGGGATCCTCAGCACAGCCCTGAAGATCTGCACATAGGAGAAAACAATGAACACAAAACAGCCAAATACCAAACAGCCACTAACCGCAATGAGCCCAAGTTCTCTGAGGTTTGACTGTGAGCAGGAGAGCTTGAGGATCTGGGGGATTTCACAGAAGAACTGGCCCAGGACATTGCCATGGCACAGGGGCAGGGAAAATGTATTGGCCGTGTGCAGCAGAGCACTGAGAAAGGCACTGGCCCAGGCAGCTGCTGCCATGTGGGCACAAGCTCTGCTGCCCAGGAGGGTCCCGTAGTGCAGGGGTTTGCAGATGGACACGTAGCGGTCGTAGCACATGATGGTCAGCAGGAAATACTCTGCTGCAGCGCAGAAAACAAAAAAAAAAACCTGAGCAGCACATCCTGTGTAGGAGATGGTGCTGGTGTCCCAGAGGGAATTGTGCATGGCTTTGGGGACAGTGGTGCAGATGGAGCCCAGGTCGCTGAGGGCCAGGTTGAGCAGGAAGAAGAACATGGGCGTGTGCAGGTGGTGGCCGCAGGCTACGGCGCTGATGATGAGGCCGTTGCCCAGGAGGGCAGCCAGGGAGATGCCCAGCAAGAGGCAGAAGTGCAGGAGCTGCAGCTGCCGCGTCTCTGCCAGTGCCAGCAGGAGGAAGTGGCTGATGGAGCTGCTGTTGGACATTGGCTGTGGCTGCACATGGGCACCTGTTCATGGAGAAAGGACAGTGACAAGTCAGGAGAGGCTGCTTGGAGCCAAACCTGGGCCATTCCCTGTAGCCTGTCCTGCTGGGACTCACCCACCCTTGTTCCTGCTCTGGGAAAACCTTCACCCAGGTCCCTGCCTGAGCTCCAGCTGTGCTGGCTGAGTGTGCCAGGAGCAGCCAGGGCTGTGCGTGGGGGCTCTCAAGGAGCCATCCCTGCCCTGCTGCCCTGGGTTTGTGGCCATGTGGCAGAGGGACAAGGCTGGGTATTCAGGATTTGTCAGGGGAATCACTTCTAATGCAGAAAGGGTTGGTAGCATCTGCACTGCCACATCTAGTGGACTTGGGTAGCAGGGAAAAGATATAGGGAATTGTTTTCCTACCCACACATAATTGCTGGGTCTCTGAGGTCAGAAATCCCCAGCATTCCTGCTGCACTCAGAGTTTGGCACTGGGAGATGGGAGAGGCAAAGGATTCCCAGTGGCTGAGGGAAGGTGAGGGGCTGGATGGGCTTGTTCCCAACTGCCCTGGCTTTGCACCTTTGGCTGCAATCAGAGCACAATCGCACTCCTGGGTTACCCTGGCATAAACCCAGAGCAGAGGGATCCCTGAATGTCTCACCCTCTCCAAAGGTCTCTGGGCAAGGTCTCAGCACCCCCTTGTGCCAAGGACACTCACAACCCCCTTTGGCCAACCCAACGGCATTTCCTCAGCTGTGGCAGCTCTCTGCACTTCCCCGTAGGACATTCAGGGATCTCCCAGAGGCCCTGGCACAGATCTGCACCCAGGAGGGCAGCTCAGAGCTGGGAAGGGCACAGCAAGGAGATCCCCTGCTGTGCCCATGATGGGATCTCAGGGAGGGGCTCAGCTCATTTCCCTTCCCATGGACTGCTTTGCCCAGAGCCCCACAGGTCCCAGGGAAGCTTGGACACCCCATTTCCATGGACAGCCCTGCCTGGCAGGAATGCCAAGGGCAGGGCCTGACTCAGCTGCTGCAAATGCCAGAGCCTCCCTGAGAGCACCAGATAACAGTGACAATATCAGGGGAGTGCAGAAACAAGAGAAGATGTTGTGGTGCTGTGCCTGAGAGGGCAGGGCAGAGACAGCCGGGCACTCAGGACAGTGTTCCCGTGCCCAGCTGTGCCCAGCACCTCCCACACACCAACAGTGCCCTCCTGCCCCAGCACTGCTCTGCTCAGCCCCCTCTGCTTCCCTGAGCATCTCCCTGGGCCTGGACATTCCCTCCTGAGAGGTGCCTTGTCCCTGCCAGCGCTCACAGAGCCCATCCCACCCCGTGTGCCCTCGGCCCGGCCCTACAGAAACCTGCCTGTGTGCAGGGCCCTGGCTGGGGCAGGGTCTGTGTGCAGCTGGGCAAGGGCAGCTCAGGAGAGCCCTGCTGGGCCCTGCCAAGGTGATGCTGCTGCTGTCCAGGGCTGAGCAGTGGCTGAAGGCCCTTTGGGAGGCTGCCAGCAGAGAGACTGACCACCCAAAGTCACAGTTCTGGAGTCTCTGTAAATGCTCAAACATTGCTTTGAGGATCCTGTGTGTCCCTTTCAACTCAGAATGTTCTGTCATTCTGGGATTACAATTCCTGTTCTGCTTCTCTCATCCCCCACTTGTCTATGATCAAAAGAGAAAAAAGAGAAAAAAAACACCCTTGCAACAGTGTTAGAACAGGAAAGTAAAAACCAGACCTTTATTGGAAGCTTCCAGGTGTCCCAGTGCGGATGAGGTACAATCAGCTCCCGATTTCAACAATTTATAAAGGTTGATTAATTAGGATATTTAACAGGAAAATCCAATAGGAGATTCAGTTGTCCCAGTTACACACCCCTGGTCAACCCATTGGAGTAGGCCAAAGGGCTTCTTTGCCCCACTTTTTGTTATGACTGCTCACATTCTGGACAAAACACAAAATGATCTTCTTGTAGGTCCTCTTCCTGGTAATAAGACGATACAGTATTTCAGAATGTATTTAGACACCTTATTGTTCTAAAATCTAAGAGAAAGGTTAGGAAATGTACTAGAGTTAATTAAGGATTATAGTTATAGAAGTATATAACAGTAGTTTAATAGAGTTAATTAAGAGTTTAATAGCGAAAAGTAAGGATTATAGTTTTATAACTATATAATAGTAATTTATAGAGCTATGAATATATAAAAATGTATCAAAAGCAAAAATCTTTTTGTCATCACCCCAACTTTCCCATCCTTCTCCAAGCAGGAAATTGAAAACACTCTCAGGAAAGCTGCCCATCTTTACAGCAATCCCAGGCTTACCTTCTTTGGGAAGTGTCCTCCGGAGCTGTGCCCAGGCTGGTCTGGAGCTGGGAGCAGCCCTGCCCCAGCCAGCAGCTCTCAGCAGCAGCACCTGCCCTGCTCAGGGTGGCTCCTTCCCCCCACAGCTTCTGGCCAGCGCTGGCAGCAGCTCCCCGGGCCGGCTGAGAGCTGTCCCTGGCAGGCAGCAGAGTCCCTGGCCCAGCACAGCGCCCTGGGCTGCAGGACCCTGCTCTGCAGGACAGCCCTGGGCACCCCTGGCTGCTCTGCACAAGAGACCATCAGAGAATGTACTCACAGGGGCTGTGGGCATTGGCATGTTCCAGCTTGAGGAGATCACTGCAGGAGCTGCAGCTGCACTGTCCTGCAGCCAGAGGTTCCTGTGCCAAGGGCTGGCAGTGATTCTGCCCCAGGCACTTCTCAGCACCTTCCCAGCCCTGACTGATTGAAGCTCTCTGTGCCTCTGAGCTGTGCCCGCGCTGGCTGCAGGCAGTGCCCCAGCCCTGCTGGGCTGGGAGAAGAGCTGCTCATCCAGAGAAATGTGCTTTTGAAGCTCTGCTTGCTTACCAGCATCACCCTCTGTGCCAGGAGCCCGGCCCAGCTCAGCAGCACAGACACAGCACAAGGACTTGAATGAGCCTCTGGGGCTTTGTGCTCAGGCCCTGAACATCAGGCCCTGAGAGGGAGCTGCAGAAACCTCTCCAGAACTCCAAGTCAGAATCCAACTCCAAAGTTTCTTTGACTTTTAATGGGTCCCAGTGAGGGACACGACTGAGAAAGTGTCCCCAGGCCCCAGGCAGAGCAGAGAACTGGAGGCACTGATGACAGGTGGGGACAAAGAGAAGCCAAGTCTTGGTGGCCTGGGGCACAGCAGGGTCTGTGCCACCCAGGGCTGTCAGGAGACACCTTGTCCTGAGGCCCTGGGGCCTCCTGGCACAGCCCCAGCCAGGCTGGGCACTGTCAGCCCCTTGTCCTGCCCTCCCCCCCTAGCCCACATCCCAGTGGCCTCAAGGATCTGCTGGAAGGAGTCCCTGGGGAGCCTTGCTCAGGAATGGCCCTGGGGGCTCCACAATGCTCCCAGGGACTGCAGGTTTTTCAAAGGACTTTGGCTTTTGCCTTGGAGTCTATGAGAGCTTTCTGCAATCATGGCCTCCAATTATCTGCTGTAATTAGTCCCTGGAGAGGCTTTGTCAGCAACAACACTCAGTGGGGCTCATTAATGCTTCCAGTTACTCAGTTCTTTTAAGGTACTTGGTGTTTCTCTTTTGCTACAGACTCTGTGAGAGGTTTGTGCAATCATGGCCCCAATTATCTGCTTTAACGAGTCCCTTGAGAGTTTTGCACTGACACTCAGTGGGGCTCGTTAATACTTTGAGATACTCAAGATTTTTAAGGTACTTTGGATTTTCCTTTCCACACTGAGAGGTTTTTGTGCCATTTTGAGTCTCTGAGCGGTTTTTGTGCCATCCTGGCCTCCAGTTCTCTCCTCCAAGGAGTCCATGAGGAGCCTGTGTTGGGGATGGACCTCAATGGGACCCATTAATGCTTTGAGACACTTTGGGGTTTTCTTCTGCCTTTGACTCCTGGATTGTTTTGTGCAATCTCCTCTCAGGCCCTGAGGTTCCAGGGCTCAGCTCCAAATGCACCACGGGGCTCATTAGGATCAAGCAAGTCCTGACAAACCATGGCTCTGCCTTGATTTCTCTCTTGTCTGGGGCAGTTCATTATGAAGTTTCTGTACTGGTTTTGGTTCACCAGTTTGAGATTTCTCAGCCAATGCATCAATTAGTGTGGTGTGTTCAGTGCTGGCTAATTACCAGTGCACTCACTAGAATATACTTACTCATTTCCTGCTCTGAGATAGGATTAGGAGAAAGGCAAAGTGGGCTCAAAACTTTAAAAGGGTATTAAAAAACGTTTATTAACAGTAACTAAAATAAAGAGTAATAAGAATCAGAACAAAACTTTCAGAACACTTCCTCTCTCCATACAACCTGACAATGTAAAGAGACAGAACCTAAAATTTTCAGTCAGTTTTCCACCTGTAGAATAGTCTTTCTTCACTACACTTAGAGAGAGTATTCTCTCTGTCATGCTATGGAGACTTCTCCACAGTAAACCAGATATCTCATGGGTTTTCGTTTCCACGAATAGCAGCTGCCTGGAAAAATCTGCAATCATGAAGTTCATCCCATTTTTTCACAGCTTTTCCCACAGCTGTGTTTATTGGCCATGTCAACTTCTGGGATATTAGTTTCCAGATGAGCTGTTTAAGAGCAAAGGTTCTCTTTATCTATTTCTGAAACCATCTTAATCTCTGGGAACAGAGATTTTCTTCTGTCCCTGAGAGCACAGGGTCTCATCACTCTTTTCTCTTTCAGTGTTCAAATTTCTCATGGGATCACAGGTACTTCAACATTTGCTTCCTTTAGCATGGAGGCCTTTGCTGAACAAGTCATCTCCTCATAGTTTTCAATGCATTATAGGGAAAAAGAGAGTCTGATGTATCAATTCCATCCTTCTCCATGGCTTTACCAGAGGATTTCAGTGCCAAGATCAAGGCATCTCCTCATCCCTCCTATCTGGGACTCAACTTCCTCTTCACTCACCTCGGTGTCTTCACGTTGCTCCTGTGTGTGCCTGCACTTTGTCCTTTTCTCTCACTGGAGGGAGGATGGAAGCACGGGAAGAGTCAATATCTGAGGCGGGGCCTGCAGATGGTTGCGTGAGCCCGGCCGGGCTGGGTCCTTGCGGCCGGAGCTGTTTTCCCATGGAGGTTTGTGCAGCGGCTGCGCTGGGGCTGTGTCAGGCTGGGCGGCGCTGGGGGCAGGGCCAGGATCTCAGCAGCCAGGCCAGAGCAGAGCAGCAGCACGGCCGGGGCCGATGGCTTCTCCTGGCCCTGCCCGCTGGTTGCGGGCCAAGCCCAAGGGCGGCAGAAGCTTGGCCGAGCCGGCCCGGCCCGGGGCTGCTCCTGGGGCCCGGCGGATCCTGGCTGGGCCCGGGCTGGCGGCGGGGCAGGGCTCGGCAGCGGCCAGATGTCAGCAAGCGCAGCCACGGCCCGGCCCGGCCTCGGCCCCGCGGCCTCCCCTCCCCTGCCCGGCAGCCGATGGGGCCTGGCGGGCTCCCTGGGAAGGGGCCCGGCCCCACGGCAGGAGCCGCCCGGCCCGCCCCGGCCCAGACGGGGGCTGGCCCGGCCTTGGCACCTCTGTGCTGGCCAGAAGGGAAAGAGACCCAGCCAGGCTTCTTCCTCTTTAACTTGTGTCTTCACAGAGGCGTCTGCAGTTTCCTTAGTGGTTTAACAGATTGTCAATTCTTAAAGCTAATTACTGATTGGTTTTTGTGTCAGACACGGAGGAAACTGCTAGCAGCTTCTCTCAGGACATCACTTCCATGATGCAAAACCACCAAAACAGCACAGAGCACAGAGCTCCTTTGTCCATATGTAGTGGTCATGTGCCTGAGGCCTCAAAATCCCACCTTGGGAGATCTCTGGGCCCTCTCCAAGGTGTTTTCAAATGAAAACATTCAGCTCTTTGAAAATCACCAGAGGACAGGGCCAGACTGATCTGTCTGTCCTGACTACTTTTGTCTGGGAACAATCAGTGGATATATGGAATTTGATAGGTCAAATTTTAATTTTGGCCATGGTCCCTGGACTTGAAAGCCAGGTCTTTGCCATAGCAAGGAATGAACAGAGCCCCAGTGTTTCAGGGGTAGATGAGAGGTGACCACCAGAGGACAAGGCTGGCCAGAGCTGGCAGGTTTTGTTCTGAGAGATACCCTTAATAATAGGGAATGTTTTAGGGAGGATACCAATTTTGGCAATGGGTATCTGAAAAGACGGACATTTTTTTTCCATAGCAAGGAAAGCATGGAGCCCCAGTGCTGCAGGAGCTGATGAGAGGCAGCCCTTGGCATTCCAACATCAGCCAGACCTGTCAGGTGGCCCCCGGAAGGCCAAGCCAGCCAGACCTGTTCCATGTGCCCTCGGTTCCATGGGGCCCCACAGTGTCCCAATGGTCCCTTGCTCCCAGGAGCCCCTTTGGTGTCAAAATGCCCCCTTGGTGACACGAGGCCCTGAAGGGTCCTCATGGTCTCCATGGTTCCATCAGCCCCACAGAGTCAGAATGGTCCCTGGGTCCATGAAGCCCCGCTGTGTCACCATGGCCCCTTGGTTCCATGGGCTCCAGTGGTGCCACAATGATCCCCTTGGTTCCATGAGGTCCCCACAGTGTCACAGGGATCTCCATGGGAAGGAAAGAACTGAGCCCCAGTGTGGCAGGGGCAGCCACCAGAGACCAATGCCAGCCAGATTTGACGGTACTGGCAGATTTTGGCTGGGAGCAACCCTTGGATATAGGGAATTTTAGAGGTGGAATCCCAATTTCAGACATGGGCACCCAGAGGAGAAGCATGGTTCTTTTCCAAGGAAGGAAAGCACAGAACACTGGTGTTTGAGGGGCAGATGAAGGGTGGCCACCAGAGGCCAAGGCCAGCCAGACCTTTCTGTCCTGGTAGCTTTTGTCTGAAAGCAACCCTTGGATGTAGGGAATTTGCGAGGTGGAACCCCAATTTCAGCTATTTCTGTGTGGATAAGAAGGATGGTTCTTTTCCATAGCAAGGAAAGCACTGAACCCAAGTGTTTCAAAAGTAAAAGATGAGAGATGGGGTTCTTGGGAGGCTGAGCCAGCCAGACCTGTTTGTCCTGGCAGCTTTTGTCATGGAGGAATCCTTGGATATAAGGAATATGGGAGGAGGAATCTCAGTTTTGACCACAATGATCCTCTTGAGAAGAAGGACAGTATCCATAGGAAGGAAAGCATCAAGCCCCAGTGGCAGGTGAGAGGCAGCCCCCAAGAGGCCAAGGGCAGCCAGACCTGTCTGTCCTGGCTGCTTTTAATGGGGAGCAATCCTTGGCTGTATGGAGTTTTAGAGGTGGAATCCCAGTTTTGGCCACTGGCACCTGGTCAGGATGGATGTTTTTGTCCTATAGGAAAGAAAAGCACAAAATCCAAGTGTTCTGGAAGAAGATGAGAGGTGGCCACCCTTAGGCCAAGCCAGCCAGACCTGTCTCTCCTGCCACCTTTCATCTCGGGGCTATCCTTGGACACAGGGAATTTTGGAGGTGGAATCTCAATTTTGGCCATGGGCACCTGGACAGGAAGAGGAAAGCACAGAGCCCCAGTGTTCCAGAGGCACATGAGTGCCAGCCCTCAGGAAGCCAAGGCCAGGCAGACTTGTCAGTCCTGGCAGCTTCTGTCTGGGAGCTATCCTTGGATATAGGGAATTCTGGAGGCAGATGCCCAATTTTGGCCATGGGTGCCTGCTTGAGATGGATGTTTTTTCCCATAAGATATAAAAGCACATGGCCGCAGTGTTTGAAAGGCAGATGAGAGGTGGCCCCTGGGTGGCCAAGGCAGCCAGAGCTGTCTCTCCTGGCAGATTTCATCTGGGAACAAACCTTGAAATATAGGGAAATTTGGAGAAATAGTCTCGGTTTTGGCCCTGGGTCGCTAGAGAAGAAGGACAGTTCTCTCCCATAGAAGGAAAGCCCAGAGCCCCAGTGCTTCAGGGGCAGATGAGAAGCAGCCCTCGACATGCCAAGGTCAGCCGGACCTGTCAGGTTGTCCCCAGGAGGCCCAGCCAGCCAGACCTGTTCCATGTTCCCTTGGTTTCGTGGGACCCCACAGTGTCACAATGGTCTCCTGGGTTCCATGAGGCCCTGGAGTGTCACAATGTCCCCCTTGCTTCTGCAGTGTCACAATGGCCCCGTGCTTCCATGAGGCCTTGCAATGTCACAATGGCTTTGTGGTTCCACAAAGCCCTGAGGTGTCACAATGGCCCCTTGGCTCCATGCGCCCTCGCTGTGTCACAACGGCTCCTCTGTGACACTGCGGGCTCCACAAGGTCACCACGGACCCTTGGTTCCTTGGGGCCCCCGAGTTCCACAATGGTCTCCTTGATTCCATGAGGCAGCACAGTGTCACAATGGCCCCTTGGTTCCATGAGGTTCCGCAGTGTCACCGTGGTGTCCTTGGATCCACATTGTCACAACTGACCTGTGGTAATCACATATCCTCTGAACAGAGAGAGAGAGCTCTCCCAGGATTTTCCTGGGAAGCTGTGAGAAGCTGTGAGAAAGCTCAGAGAAAAGAATGAGAAACAATTCTTGCCTTCAGTTGCTGCACCTGTTGTTGTGCACATGTGGAATGTGTTATGGAGATTTGTTTACCAAAGGGTGATTTCTTAACTGGCCAATGGTGACTGTGTTTGGATTTCAAATAACCAGTCTGGTCTGTCTGTATCCGACTGTCTGCAAGAGCGATGAGTGTTTCTTAGTAGTATAGTATAGTATAGTATAGTATAGTATAGTATAGTATAGTATAGTATAGTATAGTATAGTATAGTATAGTATAGTATAATAAAGCGATTGATCAGCCTTCTGGAATCATGGAATCAATGCCAATTATCACCACTCTGGGGACGCCCTGCTACGATAGTTATCCAAGTCAGTCTTCCCTTACCTCTGAATGCTAAATAGAATAGGCTTAACAGGCACATCAGCAACACCAACCACTGTAGACCCAAAGAGCTGGCTGAGGGGTGGGGAGAACATTTCCCCCAGTGTCATTTCCTCACAGTGGGTACCATTATTAAAGTAATTCCAAACACATACAGTTAGTGTGTGGGAGCCCCGAATCAATGTGCCCACTGTCCAGAGGAAATTAGAAATCCATAAATTCCTCACCACATTTACCCATCAAACAAATTGGATAGCAGCCACAGTAGCCATAGTTCTAGGATGGCAGAAATGTAGCCACAACCATGTGCCACCCAAAGCAGGGTAAGCTAGACCACATGGTGACACCTAACAAGGTTTCTATATCCAGTACACCAAAAAAAAAATTAAAAAAATTTGTTACTCAAGAATTGTCATTCTCATTTCACACTTTTTCTCTTGATGCCGTCGGGCTGCACATTGGGCACCAAAATTGGTCTTGGTTTACAAGACAGGTGTCTGCTAGGGAAGGCAGAAAAAAGCCTCCTGTGGAATGGAGAATGTAAACCCCTCCCTCCAAATTATTAGAATCGTGAAATCAAGGGGCTCTCGGGCAAAGATGTGGGAATAGCAATAACAGTTCTTCACTAGTGTGTACAATAAAGCAAACAAACAGCAGCACCTCCGGCGCTGGCAGCAAACAGAACAGGAGCCCAGTGCAGCCTTTCGGCCGCGGCACTTTCCCTGCGGTGCAGCTCCGGGCACGGCCGGCAGGGGCGCTGGTGGCTCCCGGGGGGCAGGGCAGGTGCGGTGATCCCCGCGCGGCTGCAGGGGGCGCTCCGGCGCGGGCTCGGGGAGCACGCGGCCATGGCGGCTTTGTCCCAAGGCGGGAAGGGCTGGAAGAAGGCTCCGCTTCACAAACCCTGGGGGCAGCCGGCTCCAGGGCCCCAGCAGGACTCTGGGAAAGCAGCAAGCTGGGCCGGCAGGATGTCTCAGCAGGCAGGGGCTGAGGGGCTCCCAGCAGGGCAGGGAGAGCCGAGCTCAGGATCCCGGGCACCCGAGCAGACGGGGATAGGTCTCTCTTTTAGTGGGGCAGGTGTTAATAAGGTCCCAGTTTAGCGGCTGCTCTCACGAGCAGAGGCTCACCCCATGACAGAAGAAGCAGCTCTGGGCTGGGCTCCGGCAGCAGCAGTGGAAACTCCCTTTCCCAAGAGCAGTGGCTCTGATCATCCTCCTCCCAAAATAAGGGATCAGCCGATAATCAGCAGCCGATGATAAGGAACGAACAGAAAGGAAAAACTCAACTCCCAACACTGGTTTGCCCTGCTTAATCCTGTGGGACAAATTCTATAAAGGTTTAATTCCACCTTTATAATTGTTTACATGCGAGCTCTTGAAAAGTCGGGGACAGGGATTGGAACCTGCTGCTCCAAGGCTCCCCTCACAAAAGGAGTTTAGAAAGCCTGGAGGTCCTTGGGGGTATTTGGGGATCTATAGGGGCTATAGGGTGTCCTGTCTGTACCTCCTGACCCAACAGGAGCTTCTCTAATAAAATTTGCCTGAAGCTCCCACTCTGCCCATGACAGGAACCCCTGTGAGTGCCTGTGACATCCCGGCTCTTTGGCAGCCTGGAGACACTTAGAAAGTCCTCACAGAACCCCTCTGAGTGCCTGTCAAAAAATCTGATCCTTAGTATGTAACCATCACCAGCGCCTGTTGCTGTGGTCAGTTTCCATGGCAACCATCCCCAGCCCCTGTTGCTGTGGGCAGTCCCTGGGCAGCTCCATGGAGACCCCATGCCAGGGGTGGTTGCCATGGACACCAGCTCAGGCCTGGAGCCAGAGCCCATTGCCATGGCAACCATTGGCAGTCCCATCCCCAGGGTCATGGGATCCCAGAGCCACAGAATTGGCTGAGCTGGGAGGGACCCATCAGGATCCTCGAGTCCAACTGCTGGCTCTGCACAGGACACCAACAATGCCAGCCTGGGCCTGGCAGCGCTGTCCAAACGCTGCTGGAGCTCAGAGAGCCCTGGAGCTGTGACCCTTCCCTGGGCAGCCTGGGCAGTGCCCCAGCAGCCTCTGGGCAAAAACCTTTTCCTGAGATCCAACCCCAGCCTGCCCCGACTCAGCTGCAGCCGTTCCCTCCACTCCTGTCCCTGGGCACCAGAGTGAAGAGGTTCCCTCAGCCCCAGCCAGGGACCCGCTCCCAAGGCTGCTGCCGTGGCCACCAGGGCTGGCACCACCTGGGATGCTCGGTTTCCAGGGGCCGGGGTTCAGGAATGGGATTCCCCAATTTCCTGCTCCCGCTGAAACCGCGCTGCCGCTCGCTGCCCTCCCGCCTCCCATGGAAAGCACAAAAGGCAAAGATCCCAGACTGGGATAAGAACAATTTACTGAGAACAGCAACGAGACAAGGAACAAACAGGAACAGCAACAATATTGATAACAGAAGGGATAAGAAAAACTATTTACAGGGAAAACTACATCACCACGGACTGGCTCTTCCCAGCCACGCATTTCCTCCTGCCTGGAACAGACACCCTTCTCCTCAGGGAGAGAGAGAGAGAGAGAGAGAGAGACAGAGTCCCTTTCCTGCCCCTGGAAATGACCTGAGGTGGGAGTGAATGTAATGACAGGGCCATGGCCAGACCCTCATGTTCTTCAATCCCAAATTATTTCATTGGCAGGGGTAGGAAAAGGGAATGATCTCTTCCCAGCATGGATCACAGGGAACATGGATCACCAGAGCTCTTCCCAACATGGGCTCTCCCATGGGGGATGGAGATGGAACAGTTCATGAAGCTCCTCCTGCAGTTGAGGCACCTGCAGGGCTTCCCTTACTTGTGCCTCTGTTCATGTCGGGTCAAGTGAGAGCTCCTGGAGAAGCTCTTCCCACACCAGGGACAGTCGTAGGGCCTCTCCCTGGTGTGGATGCGCTGGTGCCTGATGAGGTGGGATTTTTGCTTGAAGCTCTTCCTGCAGTGCAGGCAGTGGAAGGGCCTCTCCCCGGTGTGAATCCGCTGGTGCTTGAGAAGAATGGAGCTGGTCTGAAAGCTTTTCTGACACTCAGGACACTCATAGGGCTTCTCCCCAGTGTGGATCCTTCGGTGGATGATCAGGTAGGACCTCTGGCCGAAGCCCTTCCCACATTCCCCACATTTGTATGGCCTTTCCCCAGTGTGGATGTTCTGGTGCTGGATCAAGTGGGACCTTCGGCTGAAGCTCTTCCCACATTGTTCACACATGTATGGCCTTTCCCCAGTGTGGATGTTCTGGTGGCGGATCAAGTGGGACCTTCGGCTGAAGTTCTTCCCACATTCCCCACACTCGTAGGGCCTCTCCCCAGTGTGGATGCGTTGGTGGACGACAACAGCACAGCTGCAGCTGAAGCCCTTCCCACACTCCCCACACCTGAAGGGCCATTCCCCCGTGTGGATCATCTGGTGTTGTTTCAGATGGTTGCTCTTCTTGAAGCTCTTCCCACACTCCAAGCACTTGTAGGGCTCCTCCCCATGGTGAACCTGCTCATGGACCACCAGCTCTGAGCTCTGGCTGGAGCTCTGCCCACCTTCCTGGCACAGGGTGGGTCTTTCCTCCTCAGAACACCCTGGGCTGGGCTTGGAGCCCCTCCTCCTGCGGGATCTCCGGGGATTTTCCTCCCCGTTGGATTCCTGTGCCATGGAGCTGCTCAAAATGGCCTCTGCCATGAGGTTCTGCCGTGGGGATTTGTCCTCCCTGGTCTCCATCCTCAGCTCCTCCTCTGGGGCAGGAAGGACAAGGAGAGGATGGGATTTGCCTCCGTGCCAGAGGGAAGGGGAAGGAGATCCCCCCAGTGCATCCCCAGCAGGACGGCGTCGGCAGTGGGGTTGTCCTGCAGCCGGGGGCCAGGCTGGGCTGGGAGATGGAGCAGGAGAGAGGGGGAAAGGGGCACTGACTTCCTCCTCACCTGCCTGGGTGTCCCAGGGCTCCTTCCTCATCCTTGCAGCCTCCTCCTCCGTGTGGCGAAGGTTTGGGGATGGGAAATTCTGTTCTGGGAAAAAAACAAGGGGTGAGCACATTGAGTTTTGTACTGGTTTGGAGCAAAGCAGGGGGAGAATTTATGCCAGAATTACAATTTAATGAGAAAATTAGGATCAAGGCAATGATCCAGAGACACTGCCTTAATCTGACAGAGTCAGGATAGAACCTGACACCCCGTTGGGCAGGGTGGTGGTAGCAGTCTGATGAAATGGTGGCTGCAGTCCTGTTGGAGTGATGAACGTGATTCTGTCAAAGCAGGGATCCTGTAGAAGGGTCTGGTCTTCCTCTGAAGGTCCAGTGGTGCTTATGGAGCTCTTGTCCTCTGGGAATCCAGTAGGCAAGGTGGTCCTGGTGTTGCAAGGGTGAGATTATATCCAGGCAGGAATGCTTGGTTCCTCCCCCTGGGCGGAGCATCCCACAATGGGATGATGTAATTTTATCTGTCCTGCAGTGACACTCAATGGCCCATGAACAGAAGATGGCCCCTGCAGGGCGTTATCAGGGCTGAGTCATGGCAGAGATAAAGAACACTGCCCCACCTGTTTATCACAGTCCATGAAGATGGTGACTGAAAACACACTTTTGGTTACATCTTACATTGTCACCTGAAACAGGGAGGCAATCCCAGCTCGGGGTGGGGGGTGAACACCACCCCCCTTACCCAAACTGGCTCAGGTGTAAAACCCCCACCCTGGGAAGGCCCCGCACACAGGGGACAATGTCACACTTGCCCCGCCCCAGGGGAGGTCTCTGTCCCTGTCACTCCCTTGCTTTCCCCCCTTTTTCGCTTTCTTTCCATCTCTCTCTCTCTACCTCACATTTACTCTTCAATAAAATCCACTTGGGATTTGGTCTCGTTAGCACCTTAATTGGGGCAGAGGCACCTCTAACAATTTTGTTAACCAGATTGCAGCATTATTTTGCAGAGATTTTAGGCACTATTGTCTGACCCCAAGTGCCTTTGACAACAGCATGGTTCCCTCCTCTGAGGAGGTTCTGTCTCTTTCTGGAGGAACTCTTGGAAACTTGGATGCAGCTTCCGCTGAGGGACTTGTGGGAGAAACTATGAGGAAAATGGCTGCTGTGGGTTGCCAGTGTAAACAAAATATTTTGTTGTCCTTCCTTCAAAAGTTCGTTAAAATCACTGGCGGAAAGGGAGCAAATGATACCAGCAAGACTGACAAGGATCATTCACCACAAGTTGAGGAACACAAGGCTGCTATAAGTCCTACAAAAAGTCCAGCTCAAGTATCTAAATTCCCGAATAACTCCCAAATTCATAGGTTTGAGGGCTTTGCCAAATGTGAGAATCATTGTTTTCTTCGTCCCTGTCACCTTTGTGACAGATACACAGAGCTTTCCCTTCCTTTTAATAATCTGTATTGGGCCAAATTTCTACTTTTCTGTTATCGGAACCTGCCCGCAGCTGAGCTGGAGCTGTGCAGGAACTGATGAATTTTGGAATTGCCACAGAATTGCTTCTATTGTCAGTTTATTCATGTTTGGGATTTGTTTGCGTTTCCATCACAAGTGACTTGTGGGAAGAGCAAATATTCCTCAAGGCATTTTTTGTAGGATTAAGTGTGATTTCTGCCGAGTCTATTTTGTCCAGTGCCCGGGGGATGCTCACGGGGTCTCTGTGCCTCTTGCCCAGGGGGATGCCTTGGAGGGGCTTGGATAGGTTGTCCCTTCCCCTGTTACCCCTGGCCATTTCCCTCTGACCCCAGGCCATTGCCCAGGGGGTCTCCATCGTTCTCACCCCAGGGAATGCCTGGGGGGTTCTCCCTACTGCTCACCCCTCTGCCAGGGGAGTGCTCCAGGGAGTCTCTGTCCCTCTCAGCCCAGGGGGTGCTCAGCGGTGGAAACAGGGTATTTTACAGGGTAAATGTTACAGGGTAGAAATCCATTTGTATTTAGGTGAAATGTGCTGCTTTGAATCATTAGTAGCTGGCCAGCATAGGTAAAATACGCTGTTTAGTCTGCTAGTTCTGCTGCTGAAATGCAGATGAAAAATTTATCCCCTCAAATCCTGCAAGGAGTTGTAGAGACTGTATGTTTATTACAGCGCTGGGCACATGTGGGGATTGTTCCCCTTCAAAGGACATGCACGCCCCTGTGTAAGAGACGGTCCCAAGTTCCCCTCATTTTTGCCTCACGTTTGCTGCAGTGGGAGAGACTGAGATCCTGGAGACCCCGACTGGAGTTCCGGCTTGGAAAGGTGGATGATTTGTTTTGCAGGTGTATTTGCTGTACCACCTCAGACCACTGCTTTGAGCAGGGCCTGACAAGGATCTGGCAAGGAGCGGCTTGTTCTACATGCTTACACCTGCTTCACAATACCTGCTCAACCCATGAATTTTCTCATCTCTTGGCCAAATGAACTTTCTGGGGTAACTCTGGTGATCTCCCACGGAAGACCCCTCATCGACCACTGTGATGGACGGAGATTGAAGCCCCTCCCAAGGACTGAGACTGAGACCCCTACCACCGGGAGGAGGGCTGGCCTGATCAATGCGAGATGTTTGCCCAGGCATGGGTGATGGACCAAGAAGACAATGGTTCTCGCTCACGGCTGATAACATGACCTGTTCCACCTCGGTGCCTTCAATGGACATTCATTGTCTTTTGCCTGTTCCCCCCTTCCACAGAGGACTATAAAAGACCCCTGAGATAACGAAGATTTGGAGATCTCCATTGTTCAGACCAGTGAGGATTTCGTCTGCTTTGGTAGCTATAATCCCTTTTCCTGTCTTTTTCTTTCTATCCTTTATTTCCTTTCTGTCCCCTCCATTGCATTTGCTGTTGGCACTATATAATAAAGGTGCATTTGCTGTGATGAAACTGATGATCCCCTGCTGTTCGCCTTTTTGCACTTCTGGGATTGGTAAATGAGCCATCACAACACCCAGCTCCTCCAAGCGGATTGTGACACTCCCTCTGCGGGCAGGGTCCCTTCCTACCCCAATACTTGCGGGATTCTGTCAGGGACTCGCTTCCCTTTCCTTCCTCCCTCTGCTACCAGCTGGAAATGTGCGGGGAAATGCCTGGCAAATTCATCTTTGGTGCGTGCTCTGGGAGCTCACACAGCTGCTGCACCTTGTCCCCGGGCCCTGCACAGCTCCTTGGGAGGCACAGCAGGAGCAGCACCCTGGGAGCCTCGGGAATGCCCCTCTGGCATCCATGGCACACGCTCCCAGGGGCTGGAATTCCAGTTCCCAGCCAGGAAAAGATCTTCCTGCCCTTGAAGGCAAAGCTCTTAACAAGGAGCAATATGCCAAGTGGAGCAAGATCCTACAGTGACATTTCACTGCCAGCCTTCAAAACATCACCCATGGTGGTTGTAGCTCCTGGATTGGGAATGAAATCAGGGCAGGGCCTTTGGTGGGAGCTGCCCTGGGTCAAGGGAGACACTGAGAGAGAAACAGAGCAGGCAAAGAAAGGCAGGAGAGAAAGGAGGACACAAACTCAATCAGCTGAGAAGGCGGCACTCTGAAAACAGAACTGCAACTGACTGAAAAGGAATGCGATGGAAAGAAGTAATATTGTAGCTTTATTTCCTATCAAAATACAATTTCCTCCCTTTCTCACAGACCTCCTCCCAGAGTCATTCAGCAGGGCTGTCAGAAAGTTCTTCGTTCTGAGTCAATGTTCCAGGCTGCAGCCACAAGGAAACAGGGAATGGGGACTTTCCTGCTTCGGGGGAGTTTGACATCCTCAGCTGAGGAGAGGAGGAGGCACCAGAAGGAAAGGACAGCTGGGCTTCACCCTTCTTCCGGAAAGAGGTGGGGGGGGAATCGCTCATCATGTCTGCAGCTGCTCCCACAGGGATGTGAAGGCTGATCCCAGAGCCCCAAGGGTCACATTCAGGGCTGCCCTCAGGGAATGCTCACCTGGTATTGAGGGCAGCGTGGGAGCACCTGGATCTTGGAGCACCCAGCTGCCCCCCATGTTTGGAGGTGCCTGAGGAGGGCTGGGACCATGCCAGGGACATCCTGCAGTGACATCCCCCCTGTCCCGCTCTGCGTGCGCTCAGTCCCAAACCTGACCCTGATCCTGGTCTCAATCTCACTCCATGTTTAGACACACTCACAGTTCTGTATTTAATCTCATCCCAGTGCCAGACTCATCTAGCCCCAGACCCAATCCCAGCCCCAGCCCTAAAGCCAAACCCATGTCTAGCCTTAACCCTAGTCCCAGCTCTAATCCAAATCTCCATCCCAGCTCCAACCCCAGCCCCAATTCCAGCCCCTTCCTAAATCCTCAGTCCAAACCAAATCCCAGGTTCAGCCCTTCTGGGGGATTGGGGGTGTCTCTGTCCCTCTGACCCTGATGATGTTTGGGCAGGGTCACACCAGGGCTGAGAGGGACAGAGACCCCCCTGGCCTCCCCAGGGATGAGAAGGTCGGAGAGCCCCTCCAGCCCCGAGCACCCTCAGCGGTGAGAGGGACACAGAGCCCCTGGTCCCCAGCCCTGCACAAGCATTCCCTGAGGCCAGAGGGATGGAGACCCCCCAAGCATCCCCCAGGGCAAGGAGACAGAGACCCCCGAGCATCCCCTGGGCTGAGAGGGACAGAGACTGCCCCGAGCACCCCCTGGCACAGGGTGAGAGGGAGGGAGACCCCCCAGGCATTCCCTAGGGTGAGAACGATGGAGACCCCCTGGGGAATGGCCTGAGGTGACAGGGACAGGGACAACCCATCCAAGGCCCTCCCAAGCATCCCCCAGGGTGAGAGGCACAGAGACCCCTCGAACATCCCCTGGACACTGGACAAAACAAACTCGGCAGAAATCAAATATAACTCTGCATAAAATGCCTTGAGGAATATTTGCTCTTCCCACAACTCCCTTGCGATAGAAATGCAAACCTATCCCAAACATGAATAAACTGACAATAGAAGCAATTCTGTGGCAATTCCAAGTTTCATCGGTTCCTGCACAGCTCCAGCTCAGATGCTGGCAGGTTTCGATAAAAGAAAAGTGAAAATTTGGCCCAATACAGATTATTTTAAAAAAGGGAAAGCTCTGTGTATCTGTCACAAAGGTGACAGGGACAAAGAAAAGAATGATTCTCACATTTGGCAAAGCCCTCAAACCTATGAATTCGGGATTTTTTTGGGAATTTATTACTTGAGCTGGGCATCTTGTAGGACTTTTAGCAGCCTTGTGTTCCTCAACTTGTAGTGAATGATCCTTGTCAGTCTTGCATTTGTCATTTGGTCCCTTTCCTCCAGTGATTTTAACAAACTTTTCAAGGAAGGACAACAAAATATTTTCTTTACACTGGCAACCCACAACAGCCATTTTCCTCGTAAGTTCTCCCACAAGTCCCTCAGAGGAAGCTGCGTTAAAGTTTCCAAGAGTTCCTCTATAAGGAGCCACAATCTGCTCAGAGGAGGGAACCATGCTGTTGTTAAAGGCACTTGGGGTCACACAACAGTGCCCTGAACTCGCAGTGCCAAAATAATGTCACCATCTGGTTAATAAAATTGTTAGAGAGATGCCTCTGCCCCAATTAAGGTGCTAACAAGACCAAATCCCGAGTGGATTTTATTGAAGAGTAAATGTGAGGTAGAGAGAGATGGAAAGAAAGAGCAAAGAGGGGAGAGCAAGGGAGTGACAGGGACAGAGACCTCCCCTGGAGCAGGGCAAGGGTGACATTGTCCCCTGTGTGCGGGGCCTTCCCAGGGTGGGGGTTTTACACCTGAGCCAGTTTGGGTAAGGGGGGTGGTGTTCACCCCCCACCCCGAGCAGGGATTGCCTCACTGTTTCAGGTGACAATGTAAGATGTAACCAAAAGTGTGTTTTCAGTCACCATCTTCATCAACTGTGATAAACAGGTGGGGCAGTGTTCTTTATCTCTGCCATGACTCAGCCCTGATAACGCCCTGCAGGGGCCATCTTCTGTTCATGGGCCATTGAGTGTCACTGCAGGACTGATAAAATTACATCATCCCATTGTGGGATGCTCCGCCCAGGGGGAGGAACCAAGCATTCCTGCCTGGATATAATCTCACCTTTGCAACACCAGGAGGACCTTGCCTACTGGATTCCCAGAGGACAAGAGCTCCATAAGCACCACTGGACCTTCAGAGGAAGACCAGACCCTTCTACAAGATCCCTGCTTTGACAGAATCACGTTCATCACTCCAACAGGACTGCAGCCACCATTTCATCAGACTGCTACCACCTCCCTGCCCAACAGGGTGTCAGGTTATATCCTGACTCTGTCAGATTAAACCAGTGTTTCTGGATCATTGCCTTGATCCTAATTTTCTCATTAAATTGTAATTCCGGCATAAATTCTCGCCCTGCTTTGCTCCAAACCAGTACAAAACTCAATGTGCGCACCATTTGTTTTCTTCCCAGAACAGAATTTCCCATCCCCAGACCTTCGCCACATGGAGGAGGAGGCTGCGTGGACGAGGAAGGAGCCCTGGGACCCCCAGGCAGGTGAGGAGGAAGTCAGTGCCCCTTTCCCCCTCTCTCCTGCTCCATCTCCCAGCCCAGCCTGGCCCCCGGCTGCAGGACAACCCCACTGCCGACGCCATCCTGCCGGGGATGCACTGGGGGGATCTCCTTCCCCTTCCCTCTGGCATGGAGGCAAATCCCATCCTTTCCTTGTCCTTCCTGCCCCAGAGGAGGAGATGAGGATGAAGATTAGGGAGGACAAATCCCCATGGCAGAACCTTGTGGAAGAGGCCATTTTGAGCAGCTTCATGGTGCCAGAATCCAACTGGGATGAAAATCCCTGGGGATCCGACAGAAGGAGGGGCTCCAAGCCCAGTCCAGGGTGCTCCGAGGAGGAAAGACCCACCCTGGGCCAGGAAGGTGGACAGAGCTCCAGGCAGAGCTCAGAGCTGGTGGTCCATGAGCAGGTTCACCATGCGGAGAAGCCCTACAAGTGCTTGGAGTGTGGGAAGAGCTTCAGGAAGAGCAACAATCTGAAACGACACCAGATGATCCACACCGGGGAATGGGCCTTCAAGTGTGGGGAGTGTGGGAAGGGCTTCAGCTGCAGCTTTGCACTTGTCGTCCACCAACGCATCCACACTGGGGAGAGACCCTATGAGTGTGGGGAATGTGGGAAGAGCTTCATCCGAAAGGCCCACTTGATCAACCACCTGTACATCCACACTGGGGAAAGGCCATACAAATGTGGGGAATGTGGGAAGAGCTTCAGCCGAAGGTCCCACTTGATCCGCCACCTGTACATCCACACTGGGGAAAGGCCATACAACTGTGGGGAATGTGGGAAGGGCTTCAGCCGAAGGTCCCAACTGATCATCCACCAAATGATCCACACTGTGGAGAGGCCCTATGAGTGTCCTGAGTGTCAGAAGAGGTTTCTGACCAGCTCAGATCTCCTCCTGCACCAGCAGATTCACACCGAGGAGAGGCCCTTCCTCTGCCCTGACTGCGGGAAGGGCTTCAAGCGCAACTCCCACCTCGTCACCCACCGGCGCATTCACACTGGGGAGAGGCCCTACGAGTGTCCCCAGTGTGGGAAGAGCTTCACCCAGAGCTCTGCCTTGACCCGACACCAGCGGACCCACCGGTAGGGGAAGCCCTGCAAGTGCCCCAACTGCAGGAAGAGCTTTGTGCACTGCTCCAACTCCATCCCCCATGGGAGGACCCACGTTGGTCAGAGCCCCGGTGACCCACATTCCCTGTGATACACAGAGGGAAGACACCTGGCTGGTTATCCTTTTGGTTTGGCCCTAATATTCTTCTGATCGATCTTAATCCCTTAAAAACACCTGAAATAGAACCAGAAAAGAAAGAAATTTGTCAGAGATGTCTAAGGTCTTACCATTTCACAGCTAATTGAGGGGGAATTTATGGTTTGGGGACATATTATGGAAGACTTGTTGGTCCTTGGGGGATTTTGGGCAGTGTTCTACATCTCTCTGCATTCCAAACAACAAACAGTCCCACTGAAAACAACGCAGTCTTACCCCGAAAAGTCTCAATCCCATCTAAATATGGCTTGTTCCCACCTCAAAAAAACTCAATCCCATGCCAAAATTACTCAGTTCCTTATCCTCTAGGGTGAGATGGGGTTGGAAGAAGACTGGGAGAAGTGGAATCCAAATTTGGAGCAGTGGGATTGGGGTTGTGTGGGACTGGGTGGGTGGGATGTATTTTAGCAGTAAATAAAATATTCAGAATTATTCATTCCTGTCCCATTCATTTTCCATCAGTTCTGGTTTGTTTTCCCGAGTGCCACCTTCTCAGCTGTTTGTGTTTGTGTCCTCTTTTCTCTCCTGTCTTTCTCTGCCTGCTCTGTTTCTCTCTCAGTGCCTCCCTTGACCCAGGGCAGCTCCCACCAAAGGCCCTGCCCTGATTTCATTCCCAATCCAGGAGCTACAACCACCATGGGTGAAGTTATGAAGGCTGTCAGTGAAATTTCACTGTAGGATCTTGCTCCACTTGGCTTCTGGCCCCTTGTTAAGAGCTTTGCCTTCAAGGGCAGGAACATTTTTCCCTGGCTGGGAACTGGAATTCCAGCCCCTGGGAGCGTGTGCCAGGGATGCCAGAGGGGCATTCCCGAGGCTCCCAGGGTGCTGCTCCTGCCGTGCCTCCCAAGGAGCTGTGCAGGCCCAGGGGACAAGGTGCAGCAGCTGTGTTGGTTCTGCAGTGCCACAAGGGCCCCTGGTTCCATGAGTTTCCGCACTGCCAACAGCGGTTCCTGGGTTCCCGTGGTGCCCTGCTGTGTCACCATGGATATTTGGTGGCATGAAGTTCCTCAGTGTCACAATGGCCTACCTGGCTCCATGAGCTTCCCCAGTGTCCAAATGGCCTCCTTGGATGGGCAGTGTCACCATGGGCCATTGGCTCCATGCAGCCCTGCTGGGTCACCGTGGACTCCTTGGTTCCATGAGGTTCTGGGGGTGTCTCCATGGTCTCCTTGGATCCACAGTGTCACAATGGACCACATAAAACCTTTATCATGGCATTGACTTCATTAACTTAGCCCATTTAACCTAAAAACCTTTAAGCCTTAAGATGATAAGTTACCTAAAAATGTTCTAGGTAAGTTGGATTAGAAGGTGAAGAAATAGAGAACAACAGAAAGGCAGAAGATCTGTAGAAAGACACACACGCAGGCACCAACTGCTCGGGTTCCAGCGTCGCCAACAGAGGAACCCCAGGAGAAGGCAGGATCCAGACCATGGGCTGGCCTTGAGCTCAGGCTTTTAACCCCCTGGGCCTCCATGGGCCCGCCCCTGGGGTGGGACTGCCAGCTGATTGCCCAATCAGAGTCAGGGTAGGCACCAGCTGCTGGTGTGTGATTGACAGCTCAGCCAATCAGAGCTGGGTTAGCACTGACTGCTGTGTGATTGATTGACAGCTCAGCGAATCAGAGCTGGGTTAGCACTGCCCCTGCTGTGTGATTGACAGCTGTGCCAGGCCAGGGCTGGGGGCAGGGCTCTGTCCCACCACAAACCAAGGCCTGACCCGGCCCTGGCCCCACACGGGCATTCCGAGCATCCTAAGGGGTCTCGGGACATCGATCTCATCCAGCCTCTGACAGCGACCACGGTGACACTGGGGAACCTCATGGAGCCATGGGTCAGCTGTGACAGTGAGGGTCCAAGGACACCACGGTGACACTACGGAGCTGTTGCATCCCACGCCGAGGAAGGGGACAATGAGGCTGGGATGCCTTGGAGGAAACTCCCCTCTGAGTTATAAAGGTATAGAGACATGTTCTCCCACAGTCCCTTGCACCTTTATGTTAATCATTTAAGTTGTGTTATCCCTTTTCCCTCCCCACTTCTTGAAAGTTCTACATTCCTTAGTTACATCATCCCTTGTCTCCTCCCCAGTTCCAGAATGTTCCCCGCTCCTGCTTTCCCTATTGGTCCCCTGTCCCTCGCTGTTCCTCCCCTGAATCTCTGTTGGTTGTTGCTCTTCAGTCCCTCCTCTGTGCCACCCCTGCTCCCTCAACCCACTGGCCCTCAGGTTTGATGCTCTGCCCCACTGTCTCCCTATATAGCCCTGGACCAGGCTGTATTGTGTGTTCTTTGTCCCTGGACGCCTTCAGCGTGTAGTTGAAATAAACTGCCACTGGAACTCCACACAGAGAACCCCTCCTGCCTTTTCATTCTCCGCCGACATTCAAATGACACAGCACAGCATGAGCATCTGGTGTGCAGAGCTGTCCGTCCTTCCTGGCTGAGACACTCTTGGAAAGGCGGTGGCTTCGGCAGCTCCTGCTGCGCTGCTGCAGGGAACCTCATGGAACCGTGGGTCAGCTGTGACAATGCAGGCCCAAGGACACCACGGTGACACTGCGGAACCTCATGGAACCAAGGGGCCAGTGTGACACTGTGCTGCCTCATGGAATCAAGGAGACCATTGTGGAACTCGGGGGCCCCAAGGAACCAAGGGTCCATGGTGACCTTGTGGAGCCCGCAGTGTCACAGAGGAGCCATTGTGACACAGCGAGGGCGCACGGAGCCGAGGGGCCATTGTGACACATCAGGGCTCTGTGGAACCACAAAGCCATTGTGACATTGCAAGGCCTCATGGAAGCACGGGGCCATTGTGACACTGCAGAAGCAAGGGGGACATTGTGACACTCCAGGGCCTCATGGAACCAAGGAGACCATTGTGACACTGTGGGGTCCCACAAAACCAAGGGAACGTGGAACAGGTCTGGCTGGCTGGGGCTCCTGGGGACCACCTGACAGGTCCGGCTGACCTTGGCATGTCGAGGGCTGCTTCTCACCTGCTCCTGAAGCACTGGGGCTCTGGGCTTTCCTTCCTATGGGAGAGAACTGTCCTTCTCCAGTGGCCTATGGCCAAAAGTGGGATTCCTTCTCCTAGTTTCCTTATATACAAGGATTGTTCCCAGACGAAATCGGCCAGGAGAGACAGGTCTGGCTGCCCTGGCCACGCAAGGACCACCTCTCATCTGCCTTTAAACGCTGGGACCATGTGCTTTTCTTTCTTATGGGAAAAAAAATCCATCTCCACCAGGCACCCATGGCCAAAATTTGGCATCTGCCTCCAGAATTCCCTATATCCAAGGACAGCTCCCAGACAGAAGCTGCCAGGATTGACAAGTCTGGCTGGCCTTGCCTTCCTGAGGGTTGGCACTCATTTGTCCCTGAAACACTGGGGCTCTGTGCTTTCCTTCCTAATGAAAAGAACTCATCTTCCTGTCCAGGTGCCCATGGCCAAAATTGAGATTCCACCTCCAAAATTCCCTGTGTCCAAGGATAGCCCCGAGATGAAAGGTGGCAGGAGAGACAGGTCTGGCTGGCTTGGCCTAAGGGTGGCCACCTCTCATCTTCTTCCAGAACACTTGGATTTTGTGCTTTTCTTTCCTATAGGAAAAAAAACATCCATCCTGACCAGGTGCCAATGGCCAAAACTGGGATTCCACCTCCAGAACTCCACACATCCAAGGATTGCTCTGAAGTGAAAGCAGCCAGGACAGACAGGTCTGGCTGCCCTTGGCCTCTTGGGGGCTGCCTCTCACCTGCCTCAAAACAGTGAGGCTCGATGCTTTCCTTCTTATGGAAAAGAACCATCCTTTTTCTCAAGGTGTCCGTGGTCAAAATTGAGATTCCTCCTCCAGAATTCCCTTGATCCAAGGATTTCTCAGTGACAAAAGCTGCCAGGACAAACAGGTCTGGCTGGCTTGGCCTCGCAGGAGCCACCTCTCTCCTCTTCTGCCCCTGAAACACTTGAGCTCTGTGTTTTCCTTCCTATGGAAAAGAACCATCCTTCTTATCTATGCAGAAATGTCTGAAATTGAGGTGGTTTCACCTCCCAAATTCCCTATATCCAAGAGTTGCTTTCAGATAAAAGCTACCAGGACAGGGAGGTCTGGCTGGCCTTGACCTCTGGTGGCTGCCCCTGCCACACTGGGGCTCGGTTCTTTCCTTCCCATGGAGATCCCTGTGACACTGTGGGGACCTCATGGAACCAAGGGGATCATTGTGGCACCACTGGAGCCCATGGAACCAAGGGGCCATGGTGACACAGCGGGGCTTCATGGACCCAGAGACCATTCTGACTCTGTGGGGCCTGATGGAACCATGGAGACCATGAGGACCCTTCAGGGCCTCGTGTCACCAAGGGGGCATTGTGACACCTCAGGGCCTCCTGGAAGCAAGGGACCATTGGGACACTGTGGGGCCCCATGGAACTGAGGGCACATGGAACAGGTCTGGTTGGTTTGGCCTCCCAGGGGCCACCTGACAGGTCTGGCTGATCTTGGAATGCCAAGGGCTGCCTCTCATCAGCTCCTGGAGCACTGGGGCTCCATGCTTTCCTTGCTATGGAAAAGAACTGTCTGTCTTTTCAGATACCCATTGCCAAAATTGCTAGTCTCCCTAAAAAATTTCCTCTATGCAAAGGTATCTTTCAGAAAAACCTGCCAACTCTGTCTGGCTTTGCCCTCTAGTGTCACCTCTCATCTGCCCTTGAAACAGAGGGGCTCTGTTCCTTCTTTCCTATGGAAAAGAATTGGTCTTCTTGTCCAGGGTCCATGGCCAAAATTAGAATTTGGCCTCCCAAATTCCGTATATCCAAGGATTGCTCCCAGACAAAAGTAGCCAGGACAGACAGGTCAGTCTGGCCCTGTCCTCTAGTGATTTTCTTTGACTATGAGCTGAAAGTTTTTATTTGAAAACACCTTGGAAAGGGCCCAGAGATCTCCCAAGGTGGCGTTTTGGGGCCTTGGGCACATGACCACTACATATGGACAAAGGAGCTCTGTGCTGTCATTTTGGTTTTGCATCACTGAAGTGATATCCTAAGGGAAGCTTCTACCAGTTTCCTCTGAGTCTGACAAAAAAACAATCAGTAATTAGCTTTGATAATCAACAATCTGTTAAACCACTAAGGAAACTGCGCACACCTCTGTGAAGACACAAGTTAAAGAGGAAGAAGCCTGGCTGGGTCTCTCTCCCTTCTGGCCAGCAAAGAGGTGCCAAGGCCGGGCCAGCCCCCGTCTGGGCCGGGGCGGGCCGGGCGGCTCCTGCCGTGGGGCCGGGCCCCTTCCCAGGGAGCCCGCCAGGCCCCATCGGCTGCCGGGCAGGGGAGGGGAGGCCGCGGGGCCGAGGCCGGGCCGGGCCGTGGCTGCGCTTGCTGACATCTGGCCGCTGCCGAGCCCTGCCCCGCCGCCAGCCCGGGCCCAGCCAGGATCCGCCGGGCCCCAGGAGCAGCCCCGGGCCGGGCCGGCTCGGCCAAGCTTCTGCCGCCCTTGGGCTTGGCCCGCAACCAGCGGGCAGGGCCAGGAGAAGCCATCGGCCCCGGCCGTGCTGCTGCTCTGCTCTGGCCTGGCTGCTGAGATCCTGGCCCTGCCCCCAGCGCCGCCCAGCCTGACACAGCCCCAGCGCAGCCGCTGCACAAACCTCCATGGGAAAACAGCTCCGGCCGCAAGGACCCAGCCCGGCCGGGCTCACGCAACCATCTGCAGGCCCCGCCTGAGATATTGACTCTTCCCGTGCTTCCATCCTCCCTCCAGTGAGAGAAAAGGACAAAGTGCAGGCACACACAGGAGCAACGTGAAGACACCGAGGTCAGTGAAGAGGAAGTTGAGTCCCAGATGGGAGGGATGAGGAGATGCCTTGATCTTGGGGCTGAAATCCTCTGGTAAAACTATGGAGAAGGATGGAATTGATACATAAGACTCTCTTTTTCCCTATAACACATTAAAAAAAATAGGGAGATGACTTGTTCAGCAAAGGCCTCCATGCTAAAGTAAGCAAATGCTGCAGTAGCTGTGATCCCATGAGAAGTTTGAAGAGAGCAAGGGAGTAGAGTGATGAGTCCCTGTGCCCTCAGGGAGAGAAGAAGAAGACCTCTGTTCCCAGAGATGAAGATGATTTCAGAAACAGTTGAAGAGAATTTTTGTTCTTAAACAGTTCGTCTTTAAACCAATACCCATAAGCTGACATGGCCCCTAAACACAGCTGTGGGAAAAGCTGTGAAAAAATTGGAGAGACTTCAGGATTGCAGTTTTTTCCAGGCAGCTGCTATTTGTTGAAATGAAAAGCCATGTGATAACTGTTTTCTTGTGGAGAAGTCTCCATAAGATTAACAAGAGAAACTTTTTTTTGCTTTTCTCCTAATCCTATCTTAGCGCTGGAAATTAGTTAAGTATATTCTAGTGAGTGCACTGGTAATTAGCCAACACTGAACCCACCACACTAATTGATGCATTGGAAGAGAAATCTCAAATTGATGAACCAAAACCAATACAGAAACTTTCCTGATGAACTTTCCGAGACAAGAGGGAAATCAAGGCAGAGCCATGGTTTGTCAGGACTTGCTTGATCCTAATGAGCCCCGTGGTGCATTTGGAGCTGAGCCCTGGAACCTCAGGGCCTGAGAGGAGATTGCACAAAACATTCCAGGACTCAAAGGCAGAAGAAAACCCCAAAGTGTCGCAAAGCATTAATGGGACCCACTGAGGTCCTTCCCCAACACAGGCTCCTCATGGACTCCTTGGAGGAGAGAACTGGAGGCCAGGATGGCACAAAAACCTCTCAGAGACTCAAAATGGCACAAAAACCTCTCAGTGTGGAAAGGAAAACCCAAAGTACCTTACAAAAGTTGAGTATCTCAAAGTATTAATGAGCCCCACTGAGTGTCAGTACAAAGCTCTCCAGGGACTCGTTAAAGCAGATAATTGGGGCCATGATTGCACAAACCTCTCACAGAGTCTGTAGCAAAAGGGAAACACCAAGTACCTTAAAAGAACTGAAGTACCTTGAAGCATTAATGAGCCCCACTGAGTGTTGTTCCTGACAAAGCCTCTCCAGGGACTAATTACAGCAGATAATTGGAGGCCATGATTGCAGAAAGCTCTCAGAGACTGCAAGGCAAAAGCCAAAGCCAAAGTCCTTTGAAAAACCTGCAGTGCCTGGGAGCATTGTGGAGCCCCCAGGGCCATTCCCGAGCAAGGCTCCCCAGGGACTCCTTCCAGCAGATCCTTGAGGCCACTGGGATGTGGGCTAGGGGGGGATGCTGAGGGCAGGACAAGGGGCTGACAGTGCCCAGCCTGGCTGGGGCTGTGCCAGGAGGCCCCAGGGCCTCAGGACAAGGTGTCTCCTCACAGCCCTTGGTGGCACAGACCCTGCTGTGCCCCAGGGCACCATGACTTGGCTTCTCTTTGTCCCCACCTGTCATCAGTGCCTCCAGTTCTCTGCTCTGCCTGGGGCCTGGGGACACTTTCTCACTCGTGTCCCTCAGTGGGACCCATTAAAAGTCAAAGAAACTTTGGAGTTGGATTCTGACTTAGAGCTCTGGAGAGGTTTCTTCAGCTCCCTCTCAGGGCCTGATGTTCAGGGCTGAGCACAAAGCCCCAGAGGCTCATTCAAGTCCTTGTGCTGTGTCTGTGCTGCTGGGCTGGGCCGGGCTCCTGGCACAGAGGGTGATGCTGGTAAGCAAGCAGAGCTTCAAAAGCACATTTCTCTGGATGAGCAGCTCTTCTCCCAGCCCAGCAGGGCTGGGGCACTGCCTGCAGCCAGCGCGGGCACAGCCCAGAGGCACAGAGAGCTTCAATCAGTCAGGGCTGGGAAGGTGCTGAGAAGTGCCTGGGGCAGAATCACTGCCAGCCCTTGGCACAGGAACCTCTGGCTGCAGGACAATGCAGCTGCAGCTCCTGCAGTGATCTCCTCAAGCTGGAACATCCCAATGCCCACAGACCCTGTGAGTACAACTCTGAGTAGTTCTGGTGCAGGGCAGGTGAAATGCTCATGAAGCTCTGAGATGCTGAGGGATTCTGATCAGTCATAGAATATTCCCAAGACAAGGATTTTGATAAAAAAGAGGAAACTTCATAAGACTTTGCACTGAGTTTCCTACTATTGAAGAATGGCAGGAAGGCAGGGATATATCTTAAAAATTGGTTATGAATTTTGACAAGTGCCTGAGACATCTGAACTGTTACTTTAACTGTTCAATATGTTCACAGCAGATCCCTAATGTGCTTTCAGCCACTCTGCCCATGGACAGCAGCAGCATCACCTTTGCTGGAGCCATCAGGCTCAGTCTGAGCTCTCCTTTCTCCAAGCTGCAAACAGAACCTGCCCCCAGCCAGTGCCCTGCAAACAGGCAGTGTTCTGTCAGGCCAAGGAGAGTGCACAGAGATTTGGGGTCTGTGAGTGCTGGCACAGAGAGATCAGACACAGGGAAACACCTGCAGGAGGAAAATCTCCAGGAAGCAGAGAGAAGATCAGGGAAGGAGAGAAAACAAAACCCAGAAATGCTGTGGCAGGGAGAGTTCAGAGATGTGCAGAGGATCCCCTCCAGTGCAGCCCCTCCCTCTGCACAAGCCCCCTCCCTCCTGTGCCCCCAGCCAAGCCTCTGCCCTCAGGGCCGGGGCTCCAAGGCGTGCAGCCCCTCCTGTGCAGGCAGAGCTGCAGCAGAGCCGTGGGGCAGCTCTGCAGCCCCGGGCCCAGTTCCCTCTACAGAGCACAGGGCTGGCAGCAGCTGCCCGGCACTGGGGGCTCTGGCAGGGGGCACAGCTGGCTCAGGGTGACACAGCTGTCCCCAGTGCCCGGCTCTGGGCAATGCTGGCACTGCAGCCAGGGAAGGAGCTGCATCTCCCTTCATCCAATGCCATCAGAAGGACACTTGGAAGTTTCCCTGAGATTTCAGTCCAAGCTGAGAGCTTCAATCCAGGATGCAAACCTGTCCTAGAGCATCTCTGAGGTTTAAGATTGATGGGGAAAGGCAGAGGTGTTGTGACACTGAAAATGCTGCTGGGTTGGTGAAATGAGCAACGTGAGTCCTTGGCTCCAAATGTGGATCTCGGCTGTGCTGGATCCATCTGCTCCCAGCAGTACCCGGTGACATTTTACGTGAAGTAGGTGAATGTGATCAGCTGAGAGAGGTTAAAGCCCAGAGAAACTCTGAACAGATCAGAATGACAGACCATCTCCCCTCACTGCAGTCCATTCATCACTTTGTCTCTCAGAACTTCATCTGCTCTCCCAGAGGGCAGCAGAAATGCTGAGGGTTTCTGATATCCAAGAATACCAGCAGAGATACAGGCAAGCTTATAAAGGAAACCCCAAAATTCAAAAATACTAAAGACAGTGTCTGTGTGTTCCAGGAGAGGGTATATGGGAAATGGCTTTGATTTTGGTTACAGGTATCTCTTCTAACTCGTCACTGTCCTTTCTCCATGAACAGGTGCCCATGTGCAGCCACAGCCAATGTCCAACAGCAGCTCCATCAGCCACTTCCTCCTGCTGGCACTGGCAGAGACGCGGCAGCTGCAGCTCCTGCACTTCTGCCTCTTGCTGGGCATCTCCCTGGCTGCCCTCCTGGGCAACGGCCTCATCATCAGCGCCGTAGCCTGCGGCCACCACCTGCACACGCCCATGTTCTTCTTCCTGCTCAACCTGGCCCTCAGCGACCTGGGCTCCATCTGCACCACTGTCCCCAAAGCCATGCACAATTCCCTCTGGGACACCAGCACCATCTCCTACTCAGGATGTGCTGCACAGCTCTTTTTCTTTCTCTTCTTCATGGCAGCAGAATATTTCCTCCTGACCATCATGTGCTACGACCGCTACGTGTCCATCTGCAAACCCCTGCACTACGGGACCCTCCTGGGCAGCAGAGCTTGTGCCCACATGGCAGCAGCTGCCTGGGCCAGTGCCTTTCTCACTGCTCTCATGCACACGGCCAATACATTTTCCCTGCCCCTGTGCCATGGCAATGCCCTGGGCCAGTTCTTCTGTGAAATCCCACAGATCTTCAAGCTCTCCTGTTCCAAATCCTATCTCAGGAAATTTGGGCTCATTGCTGTTAGTGCCAGTTTGGTATTCGGTTGTTTTGTGTTCATTGTTTTCTCCTATGTGCAGATCTTCAGGGCCGTACTGAGGATCCCCTCTGAGCAGGGACGGCACAAAGCCTTTTCCACCTGCCTCCCTCACCTGGCCGTGGTCTCTCTGTTCCTCAGCACTGCATTGTTCAGCTACCTGAAGCCCCCCTCGATGTCCTCCCCATCCCTGGATCTGGCCCTGTCAGTTTTGTACTCGGTGGTGCCTCCAGCCCTGAACCCCCTCATCTACAGCCTGAGGAACCAGGAGCTCAAGGCTGCAGTGTGGAGACTGATGACTGGATGGTTTCGGGAACATTAAACTGCTGGCCAATTTCTGCCAATCACTTAGAATAAAAGTCATCTCTGACACTTGTTGGTTTCATGTTGGAGCTTCTTTTTCTTAGTATATATTTTAAATATTTAGATAAATAAAGAAATGTCACTCCTTGTGCCATTTCCCATATTGTTTCCCTCCAGCTTCCCTGTGGCCACAGACTGTGTCAATGAGGGGCCGCACTCTTGGTGGCATTAAAGGAACTCAAGGATCTCCCAGCAGAGTTTTCTGCAGAGCTGCCCTTTTGTTGCCTTCTCTGGAGCTGCAGCAGCAATGTCTGTGTGCAGACCTGGGGGCAGATCAGTGCTGGCACAGCAGCTGTGCCCAGCAGCAGCAGCAGCACTTGGTGTTGCCAGTGCTGCTCCCGTGGCCCTGCCCCGCTGCCCTGGTGGCCCTGGTGTTGCTGCAGGGCCTGAGTGCTCTCGGGGCCGGGCACAGTCCTGGGGGTGGCAGTGCCGGGGCTGCAGCAGGGACAGGCCATGGGCACTGCTGGGGCAGCGCTGACGCCTCAGGCCAGGGCCTGGGGGCTCCGGGCTCCTTGCCCAGGCTCTCTCAAGAACACGGCCAGGCCAATGCTCAGCACAGAAAACCCCCGTCAGCAGCCCCAGAGTTTTGGTGTGGGGACATGAACCTGAGGGAGCACAAATGCCATCAGCCCCTGGGGCCAGGAAGGGCTGGGGGACGCCAGGGAAACCACTCAGCTTTGTCCTGGCCTCTGCACTCAGCCAGAAAGTTTGTTCCCATCAGCTGGGACTTTCCTGTCCCACTGCAGACGCTGTTGCTCAGAGCCAGGGCTGGCAGCCACCCCCAAATTGCCCTGAGCATTTCCTTGGCTTCACCTTTGCTTTCTTTACTCTTCTTGCTACAAATTTCTTCCTATTGCCCAGCCCTGTTCCCTGCCCTGCACACAGCCCATCCCTGTTTGCCCTTTCCTCTCTGGCCCCACTCCCCATTGCAGTTCCTGACTTGGCACCATGGGAACGGCCCTTGGGGAGCAGGATCATCCCACAAGTGCTGCAGGAATTGTCTGCAGGCTCCTGCAGTGCCTGGTGCTGCTCCCTGGCCAGAGGCAGCCCAGGCCAGGGGGGCACATCTGGGCTGCTGTGTCTGCCTGTGGGGCTCCCTGTTCTGGGCAAGGAGCAGGAGCTGCAGGGGCTCTGCAGGACTGACAGGATGGGCTTTGGGGCTGTGAGGAGAAGCTGAGGGACCTGGGCTGCGGCAGCTTCTGAAGAGGAGGCCCAGGGCTCCTCCTGCAACTGCTCCAAGGGTGGTTTCAGAGAATCCCAGAATCAGCAAGGCTGCAAAAGACCTTGGAGATCATCAAGTCCAACCTGTGCCCTGACACCGCCTTGTCTCCCCTGAGCCTCCTCTTCTCCAGGATCAACAACCCCAGCTCCCTCAGCCGCTCCTCACAGGACTTGTGCTCCAGACCCCTCACCAGCCTTGTTGCCCTTCTCTGGACACGCTCCAGCCCCTCCATGTCCTTCGAATTTTGGAGAGCCCACAACTGGACACAGCACTGGAGGTGCTGCCCAACCAGTGCCCAGCACAGGGCAAGAATCCCTGCCCTGCTCCTGCTGGCCACACCATTCCTGATCCAGGCCAGGAGCCATTGGCCTTCTTGGCCACCTGGGCACACGGCTGGCTCATGTCCAGCCTGCTGTCCATCAGTCCCTGCAGCTCCCTTTCTGCCTGGCTGCTCTCCAGCCCCTCTGTCCCCAGCCTGGAGCGCTGCCGGGGTTGTTGTGGCCAAAGTGCAGGACCCGGCACTTGGACTTGTTAAACCTCACCTTGTTGGATTTGGGCCCTGGATCCAGCCTGTCCAGGGCCCTGTGCAGAGCCCTCCTACCCTCCAGCAGGTCAACACTCCCAGCCAGCTTGGTGTCACCATGATTTCATGAGGCCCCAGAGTGGCCCAATGGTCTCCATGATTCCATGAGGCCTCCCAGTGTCACAATGTCCCTTTGGTTCCATGGGACCCCTTGGTGTCACAATGTTCCTTGGATCCTTGGGCCGTGCAGTGTCACAGTGGATCCTTGGTTCCATGAGGTCTGGCAGGGCAGCAATGCTCTCCTTGGTCCCACAGGGTCACAATGGCCTCTGGATCCCAAGGGACACTGGTGTGGTCTGTGGTGGTGGCTGGCACAACTTTCCCTGAGAGTGTTTTGTGCTGACGGGCAGGAGCCACGAGAGCCCCAGCACACACACACATACACGGAGCAGCTCGGCAGTGAAGACACGGGAGGGTCCAGGCATGGAGCTCCAGCCAGGATTTATTAGGGTCTGACGCTCCAGGGGTCGGGGGGTTAAAGACAAAGACAAAGGAGGGTTTAGGGTATAAATACAGGAAAAGAGGGGGTGGAGGAGAGCATCAAGGATCCAGTGGTCTGAGGGCTCAGGGGTGGTACACAGGGAAAGGGACTGACGGGGCTCACCCCCAGATTGGGGTGACCCCGGGTGCTGGTAAAGTCTCTCCTCCAACCCGTGCCTTCAAAGAAAGACTCAGTAGTTTTCAGTCGTCCGGTCTCAAGGTAGTTTATTGCATGTTATCTCAAGGCACACACACTCCCTGATATTCTCTCTGACTCCTGCCTCTGCGTCTCTCTCTGTCTCTGTCTCCGTCTCTGTCCCTTTCCGTCTCTCTCTGTCTCTCTCACCCAAGGGCTGGTGCCATCTTTTATATCACACATTACGTGTTAAATGTTTATAGTTTTTCCCCAATGCCTATCACCTATATTGAATAGGGACTTTCTACTCTAAACCAATCTGTGAGTGCCAACATCACCAAGACCATGGAGGACAGGAAGCAGAAAGAAGGAGGACAGGGCATGCCCAAATCCCTCCATCTTAGAACTTCTGACCCCCATGTACAAAACTCAGACACCTCGGTACAAGGCCTAAACCCCCCTGTACAGCACTCAAAAATCCTTCCTTTCACTTTGTGACTACTTCTATTATAATATCTAAACTTTTGTGATTTCTTGTTCTTCCGGCAAGGTTGGTAAATTGTTCCATGGATCAAATTCAAAGCCACAGGGGTTCCCGGGTGCCTGCCAGGGTCTCAGATGCTTCTGACCTGGACCCGGAACATCCAAGAGTGTCTGAGGGACACCTTGGGTTCCAACACCTGCCCTGAGCCTCTGTCCCTGCAGGCTGTCCTCATCCCCCGGCTGCCCCACCTCGCTGGCCCCTTCCTTTGCTGACAGCTCTGCCTCCTGCCTGCCCCTGCCTGGCCACACAAAGCCTTGGGCTGCTCCAGGCTCCTTCTGGGGACGTGTTGCACCACAGCCCTGCCCTGGGAGGGAAATTCCTTTCTCCTCTTGTGTCCAGTCTGGATTTCACCAGTTGCATTTGTGGTATAATTTCTCTCTCTGGCTCTTTCCCACTATGGAGAAAAGCTCCACCATTTCTGAATCCACCCTTCAAGCCCTGACAGGCCACTCCTGATCTGTCCTCAGTCTCTTCACAAATGAGCCCAGGCACATCAGCCTCCATCTATGTGTTTGGTTCTTGAGGCCTGCAAACCCAGCCTGGGAGATCTCTGGGCCCTCTCCAAAGTGTTTGCAAATGAAAACATTCTGCTCATATCACCAGAAGCCAAGGCCAGGCAGAACTGTCTGTCCTGGCAGCTTTTGTCTGGGAGCAATCCTAGGATAGATGGAATTTTGGTGGCCAAATTCCAGTTTCTGCCATGACCCCTGGACAAGAAGGTCAGTTCTCTTCTGTAGGAAGGAAGGCACAGAGCCCCAGTGCTTTGGAGGCAGATGAGATGTGACCACCAGAGGCCAAGGCCAGTCAGAGCTGGCAGGTTTTGTTCTGGCAGATACCCTTGCCTACAGGAATTTTTTTAGGGAAAGTACCAATTTTGTCCATGGGTGTCTGAAAAGAGGGACAGTTCTTTTCCATAGCAAGGAAAGCACAGAGCCCCAGTGCTCCAGGAGCTGATGAGAGGCAGCCCTTGGCATTCCAAGATCAGCCAGACCTGTCAGGTGGCCCCTGGGAGGCCAAGCCAGCCAGACCTGTTCCATGTGCCCTCGCTTCCATTTGGCCCCACAGTGTCCCAATGGTCCCTTGCTTCCAGGAGGCCCTGAGGTGTCACAATGCCCCCTTGGTGACACGAGGCCCTGAAGGGTCCTCATGGTCTCCATGGTTCCACAAGGCCCCAAAGTGTCATGGTGGTCTCTGGGTCCATGAAGCCCCGCGGTGTCACCATGGCCCCACAGTGTCACAATGGTCTCCATGGTTCCACCAGGTCCTCACAGCGTCACCGTGGTCTCCATAGGAAGGGAACAACCCAGCCCCAGTGTTCCAGGGGCGGATGAGCCGCAGCCAGCAGAGGCCAAGGGCAGCCAGGTCAGATGGTGCTGGCAGATTGTGTCCTTGGATATAGGGAATTTTAGAGGTGGAATACCAGTTTCAGACCTGGTCGCCTGGAGGTGAAGGACGGTTCTTTTCCATAGGAAGGAAAGCACGGAACACCGGTGGTTCAGGGCCAGATGAAAAGCGGCCATCAGAGGCCAAGGGTAGCCAGCCCTCTCTGTTCTGGTATTTTTTTGTCTGAAAGCAACCCTAGGATATAAGGAATTTTGGAGATGGAATCCCAATTTTGGCCATTTCTGCGTTGGTAAGAAGGATGGTTGTTTTCCATAGTAAGGAAAGCACGGAGCACAAGTGTTTCAAGGGCAGAAGAGGAGAGCGGTGGCTCTTGAGAGGCTGAGCCAGCCAGAGCTGTTTGTCCTGGCAGCTTTTGTCACTGAGAAATCCTTGGATCTAGGGAATTCTGGAGGAGGATTCCCAACTTTGGCCATGGGCATCTGGTCGAGATGGATGGTTTTTCCCATAGGAAAGAAAAGCACAAAGCCCAGGTGTTTTGGAAGAAGATGAGAGGTGGTCACCATAGGCCAAGAGAGTCAGATCTGTCTTTCCTGGCACCTTTCATCTAGGGGAAATCCTTGGATATTTGGAATTTTGAAGGTCTGCTCTGGTTCCACGAGGTCCCCACAGTGTCACACTGACCCTTGGTTCCATGAGGTTCCCCAGTGTCACCAGGGTGTCCTTGGACCTGCATTGTCACACTGACCCATGGTTCCATGAGGTTCCCCAGTGTCACCGTGGTCGCTGTCAGAGGCTGGATGAGATCGATGTCCCGAGACACCTTGGGTTGAGCTGTCAATCAGTCACACAGCTGGGACAGCGCTAACCCAGCTCTGAACGCCCGGGCAATCAGAAGTCCCAGCTGGGGCGAGGCCCACGAAGGCCCAGGGGCTTAAAACCAAGGAGCACAAGGTCAGCCCCTGCTATGGACTCTGCCTTCCCCTGGGGTTTGTGTCTCAGCCACACTGGAACCCCAGGAGCTGGGAGCCACAGGTGTGTCTTTCTATGGAGCTTCTGTCTTTCTGTCTCTCTCTTTCCTCTCCTTCTAATGCTCTTTCTATGGAACATTTTTGGGTACCTGAGTAACTGAAGTGTTTAAGGCTTTGGGCTAAATGGGCTGAGTGAATGAAGTTACTGCTATGACAAGTGTTTTACGTTGGATTGGATGTTGTATTAAATGCTTTTCCAAAGTTTCTTGGTTTTTTGTACTTTGGCAGGAAAATTTTGTGGGTTCCCGAATGGGCGCTGAGGGGCACTTGGGGATCCTGGAGGGTCTGGGAGACACTTATGGGACAGATGGGGGCGGATACCGGGGGGGGGGGGGGGTTCTGTGGGGCACGGGGCATGACGGGAGTTGTAGTCCAGGCCCCAATGGGGCTCTATGGGGCCGCAGAGCATGACGGGAGTTTTAGGCAAAAGAAAAGCACATTCTCCAGGCACCGCCCCCAAGCCACAATCCCTGGCGCTGATTGGTTGGGGGCCATAATGGGCAGGAGCCTCAGCAAATGGGAGGCAGCGGAGGCGGGAACAGCCCATTCAACCCCTCCAGTCCCTCCCAGCACAGCCCAGTTCATCCCCAGTACAGCCCAGTACAACCCCAGTGCCCCTCCAATCCCTCCCAGTACAGCCCAGTCCCTCCCAATACACCTGAGTTCATTCCCAGGCCCTTCCAGTTCCCCCCAGTGCCATCCATATTCCGCTCCAGTGTCCCCCAGTCTTCCCCACAGCGTTCCCGCCCATTGTGGGGCAGCGGCACAGACGGAATGTCCTGCGGCCCAAACCTCCTGCTCCTGCCACACAGCGCCCAGCGCTCTCCCCCTCCTCCTCCTCTCCCAGCACGGCACAAATTCCAGCTCGGAGGAGGCTTCCCCAGAGAGGGCTCTGGCTCCTGCTCCAGCCTGAGTGTCCCTGCAGAGGAACAGGGCATCTTTCAGGCACTTCCACAAGCTCAGGCTTCCCATTCCATGGGGAATCTGGGATGGAAACGGCCTTTTTCAGAAAGACAAATGCGGAGGAGATGAATTAGAAATTATTAGGAAAAAGTGACCCTTCTTCCAGACAAAGTCCACTAAGTCATTGCCTGCATTTCTCATTTTCAGATTCTTTCAGTCATCTCCTGAGAGGTCCAGCTTGTTCTGCTGCTTTCCATGAACTGATTGTGCTCTTGATTTATGAACCAACGCACCAGATGTGGAATCATCTACACTGAACTCAGAAACAAACTCCCTCTGTCAGCCCATCTCCATCTTCTAGATCACTTTCAAGATGTCCATGGGGATGTTGCAATGATGATCACACAGCTCTCCATTTCTGGTTGCAGGCTCTGCAGCTTCTTTCTCTGCATTCAGTCAGGCTTGCATTCCCTGACAATTCCTGGTAGCCCGTCACGGTTTCTTAGGGTAGAACAGCAACAATGAAAACCTCACCAATGGCACAACTGCCCAGCCCACAAGGAAAAGAAAGAACAAGCTGTCAAGTATTTCAAATATTTCTCCTGCTTTGCTGCAAGAGTTGAGCTGCACACAAGGTGTGGAAAGCCAAGAGAAGCTGCAGCTGGTGTCACATCTTGTGACAGGAGCTGCTCAAAGCTTCCTCGTTCTCCAGGAAAGGTTCTTGGAAAGAGCAAACAGGACTGTGGAGAAGATTCCAGGAAAACTGAAAGAGCTTTTAAGAAATGAAATGAAAATGGGAAGAAAAAATCAAAGATGTTTTCCTCCATTTATTTCTATGTTCCCCTTTTCCATCTTGCACTACTTCTCCATCCCATTAATCCAAATGGGTCTCACTTCTAAGATCCAGGACTTGGCAGGTTTTAGACCCTGTAAAATACCATGAGCTACACACAGTTTGTCTTTCCCTAGGTTTTTTTTTTTTTTGGAAATTGAAATGAACAGGGCTAATGCCTTTATTAATGTTCAGCTCTTTATTAAAAAGATCAGCTGGGCAGGGGGCTCGACGCAGAGCTCGCCCCCGCAGTCGTAGCTTTCCCAGGCAGCCGGAAGGAAGGCGGCGTGCAGAGTCAGTCACTGGAGTCCCAAGCAGCAGCTGTCCTTTCTCCTTTCCTTGTGGCACACCGGTGGCCCGAGGATGAGGAGGCGTGGTGTGCAGAGTCTGTTGCTGAAGTCCAGAACAACAGCTGTCCCCGCTCCTTCCATGGTGGCAGCACCAGGGCTCTCTGTCTCTATCTCCCTGCTTCTCAGAGCCTAATCAGGTCTGTTCTTTCTTAGGTGATGGTGACGGTTAAAAGCCAGTCAGGGGATGTGCTTCCCTCTTCCTCAGCTAGGGCATTTGTCTAGACTCTTCTATTGTGTTCGGTTTTTGATTTATATTCCTCTTTATCTCCTAAAAATACTCCCATGATCCTAAGGGTTTTTTATTTGCATGTTAGTCCCAGAGTGGCAGTGTGGAGGGGTGGGAGGCCAGGTAGTTTAGAGAAAACAAACAGAGCAATTAGCTAATTAGCATTTCAATATCGGTACTTAGCTAGAGTTAGTAGTTTTTTTAGTGTTGCCATGGGAACTAGGAGGGCCCTGCCCGCGTCTCTGGGGAACACCTGGAAACTGTTCATAACATTTACTATTTCTTTCTCTCCCTCTTTCCTTCCCATTTCTTGTTCCGTTCAATCCATGTTCAGTCGAATCCGCAGGTTGCGCTCCCGTGGTCTCATTTGCACCTTCGCTGGGGCAGAGGCGTCTCTCCCTCACGGGATCGTCACCCGCGGGCAGGGTCCGTTCCCACCGCAATCGTTCCACGATCTGCCAGGGACTCGCTTCCCTTTCCTTCTTCCCTCTGCTACCAGGTGGAAATGTGCTGGGAAATGCCTGGCAAAGCGACCTTTGCTGCGTGCTGCAGGAGCCCACGGAGCTGCTGCACCTTGTCCCCTGGCCCTGCACAGCTCCTTGGGAGGCACGGCAGGAGCAGCACCCTGGGAGCCTCGGGAATGCCCCTCTGGGATCCATGGCACATGTTCCCAGGGGCTGGAATTCCAGTTCCCAGCCAGGAAAAAATGTTCCTGCCCTTGAAGGCAAAACTCTTATGGAAGAGACAAAAGCCAAGTGGAGCAAGATCCTACAGTGACATTTCACTGCCAGCCTTCATAACTTCACCCATGGTGGTTGTAGCTCCTGGATTGGGAATGAAATCAGGTCAGGGCCTTTGGTGGGAGCTGCCCTGGCTCAAGGGAGACACTGAGAGAGAAACAGAGCAGGCAAAGAAAGGCAGGAGAGAAAGGAGGACACAAACACAATCAACTGAGAAGGTGGCACTCTGAAAACAGAACTGCAACTGACTGAAAAGGAATGGGATGGAAAGAAATAATTTTGTAATTTGTATTTCCAATCAAAATACAATTTCCTCCCTTTCTCACAAACCTCCTCCCAGTGTCATTCATCAGGGCTGTCAGAACGTTCTTCATTCTGAGTGGATGTTCCAGGCTGCAGTCACAAGGAGACAGGGAATGGGGACTTTCCTGCTCCTGGGGAGTTTGACTTTTTCAGCTGAGGAGAGGAGGGGGCACCAGAAGGAAAGGACAGCTGGGCTTCACCCTTCCTTAGGGAAGAGGGTGGGTGGGAAATCGCTCACCATGTCTGCAGCTGCTCCCACATAAATGTGAAGGCTGATCCCAGAGCCCCAAGGGTCACATTCAGGGCTGCCCTCAGGGAATGCTCACCTGGTACTGAGGGG
Source organism: Vidua macroura (assembly GCF_024509145.1). Taxonomy (NCBI): domain Eukaryota; kingdom Metazoa; phylum Chordata; class Aves; order Passeriformes; family Viduidae; genus Vidua; species Vidua macroura. The sequence continues at coordinate 2,099,226 of NC_071600.1, read as the reverse complement.
CAGCATGGGAGCACCTGGATCCTGGGGCACCCAGCTGCCCCCCATGTTTGGAGGTGCCTGAGGAGGGCTGGGACCATGCCAGGGACATCCTGCAGTGACATCTGCCCTGTCCCGCTCTGCGTGTGCTCAGTCCCAAACCTGACCCTGATCCTGGTCTCAATCTCACTCCACATTTAGACACACTCACAGTTCTGTATTTAATCTCATCCCAGTGCCTGACTCGTCTAGCCCCAGACCCAATCCCAACCCCAGCCCTAAAGCCAATCCCATGTCTAACCTTAACCCCAATCCAGCTCTAATCCAAATTTCAGCCCCAACTCCAACCCCAGCCCCAATTCCAGCCCTTTCATAAACCCTCAGACCAAACCAAATCCCAGCTTCAACCCTTCTGGGTGTTTGGGGTGTCTCTGTTCCTCTGACCCCGATGATGTTTGGGCAGGGTCACACCAGGACTGAGAGGGACAGAGACCCCCCCGGCCTCCCCAGGGATGAGAAGGTCGGAGAGCCCCCCCAGCCCCGAGCACCCTCAGCGGTGAGAGGGACACAGAGCCCCTGGTCCCCAGCCCTGCACAAGCATTCCCTGAGGCCAGAGGGATGGAGACCCCCTGAGCATCCCCCAGGGCAAGGAGACAGAGACCCCCAAGCATCCCCTGGGCTGAGAGGGACAGAGACTGCCCCGAGCACCCCCTGGCACAGGGTGAGAGGGAGTGAGACCGCCCAGGCATTCCCTGGGGTGTGAACGATGGAGACCCCTGGGGAATGGCCTGGGGTGACAGGGACAGGGACAAGTCACTCAAAGGAAGCCGTGTCCAGGTTTCCAAGAGTTCCTCCAGAAAGAGACAGAACCTACTCAGAAGAGGGAACCATGCGGTTGTCAAAGGCACTTGGGGTCACACAACAGTGCCCTGAAGTCACTGAGCCAAAATAATGTCACAATCTGGTTAATAAAATTGTTAGAGAGATGCCTGTCCCCCAATTAAGTTGCTAACGAGACCAAATCCCAAGTGGATTTTATTGAATAGGAAATGTGAGGTAGAGAGAGAGATGGAAAGAAAGAGCAAAGGGGGAGAGCAAGGGAGTGACAGGGACAGAGACCTCCCCTGGGGCAGGGCAAGTGTGACACTGTCCCCTGTGTGGGGGGCCTTCCCAGGGTGGGGGTTTTACACCTGAGCCAGTTTGGGTAAGGGGGGTGGTGTTCACCCCCCACCCCGAGCAGGGATTGCCTCACTGTTTCAGGGGACAATGTAAGATGTAACCAAAAATGTGTTTTCAGTCACCATCTTCATGAACTGTGATAAACAGGTGGGGCAGTGTTCTTTATCTCTGCCATGACTCAGCCCTGATAACGCCCTCCAGGGGCCATCTTCTGTTCATGGGCCATTGAGTGTCACTGCAGGACTGATAAAATTACATCATCCCATTGTGGGATGCTCCGCCCAGGGGGAGGAACCAAGCATTCCTGCCTGGATATAATTTCACCATTGGAACACCAGGAGCACCTTGCCTACTGGATTCCCAGAGGACAAGAGCTCCATAAGCACCACTGGACCTTCAGAGGAAGACCAGACCCTTCTACAGGATCCTGCTTTGACAGAATCACGTTCATCACTCCAACAGGACTGCAGCCACCATTTCATCAGACTGCTACCACCACCCTGCCCAACGGGGTGTCAGGTTATATCCTGACTCTGTCAGATTAAGCCAGTGTTTCTGGATCACTGCCTTGATCCTAATTTTCTCATTAAATTGTAATTCTGGCATAAATTTTCCCCCTGCTTTGCTCCAAACCAGTACAGAACTCAATGTGTGCACCATTTGTTTTCTTTCCAGAACAGAATTTCCCATCCCCAAACATTAGCCACATGGAGGATAAGGCTGCGAGGACGAGGAAGGAGCCCTGGGACACCCAGGCAGGTGAGGAGGAAGTCAATGGCCCTTTCCTCCTCTCTCCTGCTCCATCTCCCCCATGTCCTCCATGGCCCCTGGCTGCAGGACAACCCCGCTGCCCACGCCGTCCTGGTGGGGACGCACTGGGGGGATCTCCTTCCCCTTCCCTCTGGCACGGAGGCAAATCCCATCCTCTCCTTGTCCTTCCTCCCCCAGAGAAGGAGCTGAGAATGGAGACCATGGAGGACAAATTCCCCCAGCAGAACCTCGTGGCAGAGGCTGTTTTGAGCAGCTCCATGGTGCCAGAATTCAACTGGGAGGAAAATCCCCAGAGATCCCACAGGAGGAGAGGCTCGAAGCCCAGTCCAGGGTGCTTTAAGGAGGAAAGACCCACCCTGTGCCAGGAAGGTGGGCAGAGTTTCAGCAGAGCTTCAGAGCATCAGAGCTTGGAGCTGGTGGTCCATGAGCAGCTTTGTGACAGGGAGAGGCCCTATGAGTGCTTGGATTGTGGGAAGAGCTTCAGGAGAAGCTACAGCCTGGTCCGTCACCAGATTATCCACACTGGGGAATGGCCCTACAAGTGTGGGGAGTGTGGGAAGGGCTTCAGTGACAGCCTGATTTCCCACCTGAGGATCCACACCAGGGAGAGGCCCTACGTGTGTCCTGAGTGTCAGAAGACGTTTCAGACCAGCTCCAGTCTCCTCCTGCACCACCGGATTCACACCGAGGAGAGGCCCTTCTGCTGCCCTGACTGCGGAAGGGCTTCAAGTGCAACTCCTACCTCGTCACCCACCGGCGCATCCACACTGGGGAAAGGCCCTACGAGTGTCCCCAGTGTGGGAAGAGCTTCTCCACGAATTCTCATTTGGCCCGACACCAACGGACCCACCGGTAAGGGAAGCCCAGCGAGTGCCGCAACTGCAGGAAGAGCTTCGTGCACTGCTCCAACTCCATCCCCCATGGAAGAACCCACCTTAGTCAGAGCCCTGGTGACCCACATTCCCTGTAATCCCTGCTGAGAAGACACCTGGGTGGTTGCCGAGCAGTGGGGGCTTTTAGCCACTCGGCACGAAGCTCGGATAGCTGGTACATCTGAGGGTCCACCAGAAGAACGGGAGGGACACTCGGGCTGCTGAAATCCTTCTCATTTATTGAAGGGTTGCAGAAGGGGCAGACAGGGACACCACGAAGCAGGAGGAAGGCAGGTTCCGAGAGCCCCGAGAGGCGCGCTGAGGGATCTTTTTGCTGTATATGGGTAGGAGGGTCCATGGTACGAGGGAACAATCAGGAAAAGGCTAAAGGGAGGGGAGGTATAACATTAACCAGTGGGGAAAAGGGAAAGGAGTGGTCTTGGTGGAAGAACCAAAGGGAAAACATGGAACAGAGAAGATTCTAGGCTAAGGGGCAGACTTGAACAATAACTGACAGGACAGGGGGAGGGTACAATTCTCTTACAAAAGGGGGTGGAGAACTCATACAACTGCTGTTTCCCATGGCAACCCTAGACTGCCTTCCCCAACTCCTCCTCCTACAAGTGGGCATTGGAATGGGCAGGCCAGGGGGGAGGTGGCAGAGTCACTGTCCCTCTGCAGTGGCACTTAGTGGCATGTCTGGGTGACAAGGCGGTATTAGGGCATTGGTTGGACTTGATGATCTCCAAGGTCTTTTCCAGCCTATTTGATTCTGTCATTCTGTGATGATTGGGACACTCTGGGGCCATTGTGACACTGCAGGGCCTCGTGGAACTGAGAGGACCAGAGTGACACTGTGCAGCCCCATAGAACCAGGGCTCCATTGTGGTGCTCTGCGGCCAAATGGAAGCAGGGAGTCCCCCGTGACCCTGGGTCCTCGTGGAACTGTAATGAAAAGGTCTTTGTTCATCAAAACGAACATTGAAAGAAGATAAGAATTTAAACTGAATAGAGAATTTCAGACTGTGAGAAGAGAAAGAGAAGAAAAAAAGGGGGGGGGGGGGCTTGATAAACAACAAGTCAACAAGTATTCTGCTTAAGAATTGTGCAAATGCAGCTAGCATAGAAGACTGTGTAACTAACTATATACAAGCTAACTTTTAGGCCAAGGACAACCGGCAAAGAAGATAAGGAGCCTTCATCCCCATGACCACCAAGGGCAGAGAGAAAAAAAAAAAAAAAAAGGAAAAGGAAAAAGGACCCCCTAGCAACCAATTGCACCGGCGCCGAGTACCGAGAGAAAATACGTCAACCGAAAAAAAGGGGGGACTATAAAAACAAAATGGTCAAAGGGGGAAGGTGCGCCGTGACAGAGTGGAGACTCCCCGGCCGCCCAGCGCTGTTTTTTTTTGTTTAATACCGCTTGCTTAATAAATTCTTGTTAATTGATTTATCTATAATTAGCCTCCCCAATTGAATTTGTCCATAACAAATTTGGTGCCATGACTCGGATAAGGGCAAACGGGCAGGAATTCCTAATCAGGGAGGCGCCCCGCTGCCTTTTCAGCGGCCCTGGTGCAGGCTTTTCCTTCTCGGGCCCTTACTGACGAACCTAAATTCGGTATTAAGCAAAAGGGATACCGGTAACCCCGTAATCTTTGTGTACAAAGCCCGGGCGAAGACGCAGGACAGCGTGAGTATAAAAGTGGGATCCGCTCGGTTGGGGTTGGGATCCCAGGACATAACGTACGAGACGTCTTTTTAGGACGAGGCAAGTGTGGACCTCTAAGTAGTGCGGTTTCCAGACCCCGAGAGGGGCTGGGCCACGAACAGGGGGCCGCGAGTGTGTGTGTGTGTGAAGGTGTCCTGGAAGATGGGACAGAGGAAAAGCAAGCCCTCTGATTCCATGGGGACGGGGACCCCGGTAAAGTTTCCCCAGATACCACCTGACAGTCCGTTAGGTTTAATAATAAAATCTTGGGATGAATACCCTTCAAGAAAAGGGAAGGATAGGGCAAAAATGATACATTATTGTATGGAAGTATGGGGAGGGAAACAAATCCGTGGTGATAATTTATTTTGGCCAGTGTTTGGAAGCTTCGAGGACTGGATTTGCCAGGCATTAAACATTTATGTAAATTCTAAAGAACCTTTTGATATGGAAGAGAGCAAGTACGCTGCTCTCTGGATAGTGGGGGAAACAAGAGCAAAACTTTTTGCCTTAAGCACCCAGGGAGAAAAAAAGAAAAATAAAAAGCCTGAGGAGGTTCCAACTGCACCCCCTCTACCATACATACCTCCCCCTCCTCCACCTCCACCAGCACCACCAGTAGTCTACCCCAATTTAGATCAAGGGGGGGATCTTGAAAACCAGGAAGTAGAAATCCTGGAACTGGTCCCTGAGGAAAATCGTCGTGTTACTCGTAGCCTAACAAGGGGGAAAAGCGAGAGGGAAAGGCAAGCTCTATATCCATTAAGGGAAGTAGCTTTGGGAATGATCCCTAATCCTAATGCTGGTCATCAGGGACAACCAGCCCAAATTCCGGGAATAGGTTATGTGGAGGTACCCCTTAATTCAGGAGATGTGAGGGAGTTCAAGAAAGAAATGGGACATCTATTGGAAGACCCCCTTGGAGCTGCAGAGCGGGTGGATCAGTTTCTGGGGCCCAACGTGTATACGTGGGATGAAATGCAGTCAATACTGGGGATTTTATTCACATCTGAGGAGCGAGGGATGATCAGGACAGCCGGTATGAGAATTTGGGATAGAGACCATCAGGCAGGACCCCAAGCAGATACTAAATGGCCTTTACAGCGTCCTAATTGGGATAAGCAAGATCCCCTGCATAGGACACATATGGCAGACTTAAGAACAATTCTTATCCAGGGGATCAGAGAATCAGTCCCTAAGGGGCAGAATGTGAATAAAGCTTTTTGTGAGAGTCAAAAGAAAGATGAGGACCCCACGGAATGGTTAGGACGGCTCCGGAGATCTTTTCAGCTGTACTCTGGAGTAAATCCTGACACTCCGGAAGGACAGATGTTGTTAAAGACCCAGTTCGTGGCCAGAGCCTGGCCTGATATTAGGAGAAAATTGGAAAAGATTGAGGATTGGCATGGTAGAGGCCTGGATGAATTGTTGCGGGAAGCTCAGAAAATGTATGTACGGAGAGAGGAGGAAGGACATAGGAAACAAGCAAGAGTGATGATGGCTGTGGTACGTGAAGGGCAGAGGGGAACGCTTAGTCAGTTCCAGGGAAGTAAGCCGAAGGGCCAGAAGGTAGAAGAAGGGAGAAGAGAAAAGGAGAGTGGACAAGGAAGCTGCTTTTATTGTGGTAAGAGAGGGCATTTTCGGCGGGAATGCAGAAAAAGGTTGGCAGATGAAAAGCAATTCAAGGAAGATTGAGGGGGTCAGGGGCTCTATTTGCTGGGGACCCAGAAAAAAACAGAGCCCCTGGTAAAACTAAAAATTGGTCCCCAGCAGCAAGAATATGAGTTTCTTGTGGACTCAGGAGCTGAGAGATCAACGGTTCAAACCCTTCCCTCAGGGTGTAAATTATCAAGAGAAACAATACAGGTAGTTGGGGCAAAAGGGGAAGCCTTTAAAGTGCCTGTAATCAAAGACGTGATTTTTGAAACCAGCTCCAAAATAGGTATAGGATCACTGTTGTTAGTTCCAGAGGCTGACTATAACTTACTGGGACGAGATTTGATGATTGAATTAGGAATTGGAATCGACATAAATGACAAGAAGCTAAATATTAAATTATGTCCTCTTCGGGTAGAGGATGAACAGAAAATTAACCCTGAAGTGTGGTATACCCCAGAAAAAGCAGGCCGATTGGACATAAAACCTTTTGAGATAATATTAAGAAATCCTGAAGTCCCAGTTAAGCAGTACCCAATTCCAAATGAAGGAAGGAAAGGGGTCAAACCTGAAATTGAAAGATTAAAAGCACAAGGGTTATTAGAACCCTGCATGTCCCCTTTTAATACTCCTATCCTTCCTGTTAAAAAAAACCCGATGGGAAATACCGTTTGGTACATGACTTACGAGAAATTAACAAAAGGACTGTAGAAAGATTCCCTGTAGTAACTAACCCTCATACTTTATTAAGTCAGTTAGGCCCCGAAAATCAGTGGTATAGTGTTATAGATTTAAAGGATGCATTTTGGGCATGTCCCCTTAAAGAAAGTTGTAGGGACTATTTTGCCTTTGAATGGGAAGACCCAGACACCCACAGGAAACAACAACTCCGTTGGACGGTACTCCCACAAGGGTTTACAGAGTCCCCTAATTTATTTGGCCAGGCACTGGAGCAGCTGCTTACAGATTTTCAGTTGGGAGAAGGAGCTGTCCTGATTCAGTATGTAGATGACTTGTTAGTAGCTGGGAAAGAAGAGGAAATTGTCAGGGAAGAGAGTATAAGATTACTCAATTTTCTAAGCCTGAAAGGACTCAAAGTGTCAAAATCCAAATTACAATTTGTGGAAAAAGAGGTGAAGTATCTCGGACATAGACTGAGTCAAGGAACGAAGAAACTAGATCCAGAAAGGGTTAAGGGAATCTTAGCTATGCCAGGGCCAAGGACAAAGCGGGAGGTTAGACAGCTGTTAGGACTGTTTGGGTACTGTAGATAATGGATAGAAGGATTTAGCGGGAAAGTAAAATTCCTATATGAGAAACTAACAAAAGAAGGCTTGCTTAAGTGGACTCGGGAAGATGAGGAAAAACTACAGGACCTCAAGGCAGAATTAGTAAATGCACCAGTTCTCAGTCTTCCTGATTTAAAAAGGCCCTTTTATAATATAAAACCAGGTGATAAGGTGTTAATAAAAACCTGGAAAGAAACCTCACCAATCCCAAACTGGGAAGGCCCCTATGTTGTTTTACTTACTACAGAAACTGCAGTCAGAACCGCCGAGAAGGGATGGACACATGCGAGCCGAATAAAGGGACCGATTACTGCTGCTGCTGCCGAAGACCCCTGGAGAATAACCAGCCAACCCGGAGATCTTAAGGTCACATTTAAACGGACTTAATGGACTCAGTAAAAATTGTACAAACCAGCTGGTATAGTGAGATATTGGATTATGGATATCCTATAACTGATGATTTTAGAGTCTATTGTACAAATAAGGATTGTGATTGTTACCCTTTTGTATGCTATATTTGTAAAATCTGCCAGGAACGGTGGTGGGTCCACAGTTATAGAGGTACCCCTCCTAGGGGTATTTGTAAAGGGTGTACCAATTAGAAAGAGAACTGACAAAGTCAGTCCTAGAGATTAGAGAAGAGAACGGGACCCTACCAAGGGAATCCCAAGAGTGGTGGGAGGTGTTTACTAAGGGGGCTAGGCCTGAAAATTGTTGTTACCACTCTAATGAACCAATTCCCCTAATTGTTCAAATTATAAAAGGGAATTGCCGGAAGACTTTACCTGGAATTCAGTGTAATTCACCGCAAGTGAAGGATAAGAATTGGGAATCATTCAAAAAGAGGCAGCAAAAACAGAGTAAGGGTCCTCCTGAAGAATATCCTTGCTGCCGAGAAGATGGTACACCTCGCGGCTCGAAGCAACCCGGTCGGCGAGCGAGGCAGAGGGATAAGAAGCAGTGGAGGAAAAAGCCCTCAAACTGGGACAATTCAAAGGTATTTCAAGAACTGCCTCAAGGGTACTGATCTCCCAAGGGTAAAGCTGAGCCCGGCAATAACATGTCAAACCAAACAGTGGGAAGGGGGAAATAATGATAATCAAGTTCTGGGGAAGTTTGGACTCCACCCTTGCTGGCAAATTCTGTACATATTAGTTATATGTTGTACCTGGCCTGTACAAGGGGACTATGCACACCAGCCATTTAACTGGACTCTGACCAAAATAGACCAAGGGAAAGTTGTTAAGCAAAATGCCACCACTGTAGCTCCTACTTTTTTAGTTACTAATGAGGACTTGGTGAACTCTGTGTGGGGATGGAGTAAACCTGACTTCCACGCTATCTATTGGTGTCCTAGTTCCAATCTTGGGAGGGGATATTGTAATTACCCTGGGGAATATCTGTGTGGATATTGGGGCTGTGAAACCATAGCAACTGCCTGAGCTGTTACCCATCCAGATAAATTTTTACAGGTCTCATGGTATCCTAAAGGATGCAAAGTTCCATGGTATGGCACTCAAGGAGAAATTCTGTATATGGGGAATTGCAGGTCCTGTGATATTGTTGTTACTAGGTTTAACTTTCGGACCTTGCATTTTTAATAAAATCATAGACATTGTAAAAGGAAGACTAGAGGCAGCTCATCTAATGCTTATTAGGGAGAGGTACGAAGCATTGCCCAGGGACTCAGAAGTAGATGAAACCCTGGTCTTAAGCCACCAAGAGTTAAAGCGTTTTAATGAACAAATTGGTAAAGAGAAAGAGGAGGGATTGTAATAAAAAGGTCTTTGTTCATCAAAACGAACATTGAAAGAAGATAAGAATTTAAACTGAATAGAGAATTTCAGACTGTGAGAAGAGGAGAAAAAAAGGGGGGGGGGCTTGATAAACAACAAGTATTCTGCTTAAGAATTGTGCAAATGCAGCTAGCACAGAAGACTGTGTAACTAACTATATACAAGCTAACTTTTAGGCCAAGGACAACCGGCAAAGAAGATAAGGAGCCTTCATCCCCATGACCACCAAGGGCAGAGAGAAAAAGGACCCCTTAGCAACCAATTGCACCGGCGCAGAGTACATCGAGAGAAAATACGTCAACCCAAAAAAAGGGGGGACTATAAAAACAAAAAGGTCAAAGGGGGAAGGTGCGCCGTGGTAGAGTGGAGACTCCCCGGCCGCCCAGCGCTGTTTTTTTGCTTAATACCGCTTGCTTAATAAATTCTTGTTAATTGATTTATCTATAATTAGCCTCCCCAATTGAATTTGTCCATAACAAGTCTGTAACTCTGAACTTCATTCAGAGTGTCAGCAAGTTCTCTTCACAGTGCAGTCAGACAAAACAATCCTTTTCCAGCCCGAGAACCAAGGACACCGCTGCAGCTTCAGCCCAAAAAGTGAAAACAACAGCGAATTGAGGAGAGCAGACTGGGAGGGTGGGACTGCACAACCTGAAGGTGTAATTGGACAGTTAACCCCAATATGGAAATGAGCCAAAACTTATAAAAGTGTGCAAACGTGTGACCTGTCGTCCATCCTGGGTGTACCCTCAGCCAGGCCCTTGTACTGCCCAAGGTGGATCCTTTGAAGGCCTTTTCAATAAATCCCTGCTTTATTCCTGTCACACTGTCCAGCCTCTGCTCTAGGTGGCCTCTCAAGGCATCAAGGCCTGGCTGGCTGGGCCACCTGGGGGCCACCTGGCAGGTCCAGCTGACCTTGGCATGTCAAGGGCTGCTGCTTGTCAGCCCCTGGGGCACTGGGGCTCTGTGCTCTCCTTCCTGTGGAAAGAACTGTCCTTCTCCTCCAGGTGTCCATGGCCAAAATTTGGATTCCTCTTCTTATTTTGCTTCTATGCAAAGATTGTTCCCCGATGAAATCTGCCAGGACAGACAGGTCTGGCTGGCTTGGCCACCCAGGGGCCACCTCTCATCTGCCTTTGAGACACTGGGATCCTGTGCTTTTCTTTCTTATGGGAAAAAACCACCTTCCACATCCAGGCACCCATGGCCAAAGCTGGGAATCCGCCTCCAGGATTCCCTATATCCAAGGATTTCTCCCAGATGAAAGCTTCCAGGAGAGACAAGTCCGGCTGGCCTTGGTTTCCAAAGAGCTGATTCTTATCTGCCTTTGCAACACTGGGGCTTTGTGCTTTCCTTTCTGATGAAAAGAACTCTTCTTCCCGCACAGGTGCCAATGGCCAAAACTGAGATTCCACCTCCAAAACTCTGTACATCCAAGGATTCCTCCCAGATGAAAGGCGCCAGGAAAGACAGGTCTGACTCTCTTGGCCAATGGTGACCACCTCTCATCTTCTTCCAAAACACCTGGGCTTTGTGCTTTTCTTTCCTATGGGAAAAACCATCCATCTCGACCAGATGCCCATGGCCAAAGCTGGGAATGTTCCTCCAGAATTCCCTAGATCCAAGGATTTCTCAGCGACAAAAGCTGCCAGGACAGACAGCTCTGGCTGGCTCAGCCTCCCAGGAGCCACCTCTCTCCTCTTCTGCCCCTGAAACACTTGGGCTCTGTGCTTTCCTTCCTATGGAAAAGAACCACCCTTCTTACCAATGCAGAAATGGCCAAAATTGGGGTTCCACATCCCAAATTCCCTATATCCAAGGGTTGCTCCCAGGCAAAATCTGCCAGTACCATCAAGTCTGGCTGGCCTTGGTCTCTGGTGGCTGCCCCTGCCACACTGGGGCTCGGTTCTTTCCTTCCCATGGAGATCCCTGTGACACTGTGGGGACCTCATGGAACCAAGGGGATCATTGTGGCACCACTGGAGCCCATGGAACCAAGGGGCCATGGTGACACAGCGGGGCTTCATGGACCCAGAGACCATTCTGACTCTGTGGGGCCTGATGGAACCATGGAGACCATGAGGACCCTTCAGGGCCTCGTGTCACCAAGGGAGCATTGTGACACCTCAGGGCCTCCTGGAAGCAAGGGACCATTGGGACACTGTGGGGCCCCATGGAACCGAGGGCACATGGAACAGGTCTGGCTGGCTTGGCCTCCCGGGGGCCACCTGACAGGTCTGGCTGATGTTGGAATGCCAAGGGCTGCCTCTCATCAGCTCCCGGAGCACTGGGGCTCCGTGCTTTCCTTGCTATGGGAAAGAACTGTCCCTCTTTTCTGATGCCCATTGCTAAAATTGGTACCCTCCCTAAAAAAGAATCCTATTTTTAAGGGTATCTCTCAGAACAAAATCTGGCAGCTCTGACTGGCCTTGGCCTCTGGTGGTCACCTCTCATCTGCCCCTGAAACACTGGGGCTCTGTTCCTTCCTTGCTATGAAAAAACCCAGCTATCTTGCCAAGGGACCATGGCCAAAATTAGTATTTAGCCTCCCATATTCGATATATCCAAGGATTGTTCCCAGACAAAAGTAGCCAGGACAGACAGGTCAGGCTGGCCCTGTCCGCTGGTGATTTTCTTAGACTATGAGCTGAATGTTTTCATTTGAAAACCCCTTGGAGAGGGCCCAGAGATCTCCCAAGGTGGGATTTTGAGGCATCGGGCACATGACCACTACATGTGGACAAAGGAGCTCTGCGCTCTGTGCTGTCGTGGTGGTTTTGCATCATGGAAGTGATGTCCTGAGAGAAGCTGCTAGCAGTTTCCTCCGTGTCTGACTAAAACCAATCAGTAATTAGCTTTGAGAGCTGACAATCTGTTAAACGTAAGGAACTAAGGAACGCCTCTGTAAAGACACAAGTTAAAGATGAAGAAGCCTGGCTGGGTCTCTTTCCCTTCTGGCCAGCAAAGAGGTGCCAAGGCCGGGCCAGCCCCCGTCTGGGCCGGGGCGGGCCGGGCGGCTCCTGCCGTGGGGCCGGGCCCCTTCCCAGGGAGCCCGCCAGGCCCCATCGGCTGCCGGGCAGGGGAGGGGAGGCCGCGGGGCCGAGGCCGGGCCGGGCCGTGGCTGCGCTTGCTGACATCTGGCCGCTGCCGAGCCCTGCCCCGCCGCCAGCCCGGGCCCAGCCAGGATCCGCCGGGCCCCAGGAGCAGCCCCGGGCCGGGCCGGCTCGGCCAAGCTTCTGCCGCCCTTGGGCTTGGCCCGCAACCAGCGGGCAGGGCCAGGAGAAGCCATCGGCCCCGGCCGTGCTGCTGCTCTGCTCTGGCCTGGCTGCTGAGATCCTGGCCCTGCCCCCAGCGCCGCCCAGCCTGACACAGCCCCAGCGCAGCCGCTGCACAAACCTCCATGGGAAAACAGCTCCGGCCGCAAGGACCCAGCCTGGCCGGGCTCACGCAACCATCTGCAGGCCCCACCTGAGATATTGACTCTTCCCGTGCTTCCATCCTCCCTCCAGGGAGAGAAAAGGACAAAGTGCAGGCACACAGAGGAGCAACGTGAAGACACCCAGGTCAGTGAAGAGGAAGTTGAGTCCCAGATGGGAGGGATGAGGAGATGCCTTGACCTTGGGCCTGAAATCCTCTGGTAAAACCATGGAGCAGGATGAATTGATACATCAGACTCTCTTTTTTTTCCCTATAACACATTGAAAAGAATGGGGAGATGACTTGTTCAGCAAAGGCCTCCATGCTAAAAGAAGGAAATGTTGCAGTAGCTGTGATCCCATGAGAAGTTTGAACACTGAAAGAGCGCAGAGTGATGAGACCCTGTGCCCTCAGGGAGAGAAGAAGACCTCTGTTCCCAGAGATGAAGATTATTTCAGAAATAAATGAAGAGCACCTTTGCTCTTAAACAGCTCCTCTTTAAACCAATACCCCATAAGCTGACATGGCCCATAAACACAGCTGTGGGAAAAGCTGTAAAAATTGGGAGGGCCATCATGATTGCAGATTTTTCCAGGCAGCTGCTATTTGTGGAAATGAAAAGTCATGAGAGAACTGTTTTCTTTTGGAGAAGTCTCCATAACATTAACAAGAGGAACTTCTCTCCCTAAGTGAACAGAAGAAAGACTATTTGAGTAGTAAACTTGTTATGAACAGTTTCCAGGTATTCCCCAGAAACGTGGTCAGGGCTTTCCTAGTTCCCATGGCAACACTAAAAGACCGATATTGAAATGCTAATTAGCTAATTGCTCTGTTTGTTTTCTTTAAACTACCTGGGAACAACCGGCCCCCCACCCCTCCACGCTGCCACTCTGAGACTAACATGCAAATAGAAACCCCTTAGGATCATGGGAGTATTTTTAGGAGGGAAAAAAGAATATAAATCAGAAACTGAACACAGTAGAGAAATCCAGGCAAATGCCCTAGCTGAGGAAGAGGGAAACACATCCCCTGATTGACTGTTAACTGTCGCCATCACCTAAGAAGGAACAGACTAGATTAGGCTCTGAGAAGTAGGGTGATAGAGAGACAGAGAGCCCTGGTGCTGCCACCAAGGAAGGGGCGGGGACAGCTGTTGTTCTGGACTTCAGCAACAGACTCTGCACACCACGCCTCCTCATCCTCGGGCCACCGGTGTGCCACAAGGAAAGGAGAAAGGACAGCTGCTGCTCGGGACTCCAGTGACCGACTCTGCACGCCGCCTTCCTTCTGGCTGCCTGGGAAAGCTACGACTGCGGGGGCGAGCTCTGCGTCGAGCCCCCTGCCCAGCTGATCTTTTTAATAAAGAGCTGAACATTAATAAAGGCATTAGCCCTGTTCATTTCAATTTGGGGGCTCGTCCGGGATAGCCACGCCCGAAGAGGACCCCCGGACAGCTGGACAGCTCAACCACCTGCTTCGAGGGACCCTCGGGAGTTGCTGGCTACCTTCGGACCCTAGGATCAGCGTGAGACGAGCAACACAGAGGAGCGTCGGATTGGTAAGAAAAACCGGGAGACGAGCGAATGAGTGAGTGAATGAGACGGGGGCCGGCAGCTCGGACCCCCGAAGTGAGAGGGACCCGCTAGTACCGCGTTTCTGGACTCTTGCGAAGGGGCCGGCCGGGAACGGGGGGAAGCGAGTGGAACAGAGGAGCGACTGAGGCGTCTCCTTAGAAGTAAAGCAGGCCCTCCTCCGAGCGTGTGGAGGTGCCCTATGGGCAAAGTAAGTCCCTGGCAATCAGGGCAAGGGGAATACCTCCAGACGGGTAGGTGGGATGTGGAGGTCCTAGAGGACATGTCCCCGGCCCCGGCAGGATGGGATAGGACGGCAGGTGGGATGTCCCTGGCAGGTAGGGCGGGGTGTCCTAGCAGGCAGGAGTGACATGTACCTGGCAGACAAAGAGCATATCCCCAACAGGCAAAAGGCATGTCCCCACCAGGCAGGAGAGGATAACAGGGCAGGTAGGATGTCCATGGCAGGCATGGATGGAGGTCCCCGTCAGAGCAGATAGGGGAATGGCCCTGGAAGGCAGGGCAGGATGTCCCCGTCAGAGCAGGCACTAACCCGAGTAAGCAGAAAGGCAGGAAGGCAAGCAAGCTAAACCTAGTAAGGTCAGGCAAGGGGGCTTGGCCGGAGTTCGAGTGTAAGGCTCGGCAGGACGTTCGACCTTACCTCGGCAGGGAGACCAAGCTTCCCAAGCCTAGTAGGAGAGTCAGGCAAGGGGGCTTGGCCGGAGTTCGAGTGTAAGGCTCGGCAGGACGTTCGACCTTACCTCGGCAGGGAGACCAAGCTTCCCAAGCCTAGTAGGAGAGTCAGGCAAGGGGGCTTGGCCGGAGTTCGAGTGTAAGGCTCGGCAGGACGTTCGACCTTACCTCGGCCGGGAGACCAAGCTTCCTAAGACTAGTAAGAATGTTAGGCAACGGACCAAGTAGGAGTTGGGGGCGAGGCTTAGCAGGGGTACAAGCCTAGAAAGTCCAACAAGAAGTCCAAAACTTAGGCTGAAGAGCAAGAGAACAGAGGACAATAGATGTGAATGTGACTATGATTTTCCTAACCAAGAAACAATGTAAAGTGTCCAGAAGGTAGTCGTGGTTTAGTTAAGAGACTAAATTCAGGCAAGGGATTCAAAATGCTAAGTTGTGGGAATGGAGCTGTAATTGCCTGTTAGTATATTCCATTTTACATAGATACACCATTTAAAGTATTTTCTTTCCCTTTCTTTCTGAGGCCTGAAAATGGGAAGAGGTTATAGTAAAGGAGCAGATCCTTCCAAAGAAAAAGCCAAGAGGATTCCCCCTAACAGCCCCTTAGGGCAATTGTTAGACCAATGGGATTCTCTGGAAGCCACAAAGGGTCTAAACAAGAGTAAGATGATACATTACAGTACAGAAGTATGGCCGAAGTTAGAATTACAGGGAGAATGGCCATGGTATGGAACCCAAGATCAGTGGATGTGTAATCAGCTAAACCAACACCTAAAAACCCTAGAGGACCTTGATATAGAACAACTATCTTATGCAGCTTGCTGGCTGGAGAATTCTATAAATAATGAGACTGTGAGAATATGCAAGTTACAAAGAAATAGAGAAGAAGACAAAGAGAATGGAGAAGAAGAGACTAGAAAAAGAAAAAGATGGGACCCCCTTGATTACCTACCCCCTTCTGCTCCTGTTACCTCCCCAACAGTTTCCCCAGTTAATCCTTTGGCCCCTCCTATTATTCCTTTCCCCGGGTTTCCCCCCTCTATTCCAACCACCTCCCCAGTTCCCTCCTCCCCTTCTCCAACAGGAGCGCCCTTGCCTAGTGCGCCTGCCTCAACTACTACCTCCCTACATGGGGCCTTAGAAGAAGGGCCATATTGTAACACCCGATCCAAAGCACCACAGGTAAAAAGGCTCTTTCCCCTTAGGGAAGTCCCCATGGGTGGAGTAGCTGGAGGAGTTGGATTTGTAGATGCACCTCTGACAGCTTCCGAAGTCCGGGGATTTAAGAAAGAGCTAGGAAATTTAGTAGAAGACCCCGTTGGAATATCTAACCAGTTAGACCAATTTCTAGGGCCGAATATTTATACCTGGGGAGAGCTTAACTCTATTCTAAGCATTCTGTTCTCTCCAGAAGAGGTCCGGATAATCCGAACGGCAGGGGTGAAGATATGGGAAAGAGAAAATAGATTGGGGCTCCCAGGGGACCAAAAGATACCCTTAGTAGACCCCAACTGGAATCCCAACCAGGAAGAAGGAAGGCAAAACATGAGAGACTATAGGTCACTCATGATAAGAGGGATCAAAGAGTCCATCCCTAGGGGAAGCAACACGAAATTGGCCTTTGATAGTACGCAGGAGAAGGATGAGACGCCAGCAATGTGGCTTAACCGACTAAAACGAAATTTCCAGTTATATTCAAATATAGACCCAGATAGCCCAGAGGGTCAAGTCCTCTTGAAGGTCCAGTT
Organism: Vidua macroura; assembly: GCF_024509145.1. Classification (NCBI taxonomy): domain Eukaryota; kingdom Metazoa; phylum Chordata; class Aves; order Passeriformes; family Viduidae; genus Vidua; species Vidua macroura. Next base: position 2,082,547 of record NC_071600.1, on the reverse strand, counting down.
TGTCACCAAATCCTGGCCCGATATTAGACGGAAGCTAGAAAAGATGGAGGACTGGCAAGAAAAGAATATGAATGAGCTGCTCAAAGAAGCCCTGAGAGTTTATCTAAGGAGGGAAGAGGAGAAGGCCAAAACTAAGGCTAGAATTATGGTTGCAGTTGCTCGAGAAAGTATAAGAGCAGACAGATCACCAGCACTGCCGTCTAAGTCAAGTGAGAATAGACCAGGGCCATTACCAAAAATTAGAGACCAACCAACACCATCATATGGAACAAATAAGAACTTTAATGAGTTCAGGAAACCTGAGGCCTCACAAAGCAATAGGAGGTGCTATTACTGTGGTGAGATAGGACACCTTAAAAGGAATTGTAAGAAGTTTCAGTTTGATGAGGTAATGCATAGAGAACAAGAAGTCTTAGAAGAGATTTCAAGGGGAGATGACTAGGGGTGTCAGGGGCTCTATAAGTTAAGGGACCCAATGAACCATCAAGAAGAGCCCTTGGTAAACTTTGAGGTGGGTCCCCACTATGAAGAATTTGAGTTCTTAGTTGACACAGGGGCAGATAAGTCCAGTATAAACAAGTTACCAGTAGGAATCACCATTGGGAAGAAGATCTGTGAGGTTTTAGGGGCAGAGGGAAGACCATTTAAAGCATCTATAGTTGAGAATATAGAAATCAAGGGGAATTCAAGACAATGCTTGGCAGACTTTATCTATCTGCCCAATTTAGGGAGTAACCTCTTGGGAAGAGACTTGCAAGTTCAACTGGGGGTAGGGATCATCCCGAGGGATGGGAGGATGGTAGTCCAGGTCATGAGGCTGACCCAGAGAGACATAGAGGAAATAGACCCCAGAGTATGGGCAGAAGAGAGTAAGTGTGGATACTTGAACATCACACCAATAAAAATAGAAATGCAAAAAGATACACCCCCTATCCGAGTCAAGCAATACCCAATATCCCCCGAGGGCAGGAGAGGATTAGCCCCAGTGATCGAACGACTATTAGAGCAAGGTATTCTAGAATCCTGCATGTCCCCCCATAACACCCCTATACTAGCCGTAAGAAAAGCAGAGGGGAAATACAGGCTAGTTCAAGACTTAAGGGAAGTAAACAAGAAGACTATTACCAGACACCCTGTAGTATCCAACCCCTACACCCTTTTAAGCCAAATTCCAAGGGAACGTGCCTGGTTCACAGTTATAGATTTGAAAGATGCCTTCTGGGCATGCCCGCTGGCAGAGGAATGTCGTGACTGGTTTGCATTTGAGTGGGAAGATCCTGACAGAAGGAGAAAGCAACAGCTAAGATGGACACGCCTCCCACAGGGGTTTACAGAATCCCCAAACCTCTTTGGGCAAGCACTAGAGGAACTACTAGGGCAGTTCACCCCTGAAGAAAACACTCAGATCTTACAGTATGTAGATGACTTATTAGTATCTGGAAATGAGCGAGACCGGGTAAAAACCACTAGTGTTCGACTCCTAAATTTCCTGGGAGAAAACGGTCTAAAAGTATCCCAAGAAAAACTACAATTTGTAGAATCTGAAGTGACTTACCTAGGCCACATAATTGGAGGAGGGTATAAGAAACTAAGTCCCGAGAGAATCTCAGGTATCCTGTCTATCCCAGCTCCCAAAACTAAGAGAGATGTAAGGAAGCTACTAGGCCTGGTTGGTTATTGTAAACTGTGGTTAGATCAATACACCAAAAGCGTGAAGTTCCTTTATGATAAATTAGTAGACTCTGAGCCTGTAAAGTGGACAGAAGAGGATGAGGAACAGCTACGAGGCTTGAAAGATAAACTATCCTCAGCACCCGTTCTAAGCCTACCTGACCTTAAGAAAGAGTTTAATCTGTTTGTGAGTACAGAAGGGGGAATTGCATATGGGGTATTAACCCAGGAATGGGGAAGACAAAAAAAAACCAATTGCCTACCTCTCAAAACTATTAGACCCAGTAGCCAGAGGATGGCCAACTTGCCTACAAGTAATTGCAGCTGCAGCTATCCTGATAGAAGAAGCCCAAAAATTGACTCTGCAAGGGAAAATTAAAGTCCACACCCCCCACGATCTCAAAACAGTGCTAAGCCAAAAAGCTCAGCAGTGGTTGACTGACTCCAGAATATTGAGGTATGAGATCATCTTAATGAACACAGGGGACTTAGAGTTAGTCACCTCCAAATGTCTAAACCCTGCACAATTTCTTACCGGAGAACCCCTAGCAGATCTAGAACATGATTGTGTTGAACTCATAAATCTACAGACCAAAGTGAGAGAGGATTTAGAAGATGTACCCTTGCCATACGGGAAATCCCTTTTTATAGATGGGTCCTCAAGAGTAGTAGAAGGGAAAAGAGCCTCAGGATATGCTGTCATAGATGGGGAAGACATGAAAGTCATGGAAAAAGGGAAACTGCCCTCGAACTGGTCAGCCCAGTGTTGTGAAGTCTATGCTTTGAAAAGAGGATTAGATCTGTTAAAGGGAGATCAAGGAACTATTTACACAGACTCGCAATATGCGTTTGGGATCATCCATACCTTTGGAAAAATTTGGGAGGAACGTGGCTACTTAAACTCCAAAGGGAAGAACCTAGTACATGAGAAACTGATAAAACTAGTATTAGAATCCTTACAAAAGCCCGCAGAGATAGCTGTGGTGCATATAAAGGGACATCAGAAAGGACACACACGTGAAGAAAAGGGAAACCGATTAGCAGATCAGATAGCTAAAGAAGCAGCCTTAGACCCAAGAAACCCAGTAAAAGCTTTTAAAATAGAAGTAGGACCAAGTAGAGAAAGAAAAAAGGAAGAGCCGAGGTTCAGTGAAAAAGAATTAAAAACAATAAAAGAACTAGAATTACATCAAGGGAAACAAGGAGAATGGTTAACTCCTGATGGGCGTAGGTTCCTAAATAAAGCCCTAGCTCAAAGAGTGCTAGTAGAGTTACACGAATTGACCCACTGGGGAATCCAAGGTTTGTGCGACCACTTCTTACGGGAAAATTTATGCCTTGGAGTTTATGATCTGGCGAAAGCAGTCACAAGAGGGTGTGCGATTTGCCTGAAAACTGACCAAAAGGTAATGAGAAAAATTGCGTATGGGGGAGGAAAAATTGCTTTGAGACCTTTTCAAAACATACAAGTAGATTTCACTGAAATGCCCTCTGTGCAGGGGTACAAACATTTACTAGTGATCGTAGATCATCTCACTCACTGGGTGGAGGCCTTCCCAACCAGAAAAGAAACTGCACAGGAAGTGGCAAGAATAATCCTAGAAAACATCATACCACGATACGGCCTGGTCAATAACATTGACTCGGACCGAGGCCCACATTTTGTTGCTCAAACTTTGCATCAAGTAACAAAAGCCCTGGGGATAAGGTGGAGATTACACACCCCATGGCATCCTCAGAGCTCTGGAAGAGTAGAAAGGATGAATAGAACCCTTAAAAATGTGTTAACTAAATTAATTGAAGAAACAAAAATGAATTGGCTCAGGTGTTTACCTCTCGCTCTCTTGCGCATCAGAACCAGACCTCGGTCCGACATGGGGGTCTCTCCATATGAAATGATGTTTGGACTCCCTTTTTTTAATCACCCCTTTCAGTACAGCAGATTATCTGGAAGGGGAGGCAGCAACCCAGAAATATTTAGAGGTCATAGGAAAATCCCTAGAAGGCCTCCGAAAGAAGGGGTATCTTCCCCAAACTTCCCCTCTAGACACCAATGCGCACAACATCAGTCCTGGGGATTGGGTGTTGATAAAGTCCTGGAACACTACTACTCCATTAACCCCCAAATTCGAGGGACCTTTCCAGGTACTACTCACCACACACACTGCAGTGCGGACCCAAGAAAAAGGCTGGACCCACGTCACCAGAGTCAAAGGACCAGTGCCACCCCCGGACGCCGGACCAGACCCAACAGTGCCACCTGCCTCCTCTTGTGCATGGACAGTAATTAAGAAACCAGAGGACCTAAAATTAACTTTAAGGAAGACTTGCTAGAGACTGATATACAGTAAGGTGTTAAGAACTGTTTCTGAGTTAAAGTACCATAGAAAAGGTTTAAGTACTTGGTAATTGTTTAATAAGACTAAGTGTCCTTTAGCAAAAGGAGTTACAACTTGGTTCCTAAAGAACAATAGAATTACCCTCAGGCCTGAGTGAAAGCATACAAATGTCAAAAGAAGTTAGCCCTCAAAAGCCAAAGACTGTAAGTTGATGCGGGCTTAAGCCCGATCAAAGAAATAGAGGAGGGATTTGTTATGAACAGTTTCCAGGTATTCCCCAGAAACGTGGTCAGGGCTTTCCTAGTTCCCATGGCAACACTAAAAGACCGATATTGAAATGCTAATTAGCTAATTGCTCTGTTTGTTTTCTTTAAACTACCTGGGAACAACCGGCCCCCCACCCCTCCACGCTGCCACTCTGAGACTAACATGCAAATAGAAACCCCTTAGGATCATGGGAGTATTTTTAGGAGGGAAAAAAGAATATAAATCAGAAACTGAACACAGCAGAGAAATCCAGGCAAATGCCCTAGCTGAGGAAGAGGGAAACACATCCCCTGATTGACTTTTAACTGTCGCCATCACCTAAGAAGGAACAGACTAGATTAGGCTCTGAGAAGTAGGGTGATAGAGGGACAGAGAGCCCTGGTGCTGCCACCAAGGAAGGGGCGGGGACAGCTGTTGTTCTGGACTTCAGCAACAGACTCTGCACACCACGCCTCCTCATCCTCGGGCCACCGGTGTGCCACAAGGAAAGGAGAAAGGACAGCTGCTGCTCGGGATTCCAGTGACCGACTCTGCACGCCGCCTTCCTTCTGGCTGCCTGGAAAAGCTACGACTGCGGGGGCGAGCTCTGCGTCGAGCCCCCTGCCCAGCTGATCTTTTTAATAAAGAGCTGAACATTAATAAAGGCATTAGCCCTGTTCATTTCACTGACTTGTTCAGACTTGCTGTGGCCTTTGACTTTGATCACCTTCACATGCTTCCCTTAAAATGTCACCAGCTACAGTTCAGAAATTTTTACATTTGTAGCCAAGGACTCACATTGCTGATTTCACCAAGAGAGCAGCATTTTCAGTGTCAGAACACCTCTGCCTTTCCCCATCAATCTTATAACTCAGAGATGCTCTAGGACAGGTCTGCACCCTGGATTGGAGCTCCAGCTTGGACTGAAATCTCAGGAAGACTTCCAAGTGTCCTTCTGATGGCACTGGATGAAGGGAGATGCAGCTCCTTCCCTGGCTGCAGTGCCAGCATTGCCCAGAGCCGGGCCCTGGGGACAGCTGTGTCACCCTGAGCCAGCTGTGCCCCCTGCCAGAGCCCCCAGTGCCGGGCAGCTGCTCCCAGCCCTGTGCTCTGCAGAGGGAACTGGGCCCGGGGCTGCAGAGCTGCCCCACGGCTCTGCTGCAGCTCTGCCTGCACAGGAGGGGCTGCACGCCTTGGAGCCCCGGCCCTGAGGGCAGAGGCTTGGCTGGGGGCACAGGAGGGAGGGGGCTTGTTCAGAGGGAGGGGCTGCACTGGAGGGGATCCTCTGCACATCTCTAAACTCTCCCTGCCACAGCATTTCTGGCTTTTGTTTTCTCTCCTTCCCTGATCTTCTCTCTGCTTCCTGGAGATTTTCCTCCTGCAGGTGTTGCCCTGTGCCTGATCTCTCTGTGCCAGCACTCCCAGACCCCAAATCTCTGTGCCCTCTCCTTGGCCTGACAGAACCCTGCCTGTCTGCAGGGCAGTGGCTGGGGGCAGGTTCTGTTTGCAGCTTGGAGAAAGGAGAGCTCAGACTGAGCCTGATGGCTCCAGCAAAGGTGATGCTGCTGACCATGGGCAGCGGGGCTGCAAGAACATTAGGGATCTCCTGTGGACCTACTGATCACTAAAAGTAACAGTTCTGATGTCTCAGGCAGTTGTCAAAATTAATAATCAATAATTCTTAATCATCCTTTAATATTTATCACTCCATCCCATCCATTTTCCAATGGTAGGAAATAGAATACAAAGTCTTAGGAAATTTCCTAATTTTTATCAAAATGCTTGTCTTGGAAATATTCTATGACTGGTCAGAACCCCTCAGCATGTCAGAGCTTCATGAGCATTTCACCTGCCCTGCACCAGAAATACCCAGAGTTGTACTCACAGGGTCTGTGGGCATTGGGATGTTCCAGCTTGAGGAGATCACTGCAGGAGCTGCAGCTGCATTGTCCTGCAGCCAGAGGTTCCTGTGCCAAGGGCTGGCAGTGATTCTGCCCCAGGCACTTCTCAGCACCTTCCCAGCCCTGACTGATTGAAGCTCTCTGTGCCTCTGGGCTGTGCCCACGCTGGCTGCAGGCAGTGCCCCAGCCCTGCTGGGCTGGGAGAAGAGCTGCTCATCCAGAGAAATGTGCTTTTGAAGCTCTGCTTGCTTACCAGCATCACCCTCTGTGCCAGGAGCCCGGCCCAGCTCAGCAGCACAGACACAGCACAAGGACTTGAATGAGCCTCTGGGGCTTTGTGCTCAGGCCCTGAACATCAGGCCCTGAGAGGGAGCTGCAGAAACCTCTCCAGAACTCCCAAGTCAGAATCCAACTCCAAAGTTTCTTTGACTTTTAATGGGTCCCAGTGAGGGACACGAGTGAGAAAGTGTCCCCAGGCCCCAGGCAGAGCAGAGAACTGGAGGCACTGATGACAGGTGGGGACAAAGAGAAGCCAAGTCTTGGTGCTGTGGGGCACAGCAGGGTCTGTGCCACCAAGGGCTGTCAGGAGACACCTTGTCCTGAGGCCCTGGGGCCTCCTGGCACAGCCCCAGCCAGGCTGGGCACTGTCAGCCCCTTGTCCTGCCCTCAGCATCCCCCCCTAGCCCACATCCCAGTGGCCTCAAGGATCTGCTGGAAGGAGTCCCTGGGGAGCCTTGCTCAGGAATGGCCCTGGGGGCTCCACAATGCTCCCAGGCACTGCAGGTTTTTCAAAGGACTTTGCCTTTGGCTTTTGCCTTGCAGTCTCTGAGAGCTTTCTGCAATCATGGCCTCCAATTATCTGCTGTAATTAGTCCCTGGAGAGGCTTTGTCAGGAACAACACTCAGTGGGGCTCATTAATGCTTCAAGGTATTCAGTTCTTTTAAGGTACTTGGTGTTTCCCTTTTGATACAGACTCCGTGAGAGGTTTGTGCAATCATGGCCCCAATTATCTGCTTTAACGAGTCCCTTGAGAGCTTTGTACTGACACTCAGTGGGGCTCATTAATACTTTGAGATACTCAACTTTTTTCAGGTACTTTGGGTTTTCCTTTCCACACTGAGAGGTTTTTGTGCCATTTTGAGTCTCTGAGAGGTTTTTGTGCCATCCTGGCCTCCAATTCTCTCCTCCAAGGAGTCCATGAGGGGCCTGTGTTGGGGATGGACCTCAGTGGGTCCCATTAATGCTTTAAGACACTTTGGGGCTTTCTTCTGCCTTTGACTCCTGGAAAGGTTTGTGCAATCTCCTCTCAGGCCCTGAGGTTCCAGGGCTCAGCTCCAAATGCACCACGGGGCTCATTAGGATCAAGCAAGTCCTGACAAGACATGGCTCTGCCTTGATTTCCCTCTGGCCTGGGGCAGTTCATCAGTAAGTTTTCCTACTGCAATTATGGAGAAATGTTTCAAAGAGCTTCTAAAAAACCCACATTTTTAGTATAAAGTATGTATTTCATTACTGTTCTTTTTTTGAGGAGATATGACTACAGCATTCTGTGACTGATATTGATCCAGGGTCTTTCCTAATGAGGCCTGGCCTGCTCAGAGAATCTGTGTCTTGAGTTGTGACCCAATGAGCACAGCCTTGCTCCACATTCCCTAAGCCCATCCAGTCTATCCTCACTCACCTGGGACCTGCTTTGCTCAGAGGAGTGGCTGTGCACAGCCAAAGAGGGGTTTGCTTCTTCTTTTTCAAGCAATAGAAAACTCCTGAGTTTCCCCACTGAAAACAGACACCCTCCTCCAAGTGTGTGCCATGCCCAAGGTGCCTCCAATGTTGGTTCCCCTTCCCCAAGGCAGAACCGTGCAAGGAATGATTTAGACACACAGGAATTTCTGTAATAAACACAGATACAGAGTCGGCTCAGGGCAGAATTTGACCAGCTCCTGGAGGACAGAGCAGCTTGGAACTCCTTGCAGCTCAAAGCACCCAGTGGGTTGTTGGGAGGTGTGGGAGTGACCCAGGAGTGAGGGAAGGGAAGTGCAGAGAGCCCTGGAAGTGCTTCTGTGCAGACAGGCTGTGGGGAAGGGCACTGCAGAGCTGCCCTGGGCCAGCTCTGAGGGTGGATCATCATCCCAACCTGCCCTGGGCCATTGCAAGGGGCTGTGGCCATGGTCACTGCACTGACCCCACAGTGCCAGCACATTGCTCAGGGCTGCTGTCAGTGCCCAGAGCCAGAGGGGATCCCGTGCTGGGGGCTTTTGCCACGGCCACCTGCCCTGTGCCGCGCTGGCCGCTCAGGCGCCGCGGAACCAGCAGCAAAGGGCAGTGCCAGGGCCAAAGGCCAGGTCAGCCAGACAGAAAGGGGCCGTGCTGGGCACTGTTTCCATGGCAGCCCTCACTGGGGGTGACACCTGGGTCACCTGTCCTGGCAGTTGCCATGGAAACCCAGCTCAGTGGAAATACAAGGGTGGACAAAGGTTTTAGTAGGGCCTGTCACAACAGGACAAAGGGGGGTGGTTTTAAACTAAGGGAAGGAAGGTTCAGATAAGGAGAGATAAGAGGAATTTTTTGATGATGAGGGTGGTGATACACCAGGGCAGGTTCCCAGGGAGGTGGTCAGTGCCCCATCCCTGGAAAAATTCAAGCCCAGCTGGGACAGGGCTCTGAACAACCTGATCTGGTGAAAGGTGTTCCTGCTTGTGGTGATGCACTAAATAGTTATTTAGTTGTTGTTTTGCACTGGGTGTTTGGGAATTTGCACTGAGTAGTTTTTATATTGCACTATGGAGTTATGTCACATTGGTTTATTCCACACACCTTTCCCCTCCCCCTGCTAAGCCTCAGGTGTGGTGGTCTCTCCCTGACCTGCTCCCCTCTCCCCTTCTCCTCACCTGTGTCCCATTGGATGTGGCTTCTTGCTTCCGCCCCACCCCATTTTTCCCTGGGCTCAAAACCCCCCAGGGCAAGACATTCTCTCTCTTGCGGGCGCCACCAGATGCCTCGGCCTCTGTTACCCCCTGAGGTGTCACCTGGATCTGTGGTGGCTCCTTTAGAATAAACAGGATTTAGTCCCGAGGAGAAGAGCGCCTTTTGTCTTTTATCTGTGTCCATGCAGGATTCCCACCCTGTGCTCAGAGGGGACCAAAGGGAATTCCTACACCTGCTCATCGCGGGGTTTGGATGAGATGAGCACTGCAGAGCTCTTCCCATCCAAACCATTCCAGGACTGCATGAGGAGAAGGGGCTGCTCAGTGGACTCCATCCACTCCCTTGACTCCTCATTGTCTCTGCTGGACCCCACATCCCACAGCCAAAGCCGGCCCCTTCTCTGCCTTTCCTCCCCCTGCCCCAGGGGCTGGCAGAGCCAGGGTGGCACAGGTGACCTTTGGGCTTTGCAGGGCTCAGGCACAAGGGCCGGGACAGAGTCAGGGCTGAGGTCACACTCTGTGGGCTGGGGCAGAGCCCAGCCAGGAATGAGCCCTGAGGCAGCAGCTCTGCAGTGCTGGCCACCAGGCCGGCTTGCCAAGGGAGGCTTCTGGCCATGCCCTGCAAGCAGCTGCTGCTGCCAAGGTGCCTTTGGTGCCTCAGGCTCTGCCTGGCACAGCTCCCAGCACGGCACTCTGCCCTTGTGCCCGAGGCCTTCCCTGGGCTGGGGCTGGCCTGGAGCTTTTCCTGCAGCGGGACCTGCCCTGCTCCTGGCACAGGAAAGGCAGTTCCTGCTGGAGCAGGAGGCTCTGCCTGCAATGGGCTCAAACCACTCCAGCAAGGCCCTGTTTGCAAAGCCCCCAGTGGCAAATGAAGGAGGGAGGTCGCGCTGCTTTTGGGGTGAATAATGCTGAAACCAGCCCAACTCCTCCATCCCGAAGTTCCAAATCCTCAGAGAGAGCTGAAGCTGTGGCAGGGATGGAAAAATCCCCAGAGAAAGGAACAACCAAGTGACACCACTGAGAGCTTCTGCAGAGCTGCTGAGCTGGTCCAGCCGGGGCACATCTGACCCACAGGGCAGCACTTCAGACTAGAAAAGCCCCGTCCCAAATTTTATGGCAGCATCTCCTGACATTTCCCTTCCTGGGGGCTGTGGAGATTCCTCCCTGCAGTGGGGACACACCTCAAGGTCACTGCTCCAGGCTGAGCCTGAGATTTGCTCATGGTGGTTGGTCTGGGGGAGTGACATCAATCTCTGCTTAAGAACTGGGTTTTTTTAAATACAATTGCTTCAAAATTTAACACAATGGCTTCCTGTTTCAGCCTGAGTGTCCCTGCAGAAGAACAGGCTATCTTTCAGGCAGTTCCAGAAGTACAGGGTTCTCATTTCATGAGGAATCTGGGATGCAAATGGCCTTCTAAGAAGGATAAAAGCGGAAGCAATGGACTAGAAATAATTAGAAAAAAATGCCCTTCTTCCAGACAAAGTCCACCAAGTCAATCCCTGCATTTCTCCTTTTCAAATTTTTTCTGTCACCTGCTCTCAGAGGTCCAGCTTGTTCTGGTGCTTATCATGAACTGACTGTGCTCTTGATTTATACCAGCACAGGAGATGCAGAATCACCCAAACTGAACACAGAAACAAACAACCTCTGTCAGCCCATTTTCATCTTCTAGATCACTTTCCAGCTGTCCATGGAGATGTGGGAATGATGATCACACAACTCTCCATTTCTGGCTGCAGGCTCTGGAGATTCTTTCTCTGCATTCAGTCAGGCTTGTATTCCCTAACAAGTCCTGGTTCCACCTCCTGTTTTCCAAGGCTGGAACAGTCACAATGAAAACCTCACCAGTGGCACAACTGCCCAGCTCAGCAGGAAAAGAAAGAAGAAGCTGTCAAGTTCTCCAAACCTTTGTCCTGCTTTGCTGCAAGAGTCCTCCTGCACACACGGTGGAAAGCCAAGAGAAGCCGCAGTTGGTGGCACATCTTGTGACAGGAGCTGCACCTCGTTCTCCAGGAAGGGTTCTTGAGAAGAGCAGACAGGACTGTGGAGAAGATTCCAGGAAAAACTGAATCAGCTTTCCCAAGTGAAATGAAAATGGAAAGAAACAATCCAAGATGTTTTCCTCTATTTATTTCTCTGCTCCCTTTTTCCATCTTGCACTACTTCTCCATGCCATGAATTCCAAGTGCATCTCACCTCTAAGATCGGTGAGTTAGTGAGTTTCAGACACTCTAAAATACCATGAGCTGCACACAGTTTGCCTTCCCGTTTTTGCTGGAAAGCAATGCTGGACCCATAAGTGCAGGGCCAGGGCCAGGGAATCCTCCAGCCAGGGAAGGCGCTCCGAGAGTGTTTGACCCTCAGCAGGGACAATGCACAGCAGCGCCCAAGGGGATTCCTGTGCCCCTGGGCAGGAGTCCAGACTCTGGGTCTGGGCTGAACACGGCAAAGTTCCCATGTTTGGACAGGCTCAGGGGCTGCCCCGGGGAGCGCGGGGCTGGGCGCGGGGGCGAGCGGGCAACGGACAAACGGACACAGGGACAAACGGCCCCGGAGCTTCAGTTGCTTCAGTTGCAGCAGCAGCAGCAGCAGCGGCAGTGAAAGCAGCGAAAGCAGAGACTTTGACGACTCCCTCTTGCATCTCCTCTCCCTCTCTTGCTGTCCCGCAGCCTCTCCCGCTCTCCCTTTCCCGCTGTCCCCTCCTCTCCCGGTCTCCCTCTCCCCTGCCGGGTCGGGCCATGCCCCCGACCCGCCCCCGGCCCCGGGCGGGGCTGCCCCGTCCCTGTCCCTGTCCCCGTCCCCGTCCCTGTCCCTGTCCCTGTCCCCGTCCCCGTCCCTGTCCCCGTCCCCGGCCCCGGCCGTCCCGCCGCGGTCTCGCCCCCGCCCGGCTCTGGCCGTGCTGGCGCTGGCGCTGCTGGGCGGGCATCAGTGCCTGGGGCTGGGGCGGCATCGCCGCCCTTTGGCTCCGCCTGGCCCGAGCCCGGCCCCGGCCCCGACGTGGGCTCCAGTCCCGGCCCCGGCGCCGGCTCCTCCCGGGCCCCGCGGAGGACACAGGCGGCGCGGCCGCTGCCGCCGCCTCCGCTGCGGCTTCCCCGGCCCGAGCTCCGCCGCTCGGCAGCGCGGCCGCCGGCCCCGAGCCGCCGCTGTCCCGTTGCCAGCAGAGAACGCCTGGGGATGGCCGGCCCGGGGCGCTCGGGGGGCGCTCGGGGGCCGCTCCTGGCCCCGGGCCGAGCGCTGACAGCCGCGTCCCGCCCGCAGGGAAGGCGCAGGAGGCCCTGCAGGAGCGGTACCGGCTGGGTTCGCTGCTGGGCAGCGGCGGCTTCGGCAGCGTCTTCGCGGCCACGCGGCTCTCGGACGGCGCCCCGGTGAGCGGCGGGGCCGGCGGCGGGCGCAGGAGGAGGAGGAGGATGGGGCTGGGCTAGGCGGGGGGCGAGCTGAACCCGCTGCTCTCCCTTGCTCGCAGGTGGCCATCAAAAGGGTGCCGCGGGATCGCATCCGGCACTGGGGCGAGCTGGTGAGTGAGCGGGGCCAGCGGCAGAAGCCGGGCCGTGCCGGGCGGGGATGAGCCGGGGCCCGGCAGGGTGGGAGCTGCCGGGAGCCCTGCAGGGAGAGCGGGCGTGGGCTGAGCGGGGCATGCAGAGCATCCCGGGCTGGCTGAGGGCTTCCCCAGCCCCGGCACGGCCTCAGCCCCACTGACGGCATCGCGCTCCTCCCGCAGCCCGACGGCACCAGCGCACCCCTGGAGGTCGTGCTGCTGGCCAAGGTGGCCTCTGGCTGCGCTGCTGTCATTCAGCTCCTGGAGTGGCTCCAGCTCCCCGACAGCTTCTTGCTGGTGCTGGAGCGCCCGGAGCGGTGCCAGGACCTGTCGGGTTTCCTGGCGGAGCGGAGGTTCCTGCCGGAGGAGGAGGCGCGGGGGCTGTTCCGCCAGGTGCTGGAGGCCGTGCGGCACTGCACCAGCTGCGGGGTCCTGCACAGGGACATCAAGCCCCAGAACATCCTGCTCGACCTGGCCACCGGGCAGCTGAAACTGATCGACTTTGGCTGTGGCGCCTTCCTCCAAGACACAGCCTACACCCAGTTTGCAGGTGAGCCCTGCCAGGGGATGCTCCTGGGCATCTCATGGCCCAGCCGGGGTGCAGCACCGGGGCTCCCCCTATTGCAGCTGGGATGGGATTAATGCTGGAGCCAGGTTGATTTGGGTGGGGGTGTGAGGGGGTCCAGCTCCCAGCCCTGCTGACAGCCCTCAGCACCCACTGTGCCCGGGGCTGGGGCTGGAGCTGGGGCAGCCAGCCCGACAAAAACCCCCATGGGGGTAGCAGAGAGGGGGGTCTGACCCCGTGCCCTGGACGGTTTGGTGTGCAGGTGAGAAGGGCTTGGACTGCTCTGCTCCCCTTGTTTGCCTTGGCTTGTTCACATTTTTGGGGGGCTGTGCAGGCAGGTAGTCGAGTGGGTTTCTCCACCACTGGATGAGTTTTTCTTTTGTGTGTCATGGTTGGGCCTTCCCAGGGTTTCTGCTGCCCTCTTCCAGCACCAGTGGCTTCTTTTCCAGCCCCGAATCTGTACACAAGTCCCAGGTGCTGGCGAGAGGGCAGTGGTCACCCCGTGTGCCACTGGGGCAGCCCCCACATGCCCAGGGGTGCTGGGGCCAGGCTCTGGGAGCAGCAGCATCCCCCTGCTGAACTCTGTCTGTGTTCCACAGGAACCCTGTCCTACAGCCCACCAGAGTGGATCCACCACCGACGCTACCACGGCGAGGCAGCGACCATCTGGTCCCTGGGCCTCCTGCTGTGCCACCTGGTCATGGGCAAGCACCCGTTCAGGAGGGGCCAGGAGATCATCTGGGGGCGGATCTTGTTCCCACGACGGCTCTCGCAAGGTGGGTCCTCATCTCTGGCCACGGGGGCAATACCAGTGCTGGGAGACAGCAGCAGCTCGTGGGCATCCCGCTCTGGCAGCTGCTGAGGAGGTGGCACAAGTCCTGCTCTCCTGCTCTCCTCCAAACAGAGAATCCATGGGGAGGTTTAGGCCCAGCTCTGGGCACACCCAGCATGGCCGGGGCATGGGAACAGTGGGAGCAACTTCTCCAACTGACTGGTCATTCCTGGTTTCTCTCCCCAGAGTGCCAGGATGTCATTAAGAGGTGTTTGTCCATGCAGCCCTTGGACAGGCCGTCCTTAGAAGAGCTTTTCCGTGATCCTTGGGTGCAGGGTGTTCCTCTGCCCTAGAGGATGGGAGAGATCCACGTGCACAGTTGGATCCAGGGGCCTGGCAGGTAACAGCTCCACACATCTCTTGGCAATCAGCGGCAAAGCCAACCAGACAGGTTTTGTGCTGCCTGTAGCTCTGAGCAGGGGTCAGCAGAAGGGAACACGCAGCTCTTGGGCTGGAGCTGAGCTGGACACCTGGTGTGGCAAGCACTGCTGGCCACCATCCCCCGGGTTTTGCTTTTCCTGGTTCCCTGACAGCTGGGGCCCTGGGCAGAACCCTGACAGCCTGGTCTGGCCCCAGGGAAGGAGAAGGAGCCCCTGGAGAAGCTGCACCAGGTGGGGCTGCTGCTGCTGGAGACACCAAGGACAACCTCAAGGATGACAATCTCTTCCTCGGCCTGGCCAGCTGAAGATGATGGACTTGGATTCTGGCACCTTCTCCAAAGCCAGGCTCCACAAGGAATTTGCAGATGAGTCCACACACAGGGGGATGCTCCCAGATTTGGGCATTGCTCAGCCTGGCCAGGAACCAGAGGTTCCCCCTTTGCTGGGGCGGATGCAGCTGATCCTTCAGTCGGCTGCCAGGCTGCTTTTGGCAGGGCTGGGGGCATGGGCTGGGGTGGGTACGAAATGGGAGTGGGCTCCTGGCCCTGCCAACAGCCCCCAGCACCCACCGTGCCCCGGGCTGGGGCTGGGGCTGGGGCAGCCAGCCCGACACAAACCAACCCCCATGGTGGGAGCAGAGGTGGGACTCCAGAACCTGTGCGGGGGCTGTTTTGCTTTGCAGGCAAGGAAGGGCTCGGGCTGCTCCACTGCCCTTGTTTGCTTTGGGATCACCGTTATTTTGGGGGGCAGTGCAGGGGGGAAGGGAGAAAGCCTGGGCTTCCCTCACCTGTGGGTGGGTTTTTCCCTGGCGTGCAGGGGTTGCGCCTTCCTCAAGCCCCTGACAGAGATAAGATTTTTGACCTTTTTTCTTGTTCCCCTTTTTGTCTGTAATCTATTTTCAATCATGTGTTGTGTGTTTTTCTAGAGGAAGCGTTCTAGGTGGGGTCCAGTCTGGATCAGGAAGTGCTTGGGAGCAGCTGCGGCGTGGATGGGCCGTGCCCTTGGAGAAGGCTGAGGACATCGTTTGGGACCAGCTTTTCTTCCAGCGGTGGATGGCGTCAGGTGGGTCCCGTCTGCTTGGCATGGTGGGATCAGAGCTTTGGGGAGATGGCAGCGAGCACAGGAGCATCCTGCTCCGGGCAGCTGCTGAGGGCTGGATGTGCCGTGGCTGGCTGCAGGCTGGGCACATGTCCTGCCCTCCTGCTCTGCTGCCAAAGGCAGCAGTGATGGGCAGCTCTGGGCACCGCTCTGGGCACGGCCAGCATGGCCTGGGCACCGCGGGCGGCTGGGACAAGGGGACAGGAGCCTTCAGCTGACGGGCGCTTTCTGCTTTCTCTCCTTGCAGCCGGGCTCTGCGGGTGCTGAGGCTGCTCTGGGCTCTGCCAGGGCTCTGCTGGAGCTCAGCACCGGGCCAGAATCAGCCAAAGAAGAAATGGTGTGACCTGCAGCACTGCCTTGCTTGAGCATTTCAGCAACACAGCTCAAGTTTGCAGAGTGTACACCTCCCAGGGAAAACATGCCACCACCCAAAAAATAAACTTGTTCAATAGCTTCTGAAATTAAATCAATCTGGGATGACCCCAAATGACGTTTTGTAGCTTGCTCAAGCTGTAGCTCAGCCCTTCTCTGAACAGTTCTCTCCCCCACCTGCCTTTTACTTCCCAACTGCTCCCTCTTTTCCCCCAGTGAGTTCCCAGCCCATGGCAGTCTCCATCACACTGCTGCCTTCCTTGGTGCCCCTCACCACGAGGAAGGCCGAGCCCCTGGCTTAGGGACTCATCCTGTCACTGGCTGAGGAGCAGCAATGTCTCAGAGGTCCAGTGGGATTTTAGTGTCATTCAGAGTTGCTCTCCAGCCCTCAGCTCTCCTCACTGCTGAGTTCCCACTCCCATTTCCTCGTCCTTTCAGCAGGATGAGCTCTGTGAATCCCTTTGAGCCTCCCCACTCTTCCCAGCCCATGCACCCACCTCAGTTAGGCTGAAGCTGCAGCTTCTCTGTCTCCTCTGGCACACCAGTCCAGTCCCCTGTGTGGGGAGCCCCAGCCCCAGAGCACCGCACTCAGCAGTGCAGTCCGGGCTGGAGCAGCTGCCCTGCAGCCCTGGCTTGGCTCTTGGTGGCAAGGGAATGCTCCCTGTTTGCAGCTGTCCCTGCAGGATGGCCCCAGGGCAGAGCCCAGCCGGGCTCCCACTGCAGCCCCTGAAGCTTGGGGCAGACAGTGGTGCCAGAGCTGAGGTTCACGGGGAGCACCCGCAGCTGTGGCTTGCAGTCAGTGTTGGCAAATGTTGTGTTCTCATCTCCTGCAGCCTGTGGGGAAAGCAACCTGTGCTGCCAGGCCTGTGTGTGCCAGGCCTGTGTGTGCCAGGGGCTCTTGGATGTCTCTGTACCCATGGACAGAAGGCTCTGTGTGTGCCAGGGGCTCTTGGATGTCTCTGTACCCATGGACAGAAGGCTCTGTCTGTGCCAGGGGCTCTTGGATGTCTCTGTACCCATGGACAGAAGGCCCTGTCTGTGCCAGGGTTTCCATAGTGTCTCTGTAGCCATGGGTATGGAATAGCACGGACAGTGACTGTGTCAGTCACGTTGCTTGCACGCTCCTTCCTTTGCATACAAGACACATCCATGCACACCCCCATGCACATATACATTAAAAGGACAGGGAGGGAGAGAGATTTCCCTCAGAGCTCCAACTTTGGCATAACTCACCTTTTAGCCAGTGGCCAGGGGATTTTTTCCCCAGCTCTGTGTGAGAAGGTGTCCAGGAGCTGAAGGAGCAGCATTTAGAAGCAGTTTCAGGATTTCTAGGCAGGCAGTGGAGCTGACAACCATCCACGTAACTCGCCGTATTCATCAGGATGTGCTGCTGGTTCTTTGGGAATATGGCCCAGTGGAGACACGAGACTTGGAAAAATCCCAGCTCTCTGTGGATTTGTGCAAAGGGGGAGCAGCAGAAACACTTTGTGCCTGCTCTGGGGACACAAGGTCCAAGGAGCTGCGATGGCAGAGGGTGAGCTGGGCTGGTGGCAGGTGAAGTCCTGGTTCATGACATCCCAGAATGGCACAGGACAAAGCTCCAAGCACCCCCAACCCCACTGATGAAGTCTTTGTGATGCTGCACATCCTACAGGAAAAGCTGCTGTCACACAATGCACTGGGATTTGTAAGTTTCATTTTCAATACTTTAGGTCCAAGTTTCAAACTGCAATATTTTTGCCCTCAAGACACAGTCATGCACAATCCATCTCTCATCCTCCTATTGCTTCAACTCCAATTTAAAAACAAATCTTAATATTGGAAACAAAACCGAAAATCTTTAGAAAAAGGATGCTGAGGTCAGTCTGTAAGATGGATCCAGGCCATCAGAACATGCCCCAAGTAAATGAGTTCTCCTTTTAAAAAGATCAGTTACCTCTTAATCCAAAGTTACAGAAGATTTTCACTAGACATTTTTTTCTTGTTTTTCTCTTTCATATTTCTCTCATTTTTTCCTTTCTTTTTTTCTTTTTTCTTTTTGAGCAGATAACACATCCTGAAAAAGAAATGTACAGCAAATGAGATACATTTCTGATAAACAATGAAAGTATTTACTCCTCTGTTTACTTTTCTCTGGACACCCTGATGTAAAAAAACTAGCAGATATGAGCAGAGGTGTAAAGTGTTTGCTTTGCACTAAGCTGGAGTTCAGCACTGCTGACATCCTGATGCAGCCAAGAGTTGCAGAATTCTTTTGCACACCTCGAGCCATGTGTTTGCAGGCACAGCACCTGCAGTGCTGACACACCCGTGCACGTGAATAACTCTGTTACTCCCTCCCAGAATTTGGGCTGTGCCCCAGAACGAGGTGCTCCAGCCCTTTGCTCCTGGTTCCCGTGGGGAGCAGCTCCCTTCCCTCTGGCTGAGCTGCTCAGGCAGAGCCCGGCAGCTCCTGGCCCTGCAGGGCTGAGGCTTTTCCCCGTTGCTGGGCACAGACTGATGGAGCAGCACTGCTGAACACGGGCACACAGAGGGACCAGCAGCAGCTGCCTTTGGCCACCTGAGGCTCCAAGGCCCAAACTCGGAGCAGACAGGGCTGGAAGAGACTCGCAGGCTCCCTGCTGGCTCTGCTGCCCCCCTTGTGCCCACCTGGGAGCCCCCAGGGCCAGCAGGGACTTGAGATGGCAGCCCTGGGCTCCTGGAGGTTGTGCAAGGAACGCAGCTGGGGACTCCCTGTCCATGGGCAGCTTCCAGATGGAAAAGGCTGCTGTGCCCAGGCAGCTCCAAGGGCAGAGAAAGGAGGGTCTCGACCACGGGATCTGTGCCAGTCCCACAGTCCTGGGCAGCAGCCACCGAGCCCTGGGGGAGCAGAGGGCACAGCAAGAGGGACAAAAGCAGGCAAGGTCAGAGACTGGAGAGAGCCAGACCCGGGAGCAGGAACAGCTGCTCCATTGCACTCTTGGAGAAAGCTCTTGGCTGGTTCAAAGCGCTGAAAAGCGTGAAGGGCAGAGAGGAGGCCACAGCAAACAATGCTCCTGTTTCCACAGCCTCCCCTCTCCGTGTCCCAGAAGGAATTGGGTGGACTGTGTTCTTCTCTCCGAGTTGTCTGGTTCAGCACGAGCAGCTGAGCACCAGGAGCTGAAGGAGCTGAAGCCTCAGGCCACAAGAGCTGGGCCAGAGGAGACTTTCTGAGCAAATGAATGCTGCTAACATGGACCTGGCTGAATGCAGCAGATGGAATTATGGAATCACAGAATCCTTTCTGTTGGAAAAGACCTCTGAGCTCATCCAGTCCAGCTGGTCACCCAGCAGTGTCGAGCCCAGCACTAAACCATGTCCCTGAAGTGCCAAGGCCTGGACAACAGCCCTGAGTGAGGCCTGAACAACAGGCCCTGAGCCAAAGGTGGCCTCTGGATGAACCTTCCAGCCAAAGGTTATCTTTGGATCTGCTCACTAATGAAATATGCATGGTCATTAGCACTGTGATAGATGTATCCACTCATTAGTGAAACATGTATTGACCTTTCTGTATTTAGAAGCCAGACAAGGCCATGAAATCTGACATCTGGCCTTGTTTGGGGCTGAATGGTCAAAGTCACCTCCCTTGGTTCCTCCTGGGCCCTGGCCAGGCTTTGGGAGGACGCCAAGAGGAGGATGAAAGCAGATGTTCCCGCACCAGAAGTGCTGTCAGTTTGTTCATTCAGCACTGTCAGAGCTGGGCCCTCTCACAGTGAGGCTGGAGCCTCACCTGTGGCTGGAGGCACCTGCAGGAATTGCCAGTGCCCAGGAGTGGCTCTGCAGCCCTTGGCTGTGACAGCTTCCCCAGCTGCTGTGTGGATCTGGGGGATGGTAAAGCCTGAGGGTAACTGGGGCTGGATCTTTCTTAATCACTGCTGCAATCTTGGGTGGTGATGGTTGGGTGCATTGCTGAGCTGCTCCTTTTGTGATTCTTTGCTGCTTTGAGCTACAGTCAATGACACTGATTCCTTCAGTTGGTGTCTGTGTCTTTGGTGCTGACCCTGCCCACTGGTGAAACAAAACTGGCACAGTCTGGCCAGCTCACAACAAAATCTCACTTTTTAAATGTAAGTGTGAGTAATCAGTCCCATCAGAAATTCCCAAAAAAGTACTGGCCAAGACCCAGCTGTCAGTGGTAAAATTTGTGAATTGTGTACAATGAATGAAGGAGGAAGGGATGAAATTGGCTATTTTTGTAGGATTTGCTGATACTCTGATGCAGGATGCTTTTTCTATTACTGTGAGAAATAAAGTGATTAAGGCTGCTGGGTTTTTCATGTCCCAGACAATCCACAAGCTGCAGGATTGGTTGAACGGGTGAAGGGGTTGTTAAAAGAGCAGTTGAAAAAATGAGGAATGGGAACCTGTCCCCATGGAGAAGCCATCTCCCAGATGTGCTCCCTGCCCTTAACAATGGCCCCCTGGGGAAATGGAAACCCCCTGGCTGTGCACGGCTGCTCCCAATTTGCAAATACAGCCATGGACAGTGAGACTTGGACTGCCTGGGAAATTGTTCTGGCTGTGATGGCCCTGGCAGGGCCAGCCCAGAGGCTGCAGGGCTGGACCTTCATGCATTGGAATTAATTAGGATAAATCAGAAGCAAATGAGAGTTAACAATACAGGAACAGGAATCCAGATTCCTCCAGGACACTTTGGTTTGATAACTGCTCACTGGAGTTTGGCCTTGCAAAGTGCTCATGCCATGGGAGGAGGAACTGATGCAGATTATCAAGGGAAATTGGAGGAATTTGGTTAAACAATAGTGAACAAGATTGGATTATTCAACCCCATGACAGGGTAACACAATTATTGATATTGTCAGTTTTTAAAACAATTGGGAAAAAAGGAGATCCACCTCAAATCACTGCTGTTGGTGGAGATAAAGGGTTTGGATCCAACAGTGCTAATAAAGGAGCCAGAGTGTGGGTCCAGAGGCCAAAAGGCCCTCCCGAGGCAGCTGAAGGAACAGCTCTGGGGAAAGACAGCACTGTTTGAATCCTGAAAGCTGGGCAGGAACGATGGGAATGTGTCCCTGCAGCCAAGTGCTCTGTGTGAGAACAAGTAGATATTACAGGAGATTGTTTTACACATCCTGCCAGACCAAATCTCCCTGTTTGCCCCAGGGAAAACTCGTGACCTGGACTCCATCTAGGATGGAGCCAGGGCCAGGCTCTTGTACTGCCCCAGGTGTATCCCTTGAAGGCCTTTTAATAAACACCTGCTTTATCCCTTTAGCCCTGTCTAGCTCTGTTCTAGGTGGCCTCTCAAGGCATCACCACCAAACCAGGGGAACACGGACCAGGCCTGGCTGGCTGGGCCTCCTGGGGACCACCTGACCACCTTGGCATGTCGAGGGCTGCTTCTCACCTGCCCTGAAGCACTGGGGCTCTGGGCTTTCCTTCCACACTTTCTCAGTTGTGTCCCTGGCAGGGATCTCTTCAAAGTACAAGAAACTTCAGTGTTTCAATGTAACTGAGTTCTTGAGGGTTTTGTGACATCACTGAGAGTGTTGTGACATCACAGAGCTGGCTGTGATGTCACAGAGTAGGGCGTGAGGCTATAGAGCAGACTCTGCCATCATAGAGGGTGGCTC
Organism: Vidua macroura; assembly: GCF_024509145.1. Classification (NCBI taxonomy): domain Eukaryota; kingdom Metazoa; phylum Chordata; class Aves; order Passeriformes; family Viduidae; genus Vidua; species Vidua macroura. The sequence goes on along the minus strand of NC_071600.1, from coordinate 2,061,068 downwards.
TGTGGCATCAGAGAGTGGATTGTGACATCACCAGGTAGCTGTGTAACATCATAGAGCAGGCTGTGACATCACAGGGTGACTTTGTGACATCACAGACTTCTGTGACATCACAGCACTGCTGTATGGCATCACACGGTGACATCATAGAGCTGGCACTGTGACATCACAGAGATGGCTCTGTGACATCACATGGGCAGTGTGACATCATAAGAGCAGTGTGACATCACACAGGCTGTGTGACATCACAGTGACAGTGTGACATCATAGGGGCAGTGTGACATCACAGAGATAGCTGTGTGACATCACAAGGGCAGAGTGACATCATAGGGGCAGTATGACATCACAGAGTGGGCTGTGTGACGTCACAGAGATGGCTCTGTGACATCACAGTGATGGTTGTGTGACATCACAGGGTTGTGTGACATCACAGGGCTGTGTGACATCATAGGGGCAGTGTGACATCATAGGGGCAGTGTGACATCACAGCAATCATTGTGTGACATCACAGGGGCTGTGTGAGGTCACTGGGGAGGTCACTCCACCCCAGCCCCCCCTCACAGTTCCCCCAGAGAAGTCCAACGCTGCTCGTGCACAGCGGGGTCCCCTGTCCCCCCGGGTCCCCCCGCCCCCGGCGCCGCAGCCTCCCCCAGAGGATGTTCCACGAGATCGACCCCAGAGCCTGACACGGGGACGGGGGACGGGGCTGTGGGGGGTGGGACAGGGGGACAGGGACCCCCCGGCAGCGTCCCCGTGTCCCCCAGGGCCAGAGCCTGGGCCAGGGCTCCTTCACCCTGTTACCAATGAGGGCTTGAGAGCGCTGAAAAAATCCCAGCAAGGGAGCAGCAAAAATCAGATTTAATATTCAGCGACAGCACGGCAAAGTTCCTTGGCAAGAGTCACTCTGCTCCTGACTGGACACTTCAGGTACATCAAGGAAACAAAGCAACAACAAAACCAAACAAAATCCAGGCAATCAGACCAGAAATTAGCCAATAACTGAGGCTTTCCTTCCTCTGGAAAAGAACTGTCCTTCTCGGCCAGGCACCCATGGCCACAATCGGGATTTCACCTCCAACATTGCCTGTTGTGACAGACTGGAGGAGATTGTTGGCTGGAAACATTTCATGCATGGGGAGGAAGGGGCAGGTCCAGCCTTGCCCTGCCCTGGAACCCCAGCCCTGCCCTGCCCTGGAACCCCAATCCCCCCAGAGCCTCTATCCCAGCCCAGCAGTGGCTGCCAGTCCCTGGCACAGCACAGGCAATGCTCCACAGCCACTTCTGGAGCCCCAGCCCAGCTCCTGAGTGACCAAATGACCCCAAGTCCCAACTGGGGGATGGGCCCAAGAAGACCAAGGGGTATTTAAGGCTGACCACAAGGCAAGCACACATCTGGACCCTACTTCCTCTTGAAATTTCCATCTGAACAATGCTGGAATCCAGGAGATGGTAGCTCTGTGTGTGCTTCTCTAAAATTTTTTTGCCTATCTTTCTCTCTTCTACTTCCATCCACTTGCAAATGTTGATTAACTTAAAATTAAACAGGCATAGAGTTTGTCAAGTTGAATGGGCCAAGTTAATGCATTGAAAACTGTTTTTTGTTCATTGAATATCATATTAAACCTTTTGCCAAACTTTCTTTGATTTTCTGAAGTTCCCAGTAAAGGCTGTTTTGTTGTCTGGAGCTCCTGAGAATCCCTTGTGGGTATTTCTCCACTGCATTCAACACAGAGTACACAAACAATTGTAATTCCTTATAAATGTCTCCCTTGAGTGAGTTTTTTAGTGGATGGGGCTCAGGGCTTGTGTGTCCTGCTTGGCACAGCCCAGGCAGGGCTTTCACAGCCCCATCCCACACTCCATTTCCCAGCTGGAGCTGCTGGTGCCTCTGAGTTGTGCTGCCCCAGCCCCAGGGACGCTCTCCTTGTCTGCCCATTCCCCCACGGTCTCTGGGCAGGGATGGCCTCAGTGGGGGCTGCTGACATCCTCAGCACCTTGGAGGCTGCTGCTGAATTTTACTGCTCCAGAGGCTTCTCCAGCCTTCAGCTCTTCAGTTCAGGAATTCAGTGCCCCAGGGCTCATTAACGTTCAGAACACCTTGACAAGCCAAGCCTCCGGGAATAATGTAATTTAATTTTCAAATCTTTTGTGGTTAATTAGACAGATTTCAGAAGTGTATTCAAGGTGAATGTATTTTTTTTTCAAAGATAGTGAGAAAAAAATATTAGGTCCTGTTTAGATTTTTTTTTCTCCTAATACGTTGATATGTGCAAACTCTGATTGACATTGAATCCAGGAACCTCCTCATGCAGTTTGAACAGATATGAAAATCAAGACCCTTTATGGCTGACAATCAATCAGACTCTGTCCCTACCCCCACCCCACCATTTCCCCCATCCAAGCCCTGGGTAGGGATGGCCTCAGTGGGGGCTGCTGACATCCTCAGCACCTTGGAGGCTGCTGCTGAATTTTACTGCTCCAGAGGCTTCTTCAGCCTTCAGCTCTTCAGTTCAGGAATTCAGTGCCCCAGGGCTCGTTAACATTCAGAACACCTTAACAAGACAAACCTCTGGGAATAATTTAAGTTTTCAAATCTTTTGTGGTTAATTAGACAGATTTCAGAAGCCTATTGCACACAAATACACTATATTTAAAAAGACAGTGAGAAAGATTTTTTAAGTCCTGTATAGTTTTTTTTTTTACTGTTAATACATTGATAAGTGCAATCTCCAATGGACAGTGAATCCAAGAACCTCCTCATGCAGTTGGATTAGATATGGAAATCAAGACCCTTCATGGCTGACAATTAATCAGACCCTGTCCCTACCCCCACCCCACCATTTCCCCCATCCAAGCCCTGGCACTCAGAGCAGCCTTGTGCAAATCTGAGCTCCCTCCAGCCCAGGCTGCACCTGCAGCTTTCAGCTCCTTGGCTCCAACTCCCACCTGCTTTCCCTGGAGAAGGAGCTGCCCGAGACACAGAGGGATGTTCATTTCTTGTCAGAAAACAAAGCCAAGGGAAGGCACAGCTCCATCCAATGCAAAAGTCATTCTTCTCCCTGGCTGTGCCCTGCCCCTGATCCCCACAGCCTGTCCTGTTCCCTTCATCCCTCCTTTGCCAGGCACTTTGTGGGACAAGGCAGCTCTGCTCTGGGGATGGAGGGAGCTCCAAGTGCAGCCACTGGAGTGGGAACCACAACTCATCAGGTTTGTGTCCTTTGAGGGACCAGGAACTGGTGAGACTCAGAGGCACAGAAAGTTTCTCTTCACGGCAAACATAAAAACTCTGAATATGATAACATTTAAGAAACATCAAAACCCTTCCTTGAACTCCTTGTGACATCCCAGCAACATCTGACATGTCCACCATCCACAAGGCTTTGCCATACAGGAAGGATTTTAGACAAACACAGAAGAAGAGGTGCTATAAAAGATAAAAATGGAAATAGGATGCTGGCTAAGGTGTTATTTAAAGTTCTGAAAGATTGGGCAACTCCCTGAAGCTGAAAGCATGAAGCCACTCAAGGGAGATGCATTGGGATGACCATAGAGCAGCTGCAGGAAGAAATCTGGGAGAAATGGGAAGGACATAGAACCAGCAGCTGTAAATGAAGAGATGTCCTTACACATAGCCATTTAACTAGAGAGCTGGAAACACCTGAAGCAAGAGGGTCATGAAATATTAGAAAGAATGTTGGTGGCAAAGGTAAGGGGGAAGATGAGTATTTCTTCTCCTGCCATCAGTAGAAGAATCCAGTAGATAGAAGAAAATCGTATTCCTGTTGGGAAAACTTTGCCATCTCTTAAAAGTACTCAAGTGACCCAGATAATAAAAATGTTATTGCTTTGCATATTATGAAATGTACAAGTACTAACACCTGTGCCCCTTTCCAGGCAGACATCAGCTGTGTGCCCACAAACAGGCAGTGCCACTTGTGCCCTGAGGTGCCCAGCTGGGATTGAATCTCTCAGAGAGGAGCTGAGGGAGAGCAGAGCACCTTGCAAGCTGCAGGTCCCTGCCAGCCCCACAGGGCTCCTGTGCCATCAACATCTGCTCTGCTCCAGGCTGAAACAGGGCCCAGCACGGTGCCGGGATCATCAGAGAGCTGAGGTGTGTGCTGGAATTCCATGCCCTCCCCAAGGCGCAGCAGCCCTGCATTTCCCTGCTCCAGCCTTGGTCTCCAGCACAGCCATGGAGGCTCTTTGGGCTCCTGAGTGTTCCTGCAGCCCCCAAGGGCAGCTGAGCTCTGCCTTTGGCACAGTCAGCCCTGGCCAGCGCAGGCCACGCTCAGCAATTCCTTGTCTGTGCCCGGCCTTGCTGCCAGCCCCGGCAGCGGCTGCGTGGCCCCTTGGTGGCCCTGTGCTGGCCCAGCCATGGTGCCACAGCCCCTGTGCAGGCCCAGCCCAGGACAGGAGCATTGCGGCTGGGAACGGCCCCTGTGCCGTGGTGCCCACGGCAGCCTTGGGGCTCTGTGCCCCATGGCCTCCCTGCTGGGCAGCCTCTGCCAGCTCCTGCCCAGCCCCTGGCACCTGTGGGGCTGCACAGACAGCCCTGCCCCGGGCTCTGCCGGCCTCTGGGCCAGCAGAGAGGCCGGCCAGGGCTGGCCATGGCCGGGAACAGGCCCTGAGCCCCGCAGCAGGATGGAGCTGGGCCACAGCCAAACTCAGCCCAGGCCAAAGCTGGGCTCAGCAGCCAGGGCTGCCAAGGGCTGGGGACAGAGGCTGGCGCTGACAAATGTCCTGGGCCCCCTCCCTGCTGTGTCCATGCCCCCAAGGGCACAGAGCAGCCTCCTCTCTCGGGCACTTGCCTGTTTTCAATGCCTTGCACAGGCGCTGGCCCTGCCCCACAAGGCCTGGGCTGAGTCCTGCCCCTGCACGCTCAGCCAGGCTGAGATGGACACTGATGGTTTCTGGGCCAGGCTCTCGGAGCCCAGCCCAGCTCCCTGCAAGCTCTGCCAGCTGCCCTGAGCTCTGTGCAGCACCAAGGGCCTCTCCCCAGCACAGCCCAGCCGGCTCTGGCCCCACAGCTCTGCTCAGGCCAGGCTGCTCTGGCCACTGGCCCCACGGCCTCAGCCCCTGCCAAGGGCACAGCAGCAGCTGCAGCTCAGCCAGGACTCAGCCCCAGCCATGGGGGAAGGGGCTTGCCCAAGGCACAAGGAGGCTCCCTGGCTGCCCTGCTCCCCTCGGCCTCAGCTGCTGAGAGCTCTGCAGCCCCTGCTGCCATCCCATCTGCCCAGGCCAGCACAAGAGCCCCGGCCTTGGGGCCCTCCAGAGCTGCTCCTGCTCCAGGCCCAGGGCCCATCCCAGAGCTGGGGCAGCCACAAAGCTCTGCCCATTTCAGCTCATTGCTGCTCTGATGGGGATGGATCCTCAGCCCCTTGTAGGTTGCTGATGAATTTTCCTACTCCAGAGGCCTCTTCTTTCCTGAGCTCTTCAGTTCAGGAATTCAGTGACAAAGGCTCATAAAGATTTATTTAAAACTCCCAAACAAGAAATGCTGCTGGGAATAATTGAACTTTTCAATTCTTCTGTGGTTAATTAGACAGATTTCAGAAGCTTATTCAAAGTGAATATACTGTATTGAAAACTATGCAGGGAGAACTGTATTGTCCTGTTTTCCTGTTTATAGATTGATATCAGCAATGTCCAATTGATATTGACCCCCAGCACCTTCTAATGCAGTCTGAATAGATGTGAAAATCAAGACCCTTCATGGCTGACAATCAATCAGACTTTGTCCCTACCCCTTCAGCACTCTTTCTCTCATCCAAGCCCTGGCACTCAGAGCAGCTGAGGAATGGAGTCACATCCAGGGCTGTCCCCAGGGCTCAGGATTGGGGCCAGGTCAGTGAAATCTCTTTATTGCTGATCTGGACAAGGCCATCGAGGGCACCCTCAGGCAGTTCCCAGGTGAGCCCAGGCTGGGTGGCAGTGTGGCTGTGCTGGAGGGCAGGAAGCTCTGCAGAGGGATCTGGACAGGCTGGAGCCATGGGCCCAGGACAATGGGATGAGGTTCCCCAAGGCCAAGGGCCAGGTCCTGCCCTGGGCTCACAACCACCCCAAATCCCTGGCCGAGCCCTGCCCCTGATCCCCACAGCCTGTCCTGTTTCCTTCATCCCTGCACTGCCAGGCACTTTCTGGGACAAGGCAGCTCTGCTCTGGGGATGGAGGGAGCTCCAAGTGCCACCACTGGAGTGGGAACCACAAGTCATCAGGTTTGTGTCCTTTGGGGGTCAGGAACTGGTGAGACTCAGAGGCACAGAAAGTTTCTCTTCAGGGCCAACAGACAACAATTGAACAGGACACAATTCAATAACAATCACACTCTTCCCTGAGCTATGTGCAACGTCCCAGCAGCATCTGATGAGTCCACCAGCCACAAGTGATTTCCATACTAGAATGGATTTTAGTATGGAAAAGTGGTTCTATGGTAGATATAAACACAATTAAGTACTTGTATCAGGATGCTGGTCCTGGAGTGGGGGAAAAACAGCTCAAACAATTCCTGATTTGCAAAGCTGTCAGTGGTGGATGGAGAAGGGAGGTCAGGCAGGTGTTTGAGGAAATGCTGAAACCAGCCTGACTCATTTCATGTCCTCATGGCCTGACTGATCTCCCCTCTTTCCCCTTCCACCCATTGGCTTTTGTCTCCCACCAGGCCCCCCGGTGAAGAGCCTGGCTCTGTGTTCTCCATCCCCTCCTCGCTGGCACTGCCAGGCTGGGATGAGGAGCCCCTCAGCCTTCCCTGCTCCGGGCTGGACAAGCCCAGCTCCCTCAGCCTCTGCTCACAGCCCAAGGGCTCCAGCCCCACCTTGGAGGCCCTTCCCTAAGCCTGCTCCAGCTGCCAGACATCTTTCCTGCCCTGGGGAACCCAACCCAGGCCGCAGGGACCTGGATAATCCACATCCTTGATGTCCTGATCACACAGCCCTGGCCCCTTTTCCCCGTGTCAGGCTCTGGGCTGGATCCTGTGGAACATCCTTTGGTGGAGGCTGTGGCTCCAGGTGGACTGGGGGGATAGCGGGGGACAGGGACCCTGCTGGGCATGAACAGCATTGGACTTGTTGGGAGAAACTGTGAGGGGGAGCTGGGGCGGAGTGACCAACCCAGGGACCTCACACAGCCCTCCTGGGATGTCACACAGCCCCTCTGGGATGTCACAGCTCGTTCTCTAATGTCACACAGCTGGTCTCTGATGCCACAATCCATTCTGGGATGTCACAGAGCTGCCCTGCAATGTCACAGCAAAATCGGTGATGTCATAGTCTGTTCTGTGATGTCAGACCTCTGCCCTGTGATGTCACATCTGGCTCTGTGATGTCACAGAGGCAGTCTATGTTGCCATAGTTGCTTGATGACCTTACACACCCCACTCTGTGATGTCATAGCCCACTCTGTGACCTCATGTCACCAGATGATAAATTGTCTCCACCAGGTGAGCTGACACCTGGAGCTTGTTCTCCAAAACCCCAGGCCTATGGAAACCACACAATGCCCATTGTGTGAGAAGGGGAGCTGGAAGTTCACCAGCCTCAGTGTCCTGCCAGCTCAGCCAGGCCCACGGGAACATTGGGGTCCACGACCACCAGGGACCACCAGAGAGACCCCCAGGACAGAAGAGAGCATGGGTAAAGGGGAGGGGAAATATGTTAATGATTTTGGGGAAATGATTATCAGATATGTGTTTAGTCCATGACAGTTAATGAATATGTGTGCGAAATACAGAATATAAACAGAAACAGCCCTTAAAAACAAAGGGGTCCAGGAAGAATGGACACATTTCAAGAAAGTAATCTTAAGGAGGAAGGAGCAGCCTGTCCCAGTGTGGCAAAAGATGAGCTGGTGAGGAAAATGACTGCCCTGGCTGCCCATTGAGCTTTTGTGGGAACTCAAGGGAAGGAAGAGGGTGTATCAACTTTGGACAGAAGGTCAGGCAACTTAGCAAGTGTTTCAGGATGTTGTTAGGTCATGCAGAAAAAAAAAAGGAAAGAGGTGAAATCTCAATTAGAGATAAGCCTAGCCACTTCTGTGAAAAATAATAAAAAATGTTTCATAAATAACTTAATAGAAAAATGTGGGATAAGGAGAAGCTCTACTCTTTATTGGATGCAGTGGAGAATATAGTAAGTAAAGATAAGGAAAAGGCCAAAGTACTTAACATCTTGTTTGTCTCAATTTTCAATATTAGGACAGGCTGTCCTCAGGACAAGAGTTCTCCTGAGCTGGCAGATGGGCACAGGGAGCAGAACAGCCCCTGTAATCAAGTAGGAAGCAGCTGGTGACCTGCTGAGCCACTCAGATGCTCACAGGTGTATGGGATGGGATGGGATGGGATCCATCCTAGGGGGATGAGAGAGCTGGTGGATGAGCTCCCCAAGCTGCTCTCCATCATTTACCATCAGTCCTGGCTCAGCAGGGAGGTGCCAGAGCACTGGAGGTGCCAGTGTGAGCCCATCCCCAAGAAGGGCTGGAAGGAGGATCTGGGGAACTCCAGGCCTGTCAGCCTGACCTCGGTGCCCGGCAAGGTTCTGGAACAGATCGCCTTGAGAGCCATCACAGGGCAGCCACAGGATGGCCGAGGGGTCAGAGCCAGCCAGGGTGGATTTGAGAGGGGCAGCTCCTGCCTGAGCAACCTGATCTCCTTTTATAACCAGGTGTCCCACCTGTGGATGTGGGAAAGGCTGTGGATGTGTCCATCTGCACTTCAGCAAAGCCTTTGACACTGTCTCTGACAGCATTCCCTGGAAAAGCTGCAGCCCACGGCTTGGGCAGGTTCCCTCCTGGCTGGGAGATGGAAGAGCTGGCTGGAGGCTGGGCCCAGAGAGTGGTGGGGATGGTGCTGCATCCAGCTGGTGTCCAGTCCCTGCTGCTGTCCCCCAGAGATCTGTGCTGGGCCCAGTCCTGTTTCACATCTTCACTGATGATCTGGGTGAGGGGATCGAGCCCACCATCACCAAATTTGCAGATGACACCAAGCTGGGTGTGAGTGTGGATCTGCTGGAGGGCAGGACAAGAAGACACAGCCTTGAGCTGCACCAGGGGAGGTTGAGGCTGGACAAGAGGAAGAAGTTCTTCACAGAAAGGGTGAGTGGGCATTGGAATGGGCAGGCCAGGGGGGAGGTGGCAGAGTCACTGTCCCTCTGCAGTGGCACGTAGTGGCATGTCTGGGTGACAAGGCAGTATTAGGGCATTGGTTGGACTTGATGATTTCCAAGGTCTTTTCCAGCCTATTTGATTCTGTCATTCTGTGATGATTGGGACACTCTGGGGCCATTGTGACACTGCAGGGCCTCGTGGAACTGAGAGGACCAGAGTGACACTGTGCAGCCCCATAGAACCAGGGCTCCATTGTGGTGCTCTGGGGCCAAATGGAAGCAGGGAGTCCCCCGTGACCCTGGGTCCTCGTGGAACCACAGAGGCCATTGTGACACTGCGGGGCCTGGTGGAACCCAGGGGTTTCACCATTTGGACACTGCGAAACCAAGGAGAGCATTGGGAGAGTCCAGGGCCCAGTGGAACCAAGGGGCCGTTCTGACACTGCGGGGCCTCACGGAACCAAGGGGACATTGTGACACTGCAGGACCTTGTGTAACCAAGGGGCCACTGTGACACTCTGGGGCCTCAAGGAATCTGGAAGGATGTTGTGACACTGTGTGGCCTTGTGGAAACAAGGAGTCCATTGTGACACTGAGGGGACTTGTGGAACCACAGAGAGCATTGTGACAGTGTGGGACCTCATGGGACCATGGGGCCTTTGTGACACCCTGGGGCCCCATGGAACCAAGGGGCCATTGTGAACCTGGGGCACCAACGACAACATTGTGACACTGTGAAGCCCCATGGAACCAAGGAGTCCATTGTCACATTTTGGGGCCCCATGGAAGCAAGGAGACCAGTGTGACAGTGCAGGGCCTGGTGTAACCAAAGGGATATTGTGACACTGAGGGCACCCATGGAAACAAGGACGTCTTTGCAGATGACACCAGGATGGGTGTGAGTGTTGATCTGCAGGAACATGGGAGGGCTCTGCACAGGGCCCTGGACAGGCTGGATCCAGGGCCCAAATCCAACAAGGTGAGGTTTAACAAGTCCAAGTGCCAGGTCCTGCACTTTGGCCACAACAACCCCTGCAGTGCTCCAGGCTGGGGACAGAGGGGCTGGACAGCAGCCAGGCAGAAAAGGACCTGCAGGGACTGATGGACAGCAGGCTGGACATGAGCCAGCCGTGTGCCCAGGTGGCTAAGAAGGCCAATGGCTCCTGGCCTGGATCAGGAATGGTGTGGCCAGCAGGAGCAGAGCTGCTGTGCCAGCACTGATCTGCCCCCAGCTCTGCACACAGACATTGCTGCTGCAGCTCCAGAGAAGGCAACAAAAGGGCAGCTCTGCAGAAAACTTTACTGGGACATCCTTGAGTTCCATTACAGCCAACGAGAGCGCAGCCCCCCATTGACACAGTCTGTGGCCACAGGGAAAGTGAAGAGAAACAAAATGAGAAATGGCAAAATGACATTGATTGTGGACAATCTGTAACAAGTTAAAAAAAGGAAAAGAACCTCCAAAATGAAACCAACAAGAAGTATCAAAGATGACTTTTATTACAAGTGATTGGCAGAAATTGGCCAGCAGTTTAATGTTTCTGAAACCATCCAGTCATCAGTCTCCTCACTGCAGCCTTGAGCTCCTGGTTCCTCAGGCTGTAGATGAGGGGGTTCAGGGCTGGAGGCACCACCGAGTACAGAACTGACAGGGCCAGATCCAGGGATGGGGAGGACATCGAGGGGGGCTTCAGGTAGTGAAATATACCCGTGCCTAGGAACAGAGAGACCACGGCCAGGTGAGGGAGGCAGGTGGAAAAGGCTTTGTGCCGTCCCTGCTCAGAGGGGATCCTCAGCACAGCCCTGAAGATCTGCACATAGGAGAAAACAATGAATACAAAACAACCAAAATCTAAACAGGCACCCACAGCAATGAGCCCAAGTTCCCTGATGTAGGATTTGGAGCAGGAGAGCTTGAGGATCTGTGGGATTTCACAGAAGAACTGGCCCAGGGCATTGCCATGGCACAGGGGCAGGGAAAATGTATTGGCAGTGTGCATGAGAGCATTGAGAAAGGCACTGGCCCAGGCAGCTGCTGCCATGTGGGCACAAGCTCTGCTGCCCAGGAGGGTCCCGTAGTGCAGGGGTTTGCAGATGGACACGTAGCGGTCGTAGCACATGATGGTCAGGAGGAAATACTCTGCTGAGATGAAGAAGAGAAAGAAAAAGAGCTGAGCAGCACATGCTTTGTAGGAGATGGTGCTGGTGCCCCAGAGGGAATTGTGCATGGCTTTGGGGACAGTGGTGCAGATGGAGCCCAGGTCGCTGAGGGCCAGGTTGAGCAGGAAGAAGAACATGGGCGTGTGCAGGTGGTTGCCGCAGGCTACGGCGCTGATGATGAGGCCGTTGCCCAGGAGGGCAGCCAGGGAGATGCCCAGCAAGAGGCAGAAGTGCAGGAGCTGCAGCTGCCACGTCTCTGCCAGTGCCAGCAGGAGGAAGTGGCTGATGGAGCTGCTGTTGGACATTGGCTGTGGCTGCACATGGGCACCTGTTCATGGAGAAAGGACAGTGACGAGTTAGAAGAGATGCCTGTAACTAAAATCAAAGCCATTTCCCATACACCCTCCCCAGGAACACACACAGACACCCTTTCCTGTTCCAGAGTTCTGGGGTTTTCTTTTTAATGTCCCCCCATGTCTCTCCTGGTATTCTTGGATATCAGAAACCCTCAGCATTTCTGCTGCCTCCAGGGAGAACAGAGAAAGTTCTGTGAGGCAAAGTGATGAGAGGAGAGTGAGGGGAGATGGTCTGTCATTCTGACCTGTTCAGAGTTTCTCTGGGCTTCAACCTTTTTCCAGGTGAGGATGATCAACGTCCCACATTTTCCCTAAAAAAACCCCAGGTACTGCTGAGAGCAGATGGATCCAGCACAGCCGAGCTCCACATTTGGAGCCAAGGACTCATGTTGCTCATTTCACCAACCCAGCAGCATTTTCAGTGTCACAACACCTCTGCCTTTCCCCATCAATCTGATAACTCAGAGATGCTCTAGGACAGGTTTGCACCCTGGATTGGAGCTCCCAGCTTGGACTGAAATCCCAGGGAGACTTCCAAGTGTCCTTCTGATGGCATTGGATGAAGGGAGATGCAGCTCCTTCCCTGGCTGCACTGCCAGCATTGCCCAGAGCCGGGCACTGGGGACAGCTGTGTCACCCTGAGCCAGCTGTGCCCCCTGCCAGAGCCCCCAGTGCCGGGCAGCTGCTCCCAGCCCTGTGCTCTGCAGAGGGAACTGAGCCCGGGGCTGCAGAGCTGCCCCACGGCTCTGCTGCAGCTCTGCCTGCACAGGAGGGGCTGCACGCCTTGGAGCCCCGGCCCTGAGGGCAGAGGCTTGGCTGGGGGCACAGGAGGGAGGGGGCTTGTTCAGAGGGAGGGGCTGCACTGGAGGGGATCCTCTGCACATCTCTAAACTCTCCCTGCCACAACATTTCTGGCTTTTGTTTTCTCTCCTTCCCTGATCTCCCTGCTTCCTGGAGATTTTCCTCCTGCAGGTGTTTCCCTGTGCCTGATCTCTCCCTGCCAGCACTCCCAGACCCCAAATCTCTGTGCCCTCTCCTTGGCCTGACAGAACCCTGCCTGTTTGCAGGGCACTGGCTGGGGGCAGGTTCTGTTTGCAGCTTGGAGAAAGGAGAGCTCAGACTGAGCCTGATGGCTCCAGCAGAGGTATTGCTGCTGCTGTCCATGGGCAGAGTGGCTGAAAGCACATTAGGGATCTCCTCTGAACCTACTGATCACTAAAAGCAACATGAGGGATCTATGAGGAATTTCTCAGAATTCATAATCAAACTTTAATATTAATAGTTACTCAACAAGTACCCCCACCATCCTCCAATAGCAGGAAACTGAATACAAAGTCGTAGGAAATTTCCACATTTTACTAAAAACCTTGTCTTGGAAATATTCTACGACTGATCAGAATCCCTCAGCATGTCAGAGCTTCAGGAGCATTTCACCTGCCCTGCACCAGAAATACTCAGAGTTGTACTCACAGGGTCTGTGGGCATTGGGATGTTCCAGCTTGAGGAGATCACTGCAGGAGCTGCAGCTGCATTGTCCTGCAGCCAGAGGTTCCTGTGCCAAGGGCTGGCAGTGATTCTGCCCCAGGCACTTCTCAGCACCTTCCCAGCCCTGACTGATTGAAGCTCTCTGTGCCTCTGGGCTGTGCCCGCGCTGGCTGCAGGCAGTGCCCCAGCCCTGCTGGGCTGGGAGAAGAGCTGCTCATCCAGAGAAATGTGCTTTTGAAGCTCTGCTTGCTTACCAGCATCACCCTCTGTGCCAGGAGCCCGGCCCAGCTCAGCAGCACAGACACAGCACAAGGACTTGAATGAGCCTCTGGGGCTTTGTGCTCAGGCCCTGAACATCAGGCCCTGAGAGGCAGCTGAAGAAACCTCTCCAGAGCTCCAAGTCAGAATCCAACTCCAAAGTTTCTTGGACTTTTAATGGGTCCCACTGAGGGAGACGACTGAGAAAGTGTCCCCAGGCCCCAGGCAGAGCAGAGAATTGGAGGCACTGATGACAGGTGGGGAGAAAGAGAAGCCAAGTCTTGGTGGCCTGGGGCACAGCAGGGTCTGTGCCACCAAGGGCTGTCAGGAGACACCTTGTCCTGAGGCCCTGGGGCCTCCTGGCACAGCCCCAGCCAGGCTGGGCACTGTCAGCCCCTTGTCCTGCCCTCAGCATCCCCCCCTAGCCCACATCCCAGTGGCCTCAAGGATCTGCTGGAAGGAGTCCCTGGGGAGCCTTGCTCAGCAATGGCCCTGGGGGCTCCACAATGCTCCCAGGCACTGCAGGTTTTTCAAAGGACTTTGCCTTTGGCTTTTGCCTTGCAGTCTCTGAGAGCTTTCTGCAATCATGGCCTCCAATTATCTGCTGTAATTAGTCCCTGGAGAGGCTTTGTCAGGAACAACACTCAGTGGGGCTCATTAATGCTTCAAGGTACTTCAGTTCTTTTAAGGCACTTGGTGTTTCCCTTTTGTTACAGACTCTGTGAGAGGTTTGTGCAATCATGGCCCCAATTATCTGCTTTAACGAGTCCCTTGAGAGCTTTGCACTGACACTCAGTGGGGCTCATTAATACTTTGAGATACTCCAGGTTTTTCAGGAACTTTGGATTTTCCTTTCCCCACTGAGAGGTTTTTGTGCCATTTTGAGTCTCTGAGAGGTTTTTGTGCCATCCTGGCCTCCAATTCTCTCCTCCAAGGGGTCCATGAGGAGCCTGTGTTGGGGATGGACCTCAGTGAGACCCATTAATGCTTTGAGACACTTTGGGGTTTTCTTCTGCCTTTGACTCCTGGAATGTTTTGTGCAATCTCCTCTCAGGCCCTGAGGTTCCAGGGCTCAGCTCCGAATGCACCACGGGGCTCATTAGGATCAAGCAAGTCCTGACAAACCATGTCTCTGCCTTGATTTCCCTCTGCTCTACTGCAGTTCATCAGGAAGTTTTCTGTAGTGGTTTTGGTTCACCAATTTGAGATTTCTTGGCCAATGCATCAATTAGTGTGGCGGGTTCAGTGTTGGCTAATTACCAGTGCACTCACTAGATTATACTTACTAATTTCCAGCGCTAAGATAGGATTAGGAGAAAAGCAAAATAGGCTCAAAATTTTAAAAGGGCATTGAAGCGATACGCGGAATAAATAAATAGACTCCACAACCTGGGGTAGTTACGAAGTGGGTGTGTATGTCAGTGCTCCTACTTGAGCTGGGCTTCTTGGAGGACTTTTGGCAGCCTTGTCTTGCTCAGCTTGGGGTGAATGATCCTTGTCAGTCTTGCTGGTATCATTTCCTCCCTTTCCTCCAGGGATTTTAACAAATTTTCCAGGAAGGACAACAAAATATTTTGTTTACGCTGGCCACCCACAACAGCCATTTTCCTCATAAGTTCTCCCACAAGTCTCTCAGAGGAAGCAGTGTCCAAGCTGTTCCAAGAGTTCCTCCAGAAAAAGCAAGTTCCTCAGAAGAGGGATGTAACCAAAAGTGTGTTTTCAGTCACCATCTTCATGAACTGTGATAAACAGGTGGGGCAGTGTTCTTTATCTCTGCCATGACTCAGCCCTGATAACGCCCTCCAGGGGCCATCTTCTGTTAATGGGCCATTGAGTGTCACTGCAGGACTGATAAAATTATATCATCCCATTGTGGGATGCTCTGCCCAGGGGGAGGAACCAAGCATTCCTGCCTGGATATAATCTCACCCTTGCAACACCAGGAGCACCTTGCCTACTGGATTCCCAGAGGACAAGAGCTCCATAAGCACCACTGGACCTTCAGAGGAAGACCAGACCCTTCTACAGGATCCCCGCTTTGACAGAATCATGTTCATCACTCCAACAGGACTGCAGCCACCATTTCATCAGACTGCTACCACCTCCCTGACCAACGGGGTGACAGGTTATATCCTGACTCGGTCAGATTAAGTCAGTGTTTCTGGATCATTGCCTTGATCCTAATTTTCTTATTAAATTGTAATTCTGGTTTAGACTGATTTGCTCCAAAGCAGCACAAAACTCAATGTTCTCATCTCTTCTTTTCCTCCCAAAACAGAATTTCCCATCGCCAAACCTTCACCAGATGGAGGAGGAGGCTGCGAGGAAGAGGAAGATGCCCCGGGACACCCTGGCAGGTGAGGAGGAAGTCAGTGCCCCTTTCCCCCTCTCTCCTGCTCCATCTCCCAGCCCAGCACGGCCCCCGGCTGCAGGACAACCCCGCTGCCGACGCCGTCCTGCCGGGTACGCACTGGGGGGATCTCCTTCCCCTTCCCTCTGGCACGGAGGCAAATCCCATCCTCTCCTTGTCCTTCCTGCCCCAGAGCAGGAGCTGAGGATGGAGACCAGGGAGGGCAAATTCCCACAGCAGAACCTTGTGGAAGAGGCCGTTTTGAGCAGCTCCATGGTGCCAGAATCCAACTGGGATGAAAATCCCCAAAGATCCCACAGGAGGAGGGGCTCCAAGCCCATCCCAGGGTGCTTCGAGGAGGAAAGACCCACCCTGGGCCAGGAAGGTGGACAGAGCTCCAGGCAGAGCTCAGAGCTGGTGGTCCATGAGCAGCTCCATGATGGGGAGAAGCCCTAGAAGTGCTTGGAGTGTGGGAAGAGCTTCAGTAAGACCAACATTCTGAAACACCAGATGATCCACACCGGGAATGGCCCTTCAGGTGTGGGGAGTGTGGGAAGGGCTTCAGCTGCAGCTTTACAATTGTCGTCCACCAACGCATCCACACTGGGGAGAGACCCTACGAGTGTGGGGAATGTGGGAAGAGCTTCAGCCAGAGGTCCCAACTGATCATCCACCAAATGATCCACACTGGGGAGAGGCCCTATGAGTGTCCTGAGTGTCAGAAGAGCTTTCACACCAGCTCCACTCTCCTCCTGCACCAGCGGATTCACGCAGAGGAGAGGCCCTTCCTCTGCCTCGACTGCAGGAAGGGCTTCAAGCACAACTCCACCCTCGTCAAACACCAGTGCATCCACACTGGGGAGAGGCCCTACGAGTGTCCCCAGTGTGGGAAGAGCTTCTCCAGCAGCTCTGCCTTGACCCGACACCAACGGACCCACCGGTAAGGGAAGCCCTGCAAGTGCCCCAACTGCAGGAAGAGCTTTGTGCACTGCTCCAACTCCATCCCCCATGGGAGGACCCACGTTGGTCAGAGCCCCGGTGACCCACATTCCCTGTGATTCATGTTGGGAAGACACCTGGCTGGTTATCATTTTGGTTTGGCCTTAATATTCTTCTGATCTATCTTTATCCCTTAAAAACACCTGAAATAGGACCAAAAAGAAAGAAATTTGTCAGAGATGTCTAAAGTCTCACCATTTCACAGCTAATTGAGGGGGAATTTATGGTTTGGGAATATATTATGGAAGATTTGTTTGTCTTTGGGTGATTTTGAGCATTGTTCTTCATCTCTCTGCATTCCAAACAACAAACAACAGTCCCACTGAAAACAACGCAATCTTACCCCAAAAAGCTCAGTCCCATCTAAATATGGCTTGTTCTAACCTCAAAAAAAACCTCAAAATCACTCCATTCTTTAGCCTCTAGGGTGAGATGGGGTTGGAAGAAGATTGGGAGAAGTGGGATCCAAATTTGGAGCAGTGGAGGGGTGGGATTGGGGTTGTGTGGGACTAGGTGGGTGGGATGTATTTTAGTAACAAATAAAGCTTTCAGAATGATTTATTTCTATCTCATTAATTTTGAGTCAGGTCTGTTTGTTTTTTTTTTTTTTTCAGAGTGCCAACTTCTCACCTGATTGTGTTTGTGTCCTCCATTCTCTCCTGCCTTTCTTTGCCTGCTCTGTTTCTCTCTCCGTGTCTCCCTTGACACAGGGCAGCTCCCACCAAAGACCTTGCCCTGATTTCATTCCCAATCCAGGAGCTACAACAACCATGGGTGAAGTTATGAAGGCTGGCAGTGAAATGTCACTGTAGGATCTTGCTCCACTTGACTTTTGGCTCTTCCATAAGAGTTTTGCCTTCAGGGGCAGGAAGATCTTTTCCTGGCTGGGAACTGGAATTCCAGCCCCTGGGAGTGTGTGCCATGGATGCCAGAGGGGCATTCCCGAGGCTCCCAGGGTGCTGCTCCTGCTGTGCCTCCCAAGGAGCTGTGCAGGCCCAGGGGACAAGGTGCAGCAGCTGTGTTGGTTCTGCAGTGCCACAAGGGCTCCTGGTTCCATGAGTTTCCACACTGCCAACAGCGGTTCCTGGGTTCCCGTGGTGCCCTGCTGTGTCACCATGGATATTTGGTGGCATGAAGTTCCTCAGTGTCACAATGGCCTACCTGGCTCCATGAGCTTCCGCAGTGTCCAAATGGCCTCCTTGGATGGGCAGTGTCACCATGGGCCACTGGCTCCATGCAGCCCCGCTGGGTCACCGTGGACTCCTTGGTTCCATGAGGTTCTGGGGGTGTCTCCATGGTCTCCTTGGATCCACAGTGTCACAGTGGACCACTGGATCCATGTGGCCCTGCTGTGTCACCATGGCCCCTTGTTTCCATGGGACCCCAGGGTCACAATTGACTCCTTGCTTCCACGTCACCCCCTCAGTGCCAAAATGGCCCCTTCATTCCATGGGGAACACAAAAGATTTATAGAAACGTGGAGCAAATCCTGCTTAACACAGCTAGGAACATCTGTTTGCATTCAAAAGAGAGCTTAAAGGTGAGGATGGCACCAGCAGCTTCCATCTGCAACAGAGACCCAGGGAAAGGACAGGGATACCTGGGAGACTCAGAGAATTCTGCTTTCAGAGATCATTTCTGGCCACACTGTCCCTTGTAGAAAGGTGACACCATTCCAGGCAGCCTGTACTGAGCAGGTGCTTCCTGAGTGGGGTTTGTTGTTCAGGAAACCTGCTCAGGCTTTTCCATTCTTTCCTTCCCAAGAGGAAAACTTCTCCTGGGCCTGTGTGCAGGCAGAGCCCTGAGGAGAGCAGGTGGGACACGGTGCACTGGGCTGGGACATGGAGCTGCAGAGCTCAGGGACAAGGTTCTGCTGCAGGGCACAGGGATGTCAGTGCCAGGTGGGCCATGTCAGACGTGGTGAGGCTGGGGCTGAGGAGCAGCTTGTCCAAACAGGGTCAGCCCTCAAGGGGCTCATTCTTCTACATGCCCAGACCTCCTAAGGAGACATTCAGCATCAACATCACCTGAGGAATGCTTCTATCACCTCTTCTCTGAACCGGAAATTTTTTAAAAATACTCACTTGATTAAATAAAAAAATTATGAGGTGCACTTTGAAATCTTTCTCTTTAACAGAACCCCAAACTGACTCCAATCAGTTGCACAAGCCCTGGAGATTTGAAGACCATTTAAGTAAGTGAAAGACCCCCAAAGGCTTTCTATATTTAAAGATCCCCGCGATGGATTTGGGGCTGTGTCCAGGACACTCAGACACTGAGAAGGCTTAAGAAGCTGTTCAAGGAGTCAGAAGCAAAACTCCAAGTCCCTTGGAGCATCACTGGGCCCCACTGAGGGCAGGCACTGCCAAAGGCTCCCCAGGGACTGGTGAGAGCAGATCCTTGAGGCCAGGACTGCAGGGAGCCAAAGGCTCAGAGCAGGGAACTGCAATGCTGAGCAAGGCCTGGGCTGGCTGGGGGAAGCAGAAAGGCCAAGCCCTGAGCCCAGCCTGGCACAGCAGGGCCTGTCCCTGACGGGTGGCTCGGGGCTGTTTGTGGGGCAGTGGGATGTGAGGGGCAGCAAGGACAAATGCCATAAACCTCCAACCCCCACCAGCCTCCTCAGGGAGGGGCGAGGGAGAACCAAAGTGCAGCCCCTCAGTGGAAAGTTCCTTCTGTGGGGCCTCCAGAGGCTCTGCCCGAGCCCAGGGCACAAAGGCCTGGGTGCCCCTGGCCCTGCCAGCCCTGCCCAGCCCTTGGCCATCTGTCCTGCAGGCTGTGCCCCCTGTGCGTGCTGCTCCTCTGCCCTGGCCGGCTGCACTCACCCATCTCGCTGTGCCCCAGCATTTCTCACCCAGCGTTTCTGTGCCCTCCCTGGGCTCCCTGCACCAGCACTGCTGGCTCCTGGCACACAGAGCTAGGCCAGGAGCCCACCCTGCCAAGGGCCTTTGGAGCAGGGTGGTGGCTGCGATGGCTTCTGAGCTCAGCAGCTGCTCCTGGGATGGTTCCATGGAGAGCCAGCACAGCAACGCTGCTGTGCATTGTCCCTGCTGAGGGTCACACACTGGCAGGGCACATTCCCTGGCTGCAGGATTCGTGCCCAACCCAAGCACTGCACTTTTGGCTCCAGCACTGCTTTCCAACAAACACAGGGGAAGGCAAACTGTGTGCAGCTCATGGTATGTTAGAGTGTCTAAAACTTGCTAAGTCACTGATTTGAGAGAGTGAGATCCATTTGGAATTCATGGCATGGAGAAGTAGTGCAACATGGAAAAGGGGAACATAGAAATAAATGGAGGAAAACATCTCGACTGTTTCTTTCAATTTCCATTTCACTTCTGGAAAGCTGTTTCAGTTTTCCAGGAATCTTCTCCACAGTCCTGTCTGCTCTTTTCAAGAACCCTTCCTGGAGAACAAGGTCGAGCTCCTGTCACAAGATGTGCCACCAACTGCAGCTTCTCTTGTCTTTCCACACCCTGCGTGCAGCAGGACTCTTGGAGCAAAGCAGGACAAAGGTTTGGAGAACTTGACAACTTGTCCTTTATTTTCCTGGTGGACTAGAGAGTTGTGCTATTGGTGAGGTTTTCACTGTTACAGTTCTATGCTAAGAAAACAGGAGGTAGTAGCAGGAATTGTTAGGGAATACGAGCCTGACTGAATTCAGAGAAAGAATCTCCAGAGCCTGCAGCCAGAAGTGGAGAGTTGTGTGACAATCATTCCAACCTGTCCGTGGACATCTTGAAAATGATCTGGAATGTGAAAATAGTCTGACAGAGGGAGTTTGTTTCTGAGTTCAGTGTAGATGATTCCACATCTGGTGCCTTGGTGCATAAATTAAGATTGCAATCAGTTCATGATAAGCACCAGAATAGGCGGGACCTCTCAGGAGATGACTGAAAGAATCTGAAAAGGATAAATGCAGGGAATGACTTGGTGAACCTAGCCTGGAAGAAGGGTGATTTTTTTCTAATTATTCTTAATCCATTCCCTTGGCTTTTGGCTTTCTTAGCAAGGCCATTTCCATCCCAGATTCCCCATGGAATGGGAAGCCTGAGCTTGTGGAAGTGCCTGAAAGATGCCCTGTTCCTCTGCAGGGACACTCAGGCTGGAGCAGGAGCCGGAGCCCTCTCTGGGGAAGCCTCCTCCGAACTGGAATTTGTGCCGTGCTGGGAGAGGAGGAGGAGGGGGAGAACGCTGGGCGCTGTGTGGCAGGAGCAGGAGGTTTGGGCCGCAGGACATTCCGTCTGCGCCGCTGCCCCGCAATGGGCGGCCGTGCCCGGGGCTCTGGGCCTGGCCCCGCGTGCACTGAGCTCCCTGGGCTGGGTTCAGGTTCTGCTGGGACTGGGCACAGGCTGGGCTCTCACTGTGCTCACCAGCAGGGAAAACACCTCTGGGCACCTCCATTTCCTGCTGCTGGGAAGAAGCAATGAAGCGAGTCAAGAAATTCTCGTTTCTCTTTGTCGTGGTGGATATTTTAAATTTAATTCCACACTCCAGAGGCAATTTCTGTGATGGCCTCTGTCAGTTGATTCTATTTCATCAGACCCAGCAACAAGGCTGTGTTTGAGCGCTGCAAATGTGGCCTGTGTGGCTTCAATTCCCCTCGCCTTAGTGCTCAGGGGCTGGTGGGCATTCCAGTATCTGCTAATCTTTATGCCTGTGACAAAAATACTGACTTCACTGTCATGAAAGCACCGTGGGTAGCACCAACTGAAAGAGGCACTTGCAGTTTATGGATAAAATTCAAGTGGCAAACAGAAGAGGGCCAAGAGCAGCCGCGATCTCCAATTCCCAAGGCAAAGGCAGCAGCAGCCTCCTGCTGTCACCTCAGGGTGAATAAAACAGCGCTGAGAACAGCGCTGGAACCCGATCCTTTCTTCCTCTGAGGGCTGGCTCAGGGCAGCACAGGCGGGCCCTGAGGAGTCAGGGCTGTGTGTGGGTGCTTTTTGCTGTTCTCCAGAATTCAGTTGGAAAAAGCCCTTGGAAGCCGAGGCAGGAGCAGGTGGGAAGGGGCCGGCGCTGCTGCTGCTCCTGCCCGGGAGCCCCGGCTGGGCCGGGCCGGCGCCCACTGCGCTGCGGCTGCTGCTGCTGCCAGAGCCGGGCGGGACTCGGGGACAGGGAACGGACACGGGGGGACAGCAAAGGCCTGGGGCTGCAGGGATGTTGGAGCTCGGGCCAGCACAGAGCTTCAGCCTGCCATGAACCCAGAGGGAAAGGCTGGGGAAAGGCTCCATTTCAGCCTTTCTTTACTCATAGCTGAGAAGGGACTGAAATTAAAGGAGAACAGGCAGGGCCCAACCCCTTCTCCTTTGGGAGGAGCCCTGTGCCTGGTGCTGTGAGGGGCCGTGAGGGGCCATGAGGGGCCATGAGGGTCTGTGAGGGGCCATGAGTAGCTGTGAGGGGTCATGAGGGGCTATCAACTGTGAGGGGGTGTGAAGGGCCATGAGGGGATGTGAGGGGCCATGAGGGGCTCTGAGGGGCCATGTAGGGCTGTTGGGGACCTTGAGTGGCAGAAGGGTCTCTGAGAGGCTGTGGGAGGCCAGGCACCTCATGGAACCAAGGGTCCCTTGTGACACTGTGGAACCAAGGAGACTGCTGTTGGCAGTACGAAAGCTCATGGAACCAAAAGTCCATTGTGACATTGCGGGGCCTCATGGAACCATGGAGACCTTTATGACACTTCAGGACCCAGTGGAACCAAGGGGCTGTTGTGACACTGCAGGGCCTTGTATAACCAAGGGGTCATTGTAGCACGCAGTGGAATCAAGGGGAATCAAGGGGAATCAAGGGGATCACAGGGACACTGTGGGGCTCCATAAGGGGTCGTGGGGCTCTATAAGGGACTTTGGGGCTCCATAAGGGGCTGTGGGGCTCCACAAGACCACGGGGCCATTCTGACTGTGGAACCAAGGACACCATTGTTACACTACGGGGCATCATGGAACCAAGGAGGCCATTGGGAACCAGCGGGGGAACCCGCTGAGACCATTGTGACACTTCAAGGGCCATTGTGGAACTGCAGGGCCTCGTGGAACCAATGAGACCATTGTGACATGGCCCGGCCTCATGGGAGCAAGGGCCATTGTGACACTGTGGGGCCTTGTAGAACTGAGGGGCCCTTGTGACCCTGTGTGGCACCATGGAACCAAGCAGAGCACTGTGGCACTGCAGGGCTCCGTGGAACCAAGGACTCGTGTAACAGTGAGGAGCCCAATGGAACCAAGGGGCCATTCCGTACTTCAGGGCGGCACGGAACCAAGGTGCCATTGAGACACTGCGGAACCAAAAGAGACCATTGTGACACTGCGGGGCTCCATGGAACCAGTGAGACCATCCTGACACTCCGAGTCCCCATGGAACCAAGGGGCCATTGTGACACCACAGGGCCTCACAGAACCAAGGCAACCACTGTGACACTGCAAGGCCTCATGGGGACAAGGGGCCATTGTGACACTGCGGGTCCCCATGGAAGCAAGGGGCCAGTGTAACACATCCAGGCCAGGTGGAACCAAGGGGCCATTGTGATCCTGGGGAACCCAATAGAACCAAGGGGCCATTTTGAGACTCTGCGACCTCATGGAACCAATGGGCATCGTGGCATTGCTCATTCCCATGGAAACAAGGATTTCATTTTGACACTGCAAGGCCTCAGGGAAGCAAGGGGCCATTGTGCCACTGTGGAGCCAAGGAGACCATAGTGATATCACTGGGCCTCATGGAAACAAAAATCTGCTGTGATCCTACAGGGCCTCATGGAACCAAGGGGCCATTGTGATGCTGCAGGGGCCCAAGGATCCAAGAAGATGGAACAGGTCTGTCTGGCTGGGCCTCCTGGAGCCCATCTGACTGGTCCAGCTGACCTTGGCATGTTGAAGGTCGCTTTTCATCAGCCCCTGACACCCTGGAGTTCATGCTTTCCTTCCTGTGGGAAAGAACTGTCCTCCTCCTCCTCCAGGGGTTCATGGCCAAAACTGGGATTCCTCCTCCAAGTTTGATTATATGCAAGGATTATTCCCATATGAAACCTGCCAGGACAGACAGCTCTGGCTGGTCTTGGCTTCTTGCGGGCCACCTCTCATCTGCCTTGAAAACATTGGGGGCCTTTGCTTTTCTTCCCATGGGAAAAAACATCTTTCACATCCAGGTGTCCATGGCCAAAATTGAGAATCCACCTCCAAAATTCCTTATATCCACGGATAGCTCCCAGACAAAACCTGCCAGGACTGTCCAGGTTCCCTTGGTTTCATGAGGACCAGCTCTCATCTGCCTTTCAAACACTGGGGCTCTGTACTTTCCTTCCTATGGAAAAGAACTGTCCTTCTCATCCAGATGTCCATAGACAAAAGTGGAGTCTGGCCTCCCAAATTCTGTCTGTCCAAGGATTCTTCCCTGACAACAGGTCTGGCTGCCTTGGCCAGCTTGAGGCCACCTCTAAACAGCCTTTGAAACACTGGGGCTCCACCCTTTCCTTCCTATGGAGAACTGTCATTCCAGGCCAGGAACCCACGGCGGAAATGGAATTCCAACCGCAAAACTCCCCACATATCCAAGGGTTGTTTTCAGACAAAGCTGCAAGGACAGACAGGTCAGGCTTGTCTTGGACTCTGGTGACTGCTTCTCATGTGCCTTCAAAACCCTGGGGCTCTGTGGTTTCCGTCCTGAAGAAAAGAACTGTCCCTCTTGTCCAGGCGCTCTTGGTCTCAGGCACATGAGCACTGTACAGGGACACAGGAGCTCTGTGCTAATGGGGTGGAGAGTGAGGACAGCAGAGGAGAGCCCTGGGAGGGATTGAAGGGTGGTTTCACTGATGGTGGATCCTTTTGACATGGTAGAGAACAGCCAGAGAAAGAAAGAATTAATGCCAAGGGCAGCTGAGGAGGCCTGTTGGAGTCCAGGACATCCCTCTGGCTGCCCTGGCTGTCTTGAGACACTGGCAGGGGGCTGGGAGACCTTGGCAAGAAGTCAAAAACACCTGTGGCTTCAATTTGAGCCCGTGGAAAAAGCTGCCAACTTTGTATGAGGAATTACAAGCCACAAGGCTTTGAGTAGTGTAGTAGTTGAATTAACACAGGGTGAAAAAGAATACAATTTTGGGGTTTTTAGAATGGGGTTCACAGGACAAGATGGAGGAATTTGGGCATGTCCTGACCTTCTTCTCCTTCTTCTCGTCCTCCATGTCTTGCTGTGATGGGGACACTTTTCTATTGGTTTAAGGTAGAGACACACTGTCTAACATAAAGGATAGATATTGGCACATTAATGTAAACATGGTACACGTAGTTTTTAGTATAAAATGTAAACGCCGCCCGAGGCAGCACACAGAATGCCATGGCTGACCTGCTGGACAGAGCTCAGCAGGTCAGAGAAAGAATGTTATAGATGAGGAAAAATAAACAACCTTGAGAAGCTGACCCTTCACATTCCGACTCCTTCTTTGGCTGCACGGGCTGGGAGAACAAGGACTTTTACAATCTTGGAGTTACTTTGGTGCCCAGACCCTGAGAGAGGCCCAGACTGGAAACAAGGAGAAAGGAAAATCCCCACATCCCAGTGCCCCAGGAAGAGCCCTGAGCAAAAAGAGACGGACAGGATCTGCCTGTCACAGTGTGACAGGAAGACATCACACAGCAGGGAAAGAAGCTGGTGGTGACAAATGTCCTGGGCCCCCTCCCTGCTGTGTCCATGCCCCCAAGGGCACAGAGCAGCCTCCTCTCTCGGGCACTTGCCTGTTTTCAATGCCTTGCACAGGCGCTGGCCCTGCCCCTGCACGCTCAGCCAGGCTGAGGTGGACACTGATGGTTTCTGGGCCAGGCTCTCGCAGCCCAGCCCAGCTCCCTGCAAGCTCTGCCAGCTGCCCTGAGCTCTGTGCAGCACCAAGGGCCTCTCCCCAGCACAGACCAGCCAGCTCTGGCCCCACAGCTCTGCTCAGGCCAGGCTGCTCTGGCCACTGGCCCCACAGCCTCAGCCCCTGCCAAGGGCACAGCAGCAGCTGCAGCTCAGCCAGGACTCAGCCCCAGCCATGGGGGAAGGGGCTTGCCCAAGGCACAAGGAGGCTCCCTGGCTGCCCTGCTCCCCTCGGCCTCAGCTGCTGAGAGCTCTGCAGCCCCTGCTGCCATCCCATCTGCCCAGGCCAGCACAAGAGCCCCGGCCTTGGGGCCCTCCAGAGCTGCTCCTGCTCCAGGCCCAGGGCCCATCCCAGAGCTGGGGCAGCCACAAAGCTCTGCCCATTTCTGCTCATTGCTGCACTGATGGGGATGGATCCTCAGCCACCTGGAGGTTGTTGATGAATTTTCCTACTCCAGAGTCTTCTTCT
This sequence comes from Vidua macroura, assembly GCF_024509145.1. Classification (NCBI taxonomy): domain Eukaryota; kingdom Metazoa; phylum Chordata; class Aves; order Passeriformes; family Viduidae; genus Vidua; species Vidua macroura. Next base: position 2,035,058 of record NC_071600.1, on the reverse strand, counting down.
TTCTTAAGCTCTTCAGTTCAGGAATTCCGTGAAAAAGGCTCATAAACGTTTGTTCAAAACATCCAAACAAGAAAAACCCCTGGGAATAATTCTAGTCCTCAATTCTTCTGTGGTTAATTAGACTGATTTCAGAAGTGAATTCAAAGTGAATATACTATATTGGAACCAGTGCAAAGAGAACTGTTTTGTCCTGTTTTCTTTTCCTGTTTATAGTTTGATGTCAGCAATGTACAATTGATATTGACCCCCAGCACCTTCTAATGCAGTCTGAACAGGTATGAAAATGAAGACCCTTCATGACTGACAATCAATAACACTTTGTCCCCACCCCGTCCCCACCATTTCCCTCATCCAAGCCCTGGCACTCCTATGGATCAGGAATGGTGTGGCCAGCAGGAGCAGGGCAGTGATTCTTCCCCTGTGCTGGGCACTTGTTGGGCAGCACCTCGAGTGCTGTGTCCAGTTCTGGGGCCCCAATTTAGGAAGGACATGGAGGGGCTGAAGTGTGTCCAGAGAAGGGCAACAAGGCCGGTGAGGGGTCTGGAGCACAAGTCCTGTGAGAAGTGGGTGAGGGAGCTGCGGTTGATCCTGGAGAAAAGGAGGCTCATGAGAGACCTCATCACTCTCTACAACTCCCTGACAGGAGGGTGCAGCCAGGTGAGGGTTGGGCTCTTGTCCCAAGGAACAATGACAGGACAAGAGGACACAGCCTTCAGCTGCACCAGGGGCTGTTTAGACTGGACATTAGGAAATATTCTTCACACAAAGGGTGATTGGGCATTGGAATGGGCTGCCCAGGGAGGTGGGTGAGTCACTGTCCCCGGAAGTGTTTCAGCAAAGACTGAATGTGGCACTCAGTGCCATGGACTGGGTGACAAGGTGGTGTTGGGTCCCAGGTTGGACTTGATGCTCTCCAAGGTCTTTGCCAGCCTGGTTGATTCTCTGATGATTGTGACACTGCAGGGCCCTGGGCAAGCAAGGGGCCATTGTGACACTGCGGGGCCTGGTGGCACTAAGAGGACCATGGTGACACTGTGTACGACATGGCACCACAGAGCCACGGGGCCACTGTGACACTGTGGGGCTGAATGGAAGCAAGGAGTGCACTGTGACAGTCTGGGTCCTGGTGGAGCCACAGAGGCCACTGTGACACTGCGGGGCCTTGTGGAACCAAGGGGCCATTGTGCCACTGCGGAACCAAGGAGACCCTTGGGAGAGCCTGGGGACAATGGGATCAAGGGACCATTGCTCCATGGCAAGGACTCTGGGAACCAAGGGAACAATTGTGACACTGTGGTGCTCCATGGAACCAAGGGTCCCTGGTGACACTGCAGGATCTTGTGTCACCAGGGCTCCATTGTGACACTGCAGCACCAAGGAATTCATTGTGGCACTCTGAGGCCTCATGGATCCAAGAGGCCACTGTGACCCTGCAGGGCCTTGTGGAACCATGCAGAGCTCTGTGACAGAGCAGGACCTCGTGTCATGATGGGGCCATTGTGACACTGCAGGGCCCCATGGAACCAAGGGGCCGGTGCTGCTCCTCAGGGACTCATGGAATGAAGGAAACATGTTTGACACCGTGGTGTCCCTTGGGACCAAGAGGCCATTGTGACCCTGTGGGACCAAGGAGAGCATTGCTGCCCTGCCAGACCTCATGGAACCAAGGATCCATTGTGACACTGCAGCGCCTTGGGGGACCACGGTGCCATTGTGACACTGCAGGGCCCAAGGATCCAAAGGACTTTGTGACACCAAGGGGTCCCATGGAACCAAAGGGACATTGTGACACTGGGAGGCCTCATGGAATCATGGAGACCATTGGGACACTCTGGGACCTCATGGAACCGTAGTGACACCAAGTTGTCTGGGAGTGTCGATCTGCTGGAGGGTAGGAGGGCTCTGCACAGGGCCCTGGACAGGCTGGATCCAGGGCCCAAATCCAACAAGGTGAGGTTTAAGAAGTCCAAGTGCCGGGTCCTGCACTTTGGCCACAACAACCCCTGCAGCGCTCCAGGCTGGGGACAGAGGGGCTGGAGAGCAGCCAGGCAGAAAGGGACCTGCAGGGACTGATGGACAGCAGGCTGGACATGAGCCAGCCGTGTGCCCAGGTGGCCAAGAAGGCCAATGGCTCCTGGCCTGGATCAGGAATGGTGTGGCCAGCAGCAGCAGAGCTGCTGTGCCAGCACTGATCTGCCCCCAGCTCTGCACACAGACATTGCTGCTGCACCTCCAGAGAAGGCAACTAAAGGGCAGCTCTGCAGAAAACTTTTCTGGGACATCCTTTAGTTACTTAAAGCTACCGAGAGCGCAGCCCCTCATTGACACAGTCTGTGGCTACAGGGAAGGTGGAGAGAAACAAAATGAGAAATGGCACGAACAATGACATTTTTTGCAGAAAACATTAAAATGTAAAACAAAGAAAAAGGACTTCCAAAATGAAACCAACAAAACAAGAAGTATCAAAGATGAGTTTTATTACAAGTGATTTGCAGAAACTGGCCAGCAGTTTAATGTTTCTGAAAGCATCCAGTCATCAGTCTCAACACTGCAGCCTTGAGCTCCTGGTTCCTCAGACTGTAGATGAGGGGGTTCAGGGCTGGAGGCACCACCGAGTACAGAACTGACACTGACAGATCCAGGGATGGGGAGGAGATGGAAGGCGGCTTCAGGTAGGAAAATGCCCCAGTGCTGACAAACAGAGAGACCACAGCCAGATGAGGGAGGCAGGTGGAAAAGGCTTTGTGCCGTCCCTGCTCAGAGGGGAACCTCAGCACAGCCCTGAAGATCTGCACATAGGTGAAAACAATGAACACAAAACAACCAAATCCTAAAATGATCGAAAACACAAGAAACCCAAGTTCCATTAAGTGGTATTTGGAGCAGGAGAGCTTGAGGATCTGTGGGATTTCACAGAAGAACTGGCCGAGGGCATTGCCATGGCACAGGGGCAGGGAAAATGTATTGGCTGTTTGCAGCAGAGCATTGAGAAAGGCACTGGCCCAGGCAGCTGCTGCCATGTGGGCACAAGCTCTGCTGCCCAGGAGGGTCCCGTAGTGCAGGGGTTTGCAGATGGACACGTAGCGGTCGTAGCACATGATGGTCAGGAGGGAAAGCTCTGTTCCAAGGAAGAAGATAAGCATAAAAACTTGAACAGCACATCCTGTGTAGGAGATGGTGCTGGTGCCCCAGAGGGAATTGTGCATGGCTTTGGGGACAGTGGTGCAGATGGAGCCCAGGTCGCTGAGGGCCAGGTTGAGCAGGAAGAAGAACATGGGCGTGTGCAGGTGGTGGCCGCAGGCTACGGTGCTGATGATGAGGCCGTTGCCCAGGAGGGCAGCCAGGGAGATGCCCAGCAAGAGGCAGAAGTGCAGGAGCTGCAGCTGCCACGTCTCTGCCAGTGCCAGCAGGAGGAAGTGGCTGATGGAGCTGCTGTTGGACATTTGCTGTGGCTGCACATGGGCACCTGTTCATGGAGAAAGAACAGTGGCAGGTCAGGAGAGGCTGCTTGGAGCCAAACCTGGGCAATCGCTGTAGCCTGTCCTGCTGGGACTCATCAACCCTTGTTCCTGGTCTGGGAAAACCTTTGGCTACAATCAGAGCACAATCACACTCCCGGGTCACCCTGGAATAAACCAGACCCTGCCCAGAGACATCCCTGAATGTCTCACCCTCTCCAAAGGTCTCTGGGCAAGATCTCAGCACCACCTTGTGCTAAAGACACTCACGGCTCCCTTGGCCAACCCATCAGCATTTCCTCAGCTGTGGCATCTCTCTGCACTTCCCCGTGGGACATTCAGGGATCTCCCAGAGGCTCTGGCACAGAGCTGCACCCAGGAGGGCAGCTCAGAGCTGGGAAGGGCACAGCAAGGAGATCCCCAGCTGTGCCCATGATGGGATCTCAGGGAGGGGCTCAGCTCATTCCCCTTTCCCATGGACTGCTTTGCCCACAGCCCCACAGGTCCCAGGGATGCTTGGACACCCCATTCCCATGGACAGCCCTGCCTGGCAGGAATGCCAAGGGCAGGGCCTGACTCAGCTGCTGCAAATGCCAGAGCCTCCCTGAGAGCACCAGATAACAGTGACAATATCAGGGGAGTGCAGAAACAAGAGAAGATGTTGTGGTGCTGTGCCTGAGAGGGCAGGGCAGAGACAGCCGGGCACTCAGGACAGTGTTCCCGTGCCCAGCTGTGCCCGGCACCTCCCACACACCAACAGTGCCCTCCTGCCCCAGCACTGCTCTGCTCAGCCCCCTCTGCTTCCCTGAGCATCTCCCTTGGCCTGGACATTCCCTCCTGAGGGTGCCTTGTCCCTGCCAGCGCTCACAGAGCCCATCCCACCCCGTGTGCCCTCGGCCTGGCCCTACAGAAACCTGCCTGTGTGCAGGGCCCTGGCTGGGGCAGGGTCTGTGTGCAGCTGGGCAAGGGCAGCTCAGGAGAGCCCTGCTGGGCCCTGCCAAGGTGATGCTGCTGCTGTCCAGGGCTGAGCAGTGGCTGAAGGCCCTTTGGGAGACTGCCAGCAGAGAGACTGACCACCCAAAGTCACAGTTCTGGAGTCTCTGTAAATGTTCAAACATTCCTTTGATGATCCTGTGTTCCTTTCAACTCAGAATGTTCTGTCATTCTGGGATTACAATTCCTGTTCTGCTTCTCTCATTCCCCTGTTGTCTATGACCAAAAGAGAAAAAAGAGAAAAAAAAACACCCTTGCAACAGTGTTAGAACAGTAAAGTAAAAACCAGACCTTTATTGGAAGCTTCCAGGTGTCCCAGTGCGGATGAGGTACAATCGGCTCCTGATTTCAACAATTTATAAAGGTTGATGAATTAGGATATTTAACAGGAAAATCCAATAGGAGATTCAGTTGTCCAAGTTACACACCCCTGGTCAACCCATTGGAGTAGGCCAAAGGGCTTCTTTGCCCCAATTTTTGTTATGACTGCTCACATTCTGGTCAAAAACCAAAATGTTCTTCTTGTAGGTCCTCTTCCTGATAATAAGAAGATACAATATTTCAGGATTGTATTTAGGCAGGTTATTGTTCTGAAATTTAAGAGAAAGGTTAGGAAATGTACTAGAGTTAATTAAGGATTATAGTTATAGAAGTATATAACAGTAGTTTAATAGAGTTAATTAAGAGTTTAATAGCGTAAAGTAAGGATTATATTTTTATAACGATATAATAGTAATTTATAGAGCTATAAATATATAAAAATGTATCAAAAGCAAAAATCTTTTTGTCACCACCCCAACTTTCCCATCCTTCTCCAAGCAGGAAATTGAAAACACTCTCAGGAAAGCTGCCCATCTTTACAGCAATCCCAGGCTTGCCTTCTTTGGGAAGTGTCCTCCGGAGCTGTGCCCAGGCTGGTCTGGAGCTGGGAGCAGCCCTGCCCCAGCCAGCAGCTCTCAGCAGCAGCACCTGCCCTGCTCAGGGTGGCTCCTTCCCCCCACAGCTTCTGGCCAGCGCTGGCAGCAGCTCCCCGGGCCGGCTGAGAGCTGTCCCTGGCAGGCAGCAGAGTCCCTGGCCCAGCACAGCGCCCTGGGCTGCAGGACCCTGCTCTGCAGGACAGCCCTGGGCACCCCTGGCTGCTCTGCACAAGAGACCATCAGAGAATGTACTCACAGGGGCTGTGGGCATTGGCATGTTCCAGCTTGAGGAGATCACTGCAGGAGCTGCAGCTGCATTGTCCTGCAGCCAGAGGTTCCTGTGCCAAGGGCTGGCAGTGATTCTGCCCCAGGCACTTCTCAGCACCTTCCCAGCCCTGACTGATTGAAGCTCTCTGTGCCTCTGGGCTGTGCCCGCGCTGGCTGCAGGCAGTGCCCCAACCCTGCTGGGCTGGGAGAAGAGCTGCTCATCCAGAGAAATGTGCTCTTGAAGCTCTGCTTGCTTACCAGCATCACCCTCTGTGCCAGGAGCCCGGCCCAGCTCAGCAGCACAGACACAGCACAAGGACTTGAATGAGCCTCTGGGGCTTTGTGCTCAGGCCCTGAACATCAGGCCCTGAGAGGGAGCTGCAGAAACCTCTCCAGAGCTCCAAGTCAGAATCCAACTCCAAAGTTTCTTTGACTTTTAATGGGTTCCAGTGAGGGACACGAGTGAGAAAGTGTCCCCAGGCCCCAGGCAGAGCAGAGAACTGGAAGCACTGATGACAGGTGGGGACAAAGAGAAGGCAAGTCTTGGTGGCCTGGGGCACAGCAGGGTCTGTGCCACCAAGGGCTGTCAGGAGACACCTTGTCCTGAGGCCCTGGGGCCTCCTGGCACAGCCCCAGCCAGGCTGGGCACTGTCAGCCCCTTGTCCTGCCCTCAGCATCCCCCCCTAGCCCACATCCCAGTGGCCTCAAGGATCTGCTGGAAGGAGTCCCTGGGGAGCCTTGCTCAGGAATGGCCCTGGGGGCTCCACAATGCTCCCAGGCACTTCAGGTTTTTCAAAGCACTTTGCCTTTGGCTTTTGCCTTGGAGTCTCAGACAGCTTTGTGCAATCATAGCCTCCAATTATCTGCTGTAATTAGTCCCTGGAGAGGTTTGGTCAGCAACAACACTCAGTGGGGCTCATTAATGCTTCAAGGTACTTCAGTTCTTTTAAGGTACTTGGTGTTTCCCTTTTGCTACAGACTCTGTGAGAGGTTTGTGCAATCATGGCCCCAATTATCTGCTTTAATGAGTCCCTTGAGAGCTTTGTACTGACTGTGATAAACTGTGGTAACTTGTTTGTTCATCAAAAGAATTAGAATATTAAAGGGGGAAATATAAAATTAAAATATAAGGGACCAGCTTGCTTGTTAGGAGATAGGGGAAGCATCTGTGAAGTTGGGAAACAGGAAGCAACTGCTACAAACCACAAGGCTATAGGCATATTGCAAGGCTATAGACATATTACAAAACACAAGACCACAAGTATGATTAATCATCATATAGGGAGCTTTTCTTAGCTTCTCTTGCAGACACAGGCTAAGGATGTTGGGGGATGGCCGGAGCTGATTATGAAATCAGCGACCACCAGGCAACGGCCACCGGACTAGACAACGTAGGAGTGCTCCGGGTACGCCCATCACTGTCCGGAGCCGATTGTGAAATCAGCGATCACCTGCCTCGACACAACGCAGAAACGACGCAGAGGGATGCTCAAGCTACGCCCACCGCTATCGCAAGAGACACGAATGAAGAAACCTCCAAGAAACTATAAAAGAGACTGAATAAGGGAGTGGGGCGTGGGGCACTGCAGTGTGGGACACTGCAGGAGGGGCGGTTAGGAGACCCCTACCCACCCAGTGCTGTTTTGCTTGCTTCTGCTTGCTGTAATTAATAAAATTCTAATTGACCTTAAAAAGGCTGAATCAAATTATTCGCCTCAATTTATCACAATTTGGTGCCGTGACTCGGATAAAGGAAACCCGGGAGGGAGGCCCCACTAGGGTGAGGCGCCCCACCACCTTTTTGCGGTGGACCTAAGGGGGGGCTTCCTCCTTGGGCCTTTACCGACGAACCTAAAACTCAGTAGCAAGCAAAGGTACCCCCGTTAATCTTTGTGCACGAAGAACCGCGGAAGAGTGAACACGCAGGAAGCGTAAGTAGCCCCCGGTGGGTGGTGGGCCTCCTTTTTCCAGGGTTGATTAAAACCTGCTGGATTGAGGGATTAATATTCCAAGAGCATCCAGGGTTGATTCAAACCTGCTGGATTGAGGGACTAATGTTCCAAGAGCATCCAGGGTTGGGGGACGTAGGAGGAGGGGAGCTGCACCCCCCTCGGCGTCGAGTTACCCTCGGTGGGGAGGCTCCTGGGTTAGGAGGAGAGCAAGCGGGCCTAACCCAGACGCGGAGGTGGACTGCGTCAAAGTTCCTGGGGCGGGGGATCCCCGGAGAAACTTCCCCAAGTTTCGGCTCACTAGTTTGGTATAAGTGTATGTGCTCGGTGGGCCCCGTACAAGCGGGCTCTGGAGTATGTGTGAAAGGGACAAAGCCTCGACCCCGGAAACGGGGTCTTTAAGAGTCGTTTAGGGGTGTGTAGTCCCGGGGTGATTGAGGTGAATAAGAAGACACACAGGGCGAAGCCCCGGTCGAGAAACGGAGGCGCCAGAAAGACGTGAGTAGTCTGGTCCGGTCAGTCGCTCGGTCAGGGGTGGGAGTCCTGGAGTGCAGCGAATGCGAACGTGTGTGTGAGAGGGGAACTGGCAGCTCAGATTCCCCAAGTGAGTGTGGACCCCATAGTAGTGCGTTTCCCATATCCGGCGACGGAGTGGGCCACGAATTGGGGGAAGCGACTGTCGTATTGTTTGTGTTGAGTGTGAGAAGGCACTCTAGAAGATGGGTCAGAGAAAAAGTAAATCTGCTGAACCCATGGGTGGGAGAATCTCGGTAAAACTTCCTCAGATCCCAGAGGAAAGTCCACTAGGCTTAATGGTAAAGTATTGGGATGCCTTTCCTTCTAGAAAAGGAAAAGACAGGGTTAAAATGATCCATTATTGTATGGAAATTTGGGGAGGTAAACAAATAAGGGGAGACCAACTATATTGGCCCGTATTTGGGTCGTTTGAGGATTGGATCTGCCAAGCTCTAAATATATATGTTAACTCCAAAGAGCCCTTTAACCAAGAGGAGAGCAAATATGCAGCTCTTTGGATAATGGGAGAGACAAGAACAAAGCTATTTGCTCTCAATAGTAAAAGGAAAAAGAAAAGCATACGGGAGGAGGAAATACCCCCAGTTATCCCTCCTCCCTATATACCACCACCTCCTCCAGTACCTCCACCCCTGCTACAATACCCAGACCCCTCAGCCCCCGTTCGAGAATTATCTGATGACGAGGGATCAGAGGTTAGGGGGTCGGAGGGGAATACCCCCAGGATGTCCGGGAGAGTCACTAGGAGTCAAACCCGACAAAGGGAGAAACAAAAACTGGGCATATTTCCTCTTAGGGAACATGGGATGGGAATGGTACCCAACCCAAATGCAGCACAACCAGGGCAGCCAGCCCAAATTTTGGGAGTGGGATATATATCTGTCCCACTAAGTCCGGGAGATGTCCGAGATTTTAAAAAGGAAATGGGACATCTGTTGGAAGACCCCTTGGGGGTGGCGGAGCGATTAGACCAATTTTTAGGACCTAACATTTACACTTGGGAGGAGCTGCAATCTATCTTGGGAATCCTATTTTCTGTGGAGGAAAGGAGAATGATTAGGGAGACGGGTATGAGGATCTGGGACGATGAACACCAGCAAGGACCATTAGCAGACACCAAATGGCCCCTCCAGAATCCTCAGTGGAATAACCAAGACCCGGTACATCGCATACACATGAGCGATTTGCGGAATATAATATTACAGGGAATAAGGAGGGCTGTTCCTCGTGGGCAGAATGTACAAAAGGCATTTAAAGAGCACCAGAAAAAAGATGAAGATCCAACAGAATGGTTGGAGAGACTAAAGAAAGCTTTCCAGTTGTATTCAGGGGTGGACCCCAATACCCCAGAGGGTGAGACACTTTTGAAGGTGCATTTTGTAATCAATTCTTGGGAAGATATTCGGAAGAAGTTGGAGAAATTAGAAGGATGGCAAGCGAGAGGATTGGATGAGTTGTTGTGAGAGGCTCAAAAGGTGTATGTTAGGAGAGAAGATGAGAGTTTTAAAAAGCAGTCTAAAATCATGTTGGCAGCAGTAAGGGAGGGACAACAAAATCCCCAAAGGAGAACTGGAGGTCAGTCCAGAGGTCAGACTGAAGTCCAGCGAAGTCGGTTTGAAGGAAAGTTGGGAGATGGAGAGCAGCGAAGTCGGTTTGAAGGGAAGTTGAGAGGTGGAGAGAGCATTGTCTGTTTCTATTGTGGGAGGAAGGGACACATGAGGAGAGAGTGTTGGCAGAGGATTGCTGATGAGGAACAGTTCAAAGAAGATTAGGGGGGTCGGGGGCTCTATCTGCTGGGGACAAGGGAAAGAACAGAGCCCCTAGTAAAATTAAAGATAGGTCCCCAGCAACAAGAATATGAGTTCCTTGTGGACTCAGGGGTGGAGAGATCAACCGTCCAGACCCTTCCCCAAGGGTGTAAGGTTTCACCTGAAATAATCCAGGTGATTGGGGCCAAAGGGGAACCCTTTGGAGTACCTGTAATTAAGGATGTACTTTTAGAAAGTGATTCTAAATTAGGAATTGGGTCATTTTTACTAGTTCCAGAAGCAGATTATAATCTATTAGGGAGAGATTTGATGGTTGAGTTGGGGATAGGGATAGAGGCAAAAAAAAGGAGAACTAACAGTAAAACTATATCCTCTCCGGGCTGAAGACGAGAAAAAGATTAACCCAGAAGTTTGGTATACCCCCGACAGTGTGGGGAAATTAAATATTGAACCCTTTGAGGTAACTATCAGGAACCCAGAAATCCCTGTCAGGATTCGGCAATATCCCATACCCAAAGAGGGGAGGGAAGGACTAAAAACAGAAATAAAGAGACTTTTGGAAAAGGGACTTTTAGAACCCTGCATGTCCCCTTTCAATACCCCCATCCTGCCGGTAAAGAAACCGAATGGCAGTTACAGATTGGTGCATGACTTGCGGGAAATTAATAAAAGAACAGTTTAAAGATTCCCGGGCGTAGCCAATCCACATACTATTTTAAGCCAACTTGGCCCAGAAAACCAGTGGTATAGTGTAATAGATCTTAAAGGTGCTTTTTGGGCCTGTCCCCTTAAGGAAACCTCTAGAGATTATTTTGCCTTTGAATGGGAAGACCCGGATACACATAGAAAACAACAATTGAGGTGGACAGTCCTTCCCCAGGGGTTTACCGAATCCCCAAATTTGTTTGGGCAAGCTCTGGAACAAATATTGGCAGAATATTCACAGGGGGAGGGGATTGTGCTTCTACAATACATAGATGATTTATTAATTGCAGGGAAAGAAGAAGAAAAAGTAAGGGAAGAAACTATAAAACTCCTAAATTATTTAAGCCTTAAGGGACTCAAAGTTTCAAAGTCGAAATTACAATTTGTGGAAGAGGAAGTTAAGTACCTCGGACACTGGCTGACTCAGGGGACTAAGAAATTGGATACTGACAGAGTCCAAGGAATACTTTCCCTGGAAGCTCCAAAAACTAAAAGGCAGGTTCGGCAGTTACTGGGACTTTTTGGGTATTGCAGACAATGGATTGAAAATTTTAGTGGGAAAGTTAAATTTCTGTATGAAAAATTAACAACAGACGGGCTATTAAAATGGAGCTCCGAGGATGAGACCCGGTTAAAATCATTAAAAACCGAATTGGTCAGTGCCCCGGTTGTCAGCCTCCCGGATTTAAAAAGACCATTTTTTTTATTCATTAATGTCAATGAAGGGGTGGCGTACGGGGTGTTAGCCCAGGAATGGGCTGGAGGAAAGAAACCAGTGGCATATCTTTCAAAGCTTCTCGATCCTGTTAGTCGAGGGTGGCCTGCCTGTTTGCAATCGATAGTGGCTGCTGCCCTTTTGGTAGAAGAAGCAGGAAAGATAACTTTTGGGAGTGAACTGAAGGTTCTATCTCCTCATAACATCCGTGGAGTACTACAACAAAAAGCGGATAAATGGATAACAGATGCCAGACTCCTAAAGTATGAAGGCATCCTAATTTCTTCTCCTAGGTTAAGTGTTGAAACCACAAGCTTACAAAATCCAGCCCAGTTTCTATACGGGGAACCAGTTGTGGGATTAACTCATGATTGTCTTTTGCAAATAGAGGAACAAACAAAAATAAGACCAGACCTCAAAGAGGAGGAATTAGAAGAAGGATATCGATATTATGTAGATGGATCCTCTCGGGTCCTTGAAGGGAAAAGGAAATCTGGGTATGCTATTGTGGATGGGAAAATTTTTAAGAAAATAGAATCTGGTCCTCTTAACCCCAGCTGGTCAGCACAAGCATGTGAATTGTATGCAGTGCTCAGAGCTTTAGAACTGCTAAGAGGAAAGGTTGGGACCATTTATACTGATTCAAAGTATGCTTATGGGGTGGTTCATACATTTGGTAAAATCTGGGAAGAAAGGGGACTTATCAATTCACAGGGAAAGGGGTTGATACATGGGGAATTAATTCGGAAAGTGCTCCAGGCCTTGAGAAGTCCGGAAAGAATAGCTATTGTTCATGTAAAAGGACATCAAGTGGGGATGGGAAACTCAGTACGGGGAAATAACTTAGCCAACCAGGAGGCGAGAAAGGCAGCTCTAATGAATTTAAAACCATATAAGGGGGGGGGTCGCACAAAGGGAAAATTGCTCCACTTGTGGAGCTGACTTAGAGGAAGAATCATGTTGGGCTTGTTGGGATGCCTACGGGATTGATTCGATACAGTGTGCCTGTGATAACCCCCAAGAGAAACATTGCCGGTTCCATGAACCCATTAACCATGTGTTAGCCTTCATGGTACAGGAAAAACAAAAACTAAACCAAATGGGGGTGAAGGAAAAAGAGGGAGGCAAGTGGATACTACCGGATGGGTAAGAGGTACTCCCAAAAGGAATGGCAATGAGGGTCCTGCAAGCAATTCATGAGAAAACCCACTGGGGAACACAAGCCCTGGTTGACCAATTTGCAATTAAATATATGTGTATAGGGGTCTATAATCTTGCAAAACAGGTAACCCAACAATGTTTAACCTGTCAAAGAATAAATAAACAACAATTAAGAGAAAGACCAATGGGCGGAAGGGAACTGGCACAACGACCCTTTTCACATATACAAATAGATTTTACAGAATTACCAAAAGTGGGGAGGTATAAATATCTATTGGTACTGGTAGACCACTTAACCCATTACATGGAAGCTTATCCTACGGCCCGAGCTACTTCGAACACTGTGGTAAAAGTATTATTAGAGCAAATTATCCCCTGGTATGGATTAATTGAGTGTTTAGACTCGGACCAGGGACCCCATTTCACCTCTAAAATTGCAAAAGATGTCCTGACAGCTTTGGGGACTCAATGGAAATATCACACCCCATGGCATCCACAGAGCTTGGGGAGGGTGGAAAGAATGAATGGAGAAATAAAAAAAAAAAACAACTCACAAAGTTAATGCTGGAAACAAAAATGTCAGGGGTTAAGTGCCTACCTCTTGCCTTATTGAACATTCGAACTCAACCCCGAACTGATGTGGGGATCTCCCCATTTGAAATGCTATTTGGAATGCCTTATGATATGGAAGCCCCCACAGATCACCCCTGCCTAAAAGATTCTCATATTAAATTCTACATCACTCAAATTATGAGCAGAAGGCAGGAATTGAGGAAGAAAGGAGTGTTGACACAGAGACCACCTCTGGATATCACAATCCATAAGATAAAACCAGGGGATCAAGTACTTATTAAGTTTTGGAAGGAAGATTCCTTAACTCCATGTGGGGAAGGTCCCTTTCTTGTTTTGCTTACCACAGAAACGGCAGTCAGGACGGCCGAAAAGGGGTGGACTCACGCCAGCCGAGTGAAAGGCCCGGTTGCCACAAATAACCAGTGGAGAGTGACTAGCCAGCCTGGGAACTTGAAAGTGACTCTTAAGAAAAACTAATGAACTCTGTGGACATCATCCAAATCAACCATAAGGGGAAGCAAAGGGATACAATTACAAACTAGCTGAAGACTATATAGTGATTTGTAATAGGAAAGTTATGGAGATTGTTATCCTTTTGTGTGCTTTATATGTAAAATTTGCCAAGAACGGTGGTGGGTCCATTGCCAGAGGGGAAGACCACCAATTGGGGTTTGTACTGAGTGCTATAAAACTCAGCGAAAACTAACTGAAACTGTGCTAAGGATAGGAGAATTGGAAAATCGGTGGGTCAGTTTTGGATCTGAGTGGTGGGAAATATTCTTGTTTTCATACTAACGAGCCCACTCCATTTGCTGCTCAGATAATAAAAGGGTGTTGTCAAAAGGAACTGAAGGGGATTCCTTGCAACCCACCTCTGGTCAAAGATAAGAACTGGGAACAGAACAAGGCTAGGCAGGAGCGGAAAAGGGGATGCTCAGGCGAGTCCTGCTGCTGCCGAGAAGATGGTTTACCTCGCGGCTCGAAGCACCCGAGTCGGCGAGCGAGGCAGAGAGGAAAAGGCCAAGCCCCCTCTAAGTGGAACAATGCTGAAATGCTCCAACCACTGCCAGCCGAGTACTAGGCTCCCTCAAAGGACCAGTCTAAGTGCCTCCGAAACACCAAGGGAGCAGCAAGCCAAAAAAAGGGGAAAACAGGATATTACAAAACAAAAACAAGGCTAGGACTCCACCCTTATTGGCAAATTATTAGTTTTCTATTGCTCTGTCCTAGTGGTGTTTCTAGTCAGGACAATGCTGAACACTTTACTTCTAGCCTACAAAGCAGCAAAGCGATTTGATGAACAAAATGGTAAAAGAGAAAATGGGGGATTGTGATAAACTGTGGTAACTTGTTTGTTCATCAAAAGAATTGGAATATTAAAGGAGGAAATATAAAAATTAAAGTATAAGGGACTAGCCTGCTTGTTAGGAGAGAGGGGAGGACAATAAAAAAGTAACTGCTACAAACTGCAAGGCTATAGACATATTGCAAAACCACAAGACCACAAGTATGATTAATCACCATATAGGGAGCTTTTCGTAGCTTTTTTGCAGACACAGGCTAAGGATGTCGGGGGATGGCCGGAGCTGATTATGAAATCAGCGACCACCAGGCAACGGCCACCGGACTAGACAACGTAGGAGTGCTCCGGAGCCGATTGTGAAATCAGCGATCACCTGCCTCGACACAACGCAGACACGACGCAGAGAGATGCTCAAGCTACGCACACCGCTATCGGGAAAGACATGAATGAAGAAACCTCCAAGAAACTATAAAAAGAAACTGAATAAGGGAGTGGGGTGTGGGGCACTGCGGTGTGGGACACTGCAGGAGGGGCGGTTTGGAGACCCCTACCCACCCAGCGCTGTTTTGCTTGCTACTGCTTGCTGTAATTAATAAAATTCTAATTGACTTTAAAAAGGCTGAATCAAATTATTCGCCTCAATTTATCACACCTGCACTCACACAACACCTGGGGCTGCAAACAATGAGGATTCATTGGGCACAACTGCAGGAAAAGCAGGTTTAGGACAGGCTCTCAGCAGAACTGCTCTCAGCTGAGCCAAAAAGGCCCCTTTGGCAGCTGCAGGGCCATTGGAAATGCAGAGCCTCAGCCCACAGGGGAGAAAAGGGCTCTGAGTTCCCCTGCCCTGACACTAAACTCTGTTCCCAGGCTGCTTCACACACAGGATCCTTCTGGAGGACTGCACAAAGGTGAGAGTGGGCTCTGGCTTCTCCATGTTGCGTGTCCTGAAGCTGCCTGGGAGAAGAAATTTGGGGTCAGCTCTGCTGGCACAATCCCTCCAGGCGCAGGGCACAGCACCGGGAAGGGCTTTGTGTGCTGAGGCTTTGCTGCAGCCCAGGAAAGCTCCTGGCTCAGGCTCACCTTTGCTGCTCAGCCAGAGCCCCAAGTGCCCCAGCAGCAGCAGCAGCAGCAGCAGGGAATGGCAGCATTGCCAGGGGCTGGCAGACGAGGGGGAGATTTCCCCTGGAGAGAGGCTCATCTTGCAGCTTTTGCATTCAGGCAGCTGCAGATGCCTCAGCTTTGGCTGCAGAGCAGCTGGAAATGCAAGCCCAGGATCTCTGTTCATGGCCAGCCCCAGCAGGTGACAGCAAGGACAGGGCCCTGGCAGCTGCAGGACATTTGCAGGGAGCGCCTTCAGCAAGCGCTGGGGGCTGGGACTGGGTGCAGAAAACGCCCTGGGGGTGTCTGCAGCGAGGCAAAAGGAGCAAAGTTTCAGTTGTGGCCTGGCTAGGGAGCAGCAAAAGCGGTTCCTTTCCATTGCCGGCTGTTCCAGGAGCCCCAGAGCAGAGCCCAGGGGGCCAAGGAATGGAGAGCGGGGACTGTGCAGGAGCCGGGAGCAGCGAGAGAGCCCGGGCTGCAGGCCTGGGAGGGGGCACAGCCCGGGGGTCCCGCAGAGCCTCCCTGCTCCAGAGCCGCAGCTGCGACAGCGGGGCAGCTGCCGGGATCTGTGTGCCGGGGACGAGCCGCAGGTGGGGGTTCCGAGGGGCTGGGCTGGAGCAGCTTTTTGTCCCGGTGCGGGGCCATTGCCGGGGCTGGGCTCCCTGGCAAGGCGCAGCAGCACAGGGTGGCGGTGGTTGGTTTGTGGATTTGTTGTTGGGATGTTTTGCCGGCGGCCCCGGGCGGGCTGTGGGAGCCGGGAGCGGCCGGCCGGGCCCGGAGCCGGCCCTGGGGCCGGGAGCCCCCGGGCAGAGCTCTGTGCTCGGGGCCGAGGCCCGGGTGGCCCGGGGAGCGCTCGGCGGCCCGTGGGCCCGCGGCGCAGGCGGGTCCGTGTGGCCGGGCCGGCGCCGTGTCCGCAGCGAGCTCCGAGGGGAGCGGCCCGGCCCGGCCGTGGCCGTGCGGGGCCTGGCGGGGCTCGGGGGGCCGGGCCGGGCCGGGCAAAGGCTGAGGGAGAGCGGGGCAAGCGTTGGCACAGAGGCGCCGGGCTCGCCGTGCCCCCCTGGCCACGCAGCCGGGCTCGGGGGCCGCCTCGCTCAAAGGCAGCCCCGGCTGCGGGGGTCCCCGGGGGTCCCCGGGCAGGGGGCGGCGGGGGCTGCCGGAGCTCTGTGCCCGGGGCTGGGCACGGCTGCCGAGGCAGCGGAGGATGCAGGGTCCCCCCGTGCTGGGGCTGCCTCTGCCCGGCCCAGGGGCTGCGCTGTCAGCCCAGAGCCCGTGGGGATCGCCCGGTACCGGCAGGGCTGGCAGGGAAACCGGCAATGGGGGGAGCAGAAACGGGCAATACGAGAGCTGCGGCTGCTCCGGGAGCCTGGACGTGTTGGGAGCATGGACAGGGGGGACCCATGGATACCCCAGGACCCTGAAACAGGGACCCCAGACAGTGCTGAGTCCTGGGACACCTGTGATGCCCAGCTGGTGAGCCCAGAGAAGGGGAACCTGCGGGATTGCCAGGAGCCCCAGCATCCCAGAGAGGGGGAGCACCAATGCAAACTTGACCAGCAGCAACCCAGACAGGGGGGGCCTCCAGGAGCCCAAAGTGGGGAGGCCAGAGAGGGGAAACTTGGGGTTGGGTGTTTTTGCTGAATCTTGGTCATTTGTGTATATTTCGGGGGACTGAATCTTTGTCTTTGAAGGTTTTTATGGGCAGCAGGTGGCCGGTGACTTTTAGAGATGGACTTGGGCAGTAGCAAACCCCTAACCCAATGTGCCCATACATCGTTTTCACCAAACCAGAATTTTTTATTCCCAAAGCTTGACTGGATGGAGAAGGAGGCTGTGAGGAAGAGGAAGATGCCCCAGGACACACAGGCAGGTGAGGAGGAAGTCAGTGCCCCTTTCCCCCTCTCTCCTGCTCCATCTCCCAGCCCAGCATGGCCCCCGGCTGCAGGACAACCCCACTGCCAACGCCGTCCTGCTGGGGACACACTGGGGGGATCTCCTTCCCCTTCCCTCTGGCACGGAGGCAAATCCCATCCTCTCCTTGTCCTTCCGCCCCCAGACAGGGAGCTGAGGATGGAGACCAGGGAGGATAAATCCCCACAGCAGAACCTCGTGGAAGAGGCCATTTTGAGCGGCTCCATGGCACAGGAATCCAATGGGGAGGAAAAGCCCCAGAGATCCCACAGGAGGAGGGGCTGCAAACCCAGCCCAGGGTGCTCTGAGGAGGAAAGACCCACCCTGTGCCAGGAAGGTGAACAGAGCTCCAGGCAGAGCTCAGAGCTGGTGGTCCATAAGCAGGTTCATGATGGGGAGAAGCCCTACAAGTGCTTGGAGTGTGGGAAGAGCTTTAGGCAGAGCTCCCACCTGATCAGCCACGAGATGATCCACACTGGGGAATGGGCCTACGAGTGTGGGGAGTGTGGGAAAGGTTTCAGCTACAGATCCAACCTCGTCATCCACCAACGCATCCACACTGGGGAGAGGCCCTACGAGTGTCACGAGTGTCAGAAGAGGTTTCAGACCAGCTCCAGTCTTCTCCTGCATGAGCGGATTCACACTGAGGAGAGGCCCTTCCGCTGCCCTGACTGCGGGAAGGGCTTCAAGCACAACTCCCACCTCATCAGGCACCGCCGCATCCACACCGGGGAGAGGCCCTACGAGTGTCCCCAGTGTGGGAAGAGCTTCACCCAGAGCTCTGCCTTGACCAGACACCAATGGAGGCACCGGTAAGGGAAGCCCTGCGAGTGCCCGAACTGCAGGAGGAGCTTCATGCACTGCTCCAGCTTCAACTCCCATGGGAGAGCCCACATTTTGGAAGAGCCCTGCTGATTCATGTTCCCTGTGATCCATGCTGGGAAGACACCTGTACCTTCTCCTGGCTCTGCCAATGACCTGATGTGGGATTGAAGAACATGAGGGTCTGGCCATGGCCCTGTCATTACATTCACTCCCACCTCAGGTCATTGTCAGGGGCAGGAAAAAGGTTCTCTCTCTCTCCCTGAGGAGAAGGGCGTCCTTTCTAGGTAGGAGGAAATATGTAGCCAAGAAGAGCCAGTCAGTGGTGATGTAGTTTTCCCTGTAAATAGTTTTCTTATCCCTTCTTTTATCAATAGTGTTACTGTTCCTGTTTGTTGCTTGTCTCATTGCTGTTCCCAGTAAATTGTTCTTATCCCAGTCTGGGATCTTTGCCTTTTGTGCTTTCCATGGGAGGCGGGAGGGCAGCGAGCGGCAGCGCGGTTTTAGCGGGAGCAGGAAATTGGGGAATCCCATTCCTGAACCCCGGCCCGTGGAAACCGAGCATCCCAGCTGGTGCCAGCCCTGGTGGCCACGGCAGCAGCCTTGGGAGCGGGTCCCTGGCTGGGGCTGTGGGAACCTCTTCACTCTGGTGCCCAGGGACAGGAGTGGAGGGAGCGGCTGCAGCTGAGTCGGGGCAGGCTCGGGTTGGATCTCAGGAAAAGGTTTTTGCCCAGAGGCTGCTGGGGCACTGCCCAGGCTGCCCAGGGAAGGGTCACAACTCCAGGGCTCTCTGAGCTCCAGCAGCGTTTGGACAGCGCTGCCAGGCCCAGGCTGGCATTGTTGGGGTGTCCTGGGCAGGGCCAGCAGTTGGACTCGAGGATCCTGATGGGTCCCTCCCAGCTCAGCCAATTCTGTGGCTCTGGGATCCCATGGCCCTGGGGATGGGACTGCCAATGGTTGCCATGGCAACGGGCTCTGGCTCCAGGCCTGAGCTGGTGTCCATGGCAACCACCCCTGGCATGGGGTCTCCATGGAGCTGCCCAGGGACTGCCCATAGCAACAGGGGCTGGTGATGGTTGCCATGGAAACTGACCATAGCAACAGGGGCTGGTGATGGTTGCCATGGAAACTGACCATAGCAACAGGGGCTGGTGATGGTTGCCATGGAAACTGACCACAGCAACAAGGAATCCTGGTGATTTGTGCCTCCTAAGGATCAGATTTTTTGACAGGCACTCAGAGGGGTTCTGTGGGGACTTTCTAAGTGTCTCCAGGCTGCCAAAGAGCCGGGATGTCACAGGCACTCACAGGGGTTCCTGTCTTGGGCAGAGTGAGAGCTTTAGGCGAAGTTTATTAGAGAAGCTCCTGTCGGGTCAGGAGGTACAGAAAGGATCCCCTATAGCCCCTATAGATCCCCAAATACCTCCAAGGACCTCCAGGCTTTCTAAACTCCTTTTGTGAGGGGAGCCTTGGAGCAGCAGGTTCCAATCTCTGTCCCTGACTTTTCAAGAGCTCGTATGTAAGCAATTATAAAGGTGGAATTAAACCTTTATAGAATTTGTGCCACAGGATTAAGCATGGCAAACCAGTGTTGGGGGTGGGGTTTTTCCTTTCTGTTCGTTCCTTATCATTGGCTGATGATTATCGGCTGATCCCTTTATTTGGGAGGAGGATGATGAGAGCCACTGCTCTTGGGAAATGCGGGCGCCCTGGACCTTGGTCCTGCAGGGAAGCCCGCTGCTGGCCGGTTGACAGGAGCCCAGATAGCAAAGAGGGTAAAACCACCAAAAGACGGGACGACACCCAGAGCACTGTTGTTCTCGAGGGTTTATTGCAGGTTAGATGAAGGCAGGGAAGGACAGGGAAGATGCAGGGAGACCACCTCTCGAGAGGGAACCTGAATCTGAGAGCCCCCACCTGTGGAGGGGTCAGGGATTATAACTGGGGGAGGAGAGGTGGGGTCAGGGTACATAGGGACCAATGGGATAGGGGCCCATGGGAGGAGTAAGGATGGGATAATCCAATGAGAGAAAGGGGAAGGAGTGGTTTCGGGGAGAGAACCAATCACAGAACGTAGAACTGAGAACTTTCCAGAACTGGGGATGGCATAACTGGTTGATAGGCATTTAACAGGGGAGGGTGCAACTAGTGATGAACATGGGAAAAGGCGGGAACCCTAGGACAATGCCTTTCTTTAGACTACTGCAGTTTCCCAGGGCATTCCTGGTACATCCCCCCCAGGACCGCCTCCCACAGGGAAAGGGAGTTTCCACTGCTGCTGCTGGAGCCCGGCCCAGAGCTGCTGCTTCTGTCATGGGATGAGCCTCTGCTCGTGAGAACAGCCCCTAAACTGGGACGTTATTAACACCTGCCCCACTAAAAGAGAGACCTATCCCCGTCTGCTCGGGTGCCCGGGATCCTGAGCTCGGCTCTCCCTGCCCTGCTGGGAGCCCCTCACCCCCTGCCTGCTGAGACATCCTGCCGGCCCAGCTTGCTGCTTTCCCAGAGTCCTGCTGGGGCCCCGGAGCCGGCTGCCCCCAGGGTTTGTGAAGCGGAGCCTTCTTCCAGCCCTTCCCGCCTTGGGACAAAGCCGCCATGGCCGCGCGCTCCCCGAGCCCGCGCCGGAGCGCCCCCTGCAGCCGCGCGGGGATCACCGCACCTGCCCTGCCCCCCGGGAGCCACCAGCGCCCCTGCCGGCCGTGCCCGGAGCTGCACCGCAGGGAAAGTGCCGCGGCCGAAAGGCTGCACTGGGCTCCTGTTCTGTTTGCTGCCAGCGCCGGAGGTGCTGCTGTTTGTTTGCTTTATTGTACACACTAGTGAAGAACTGTTATTGCTATTCCCACATCTTTGCCTGAGAGCCCCTTGATTTCACGATTCTAATAATTTGGAGGGAGGGGTTTACATTCTCCATTCCACAGGAGGCTTTTTTCTGCCTTCCCTAGCAGACACCTGTCTTGTAAACCAAGACCAACTTTGGCACCCAATTTGCAGCCCAAAGGCATTGAGAGAAAAGTGTGAAATGAGAATAACAATTCTTGAGTAACATAATTTTTTTTTTTTTTTTTGGTGTACTGGATATAGAAACCTTGTTAGGTGTCACCATGTGGTCTGGCTTACCCTGGTTTGGGTGGCACATGGTTGTGGCTACATTTTTCCCATCCTAGAACTATGGCTACTGTGGCTGCTATCCAATTTGTTTGATGGGTTAATGTGGTGAGGAATTTATGGATTTTTAATTTCCTTTGGACGGTGGGCACATGGATTTGAGGTTCCCACACCATAACTGTATGTGTTTGGAATTACTTTAATAAGGGCACCCACTGTGAAGAAATGACACCAGGGGAAATTTTCTCCCAACCCCTCAGCTCTTTCGGTGTAGAGTGGTTGGTGTTGCTGATATGCCTGTTAAGCCTATTCTATTTAGCATTCAGAGGTAAGGGAAGATTGACTTGGATAACTATCGTAGCAGGGCGTCCCCGGAGTGGTGATAATTAGCATTGACTCCATGATTCCAGAAGGCTGATCAATCGCTTTATTCTATTATACTATACTATACTACTAAGAAACACTCATCGCTCTTGCAGACAGTCCGATACAGACAGACCAGACTGGTTGATTGAAATCCAAACACCGTCACCATTGGCCAGTTAAGAAATCACCCTTTGGTACACAAATCTCCATAACACATTTTACATATGCACAACAACAGGTGCAGCAACTGAAGATAAGAATTGTTTCCCATTCTTTTCTCTGAGCTTTGTCACAGCTTCCCAGGAAAATCCTGGGAGAGCTCTCTCTCTGTTCAGAGGATATGTGATTACCACAGGTCAGTTGTGACAATGTGGGTCCAAGGACACCACGGTGACACTACGGAACCTCATGGAACCAAGGGGCCATTGTGACACTGTGCTGCCTCATGGAATCAAGGAGACCATTGTGAAACTCGGGGACTCCAAGGAGCCAAGGGTCCGTGGTGACCTTGTGGAGCCCGCAGTGTCACAGAGGAGCCGTTGTGACACAGCGAGGGCACAGGGAACCGAGGGGCCATTGTGACACATCAGGGCTTTGTGGAACCACAAAGCCATTGTGACATTGCAAGGCCTCATGGAAGCACGGGGCCATTGTGACACTGCAGAAGCAAGGGGGACATTGTGACACTCCAGGGCCTCATGGAACCAAGGAGACCATTGTGACACTGTGGGGTCCCACAAAACCAAGGGAACATGGAACAGGTCTGGCTGGCTGGGCCTCCTGGGGACAACCTGACAGGTCTGGCTGACCTTGGCATGTCGAGGGCTGCTTCTCACCTGCCCCTGAAGCACTGGGGCTCTGGGCTTTCCTTTCTATGGGAGAGAACTCTCCTTCTCCTCTAGCGACCCAGGGCCAAAACCGAGATTATTTCTCCAAATTTCCCTATATTTCAAGGTTTGTTCCCAGATGAAATCTGCCAGGAGAGACAGCTCTGGCTGCCTTGGCCACCCAGGGGCCACCACTCATCTGCCTTTCAAACACTGGGGCCATGTGCTTTTATATCTTATGGGAAAAAACATCCATCTCAACCAGGCACCCATGGCCAAAATTGGGCATCTGCCTCCAGAATTCCCTATATCCAAGGATAGCTCCCAGACAGAAGCTGCCAGGACTGACAAGTCTGCCTGGCCTTGGCTTCCTGACGGCTAGCACTCATGTGCCTCTGGAACACTGGGGCTCTGTGCTTTCCTCTTCCTGTCCAGGTGCCCATGGCCAAAATTGAGATTCCACCTCCAAAATTCCCTGTGTCCAAGGATAGCCCCGAGATGAAAGGTGCCAGGAGAGACAGGTTTGGCTGGCTTGGCCTAAGGGTGGCCACCTCTCATCTTCTTCCAGAACACTTGGATTTTGTGCTTTTCTTTCGTATAGGACAAAAACATCCATCCTGACCAGGTGCCAATGGCCAAAACTGGGATTCCACCTCTAAAACTCCATACAGCCAAGGATTGCTCCCCATTAAAAGCAGCCAGGACAGACAGGTCTGGCTGCCCTTGGCCTCTTGGGGGCTGCCTCTCACCTGCCACTGGGGCTTGATGCTTTCCTTCCTATGGATACTGTCCTTCTTCTCAAGAGGATCATTGTGGTCAAAACTGAGATTCCTCCTCCCATAATCCATATATCCAAGGATTCCTCCATGACAAAAGCTGCCAGGACAAACAGGTCTGGCTGGCTCAGCCTCCCAAGAACCCCATCTCTCATCTTTTACTTTTGAAACACTTGGTTTCAGTGCTTTCCTTGCTATGGAAAAGAACCATCCTTCTTATCCACACAGAAATAGCTGAAATAGGGGTTCCACCTCCCAAATTCCCTACATCCAAGGGTTGCTTTCAGACAAAAGCTACCAGGACAGAGAGGTCTGGCTGGCCTAGGCCTCTGGTGGCCACCCTTCATCTGCCCCTCAAACACCAGTGTTCTGTGCTTTCCTTCCTTGGAAAAGAACCATCCTTCTTCTCTGGGTGCCCTTGTCTGAAATTGGGATTCCACCTCTAAAATTCCCTATATGCAAGGGTTGCTCCCAGCCAAAATCTGCCAGTACCGTCAAATCTGGCTGGCCTTGGCCTCTGGTGGCTGCCCCTGCCACACTGGGGCTCGGTTCTTTCCTTCCCATGGAGATCCCTGTGACACTCTGGGGACCTCATGGAACCAAGGGGATCATTGTGGCACCCCTGGAGCCCATGGAACCAAGGGGCCATGGTGACACAGCGGGGCTTCATGAACCCAGAGACCATAATGACTCTGTGGGGCTGATGGAACCTTCAGGGCCTCGTGTCACCAAGGGGGCATTGTGACACCTCAGGGCCTCCTGGAAGCAAGGGACCATTGGGACACCGTGGGGCCCCATGGAACCGAGGGAACATGGAACAGGTCTGGCTGGCTTGGCCTCCCAGGGGCCACCTGACAGGTCTGGCTGATGTTGGAATGCCAAGGGCTGCCTCTCATCAGCTCCTGGAGCACTGGGGCTCCATGCTTTCCTTGCTATGTGAAACAACTATCTGGAGTAGAAGCCATCGGCCCCGGCCGTGCTGCTGCTCTGCTCTGGCCTGGCTGCTGAGATCCTGGCCCTGCCCCCAGCGCCGCCCAGCCTGACACAGCCCCAGCGCAGCCGCTGCACAAACCTCCATGGGAAAACAGCTCCGGCCGCAAGGACCCAGCCCGGCCGGGCTCACGCAACCATCTGCAGGCCCCGCCTCAGATATTGACTCTTCCCGTGCTTCCATCCTCCCTCCAGGGAGAGAAAAGGACAAAGTGCAGGCACACAGAGGAGCAACGTGAAGACACCGAGGTCAGTGAAGAGGAAGTTGAGTCTCAGATGGGAGGGATGAGGAGATGCCTTGATCTTGGGGCTGAAATCCTCTGGTAAAACTATGGAGAAGGATGGAATTGATACATCAGACTCTCTTTTTCCCTATAACTCATTAAAAGGACGGGGAGATGACTTGCTCAGCAAAGGCCTCCATGCTTAAGTAAGCAAATGTTGCAGTAGCTGTGATCCCATGAGAAGTTTGAACAGAGAAAGAGAGCAGAGTGATGAGACCCTGTGCCCTCAGGGAGAGAAGAAGACCTCTCTTCCCAGAGATGAAAATGATTTCAGAAATAGATGAAGATAACCTTTGCTCTTAAACAGCTCATCTGTAACCTAATACCCCATAAGTTGACATGGCCCATAAACAAAACTGTGGGAAGCGCTGTGAAAAAATGGGATGGACTTCACTATTACAGGTTTTCAAGTGGCTGCTATTTGTGGAAATTGAGAGCCACAAGAGCACTGTTTTCTTGTGGAGAAGTCTCCATAACATTCAAAAGAGGAACTTCTCTCCCTAAGTGTAGTGAAGGAAGACAATTCTAGAGGTGGTAAACTGACTGAAAATTTTAGGTTTTGTTTCTTTTCTGAAAGTATTCTTCTGATTCTTATTACTCTTTCCTTTAGTTACTGTTAATAAATTTTTCTTTATACCCTTTTAAAGTTTTGAGCCTACTTTACTTTTCTCCTAATCCTATCTTAGTGCTGGAAATCAGTAAGTATATTCTAGTGAGTGCACTGGTAATTAGCCAGAACTGAACCCACCACACTAATTGATGCATTGGCCAAGAAATCTCAAATTGGCGAACCAAAATCACTACAGAAAAATTCCTGACGAACTGCCCCAGACCAGAGGGAAATCAAGGCAGAGCCATGGTTTGTCAGGACTTGCTTGATCCTAATGAGCCCCGTGGTGCATTTGGAGCTGAGCCCTGGAACCTCAGGGCCTGAGAGGAGATTGCACAAACCTTTCCAGGAGTCAAAGGCAGAGGAAAAACCCAAAGTGTCTCAAAGCATTAATGGGTGCCACAGAGGTCCATCCCCAACACAGGCTCCTCATGGACTTCTTGGAGGGGAGAACTGGAGGCCAGGTTGGCACAAAAACCTGTCAGAGACTCAAAATGGCACAAAAACCTCACAGTGTGGAAAGAAGAATCCAAAGAACTTTAAAAACTTTGAGTATCTCAAAGTATTAATGAGCCCCACTGAGTGTCAGTACAAAGCTCTCAAGGGACTCGTTAAAGCAGATAATTGGGGCCATGATTGCACAAACCTCTCACAGAGTCTGGATCCAAAGGGAAACACCAAGTACCTTAAAATAACTGATTACCTTGAAGCATTAATGAGCCCCACTGAGTGTTGTTCCTGACCAAGCCTCTCCAGGGACTAATTACAGCAGATAATTGGAGGCCATGATTGCAGAAAGCTCTCAGAAACTGCAAGGCAAAAGCCAAAGCCAAAGTCCTTTGAAAAACCTGCAGTGCCTGGGAGCATTGTGGAGCCCCCAGGGCCATTCCTGAGCAAGGCTCCCCAGGGACTCCTTCCAGCAGATCCTTGAGGCCACTGGGATGTGGGCTAGGGGGGGATGCTGAGGGCAGGACAAGGGGCTGACAGTGGCCAGCCTGGCTGGGGCTGTGCCAGGAGGCCCCAGGGCCTCAGGACAAGGTGTCTCCTGACAGCCCTTGGTGGCACAGACCCTGCTGTGCCCCAGGCCACCAAGACTTGGCTTCTCTTTGTCCCCACCTGTCATCAGTGCCTCCAGTTCTCTGCTCTGCCGGGGGCCTGGGGACACTTTCTCAGTCCTGTCCCTCACTGGGACCCATTAGAAGTCAAAGAAACTTTGGAGTTGGATTCTGACTTGGAGTTCTGGAGAGGTTTTTGCAGCTGCCTCTCAGGGCCTGATGTTCAGGGCCTGAGCACAAAGCCCCAGAGGCTCATTCAAGTCCTTGTGCTGTGTCTGTGCTGCTGAGCTGGGCCGGGCTCCTGGCACAGAGGGTGATGCTGGTAAGCAAGCAGAGCTTCAAAAGCACATTTCTCTGGATGAGCAGCTCTTCTCCCAGCCCAGCAGGGCTGGGGCACTGCCTGCAGCCAGCGTGGGCACAGCCCAGAGGCACAGAGAGCTTCAATCAGTCAGGGCTGGGAAGGTGCTGAGAAGTGCCTGGGGCAGAATCACTGCCAGCCCTTGGCACAGGAACCTCTGGCTGCAGGACAATGCAGCTGCAGCTCCTGCAGTGATCTCCTCAAGCTGGAACATGCCAATGCCCACAGCCCCTGTGAGTACATTCTCTGATGGTCTCTTGTGCAGAGCAGCCAGGGGTGCCCAGGGCTGTCCTGCAGAGCAGGGTCCTGCAGCCCAGGGCGCTGTGCTGGGCCAGGGACTCTGCTGCCTGCCAGGGACAGCTCTCAGCCGGCCCGGGGAGCTGCTGCCAGCGCTGGCCAGAAGCTGTGGGGGGAAGGAGCCACCCTGAGCAGGGCAGGTGCTGCTGCTGAGAGCTGCTGGCTGGGGCAGGGCTGCTCCCAGCTCCAGACCAGCCTGGGCACAGCTCCGGAGGACACTTCCCAAAGAAGGCAAGCCTGGGATTCCTGTATAGATCAGGAGCTTTCCTGAGACTCTTTTCCATTTCCTGCTTGGAGAAGGATGGGAATATTGGGGTGGTGACAAAAAGATTTTTGCTTTTGATACATTTTTATATATTCATAGCTCTATAAATTACTATTATATAATTATAAAACTATAATCCTTAGTGTATGCTATTAAACTCTTAATTAACTCTATTAAACTACTGTTATATTCTTCGATCACTGTAATCCTTTATTAACTCTAGTACATTTCCTAACCTTTCTCTTAGATTTTAGAACAATAACCTGTCTAAATACATTCCTGAAATACCGCATTATCTTATTATCTGGGAGAGGACCTACAAGAAGAACATTTTGGTTTTTGACCAGAATGTGAGCAGTCATAACAAAAAGTGGGGCAAAGTAACCATTCGACCTACACCAATGGGGTGAGCCGGGGTATGTAACTGGGACAACGAATCTCCTATTGGATGTTCCTGTTAAATATCCCAATTAATCAACCTTTATAAATTGTTGAAATCAGGAGCCGATTGTGCCTCATCCCCACTGGGACACCTGGAAGCTTCCAATAAAGGTCTGGTTTTTACTTTACTGTTCTAACACTGCTGCAAGGGTTTGGTTTTTTTTTGGGGTTTTTTTTGGGTTTTTTTTTTTTCTCTTTTGATCATAGACAACATGGGGATGAGAGAAGCAGAACAGGAATTGTAATCCCAGAATGACAGAACATTCTGAGTTGAAAGGGACACACAGGATCATCAAAGGAATGTTTGAACATTTACAGAGACTCCAGAACTGTGACTTTGGGTGGTCAGTCTCTCTGCTGGCAGCCTCCCAAAGGGCCTTCAGCCACTGCTCAGCCCTGGACAGCAGCAGCATCACCTTGGCAGGGCCCAGCAGGGCTCTCCTGAGCTGCCCTTGCCCAGCTGCACACAGACCCTGCCCCAGCCAGGGCCCTGCACACAGGCAGGTTTCTGTAGGGCCGGGCCGAGGGCACACGGGGTGGGATGGGCTCTGTGAGCGCTGGCAGGGACAAGGCACCTCTCAGGAGGGAATGTCCAGGCCCAGGGAGATGCTCGGGGAAGGAGAGGGGGCTGAGCAGAGCAGTGCTGGGGGAACAAGCCCATCCAGCCCCTCACCTGCCCTCAGCCACAGGGAATCCTTTGCCTCTCCCATCTCTCAGTGGCAAACTCTGAGTGCAGCAGGAATGCTGGGGATTTCTGGCCTCAGAGAGGCAGCAATGGTGTTTGGGTAGGAAAACAATTCCTGAAACCAGCTCCTGCCATCCTTTAGACCTGGAAGTGCAGATGCTATCAACACTTTCTGCATTAGAAGTGATTCCCCTGACAAATTCTCAATACCCAGCCTTGTCCCTCTGCCACATGGCCACAAACCCAGGGCAGCAGGGCAGGGATGGCTCCTCAAGAGCCCCCACGCACAGCCCTGGCTGCTCCTGGCACACTCAGCCAGCACAGCTGCAGCTCAGGCAGGGACCTGGGTGAAGGTTTGCCCAGAGCAGGAAGAAGGGTGGGTGAGTCCCAGCAGGACAGGCTACAGGGAATGGCCCAGGTTTGGCTCCAAGCAGCCTCTCCTGACTTGTCACTGTCCTTTCTTCATGAACAGATGCCCATGTGCAGCCACAGCCAATGTCCAACAGCAGCTCCATCAGCCACTTCCTCCTGCTGGCACTGGCAGAGACGCGGCAGCTGCAGCTCCTGCACTTCTGCCTCTTGCTGGGCATCTCCCTGGCTGCCCTCCTGGGCAACGGCCTCATCATCAGCGCCGTAGCCTGCGGCCACCACCTGCACACACCCATGTTCTTCTTCCTGCTCAACCTGGCCCTCAGCGACCTGGGCTCCATCTGCACCACTGTCCCTAAAGCCATGCACAATTCCCTCTGGGGCACCAGCACCATCTCCTACAAAGCATGTGCTGCTCAGCTCTTTTTCTTTCTGTTCTTCATCTCAGCAGAGTATTTCCTGCTGACCATCATGTGCTACGACCGCTACGTGTCCATCTGCAAACCCCTGCACTACGGGACCCTCCTGGGCAGCAGAGCTTGTGCCCACATGGCAGCAGCTGCCTGGGCCAGCGCCTTTCTCAATGCTCTCATGCACACGGCCAATACATTTTCCCTGCCCCTGTGTCATGGCAATGCCCTGGGCCAGTTTTTCTGTGAAATCCCACAGATCCTCAAGCTCTCCTGCTCCAAATCCTACCTCAGGGAACTTGGGCTCCTTGCTCTTAGCATATGTTTAGGATTTGGATGCTTTGTTTTCATTGTTTTCTCCTATGTGCAGATCTTCAGGGCTGTGCTGAGGATCCCCTCTGAGCAGGGACGGCACAAAGCCTTTTCCACCTGCCTCCCTCACCTGGCTGTGGTCTCTCTGTTTGTCAGCACTGTAGAGTTTGCTCACCTGAAGCCCCCCTCGATGTCCTCCCCACCCCTGGATCTGGCCCTGTCAGTTCTGTACTTGGTGGTGCCTCCAGCCCTGAACCCCCTCATCTACAGCCTGAGGAACCAGGAGCTCAAGGCTGCAGTTTGGACACTGATGACTGGATGCTTTCGGAAATGTTAAACCGCAGGCCAATTTCTGCCAATCACTTGCAATAAAAGTCCTCTTTCACAAATCTTGTTGGTTTCATATTGGAGCTTCTTTTTCTTAGTTTTGATTTTAAATAATTAGATGAATAAAGAAATGTCGCTCCTTGTGCCATTTTTCATTCTGTTTCCCTCCACCTTCCCTGTGCCCCCAGACTGTGTCAGTGAGGGGCTGCGCTCTTGGTGGCTTTCAAGGAACTCAAGGATCTCCCAGCAGATTTTTCTGCAAAGATGCCCTTTTGTTGCCTCCTCTGGAGCTGCAGCAGCAATGTCTGTGTGCAGAGCTGGGGGCAGATCAGTGCTGGCACAGCAGCTGTGCCCAGCAGCAGCAGCAGCACTTGGTGTTGCCAGTGCTGCTCCCGTGGCCCTGCCCCGCTGCCCTGGTGGCCCTGGTGTTGCTGCAGGGCCTGAGTGCTCTCGGGGCTGGGCACAGTCCTGGGGGTGGCAGTGCCGGGGCTGCAGCAGGGACAGGCCATGGGCACTGCTGGGGCAGCGCTGACGCCTCAGGCCAGGGCCTGGGGGCTCCAGGCTCCTTGCCCAGGCTCTCTCAAGAACACGGCCAGGCCAATGCTCAGCACAGAAAACCCCCGTCAGCAGCCCCAGGCTGGCCGTGGGCAGGCTGGGGGCAAACAGCACGGCTGGTGCTCTGCAAGGGCCCTGGGGGAGATGGGAAGGAGCAGCAGAGCAGGGGCTGATCCATCCCCAGTGCGCTGCACAGCCCAGGGCAGCGTCCCAGAGCGTCCTCATGGAGCTGCCAACAACATCCCCCCTCTGCAGCCCTGGCCTCTCCCCCAGCTCACACAGGTGCCGCATCCTTGCAGGCACAGACACGGCAGCGCTGGCTCAGGAGCCCCTGTTTGCATTGCACACAGCAGGCGGGAGCACCCCAGTGCTGGTGCTGTGGGGACATGAACCTGAGGCAGCACAAATGCCATCAGCCCCTGGGGCCAGGAAGGGCTGGGGGACGCCAGGGAAACCACTCAGCTTTGTCCTGGCCTCTGCACTCAGCCAGAAAGTTTGTTCCCATCAGCTGGGACTTTCCTGTCCCACTGCAGACGCTCTTGCTCAGAGCCAGGGCTGCCTGGCAGCCACCCCCAAACTGCCCTGAGCATTTCCTCTGCTTCGCCTTTGCTTTCTTACTCTTCCTGCTACAAATTTCTTCCTCTTGCCAAGCCTTGTTCCCTGCCCTGCACACAGCCCATCCCTGTTTGCCCTTTCCTCTCTGGCCCCACTCCCCATTGCAGTTCCTGCCTTGGCACCATGGGAACGGCCCTTGGGGAGCAGGATCATCCCACAAGTGCTGCAGGAATTGTCTGCAGGCTCCTGCAGTGCCTCGTGCTGCTCCCTTGCCAGAGGCAGCCCAGGCCAGGGGGGCACATCTGGGCTGCTGTGTCTGCCTGTGGGGCTCCCTGTTCTGGGCAAGGAGGAGGAGCTGCAGAGGCTCTGCAGGACTGACAGGATGGGCTTTGGGGCTGTGAGGAGAAGCTGAGGGACCTGGGCTGCTGCAGCTTCTGAAGAGGAGGCCCAGGGCTCCTCCTGCAACTGCTCCAAGGGTGGTTTCAGAGAATCCCAGAATCAGCAAGGCTGGAAAAGACCTTGGAGATCATCAAGTCCAACCTGTGCCTTGACACCGCCTTGTCTCCCCTGAGCCTCCTCTTCTCCAGGATCAACAACCCCAGATCCCTCAGCCGCTCCTCACAGGACTTGTTCTCCAAACCCCTCACCAGCCTTGTTGACCTTCTCTGGACACGCTCCAGCCCCTCCATGTCCTTCCTAAATTGGGTAGCCCAGAACTGGACACAGCACTGGAGGTGCTGCCCAACCAGTGCCCAGCACAGGGGAAGAATCACTGCCCTGCTCCTGCTGGCCACACCATTCCTGATCCAGGCCAGGAGCCATTGGCCTTCTTGGCCACCAGGGCACACGGCTGGCTCATGTCCAGCCTGCTGTCCATCAGTCCCTGCAGGTCCCTTTCTGCCTGGCTGCTCTCCAGCCCCTCTGTCCCCAGCCTGGAGCGCTGCAGGGGTTGTTGTGGCCAAAGTGCAGGACCCGGCACTTGGACTTGTTAAACCTCACCTTGTTGGATTTGGGCCCTGGATCCAGCCTGTCCAGGGCCCTGTGCTGAGCCCTCCTACCCTCCAGCAGATCAACACTCCCAGACAACTTGGTGTCACCACGGTTCCATGAGGCCCCAGAGTGTCCCAATGGTCTCCATGATTCCATGAGGCCTCCCAGTGTCACAATGTCCCTTCGGTTCCATGGGACCCCTTGGTGTCACAAATCCCTTGGATCCTTGGGCCCTGCAGTGTCACAATGTCACCGTGGTCCCCCAATGCCCTGCAGTGTCACAGTGGATCCTTGGTTCCATGAGGTCTGGCAGGGCAGCAATGCTCTCCTTGGTTCCTGTTGTCTCCCATGCCCCCACTGTCAGGCTATAGAAGGACACCTGGCCGATGAAGGGGAGTTGGAGTCTGTACCTACTCGAGGAGGGAGGTAATAATAAAAATTCCTCCCAACCCCCCCTCCCAAGCCAGGTGCCACTTCAGATTAGGTATGATCCCCTGGATCTGGAGAGTCAGCCAGATTGTTTAGAAGAAAATTATCTGTCCAGTGAGCTTCCCAGTTATGATTCATCTGTGAGACAGATCACCACCTCTGACATCAAAAAGG
This sequence comes from Vidua macroura, assembly GCF_024509145.1. Taxonomy (NCBI): domain Eukaryota; kingdom Metazoa; phylum Chordata; class Aves; order Passeriformes; family Viduidae; genus Vidua; species Vidua macroura. The sequence goes on along the minus strand of NC_071600.1, from coordinate 2,002,703 downwards.
AAAGAAGGGTAATCGTGGTGGGTGACTCCCTTCTGAGGGGAACAGAGGGCCCCATATGTCGACCAGACCCACCCCACAGAGAGGTCTGCTGTCTCCCTGGGGCCCGGGTACGGGATATCACTGAGACACTGCCTGGGCTGATTCAGCCCTCTGATTATTACCCACTGCTGATACTCCAGGCTGGCAGTGATGAGATTGAAAAGAGGAGTGTCAGGGCAATTAAAAGGGACTTTAGGGCATTGGGTCAGGTGGTTATTAGGACAGGGGCACAGGCAGTCTTTTCCTCAGTCCCTTTGGAGTCTGAGAAAAACGGTGAAAGCAATAGGAGACCTCACATTATCAACGAGTGGCTCAAAGGTTGGTGTCATCAGCAGAATTTCAGATTCTTTAATCATGGGGCAACTTTTACAGCAACTGGCCTGATTGGACCAGACGGGCTCCATCTTTCTGTGAAGGGCAGAAGAATTTTAGCTCATGAAGTGGCAGAACTTGTTGAGAGAGCTTTAAACTAGGTCTGAAGGGGGAGGGAGATGCATCTGGGCTGTCTGGAAGCAGGCCCAAGGGTGGTAAGCCTGAGTTAGGGGGGAAATCAGCAGCCCAGCTGAGGTGCATGTACACCAATGCACACAGCATGAGTAACAAACAAGAAGAGCTGGAGGCCATGATCCAACAGCAGAGCTATGATGTTATTGCCATCACAGAAACATGGTGGGATGACTCACATGGCCGGAGTGCTGCACTGGATGGCTGCAAGCTCTTCAGGGGAGATGGGAAAGGGAGAAGAGGTGGAGGGGTGCCCCTTTATATTAGGGAGGGTTTTGGCACCATAGGTATTGAAATGTATGAAGATGAAGTTGAATGTCTACGGGTGAGAATTAAGGGGAAGGCCAACAAGGCTGACATCCTACTGAGAGTCTGTTATCGTTCACCCAACCAGGAAGAAGAGGTGGACAACTCATTCTATAAGCAGCTAGAGAATGTTTCTGGATCATCTCCATTTCTCAGTGCAAAATTTCTCAGTGAGAAATGTCTCCATTTCTCAGGGCGACCTGAGAAGGGAGGGGGGAATGCACCAGCACAGGGCCCATGGACCCATGGAGACACTGAGGGGACTCGTGGGATCATGGAGACCATTGGGACACTATGAGGCCCCATGGAATAAGCAAAGCATTGGGACACTGTGAGGCCTCATGGAACCAGTGAGACCATTGTGACCCTGGGGGTCCCCATGGAACCAAGAGGACCATTGTGACACTGTGGGGCCGTGTGGGACCAAGAGGCCTTTGTGACCCTGCAGGGCTGCATGGAACCAAAGGCCCATTGTGACATTGCGGGGCCTCGTGTCATCAGTGGTCCATTGTGACACTGTAGAGCCAAAGGAGACCATTGTGACACCGCAAACCACCAGGGTCCAAAGGTCCATTGTGACATGGTGGGCCTCATGGAACAGAGGAATCACGTGACACTGTGGGGCCTGGGGAACCACAGAGACCATTGGGACACTGTGGGGGGCCCATGGAGCCAAGGGAACATGGAACAGGTCTGGATGGTTTGGCCTCCCAGGGGCCACCTGACTGGTCCAGCTGACCTTGGCATGCTGAGGGGCTCTTCTCATCTGTTATTGAAACACTGGGGCTCTGGGATTTTCTTCCTATGGAAAAGAACTGCCCTTCTCCTCCAGGCACCCTTGGCCAAAATTGGGATTTCTCCTCCAAATTTCTTTATGTCCCGGCATTGTTCCCATGGGAATATTGCCAGGACAGGTCTGTCTGGCAATGGTTTCATGAAGGTCACTTTCCATCTGTCCCTAAAACATTTGGGGTCTGTGCTTTTCTTTTTTATGGGAAAGAACTGTCCTGCTTCTCAAGGTGCCCATGGCCAAGACTGGTTTCCACCTCCAACATTCCCAATCTCCAAAGACTGCTCCCAGACAAAATCTGCCATTCCTGACAAGTCTGGCTGGCCTTGGCCTAGTGAGGCTCTCACCTGCCTTCCAAACACTGGGGCTCTGGGCTTTCCTTCCTATGGAAAAGAACCATCCTTCTCATCAAGGAGCCCATGGCCAGAATTGGGATTTTACCTCCAACATTGCTTGTTGTGACAGACTGGAGATTGTTGGCTGGAAACATTTCCTGTGTGGGGGAGGAAGGGGCAGGTCCAGCCTTGCCCTGCCCTGGAACCCCAGCCCTGCCCTGCCCTGGAACCCCAATCCCCCCAGAGCCTCTATCCCAGCCCAGCAGTGGCTGCCAGTCCCTGGCACAGCACAGGCAATGCTCCACAGCCACCTCTGGAGCCCCAGCCCAGCTCCTGAGTGACCAAATGACCCCAAGTCCCACCTGGGGGAAGGGCCCAGGAACAACAAGGGGTATTTAAGGCTGACCACAAGGCAAGCACACATCTTGACCCTACCTCCTCTTGGAATTTCCTCCTGAACACTGCTGGAATCTAGGAGTTGGTAGCTCTGTGTGTGCTTCTCTAGATCTTATTTTTCTCTCTTTCTGTGTCTACTTCTACTTCTGTCCTCTTGCAAATGTTGATTAACTTAAAATTGAACAGGCTTAGAGTTTGTAAAGTTGAATGGGCAAAGTTAATGCTTTGAGAAGTGCTTTTTGTTTATTGAATGTCCTATTAAACCTTTTCCCAAAGTTTCCCTGATTTTCAAAGTTCCCAGTAAAGGCTGTTTTGTTTTGAGCTCCTGAGAATCTCTTGCTGGTATTGCTCCAGTGCATCCAACTTAGAGGACACAGATAATTGTAATTAAATGTCTCCTTGAGAGAATTGTCTGGGGGATGGGAGTCAGGGCTTGTGTGTCCTGCTTGGCACAGCCCAGGCAGGGCTTTCACAGCCCCATCCCACACTCCATTTCCCAGCTGGAGCCGCTGCTGCCTCTGAGTTCTGCTGCCCCAGCCCCAGGGACGCTCTCCTTGTCTGCCCATTCCCCCACGGTCTCTGGGCAGGGATGGCCTCAGTGGGGGCTGCTGACATCCTCAGCACCTTGGAGGCTGCTGCTGAATTTTACTGCTCCAGAGGCTTCTTCAGCCTTCAGCTCTTCAGTTCAGGAATTCAGTGCCCCAGGGCTCATTAACATTCAGAACACCTTAAAAAGCCAAACCTCTGGGAATAATTTAAGTTTTCAAATCTTTTGTGGTTAATTAGACAGATTTAGAAGCCTATTCAAAGTGAGCACATTATATTTAAAAGGACAGTGAGAAAGATTTTTTAAGTCCTGTATAGTTTTTTTTTTTACTGTTAATAGATTGATAACTGCAATCGCCAATTGACTCTAAATCCAAGTACCTCCTCACGCAGTTGGAATAGATATGAAAATCAATACACTTTATGGCTGACAATCAATCAGACTCTGTCCCTACCTGCACCCCACCATTTCCCCCATCCAAGCCCTGGCACTCAGAGCAGTCTTGTGCAAATCTGAGCTCCCTCCAGCCCAGGCTGCACCTGCAGCTTTCAGCTCCTTGGCTCCAACTCCCACCTGCTTTCCTTGGAGAAGGAGCTGCCCGAGACACAGAGGGATGTTCATTTCTTGTCAGCCAACAAAGCCAAGGGAAGGCACAGCTCCATCCAATGCAAAAGTCATTCCTCTGCTGGCTATTAAATCCACTTTGCACAGCAGACAGTCTCAGAGCAATGGAAAACACCTTCTGTGCCCAGCACAGATCCCAAGGTGCCCCCAAACCCTCCCTGCCCCGATTCTGCCCAGATTTGCTCTTTGCACACACGAGTCACAGGCTGAAGTCAGGAGCTCCCTCCATGGCCAGAGGGAGGAAAGGAGGGAAAGTGGATGAAGAGCTCTCCTGTGCAGCGCCAAAGTCCAAGTGCCCCTGCAGTGGGAACCACAACTCATCAGGTTTGTGTCCTTTGGGCTCAGGGCCTGGTGACACTCAGAGGCACAGAAAGGTTTCTTGCCAACAAACACAAGTTGAACATTTGAACAGTTTAATAACCATCACAGCTCTTCCCTCAGCTCTCTGGGATGTCCCAGCAGCATCTGACATGTCCCCCATCCCCAAGGGATTTCTGTACAGGAACAGTTTTAGACAAGGACCTAAGAAAACTCATTTCTGTGATAGATATAAACAGAATAAAATATAATTCATATTTATTTGAACTTCAGAAAGATTGGGCCACTCCCTGACTTTCAAAGCATGGAACCAGTCCGCTTAGGGACACTTGAATGACCAGAAAGCATCTGGAGGAGGAAGTCTAGGTGCAACAGGAAATATATAGATCCACCTGGTCTAAATGAAGAGATGTCCTTAGACACGGCCATTTAAAAAGGAGAGCTGAAAACACCTGAAGGAAGAGGGAGAGGAAATAATAAACAGAATACTGATGACACAAGCAGACAGGAAGATCAGTATTTCTTCTCATGCCATCAGTACAATTCCAGGAAATTCCTGTTGCTGGATGAAAAACTTTGTCATTTCTTAAAAGTACTCAAGTGACCCAGGTAATAGAAATGTGCCAGTATATTAATAAAATAAGAGATATTAACATCTGTGCCCCTTTCCAGGCAGACATCAGCTGTGTGCCCATGAACAGGCAGTGCCACTTGTGCCCCGAGGTGCCCAGCTGGGACTGGATCTCTCAGAGAGGAGCTGAGGGAGAGCAGAGCACCTTGCAAGCTGCAGGTCCCTGCCAGCCCCGCAGGGCTCCTGTGCCATCAACATCTGCTCTGCTCCAGGCTGAAACAGGGCCCAGCACGGTGCCGGGATCATCAGAGAGCTGAGGTGTGTGCTGGAATTCCATGGCCTCGCCATGGCGCAGCAGCCCTGCATTTCCCTGCTCCAGCCTTGGTCTCCAGCACAGCCATGGAGGCTCTTTGGGCTCCTGAGTGTTCCTGCAGCCCCCAAGGGCAGCTGAGCTCTGCCTTTGGCACAGTCAGCCCTGGCCAGCGCAGGCCACGCTCAGCAATTCCTTGTCTGTGCCCGGCCTTGCTGCCAGCCCCGGCAGCGGCTGCGTGGCCCCTTGGTGGCCCTGTGCTGGCCCAGCCATGGTGCCACAGCCCCTGTGCAGGCCCAGCCCAGGACAGGAGCATTGCGGCTGGGAACGGCCCCTGTGCCGTGGTGCCCACGGCAGCCTTGGGGCTCTGTGCCCCATGGCCTCCCTGCTGGGCAGCCTCTGCCAGCTCCTGCCCAGCCCCTGGCACCTGTGGGGCTGCACAGACAGCCCTGCCCCGGGCTCTGCCGGCCTCTGGGCCAGCAGAGAGGCCGGCCAGGGCTGGCCATGGCCGGGAACAGGCCCTGAGCCCCGCAGCAGGATGGAGCTGGGCCACAGCCAAACTCAGCCCAGGCCAAAGCTGGGCTCAGCAGCCAGGGCTGCCAAGGGCTGGGGACAGAGGCTGGCGCTGACAAATGTCCTGGGCCCCCTCCCTGCTGTGTCCATGCCCCCAGGGGCACAGAGCAGCCTCCTCTCTCGGGCACTTGCCTGTTTTCAATGCCTTGCACAGGCGCTGGCCCTGCCCCACAAGGCCTGGGCTGAGTCCTGCCCCTGCACGCTCAGCCAGGCTGAGATGGACACTGATGGTTTCTGGGCCAGGCTCTCGGAGCCCAGCCCAGCTCCCTGCAAGCTCTGCCAGCTGCCCTGAGCTCTGTGCAGCACCAAGGGCCTCTCCCCAGCACAGCCCAGCCGGCTCTGGCCCCACAGCTCTGCTCAGGCCAGGCTGCTCTGGCCACTGGCCCCACGGCCTCAGCCCCTGCCAAGGGCACAGCAGCAGCTGCAGCTCAGCCAGGACTCAGCCCCAGCCATGGGGGAAGGGGCTTGCCCAAGGCACAAGGAGGCTCCCTGGCTGCCCTGCTCCCCTCGGCCTCAGCTGCTGAGAGCTCTGCAGCCCCTGCTGCCATCCCATCTGCCCAGGCCAGCACAAGAGCCCCGGCCTTGGGGCCCTCCAGAGCTGCTCCTGCTCCAGGCCCAGGGCCCATCCCAGAGCTGGGGCAGCCACAAAGCTCTGCCCATTTCTGCTCATTGCTGCTCTGATGGGGATGGATCCTCAGCCCCTTGGAGGTTGCTGATGAATTTTCCTGCTCCAGAGGCCTCTTCTTTCTTGAGCTCTTCAGTTCAGGACTTCAGTGGGAAATGGTCATAAAGATTTATTTAAAACATCCAAACAAGAAAGCCTATTGGAATAATTTAGGTCTTCAATTCTTCTGTGGTTAATTAGACTGATTTCAGAAGTGTAGTCAAAGTGAATATACTATACAGAAAACAATGCAGAGAGAATTGTTCTTTTCCTGTTTATGGATTGATATCAGCAATGTCCAATTGATATTGACCCCCAGCACCTTCTAATGCTGTCTGAAGAGATATGAAAATCAAAACACTTCAAGGCTGACAATCAACAATACTTTGTCCCTACCCACTCCCCAGCATTTCCCTCATCCAAGCCCTGGTATTCAGAGCAGCTGAGGAATGGAGTCACATCCAGGGCTGTCCCCAGGGCTCAGGACTGGGGCCAGGTCAGTGAAATCTCTTTATTGCTGATCTGGACGAGGCCATCGAGGGCACCCTCAGGCAGTTCCAGGTGAGCCCAGGCTGGGTGGGAGTGTGGCTGTGCTGGAGGGCAGGAAGCTCTGCAGAGGGATCTGGACAGGCTGGAGCCATGGGCCCAGGACAATGGGATGAGGTTCACCAAGGCCAAGGGCCGGGTCCTGCCCTGGGCTCACAACCACCCCAAATCCCTGGCCGTGCCCTGCCCCTGATCCCCACAGCCTGTCCTGTTTCCTTCATCCCTGCATTGCCAGGGACTTTCTGGGACAAGGCAGCTCTGCTCTGGGGATGGAGGGAGCTCCAAGTGCCACCACTGGAGTGGGAACCACAACTCATCAGGTTTGTGTCCTTTGGGGGTCAGGAACTGGTGAGACTCAGAGGCACAGACAGTTTCTCTTCAGGGCCAACAGACCACAGTTGAACAGGACACAATTTAATAACAATCACGCTCTTCCCTGAGCTATGTGCAATGTCCCAGCAGCATTTCATGCGTCCAGCATCCAAAAGTGATTTCCATACTAGAATTAATTTAAGACAAACGTGGTTCTGTGACAGATATAAACACAATTAAGTTCTTGTATCAGGATGCTCGTCCTGCAGTGGGGGCAAAACAGCTCAAACAATTCCTGATTTACAAAGCAGCCAGTGGTGGATGGAGAAGGGAAGTCAGGCTGCTTTTGGGTTTTCTCCCACCAGGTGTCCCGGTGAAGAGCCTGGCTCTGTGTTCTCCATCCCCTCCTCGCTGGCATTGCCAGGCTGGGATGAGGAGCCCCTCAGCCTTCCCTGTTCTGGGCTGGACAAGCCCCGCTCCCTCAGCCTCTGCTCACAGCCCAAGGGCTCCAGCCCCACTTTGGAGGCCCTTCCCTAAGCCTGCTCCAGCTGCCAGACATCTTTCCTGCCCTGGGGAGCCCAACCCAGGCCACAGGGACCTGGATAATCCACGGCCTTGATGTCCTGGTCACACAGCCCTGGCCCCTTTTCCCCGTGTCAGGCTCTGGGGTGGATCCTGTGGAACATCCTTTGGTGGAGGCTGTGGCTCCAGGTGGGCCGGGGGGATAGCGGGGGACAGGGACCCCGCTGGGCATGAACAGCATTGGAGTTGTTGGGAGAAACTGTGAGGGGGAGCTGGGGCAGAGTGACCAACCCAGTGACCTCACACAGCCCTCCTGGGATGTCACACAGCCCCTCTGGGATGTCACAGCCTGCTCTGGGATGTCACAGCCCATTTTTTAATCTCACACAGATGGTGTTTGATGCCACAATCCATTCTGTGATGTCACAGAGCTGCCCTGTAATGTCACAGCAAAATTCTGTGATGTCACAGTATGCTCTGTGATGTCAGACCTCTGTCATCACAGCCAGCTCTGTGATGTCACAGACAGTCTATGATGCTGTAGCTGCACGATGACCTCACATAACCCACTCTGTGATGTCATAGCCCACTCTGTGACCTCATATTACCAGATGATAAATTGTCTTGAAGTTCACCAGCCTCAGTGTCCTGCCAGCTCAGCCAGGCCCACGGGAACATTGGGGTCCACGACCACCAGGGACCACCAGAGAGACCCCCAGGACAGAAGAACGCATGGGTAAAGGGGAGGGGAAATATGTTAATGATTTTGGGGAAATTATTATCAGATGTGTGTTTAGTCCAGGACAATCAATGAATATGTGTGCAAAACACAGAATATGAACAGAGAAGGGCTGGTGGCAGATGTGGGTTCAGAGGCTGCCTGGGGCACAGTGACCATGAAATAATCAAGTCTTCAATGTTCTGTGAAAGAAGGAGGGGCAGCAACAAAACTTCCACACTGGAATGAGGAAGGGCAGACTTTGGCCTATTTAGGATATTGATTTGGGGAGTACCCAATCAGGTACTGATTTAAGGGAAGCAGCCCTTAAAAACAAAGGGGTCCAGGGAGGATGGACACATTTCCAGAAGGTAATCGTAAGGGGGAAGGAGCAGCCTGTCCCAGTGTGGCAAAAGATGAGCTGGTGAGGAAAATGACTGTCCTGGCTGCCCATGGAGCTGTTGTGGGAACTCAGGGGAAAAAAGGATATGCAACTCAAAAAGTGTTTAAGGATGTCGTTAGGTTATGCAGAAGGAAAATTAGACAGGTGAAAGCTCATTTAGAACACAACATGGTGGCTTCTGTAAAAAAAAATGAAAATGTTTCTATAAAAAAAAATTAGCAAAAGGAGGGGGAAGGAGAACCTCTACTCTTTATTGGATGCAGTGGAGAATATAGAAACTAATAATAAGGAAAAGGCTTAGCAATTTAACACCTTGTTTGTCTCAATTTTCAATATTAGGACAGGTTGTCCTCATGACAAGAGTTCTCCTGAGCTGGCAGATGGGCACAGGGAGCAGAACAGCCCCCTGTAATCCAGGAGGGAGCAGCTGGTGACCTGCTGAGCCACTCAGATGCTCACAGGTGTATGGGATGGGATGGGATCCATCCTAGGGGGATGAGGGAGCTGGTGGATGAGCTCCCAAGCTGCTCTCCATCATTTCCCATCAGTCCTGGCTCAGCAGGGAGGTGCCAGAGCACTGGAGGTGCCAGTGTGAGCCCATCCCCAAGAAGGGCTGGAAGGAGGATCTGGGGAACTCCAGGCCTGTCAGCCTGACCTCGGTGCCCGGCAAGGTTCTGGAACAGATCACCTTGAGAGCCATCACAGGGCACCCACAGGATGGCCGAGGGATCAGAGCCAGCCAGCCTGGATTTAAGAGGGGCAGGTCCTGCCTGAGCAACCTGATCTCCTTTTATCACCAGGTGACCCAGCTGTGGATGTGGGAAAGGCTGTGGATGTGTCCATCTGCACTTCAGCAAAGCCTTTGACACTGTCTCTGACATCATTCCCTGGAAAAGCTGCAGCCCACGGCTTGGGCAGGTTCCCTCCTGGCTGGGAGATGGAAGAGCTGGCTGGAGGCTGGGCCCGAGAGTGGTGGGGATGGTGCTGCATCCAGCTGGTGTCCAGTCCCTGCTGCTGTCCCCCAGGGGTCTGTGCTGGGCCCAGTCCTGTTTCACATCTTCACTGATGATCTGGGCAAGGGGATCGAGCCCACCATCACCAAATTTGCAGATGACACCAAGCTGGGTGTGAGTGTGGATCTGCTGGAGGGTAGGAGGGCTCTGCACAGGGCCCTGGACAGGCTGGATCCAGGGCCCAAATCCAACAAGGTCAGGTTTAACAAGTCCAAGTGCCGGGTCCTGCACTTTGGCCACAACAAGCCCTGCAGAGCTCCAGGCTGGGGACAGAGGGGCTGGAGAGCAGCCAGGCAGAAAGGGACCTGCAGGGACTGATGGACAGCAGGCTGGACATGAGCCAGCAGTGTGCCCAGGTGGCCAAGAAGGCCAATGGCTCCTGGCCTGGATCAGGAATGGTGTGGCCAGCAGGAGCAGGGCAGTGATTCTTCCCCTGTGCTGGGCACTGGCTGGGCAGTGCCTCGAGTGCTGTGTCCAGCTCTGGGCCCCCCAATTTAGGAAGGACATGGAGGGGCTGGAGCGTGTCCAGACAAGGGCAACAAGGCTGGTGAGGTGTCTGGAGCACAAGTCCTGTGAGGAGCGGCTGAGGGAGCTGGGGTTGTTGATCCTGGAGAAGAGGAGGCTCAGGGGAGACAAGGCGGTGTCAGGGCACAGGTTGGACTTGATGATCTCCAAGGTCTTTTCCAACCTTGCTGATTCTGGGATCCTCACCACCCTTGGAGCAGTTGCAGGAGGAGCCCTGGGCCTCCTCTTCAGAAGCTGCAGCAGCCCAGGTCCCTCAGCTTCTCCTCACAGCCCCAAAGCCCATCCTGTCAGTCCTGCAGAGCCTCTGCAGCTCCTCCTCCTTGCCCAGAACAGGGAGCCCCACAGGCAGACACAGCAGCCCAGATGTGCCCACCTGGCAAGGGAGCAGCGTGAGGCCCTGCAGGAGCCTGCAGACAATTCCTGCAGCACCTGTGGGATGATCCTGCTCCCCAAAGGATGTTCCAATGCTGCCAAGTCAGGAACTGCAATGGGGAGTGGGGCCAGAGAGGAAAGGGCAAACAGGGATGGGCTGTGTGCAGGGGAGGGAACAGGGCTGGGCAACAGGAAGAAATCGGGACCAGGGAAGAGTAAAGAAAGCAGGGGTGAAGCAAAGGAAATGCTCAGGGCAATTTGGGGGTGGCTGCCAGGCAGCCCTGGCTCTGAGCAACAGCATCTGCAGTGGGACAGGAAAGTCCCAGCTGATAGGAACAAACTTTCTGGCTGAGTGCAGAGGCCAGGACAAAGCTGAGTGGTTTCCCTGGCGTCCCCCAGCCCTTCCTGTCCCCAGGGGCTGATGGCATTTGTGCTGCCTCAGGTTCATGTCCCCACAGCACCAGCACGGGGGTGCTCCCGCCTGCTGTGTGCAATGCAAACAGGGGCTCCTGAGCCAGCGCTGCCGTGTCTGTGCCTGCAAGGATGCGGCACCTGTGTGAGCTGGGGGAGAGGCCAGGGCTGCAGAGGGGGGATGTTGTTGGCAGCTCCATGAGGACGCTCTGGGACGCTGCCCTGGGCTGTGCAGCACACTGGGGATGGATCAGCCCCTGCTCTGCTGCTCCTTCCCGTCTCCCCCAGGGCCCTGGCAGAGCACCAGCCGTGCTGTTTGCCCCCAGCCTGCCCACGGCCAGCCTGGGGCTGCTGACGGGGGTTTTCTGTGCTGAGCATTGGCCTGGCCGTGTTCTTGAGAGAGCCTGGGCAAGGAGCCTGGAGCCCCCAGGCCCTGGCCTGAGGCCTCAGCGCTGCCCCAGCAGTGCCCATGGCCTGTCCCTGCTGCAGCCCCGGCACTGCCACCCCCAGGACTGTGCCCGGCCCCGAGAGCACTCAGGCCCTGCAGCAACACCAGGGCCACCAGGGCAGCGGGGCAGGGCCACGGGAGCAGCACTGGCAACACCAAGTGCTGCTGCTGGTGCTGGGCACAGCTGCTGTGCCAGCACTGATCTGCCCCCAGCTCTATACACAGGCACTGCTGCTGCAGCTCCAGAGAAGGCAACAAAAGGGCAGCTCTGCAGAAAACTTTGCTGGGAGATCCTTGAGTTCCTTTAAAGCCACTGAGAGTGCAGCCCCTCATTGACACAGTCTGTGGCCACAGAGAAGGTGGAGAGAAACAAAATGAGAAATGGCATGAACAATGACATTTCTTTGTGGACAATATTGAAAAAGTGAATCAAAGAAAAAGAACCTGCAAAATGAAACCAACAAGAAGTACCAACGATTACTTTTATTTTAAGCCATTTTCAAAAAATTGCTCAGCAGTTTAATGTTCCTGAAAGCGTCCAATCATCAGTCTCCACACTGCCGCCTTGAGCTCCTGGTTTCTCAGGCTGTAGATGAAGGGGTTCAGGGCTGGAGGCACCACCGAGTACAGAACTGACAGGGCTAGATCCAGGGATAGGGAGGAGATGGAGGGGGGCTTCAGGTAGGCAAATATACCAGTGCTGATAAACAGAGAGACCACGGCCAAGTGAGGGAGGCAGGTGGAAAAGGCTTTGTGCCGTCCCTGCTCAGAGGGGATCCTCAGCACAGCCCTGAAGATCTGCACATAGGAGAAAACCATGAACACAAAACAACAAAATAACAAACTGGCACTAACAGTAAGAAGTCCAAGTTCCCTAAGATAGGATGTGGAGCAGGAGAGCTTGAGGATCTGTGGGATTTCACAGAAGAACTGGCCCAGGGCATTGCCATGGCACAGGGACAGGGAAAATGTATTGGCTGTTTGCAGCAGAGCATTGAGAAATCCACTGGCCCAGGCAGCTGCTGCCATGTGGGCACAAGCTCTGCTGCCCAGGAGGGTCCCGTAGTGCAGGGGTTTGCAGATGGACACGTAGCGGTCGTAGCACATGATGGTCAGGAGGGAAAGCTCTGCTGAGATGAAGAACAGAAAGAAAAAGAGCTGAGCAGCACATCCTGTGTAGGAGATGGTGCTGGTGTCCCAGAGGGAATTGTGCATGGCTTTGGGGACAGTGGTGCAGATGGAGCCCAGGTCGCTGAGGGCCAGGTTGAGCAGGAAGAAGAACATGGGCGTGTGCAGGTGGTGGCCGCAGGCTACGGTGCTGATGATGAGGCCGTTGCCCAGGAGGGCAGCCAGGGAGATGCCCAGCAAGAGGCAGAAGTGCAGGAGCTGCAGCTGCCGCGTCTCTGCCAGTGCCAGCAGGAGGAAGTGGCTGATGGAGCTGCTGTTGGACATTTGCTGTGGCTGCACATGGGCACCTGTTCATGGAGAAGGGACAGTGACAAGTCAGGAGAGGCTGCTTGGAGCCAAACCTGGGCCATTCCCTGTAGCCTGTCCTGCTGGCACTCACCCACCCTTGTTCCTGCTCTGGGCAAATCTTCACCCAGGCCCCTGCCTGAGCTCCAGCTGTGCTGGCTGAGTGTGCCAGGAGCAGCCAGGGCTGTGTGTGTGGACTCTCAAGGAGCCATCCCTGCCCTGCTGCATTGGGTTTGTGGCCATGGGGCAGAGGGACAAAGCTGGATATTCTGAATTTGTCAGGGCAATCACTACTACTGCAGACTTGCTTGGTAGCATCTGCACTGCCACATCTAGTGGACTTGGATAGCAGGGGAAAGATGTAGGGAATGTTTTTCCTACCCACACATCATTGCTGGCTCTCTGAGGTCAGACATCCCTAGCATTCCTGCTGCACTCAGAGTTTGGCACTGAGAGATGGGAAAGGCAAAGGATTCCCTGTGGCTGAGGGAAGTGAGGGCTGGATGGGCTTGTTCCCCCAGCACTGCTCTGCTCAGCCCCCTCTGCTTCCCTGAGCATCTCCCTGGGCCTGGACATTCCCTCCTGAGAGGTGCCTTGTCCCTGCCAGCACTCACAGAGCCCATCCCACCCCGTGTGCCCTCGGCCCGGCCCTACAGAAACCTGCCTGTGTGCAGGGCCCTGGCTGGGGCAGGGTCTTTGTGCAGCTGGGCAAGGGCAGCTCAGGAGAGCCCTGCTGGGCCCTGCCAAGGTGATGCTGCTGCTGTCCAGGGCTGAGAGTGGCTGAAGGCCCTTTGGGAGGCTGCCAGCAGAGAGACTGACCACCCAAAGTCACAGTTCTGGAGTCTCTGTAAATGTTCAAACATTCCTTTGGTTATCCTGTGTTCCTTTCAACTCAGAATGTTCTGTCATTCTGGGATTACAATTCCAGTTCTGCTTCTCTCATCCCCATGTTGTCTATGATCAAAAGAGAAAAACAAACAAACAAACAAACCCTTGCAACAGTTAGAACAGTAAAGTAAAAACCAGACCTTTATTGGAAGCTTCCAGGTGTCCCAGTGGGGATGAGGCACAATCGGCTCCTGATTTCAACAATTTATAAGGGTTGATTAACTGGGATATTTAACAGGAACATCCAATAGGAGATTCAGTTGTCCCAGTTACACACTTCTGGCTCAACCCATTGGTGTAGGTCCAAGAGCTACTTTGCCACGCTTTTTGTTATGACTGCTCATATTCTGGTCAAAACCAAAATGTTCTTCTTGTAGGTCCTCTTCCTGGTAATAAGACAATGCAGTATTTCAGGAATGTATTTAGACAGTCTGCTTATTGATCTGAAATCTAACAGAAAGGTTAGGAGATGTACTAGAGTTAATTAAGGATTGTATTGATCGAAGTATATAATAGTAGTTTAATAGAGTTAATTAAGAGTTTAATAGCGTAAAGTAAGGATTATAATTTTATAACAATATAATAGTAATTCAAAGAGCTATGAATATATAAAAATGTACCAAAAGCAAAAATCTTTTTGTCACCACCCCAACTTTCCCATTCTTCTCCAAGCAGGAAATGGAAAACACTCTCAGGAAAGCTGCCCATCTTTACAGCAATCCCAGGCTTTCCTTCTTTGGGAAGTGTCCTCCGGAGCTGTGCCCAGGCTGGTCTGGAGCTGGGAGCAGCCCTGCCCCAGCCAGCAGCTCTCAGCAGCAGCACCTGCCCTGCTCAGGGTGGCTCCTTCCCCCCACAGCTTCTGGCCAGCGCTGGCAGCAGCTCCCCGGGCCGGCTGAGAGCTGTCCCTGGCAGGCAGCAGAGTCCCTGGGCCAGCACAGCGCCCTGGGCTGCAGGACCCTGCTCTGCAGGACAGCCCTGGGCACCCCTGGCTGCTCTGCACAAGAGACCATCAGAGAATGTACTCACAGGGGCTGTGGGCATTGGGATGTTCCAGCTTGAGGAGATCACTGCAGGAGCTGCAGCTGCATTGTCCTGCAGCCAGAGGTTCCTGTGCCAAGGGCTGGCAGTGATTCTGCCCCAGGCACTTCTCAGCACCTTCCCAGCCCTGACTGATTGAAGCTCTCTGTGCCTCTGGGCTGTGCCCACGCTGGCTGCAGGCAGTGCCCCAGCCCTGCTGGGCTGGGAGAAGAGCTGCTCATCCAGAGAAATGTGCTTTTGAAGCTCTGCTTGCTTACCAGCATCACCCTCTGTGCCAGGAGCCCGGCCCAGCTCAGCAGCACAGACACAGCACAAGGACTTGAATGAGCCTCTGGGGCTTTGTGCTCAGGCCCTGAACATCAGGCCCTGAGAGGGAGCTGCAGAAACCTCTCCAGAGCTCCAAGTCAGAATCCAACTCCAAAGTTTCTTTGACTTTTAATGGGTCCCACTGAGGGACAGGACTGAGAAAGTGTCCCCAGGCCCCAGGCAGAGCAGAGAACTGGAGGCACTGATGACAGGTGGGGACAAAGAGAAGCCAAGTCTTGGTGGCCTGGGGCACAGCAGGGTCTGTGCCACCAAGGGCTGTGAGGAGACACCTTGTGCTGAGGCCCTGGGGCCTCCTGGCACAGCCCCAGCCAGGCTGGGCACTGTCAGCCCCTTGTCCTGCCCTCAGCATCCCCCCCTAGCCCACATCCCAGTGGCCTCAAGGATCTGCTGGAAGGAGTCCCTGGGGAGCCTTGCTCAGGAATGGCCCTGGGGGCTCCACAATGCTCCCAGGCACTGCAGGTTTTTCAAAGGACTTTGGCTCTGGCTTTTGCCTTGCAGTCTCTGAGAGCTTTGTGCAATCATGGCCTCCAATTATCTGCTGTAATTAGTCCCTGGAGAGGCTTTGTCAGCAACAACACTCAGTGGGGCTCATTAATGATTCAAGGTACTTCAGTTCTTTTAAGGTACTTGGTGTTTCCCTTTGGATACAGACTCTGTGAGAAGTTTGTGCAATCATGGCCCCAATTATCTGCTTTAACGAGTCCCTTGAGAGCTTTGTACTGGCACTCAGTGGGGCTCATTAATGCTTTGAGATACTCAACTTTTTTCAGGTACTTTGGATTTTCCTTTCCACACTGAGAGGTTTTTGTGCCATTTTGAATCTCTGAGAGGTTTTTGTGCCATCCTGGTCTCCAATTATCCCCTCCAAAGAGTCCATGCGGAGCCTGTGTTGGGGATGGACCTCAGTGGGTCACATTAATGCTTTGAGACACTTTGGGTTTTTCCTCTGACTCTGACTCCTGGAAAGTTTTGTGCAATCTCCTCTCAGGCCCTGAGGTTCCAGGGCTCAGCTCCAAAAGCACCACGGGGCTCATTAGGATCAAGCAAGTCCTGACAAACCATGGCTCTGCCTTGATTTCCCTCTGCTCAATGCAGTTCATCAGGAAGTTTCTGTAGTGGTTTTGGTTCACAATTTGAGATTTCTTGTCCAATGCATCAATTAGTGTGGTGGGTTCAGTGCTGGCTAATTACCAGTGCACTCACTAGAATATACTTACTCATTTCCTGCTGTGAGATAGGATTAGGAGAAAGGCAAAGAGGCTCGAAACATTAAAATGGTGTAAATCAAAGTTTATTAACAGTAACTAAAAGAAAGAGTAATAAGAATCAGAACAAAACTTTAAGAACACTTCCTCTCCATACAACCTGACAATGAAAAGAGACGAAACCTAAAATTTTCTGTCAGTTTTCCACCTCAGGAATTGTCTTTCTTCAGTCCACTTAGGGAGAGAAGTTCCTCTTGTTAATGTTATCGAGACTTCTCCATAAGAAAACAGTTCTCTCATGGCTTTTCATTTCCACGAATAGCAGCTGCCTGGAAAAATCTGCAATCATGAGTTCCCTCCCATTATCACAGCTTTTCCACAGCTGTGTTTATGGGCCATGTCAACTTATGGGTATTGGTTTAAAGAAGAGCTGTTTAAGAACAAAAATTCTTTTCAACTATTTCTGAAATCATCTTCATCTCTGGGAACAGAGGTCTTCTTCTTCTCTCCCTGAGGGCACAGGGTCTCATCACTCTTGTCTCTTTCTCTGTTCAAACTTCTCATGGGATCACAGCTACTGCAACAATTCATTCTTTTAGCATGGAGGCCTTTGATGAGCAAGTCATCTCCCCATTCTTTTCAATGCATTATAGGGAAAAAGAGAGTCTGATGTATCAATTCCATCCTTCTCCATAGCTTTACCAGAGAATTTCAGCCCCAAGATCAGGGCATCTCCTCATCCCTCCCATCTGGGACTCAACTTCCTTTTCACTGACCTCGGTGTCTTCACGTTGCTCCTGTGTGTGCCTGCACTTTGTCCTTTTCTCTGACTGGAGGGAGGATGGAAGCACGGGAAGAGTCAATATCTGAGGCGGGGCCTGCAGATGGTTGCGTGAGCCCGGCCGGGCTGGGTCCTTGCGGCCGGAGCTGTTTTGCCATGGAGGTTTGTGCAGCGGCTGCGCTGGGGCTGTGTCAGGCTGGGCGGCGCTGGGGGCAGGGCCAGGATCTCAGCAGCCAGGCCAGAGCAGAGCAGCAGCACGGCCGGGGCCGATGGCTTCTCCTGGCCCTGCCCGCTGGTTGCGGGCCAAGCCCAAGGGCGGCAGAAGCTTGGCCGAGCCGGCCCGGCCCGGGGCTGCTCCTGGGGCCCGGCGGATCCTGCCTGGGCCCGGGCTGGCGGCGGGGCAGGGCTCGGCAGCGGCCAGATGTCAGCAAGCGCAGCCACGGCCCGGCCCGGCCTCGGCCCCGCGGCCTCCCCTCCCCTGCCCGGCAGCCGATGGGGCCTGGCGGGCTCCCTGGGAAGGGGCCCGGCCCCACGGCAGGAGCCGCCCGGCCCGCCCCGGCCCAGACGGGGGCTGGCCCGGCCTTGGCACCTCTGTGCTGGCCAGAAGGGAAAGAGACCCAGCCAGGCTTCTTTGTCTTTAACTTGTGTCTTCACAGAGGCGTCTGCAGTTCCCTTAGTGGTTTAACAGATTGTCAGTTCTCAAAGCTAATTACTGATTGGTTTTTTGTCAGACACAGAAGAAACTGCTAGCAGCTTCTATCAGGACATCACTTGTGTGATGCAAAACCACCACAACAGCACAGAGCACTGAGCTCCTTTGTCCATATGTAGTGGTCATGAGCCTGAGGCCTCAGGACCCCACCTTGGGAGATCTCTGGGTGCTCTCCAAGGTGTTTTCAAATGAAAACATTCAGCTCATAGTCTAAGAAAATCACCAGAAGCCAGGGCCAGGCTGACCTGTCTGTCCTGTCTACTTTTCTGTAGGAGCAATCCTTGGATATAGGGAATTTGGGAGGCCAAATTCTAATTTTGGACATGGACCCTGCACATGAAAGCCAGTACTTTTCCATGGCAACGAAGGAACAGAACTCCAGTGTTTCAGGGGCAGATGAGATGTGACCACCAGAAGGTAAGGCCAGAGAGAGCTGGCAGTTTGTTTTCTGAGAGATACTCTTAGATACAGGAAACTGTTTTGGGAGGATACCAATTTTGGCAATGGGCATCTGGAAAGAGGGACAGTTCTTTTCCAAAGCAAGGAAAGCACGGAGCCCCAGTGCTCCAGGAGCTGATGAGAGGCAGCCCTTGGCATTCCAAGATCAGCCAGACCTGTCAGGTGGCCCCTGGGAGGCCAAGCCAGCCAGACCTGTTCCATGTGCCCTCGGTTCCATGGAGCCCCACAGTGTCCCAGTGGTCCCTTGCTTCCAGGAGGCCCTGAGGTGTCACAATGCCCCCTTGGTGACACGAGGCCCTGAAGGGTCCTCATGGTCTCCATGGTTCCATCAGGCCCCACAGAGTCATGATGGTCTCTGGGTCCATGAAGCCCCGCTGTGTCACCATGGCCCCTTGGTTCCATGGGCTCCAGTGGTGCCACAATGATCCCCTTGGTTCCATGAGGTCCCCACAGTGTCACAGGGATCTCCATTGGAAGGAAAGAAGCAAGCCCCAGTGTGGCAGGGGCAGCCACCAGAGGCCAAGGCCAGCCAGACTTGATGGTACTGGCAGATTTAGGCTGGGAGCAACCCTTGGATATAAAGAGTTTTGGAGGTGGAATCACAATTTCAGGCATGGACACCCTGAGGAGAAGGATGGTTCTTTTCCATACAAAGAAAAGCATGGAACACCGATGTTTGAGGGGCAGATGAAAGGCGGCCACCAGAGGCCTAGGCCAGCCAGACCTCTCTGTCCTGGTAGCTTTTGTCTGAAAGCAACCCTTGGATATAAGGTATCTGGGAGGTGGAACCCCAATGTTGGCCATTTCTGCATAGATAAGAAGGACGGTTCTATTCCATAGGAAGGAAAGCGCAGAAACCAAGTGTTTTAAAGGCAGAAGAGGAGAGAGGTGGCTCCTGGGATGCCAATCCAGCCAGACCTTTTTGTCCTGGCAGCTTTTGTCACTGAGCAATCCTTGGATACATGGAACTTGGGAGGAGGAATCTCAATTTTGACCACGGACCCCTTGAGAAGAAAGGGATTCTCTTCCATTGGAAGGAAGGCACAGAGCCCCAGTGTTTCGAGGCAGGTGAGAGGCAGCCCCCAAGAGGCCAAGGGCAGCCAGACCTGTCTGTCCTGGCTGCTTTCACTTGGGAGCAATCCTTGGATGTACGGAATTTTGGAGGTGGAATCCCAGTTTTGGCCATGGGTGCCTGGACAGGAAGATAAGTTCTTTTTTCTAAGAAGGAAAGCACAGAACCCCAGTGTTTGAGAGGCACATGAGTGCCAGCCCTCAGGAAGCCAAGGCCAGCCAGACTTGTGAGTCCTGGCATCTTCTGTCTGGGAGCTGTCCGTGGATATAGGGAATTCTGGACACAGTTCCCCAATATTAGCCATGGGTGCCTGGTCGAGATGGATGTTTTTTTTCCATAAGAAAGAAAAGCACATGGTCCCAGTGTCTCAACGGCAGATGAGAGGTGGCCCCCAGGAGGCCCAGCCAGCCAGACCTGTTCCATGTTCCCTTGGTTTCGTGGGACCCCACAGTGTCACAATGGCCTCCTTGGTTCCATGAGGCCCTGGAATGTCACAATGTCCCCCTTGCTTCTGCAGTGTCACAATGGCCCCGTGCTTCCATGAAGCCTTGCAATGTCACAATGGCTTTGTGGTTCCACAAAGCCCTGATGTGTCACAATGGCCCCTCGGCTCCATGCGCTCTCGCTGTGTCACAACGGCTCCTCTGTGACACTGCGGGCTCCACAAGGTCACCACCGACCCTTGGTTCCTTGGGGCCCCCGAGTTCCACAATGGTCTCCTTGATTCCATGAGGCAGCAGAGTGTCACAATGGCCCCTTGGTTCCATGAGGTTCCGTAGTGTCACCGTGGTGTCCTTGGACCCGCATTGTCACAACTGACCTGTGGTGATCACATATCCTCTGAACAGAGAGAGAGAGCTCTCCCAGGATTTTCCTGGGAAGCTGTGAGAAGTTGTAAGAAAGCTCAGAGAAAAGAATGAGAAACAATTCTTATCTTCACTTGCTGCACCTGTTGTTGTTTTGCACATGTGGAATGTGTTATGGAGATTTGTTTAACAAAGGGTGATTTCGTAATTGGCCAATGGTGACAGTGTTTGGATTTCAATTATCCAATCTGGTCTGTCTGTATTGGACTGTCTGCAAGAGTGATGAGTGTTTCTTAGTAGTATAGTATAGTATAATAGAATAAAGCGATTGATCAGCCTTCTGGAATCATGGAGTCAATGCTAATTATCACCACTCTGGGGACGCCCTGCTACAATAGTTATCCAAGTCAATCTTCCCTTACCTCTGAATGCTAAATAGAATAGGCTTAACAGGCACATCAGCAACACCAACCACTGTAGACCCAAAGAGCTGGCTGAGGGGTTGGGAGAAAATTTCCCCCAGTGTCATTTCCTCACAGTGGGTACCATTATTAAAGTAATTCCAAACACATACAGTTAGTGTGTGGGAGCCTTGAATCCATGTGCCCACTGTCCAGAGGAAATGAGAAATCCATAAATTCCTCACCACATTTACCCATGAAACAAATTGGATAGCAGCCACAGTAGCCATAGTTATGGGATGGGAAAAATGTAGCCACAACCATGTGCCACCCAAAGCAGGGTGAGCTAGACCACATGGTGACACCTAACAAGGTTTCTATATCCAGTACAACAACAAAATTAAAAAAAATTCTGTTACTCAAGAATTGTCATTCTCATTTCACACTTTTTCTCTTGATGCCTTCAGGCTGCACATTGGGCACCACAATTGTTCTTGGTTTACAAGACAGGTGTCTGCTAGGGAAGGCAGAAAAAAGCCCCCTGTGGAATGGAGAATGTAAACCCCTCCCTCCAAATTATTAGAATTGTGAAATCAAGGGGCTCTCAGGCAAAGATCTGGGAATAGCAATAACAGTTCTTCACTAGTGTGTACAATAAAGCAAACAAACAGCAGCACCTCCGGCGCTGGCAGCAAACAGAACAGGAGCCCAGTGCAGCCTTTCGGCCGCGGCACTTTCCCTGCGGTGCAGCTCCGGGCACGGCCGGCAGGGGCGCTGGTGGCTCCCGGGGGGCAGGGCAGGTGCGGTGATCCCCGCGCGGCTGCAGGGGGCGCTCCGGCGCGGGCTCGGGGAGCACGCGGCCATGGCGGCTTTGTCCCAAGGCGGGAAGGGCTGGAAGAAGGCTCCGCTTCACAAACCCTGGGGGCAGCCGGCTCCAGGGCCCCAGCAGGACTCTGGGAAAGCAGCAAGCTGGGCCGGCAGGATGTCTCAGCAGGCAGGGGGTGAGGGGCTCCCAGCAGGGCAGGGAGAGCCGAGCTCAGGATCCTGGGCACCCGAGCAGACGGGGATAGGTCTCTCTTTTAGTGGGGCAGGTGTTAATAAGGTCCCAGTTTAGGGGCTGTTCTCACGAGCAGAGGCTCACCCCATGACAGAAGAAGCAGCTCTGGGCTGGGCTCCGGCAGCAGCAGTGGAAACTCCCTTTCCCAAGAGCTGTGGCTCTGATCGTCCTCCTCCCAAATAAAGGGATCAGCCGATAATCACCAGCCGATGATAAGGAATGAACAGAAAGGAAAAACCCAACCCCTAAGAGTTTAAAGTTAGAAAGTGTATGTTTATTGCGACGCCAGGCAGCGTGGGGGATAGCTCCCAAAGGCACACTGCACCTTTCCAATCATTACAGAGTCCTTTTATCCACACAAGAATTGCATACCCAAAATACCAATACATATTCATCATTTTGGTGCATCCCATTCCTCGCTTCCTATGCTAATCATTCCAAAAGCTGTTAAGCATGCGTAGTTTGTTCCTTGAAATGGGTAGGCGGTCCCTTTCATGGGGAGGGGTCCCAAAATTAGGAAGTAAATGAAGTCTTCCTCATTCTGACCTTTTTACCTTTTCAATGCAAATATGACAAATGAACCTTGGTAGAACTCCCATTCCCTGTCTTCAATTGCTTTCAGAACAGAGGAGGCCCACAAGAGTCTTCTGTTCCTAAAAGCTATTTGTCACTTTCTATAGTCCTCATTAGAAACCCAGCTAACTAAACATTGTGTTGACAGTCAATCAATTCTTAGTTAACTGCTAACTCTTAACTTCATCAAGGCCTACTAATTGATTTTAACTAACTCTAGTAAGGCTTACCTCTAACTCAAATCTTAGCTGCTCTAAAATCTCTCAATCCCTTCAAGTTGATGTTGCACAGGCAGTTCCTGCAGGGTCCCACGTGCGGCTGAACCTGCAGACAGGAGAGAGAGAAGCCAAGCTCCCAGAGAGAGAAAATGGGGAAAGTGACAGGAGGGAAGAGAGAAGAAGGAAAAGGTAGAGGTGGGCCCATGGCCCCCAGCAGCAGCAGCCACAGGGCCAAAAGCCCCCCGCCCCCTGCCCAGCACAGCCTGCCCTGCCCCTCCAGCTGTCACCCGAGTGGGGGACAGGGACCAGTGGCCGCTGCCAGCAGCAGGAACGGGGGCAGGGTGAGGATCCCCTGGCTTGGCTTTTGTCTCGTGAACAGTCCGGGCACAGGGCAGTGCAAGGCAGGCTGGCAAGCGAAGCCCGGAGCCTTTGGAGGCTCCAAGCCCTAAACATCAGCCCCTGCAGCAGCCCAGATCTGGGTCCCACAGTTCCCAAGGCTGTCATGGCCTTCAGAGCATGAAGGTGGATTTTGCATCCCTGTGGCCTGATGCCGCCTCCCGGTCCAGGAGTCCCCGTGGCTCCAGCAGCAAGGGTGGCTGAAGGCTTCCTGCCTGCTTTGGGCCATTGCTGCAGGGGCCACTGCTGTCAGAGCCCCCTCTCTGCTGCTGACAGCTCTGCTCCTGGGGACACTGCTCTGGCCCAGCCCAGGAAGAGCAGCAGTGCCCAGTGCCAGGAGTGGTGTCAGTGGGAGCCCCTGTGCACAGGGACCCCCAGCCCCGGGCTGGCCGTGCCAGCCCCCCCAGGGACCTCCAGCCCCGATAACCCAGAACAAGTGGGAATCACAACTGTGCAAACGCCGCCTGGGCCCAAAGGAATTGCAAAGAGAACTGAGATTTTAAAAAGAAACAGTATTTTTTCCCCCAAGATCGGCAAAACCTAGGGTTTACAGAACATGTTTCATTGCAACAATCCTTAGAACAACAACAGTCTACAGAATGTGTTTATATGGGAGGCCATAGACTAACAATCTACAGAACATATTTACATGGGTGCTTATAGACTAACAAACTTACTAACATATTTACATGGGTGCCTATAGAGTAACAAACTTCCAAACATATTTACAGAAAACCTCTAAACTTCAGAACATATTTACAGAGGGGTGATATCTGTGGCCCTCATCTCCATCGGTCTTTGAAGAAAGGCCGCAGCAGCGCTGGACTCTGGGGCCAGCAGTGGCCCAGGTGGGCTGGCAGCTGGGCCCCAGGGGCTGGGACAGGGCTGGCAGGGCTGGCATGGCCCCAGGCAAGCGCAGGGCAGGCCGGGGCTGGTGCTTGTGCCACCACAATCCAGGGCCCCCTGCCGGCACCGTGTCCCTGAGCGGGGCCATCCAGCCCAGCCCCAGCCTGGTGTCAGGGGACACACTCTGCCTGTGGGCTGGGCGTGGGAAGCATCTGCCTCTCTTGCTCCTGGGGCTCCATCTTCATCCAAGGACCATGGGCTCCTCCTCATCCTTCTCATCGACTTCCATCTCCTCCATCTTGTCCTCCACATCAATGTCCATCTCCTCGATGTTGTCCTCCACGTCCACTTCCATGTCCTTGGCAGTCTCTTCCGTGTCCACCTCCATCATTTCTTCCCTATCCCGCACCATGTCCACTTCCATCTCCTCCACGGTGTCTCTGGCCGTCTGCAAGAGGCAGCACAATCTCACGCTGGGCTTGCTGTCCCACCCCATCCATTCCCACATGGCTGCAGCCTGCCCAAGCAGGGTGCCCCCCTCCCTGGAATGGCACTGTACCTCCACTGGGGCAGCAGTGCACATCCTGCCGGGATTGGCTTCAGAGCAGGCGGCAGCAAAAGCCCAGGCAGCAGCAAGAGCTCAGCACTGACGGGCAGAGCGAAGGGCGAGGGAGAAGTGGCCCTTGGCAGCAGCTGAAGTGTCTGCTGTGCTCGTTTCCAGGTCCTGGGCCTTCCACCTGGAACACTCGGGGAGCTGTGATGTCACAGAATGGGCATTTAAAGGCCATCCAGTCCAATGCCCTTCAGTGAGCAGGGACAGCTTTGACTAGGTCAGGTTGCTCAGAGCAGGTGCTTGAGTGACTGCAGGGATGGATGTCCACCTCTGTGGGCAACCTGTGACAGGGTTTCAAAACCTAGAGTGCAAAAAATGGGTTTCTTTCGTCTAGTCTGAATTGACTGTCTTTAGATTACAACCATTCCCCCACGGTCTGGTCACATAAGGCCCTACTAAAAATTCTGTCCCATCTCTTTTACAAGCCCCCTAAGGTACTGAAAGGCAGCAATCAGGTCTCCCTGGAGTCTTCTCTCTTCCAGGCTGAACACCCCCAGCTCTCCCAGCGTGTCTCCAAAGCCGAAGGGCTCCAGCCCTCAGAGCGTTTTGTCCCTCCTCTGGACTAGAGCCAACAGAACCATGTCCTTCCTGTGCTGGGGACCCAGAGCTGGATGCAGTACTCTGTCATGGTAGAGACGGAGACAATACAAAGCAACACCCTCCATTTCCAGAAGGCTTCAAACCCTGTTTTTATTCTAGCACGCATGCTTTTTCTACATTCTTACAAAGCTCCTAAGTTTACTCATTGGCCTCAGAGACAGTGGAACTGCAATTAGAGCTAAGCATTAACTGTAAGATTTGTCAGCAGAAAAATTATATGAGTAGTGGAAAAGTAAGGACAAATAGTACAATGGTCTGTGTATTAACGCTTGGCTAGAATAAGTCCCTAAGCTACAGAAAATATCTCCATCAAGATATTAGGATGTTCTAAGCTTACTAATGGAGCTCTGTGCATTGGGTTTTAAGGCTCACAATACAAGTAGGTATTGTATTCAAAAGATATAAATAAAACAAATATTGTTTTAACAAATGGTACGTGTGCTTATAGTGATTGGAGAAATCTATTGTCAAGATGCTTTTGCTTTGTGTGATTGGTCAAAAAGCTTTTAAAGTAAGTTGTACCATTAAGTTCTTTGCCTGCTGCCGGGGATGTGAGCTGCTGGCATCTGCCCATTGTCATAACCATGGAATGAGACTGATGCTGGAACAGAAACAGCTCGAGACGCGTTCCTCAGCAGTCCCGTCCCGTGGGTGATTTGTACATAGAGCCCCGGCCAGCAATATAAAACATCTTCCACAGTACTCCAGGTGGAGTCTCCCCAGAGCAAAGAGGTGGAATCACCTCCTTCAACCTGCTGGGCACTCTCCTTTGGATACACAAGGCTGGCTCATGTCCAGCCTCTCATCTAGCAGCAGCCCCAAGTCCTTCTTGGCCGGGCTGCTCTCCATCCCTTCATGCCCCAACCTGAGAGACCAGCTGGGCTGGGACTGTGTCACAACCCTGGGACAGAGCTGTTGGGCAGGATGAGATCCCTGCCAAAGAAGGCAGATCCCACTCCCCACACAATTCCAGCCTGGCCATGAGGTCACAGAAGGCTCTGGGGTCACAGCAGGCTGAGGTCACAGCAGGATCTGAGGTCACAGAGGTGCCAGAGCCCCGTGGTTGCACAGCACCACAAGGACCCAGCAGTCAGTCCTTGAGCACAACTGTTGCGGCAGCAGCAGCGGTGGCAGCAGTGGTGCTGACATTGGGACAGCGGTGTCAGGACAGCGGTGGCAGCAAGAGCTGGGGACTGGCAGAGGGCAAGGCACCATGGCCCTTGCTCTGCGCCTCTTCCTCCCGCTCCTCCTGGCCGTGGCCCTGCCTGCCAGGGCTGCCCAGGCTGCTCCGCTGCAAGTGCGGGGAGCAGGTGAGCCGGCAGCCTGGCTCCCCTTTCCCGGGACAGCGCTCCCTGCTCCCTGGGAAGTGCTGGGGGATGGTTTTTCCCCTGGGCTTTAGGGAGGCTTTTTTCTGTGGGAGGGAGAGAGCCCCCATGGGCCCTGGGCTGCTCCAGCCGCCCTCCCAGGGATGTTGCACAAGGCAAGGAAATCGTGTGGAGAGTGGCCAGGAGCCAGCTCAGAGCTCTCCAGGCCCCTGGGCAGCTTTGGCCATGGCCATTCTCATCTGGCCCCCACAGCCTTACGCGACCCCCTTGCAGTGCCCAGTTCCCAAAGGCACAGGGGGATCCCAGCAGACCAGGAAATGGTTCTGATCTCTGATCCCTTCTAGCTTGGGATGGCGACATGGCTTATCCGGATGCCCCATTGGATGACAGCTTGAATCTCTTGGAGAATGCGGGAGGCAAGTTCTCCGTGTGCCTTTCCTGAGAGAATAATCAGTGCCTCATGAGCCAATTCCCTTCCCAGAATCAAAGGGTTAAAAGATTCTGGAAAACTTTTCTTGCTCCATTCTGGATCCCTGAGGGATCCCACAGAATGGCTGTCAGTGGCAGCAAGGAGCATTTAGATGTCCATCTTCCTTCCGTGTGCAATTCCAGTGTGTCCTTCCGTGTGCTCTGTGCAGCCAGGAAGAAGAGCAGAGAGGGAAGGGGCCGGGCCCAGGGCTGTGCCCCGGGGCTGTGCCTTTCGCAGCTCCTTTGCTGGTCCCGGGGTGCCTGAGCTGCTCCTGCAGCTGCTGCCAAGCCCTGGCCCTGCCTGGGGCTGGGTTTAGAGCTGCTGGCAGCTCCAGGGAATCCTTTCTCCCCCGAGGACGGCCCTGCAAGGGGCTCCTTCCATGCCAGTGTGGGGCCGCAGGCACGTGGTCCCCCTAGCCCTGCTCCTGAGTGGAAGGCAGAGCTGAGGGAGTGCTTTGGAGGGCACCAATCACCCAGGGGCACTCACTGCCACTCTGGCCTGAAGGGGACATGGAACAACTTTCTGTTAAGGTCTTCCTCCATGGAAGAACGCAGACACAGGAGACAAGAAATCCCTGGGGGCAGCCAGACACCTGGACCAGATGCTGAGTGATCTGGAGAGACGCCGTGGTGGGTGCATTTCCCTCAGCCTTCCCCTGGGACTCAGCAGCCGGGGGCTTTCCCTGCACATCTGGACACGCCGTGCCCGGCACAGCGGGAAGGGATCCATGGCAGCCTGGCTGCCCCGCTGCTGCTTTCCTGCCCTGCAGGGCTGTTTGCCAGCCTGGCCTGGCTGCAGCTTCTCCCCAGCCTCTGCAGGAAGGCATTTGGCATCAGCTGGCAGGGAGCCCAAACTGCACCATGGGCCCGAGATGCCTGCAATTTCCCGGTCTCCGGGTAGATCAGGAATGGCACCTGTTTGTAGAAGGGAGTGGCCTGGCCAATCCCAAAAGTTTTGAGGATTTCCTGAACCATGAGCTTGACCAGTATTGCCTCTTGAAGATGCCATCTCCCAGAAAGGGGAATGGCTCCATCTAATGCAGCTGTGCCTCTTCCTGTCTCCAGAGATGAACCGAAAGGCTGTGCTGAAGGCAGCACTTCCCGGAGGAAGCAGTGGCCCATTGGCAGCCCCTGCTGCAGGAAGTGAGGCGATGCCAGGCACAGTCACAGGAGGTAATTGCTGAGGCTTGAGCTGCCATCTCTGCTGTGTGGCAGTACCTGCCCTCCAGGGATGTTGCACAGGGCCTGCAAAGAGTGTGGAGAGTGGCCAGGAGCCAGCCCAGAGCTCCCCAGGCCCCTGTGCAGCTTTGGCCATGGCCATGGAAATTTGGCTCCCACAGCTGTACCCGACCCCTCTGCAGTGCCCAGTCCCCTAAGGCAGAGGGGGATCCCAGCACACCATGGAAATGGTTCTGATCTGTGATCCCTTCTAGATGAGAGTGCTGGGATGGCTTCTCCAGCAGCTGGGATGGAAGATGGTTTGGAACCCTTGGGAGCTTCTGCAGGTAACTTCTCAACTTCCCCTCAGTGAATAATCACTGACAACCTGGCAGGAAGCAGGTGACAGAAGCTCCTGTGCCTGTTGAGTTACAGGTGTGTCTGCAGGGAAGACTTTTCAGGCTCCTTTCCTGGTTGCTGCACACAAGCCCGGCTCCCATCGCAGGGGTGAGTCGTGTGTCCCTGCTGGCCCCACAGGCTGAGCCCTGGTTTTGTGGGATCCATTCCTGGGGAAATGGACATGCATTCTCTTAAGGTCTGCCGAGAGGGAGGAACAAAGCTATTAAACACATGAAGACCCTGGAGGAATCCAAAGAACTGGACCAAATGCTGAGTGACCTAGAGAGACAGCATGGTGGGTGCATTTCCCTCAGCCTTCCCCTGGGACTCAGCAGCCGGGGGCTTTCCCTGCACATCTGGACACGCCGTGCCCAGCACAGAGGGAAGGGATCCATGGCAGCCTGGCTGCCCCGCTGCTGCTTTCCTGCCCTGCAGGGCTGTTTGCCAGCCTGGCCTGGCTGCAGCTTCTCCCCAGCCTCTGCAGGAAGGCATTTGGCATCAGCTGGCAGGGAGCCCAAACTGCACCACGGTCCTGCAATCCCCTGCAATTTCCCCCTCTCTGGCCCGTCGGGAGTGGCAGCTGTTTGGGGAAGGGAGGGCCCTGTGGCAGCCCCAAGAGCCGTGGCCTTCTCCTGATCCTTATCCATGTCTTTGAAAAGTAGAACTTCCTGAAGATGCCGTCTCTCCAATGGGGAATGGTTCCACCTGATCCAGCTGTCCCTTTTCCTTTCTCCAGAGATGGACCAAAGGGCTTTGCTGAAGGCAGCTCTTCCTGAAGGAAGCAGTGGCTCCGTGCCAGCCCCCGATACACGAAGGGAGGAGACGCCAGACAGTGCCACAGAAGGTGATTGCTGTGCCAGGCTCAGCCAGGCTGAGCAATCCTGCTGGGGTCCCCCCGTGGGAGACACGTCCCAAAATCTGGGAGCGGCTGCACAGGGTGCCCATGGTGGGGAAAGGGCAGAGGGGGAGAGCAAGGCTCCAGTGTGTCCTGACAGGGCCTGACTCTGTCCCCTGGGGCTGGGGGAGCTGTCACAGGGCAGGGAGGGCCAGGGCTGGCAGGGGCTGCTCAGGGATGGGTTTGGCCCGTGTCCCTCGAAGCAGCGACTGTCCAAGCAGCTGCGCTGGCCCCGGGCTCTCCTCCCGGCCTGCTGGGCTTTGTTGGGTGGCACAGCCTGTGCCAAGGGGCGGCAAGGGGCCTGCGGGCCCCAGCTCTGGGGAAACTGAGAACGTCCTGGCCGTATCCACCGTGCTGCCAGCTCGGCAGTGCAGCACAGCACGGGCTCACGCTCCCTGCTGCTCCCACAGACGTTATCACTGAAACAGGAATATTTGCCCCGGATCCAGTGCGCCTCCCAAGAATTGTCTGCCCCCAGGATGTGCGCAGGTCCTGCATGATAGGCACGGTGGTGACACTGTTCACCGTGCCCCTCGTGCTGACAGGCTGCTATCTTGGCATTCGGAAGCTGTACCAGAGCAGACGGTCAGTTGTTGATTTTTCTCCACAGCTTTCTTGTAACTCTGCTCATAGCATTGGTAGCCTGACTCGTAGTCATGCTGCACTGGAGCTGTGGCCAGTCCGTGGTTGTCCAAAGAACTCTGCTGAGGGCTCTGCTGCTGCCCAGTGCTTTCATTGGCCTCTTCATTGCTGGGCCTTGTCCTGGGGGGCCCGCTGGGGCTGCAGCCAGTGCTGGCTCCCACTGAGGCTGCCAGGCCAAGAGCAGCCCCGGGGGCACAGGGCAGAGGCAGAGCAAGTTCTCAACAGTATTTGGGCCACACAGCTCAGGACAGGACAGTGCTTATTTAGTAGCTCATGTAAAGTTTCATGGTGACAGTGATGTTACCAGACAAGCAAATTTGCTGCAGTTCAGTGTTCAAACAAATCCAACCTGATGAAGGTTTAGCTTTGGCCTTGAGGCTTTGCTCTTTGTGTGAGCCCTGTTCTGGATTGATTCCCACTCAGTCTTGGAGCCTGTTTTGGGTGAAGGCTCATCCCGGCCCTGACCCTTGGCAGTTCTGGGCTCAAAGGGACCGCCGAGGCTGCACTGCACGTGACTGGGCTTCAGGGCTCCATTATCAAAAGCCTTTGAGAAGTTTAAATTACTGTATTCTTACTATTTGGTTTCTTTTCCAGTGCTTTTTCCAGTTATTTGATATAGTGAATTATGGCATAATTTCCCCATGGCTGAATTAGAAAACAGTAAGTACTATAAAATGGAATAATTTTTACACTCTTATGTCTTTCACAGACTCATGAAACCTATGTTGGTTTGATGTGACCTACAGAAGAGTTTTGCTTTGCTTTTAATTGCAACAAGCAGCAGAGCTGGAACCTGTTGAGAAGAGTCTCTTCACTTCATAGCTAAAGCAAACTGCCAGCGTTCTTTTTTTTCCAGCTCTGGGCAGGAAAATAAAAATCTATCAGCAGAAAATACTCGAGTGAAGTAACTGATATAAATTAGGGATTTGGTCTGTTTGCTCCCTAAGCCCTGAGTTCCTCAGAGCTGCAGCTCCCTGCTCTCTCTGCAGACAGAGGCTGGCTGTGGATGACAGTCACGTGTCTGGCCTGGTGCACACCAGGTGCACTCACGAGCTGAGGGATCATCCCTGCACGCCCCATCCTGGAAGAACCGAGGTCATTGATGAATCTGACACGGTTTTATGGCATGGCAGCAAAAGAAGGCAAAAGAAAGGCTACAACTGGTACCATTCCAACCCCTTGACATTTTGCTGTGTGTAATGGAGATAGGAACTACAAGTTTCCTATTCATGCACAATTTGCTGTCTGAGAGCACTCCATTCTCAAAGTCACAGGGGCTTGCAGGTCTGTGTCTGAGATGACTTTAAATACAAAAACAACCTTTATGTGCAACACCTGTGTATCAAAACTTCACAATACAAATCACAAGCTGATTTCTGCTGTTAAGTGGATGAAAAAAAAAAAAAACCCAAAAAGCAAAAGTAAAACTGTGACCAAATAAAACAGGCAAACACAACAACCACCAAGAAAACAACAAAACCAACACAAACATCCCCACAAATCCAGAAAAAGATAAAAATCAGGTGAAGGAGGCAGAGATCCAAGAGCAACAAATGGGCAGAGGAACTACAAGAAGGACAGCTCATAAGAAAGGAGAGATAAGAAGTGGCTATGGCATCAAATTAGCCAGGGGATCTGAGATAGTGTTCTCACCCTTCTGAAAACAATCTGACATAAAAATGAACAGAAAAGAAATGATGAGGATTGTGATAATGGGAGTCTGCATGTTTAGCTTTAATATATCCATTGTGCGTGAGTTGTGTTTTCCTTGTTAAGTCACATCATCTGGCAAGGGTTTTTTTCTGTGCAAAGAAAAATACTGCAGTGGAAAAGGAGGCTGGCTGGTAAAACATTAAAAGCAGGAGCTAAAAATAAAGTACTCATTTTTAATATGTTGTATGGCTGGTTTGCTGGCCCTAGTGCAGGCCCTAGGCTTACCCTGAGGCCTTGGCCTCTGTTGTTCTAAGTTTTAATAAACAGGCACATTTTTTTAAAAAGTCATCAGCCTCCTTTTAATTCAATTTTGCCTGTTTACCACAAGGAGGCCCAGCAGCTCCTTGCTGAGGGCCCATTTCATGCAAGAACTGGCACTCAAAGTATTAAATCAATTAAAAAGAAAAGGGTGGGGGGAGGTGGCAGTGAGGTGGCCTCAAAGGTTCAACTCTGCACTCTGCTTTTGTCACCAACATTAGCCAAGTTCCTGTGCTTGTTTTCTTGGAGAATTTGTAGTCAACAGAGCTTCAGTGCCTTTGATCAAATCAGTCGAAAGAGCAGCTTGGGGCTGGGTCAGTCATTGAGACCTGAGCACAGACTGGGGTCCAGCCAACAAAAGAACATTAGCTGCAGGCCACCCATACAGCTTCTCCTATTAATGAGTGCAAAGCCTTTATTTTTGCAAACAGAGGTGTGAAAAACTCCAGTCACTTGGTTTTTAAAAGTTTTAAAGTTTAATAATAATAAAATGGTTATAAAAATAGTAAACATAATTAGAGTAATAAAAATTTAGAGTTAGGACAATTACAAGACAATAAAAAGCAAAGAATTACGGATGTCCGGATGCTCTCGGGCCCTTAAGCCACGACAAGCATGCCTTGTGAACAAAGGAATCACCTTAAAAGCAATAGCCTGTTGCATATACAAAACACTTCATGATTATGCATATATTTTATTTAAAACAATAAATTCGTCTGGTACTTGTCAAGAAGATTCTGTTAATCCCCAGGCATCTTCGAGTCTAAGTCAGGCTTGAAGAAGTTCGTTTCTGTTGATAAGGAAAGCCATAAATTCCTCTCCTCTGGAAAATTTAGGGGTTTCTGTAATTGTTATCTTTGTGCAAAAATTCCTTCATTATCTGATTTCTTTCTTGAGCTAGTTAAAAAGTATTTGACATAGTATGGTTTCTATTTTAACATTGTGTTATAACCTAAAAATACATTCAACACACTACTTGAGAGAATTAATACAGCATAACTTTCCAACATTACAAATATAATATTCATTGAAAACATTTGCAAAAAGCCAATCATAAAATATGCATTTTTCACACCGGGCACGGCATGTCCAGATGTGCAGGGAAAGCCCCCGGCTGCTGAGTCCCAGGGGAAGGCTGAGGGAAATGCACCCACCACGGCGTCTCTCCAGATCACTCAGCATCTGGTCCAGATGTCTGGCTGCCTCCAGGGACTTCATGTGTTTAGTAGATCTGTTCCTCCCTCTCGGCGGACCTTAAGAGAATGCATGTCCATTTCCCCCGGAATGGATCCCACAAAACCAGGGCTCAGCCTGTGGGGTCAGCAGGGACACACAACTCACCCCTGCGATGGGAGCTGGGCTTGTGCACAGCAACCAGGAAAGGAGCCTGAAAAGTCCTCCCTGCAGACACACCTGTAACTCAACAGGCACAGGAGATTCTGTCACCTGCTTCCTGCCAGGTTGTCAATGATTATTCACTGAGGGGAAGTTGAGAAGTTACCTGCAGAAGCTCCCAAGGGTTCCAAACCATCTTCCATCCCAGCTGCTGGAGAAGCCATCCCAGCACTCTCATCTAGAAGGGATCACAGACCAGAACCATTTCCATGGTGTGCTGGGATCCCCCTCTGCCTTAGGGGACTGGGCACTGCAGAGGGGTCGGGTACAGCTGTGGAAGCCAAATTTCCATGGCCATGGCCAAAGCTGCCCAGGGGCCTGGGGAGCTCTGGGCTGGTTCCTGGTCACTCTCCACACTCTTTGCAGGCCCTGTGCAACATCCCTGGAGGGCAGGTCCTGCCACACAGCAGAGATGGCAGCTCAAGCCTCAGCAATTACCTCCTGTGACTGTGCCTGGCATCGCCTCACTTCCTGCAGCAGGGGCTGCCAATGGGCCACTGCTTCCTCCGGGAAATGCTGCCTTCAGCACAGCCTTTCGGTTCATCTCTGGAGACAGGAAGAGGCACAGCTGCATTAGATGGAGCCGTTCCCCTTCTGGGAGATGGCATCTTCAAGAGGCAATACTGGACAAACTCATGGTTCAGGAAATCATCAAAACTTTTGGGATTGGCCAGGGCACTCCCTTCTACAAACAGGTGCCATTCCTGATCTACCCGGAGACCGGGAAATTGCAGGCATCTCGGGCCCATGGTGCAGTTTGGGCTCCCTGCCAGCTGATGCCAAATGCCTTCCTGCAGAGGCTGGGGAGAAGCTGCAGCCAGGCCAGGCTGGGAAACAGCCCTGCAGGGCAGGAAAGCAGCAGTGGGGCAGCCAGGCTGCCATGGATCCCTTCCCTCTGTGCCGGGCACGGCGTGTCCAGATGTGCAGGGAAAGCCCCCGGCTGCTGAGTCCCAGGGGAAGGCTGAGGGAAATGCACCCACCACGGCGTCTCTCCAGATCACTCAGCATCTGGTCCAGGTGTCTGGCTGCCTCCAGGGATTTCTTGTCCCCAGTGTCTGAGTTCTTCCATGGAGAAGGACCTTAACAGAAAGTTGTTCCATGTCCCCTTCAGGCCAGAGTGGCAGTGAGTGCCCCTGGGTGATTGGTGCCCTCCAAGGCACTCCCTCAGCTCTGCCTTCCACTCAGGAGCAGGGCCAGGGGGACCACGTGCCAGCGATGGCCCCACACTGGCATGGAAGGAGCCCCTTGCAGGGCCGTCCACGGGGGAGAAAGGATTCCCTGGAGCTGCCAGCAGCTCTAAACCCAGCCCCAGGCAGGGCCAGGGCTTGGCAGCAGCAGCAGGAGCAGCTCAGGCACCCCGGGGCTGGCAAAGGAGCTGCAAAAGGCACAGCCCCGGGGCACAGCCCTGGGCCCGGCCCCTTCCCTCTCTGCTCTTCTCCGTGCCTGCACAGAGCACACGGAAGCGCACACTGGAATTGCACACGGAAGGAAGATGGACAGCTAAATGCTCCTTCCTGCCACTGACAGCCATTCTGTGGGATCCCTCAGGGATCCAGAATGGAGCCGGGCAAGTTTTCCAGAGTCTTTCAACCCTGTGATGCTGCTAAGGGAAATGGCTCATGAGGCACTGATTATTCCCTCAGGAAAGGCACACAGAAAACTTGCCTCCAGCATTCTCCAAGAGAATCTCTCCAAGAGAATTCTCCAAGCTGTCATCCAGTAGGGCATCCAGATAAGCCATGTCGCCATCCCAAGCTAGAAGGGATCAGAGATCAGAACCATTTCCTGGTCTGCTGGGATCCCCCTGTGCCTTTGGGAACTGGGCACTGCAAGGGGGTCGGGTAAGGCTGTGGGGGCCAAATTTCCATGGCCATGGCCAAAGCTGCCCAGGGGCCTGGGGAGCTCTGGGCTGGCTCCTGGCCACTCTCCACACTCTTTGTAGGCGCTGTGCAACATCCCTGGAGGGCAGGTACTGCCACACAGCAGAGATGGCAGCTCAAGCCTCAGCAATTACCTCCTGTGACTGTGCCTGGCATCGCCTCCCTTCCTGCAGCAGGGGCTGCCAATGGGCCACTGCTTCCTCCAGGAAATGCTGCCTTCAGCACAGCCTTTCGGTTCATCTCTGGAGACAGGAAGAGGCACAGCTGCATTAGATGGAGCCGTTCCCCTTCTGGGAGATGGCATCTTCAAGAGGCAATACTGGACAAACTCATGGTTCAGGAAATCATCAAAACTTTTGGGATTGGCCAGGCCACTCCCTTCTACAAACAGGTGCCATTCCTGATCTACCCGGAGACCGGGAAATTGCAGGCATCTCGGGCCCATGGTGCAGTTTGGGCTCCCTGCCAGCTGATGCCAAATGCCTTCCTGCAGAGGCTGGGGAGAAGCTGCAGCCAGGCCAGGCTGGGAAACAGCCCTGCAGGGCAG
The DNA here is from genome assembly GCF_024509145.1 of Vidua macroura. NCBI lineage: Eukaryota > Metazoa > Chordata > Aves > Passeriformes > Viduidae > Vidua > Vidua macroura. The sequence goes on along the minus strand of NC_071600.1, from coordinate 1,967,311 downwards.
GAAAGCAGCAGCGGGGCAGCCAGGCTGCCATGGATCCCTTCCCTCTGTGCCGGGCACGGCGTGTCCAGATGTGCAGGGAAAGCCCCCGGCTGCTGAGTCCCAGGGGAAGGCTGAGGGAAATGCACCCACCACGGCGTCTCTCCAGATCACTCAGCATCTGGTCCAGGTGTCTGGCTGCCTCCAGGGATTTCTTGTCCCCAGTGTCTGAGTTCTTCCATGGAGAAGGACCTTAACAGAAAGTTGTTCCATGTCCCCTTCAGGCCAGAGTGGCAGTGAGTGCCCCTGGGTGATTGGTGCCCTCCAAAGCACTCCCTCAGCTCTGCCTTCCACTCAGGAGCAGGGCCAGGGGGACCACGTGCCTGCGGTGGCCCCACACTGGCATGGAAGGAGCCCCTTGCAGGGCCGTCCACGGGGGAGAAAGGATTCCCTGGAGCTGCCAGCAGCTCTAAACCCAGCCCCAGGCAGGGCCAGGGCTTGGCAGCAGCAGCAGGAGCAGCTCAGGCACCCCGGGGCCGGCAAAGGAGCTGCAAAAGGCACAGCCCCGGGGCACAGCCCTGGGCCCGGCCCCTTCCCTCTCTGCTCTTCTCCGTGCCTGCACAGAGCACACGGAAGCGCACACTGGAATTGCACACGGAAGGAAGATGGACAGCTAAATGCTCCTTCCTGCCACTGACAGCCATTCTGTGGGATCCCTCAGGGATCCAGAATGGAGCCGGGCAAGTTTTCCAGAATCTTTCAACCCTGTGATGCTGCTAAGGGAAATGGCTCATGAGGCACTGATTATTCTCTCAGGAAAGGCACACAGAAAACTTGCCTCCAGCATTCTCCAAGAGAATCTCTCCAAGAGAATTCTCCAAGCTGTCATCCAATAGGGCATCCCGATAAGCCATGTCGCCATCCCAAGCTAGAAGGGATCAGAGATCAGAACCATTTCCTGGTCTGCTGGGATCCCCCTGTGCCTTTGGGAACTGGGCACTGCAAGGGGGTCGGGTAAGGCTGTGGGGGCCAAATTTCCATGGCCATGGCCAAAGCTGCCCAGGGGCCTGGGGAGCTCTGGGCTGGCTCCTGGCCACTCTCCACACTCTTTGCAGGCCCTGTGCAACATCCCTGGAGGGCAGGTACTGCCACACAGCAGAGATGGCAGCTCAAGCCTCAGCAATTACCTCCTGTGACTGTGCCTGGCATCGCCTCCCTTCCTGCAGCAGGGGCTGCCAATGGGCCACTGCTTCCTCTGGGAAATGCTGCCTTCAGCACAGCCTTTCGGTTCATCTCTGGAGACAGGAAGAGGCACAGCTGCATTAGATGGAGCCGTTCCCCCTTTCTGGGTGATGGCATCTTCAAGAGGCAATACTGGACAAACTCATGGTTCAGGAAATCATCAAAACTTTTGGGATTGGCCAGGGCACTCCCTTCTACAAACAGGTGCCATTCCTGATCTACCCGGAGACCGGGAAATTGCAGGCATCTCGGGCCCATGGTGCAGTTTGGGCTCCCTGCCAGCTGATGCCAAATGCCTTCCTGCAGAGGCTGGGGAGAAGCTGCAGCCAGGCCAGGCTGGGAAACAGCCCTGCAGGGCAGGAAAGCAGCAGTGGGGCAGCCAGGCTGCCATGGATCCCTTCCCTCTGTGCTGGGCACGGCGTGTCCAGATGTGCAGGGAAAGCCCCCGGCTGCTGAGTCCCAGGGGAAGGCTGAGGGAAATGCACCCACCACGGCGTCTCTCCAGATCACTCAGCATCTGGTCCAGGTGTCTGGCTGCCTCCAGGGATTTCTTGTATCCTGTGTCTGAGTTCTTCCATGGAGGAGGACCTTAACAGAAAGTTGTTCCATGTCCCCTTCAGGCCAGAGTGGCAGTGAGTGCCCCTGGGTGATTGGTGCCCTCCAAGGCACTCCCTCAGCTCTGCCTTCCACTCAGGAGCAGGGCCAGGGGGACCACGTGCCTGCGGTGGCCCCACACTGGCATGGAAGGAGCCCCTTGCAGGGCCGTCCACGGGGGAGAAAGGATTCCCTGGAGCTGCCAGCAGCTCTAAACCCAGCCCCAGGCAGGGCCAGGGCTTGGCAGCAGCAGCAGGAGCAGCTCAGGCACCCCGGGGCCAGCAAAGGAGCTGCAAAAGGCACAGCCCCGGGGCACAGCCCTGGGCCCGGCCCCTTCCCTCTCTGCTCTTCTCCGTGCCTGCACAGAGCACACGGAAGCGCACACTGGAATTGCACACGGAAGGAAGATGGACAGCTAAATGCTCCTTCCTGCCACTGACAGCCATTCTGTGGGATCCCTCAGGGATCCAGAATGGAGCCGGGCAAGTTTTCCAGAATCTTTCAACCCTGTGATGCTGCTAAGGGAAATGGCTCATGAGGCACTGATTATTCTCTGAGGAAAGGCACACAGAGAACTTGCCTCCAGCATTCTCCAAGAGAATCTCTCCAAGAGAATTCTCCAAGCTGTCATCCGAGAGGGCATCCCGATAAGCCATGTCGCCATCCCAAGCTAGAAGGGATCAGAGATCAGAACCATTTCCTGGTCTGCTGGGATCCCCCTGTGCCTTTGGGAACTGGGCACTGCAAGGGGGTCGGGTAAGGCTGTGGGGGCCAGATGAGAATGGCCATGGCCAAAGCTGCCCAGGGGCCTGGGGAGCTCTGGGCTGGCTCCTGGCCACTCTCCACACGATTTCCTTGCCTTGTGCAACATCCCTGGGAGGGCAGCTGGAGCAGCCCAGGGCCCATGGGGGCTCTCTCCCTCCCACAGAGGAAAGCCTCCCTAAAGCCCAGGGGAAAAACCATCCCCCAGCACTTCCCAGGGAGCAGGGAGCGCTGTCCCGGGAAAGGGGAGCCAGGCTCCCGGCTCACCTGCTCCCTGCACTTGCAGCGGAGCAGCCTGGGCAGCCCTGGCAGGCAGGGCCACAGCCAGGAGGAGCGGGAGGAAGAGGCGCAGAGCAAGGGCCATGGTGCCTTGCCCTCTGCCAGTCCCCAGCTCTTGCTGCCACCACTGTCCTGACACCGCTGTCCCAATGTCAGCACCACTGCTGCCACCGCCGCTGCTGCCGCAACAGCTGTGCTCAAGGACTGACTGCTGGGTCCTTGTGGTGCTGTGCAACCACGGGGCTCTGGCACCTCTGTGACCTCAGAGCCTGCTGTGACCTCAGAGCCTGCTGTGATCTCAGCCTGCTGTGACCCCAGAGCCTGCTGTGACCTCATGGCCAGGCTGGAGTTGTGTGGGGAATGGGATCTGCCTTCTTTGGCAGGGATCTCATCCTGCCCAACAGCTCTGTCCCAGGGTTGTGACACAGTCCCTGCCCAGCTGTTCTCACAGGTTGGGGCATGAAGGGATGGAGAGCAGCCCGGCCAAGAAGGACTTGGGGCTGCTGCTAGATGAGAGGCTGGACATGAGCCAGCCTTGTGCATGCAAAGGAGAGTGCCCGGCAGGTTGAAGGAGCTGATTCCACCTCTTTGCTCTGGTGAGACTCCACCTGGAGTACTGTGGAAGATGTTTTATATTGCTGGCCGGGGCTCTATGTACAAATCACCAACGGGACGGGACTGCTGAGGAACGCGTCTCGAGCTGTTTCTGTTCCAGCATCAGTCTCATTCCATGGTTATGACAATGGGCAGATGCCAGCAGCTCACATCCCCGGCAGCAGGCAAAGAACTTAATGGTACAACTTACTTTAAAAGCTTTTTGACCAATCACACAAAGCAAAAGCATCTTGACAATAGATTTATCCAATCACTATAAGCACACGTACCATTTGTTAAAACAATATTTGTTTGATTTACTTCTTTTGAATACAATACCTACTTGTATTGTGAGCCTTAAAACCCAATGCACAGAGCTCCATTAGTAAGCTTAGAACATCCTAATATCTTGATGGAGATATTTTCTGTAGCTTAGGGACTTATTCTAGCCAAGCATTAATACACAGACCATTGTACTATTCGTCCTTACTTTTCCACTACTTATATAATTTTTCTGCTGACAAATCTTACAGTTAATGCTTAGCTCTAATCGCAGTTCTGCTGTCTCTGAGGCCTGCCTTTTGCAGCTTCCCAAAACCCCCTGATTTTAAAGATTCCCGCCTTTTACAGCAACTTCTGTGAGCCAGAGAGAAGTTTGATAAGAGGATCCATGTTTACCCCTGAAAGAATTTTCTACCAAGGTCATTGACATAGAAACCAAGAAAGCAAGAAGGACAAAATAAGAGAAACCTCCAACTGCCTATTCCAATCAGCACTTGGCTTGTCTCTCGTGACCAATGAGTAAAGTGTAAACTTAGGAGCTTTGTAAGAATGTAGAAAAAGCATGCATGCTGGAATAAAAACAGGGTTTGAAGCCTTCTGGAAATGGAGGGTGTTGCTTTGTATTGTCTCCGTCTCTACCGTGACAGAGTACTGCATCCAGCTCTGGGTCCCCAGCACAGGAAGGACATGGTTCTGTTGGATTTAGTCCAGAGGAGGGACAAAATGCTCGGAGGGCTGGAGCCCTTCTGCTTTGGAGACATGCTGGGAGAGCTGGGGGTGTTCAGCCTGGAAGAGAGAAGATTCCAGGGAGACCTGATTGCTGCCTTTCAGTACCTTAAGGGGGCTTGTAAAAGAGATGGGATGGAATTTTTAGTACGGCCTTCTGTGACCAGACTGTGGGGGAATGGTTCTAATCTAAAAGACAGTCAATTCAGACTAGACGAAAGAAACCCATTTTTTACACTGGAGGTGCACTATTGGCTGTATCAGTACTTGTGTTCTGTAAAACAGGTAAGTTGTTACGGCTTCTTGCCCTGTTTCTCACTGGATAAAATCCAAATGCTGCATTGCTCCCTGTCTACTTTCTTCCAAGTCAATGCAAATTTTGTTCATTACTGAGTGGGACATATTCATCTGTTCACAAGCAAATTCTTCTTGCCATTCACACAATGTGGATTTGCTCAAATCAGACTGTAACTAAGGTCTGCCTCTCACTAGGATTCAAGTTGATGCATTGTGAGGCAAAGTGCCGAGTAATTTGTCCTGGTGTCTGGCCCTGTAGAGGGTTTTTCTGGAATTAAATGACATTTGAAGGCAGCTGTAGTCTGGCATCTTCAAGATGAAGAAACAGCCTTTGAAACAGGATTTTGTCCTTTCTTCCTCCTCCTCCTCCCAGGAATTTAAATCTCTGAGGTCTAAGCTCTTCAGCTGCCTCACAAACATTGTTTTAATTCAGACAGGCATCCATGCAGTGAGCCACAAATCAGGACTGTGGCTCTGAAGCTTGAAGCAATGCAGGTTTATAGCACTAAAAATAATAATCTGTTACCCAGGTTAAGCCAAGCACTTCCCAAATAACTCTACCTATCCTCAGGGATGTTTCCAAAAGGATCACTGTAAAAGCTGGGAGTGGGGAGAGAGAGCGTCATCAAAATTAAAAATACAGCTTTCTGAGATCTTTATATTCCAACAAAAAGAGAGTCAAAATTGTTCATATGCGGAACATTAATTAAGAAGTCAACGACAGATTGTCAAAACAATTGCTTGGGGAACAAACAAACACAAATAAAAAAAAGTTTACATGTAGATAATACGTAAACCATCATGCTAAGTAAAAAACCAGACGTGCTAAAACTAAAAGCAATAAGGCTGTTTCATCTCATGTCTCAATACAAAAAACATGACTGAAAAGAATCAGAGATGCTCACGACCATTACTATATACAGGAACTTCCAGGCATTGGGAAAAAAATGAAGGAAACTGTAGTGTGCAATTCACAGAGGTAACCTGGGATTTCTTGGTGAACTTGTTGCAAAATTTCTGAGAGCAGACTGGAAAAGCTGGGGGACTGATCAGACCATGCGTGGGCATTTCCAGCAGTGTGAGGGATGTTTCTGGGAGCAGCTGCAGGGAAGAGAAGCAGCGCACAATCACTGGGTGTCCTAGGGTGACCTTACGATGCTCGCGTCCCCGATCGTGTGTTCTGTTGATGCTGGATATTATATTGTGTGCCTTCCAGACGGGCTCTGAGAGCAAAGGCGGGGAGAAGAAGAAGCACGGAGTTTGTTATCAGAGACTGCACTCACTGCTGCCCAGTCTGCTGGAACACAGAACTCCACGGTGCTGTCTGGGCACGGACGGGGCAGAACACCACACTCCTTTGCTTTTTAGTTACTTTAGCTAGCTGGGGCAGTCCAAGTTTTCCCTCAACTGGTTTTCTTTCCCTTTTCTTGGATCCGTTCGAACCTGCTCTGGACCGGCACCTGGGGAAGCACCGAGAGCTTGCACTTTGTGGCCCACGGGGGGCTACTCCGGGCAGCAGCCTTTCCCAGTGCCAGAGGGACTGAAAACAGAGCCACCATCCACCGGAGAGATTTTCTGAATCTGTCATCTCTTCAGAGCGACTAATGAGTTTTGTCATCTGGTATTGTTCATTTTTTGGGCTGGGGAGTGCTTTGCCTGTTAAATAAACAGGTTTTTTCCACTTCTCTCTGCGGAAATTTTTCCCAAACTGATTGAGGGGAGGGGCCGTGTGGGTTTGATTTCTGGGGGGGACCCTTTTGGACATTTGCTCCCAAATTTGCCCTAAACCAGGACACAGGGACAATCTCTTTGCTGGCTCTAGACTTTATGACAGTCTGTCCCCTGGGGCTGGGGGAGCTGTCACAGGGCAGGGAGGGCCAGGGCTGGCAGGGGCTGCTCAGGGATGGGTTTGGCCCATGTCCCTCGAAGCAGCGACTGCCCAAGCAGCTGCGCTGGCCCCGGGCTCTCCTCCCGGCCTGCTGGGCTTTGTTGGGTGGCACAGCCTGTGCCAAGGGGCGGCAAGGGGCCTGCAGGCCCCAGCTCTGGGGGAAACAGAGAACGTCCTGGCCGTATCCACCGTGCTGCCAGCTCGGCAGTGCAGCACAGCACGGGCTCACGCTCCCCATTGCTCCCACAGACGTTATCACTGAAACAGGAATATTTGCCCTGGATCCAGTGCGCCTCCCAAGAATTGTCTGCCCCCAGGATGTGCGCAGGTCCTGCATGATAGGCACGGTGGTGACACTGTTCACCGTGCCCCTCGTGCTGACAGGCTGCTATCTTGGCATTCGGAAGCTGTACCAGAGCAGACGGTCAGTTGTTGATTTTTCTCCACAGCTTTCTTGTAACTCTGCTCATAGCATTGGTAGCCTGACTCGTAGTCATGCTGCACTGGAGCTGTGGCCAGTCCGTGGTTGTCCAAAGAACTCTGCTGAGGGCTCTGCTGCTGCCCAGTGCTTTCATTGGCCTCTTCATTGCTGGCCTTGTCCTGGGGGGCCCGCTGGGGCTGCAGCCAGTGCTGGCTCCCACTGAGGCTGCCAGGCCAAGAGCAGCCCCGGGGGCACAGGGCAGAGGCAGAGCAAGTTCTCAACAGTATTTGGGCCACACAGCTCAGGACAGGACAGTGCTTATTTAGTAGCTCATGTCAAGTTTCATGGTGACAGTGATGTTACCAGACAAGCAAATCTGCTCCAGTTCAGTGTTCAAACAAATCCAGCCTGATGAAGGTTTGGCTTTGGCCTTGAAGCTTTGCTCTTTGTGTGAGCCCTGTTCTGGATTGATTCCCACTCAGTCTTGGAGCCTGTTTTGGGTGAAGGCTCATCCTGGCCCTGACTGTTTGCAGTTCTGGGCTCAAAGGGACCACCGAGGCTGCACTGCACGTGACTGGGCTTCAGGGCTCCATCATCAAAGGCCTTTGAGAAGTTTAAATTACTGTATTCTTACTATTTGGTTTTCTTTATGGAATTCCTTCCTTTTTTTTAAACTTAGTTTAAAAAAAAAAACTTAGTTTAAAAAAAAATCTTTTCCAGTGCTTTTTTCAGTTATTTGATATAGTGAATGATGGCATAATTTCCCCATGGCTGAATCGGAAAACAGTAAGTACTATAAAATGGAATAATTTTTACACCCTTATGTCTTTCACAGATTCATGAAACTTATGTTGGTGTGATGTGACCAATAGAAGAGTTTTGCTCTGCTTTTAATTCCAACAAGAAGCAGAGCTGGAACCTGTTGAGAAGAGTCTCTTTTCACTTCATAGCTAAAGCAAACTGCCAGTGTTCTTTTTTTCCAGCTCTGGGCAGGAAAATAAAAATCTATCAGCAGAAAATACTCGAGTGAAGTAACTGATATAAATTAGGGATTTGGTCTGTTTGGTCCCTAAGCCCTGAGTTCCTCAGAGCTGCAGCTCCCTGCTCTCTCTGCAGACAGAGGCTGGCTATGGATGACAGCCACGTGTCTGGCCTGGTGCACACCAGGTGCACACACGAGCTGAGGGATCATCCCTGCACGCCCCATCCTGGAAGAACCGAGGTCATTGATGAATCTGACACGGTTTTATGGCATGGCAGTAAAAGAAGGCAAAAGAAAGGCTACAATTGGTACCATTCCAACCCCTTGACATTTTGCTGTGTGTAATGGAGATAGGAACTACAAGTTTCCTATTCATGCACAATTTGCTGTCTGAGAGCACTCCATTCTCAAAGTCACAGGGGCTTGCAGGTCTGTGTCTGAGATGACTTTAAATACAAAAACAACCTTTATGTGCAACACCTGTGTATCAAAACTTCACAATACAAATCACAAGCTGATTTCTGCTGTTAAGTGGATGAAAAAAAAAAAAAACCCAAAAAGCAAAAGTAAAACTGTGACCAAATAAAACAGGCAAACACAACAACCACCAAGAAAACAACAAAACCAACACAAACATCCCCACAAATCCAGAAAAAAGATAAAAATCAGGTGAAGGAGGCAGAGATACAAGAGCAACAAATGGGCAGAGGAACTACAAGAAGGACAGCTCATAAGAAAGGAGAGATAAGAAGTGGCTATGGCATCAAACTAGCCAGGGCATGTGAGATAGTGTTCTCACCCTTCTGAAAACAATCTGACATAAAAATGAACAGAAAAGAAATGATGACAATTGTGATAATGGGAGTCTGCATGTTTAGCTTTAATATATCCATTGTGCGTGAGTTGTGTTTTCCTTGTTAAGTCACATCATCTAGCAAGGGTTTTTTTCTGTGCAAAGAAAAATACTGCAGTGGAAAAGGAGGCCGGCTGGGAAAACATTAAAAGCAAGAGCTAAAAATAAAGTACTCATTTTTAATATGTTGTATGGCTGGTTTGCTGGCCCTAGTGCAGGCCCTAGGCTTACCCTAAGGCCTTGGCCTCTGTTGTTCTAAGTTTTAATGAACAGGCACATTTTTTATAAAAGTCATCAGCCTCCTTTTAATTGCATTTTGCCTGTTTACCACAAGGAGGCCCAGCAGCTCCTTGCTGAGGGCCCATTTCATGCAAGAACTGGCATTCAGAATATTAAATCAATTAAAAAGAAAAGGGTGGGGGGAGGTGGCAGTGAGGTGGCCTCAAAGGTTCAACTCTGCACTCTGCTTTTGTCACCAACATTAGCCAAGTTCCTGTGCTTGTTTTCCTGGAGAATTTGTAGTCAACAGAGCTTCAGTGCCTTTGATCAAATCAGTTGAAAGAGCAGCTTGGGGCTGGGTCAGTCATTGAGACCTGAGCACAGACTGGGGTCCAGCCAACAAAAGAGCATTAGCTGCAGGCCACCCATACAGCTTTTCCTATTAATGAGCACAAAGCCTTTATTTTTGCAAACGGAGGGATGTTGGGAGGATTTTTGGCCCGTCAGGCCGAGGCACAAGGCTCTGCATCCTCCCAAGGAGCAGAGCCAGCCCCCTTGAGTGCCAGAAGGCGCGGCCTCACTTGTAGCCCCGGTGCCTCCTGTGGCCCAGGGCACGGCCCTGGCTGGAAATGTCTTGGGCTGCAGCACAGGGCCAGGGCGGAGCTCAGCAGCCTCATCAGAGCCCAGGGCCGTGGCCCTTCCCTGCCGGGGCCCTGGCCTGGCCCGGCCCGGCCCGGCCCGGCCTGAGCAGCCCGGCCTGGCCCCAGGGGATGGGCTCCGCCCGGCCGCTGTGCCCACAGCCTTTTGGGCCCCAGGCTTTGCAAGAGGCTTTCTCCCAGCCTTGCAAAACCTTGGCCAAGTGTCCCTTTGCTGTGCTGTGAAGAGTAAAAAACCCCCTGACATTTACCCTGATGCACAGCTCATGAGGGATCCCTGCACACCTTAGGAGAGGCCAGAAATACTCCTGTGTGCCTTATGAGGGATCCCTGCACAGCTCAGCAGAGAGCCCAAAACATCCCTGTGTGCCTCATGAGGGATCCCTGCACAGCTCAGCAGAGAGCCCAAAACATCCCTGTGTGCCTCATGAAGTGCAGGCCCAGATGATCCCCCTGGAGGAAATGTGCCCTCAGCCCAGGGACGCTCAGCATGGGCTCCCCCAGCCCCTCGGGGCCCCGATGCTGCTCACAGCGGCCCCTGCCTGGCTCCTGCCTGCCCTCACCGTGGGCATCCACGGCTGCTCCTGGGCACGGAGCTCAGCCAGCACTGGTGCCGGCTGGGCTTTGCTGGTGGTGCCACCTGGACATATCTCTGACAACTCTATTTCTTTATTTGAACAGAAAATGTGGGCCAAGCCCTGCCCTGGCAGACAGGGCCTGCCCACCTTCAGTCGTGGTTGGGGAACAGGACCAGGGGGCTCAGGGGCTGAGGGTCTCGTTGTGGAGGGGTGAGTTTGGGGAAGGGCTCAAGACGGTGCTGCAGCTGCGGCAGGGCAGATGGGGAAAGAAGTGAAGAGCTGGGAACACGGGTCAAGTTCTCTCTGCCTGCGTTGTTAGGCTCGACTTCTGAAGATGGGCAGGAGCACATTTGGGGAGAGGAGTGGCTGAGGCCCCAGCTGCCAGTGGCACACTGGGGCCCTCCTGCACAGCAGGGCCCAGAGCTGGCAAGGCTCCCCAGCCCGGCTGGAGCTGCTGGCACACCTTGGCCCAGCTGGACAGCTGCCCCTCAAGGCCCCGGCGAGCAGGGGACGGCTCTGGGCAGGCTCCCTGGGCAGGAGCGAGCCCCAGAGCGCGGCTGCCTTGCAAGGGCAATCTCGTCCATGCTCCTTCTCCTCCCCACCTTGCTTTGCCTCTGCCCTGTGCCCCTGGGGCTGCTCTTGGCCTGGCAGCCTCAGTGGGAGCCAGCACTGGCTGCAGCCCCAGCGAGCCCCCCAGGACAAGGCCCAGCAATGAAGAGGCCAATGAAAGCACTGGGCAGCAGCAGAGCCCTCAGCAGAGTTCTTTGGACAACCACGGACTGGCCACAACTCCACTGTAGCCTCACTGGGAATGTTCCCTGACTATCAGCAGCCATTAAAGGACGCTGTTTGAGGTCGAGATCGGCAAAACACTCACCATTTTCTCTTCCAGCAATACCCGACTCTGGTAGAGCACATCATCAGGCAAAGTTGGAGGGGCAGGGCAGGCTGTGCTGGGCAGCGGGCGGGGGGCTTTGGGCCCTGTGGCTGCTGCTGCTGGGGGCAATGGGCCCACATCTACCTTTCCCTTCTTCTCTCTTCCCTCCTGTCACTTTCCCCATTTTCTCTCTCTGGGAGCTTGGCTTCTCTCTCTCCTGTCTGCAGGTTCAGCCGCATGTGGGACCCTGCAGGAACTGCCTGTGCAACATCAACTTGAAGGGATTGAGAGATTTTAGAGCAGCTAAGATTTGAGTTAGAGGTAAGCCTTACTAGAGTTAGTTAAAATCAATTAGTAGGCCTTGATGAAGTTAAGAGTTAGCAGTTAACTAAGAATTGATTGCTTGTCAACACCATGTTTAGTTAGCTGGGTTTCTAATGAGGACTATAGAAAGTGACAAATAGCTTTTAGGAACAGAAGACTCTTGTGGGCCTCCTCTGTTCTGAAAGCAATTGAAGACAGGGAATGGGAGTTCTACCAAGGTTCATTTGGCATATTTGCATTGAAAAGGTAGAAAGGTCAGAATGAGGAAGACTTCATTTACTTCCTCATTTTGGGACCCCTCCCCATGAAAGGGACCACCGACCCATTTCAAGGAACAAACTACGCATGCTTAACAGCTTTTGGAATGATTAGCATAGGAAGCGAGGAATGGGATGCACCAAAATGATGAATATGTATTGGTACTTTGGGTATTCAATTCTTGTGTGGATAAAAGGACTCTGTAATCATTGGAAAGGTGCAGTGTGCATTTGGGAGCTGTCCCGCACGCTGCCCGGCATCGCAATAAACAAACACTTTCTAACTTTAAACTCTTAGGGGTTGGGTTTTTCCTTTCTGTTCGTTCCTTATCATCGGCTGGTGATTATCGGCTGATCCCTTTATTTGGGAGGAGGACGATCAGAGCCACTGCTCTTGGGAAAGGGAGTTTCCACTGCTGCTGCTGGAGCCCGGCCCAGAGCTGCTTCTTCTGCCATGGGGTGAGCCTCTGCTCGTGAGAACAGCCCCTAAACTGGGACCTTATTAACACCTGCCCCACTAAAAGAGAGACCTATCCCCGTCTGCTCGGGTGCCCAGGATCCTGAGCTCGGCTCTCCCTGCCCTGCTGGGAGCCCCTCACCCCCTGCCTGCTGAGACATCCTGCCGGCCCAGCTTGCTGCTTTCCCAGAGTGCTGCTGGGGCCCCGGAGCCGGCTGCCCCCAGGGTTTGTGAAGCGGAGCCTTCTTCCAGCCCTTCCCGCCTTGGGACAAAGCCGCCATGGCCGCGCGCTCCCCGAGCCCGCGCCGGAGCGCCCCCTGCAGCCGCGCGGGGATCACCGCACCTGCCCTGCCCCCCGGGAGCCACCAGCGCCCCTGCCGGCCGTGCCCGGAGCTGCACCGCAGGGAAAGTGCCGCGGCCGAAAGGCTGCACTGGGCTCCTGTTCTGTTTGCTGCCAGCGCCGGAGGTGCTGCTGTTTGTTTGCTTTATTGTACACACTAGTGAAGAACTGTTATTGCTATTCCCACATCTCTGCCTGAGAGCCCCTTGATTTCACGATTCTAATAATTTGGAGGGAGGGGTTTACATTCTCCATTCCACAGGGGGCTTTTTTCTGCCTTCCCTAGCAGACACCTGTCTTGTAAACCAAGAACAATTTTGGTGCCCAATGTGCAGCCTGAAGGCATCAAGAGAAAAAGTGTGAAATGAGAATGACAATTCTTGAGTAACATAATTTTTTTAAATTTTGTTGTTGTACTGGATATAGAAACCTTGTTAGGTGTCACCATGTGGTCTAGCTTACCCTGCTTTGGGTGGCACATGGTTGTGGCGACATTTTTCCCATCCTATAACTATGGCTACTGTGGCTGCTATCCAATTTGTCTGATGGGTTAATGTGGTGAGGAATTTATGGATTTTTAATTTCCTCTGGACGGTGGGCACATGGATTGGAAGCTACCACACACTAACTGTATGTGTTTTATGAATTACTTTAATAATGGTACCCTCTGTGTGGAAATTACACCAGGGGAAATTTTCTCCCAACCCCTCAGCCAGCTCTTTGGGTCTACAGTGGTTGGTGTTGCTGATGTGCCTGTTAAGCCTATTCTATTTAGCATTCAGAGGTAAGGGAAGATTGACTTGGATAACTATCGTAGCAGGGCGTCTCCGGAGTGGTGATAATTAGCATTGACTCCATGATTCCAGAAGGCTGATCAATCACTTTATTATATTATATTATACTATTCTACTAAGAAACACTCATTGCTCTTGCAGACAGTCCGATACAGACAGACCAGATTGGTTGATTGAAATCCAAACACCGTCACCATTGGCAAATTAAGAAATCACCCTTTGATAAACAAATCTCCATAACACATTCCACATGTGCACAACAACAGGTGCAGCAAGTGAAGATAAGAATTGTTTCCCATTCTTTTCTCTGAGCTTTGTCACAGCTTCCGAGGAAAATCCTGGGAGAGCTCTCTCTCTCTGTTCAGAGGATATGTGATTACCACAGGTCAGTTGTGAGAATGCGGGTCCAAGGACACCACGGTGACACTGGGGAACCTCATGGAACCAAGGGGCCATTGTGACACTGTGCTGCCTCATGGAATCAAGGAGACCATTGTGGAACTCGGGGGCCCCAAGGAACCAAGGGTCCATGGTGACCTTGTGCAGCCCGCAGTGTCACAGAGGAGCCGTTGTGACACAGCGAGGGCGCGTGGAGCCGAGGGGCCATTGTGACACATCAGGGCTTTGTGGAACCACAAAGCCATTGTGACATTGCAAGGCCTCATGGAAGCACGGGGCCATTGTGACACTGCCGAAGCAAGGGGGACATTGTGACACTCCAGGGCCTCATGGAACCAAGGAGACCATTGTGACACTGTGGGGTCCCACAAAACCAAGGGAACATGGAACAGGTCTGTCTGGCTGGGGCTCCTGGGGACCACCTGTCATCTGCCTTTGAGACACTGGGACCATGTGCTTTTCTTTCTTATGGGAAAAAACCATCCATCTCCACCAGGCACCCATGGCCAAAATTGGGCATCTGCCTCCAGAATTCCCTATATCCAAGGACAGCTCCCAGACAGAAGCTGCCAGGACTGACGAGTCTGGCTGGCCTTGGCTTCCTGAAGGCTGGCACTCAGGTGCCTCTGAAGCACTGGGGCTCTGTGCTTTCCTTCCTAATGAAAAGAACTCCTTTTCCTGTCCAGGTGCTCATGGCCAAAAATGGGATTCCACCTCCAAAACTCCGTACATCCAAGGATTGCTCCCAAGTGAAAGCAGCCAGGACAGACAGGTCTGGATGCCCTTGGCCTCTTGAGAGCTGCCTCTCAACTGCTATACAAACACTGTGGCTCTGTGCCTTCCTTCCAATGGAAGAAAACCTTCTTTCTTCACAAGGGGTCCGTGGTAAAAACTGAGATTCTTCCTCCCAAATTCCATATATCCAAAGATTCCTCCATGAAAAAAGCTGCCAGGACAAACCGGTCGGGCTGGCTTGGCCTCCCAGGAGCCACCTCTCTCGTCTTCTGCTCCTGAAACACTAGGGCTCAGTGTTTTCCTTCCTATGGAAAAGAACCCTCCTTCTTATCTACAAAGAAGTGGCCGAAATTGGGGTTCCACCTCTAAAATTCCCTATATCCAAGGGTTGCTCCAATGCAAAACCTGCCAGTACCGTCAAGTCTGTCTGGCCTTGGCCTCTGGTGGCTGCCCCTGCCACACTGGGGCTCGGTTCTTTCCTTCCCATGGAGATCCCTGGGACACTGTGGGCACCTCATGGAACCAAGGGGATCATTGTGGCACCCCTGGAGCCCATGGAACCAAGGGGCCATGGTGACACAGAGGGGCTTCATGGACCCAGAGACCATTATGACTCTGTGGGGCCTGGTGGAACCATGGAGACCATGAGGACCCTTCAAGGCCTCGTGTCACCAAGGGGGCATTGTGACACCTCAGGGCCTCCTGGAAGCAAGGGACCATTGGGACACTGTGGGGCCCCATGGAACCGAGGGCACATGGAACAGGTCTGGCTGGCTTGGCCTCCCGGGCGCCACCTGACAGGTCTGGCTGATCTTGGAATACCAAGGGCTGCCTCTCATCAGCTCCTGGAGCACTGGGGCTCCATGCTTTCCTTGCTATGGAAAAGACCTATCCATCTTTTCAGGTGCCCATGGCCAAAATTTGTTTCCTCCCTAAGAATTTTCCTCTATGCAAAGGTAACTCTCAGAAAAACCTGCCAGCTCTGGCTGGCCTTGTCCTCTGTTGGTTGCCTCTAATCTGCCCCTGAAACAGAGGGGCTCGGTTCCTTCCTTGCTATGGAAAAAAAACCAGCCTTCTTGCCAACGACCATGGCCAAAATTAGAATGTGCCCTCCCAAATTCCGTATATCCAAGGATTGCTCCCAGACAAAAGTAGCCAGGAAAGACAGGTCAGGCTGGCCTTGTCCTCTGGTGATTTTCTTAGACTATGAGCTGAATGTTTTCATTTGAAAACACCTTGCAGAGGGCCCTGAGATCTCCCAAGGTGGGGTTCTGAGGCCTCAGGCACATGACCACTACATATGGACAAAGGAGCTCTGTGCTCTGTGCTGTCGTGGTGGTTTTGCATCACGGAAGTGATGTCCTGAGAGAAGCTTCTAGCAGTTTGCTCCGTGTCTGACAAAAAACAAATCAGTAATTAGCTTTGAGAATTGACAATCTGTTAAAGCACTAAGGAAACTGCACACGCCTCTGTGAAGAAACAAGTTAAAGAGGAAGAAGCCTGGCTGGGTCTCTTTCCCTTCTGGCCAGCAAAGAGGTGCCAAGGCCGGGCCAGCCCCCGTCTGGGCCGGGGCGGGCCGGGCGGCTCCTGCCGTGGGGCCGGGCCCCTTCCCAGGGAGCCCGCCAGGCCCCATCGGCTGCCGGGCAGGGGAGGGGAGGCCGCGGGGCCGAGGCCGGGCCGGGCCGTGGCTGCGCTTGCTGACATCTGGCCGCTGCCGAGCCCTGCCCCGCCGCCGGCCCGGGCCCAGCCAGGATCCGCCGGGCCCCAGGAGCAGCCCCGGGCCGGGCCGGCTCGGCCAAGCTTCTGCCGCCCTTGGGCTTGGCCCGCAACCAGCGGGCAGGGCCAGGAGAAGCCATCGGCCCCGGCCGTGCTGCTGCTCTGCTCTGGCCTGGCTGCTGAGATCCTGGCCCTGCCCCCAGCGCCGCCCAGCCTGACACAGCCCCAGCGCAGCCGCTGCACAAACCTCCATGGCAAAACAGCTCCGGCCGCAAGGACCCAGCCCGGCCGGGCTCACGCAACCATCTGCAGGCCCCGCCTGAGATATTGACTCTTCCCGTGCTTCCATCCTCCCTCCAGTGACAGAAAAGGACAAAGTGCAGGCACACAGAGGAGCAACGTGAAGACACCGAGGTCAGTGAAGAGGAAGTTGAGTCCCAGATGGGAGGGATGAGGAAATGCCTTGATCTTGGGGCTGAAATCCTCTGGTAAAGCTATGGAGAAGGATGGAATTGATACATCAGACTCTCTTTTTCCCTATAACGCATTGAAAAGAATGGGGAGATGACTTGTTCAGCAAAGGCCTCCATGCTAAATTAAGCAAATGTTGAAGTAGCTGTGATCCCATGAGAAGTTTGAACAGAGAAAGGGAGCAGAGTGATGAGACCCTGTGCCCCAGAGAGAGAAGAAGAAGACCTCTGTTCCCAGAGATGACGATGATTTCGGAAATAGATGAAGGGAACCTTTGCTCTTAAACAGCTCATCTTTAAACCAATACCCCATAAGTTGACATGGCCCATAAACACAGCTGTGGGAAAAGCTGTGAAAAAATGGGAGGGACTTCACGATTGCAGATTTTTCCAGGCAGCTGCTATATGTGGAAATGAAAAGCCATGAGAGAACTGTTTTCTTGTGGAGAAGTCTCTATAACATTAACAAGAGGAACTTCTCTCTCTAAGTGAACTGAACAAAGACTATTCTAGAGGTGGAAAACTGACAGAAAATTTTAGGTTTTGTCTCTTTACATTGTCAGATTGTATGGAGAGAGGAAGTGTTCTGAAAGTTTTGTTCTGATTCTTATTACTCTTTCTTGTAGTTACTATTAATAAACGTTTCTTTATACACTTTTAAAGTTTTGAGCCCACTTTGCCTTTCTCCTAGTCCTATCTCAGAGCAGGAAATTAGTAAGTATATTCTAGTGAGTGCCCTGGTAATTAGCCAACAATGAACCCACCACACTAATTGATGCATTGGCTGAGAAATCTCAAATTGGTGAACCAAAACCACTAAAGAAACTTCATTATGAACCTCAGTAGAACAAAGGGATATCAAGGCAGAGCCATGGTTTGTCAGGACTTGCTTGATCCTAATGAGCCCCGTGGTGCATTTGGAGCTGAGCCCTGGAACCTCAGGGCCTGAGAGGAGATTGCACAAACCTTTCCAGGAGTCAAAGGCAGAAGAAAAGCCCAAAGTGTCTCAAAGCATTAATGGGTCCCACTGAGGTCCATCCCCAGCACAGGCTCCTCATGGACTCCTTGGTGGAGAGAACTGGAGGCCAGGATGGCACAAAAACCTCTCAGAGACTCAAAATGGCACAAAAACCTCTCAATGTGGAAAGGAAAATCCAAAGTACCTGAAAAAAGTTGAGTATCTCAAAGCATTAATGAGCCCCACTGAGTGTCAGTACAAAGCTCTCCAGGGACTCGTTAAAGCAGATAATTGGGGCCATGATTGCACCAACCTCTCACAGAGTCTGTATCCAAAGGGAAACACCAAGTACCTTAAAAGAACGTAACTACTTGGAAGCATTAATGAGCCCCACTGAGTGTTGTTGCTGACAAAGCCTCTCCAGGGACTAATTACAGCAGATAATTGGAGGCCATGATTGCAGAAAGCTGTCAGAGACTGCAAGGCAAAAGCCAAAGCCAAAGTCCTTTGAAAAACCTGCAGTGCCTGGGAGCATTGTGGAGCCCCCAGGGCCATTCCTGAGCAAGGCTCCCCAGGGACTCCTTCCAGCAGATCCTTGAGGCCACTGGGATGTGGGCTAGGGGGGGATGCTGAGGGCAGGACAAGGGGCTGACAGTGCCCAGCCTGGCTGGGGCTGTGCCAGGAGGCCCCAGGGCCTCAGGACAAGGTGTCTCCTGACAGCCCTTGGTGGCACAGACCCTGCTGTGCCCCAGGCCACCAAGACTTGGCTTCTCTTTGTCCCCACCTGTCATCAGTGCCTCCAGTTCTCTGCTCTGCCTGGGGCCTGGGGACACTTTCTCACTCGTGTCCCTCAGTGGGACCCATTAAAAGTCAAAGCAACTTTGGAGTTGGATTCTGACTTGGGAGTTCTGGAGAGGTTTCTTCAGCTGCCTCTCAGGGCCTGATGTTCAGGGCCTGAGCACAAAGCCCCAGAGGCTCATTCAAGTCCTTGTGCTGTGTCTGTGCTGCTGAGCTGGGCCGGGCTCCTGGCACAGAGGGTGATGCTGGTAAGCAAGCAGAGCTTCAAAAGCACATTTCTCTGGATGAGCAGCTCTTCTCCCAGCCCAGCAGGGCTGGGGCACTGCCTTCAGCCAGCGCGGGCACAGCCCAGAGGCACAGAGAGCTTCAATCAGTCAGGGCTGGGAAGGTGCTGAGAAGTGCCTGGGGCAGAATCACTGCCAGCCCTTGGCACAGGAACCTCTGGCTGCAGGACAATGCAGCTGCAGCTCCTGCAGTGATCTCCTCAAGCTGGAACATGCCAATGCCCACAGCCCCTGTGAGTACATTCTCTGATGGTCTCTTGTGCAGAGCAGCCAGGGGTGCCCAGGGCTGTCCTGCAGAGCAGGGTCCTGCAGCCCAGGGCGCTGTGCTGGGCCAGGGACTCTGCTGCCTGCCAGGGACAGCTCTCAGCCGGCCCGGGGAGCTGCTGCCAGCGCTGGCCAGAAGCTGTGGGGGGAAGGAGCCACCCTGAGCAGGGCAGATGCTGCTGCTGAGAGCTGCTGGCTGGGGCAGGGCTGCTCCCAGCTCCAGACCAGCCTGGGCACAGCTCCGGAGGACACTTCCCAAAGAAGGTAAGCCCGGGATTGCTGTAAAGATCAGCAGCTTTCCTGAGGCTGTTTTCAATTTCCTGCTTAGAGAAGGATGGGAATGTTGGGGGGTGACAGAAAGATTTTTGATTTTGATACATTTTTACATATTCATAGCTCTATAAATTACTATTATATAGTTATAAAACTATAATCCTTACTTTACACTATTAAACCCTTAATTAACTCTATCAAACTTCTATTATATACGTCTATAACTATAATCCTTAATTAACTCTAGTACATTTCCTAACCTTTCTCTTAGATTTTAGAACAATAACCTGTCTAAATACATTCCTGAAATATTGTATAGTCTTATTATCAGGAAGAGGACCTACAAGAAGAACATTTTGTTTTTTGACCGGAATGTGAGCAGTCATAACAAAAAGTGGGGCAAAGAAGGCCTTGGACCTTCTCCAATGGGTTGAGCCAGGGGTGTGTAACTGGGACAACTGAATCTCCCATTGAATGTTCCTGATAAGTATCCCAATTAATCAACCTTTATAAATTGTTGAAATCAGGAGCCAATTATGCCTCATCCCCACTGGGACACCTGGAAGCTTCCAATAAAGGTCTGCTTTTTACTTTACTGTTCTAACTCTGTTGCAAGGTCTTTTTTTTGTTTTTTTTTTCTTCTCGTTTGAACATAGACAACAGGAGGATGAGAGAAGCAGAAGAGGAATTGTAATCCCAGAGTGAAAGAACATTCTGAGTTGAAAGGAGCACACAGGATCATCAAAGGAATGATTGAACATTTACAGAGACTCCAGAACTGTGACTTTGGGTGGTCAGTCTCTCTGCTGGCAGCCTCCCAAAGGGCCTTCAGCCACTGCTCAGCCCTGGACAGCAGCAGCATCACCTTGGCAGGGCCCAGCAGGGCTCTCCTGAGCTGCCCTTGCCCAGCTGCACACAGACCCTGCCCCAGCCAGGGCCCTGCACACAGGCAGGTTTCTGTAGGGCCGGGCCGAGGGCACACGGGGTGGGATGGGCTCTGTGAGCGCTGGCAGGGACAAGGCACCTCTCAGGAGGGAATGTCCAGGCCCAGGGAGATGCTCAGGGAAGGAGAGGGGGCTGAACAGAGCACTGCTGGGGGAACAAGCCCATCCAGCCCCTCACCTGCCCTCAGCCACAGGGAATCCTTTGCCTCTCCCATCTCTCAGTGGCAAACTCTGAGTGCAGCAGGAATGCTGGGGATTTCTGACCTCAGAGTGCCAGCAATGATGTGTGGGTAGGAAAACAACTCCTAAAACCTGCTCCTGACATCTATTTCCCTTAGAAGTGGGAGTGCAGATGTTATCAAGACTTTCTGCAGTAGGAGTGATTGCCCTGACAAATGCTGAATATCCAGCCTTGTCCCTCTGCCACATGGCCACAAACCCAGGTCAGCAGGGCAGGGATGGCTCCTTGAGAGCCCCCACGCACAGCCCTGGCTGCTCCTGGCACACTCAGCCAGCACAGCTGGAGCTCAGGCAGGGACCTGGTGGAAGGTTTGCCCAGAGCAGGAACAAGGGTGGGTGAGTCCCAGCAGGACAGGCTACAGGGAATGGCCCAGGTTTGGCTCCAAGCAGCCTCTCCTGACTTGTCACTGTCCTTTCTCCATGAACAGGTGCCCATGTGCAGCCACAGCCAATGTCCAACAGCAGCTCCATCAGCCACTTCCTCCTGCTGGCACTGGCAGAGACGCGGCAGCTGCAGCTCCTGCACTTCTGCCTCTTGCTGGGCATCTCCCTGGCTGCCCTCCTGGGCAACGGCCTCATCATCAGCGCCGTAGCCTGCGGCCACCACCTGCACACGCCCATGTTCTTCTTCCTGCTCAACCTGGCCCTCAGCGACCTGGGCTCCATCTGCACCACTGTCCCCAAAGCCATGCACAATTCCCTCTGGGACACCAGCACCATCTCCTACCCTGGATGTGCTGCACAGCTCTTTTTTTTTGTCTTTTTCATCTCAGCAGAGCTTGCCCTGCTGACCATCATGTGCTACGACCGCTACGTGTCCATCTGCAAACCCCTGCACTACGGGACCCTCCTGGGCAGCAGAGCTTGTGCCCACATGGCAGCAGCTGCCTGGGCCAGTGCCTTTCTCACTGCTCTCATGCACACAGCCAATACATTTTCCCTGCTCCTGTGCCATGGCAATGCCCTGGGCCAGTTCTTCTGTGAAATCCCACAGATGCTCAAGATCTCCTGCTCCAAATCCTATCTCAGGGAATTTGGGCTTCTTGCTGTAAGTGTCTGTTTAGGATTGGGATGTTTTGTGTTCATTGTTTTCTCCTATGTGCAGATCTTCAGGGCCGTGCTGAGGATCCCCTCTGAGCAGGGACGGCACAAAGCCTTTTCCACCTGCCTCCCTCACCTGGCCGTGGTCTCTCTGTTCCTCAGCACTGGTTTATTTGCCTACCTGAAGCCCCCCTCCATGTCCTCCCCATCCCTGGATTTGGCCCTGTCAGTTCTGTACTCGGTGGTGACTCCAGCCCTGAACCCCCTCATCTACAGCCTGAGGAACCAGGAGCTCAAGGCTGCAGTGTGGAGACTGATGACTGGATGCTTTCAGAAACATTAAACTGCTGGCCAGTTTCTGTAGATCACCTGTAATAAATGTCGTCTTTCCTAGTCCTTGTTGGTTTAATTTTGGAGGTTCTTTTCCTTTGTTTTACTTGTTACAGATTGTCCACAATCAATGTCATTGTGCCATTTCTCATTTTGTTTCTCTTCACTTTCCCTGTGGCCACAGACTGTGTCAATGAGGGGCTGCGCTCTCTTGGTGGCTTTAAAGGAACTCAAGGATCTCCCAGCAAAGTTTTCTGCAGAGCTGCCCTTTTGTTGCCTCCTCTGGAGCTGCAGCAGCAATGTCTGTGTGCAGAGCTGGGGGCAGATCAGTGATGGCACAGCAGCTCTGGTTCTGCTGGCCACACCATTCCTGACCCAGGCCAGGAGCCATTGGCCTTCTTGGCCACCTGGGCACACGGCTGGCTCATGTCCAACCTGCTGTCCATCAGTCCCTGCAGGTCCCTTTCTGCCTGGCTGCTCTCCAGCCCCTCTGTCCCCAGCCTGGAGCGCTGCAGGGGTTGTTGTGGCCAAAGTGCAGGACCCGGCACTTGGACTTGTTAAACCTCACCTTGCTGGATTTGGGCCCTGGATCCAGCATGTCCAGGGCCCTGTGCAGAGCCCTCCTACCCTCCAGCAGATCAACACTCACACCCAGCTTGGTGTCATCTGCAAAGATGTCCTTGGTTCCATGGGTGCCCTCAGTGTCACAATGTCCCTTTGGTTACACCAGGTCCTGCACTGTCACACTGGTCTCCTTGGTTCCATGAGGCCCCAAAATGTGACAATGGACTCCTTGGTTCCATGGGGCTTCACAGTGTCACAATGTTCTCGTTGGTGCTGCAGTTTCACAGTGGCCCCTTGGTTCCATGGGGCCCCAGGGTGTCACAAAGGCCCCATGGTCACATGAGGTCCCACACTGTCACAATGCTCTCTGTGGTTCCACAAGTCCCCTCAGTGTCACAATGGACTCCTTGTTTCCACGAGGCCACACAGTGTCACAACAGCCTTCCACATTCCTTGAGGCCCCAGAGTGTCACAGTGGCCCCTTGGTTACACAAGGTCCTGCAGTGTCACCATGTCCCCTTGGTTCCGTGAGGCCCCGCAGTGTCAGAACAGCCCCTTGGTTCCACTGGGCCCTGGACTCTCCCAATGCTCTCCTTGGTTTCGCAGTGTCCAAATGGTGAAACCCCTGGGTTCCACCAGGCCCCGCAGTGTCACAATGGCCTCTGTGGTTCCACGAGGACCCAGGGTCACGGGGGACTCCCTGCTTCCATTTGGCCCCAGAGCACCACAATGGGGCCCTGGTTCTATGGGGCTGCACAGTGTCACTCTGGTCCTCTCAGTGCCACGAGGCCCTGCAGTGTCACAATGGCCCCAGAGTGTCCCAATCATCACAGAATGACAGAATCAAACAGGCTGGAAAAGACCTTGGAGATCATCAAGTCCAACCAATGCCCTAATACGGCCTTGTCACCCAGACATGCCACTAAGTGCCACTGCAGAGGGACAGTGACTCTGCCACCTCCCCCCTGGCCTGCCCATTCCAATGCCCACTCACCCTTTCTGTGAAGAACTTCTTCCTCTTGTCCAGCCTCAACCTCCCCTGGTGCAGCTCAAGGCTGTGTCTTCTTGTCCTGCCCTCCAGCAGATCCACACTCACACCCAGCTTGGTGTCATCTGCAAATTTGGTGATGGTGGGCTCGATCCCCTCAGCCAGATCATCAGTGAAGATGTGAAACAGGACTGGGCCCAGCACAGATCCCTGGGGGAGAGCAGCAGGGACTGGACACCAGCTGGATGCAGCACCATCCCCACCACTCTCTGGGCCCAGCCTCCAGCCAGCTCTTCAATCTCCCAGCGAGGAGGGAACCTGCCCAAGCCGTGGGCTGCAGCTTTTCCAGGGAATGCTGTCAGAGACAGTGTCAAAGGCTTTGCTGAAGTGCAGATGGACACATCCACAGCCTTTCCCACATCCACAGCTGGGTCGCCTGGTCATAAAAGGAGATCAGGGTGCTCAGGCAAGACCTGCCCCTCTTACATCCACGCTGGCTGGCTCTGACCCCTCGGCCATCTGTGGGTGCCCTGTGATGGCTCTCAAGGTGATCTGTTCCAGAACCTTGCCGGGCACCGAGGTCAGGCTGACAGGCCTGGAGTTCCCCAGATCCTCCTTCCAGCCCTTCTTGGGGATGGGCTCACACTGGCACCTCCAGTGCTCTGGCACCTCCCTGCTGAGCCAGGACTGATGGGAAATGATGGAGAGCAGCTTGGGGAGCTCATCCACCAGCTCCCTCATCCCCCTAGGATGGATCCCATCTGATCCCATACACCTGTGAGCATCTGAGTGGCTCAGCAGGTCCCCAGCTGCTTCCTCCTGGATTACAGGGGGCTGTTCTGCTCCCTGTGCCCTTCTGCCAGCTCTGGAGAACTCTTGTCCTGAGGACAGCCTGTCCATATATTGAACATTGAGACAAACAAGGTATTAAGTAGCTCAGCCATTTCCTTATCTTTAGTTACTATATTCTCCTCTGCATCCAATAAAGTGTAGAAGTTCTCCTTCCCCCTCCTTTTGCTATATTTTTTTTATAAAATAATTTTTCTTATTTTTCCAGAAGCTGTCAGGTTAAGTTCTAATTGAGATTTCACCTCTCAACTTCTCTTTCTGAATGACCTAACAAGATCCTTAAACATTTCCTGAGTTCTCGGTCGTTTTTCGGCTTGAGTTCCCACAAAAGCTCCATGGGCAGCCAGGGCAGTCATTTTCCTCACCAGCTCATCTTTTGCCACACTGGATCAGGCTGCTGCTTCCCCCTTAAGATTACTTTCTTGAAATGTGTCCATCAGTCCTGGACCCCTTTGTTTCTAAAAGCTGTTTCCCATAAAAAATCAATACCTGATTCGGTACTTTCCAAATTAAAATCCTAAATAGGCCAAAGTCTGCCCTGCCTAATTCCAGTGTGGAAGTTTTGTTGCTGCCCCTCCTTCTTTCACAGAACATTGAAAACTTGATTATTTCATGGTCCCAGTGCCCCAGGCAGCCTCCGACCCCCACATCTGCCACCAGCCCTTCTCTGTTTGTGAGCAGCAGGAGACAGAGCTTTCCTTGGGAGTGGGAGTTACCTAAAATTCAGTAAAACAGAAAACTCCTTCACACCAGTGCAGCATCAAGAAGCAGCATTCTTTATTCAGGGGGATGCACGGGGGATAGCTCCTCCCAAAGCCGAGCATGCTGAGTGCAGGAAAGTTTCTGTTCATATTCTGTATTTTGCACACAAATTCATTGATTGTCCTGGACTAAACATACATCTGATAATAATTTCCCCAAAATCATTAACATATTTTCCCTCCCCTTTACCCATGCTCTCTTCTGCCCTGGGGGTCTCTCTGGTGGTCCCTGGTGGTCGTGGACCCCAATGTTCCCGTGGGCCTGGCTGAGCTGGCAGGACACTGAGGCTGGTGAACTTCCAGCTCCCCTTCTCACAAAATGGGCATTGTGTGGTTTCCACAGGCCTGGGGTTTTGGAGAACAAGCTCCAGGTGTGAGCTCACCTGGTGGAGACAATTTCTCATCTGGCAACATGAAGTCACTGTGTGGGCTATGACATCACAGAGTGGGGTATATGAGGTCATTGAGCAGCTGCGGCATCATAGACTGTGACATCACAGATTTGGCTGTGACATCAGAGACCAGCTGTGTGACATTAGAGGATGACCTGTGTGAGGTCACTCCGCCCCAGCTCCCCCTCACAGTTTCTCCCAACAAGTCCAATGCTGTTCATGCCCAGCGGGGTCCCTGTCCCCCGCTATCCCCCCGGCCCACCTGGAGCCACAGCCTCCACCAAAGGATGTTCCACAGGATCCACCCCAGAGCCTGACACGGGGAAAAGGGGCCAGGGCTGTGTGACCAGGACATCAAGGACGTGGATTATCCAGGTCCCTGTGGCCTGGGTTGGGTTCCCCAGGGCAGGAAAGATGTCTGGCAGCTGGAGCAGGCTTAGGGAAGGGCCTCCAAGGTGGGGCTGGAGCCCTTGGGCTGTGAGCAGAGGCTGAGGGAGCTGGGCTTGTCCAGCCCGGAGCAGGGAAGGCTGAGGGGCTCCTCATCCCAGCCTGGCAGTGCCAGCGAGGAGGGGATGGAGAACACAGAGCCAGGCTCTACACCGGGGGGCTGGTGGGAGACAAAAGCCAATGGGCGGAAGGGGAAAGAGGGGAGATCAGTCAGGGCAGGAGGAGATGAAATGAGTCAGGCTGGTTTCAGCATTTCCTCAGCACCAAAAGCAGCCTGACCTCCCTTCTCCATCCACCACTGACAGCTTTGCAAATCAGGAATTGTTAGAGCTGTTTTGCCCCACTCCAGGATGAGCATCCTGATACAAGAACTTAATTGCGTTTCTATCTATCACAGAACCACGTTTGTCTAAAATCAATTTTAGTATGGAAATTACTTGTGGCTGGTGGACTCACCAGACGCTGCTGGGATGTTTCACATAGCTCAGAGAAGAGTGTGATTGTTATTAAAATGTGTCCTGTTCAACCGTGGTCTGTTGGCCATGAAGAGAAACTTTCTGTGCCTCTGAGTCTCACCAGTTCCTGACCCCCAAAGGACACAAACCTGATGACTTGTGGTTCCCACTCCAGTGGTGGCACTTGGAGCTCCCTCCATCCCCAGAGCAGAGCTGCCTTGTCCCAGAAAGTCCCTGGCAATGCAGGGATGAAGGAAACAGGACAGGCTGTGGGGATCAGGGGCAGGGCACGGCCAGGGATTTGGGGTGGTTGTGAGCCCAGGGCAGGACCCGGCCCTTGGCCTTGGTGAACCTCATCCAATTGTCCTGGGCCCATGGCTCCAGCCTGTCCAGATCCCTCTGCAGAGCTTCCTGCCCTCCAGCACAGCCACACTCCCACCCAGCCTGGGCTCACCTGGAACTGCCTGAGGGTGCCCTCGATGGCCTCGTCCTGATCAGCAATAAAGAGATTTCACTGACCTGGCCCCAATCCTGAGCCCTGGGGACAGCCCTGGATGTGACTCCATTCCTCAGCTGCTCTGAGTGCCAGGGCCTGGATAAGGGAAATGGTGGGGAGGGGGTGGGGAAAGAGTCTGATTGATTGTCAGCCATGAAGGGACTTGATTTTCATATCTGTTCAAACTGCATTAGGAGGTGCTGGGGGTCAATATCAATGGGACATTGCTAAAATCAATCTCTAAACAGGAACAGAACAATTCTCTCTGCACTGTTTTCAATATAGTATATGCACTTGGAATACACTTCTGAAACCTGACTAATTAACCACAAAAGAATTGAGGACTTGAATTATTCCCAGGGGCTTTTCTTGTCTTGGGTGTTTTGAACAGATGTTTATGAGCTTTTACCATGGAATTCCTGAACTGAAGAGCTCAAGAAAGAAGAGGCCTCTGGAGTAGGAAAATTCATCAGCAACCTCCAAGGGGCTGAGGATCCATCCCCATCAGAGCAGCAATGAGCAGAAATGGGCAGAGCTTTGTGGCTGCCCCAGCTCTGGGATGGGCCCTGGGCCTGGAGCAGGAGCAGCTCTGGAGGGCCCCAAGGCCGGGGCTCTTGTGCTGGCCTGGGCAGATGGGATGGCAGCAGGGGCTGCAGAGCTCTCAGCAGCTGAGGCCGAGGGGAGCAGGGCAGCCAGGGAGCCTCCTTGTGCCTTGGGCAAGCCCCTTCCCCCATGGCTGGGGCTGAGTCCTGGCTGAGCTGCAGCTGCTGCTGTGCCCTTGGCAGGGGCTGAGGCCGTGGGGCCAGTGGCCAGAGCAGCCTGGCCTGAGCAGAGCTGTGGGGCCAGAGCCGGCTGGGCTGTGCTGGGGAGAGGCCCTTGGTGCTGCACAGAGCTCAGGGCAGCTGGCAGAGCTTGCAGGGAGCTGGGCTGGGCTCCGAGAGCCTGGCCCAGAAACCATCAGTGTCCATCTCAGCCTGGCTGAGCGTGCAGGGGCAGGACTCAGCCCAGGCCTTGTGGGGCAGGGCCAGCGCCTGTGCAAGGCATTGAAAACAGGCAAGTGGCCGAGAGAGGAGGCTGCTCTGTGCCCTTGGGGGCATGGACACAGCAGGGAGGGGGCCCAGGACATTTGTCAGCGCCAGCCTCTGTCCCCAGCCCTTGGCAGCCCTGGCTGCTGAGCCCAGCTTTGGCCTGGGCTGAGTTTGGCTGTGGCCCAGCTCCATCCTGCTGCGGGGCTCAGGGCCTGTTCCCGGCCATGGCCAGCCCTGGCCGGCCTCTCTGCTGGCCCAGAGGCCGGCAGAGCCCGGGGCAGGGCTGTCTGTGCAGCCCCACAGGTGCCAGGGGCTGGGCAGGAGCTGGCAGAGGCTGCCCAGCAGGGAGGCCATGGGGCACAGAGCCCCAAGGCTGCCGTGGGCACCACGGCACAGGGGCCGTTCCCAGCCGCAATGCTCCTGTCCTGGGCTGGGCCTGCACAGGGGCTGTGGCACCATGGCTGGGCCAGCACAGGGCCACCAAGGGGCCACGCAGCCGCTGCCGGGGCTGGCAGCAAGGCCGGGCACAGACAAGGAATTGCTGAGCGTGGCCTGCGCTGGCCAGGGCTGACTGTGCCAAAGGCAGAGCTCAGCTGCCCTTGGGGGCTGCAGGAACACTCAGGAGCCCAAAGAGCCTCCATGGCTGTGCTGGAGACCAAGGCTGGAGCAGGGAAATGCAGGGCTGCTGCGCCATGGCGAGGGCATGGAATTCCAGCACACACCTCAGCTCTCGGATGATCCCGGCACCGTGCTGGGCCCTGTTTCAGCCTGGAGCAGAGCAGATGTTGATGGCACAGGAGCCCTGCGGGGCTGGCAGGGACCTGCAGCTTGCAAGGTGCTCTGCTCTCCCTCAGCTCCTCTCTGAGAGGTCCAATCCCAGCTGGGCACCTCAGGGCACAAGTGGCACTGCCTGTTCATGAGCACACAGCTGATGTCTGCCTGGAAAGAGGCAAAGGTTTTAATACCTCTTATTTTATTAGTATACAGGCACATTTTTATTACCTCTGTCACTTGAGTACTTTAAAGAAATGGCAAAGTTTTCCCTCTAGGGACAGGAATTTCCTGCAAGTGTACTGATGGCAGGAGAAGAAAGACTGATCTTCACCTCTACTTGTGTCACCAATATGCTGTTTATTATTTCCTCTCCCTCTTCTTTCAGGTGTTTCCAGCTCTCATGTTGAAATGGCCGTGTCTAAGGACATCTCTTCATTTAGACCAGGTGGATCTATGTATTTCCCTTTGCACCCAGATTTCCTCCTCCAGATGCTCTCTGGTCATTCAAGCATCTCACAACTGACTGGCTTCATGCTTTGAACATCAGGGAGTGGCCCAATCTTTCTGAAGTTCAAATAAATATGATTTTTTTTTTTTTGTGTTTATATCACAGAATTGCCTTTTCTTATGTCTTTGTCTAAAACTGTTCCTGTACAGAAATCCCTTGGGGATGGGGGACATGTCAGATGCTGCTGGGACATCACAGAGAGCTGAGGGAAGAGCTGTGATGGTTTTTAAACTGTTCAAATGTTCAACTTGTGTTTGTTGGCAAGAAACCTTTCTGTGCCTCTGAGTGTCACCAGGCCCTGAGCCCAAAGGACACAAACCTGATGAGTTGTGGTTCCCACTGCAGGGGCACTTGGACCTTGGCTCTGCACAGGAGAGCTCTTCATCCACTTTCCCTCTTTTCCTCCCTCTGGCCATGGAGGGAGCTCCTGACTTCAGCCTGTGACTGGTGTGTGCAAAGAGCAAATCTGGGCAGAATTGGGGCAGGGAGGGTTTGGGGGCACCTTGGGATCTGTGCTGGGCACAGAAGGTGTTTTCCATTGCTCTGAGACTGTCTGCTGTGCAAAGTGGATTTAATAGCCAGCAGAGGAATGACTTTTGCATTGGATGGAGCTGTGCCTTCCTTTGGCTTTGTTGGCTGACAAGAAATGAACATCCCTCTGTGTCTCGGGCAGCTCCTTCTCCAGGGAAAGCAGGTGGGAGTTGGAGCCAAGGAGCTGAAAGCTGCAGGTGCAGCCTGGGCTGGAGGGAGCTCAGATTTGCACAAGGCTGCTCTGAGTGCCAGGGCTTGGATGGGGGCAATGGTGGGGTGGGGGTAGGGACAGAGTCTGATTGATTGTCAGCCATGAAGGGTCTTGATTTTCATATCTATTCCAACTGCATGAGGAGGTTCTTGGATTTAGTGTCAATTGGAGATTGCAGTTATCAATGCATTAACAGTAAAAAAAAACTATACAGGACTTAAAAAATCTTTCTCACTGTCTTTTTAAATATAGTGTATTCACTTGCAATAGGTTTCTGAAATCTGTCTAATTAACCACAAAAGATCTGAAAACTTAAATTATTCCCAGAGGTTTGGCTTGTTAAGGTGTTCTGAATGTTAATGAGCCCTGGGGCACTGCATTCCTGAACTGAAGAGCTGAAGGCTGAAGAAGCCTCTGGAGCAGTAAAATTCAGCAGCAGCCTCCAAGTTGCTGAGGATGTCAGCAGCCCCCACTGAGGCCATCCCTGCCCAGGGCTTGGATGGGGGAAATGGTGGGGTGGGGGTAGGGACAGAGTCTGATTGATTGTCAACCATGAAGTGTCTTGATTTTCATATCTATTCCAACTGCATGAGGAGGTTCTTGGATTCAATGTCCATTGGAGATTGCACATATCAATGTATTAGCAGTAAAAAAAAAAAACTAAACAGGACCTAATTTTTTTTCTCACTATCTTTGAAAAAAAAAAAATACATTCACTTTGAATACACTTCTGAAATCTGTCTAATTAACCACAAAATATTTGAAAACTTAAATTACATTATTCCCAGAGGCTTGGCTTGTTAAGGTGTAATGTTAATGAGCCCTGGGGCACTGAATTCCTGAACAGAAGAGCTGAAGGCTGGAGAAGCCTCTGGAGCAGTAAAATTCAGCAGCAGCCTCCAAGGTGCTGAGGATGTCAGCAGCCCCCACTGAGGCCATCCCTGCCCAGAGACCGTGGGGGAATGGGCAGACAAGGAGAGCGTCCCTGGGGCTGGGGCAGCAGAACTCAGAGGCAGCAGGGGCTCCAGCTGGGAAATGGAGTGTGGGATGGGGCTGTGAAAGCCCTGCCTGGGCTGTGCCGAGCAGGACACACAAGCCCTGACCCCCATCCACTAAAAAACTCTCTCAGGGAGACATTTATAAGGAATTACAATTGTTTGTGTACTCTGTGTTGGATGCACTGGAGAAATACCCACAAGGGATTCTCAGGAGCTCCAGACAACCAAACAGCCTTTACTGGGAACTTTAGAAAATCAGAGCAACTTTGGCAAAAGGTTTAATATGACATTCAGTCAACAAAAAACAGTTTTCAATGAATTAACTTGGCCCATTCAACTTCACAAACTCTATGCCTGTTCAATTTTAAGTTAATCAACATTTGCAAGAGGACAGAAGTAGAAGTAGACACAAAAAGAGAGAAAAACAAGATATAGAGAAGCACACACAGAGCTACCAACTCCTGTTTTCCAGTGGTGTTCAGATGGAAAATCCAAGAGGATTTAGGGTCAAGATGTGTGCTTGCCTTGTGGTCAGCCTTAAATACCCCTTGTTCTTCCTGGGCCCTTCCCCCAGGTGGGACTTGGGGTCATTTGGTCACTCAGGAGCTGGGCTGGGGCTCCAGAGGTGGCTGTGGAGCATTGCCTGTGCTGTGCCAGGGACTGGCAGCCACTGCTGGGCTGGGATAGAGGCTCTGGGGGGATTGGGGTTCCAGGGCAGGGCAGGGCTGGGGTTCCAGGGCAGGGCAAGGCTGGACCTGCCCCTTCCTCCCCACACATGAAATGTTTCCAGCCAACAATCTCCTCCAGTCTGTCACAACAGGCAATGTTGGAGGTGAAATCTCGATTGTAGCCATGAGCTCCTTGATGAGAAGGATGGTTCTTTTCCATAGGAAGGAAAGCCCAGAGTCCCAGTGTTTGGAAGGCAGGTGAGAGCCTCCCTAGGCCAAGGCCAGCCAGACTTGTCAGGAATGGCAGATTTTGTCTGGGAGCAGTCTTTGGAGATTGGGAATTTTGGAGGTGGAAGCCAATTTTGGCCATGGGCACCTTGAGAAGCAGGACAGTTCTTTCCCATAAAAAAGAAAAGCACAGACCCCAAATGTTTTAGGGACAGATGGAAAGTGACCTTCATGAAACCATTGCCAGACAGACTTGTCCTGGCAATATTCCCATGGGAACAATGTCGGGACATAAAGAAATTTGGAGGAGAAATCCCAATTCTGGCCAGGGGTGCCTGGAGGAGAAGGGCAGTTCTTTTCCATAGGAAGAAAATCCCAGAGCCCCAGTGTTTCAATAACAGATGAGAAGAGCCCCTCAGCATGCCAAGGTCAGCTGGACCAGTCAGGTGGCCCCTGGGAGGCCAAACCAGCCAGACCTGTTCCGTGTTCCCTTGGTTCCATGGGCCCCCCACAGTGTCCCAATGGTCTCTGTGGTTCCCCAGGCCCCACAGTGTCACGTGATTCCTCTGTTCCATGAGGCCCACCATGTCACAATGGACCTTTGGACCCTGGTGGTTTGTGGTGTCACAATGGTCTCCTTTGGCTCCACAGTGTCACAATGGACTACTGATGACACGAGGCCCCTCTGTGTCACCCTGGGGCTTTGGTTCCATGCAGCCCTGCAGTGTCAAGATGAACCCTTGGTTTGATGGGATTCCTCTATGTCACCATGGCCCCTTGGTTTCATGAAGCCCTGCAGGGTCACAAAGGTCTCCTTTGGCTCCACAGTGTCACAATGGACCACTGATGACACGAGGCCCCGCAATGTCACAATGGACCTTTGGTTCCATGCAGCCCTGCAGTGTCACAAAGGCCTCTTGGTCCCACACGGCCCCACAGTGTCACAATGGTCCTCTTGGTTCCGTGTGGACCCCCAGGGTCACAATGGTCTCACTGGTTCCATGAAGCCTCACAGTGTCCCAGTGCTTTGCTTATTCCATGGGGCCTCATAGTGTCCCAATGGTCTCCATGATTCCACGAGTCCCCTCAGTGTCTCCATGGTTCCATGGGCCCTGTGCTGGTGCATTCCCCCCTCCCTTCTCAGGTCGCCCTGAGAAATGGAGAAATTTCTCACTGAGAAATTTTGCACTGAGAAATGGAGATGATCCAGAAACATTCTCTAGCTGCTTATAGAATGAGTTGTCCACCTCTTCTTCCTGGTTGGGTGGACGATAACAGACTCTCAGTAGGATGTCAGCCTTAATTCTCACCCGTAGACATTCAACTTCATCTTCATACGTTTCAATACCTATGGTGCCAAAACCCTCCCTAATATAAAGGGCCACCTCTCCACCTCTTCTCCCTTTCCCATCTCCCCTGAAGAGCTTGCAGCCATCCAGTGCAGCACTCCAGCTATGTGAGTCATCCCACCATGTTTCTGTGATGGCAATAACATCATAGCTCTGCTGTTGGACCATGGCCTCCAGCTCTTCTTGTCTGTTACCCATGCTGCGTGCATTGGTGTACATGCACCTCAGCTGGGCTGCTGATTTCACCCCTAACTCAGGCTTACCACCCTTGGGCCTGCTTCCAGAAAGCCCAGATGCATTTCCCTCCCCCTTCAGACCTAGTTTAAAGCCCTCTCAACAAGTTATACCACTTCATAAGCTAAAATTCTTCTGCCCTTCACAGAAAGATGGAGCCCGTCTGGTCCAAGCAGGCCAGGTGCTGTAAAAGTTGCCCCATGATTAAAGAATCTGAAATTCTGCTGATGACACCAACCTTTGAGCCACTCGTTGATAATGTGAGCTTCTCCTCTTGCTTTCACCGTTTTTCTCAGACTCCAAAGGGACTGAGGAAAAGACTGTCTGTGCCCCTGTCCTAATAACCACCTGACCCAATGCCCTAAAGTCCCTTTTAATTGCCCTGACACTCCTCTTTTCAATCTCATCACTGCCAGCCTGGAGTATCAGCAGTGGGTAATAATCAGAGGGCTGAATCAGCCCAGGCAGTGTCTCAGTGATATCCCATACCCGGGCCCCAGGGAGGCAGCAGACCTCCCTGTGGGGTGGGTCTGGTCACCATATGGGGCCCTCTGTTCCCCTCAGAAGGGAGTCACCCACCACGATTACCCTTCTTTCCTTTTTGATGTCAGAGGTGGTGATCTGTCTCACAGATGAATCATAATGGGGAGGCTCACTGGGCAGATAATTTTCTTCTAAACCATCTGGCTGACTCTCCAGATACAGGGGATCATTCCTAATCTGAAGTGGCACCTGGCTTGGGAGGGGGAATTGGGAGGAATTTTTATTATTACCTCCCTCCTCGAGTAGGTACCCACTCCAACTCCCCTTCATCGGCCAGGTGTTCTTCTATAGCCTGACAGTGGGGGCATGGGAGACAGCAGGAACAAGGAGAGCATTGCTGCCCTGCCAGGCCTCATGAAACCAAGGATCCACTGTGACACTGCAGGGCCTTGGGGGACCACGGTGACATTGTGACACTGCAGGGCCCAAGGATCCAAGGGACTTGGTGACACCAAGGGGTCCCATGGAACCAAAGGGACATTGAGACACTGGGAGGCCTCATGGAATCATGGAGACCTTTGGGACACTCTGGGGCCTCATGGAACCGTGGTGACACCAAGCTGGGTGTGAGTGTTGATCTGCTGAAGGATAAAAGGGCTCTGCACAGGGATCTGGACAGGTTGGATCCAGGGCCCAAATCCAACACGGTGAGGTTGAACAAGTCCAAGTGCCGGGTCCTGCACTTTGGCCACAACAAGCCCTGCAGCGCTCCAGGCTGGGGACAGAGGGGCTGGAGAGCAGCCAGGCAGAAAGGGACCTGCAGGGACTGAGGGACAGCAGGCTGGACAGGAGCCAGCCATGTGCCCAGGTGGCCAAGAAGGCCAATGGCTCCTGGGCTGGATCAGGAATGGTGTGGCCAGCAGGAGCAGGGCAGGGATTCTTACCCTGTGCTGGGCACTGGTTGGGCAGCACCTCAAGTGCTGTGTCCAGTTCTGGGCCCCCCAATTTAGGAAGGACATGGAGGGGCTGGAGCGTGTCCAGAGAAGGGCAACAAGGCTGGTGAGGGGTCTGGAGCACAAGTCCTGTGAGGAGCGGCTGAGGGAGCTGGGGTTGTTTATCCTGGAGAAGAGAAGGCTCAGGGGAGACAAGGCGACACAAAGGTGAAGCCAAGGAAATGCTCAGGGCAGTTTGGGGGTGGCTGCCAGGCAGCCCTGGCTCTGAGCAACAGCGTCTGCAGTGGGACAGGAAAGTCCCAGCTGATGGGAACAAACTTTCTGGCTGAGTGCAGAGGCCAGGACAAAGCTGAGTGCTTTCCCTGGCGTCCCCCAGCCCTTCCTGGCCCCAGGGGCTGATGGCATTTGTGCTGCCTCAGGTTCATGTCCCCACAGCACCAGCACGGGGGTGCTCCCGCCTGCTGTGTGCAATGCAAACAGGGGCTCCTGAGCCAGCGCTGCCGTGTCTGTGCCTGCAAGGATGCGGCACCTGTGTGAGCTGGGGGAGAGGCCAGGGCTGCAGAGGGGGGATGTTGTTGGCAGCTCCATGAGGACGCTCTGGGACGCTGCCCTGGGCTGTGCAGTGCACTGGGGATGGATCAGCCCCTGCTCTGCTGCTCCTTCCCGTCTCCCCCAGGGCCCTGGCAGAGCACCAGCCGTGCTGTTTGCCCCCAGCCTGCCCACGGCCAGCCTGGGGCTGCTCAAGGGGGTTTTCTGTGCTGAGCATTGGCCTGGCCGTGTTCTTGAGAGAGCCTGGGCAAGGAGCCTGGAGCCCCCAGGCCCTGGCCTGAGACGTCAGCGCTGCCCCAGCAGTGCCCATGGCCTGTCCCTGCTGCAGCCCCGGCACTGCCACCCCCAGGACTGTGCCCGGCCCCGAGAGCACTCAGGCCCTGCAGCAACACCAGGGCCACCAGGGCAGCGGGGCAGGGCCACGGGAGCAGCACTGGCAACACCAAGTGCTGCTGCTGCTGCTGGGCACAGCTGCTGTGCCAGCACTGATCTGCCCCCAGCTCTGCACACAGACATTGCTGCTGCAGCTCCAGAGAAGGCAACAAAAGGGCATCTCTGCAGAAAACTCTGCTGGGAGATGCTTTTGTGCCTTTAAAGCTATCGAGAGCAGAGCCTCTCATTGACACAGTCTGTGGCCACAGGGAAGTTGGTGGGAAACAAAATGAAAAATAGCAGAAACGATGACATTTTTTTTCGTGGACAATATTGAAAAAATAATAAAAAAATACCCCAACAAAAATTCCTCCAAAATGAAACAAGTAACAAGTATCAAAGATGACATTTATTACAAGTGATTTGCAGAAATTGGCCAGCAGTTTAATGTTTCCGAAACCATCCAGTCATCAGTCTCCACACTGCAGCCTTGAGCTCCTGGTTCCTCAGGCTGTAGATGAGGGGGTTCAGGGCTGGAGTCACCACTGAGTACAGAAGTGACAGGGCCAGATCCAGGGCTGGGGAGGAGATGGAGGAGGGCTTCAGGTAGGTAAATGCCCCAGTGATGATAAACAGAGAGACCACGGCCAGGTGAGGGAGGCAGGTGGAAAAGGCTTTGTGCCGTCCCTGCTCAGAGGGGATCCTCAGCACAGCCCTGAAAATCTGAACATAGGAGAAAACAATGAACACAAAACAACCAAATGCCAAAGACACACTAACAGCAAGAAGCCCAAGTTCCCTGAGATAGGATTTGGAGCAGGAGAGCTTGAGGATCTGTGGGATTTCACAGAAGAACTGGCCCAGGGCATTGCCATGGCACAGGGGGAGGGAAAATGTATTGGCTGTGTGCATCAGAGCATTGAGAAAGGCAGTGGCCCAGGCAGCTGCTGCCATGTGGGCACAAGCTCTGCTGCCCAGGAGGGTCCCGTAGTGCAGGGGTTTGCAGATGGACACGTAGCGGTCATAGCACATGATGGTCAGGAGATAAAACCCTGTTGCAAGAAAGAAAAAATTTAGGAAGACTTGGGCAGCACATCCTGTGTAGGAGATGGTGCTGGTGTCCCAGAGGGAATTGTGCATGGCTTTGGGGACAGTGGTGCAGATGGAGCCCAGGTCGCTGAGGGCCAGGTTGAGCAGGAAGAAGAACATGGGCGTGTGCAGGTGGTGGCTGCAGGCTACGGCGCTGATGATGAGGCCGTTGCCCAGGAGGGCAGCCAGGGAGATGCCCAGCAAGAGGCAGAAGTGCAGG
Organism: Vidua macroura; assembly: GCF_024509145.1. NCBI lineage: Eukaryota > Metazoa > Chordata > Aves > Passeriformes > Viduidae > Vidua > Vidua macroura. The sequence goes on along the minus strand of NC_071600.1, from coordinate 1,930,314 downwards.
AGCTGCAGCTGCCGCGTCTCTGCCAGTGCCAGCAGGAGGAAGTGGCTGATGGAGCTGCTGTTGGACATTTGCTGTGGCTGCACATGGGCACCTGTTCATGGAAAAAAGGACAGGGAATTGTCAGAGGAGATACCTGTAACCGAAATCAAAGGCATTTCTCATACACCCTCCTATGGAAGAGACACAGACACTCTTTTCTGTTCAAGAGTTCTGGGGTTTCTTTTTAAGCTGGCCCATGTCATTCCTGTTATTCTTGTATATCAGAAACCCTCAGCATTTCTGCTGCGTCCATGAAGACCAGAGCATTTCCTGTGAGGCAAAGTGATGCGAAGATAGTGGGCGGAGATGGTCTTTCATTCTGACCTGTTCAGACTTTCTCTGGGCTTTAACCTTTCTCAGGTGGAGGATGATCAGCTTCCCATGCTTCCCCTAAAATGTCAAAAGGTTCTGTTGAAAGCAGATGGATCCAGCACAGCCCAGCTCCACATTTGGAGCCAAGGACTCACGTTGCTCATTTCAACAACCCAACAGCATTTTCAGTGTCACAACACCTCTGCCTTTCCCTATCAATCTTATAACTCAGAGATGCTCTAGGACAGGTTTGCACCCTGGATTGAAGCTCCCAGCTTGGACTGAAATCTCAGGGAGACTTCCAAGTGTCCTTCTGATGGCATTGGATGAAGGGAGATGCAGCTCCTTCCCTGTCTGCACTGCCAGCATTGCCCAGAGCCGGGCACTGGGGACAGCTGTGTCACCCTGAGCCAGCTGTGCCCCCTGCCAGAGCCCCCAGTGCCGGGCAGCTGCTGCCAGCCCTGTGCTCTGCAGAGGGAACTGGGCCCGGGGCTGCAGAGCTGCCCCACGGCTCTGCTGCAGCTCTGCCTGCACAGGAGGGGCTGCACGCCTTGGAGCCCCAGCCCTGAGGGCAGAGGCTTGGATGGGGGCACAGGAGGGAGGGGGCTTGTGCAGAGGGAGGGGCTGCACTGGAGGGGATCCTCTGCACATCTCTGAACTCTCCCTGCCACAGCATTTCTGGCTTTTGTTTTCTCTCCTTCCCTGATCTTCTCTCTGCTTCCTGGAGATTTTCCTCCTGCAGGTGTTTCCCTGTGCCTGATCTCTCTGTGCCAGCACTCCCAGACCCCAAATCTCTGTGCACTCTCCTTGGCCTGACAGAACCCTGCCTGTTTGCAGGGCACTGGCTGGGGGCAGGTTCTGTTTGCAGCTTGAAGAAAGGACAGCTCAGACTGAGCCTGATGGCTCCAGCAAAGGTGATGCTGGTGCTGTCCATGGGCAGAGTGGCTGCAAGCACATTAGGGATCTCCACTGAACCTACTGATCACTAAAGGTAACAGTTCTGATGTCTCAGGCAGTTGTCAAAATTAATAATCAATAATTCATAATCATCCTTTAATATTCATCCCTCCCTCCCTGCCATCCTTCAGTAGAAGGAAACTGAATACAAAGTCTTTGGAAATCTCCAAATTTTTATCAAATCCTTGTCCTGGAAATATTCTATGACTGATCAGAACCCCTCAGCATGTCAGAGCTTCATGAGCATTTCACCTGCCCTGCACCAGAAATACTCAGAGTTGTAGTCACAGGGTCTGTGGGCATTGGGATGTTCCAGCTTGAGGAGATCACTGCAGGAGCTGCAGCTGCATTGTCCTGCAGCCAGAGGTTCCTGTGCCAAGGGCTGGCAGTGATTCTGCCCCAGGCACTTCTCAGCACCTTCCCAGCCCTGACTGATTGAAGCTCTCTGTGCCTCTGGGCTGTGCCCGCGCTGGCTGCAGGCAGTGCCCCAGCCCTGCTGGGCTGGGAGAAGAGCTGCTCATCCAGAGAAATGTGCTTTTGAAGCTCTGCTTGCTTACCAGCATCACCCTCTGTGCCAGGAGCCTGGCCCAGCTCAGCAGCACAGACACAGCACAAGGACTTGAATGAGCCTCTGGGGCTTTGTGCTCAAGCCCTGAACATGAGGCCCTGAGAGGGAGCTGCAGAAACCTCTCCAGAGCTCCAAGTCAGAATCCAACTCCAAATTTCTTTGACTTTTAATGGGTCCCAGTGAGGGACACGACTGAGAAAGTGTCCCCAGGCCCCAGGCAGAGCAGAGAACTGGAGGCACTGATGACAGGTGGGGACAAAGAGAAGCCAAGTCTTGGTGGCCTGGGGCACAGCAGGGTCTGTGCCACCAAGGGCTGTCAGGAGACACCTTGTCCTGAGGCCCTGGGGCCTCCTGGCACAGCCCCAGCCAGGCTGGGCACTGTCAGCCCCTTGTCCTGCCCTCAGCATCCCCCCCTAGCCCACATCCCAGTGGCCTCAAGGATCTGCTGGAAGGAGTCCCTGGGGAGCCTTGCTCAGCAATGGCCCTGGGGGCTCCACAATGCTCCCAGGGACTGCAGGTTTTTCAAAGGACTTTGGCTTTGGCTTTTGCCTTGCAGTCTCTGAGAGCTTTCTGCAATCATGGCCTCCAATTATCTGCTGTAATTAGTCCCTGGAGAGGCTTTGTCAGGAACAACACTCAGTGGGGCTCATTAATGCTTCAAGGTACTTCAGTTCTTTTAAGGTACTTGGTGTTTCCCTTTGGATACAGACTCTGTGAAAGGTTTGTGCAATCATGGCCCCAATTATCTGCTTTAACGAGTCCCTTGAGAGCTTTGTACTGACAATCAGTGGGGCTCATTAATGCTTTGAGATACTCAACTTTTTTCAGGTATTTTGGATTCTTCTTTCCACACTGAGAGATTTTTGTGCCATTTTGAATCTCTGAGAGGTTTTTGTGCCATCCTGGCCTCCAATTCTCTCCTCCAAGGAGTCCATGAAAAGCCTGTGTTGGGGATGGACCTCAGTGTGACTCATTAATGCCTCGAGACACTTTGGGCTTTTTTTCTGCCTTTTACTCCTGGAAAGGTTTGTGCAATCTCCTCTCAGGCCCTGAGGTTCCAGGGCTCAGCTCCAAATGCACCACGGGGCTCATTAGGATGAAGCAAGTCTTGACAAACCATGGCTCTGCCTTGATTTCCCTCTGGTCTGGGGCAGTTGCTCAGGAAGGTTTCTGTAGAGATTTTGGTTCACCAGTTTGAGATTTCTTAGCCAATGCATCAATTAGTGTGGTGGGTTCAGTGTTGGCTAATTACCAGTGCACTCACTAGAATATACTTACTCATTTCCTGCTGTAAGGTAGGATTAGGAGAAAGGCAAAGTGGGCTCAAAACTTTATAAGGGTATAAAGAAAAGTTTATTAACAGTAAGTATAAGAAAGAGTAATAAGAAACAGAACAAAATTTTCAGAACACTTCCTCTCTCCATACAACTGGACAATTAAATGAGACAAAACCTAAAATTAAAAGGGTATATATAGAAAAGTTTACTATAGTAAGTAAAACGAAGAGTAATACAAATCAGAAGAAAACTGTCAGAACACTTCCCCTGTCCATAAAACCTGAGAATGTTAAGGGACAAAACCTAAAATTTTCAGTCATTTTACCACCTCTAGAATAGTCTTTCTTCACTTCACTTAGGGAGAGTATTCTCTCTTTCATGCTGTGGAGACTTCTCCATAAGAAAACAGTTCCCTCTTTGCTCTGAATTTCCACAAATAGCAGCCACTCAGAAAAACTGAAATCATGAAGTCCCTCCCATTTTTTCACAGCTTTTCCCACAGCTGTGTTTAGGGGCCATGCCAACTTATGGGGTATTAATTTACAGATGTGCTGTTTAAGAGCAAAGGTCCTCTTCATCTGTTTCTGAAATCATCTTCATCTCTGGGAACAGAGGTCTTCTTCTTCTCTCCCTGGGGGCACAGGGTCTCATCACTCTTTTCTCTTTCAGTGTTCGAACTTCTCATGGGATCACAGCTACTTCAACATTTGCTTAATTTAGCATGGAGGCCTTTGCTGAACAAGTCATCTCCCCATTCTTTTCAATGCGTTATAGGGAAAAAGAGAGTCTGATGTATCAATTCCATCCTTCTCCATAGCTTTACCAGAGGATTTCAGCCCCAAGATCAAGGCATCTCCTCATCCCTCCCATCTGGGACTCAACTTCCTCTTCACTGACCTCGGTGTCTTCACGTTGCTCCTGTGTGTGCCTGCACTTTGTCCTTTTCTCTCACTGGAGGGAGGATGGAAGCACAGGAAGAGTCAATATCTCAGGCGGGGCCTGCAGATGGTTGCGTGAGCCCGGCCGGGCTGGGTCCTTGCGGCCGGAGCTGTTTTCCCATGGAGGTTTGTGCAGCGGCTGCGCTGGGGCTGTGTCAGGCTGGGCGGCGCTGGGGGCAGGGCCAGGATCTCAGCAGCCAGGCCAGAGCAGAGCAGCAGCACGGCCGGGGCCGATGGCTTCTCCTGGCCCTGCCCGCTGGTTGCGGGCCAAGCCCAAGGGCGGCAGAAGCTTGGCCGAGCCGGCCCGGCCCGGGGCTGCTCCTGGGGCCCGGCGGATCCTGGCTGGGCCCGGGCTGGCGGCGGGGCAGGGCTCGGCAGCGGCCAGATGTCAGCAAGCGCAGCCACGGCCCGGCCCGGCCTCGGCCCCGCGGCCTCCCCTCCCCTGCCCGGCAGCCGATGGGGCCTGGCGGGCTCCCTGGGAAGGGGCCCGGCCCCACGGCAGGAGCCGCCCGGCCCGCCCCGGCCCAGACGGGGGCTGGCCCGGCCTTGGCACCTCTTTGCTGCCCAGAAGGGAAAGAGACCCAGCCAGGCTTCTTCCTCTTTAACTTGTGTCTTCACAGAGGCGTGTGCAGTTTCCTTAGTGCTTTAACAGATTGTCAATTCTCAAAGCTAATTACTGATTGGTTTTTTTCAGACACGGAGGAAACTGCCAGTAGCTTCTCTCAGGACATCACTTGTGTGATGCAAAACCACCACAACAGCACAGAGCACAGAGCTCCTTTGTCCGTATGTAGTGATTATGTGCCTGAGGCCTCAAAATCCCAGCTTGGGAGATCTCTGGGCCCTCTCCAAGGTGTTTTCAAATGAAAACATTCAGCTCCTAGAAAATCACCAGAGGACAGGGCCAGCCTGACCTGTCTCCCCTGGCTACTTTTGTTATAGCCTCGCAATCCTTGGGTATACAGAATTTGGGAGGCCAAATTCTAATCTTGGCCATCAACCCTGGACAAGAAGGCTGGTTCTTTTCTACAGGAATGAAGCAACAGAGCCTCAGTGTTTCAGGGGCAGATGAGAGGTGACCACCAGAGGCCAGCTAGAGCTGGCAGGTTTTTTTTCCCGGAGATACACTTTCATATAGGAAATTTTTAGTGAGAGTACCAATTTTGGCAATGGGTATCTGAAAAGACAGACAGTTTTTTTCCATAGCAAAGAAAGCACCAGTGCTGCAGGAGCTGATGAGAGGCAGCCCTTGGCATTCCAAGATCAGCCAGACCTGCCAGGTGGCCCCTGGGAGGCCAAGCCAGCCAGACCTGTTCCATGTGCCCTCGGTTCCATGGGGCCCCACAGTGTCCCAATGGTCCCTTGCTTCCATGAGGCCCTGAGGTGTCACAATGCCCCCTTGGTGACATGAGGCCCTGAAGGGCCCTCATGGTCTCCATGGTTCCATCAGGCCCCACAGAGTCAGAATGGTCTCTGGGTCCATGAAGCCCCGCTGTGTCACCATGGCCCCTTGGTTCCATGGGCTCCAGTGGTGCCACAATGATCCCCTTGGTCCCATGAGGTCCTCACAGTGTCCCAGGGATCTCCATGGGAAGGAAAGAACCGAGCCCCAGTGTGGCAGGGGCAGCCACCAGAGGCCAAGGCCAGCCAGACTTGACGGTACTGGCAGATTTTGCCTGGGAGCAACCCTTGGATATAGGGAATTTGGGAGGTGGAATCGCAATTTCAGACATGGGCACCCTGAGGAGAAGGATGGTTCTTTTCCAAGGAAGGAAAGCATGGAACACTGGTGTTTGAGGGGCAGATGAAGGGTGGCCACCAGAGGCCTAAGGCAGCCAGACCTCTCTGTCCTGGTAGCTTTTGTCTGAAAGCAACCCTTGGATGTAGGGAATTTGGGAGGTCGAACCCCAATTTTGGCTATTTCTGTGTGGATAAGAAGGATGGTTCTTTTCCATAGCAAGGAAAACACTGAGCCCAAGTGTTTCAAAAGTAAAAGATGAGAGATGGGGCCCCTGGGAGGCTGAGCCAGCCAGACCTGTTCCATGTTCCCTCGGTTCCATGGAGCCCCACAGTGTCCCAATGGTCCCTTTCTCCCAGGAGGCCCTGAGGTGTCACAATGCCCCCTTGGTGACACGAGGCCCTGAAGGGTCCTCATGGTCTCCATGGTTCCATCAGGCCCCACAGAGTCAGAATGGTCTCTGGGTCCATGAAGCCCCGCTGTGTCACCATGGCCCCAAAAGTGTCACAATGGTCTCCATGGTTCCACCAGGTCCTCACAGTGTCACCGTGGTTTCCATAGGAAGGGAACAACCCAGCCCCAGTGTTCCAGGGGCGGATGAGCCGCAGCCACCAGAGGCCAAGGGCAGCCAGATCAGATGGTGCTGGCAGATTTTGTCCTTGGATATAGGGAATTTTAGAGGTGGAATACCAGTTTCGGACCTGGTTGCCTGGAGGTGAAGGACGGTTCTTTTCCATAGGAAGGAAAGCACGGAACACCAGCGTTTCAGGGCCAGATGAAAAGAGGCCACCACAGGCCAAGGGCAGCCAGACCTCTCTGTTCTGGTATTTTTTTGTCTGAAAGCAACCCTTGGATATAAGGAATTTTGGAGGTGGAATCCCAATTTTGGCCATTTCTGCATTGGTAAGAAGGATGGTTCTTTTCCACAGGAATGAAAGCACGGAGCCCAAGAGTTTCAGGGGCAGAAGAGGAGAGAGGTGGCTCCTGGGAGGCCAAGCCAGCCAGACCTCTCTGTCCTGGCAGCTTTTGTCACTGAGAAATCCTTGGATCTAGGGAATTCTGGAGTAACATTCCCAACTTTGGCCATGGGCATCTGGTCGAGATGGATGGTTTTTCCCATAGGAAAGAAAAGCACAAAGCCCAGGTGTTTTGGAAGAAGATGAGAGGTGGTCACCATAGGCCAAGAGAGTCAGACCTGTCTTTCCTGGCACCTTTCATCTGGGGGAAATCCTTGGATATTTGGAATTTTGAAGGTAGAATCTCAGTTTTGGCCATGGGCACGTGTGCGGGAAGAAGAGTTCTCTTCATCAGGAAGGAAAGCACAGAGCCCCAGTGTTTCAAAGGCAGATAAGAATCAGCTCTCTGGAAACCAAGGCCAGCCAGACTTGTCTCTCCTGGAAGCTTTCATCTGGGAGAAATCCTTGGATATAGGGAATCGTGGAGGCAGATTCCCAGCTTTGGCCATGGGTGCCTGGATGTGAAAGGTGCTTTTTTCCCATAAGAAAGAAAAGCACAGGGTCCCAGTGCCTCAAAGGCAGATGAGAGGTGGCCCCCGGGTGGCCAAGCCAGCCAGATCTGTCTGTCCTGGCAGATTTCATCTGGGAACAATCTTTGCATAGAAGCAAAATAAGAGGAGGAATCCAAATTTTGGCCGTGGGCACCTGGAGGAGAAGGACAGTTCTTTCCACAGGAAGGAGAGCACAGAGCCCCAGTGCCCCAGGGGCTGACAAGCAGCAGCCCTTGACATGCCAAGGTCAGCTGGACCTGTCAGGTGGCCCCCAGGTGGCCCAGCCAGCCAGGCCTTGATGCCTTGAGAGGCCACCTGGAGCAGAGGCTGGACAGTGTGACAGGAATAAAGGAGGGATTTATTAAAAAGGCCTTCAAAGGATCCACCTTGGGCAGTACAAGGGCCTGGCTGAGGGTACACCCAGGATGGACGACAGGTCACACGTTTGCACACTTTTATAAGTTTTGGTTCATTTCCATATTGGGGTTAATTGTCCAATTACACCTTCAGGTTTCGCAGTCCCACCCTCCCAGTCCGCTCTCCTCAATTCGCTGTTGTTTTCACTTTTTGGGCCTGAAGCTGCAGCGGTGTCCTTGGTTCTCGGGCTGGAAAAGGATTGTTTTGTCTGACTGCACTGTGAAGAGAACTTGCTGACACTGTCATGGTTTGACACTGGCGCAATGCCAGCGCCCCCATGAAAATGCATCTTCCCCAAATAAATGCTGTGAGATGTTATCAGGAACAGAGCAGAGCAGGCCCAAGCTTAATAACAAAGGGAAAAAAAAAACTTTATTAAACTACTACTACTACCGAAAACACATAAACTAAATCCAGGATGAAGACCTTTTAAAACACCCCTCCTCCTCCCAATTCCTAAAACACCCACCATGAAACATCACCCAGGATTCCTGATCAAATTACCACCCTTCAGATAATCAATACTCAAGCTATCAAGGGAGAGAGAAGTCCCTCTTGCAACACAGATCCCCCAGGAAACACAGCTGCCCCCCTGTGTTTCCCTGTCACACATGGCAACCGCCTGGAGAAAATCTGCCAGTGTGACACTCTCCTTTCCATCTCACAGTGCTCTCACCACCGTGCATAGACAGACGGCTCATAGGGCTCCTTTAAGGATGCTTTGCCACGGACCCAAAGATACAACAGTTCAGCTTCTCATCCTGGGACTACAGTCCCCCCCATTTTCCCCTGGGGCCAAGGGTCCAAGAACAGAAAATCATCTTCTTCCCGAAGACAGAGGGCATCACCATTCCCTCCTCAGCTTTCTTCTGTTCTTGCCATTCCTGTGCTGTTAGAAGCTGAAGCAGGTCTCCTTGGGTCACCACTGCATCCCCCTAAAATGCAGTCTCTATTGCAGGAGATTTTGGTTCAGTCCATGGCTAACAAGAAAAGTCCAGCCAAAAGCTACTTCATCATCTCCTCCCACGTAAATATTTCTTCTTCTAACATCTCAGGTCCCGGACTGTCTCTCTTCCACTACAAATCAAGGAGGAGTAATATTTTACAAAGCCCTCATTTCCTGGAAAGGATTAAAAGTTCAGACTCCCTGGACGCTGGACATCATCCCCCCCCTTCTCCTTCACATCTGCCGGCAAATTTCCAGGTGCCGCCAGGCTCTCTGTCGCTTTCCCTCTGTGGGGGGGGGGAAACAAAGGCATCTCCGCTTCTCTCCACCCTTCCGTCCAGGAGCTGGCTCGGTTCCAGACCCTCAGCCCCCTCGGCCTACCTGGACAAGGCCTCGTGGCTTCCCCTCCCCCACCCAGCCTAAGGCTGGGCGGGGGAGAGTCTGCACTCTCTGACGACCGGAATTAAAGAGACAGTTCCCCTGGGAGTTCTTGCTTTTAACCCCCTGTGTTCTCAGAGGCGTGTCCATACTTTCAGTGGTCACTCCAGGTGCCAATATCCAAACCTGACCATTGATTGTTTTGACCCAACTTCCTGGAAAAAATTCACTTCCATGTCAAACCACAACACAGGTGGTCCCCAGGAGCCCCAGCCAGCCAGACCTGTTCCATGTTCCCTTGGTTTCGTGGGACCCCACAGTGTCACAATGGTCTCCTTGGTTCCATGAGGCCCTGGAGTGTCACAATGTCCCCCTTGCTTCTGCAGTGTCACAATGGCCCCATGCTTCCATGAGGCCTTGCAATGTCACAATGGCTTTGTGGTTCCACAAAGCCCTGATGTGTCACAATGGCCCCTCGGCTCCATGCGCCCTCGCTGTGTCACAACGGCTCCTCTGTGACACTGCGGGCTCCACAAGGTCACCACGGACCCTTGGTTCCTTGGGGCCACCGAGTTTCACAATGGTGATTCCATGAGTCAGGCCAGTGTCACAATGGCCCCTTGGTTCCATGAGGTTCCACAGTGTCACCGTGGTGTCCTTGGGCCTGCATTGTCACAACTGACCCATGGCTCCATGAGGTTCCCCAGTGTCACCGTGGTCACTGTCAGAGGCTGGATGAGATCGATGTCCCGAGACCCCTTGGGATGCTCGGAATGCCCGTGTGGGGCCAGGGCCGGGTCAGGCCTTGGTTTGTGCTGGGACAGAGCCCCGCCCCCAGCCCTGACCTGGCACAGCTGTCAATCACACAGCAGGGGCGGTGCCAACCCATCTCTGATTGGCTGAGCTGTCAATCAATCACACAGCAGGCAGTGCTAACCCAGCTCTGATTGGCTGAGCTGTCAATCAATCACCAGCAGCTGGTGCCTACCCTGACTCTGATTGGGCAATCACCTGGCAGTCCCACCCCAGGGGCGGGCCCATGGAGGCCCAGGGGGTTAAAAGCCGGAGCTCGAGGCCAGCCCATGGTCTGGCTCCTGCCTTCTCCTGGGGTTCCTCTGTTGGCGATGCTGGAACCCGAGCAGTTGGTGACTGTGTGTGCGTCTTTCTATAGATCTTCTGCCTTTCTGTTGTTCTCTATTTCTTCTCCTTCTAATCCAACTTACCTGGAACATTTTTAGGTAACTTATCATCTTAAGGCTTAAAGGTTTTTAGGTTAAATGAGCTAAGTTAATGAAGTCAATGCCATGATAAAGGTTTTACGTGGTCCATTGTGACACTGTGGATCCAAGGAGACCATGGAGACACCCCCAGAACCTCATGGAACCAAGGAGCCCATGGTAAACCAGAGGGGCTGCATGGAGCCAATGGCCCATGGTGACACTGCCCATCCAAGGAGGCCATTTGGACACTGCGGAAGCTCATGGAGCCAGGTAGGCCATTGTGACACTGAGGAACTTCATGCCACCAAATATCCATGGTGACACAGCAGGGCACCATGGGAACCCAGGAACCGCTGTTGGCAGTGCGGAAACTCATGGAACCAGGGGCCCTTGTGGCACTGCAGAACCAACACAGCTGCTGCACCTTGTCCCCTGGGCCTGCACAGCTCCTTGGGAGGCACGGCAGGAGCAGCACCCTGGGAGCCTCGGGAATGCCCCTCTGGGATCCATGGCACATGCTCCCAGGGGCTGGAATTCCAGTTCCCAGCCAGGAAAAGATCTTCCTGCCCCTGAAGGCAAAGCTCTTATGGAAGAGCCAAAAGCCAAGTGGAGCAAGATCCTACAGTGACATTTCCCTGCCAGCCTTCATAACTTCACCCATGGTGGTTGTAGCTCCTGGATTGGGAATGAAATCAGGGCAGGGCCTTTGGTGGGAGCTGCCCTGGGTCAAGGGAGGCACTGAGAGAGAAACAGAGCAGGCAGAGAAAGGCAGGAGAGAAAGGAGGACACAAACACAAACAGCTGAGAAGGCGGCACTTGTGAAAACAAACCAGAACTGATGGACAATGAATGGGACAGGAATAAATAATTCTGAAAGTTTTATTTACTGCTAAAATACATCCCACCCACCCAGTCCCACAGAACCCCAATCCCACTGCTCCAAATTTGGATCCCACTTCTCCCAATCTTCTTCCAACCCCATCTCACCCTAGAGGCTAAGGAATTGAGTAATTTTATCATGGGATTGGGTTTTTTTGAGGTGGGAACAAGCCATATTTAGATGTGATTGAGACTTTTTGGGGTAAGATTGCGTTGTTTTCAGTGGGACTATTATTTGTTGTTTGGAATGCAGAGAGATGAAGAACACTGCCCAAAATCCCCCAAGGACCAAGAAATCTTTCATAATATGTTCCCAAACCAGATATTCACCTTAAATTAGCTGTGAAATGGTGAGACTTTAGACATCTCTGAGAAATTTCTTTCTTTTTGGTCCTATTTCAGGTGTTTTTACGGGATGAAGATCGGAAGAATACTAAGGCCAAACCAAAATGAAAACCAGCCAGGTGTCTTCTCAACATGGATCACAGGGAATGTGGGTCACAGGGGCTCTGACCTACGTGGGTCCTCCCATGGAGGATGGAGTTGGAGCAGTGCACAAAGCTCTTCCTGCAGTTGGGGCACTTGCAGGGGGCTTCCCTTAGCGGTGGGTCCGTTGGTGTTTGATCAAGGCAGAGCTGCTGAAGAAGCCCTTCCCACATTCCCCACACTCGTAGGGCCTCTCCCCGGTGTGGATGCGCTGGTGGGTGACGAGGGTGGAGCTGTGCTTGAAGCCCTTCCCGCAGTCAGGGCAGAGGAAGGGCCTCTCCTCGGTGTGAATCCGCTGGTGCCGGAGGAGATGGGAGCTGCTCTGAAACCTCTTCTGACACTCAGGACACTTGTAGGGCCTCTCCCCAGTGTGGACCATTTGGTGGATGATCAGCTGGGACCTCTGGCTGAAGCTCTTCCCACATTCCCCACATTTGTATGGCCATTCTCCAGTGTGGATGATCTGGTGGCGGATCAAGTGGGACCTTCGGCTGAAGCTCTTCCCACATTCCCCACACTTGTAGGTTCTCTCCCCAGTGTGAATGCGTTGGTGGATGACGAGTTTGGATCTGCAGCTGAAGCCCTTCCCACACTCCCCACACTCATAGGGCCATTCCCCGGTGTGGATCATCTGGTGGCAGATCAGGTTGTTGCTCCACCTGAAGCTCTTCCCACACTCCAAGCACTTGTGGGGCTTCTCCCCATCATGGAGCTGCTCATGGACCACCAGCTCCGAGCTCTGGCTGGAGCTCTGTCCACCTTCCTGGTACAGGGTGGGTCTTTCCTCCTCAGAGCACCCTGGGCTGGGTTTGCAGCCCTTCCTCCTGTGAGATATCTTGGGATTTTCCTCCCCGTTGGATTCCTGTGCTGTGGAGCTGCTCAAAACAGCCTCTTCCACGAGGTTCTCCTGTGGGGATTTGTCCTCCCTGGTCTCCATCCTCAGCTCCTTGTCTGGGGCAGGAAGGACAAGGAGAGGATGGGATTTGCCTCCGTGCCAGAGGGAAGGGGAAGGAGATCCCCCCAGTGCGTCCCCGGCAGGACGGCGTCGGCAGCGGGGTTGTCCTGCAGCCAGGGGCCATGGAGGACATAGGGGAGATGGAGCAGGAGAGAGGGGGAAAGGGGCACTGACTTCCTCCTCACCTGCCTGGGGGTCCCAGGGCTCCTTCCTCATCCTTGCAGCCTCCACCTCCATGTGGTGAATGTTTGGCGATGGGAAATTCTGTTCTGGGAAGAAAACAAATTGTGCACACATTGAGTTTTGTACTGGTTTGGAGCAAAGCAGGGCGAGAACTTATGCCGGAATTACAATTTAATAAGAAAATTAGGATCACGGCAATGATCCAGAAACACTGGCTTAATCTGACAGAGTCAGGATATAACCTGACACCCCGTTGGTCAGGGTGGTGGTAGCAGTCTGATGAAATGGTGGCTGCAGTCCTGTTGGAGTGATGAACATGATTCTGTCAAAGCAGGGATCCTGTAGAAGGGTCTGGTCTTCCTCTGAAGGTCCAGTGGTGCTTATGGAGCTCTTGTCCTCTGGGAATCCAGTAGGCAAGGTGGTCCTGGTGTTGCAAGGGTGAGATTATATCCAGGTAGGAATGCTTGGTTCCTCCCCCTGGGCGGAGCATCCCACAATGGGATGATGTATTTTTATCAGTCCTGCAGTGACACTCAATGGCCCATGAACAGAAGATGGCCCCTGGAGGGCGTTATCAAGGCTGAGTCATGGCAGAGATAAAGAACACTGCCCCACCTGTTTATCACAGTTGATGAAGATGGTGACTGAAAACACACTTTTGGTTCCATCTTACATTGTCACCTGAAACAGGGAGGCAATCCCTGCTCGGGGTGGGGGGTGAAGACCACCCCCCTTACCCAAACTGGCTCAGGTGTAAAACCCCCACACTGGGAAGGCCCCGCACACAGGGGACAATGTCACACTTGCCCTGCCCCAGGGGAGGTCTCTGTCCCTGTCACTCCCTTGGCCTCCCCTCTCTTCTCTTTCTTTCCATCTCTCTCTTTACCTCACATTAACTGTTCAATAAAATCCACTTGGGATTTGGTCTCGTTAGCACCTTAATTGGGGCAGAGGCAACTCTAACAATTTTGTTAACCAGATTGCAGCATTATTTTGCAGAGATTTTAGGCACTGTTTTCTGACCCCTGAGGAGGGCTGGGACCATGCCAGGGACATCCTGCAGTGACATCCCCCCTGTCCCGCTCTGCGTGCGCTCAGTCCCAAACCTGACCCTGATCCTGGTCTCAATCTCACTCCATGTTTAGACACACTCACAGTTCTGTATTTAATCTCATCCCAGTGCCAGACTCATCTAGCCCCAGACCCAATCCCAACCCCAGCCCTAAAGCCAATCCCATGTCTAGCCTTAACCCCAAGCCCAGCTCTAATCCAAATCTCAGCCCCAGCTCCAACCCCAGCCCCAATTCCAGCCCCTTCCTAAATCCTCAGTCCAAACCAAATCCCAGGTTCAGCCCTTCTGGGGGATTGGGGGTGTCTCTGTCCCTCTGACCCCGATGATGTTTGGGCAGGGTCACACCAGGGTTGAGAGGGACAGAGACCCCCCTGGCCTCCCCAGGGATGAGAAGGTCGGAGAGCCCCCCCAGCCCCGAGCACCCTCAGTGGTGAGAGGGACACAGAGCCCCTGGTCCCCAGCCCTGCACAGGCATTCTCTGAGGCCAGAGGGATGGAGACCCCCTGAGAATTCCCCAGGGTGAGAGGACAGAGACCCCCGAGCATCCCCTGGGCTGAGAGGGAGAGAGATTGCCCTGAGCAGCCCCTGGCACAGGGTGAGAGGGAGGGAGACCCCCCAGGCATTCCCTGGGGTGAGAACGATGGAGACCCCCTGGGGAATGGCCTGGGCTGACAGGGACAGGGACAACCCATCCAAGCCCCTCCCAAGCATCCCCCAGGGCAAGAGGCACAGAGACCCCTCGAACATCCCTGGGCACCAGACAAAATAAACTCGGCAGAAATCAAACTTAACCCTACATAAAATGCCTTGAGGAATATTTGCTCTTCCCACAAGTCACCTGTGATGGAAACACAAATCCCAAACATGAATAAACTGACAATAGAAGCAATTCTGTGGCACTTGCAAATTTCATCAGTTCCTGCACAGCTCCAGCTCAGCTGCTGGCAGGTTCCGATAAAAGGAAAGTGGAAATTTGGCCCAATACAGATTCTGTGAAAAAATGGAAAGTTCTGTGTATCTGTCACAAAGGTGACAGGGACGAAGAAAATAATGATTCCCACATTTGGCAAAGCTCTCAAACCTATGAATTCGGGAGTTTTTGGGAATTCATTACTTGAGCTGGGCATCTTGTAGGACTTTTAGCAGCCTTGTGTTCCTCAACTTGTGGTGAATGATCCTTTTCAGTCTTGCATTTGTCATTTGGTCCCTTTCCTCCAATGATTTTAACAAACTTTTCAAGGAAGGACAAAAAAATATTTTCTTTACACTGGCAACCCACAACAGCCATTTTCCTCATAAGTTCTCCCACAAGTCCCTCAGAGGAAGCTGCGTTAAAGTTTCCAAGAGTTCCTCTAGAAGGAGCCACAATCTGCGCAGAGGAGGGAACCATGCTGTTGTTAAAGGCACTTGGGGTCAGACAACAGTGCCCTGAACTCATTGAGCCAAAATAATGTCACCATCTGGTTAATAAAATGGTTAGAGAGAAGCCTCTGCCCCAATTAACGTACTAACGAGACCAAATCCAAAGTGGATTTTATTGAACAGTAAATGTGAGCTAGCGAGAGAGATGGAAAGAAAGAGCAAAAGGGGGAGAGCAAGGGAGTGACAGGGACAGAGACCTCCCCTGGGGCAGGGCAAGTGTGACATTGTCCCCTGTGTGCGGGGCCTTCCCAGGGTGGGGGTTTTACACCTGAGCCAGTTTGGGTAAGGGGGGTGGTCTTCACCCCCCACCCCGAGTAGGGATTGCCTCCCTGTTTCAGGTGACAATGTAAGATGGAACCAAAAGTGTGTTTTCAGTCACCATCTTCATGAACTGTGATAAACAGGTGGGGCAGTGTTCTTTATCTCTGCCATGACTCAGCCCTGATAACGCCCTCCAGGGGCCATCTTCTGTTCATGGGCCATTGAGTGTCACTGCAGGACTGATAAAAATACATCATCCCATTGTGGGATGCTCCACCCAGGGGGAGGAACCAAGCATTCCTGCCTGGATATAATCTCACCTTTGCAACACCAGGAGCACCTTGCCTACTGGATTCCCAGAGGACAAGAGCTCCATCAGCACCACTGGACCTTCAGAGGAAGACCAGACCCTTCTACAGGATTCCTGCTTTGACAGAATCACGTTCATCACTCCAACAGGACTGCAGCCACCATTTCATCAGACTGCTACCACCACCCTGCCCAACCGGGTGTCAGGTGACTCTGTCAGATTAAGCCAGTGTTTCTGGATCATTGCTTTGATCCTAATTTTCTCATTAAATTGTAATTTTGGCTTAGACTCTCCCCCTGCTTTGCTCCAAACCAGTACAAAACTCAATGTGCGCACCATTTGTTTTCTTCCCAGAACAGAATTTCCCATCCCCAAACCTTTGCCACATGGAGGAGGAGGCTGCGAGGACGAGGAAGGAGCCCTGGGACACCCTGGCAGGTGAGGAGGAAGTCAGTGCACCCTTCCCCCTCTCTCCTGCTCCATCTCCCAGCCCAGCCTGGCCCCCGGCTGCAGGACGGCCCCACTGCCGACGCCGTCCTGCTGGGGACGCACTGGGGGGATCTCCTTCCCCTTCCCTCTGGCACGGAGGCAAATCCCATCTTCTCCTTGACCTTCCTGCCCCAGACGAGGAGATGAGGATGGAGACCAGGGAGGACAAATCCCCACGGCAGAACCTCATGGCAGAGGCCGTTTTGAGCAGCTCCATGTCACAGGAATCCAACCGGGAGGAAAATCCCCAGAGATCCTGCAGGAGGAGGGGCTCCAAGCCCAGCCCAGGGTGTTCTGAGGAGGAAAGACCCACCCTGTGCCAGGAAGGTGGGCAGAGCTGCAGCCAGAGCTCGGAGCTGGTGGTCCATGAGCAGGTTCACCATGGGGAGAAGCCCTACAAGTGCTTGGAGTGTGGGAAGAGCTTCAAGAATAGCAACAATCTGAAACAACACCAGATGATCCACACCGGGGAATGGCCTTTCAGGTGTGGGGAGTGTGGGAAGGGCTTCAGCTGCAGCTCTGCCGTTGTCGTCCACCAACGCATCCACACTGGGGAGAGGCCCTACGAGTGTGGGGAATGTGGGAAGAGCTTCAGCCGAAGGGCCCACTTGATCCGCCACCAGATCATCCACACTGGGGAAAGGCCATACATGTGTGAGCAGTGTGGGAAGAGCTTCAGCCGAAGGTCCCACTTGATCCGGCACCAGAACATCCACACTGGGGAAAGGGCATACAAATGTGGGGAATGTGGGAAGAGCTTTGGCCAGAGGTCCTACCTGATCATCCACCAAAGGATCCACACTGGGGAGAGGCCCTATGAGTGTCCTGAGTGTCAGAAGAGCTTTCACACCAGCTCCATTCTTCTCAAGCACCAGCGGATTCACACCGGGGAGAGGCCCTTCCACTGCCTGCACTGCAGGAAGAGCTTCAAGCAAAAATCCCACCTCATCAGGCACCAGCGCATCCACACCAGGGACAGGCCCTATGACTGTCCCCAGTGTGGGAAGAGCTTCTCCAGGAGGTCTCACTTGACCTGACATGAACAGAGGTACAAGTAAGGGAAGCCCTGCAGGTGCCTCAACTGCAGGAGGAGCTTCATGAACTTTTCCAGCTCCATCCCCCATGGGAGAGCCCATGTTGGGAAGAGCTCTGGTGATCCATGTTCCTTGTGATCCATGCTAGGAAGAGATCATTCCCTTTTCCTACCCCTGCCAATGAAATGGTTTGGGATTGAAGAACATGAGGGTCTGGCCATGGCCCTGTCATTACATTCACTCCCACCTCAGGTCATTGCCAGGGGCAGGAAAGGGACTCTCTCTCTCTCTCTCTCTCTCCCTGAGGAGAAGGGTGTCTGTTCCAGGCAGGAGGAAATGCGTGGCTGGGAAGAGCCAGTCAGTGGTGATGTAGTTTTCCCTGTAAATAGTTTTTCTTATCCCTTCTTTTATCAATATTGTTGCTGTTTCTGTTTGTTCCTTGTCTCGTTGCTGTTCCCAGTAAATTGTTCTTATCCCAGCCCGGGATCTTTGCCTTTTGTGCTTTCCATGGGAGGCGGGAGGGCAGCGAGCGGCAGCACGGTTTTAGCGGGAGCAGGAAATTGGGGAATCCCATTCCTGAACCCCGGCCCGTGGAAACCGAGCATCCCAGCTGGTGCCAGCCCTGGTGGCCACGGCAGCAGCCTTGGGAGCGGGTCCCTGGCTGGGGCTGTGGGAACCTCTTCACTCTGGTGCCCAGGGACAGGAGTGGAGGGAGCGGCTGCAGCTGAGTCGGGGCAGGCTCAGGTTGGATCTCAGGAAAAGGTTTTTGCCCAGAGGCTGCTGGGGCACTGCCCAGGCTGCCCAGGGAAGGGTCACAGCTCCAGGGCTCTCTGAGCTCCAGCAGCGTTTGGACAGCGCTGCCAGGCCCAGGCTGGCATTGTTGGGGTGTCCTGTGCAGGGCCAGCAGTTGGACTCGAGGATCCTGATGGGTCCCTCCCAGCTCAGCCAATTCTGTGGCTCTGGGATCCCATGACCCTGGGGATGGGACTGCCAATGGTTGCCATGGCAATGGGCTCTGGCTCCAGGCCTGAGCTGGTGTCCATGGCAACCACCCCTGGCATGGGGTCTCCATGGAGCTGCCCAGGGACTGCCCATAGCAACAGGGGCTGTGATGGTTGCCATGGAAACTGACCATAGTAACAGGGGGCTGGTGATGGCTGCCATGGAAACTGACCACAGCAACAGGGGCTGGTGATGGTTGCCATGGAAACTGACCACAGCAACAGGGGCTGGTGATGGTTGCCATGGAAACTGACCACAGCAACAGGGGTTCCTCGTGATGTTTGCCTGCTAAGAATCAGGTTTGTCACAGGCCCTCAGAGGGGTTCCGTGGGGACTTTCCAAGAGTTTCCAGGCTGTTCAAGGCCTGGAATGTCACAGGCAGACACAGGGGCTCCATGGAGACCTCCCAGGGGTTTCTGGGGATGGTAAAGAGCCGTGTGGTCAGAGGCAGTCACAGCCATTCCATGGTGACATCCCAGGGCACCTTGGGCTGCAAAGGCACCGATCTGTCACAGGCACTCACGGGGACTCCATGGTGACATCCCAGGAGTCCCCAGGCTGCCAATGAGCTGGGATGTGACAGACACTCACAGGGGTTCCTGTCATGGGCAGAGTGGGAGCTTCAGGCAAAAGCTTTATTTCTTTATTGGAGGAACTCCTGCTGAGTCATGAGGTGGAGAAATGACACCCAGCAGTCATCATGGATCCTCAAACCCCTGCAGGACCCGCAGACTTCTAAAATTCCTCCTAAGAGAGGAGACTGGGAGAGACTGGATCCAATCCCAGCCCCAAAATTTGTCAAAGGTGTAAAAGATTGGACAGGTGGAATTGAACCTTAATGCAATTTTCCCACAGGATTAACAATGGAATACCAGATATATTTATATAAATACAGCTCTAATTGTTTCTGATCATGATTAGAAGAAAGAACTTTACCAGAGTTATTTACTCCACACTACAGGAGCAATAACAATTATTAGAATATTCTGCTCTAGGGAACAATTTTGAAGTAAGGAGGGCCTTGCTGGAGTGGTTTGAGCCCATTGCAGGCAGAGCCTCCTGGTCCAGCAGGAACTGCCTTTCCTGTGCCAGGAGCAGGGCAGGTCCCGCTGCAGGAAAAGCCCCAGGCCAGCCCCAGCCCAGGGAAGGCCTCAGGCACAAGGGCAGAGTGCCGTGCTGGGAGCTGTGCCAGGGAGAGCCTGAGGCACCAAAGGCACCTTGGCAGCAGCAGCTGCTTGCAGGGCATGGCCAGAAGCCTCCCTTGGCAAGCCGGCCTGGTGGCCAGCACTGCAGAGCTGCTGCCTCAGGGCTCATTTCTAGCTGGGCTCTGGAAAGCCACTTCTGCTCCAGGAGCCTGACTGGGAAGCCATTGGCCCCAGCACCTTGGGGACAAGATATTAATGACAAAACTCTTCATGCCAGCAGAGACAAGGCAGGGGCAGAGGAAAGGGGAGAGCCAGGCCCAGGGGACAGGGCTGCCATGGTGATGGCTGTGAGGTCACAGCCCCTGCAGCAGCCTGGCTGCCCTCAGCAGACATTCTGGCCAGGAGCGTTGTGAGGGCACCCAGCAAATCAGAGAACCAACACAACAGGAGTTCCATTCTCTGGGAGGGGATTTCACTGGGTCAGGTTGCACAAAGCTCCTGATCTTGGACAATTCCTGTGATGGGGCATCCACTTCTCTGGAAAAACAGTTGCAGTTTTGTGCCACTCTCATCATTGTAAAATATTTCCTCCTTCTAACAAATGAAAATCGACCTTCATTCAGTTTGAGACATTGACCCTTCTTCTGTCCATGCAAGATTTGGGATAAAATAACTTTGATCACAGTTTCTGTTTTCATAGACCTTGGAGAGGACCCAAAAATCTCACAAGATGGGGTTTGGAGGCCTCATCACATAATCAGCAGGTGGAGGCTGTGGGCTCTGGGGTCAGTGGTGTGGAGACTGAGGACAGAACAGGAGTAGCCTGGGAGGGATTGAAGGGTGGTTTCAGGGAGGCTGGAGCTTTTCTTCATAGAGGATAAAAGCATGAGAAGGAAATAATGGCACCAAGGGCACCTGGGGAGGCCCAGAGTGGACACCAAGAGAAAGGAATTTCCCTCCCAGGGCAGGGCTGTGGTGCAGCACGTCCCCAGAAGGAGCCTGGAGCAGCCCAAGGCTTTGTGTGGGCAGGCAGAGGCAGGCAGGAGGCAGAGCTGTCAGCAAAGGAAGGGGCCAACGAGGTGGGGCAGCCGGGGGATGAGGACAGCCTGCAGGGACAGAGGCGCAGGGCAGGGACACCGTAGGACAGCCTGGGCTGCAGAGGGCACAGGCATGTGCAGCAGCTGCAAGGCCCTGACAGAGCCAACCTGTGCAGCACTTTGGCCATGGCTGCTGGCCCTGGGCCTGAGGCCACGAGGGGACAAGTGACCCTTGCAGCCCTGGGGCCTCAGTGCCTCCTTGTCCCTGCTCAGCAGCCTGGCAGGGGCCGCCCCATGGTCCTGCCCTTGGCACTGCACATCCCCACATGCCAGTGCCCATCCCGGGAAGAGCCCTGAGCAATGAGGGAGGGACAGGATCTGCCTTGCCAGGGGCTGGGGCTCAGCCTTGGCCCTTTGCATTCCTGAAGCACATCCAGGTTTGCTCAGCACCAGAGACACCTTTCCCTTGCTGTCCCCACCTGTCATCAGTGCCTCCAGTGTTCTGCTGTACCTGGAACCTGGGGACACTTTCTCAGTTGTGTCTCTCAGTGGGACCCATTAAAACTTCAAGAAACTTTGGAGTTTGATTCTGACTTCTAATTCTTGAGAAGTTTTTTGAACACTCTCTCAGGGACTGAGTCTGGTGTAAACAACACCAAAGCCCCAGAGGGTCATTAAAGTCCTGGTGCTGTGTCTGTGCTGCTGAGCTGGGCTGGGCTCCTGGCACAAAGACAGGTCCTGCCAAACCAAGAAGAGCTTCAAAAAGACATTTCTCCTGAGGAGCAGCTCCTCTCCCAGCCCAGCGGGGCTGAGGGTGCTGCCTGCCGGCACCTGAAGGCAGTGAAGCCGACAGCGGCTCAAAGCAGCTGGAAGGAAAATTCTGAGCTCATTCATGGAAAATCTTCACCACTTCTGACACCGTCAGTCTCTGGCTGCCAGGATCTCCTGAAGCTGACCCAAGACAGAACTGATGTGACTGTAAGGATGGCTCTGCTGCCGTTTCTGGTTTGGGGAGGATGTGCTGCAGAGCGGGGCTGCCCTGGGCACCGTCAGAGGGACAGGGCAGGAGGGCTCCTGCTGCCAGAGACAGCTGCAGGGGGTGAAGCTGGGGCTGCAGCCAGGGTGGCCCAGGGCTGTCTTGCAGAGCAGCTCCTGCAGCCCTCAGGGCTCTTGGCCAGCCCAGGGGATGTGCCACCTGCCAGGACAGCTCTCAGCCTGCCTGGCAGCTCCCCATGGACTGTGCAGGGGAGAAGTTGGAGGTGGAAGGAGTGACCCCCATCAGGGCAGGTTCCTCCTGCTGTGGAGATGGTGCAGCATGGCCAGGGCTGCTGTCAGCTTTCTCCTAAAGGGAAGGGAAAGGGGCTGTCAGGTTTGTCTGTGTCACTGAGACTCCTGCACTGTCACCCTGGGCATCAGCAGATCTGCCTCAGATCTCCCTCAGAAAGTGCCTCCTCACCCTCCTCTAGCTACGGACAGCAGCAGCAGCACCTTGGCTTGCAGCATCTCTGTTTGTCTGCCCTGCCCTTAAGGCCCTGCTGCAAGGGAGATGCCCCTGGGAGTGCCCTGTGCTGGAAGGGGTCTGCAGGGCAGAGCTGAGCCCCAAGGGCAGGGATGGGCTCTGGCAACACTGGCAGGGACAAGGCTTGGATAGAGAGAAACAGCTCCCAGTAGGCACAACTCCAGGCAGCAGAGAGGCAGAGGAACCATGGCTATCCCTTCCTGTTCAACAACAAAGAAAAAAAAGGAGAGAAGTGATTAGGGAAATTTATTTTGAAATTGGAGCTGTCAAAATTCCACTTTATTTTTCAGGGATGTTTTAAGTTCAATCACCCTGAAATAAAGGAGATGAAATGAGCAAAGTGCACCTGTGTGGGGACCAGCAGGTCTGACTGAACTGGGGCACAGGGAGCCCTGTTCTCCCTCTGGGCTCCCCAGTGTTCAGGCTGAGAGCAATGCTGAAGATAAGATCAGGCAGTAACTCAGCAGCAGAAACACCAACTCAAAAAAAAAAAAAAAAAAAAAAAAAAGAAAGTTTAGTAAAGTTCCCTCACAGGAAGAGAAGTAATTTTGAAAGGATTCCAAATAAAATACATAGGACGGACCCAAAGAAATTGGCCCTATCTTGTCAATGCCTTTTTTAACATTTCATGATGCCCAGAGTGAAGAAATGTCCAACAGCAGCTCCATCAGCCACTTCCTCCTGCTGGCACTGGCAGAGACACGGCAGCTGCAGCTCCTGCACTTCTGCCTCTTGCTGGGCATCTCCCTGGCTGCCCTCCTGGGCAACGGCCTCATCATCAGCGCCGTAGCCTGCGGCCACCACCTGCACACGCCCATGTTCTTCTTCCTGCTCAACCTGGCCCTCAGCGACCTGGGCTCCATCTGCACCACTGTCCCCAAAGCCATGCACAATTCCCTCTGGGACACCAGCACCATCTCCTACACAGCATGTGCTGCTCAGCTCTTTTTTTTTGGTTTCTATGCAGAAACAGAGTATTTCCTGCTGACCATCATGTGCTACGACCGCTACGTGTCCGTCTGCAAACCCCTGCACTACGGGACCCTCCTGGGCAGCAGAGCTTGTGCCCACATGGCAGCAGCTGCCTGGGCCAGTGCCTTTCTCAATGCTCTCATGCACACAGCCAATACATTTTCCCTGCCCCTGTGCCATGGCAATGCCCTGGGCCAGTTCTTCTGTGAAATCCCACAGATCCTCAAGCTCTCCTGCTCCAAATCCCACCTCAGGGAACTTGGGCTTCTTGCTGTTAGTGCCTGTTTGTTATTTGGTTGTTTTGTGTTCATTGTTTTCTCCTATGTGCAGATCTTCAGGGCTGTGCTGAGGATCCCCTCTGAGCAGGGACGGCACAAAGCCTTTTCCACCTGCCTCCCTCACCTGGCCGTGGTCTCTCTGTTCTTAAGCACTGGTACATTTGCTCACCTGAAGCCCCCCTCGATGTCCTCCCCATCCCTGGATCTGTCAGTGTCAGTTCTGTACTCGGTGGTGCCTCCAGCCCTGAACCCCCTCATCTACAGCCTGAGGAACCAGGAGCTCAAGGCTGCAGTGTGGAGACTGATGACTGGATGGTTTCAGGAACATTAAACTATTGGCCATTTTCTGCCAATCACTTGTAATAAAAGTCATTTTTGATACTTATTGCTTTGGTTGCGGGCATTTTTGCTTTGTTTTACTTTTATCATCTTCTCCCCAAGGAAATGTCATTCTTGGTGCCATTTGTCATTTTGTTTCTCTCCACATTCCCTGTGCCACAGATTGTATCAATGAGGGGCTGCACTCTAAGTGGCTTTAAAGGAACTCAGGGATCTCCCAGCAGGGTTTTCTGCAGAGCTGCCCTTTTGTTGCCTTCTCTGGAGCTGCAGCAGCAATGTCTGTGTGCAGAGCTGGGGGCAGATCAGTGCTGGCACAGCAGCTGTGCCCAGCAGCAGCAGCAGCACTTGGAGTTGCCAGTGCTGCTCCCGTGGCCCTGCCCCGCTGCCTTGGTGGCCCTGGTGTTGCTGCAGGGCCTGAGTGCTCTCGGGGCCGGGCACAGTCCTGGGGGTGGCAGTGCCGGGGCTGCAGCAGGGACAGGCCATGGGCACTGCTGGGGCAGCGCTGACGCCTCAGGCCAGGGCCTGGGGGCTCCAGGCTCCTTGCCCAGGCTCTCTCAAGAACACGGCCAGGCCAATGCTCAGCACAGAAAACCCCCGTCAGCAGCCCCAGGCTGGCCGTGGGCAGGCTGGGGGCAAACAGCACGGCTGGTGCTCTGCAAGGGCCCTGGGGGAGACGGGAAGGAGCAGCAGAGCAGGGGCTGATCCATCCCCAGTGCGCTGCACAGCCCAGGGCAGCGTCCCAGAGCGTCCTCATGGAGCTGCCAACAACATCCCCCCTCTGCAGCCCTGGCCTCTCCCCCAGCTCACACAGGTGCCGCATCCTTGCAGGCACAGACACGGCAGCGCTGGCTCAGGAGCCCCTGTTTGCATTGCACACAGCAGGCGGGAGCACCCCCGTGCTGGTGCTGTGGGGACATGAACCTGAGGGAGCACAAATGCCATCAGCCCCTGGGGCCAGGAAGGGCTGGGGGACGCCAGGGAAACCACTCAGCTTTGTCCTGGCCTCTGCACTCAGCCAGAAAGTTTGTTCCCATCAGCTGGGACTTTCCTGGCCCACTGCAGACGCTGTTGCTCACAGCCAGAACTGTCTGGCAGCCACCCCCAAACTGCCCTGAGCATTTCCTTGGCTTCACCTTTGCTTTCTTTACTCTTCCCTGCTACAAATTTCTTCCTCTTGCCCAGCCCTGTTCCCTCCCCTGCACACAGCCCATCCCTGTTTGCCCTTTCCTCTCTGGCCCCACTCCCCATTGCACTTCCTGACTTGGCACCATGGGAACGGCCCTTGGGAAGCAGGATCATCCCACAGGTGCTGCAGGAATTGTCTGCAGGCTCCTGCAGTGCCTCGTGCTGCTCCCTTGCCAGAGGCAGCCCAGGCCAGGGGGGCACATCTGGGCTGCTGTGTCTGCCTGTGGGGCTCCCTGATCTGGGCAAGGAGGAGGAGCTGCAGAGGCTCTGCAGGACTGACAGGATGGGCTTTGGGGCTGTGAGGAGAAGCTGAGGGACCTGGGCTGCTGCAGCTTCTGAAGAGGAGGCCCAGGGCTCCTGCTGCAACTGCTCCAAGGGTGGTTTCAGAGGATTCCAGAATCAGCAAGGTTGGAAAAGACCTTGGAGATCATCAAGTCCAACCTGTGCCCTGACACTGCCTTGTCTCCCCTGAGCCTCCTCTTCTCCAGGATCAACAACCCCAGCTCCCTCAGCCGCTCCTCACAGGACTTGTGCTCCAGACCCCTCACCAGCCTTGTTGCCCTTCTCTGGACACGCTCCAGCCCTTCCATGTCCTTCCTAAATTTTGGCGGGGGGCAGAACTGGACACAGCACTCGAGGTGCTGCCCAACCAGTGCTGAGCACAGGGGAAGAATCACTGCCCTGCTCCTGCTGGCCACACCATTCCTGATCCAGGCCAGGAGTCATTGGCCTTCTTGGCCACCTGGGCACATGGCTGGCTCATGTCCAGCCTGCTCTCCATCAGTCCCTGCAGGTCCCTTTCTGCCTGGCTGCTCTCCAGCCCCTCTGTCCCCAGCCTGGAGCGCTGCAGGGCTTGTTGTGGCCAAAGTGCAGGACCCGGCACTTGGACTTGTTAAACCTGACCTTGTTGGATTTGGGCCCTGGATCCAGCCTGTCCAGGGCCCTGTGCAGAGCCCTCCTGCCCTCCAGCAGATCAACACTCACACCCAGCTTGGTGTCACCACGGTTCCATGAGGCCCCAGAGTGTCCCAATGGTCTCCATGATTCCATGAGGCCTCTCAGTGTCACAATGTCCCTTTGGTTCCATGGGACCCCTTGGTGTCACAAAGTCCCTTGGATCCTTGGGCCCTGCAGTGTCACAATGTCACCGTGGTCCCCCAAGGCCCTGCAGTGTCACAGTGGATCCTTGGTTCCATGAGGTCTGGCAGGGCAGCAATGCTCTCCTTGTTCCTGCTGTCTCCCATGCCCCCACTGTCAGGCTATAGAAGAACACCTGGCCGATGAAGGGGAGTGGGAGTGGGTACCTACTTGAGGATGGAGGTAATAATAAAAATTCCTCCCAATTCCCCCCTTCCAAGCCAGGTGCCACTTCAGATTAGGTATGATCCCCTGAATCTGGAGAGTCAACCAGATGGTTTAGAAGAAAATTATCTGCCCAGTGAGCCTCCCAGTTATGATTCATCTGTGAGACAGATCACCACCTCTGACATCAAAAAGGAAAGAAGGGTAATTGTGGTGGGTGACTCCCTTCTGAGGGGAACAGAGGGCCCCATATGGTGACCAGACCCACCCCACAGAGAGGTCTGCTGCCTCCCTGGGGCCCGGGTATGGGATATCACTGAGACACTGCCTGGGCTGATTCAGCCCTCTGATTATTACCCACTGCTGATACTCCAGGCTGGCAGTGATGAGATTGAAAAGAGAAGTGTCAGGGCAATTAAAAGGGACTTTATGGCATTGGGTCAGGTGGTTAATAGGACAGGGGCACAGACAGTCTTTTCCTCAGTCCCTTTGGAGTCTGAGAAATACAGTGAAAGCAAGAGGAGAGCTGACATTATCAACGAGTGGCTCAAGGGTTGGTGTCATCGGCAGAATTTCAGATTCTTTAATCATGGGGCAACTTTTACAGCACCTGGCCTGCTTGGACCAGACGGGCTCAATCTTTCTGTGAAGGGCAGAAGAATTTTAGCTCATGAAGTGGCAGAACTTGTTGAGAGAGCTTTAAACTAGGTCTGAAGGGGGAGGGAGATGCATCTGGGCTGTCTGGAAGCAGGCCCAAGGGTGGTAAGCCTGAGTTAGGGGGGAAATCAGCAGCCCAGCTGAGGTGCATGTACACCAATGCACGCAGCATGGGTAACAAACAAGAAGAGCTGGAGGCCATGGTCCAACAGCAGAGCTATGATGTAATTGCCATCACAGAAACGTGGTGGGATGACTCACATAGCTGGAGTGCTGCACTGGATGGCTGCAAGCTCTTCAGGAGAGATGGGAAAGGGAGAAGAGGTGGAGGGGTGGCCCTTTATATTAGGGAGGGTTTTGGCACCATAGGTATTGAAACGTATGAAGCTGAATGTCTACAGGTGAGAATTAAGGGGAAGGCCAACAAGGCTGACATCCTACTGGGAGTCTGTTATCGTCCACCCAACCAGGAAGAAGAGGTGGACAACTCATTCTATAAGCAGCTAGAGAATGTTTCTGGATCATCTCCATTTCTCAGTGCAAAATTTCTCAGTGAGAAATTTCTCCATTTCTCAGGGCGACCTGAGAAGGGAGGGGGGAATGCACCAGCACAGGGCCCATGGAACCATGGAGACACTGAGGGGACTGGTGGGATCATGGAGACCATTGGGACACTATGAGGCCCCATGGAATAAGCAAAGCATTGGGACACTGTGAGGCCTCATGGAACCAGTGAGACCATTGTGACCCTGGGGGTCCCCACGGAACCAAGAGGACCATTGTGACACTGTGGGGCCTTGTGGCACCAAGAGGCCTTTGTGACACTGCAGGGCTGCATGGAACCAAAGGCCCATTGTGCGGGGCCTCGTGTCATCAGTGGTCCATTGTGACACTGGGCAACCAAAGGAGACCTTTGTGACCCTGCAGGGCTTCATGAAACCAAGGGGCCATGGTGACATAGAGGAATCCCATCAAACCAAGGGTTCATTTTGACACTGCACGGCTGCATGGAACCAAAGCCCCAGGGTGACACAGAGGGGCCTCGTGTCATCAGTGGTCCATTGTGACACTGTAGAGACAAATGAGACCATTGTGACACCGCAAACCACCAGGGTCCAAAGGTCCATTGTGACATTGTGGGCCTCATGGAACAGAGGAATCACGTGACACTGTGGGGCCTGGGGAACCACAGAGACCATTGTGACACTGTGGGGGGCCCATGGAACCAAGGGAACACGGAACAGGTCTGGCTGGTTTGGCCTCCCAGGGGCCACCTGACTGGTCCAGCTGACCTTGGCATGCTGAGGGGCTCTTCTCATCTGTTATTGAAACACTAGGGCTCTGGGATTTTCTTCCTATGGAAAAGAACTGTCCTTCTCCTCCAGGCACCCTTGGCCAGAATTGGGATTTCTCCTCCAAATTTCTTTATCTCCCGGCATTGTTCCCATGGGAATATTGCCAGGACAGGTCTGTCTGGCAATGGTTTCATGAAGGTCACTTTCCATCTGTCCCTAAAACATTTGGGGTCTGTGCTTTTCTTTTTTTATGGGAAAGAACTGTCCTGCTTCTCAAGGTGCCCATGGCCAAGATTGGCTTCCACCTCCAAAATTCCCAATCTCCAAAGACTGCTCCCAGACAAAATCTGCCATTCCTCACAAGTCTGGCTGGCCTTGGCCTAGTGAGGCTCTCACCTGCCTTCCAAACACTGGGACTCTGGGCTTTCCTTCCTATGGAAAAGAACCATCCTTCTCATCAAGGAGCCCATGGCCAGAAATGGGATTTTACCTCCAACACTGCCTGTTGTGACAGACTGGAGGAGATTGTTGGCTGGAAACATTTCGTGTGTGGGGGAGGAAGGGGCAGGTCCAGCCTTGCCCTGCCCTGGAACCCCAAACCCCCCAGAGCCTCTATCCCAGCCCAGCAGTGGCTGCCAGTCCCTGGCACAGCACAGGCAATGCTCCACAGCCACCTCTGGAGCCCCAGCCCAGCTCCTGAGTGACCAAATGACCCCAAGTCCCACCTGGGGAAAGGGCCCAGGAACAACAAGGGGTATTTTAGGCTCACCACAAGGAAAGCACACATCTGGACCCTACCTCCTCTTGGAATTTCTATCTGAACACTGCTGGAATCCAGGAGTTGGTAGCTCTGTGTGTGCTTCTCTAGATCTTGTCTTTTTCTCCTTCTGTCTCCTATTTCTATCCACTTGCAAATATTGGTTAACTTAAAATTGAACAGGCTTAGAGTTGGTGAAGTTGAATGGGCCAAGTTAATGTTTTGAGAAGTGTTTTTTTGTTGACTGAATGTCCTATTAAACCTTTTACCAAAGTTTCTCTGATTTTCTGAAGTTCCCAGCAAAGTCTGTTTTGTTGTCTGGAGCTCCTGAGAATGTCTTGCTGGTATTTCTCCACCGTGTCCAGCTCAGAAGACACAAAAAATTGCAATTCCTTTTAAATGTCTCCTTGAGAGAGTTGTTTGGGGGATGGGGGTCAGGGCTTGTGTGTCCTGCTTGGCACAGCCCAGGCAGGGCTTTCACAGCCCCATCCCACACTCCATTTCCCAGCTGGAGCCGCTGCTGCCTCTGAGTTCTGCTGCCCCAGCCCCAGGGACGCTCTCCTTGTCTGCCCATTCCCCCACGGTCTCTGGGCAGGGATGGCCTCAGTGGGGGCTGCTGACATCCTCAGCACCTTGGAGGCTGCTGCTGGATTTTACTGCTCCAGAGGCTTCTCCAGCCTTCAGCTCTTCAGTTCAGGAATTCAGTGCCCCAGGGCTCATTAACGTTCAGAACACCTTGACAAGCCATGCCTCTGGGAATAATTTAAGTTTTCAAATCTTTTGTGGTTAATTAGACAGATTTCAGAAGCCTATTGCAAGTGAATACACTATATTTAAAAAGACAGTGAGAAAGATTTTTTAAGTCCTGTATTGTTTTTTTTTTTCCTGTTTATACATTGATATGTGCAATCTCCAATTGATTCTAAATCCAAGTACCTCCTCATGCAGTTGGAATAGATATGCAAATCAAGACCCTTCATGGCTGACAATCAATCAGACTCTGTCCCTACCCCCACCCTACCATTTCCCCCATCCAAGCCCTGGCACTCAGAGCAGCCCTGTGCAAATCTGAGCTCCCTCCAGCCCAGGCTGCACCTGCAGCTTTCAGCTCCTTGGCTCCGACTCCCACCTGCTTTCCCTGGAGAAGGAGCTGCCCGAGACACAGAGGGATGTTCATTTCTTGTCAGCCAGCAAAGCCAAGGGAAGGCACAGCTCCATCCAATGCTAAAGTCATTCCTCTGCTGGCTATTAAATCCACTGTGCACAGCAGACAGTCTCAGAGCAATGGAAAACACCTTCTGTGCCCAGCACAGATGCCAAGGTGCCCCCAAACCCTCCCTGCCCCGATTCTGCCCAGATTTGCTCTTTGCACACACGAGTCACAGGCTGAAGTCAGGAGCTCCCTCCATGCCCAGGGAGAGGAAAAGAGGGAAAGTGGATGAAGAGCTCTCCTGTGCAGAGCCAAGGTCCAAGTGCCCCTGCAGTGGGAACCACAACTCACCAGGTTTGTGTCCTTTGGGCTCATGGCCTGGTGACACTCAGAGGCACAGAAAGGTTTCTTGCCAACAAACACAAGTTGAACATTGGAACAGTTTAATAACCATCCCAGCTCTTCCCTCAGCTCTCTGGGATGTCCCAGCAGCATCTGACATGTCCCCCATCCCCAAGGGATTTCTGTACAGGAACAGTTTTAGACAGAGACATAAGAAAAGGTAATTCTGTGATAGATATCAACACAACGAGACTGTTGTCTAATGTGATATTTATTTGAACTTCAGAAAGATTGGAAAACTCCCTGAAGCTCAAAGCATGAAACCAGTCAGTCGAGAGGCACTTGAATGACCAGAAAACATCTGGAGGGGGAAATCTGGGAGCTGCAGGAAGGGCATAGATGCACCTGGTCTAGTGAAGAGATGGACTTAGTCACGGCCATTTAAACAGGAGAGCTGGAAACACCCGAAGGAATAGGGAGAGGAAATAATAAACAGCATATTGGTGACACAAGTAGAAGGCAGGATCAGTATTTCTCCTCCTGCCATCACTACACCTCCAAGATATTCCTGTTCCTGGAGGAAAAAAAATTACTGTTTCTTAAAAGTACTCAAGCGACCCAGATAATAAAATGTACTTCTATATTATGAAATGTACAAGTTCTAACACCTGTGCCCCTTTCCAGGCATACATCAGCTGTGTGCCCATGAACAGGCAGTGCCACTTGTGCCCTGAGGTGCCGAGCTGGGATTGCATCTCTCAGAGAGGAGCTGAGGGAGAGCAGAGCACCTTGCAAGCTGCAGGTCCCTGCCAGCCCCGCAGGGCTCCTGTGCCATCAACATCTGCTCTGCTCCAGGCTGAAACAGGGCCCAGCACGGTGCCGGGATCATCCGAGAGCTGAGGTGTGTGCTGGAATTCCATGCCCTCGCCATGGCGCAGCAGCCCTGCATTTCCCTGCTCCAGCCTTGGTCTCCAGCACAGCCATGGAGGCTCTTTGGGCTCCTGAGTGTTCCTGCAGCCCCCAAGGGCAGCTGAGCTCTGCCTTTGGCACAGTCAGCCCTGGCCAGCGCAGGCCACGCTCAGCAATTCCTTGTCTGTGCCCGGCCTTGCTGCCAGCCCCGGCAGCGGCTGCGTGGCCCCTTGGTGGCCCTGTGCTGGCCCAGCCATGGTGCCACAGCCCCTGTGCAGGCCCAGCCCAGGACAGGAGCATTGCGGCTGGGAACGGCCCCTGTGCCGTGGTGCCCACGGCAGCCTTGGGGCTCTGTGCCCCATGGCCTCCCTGCTGGGCAGCCTCTGCCAGCTCCTGCCCAGCCCGGGGCACCTGTGGGGCTGCACAGACAGCCCTGCCCCGGGCTCTGCCGGCCTCTGGGCCAGCAGAGAGGCCGGCCAGGGCTGGCCATGGCCGGGAACAGGCCCTGAGCCCCGCAGCAGGATGGAGCTGGGCCACAGCCAAACTCAGCCCAGGCCAAAGCTGGGCTCAGCAGCCAGGGCTGCCAAGGGCTGGGGACAGAGGCTGGCGCTGACAAATGTCCTGGGCCCCCTCCCTGCTGTGTCCATGCCCCCAAGGGCACAGAGCAGCCTCCTCTCTCGGGCACTTGCCTGTTTTCAATGCCTTGCACAGGCGCTGGCCCTGCCCCACAAGGCCTGGGCTGAGTCCTGCCCCTGCACGCTCAGCCAGGCTGAGATGGACACTGATGGTTTCTGGGCCAGGCTCTCGCAGCCCAGCCCAGCTCCCTGCAAGCTCTGCCAGCTGCCCTGAGCTCTGTGCAGCACCAAGGGCCTCTCCCCAGCACAGCCCAGCCGGCTCTGGCCCCACAGCTCTGCTCAGGCCAGGCTGCTCTGGCCACTGGCCCCACGGCCTCAGCCCCTGCCAAGGGCACAGCAGCAGCTGCAGCTCAGCCAGGACTCAGCCCCAGCCATGGGGGAAGGGGCTTGCCCAAGGCACAAGGAGGCTCCCTGGCTGCCCTGCTCCCCTCGGCCTCAGCTGCTGAGAGCTCTGCAGCCCCTGCTGCCATCCCATCTGCCCAGGCCAGCACAAGAGCCCCGGCCTTGGGGCCCTCCAGAGCTGCTCCTGCTCCAGGCCCAGGGCCCATCCCAGAGCTGGGGCAGCCACAAAGCTCTGCCCATTTCTGCTCATTGCTGCTCTGATGGGGATGGATCCTCAGCCCCTTGGAGGTTGCTGATAAATTTTACTACTCCAGAGGCCTCTTCTTTCTTGAGCTCTTCAGTTCAGGACTTCAGTGGGAAATGGTCATAAAGATTTCTTCAAAACATCCAAACAAGAAAGCCTATAGGAATAATTCAGGTCTTCCATTCTTCTGGGGTTAATTAGACCGAATTCAGAAGTGTATTCAAAGTGAGTATACTATACAGAAAACAATGCAGACAGAATTGTTCTTTTCCTGTTTATGGATTGATATCAGCAATGTCCAATTGATATTGATCCCCAGCACCTTCTAATGCAGTCTGAATAGATGTGAAAATCAAAACACTTCATGGCTGACAATCAACAACACTTAGTCCCCACCCCCTCCCCAGCATTTCCCTCATCCAAGCCCTGGCACTCAGAGCAGCTGAGGAATGGAGTCACATCCAGGGGTGTCCCCAGGGCTCAGGATTGGGGCCAGGTCAGTGAAATCTCTTTATTGCTGATCTGGTTGAGCCATCGAGGGCACCCTCAGGCAGTTCCAGGTGAGCCCAGGCTGGGTGGGAGTGTGGCTGTGCTGGAGGGCAGGAAGCTCTGCAGAGGGATCTGGACAGGCTGGAGCCATGGGCCCAGGACAATGCGATGAGGTTCACCAAGGCCAAGGGCCGGGTCCTGCCCTGGGCTCACAACCACCCCAAATCCCTGGCCGTGCCCTGCCCCTGGTCCCCACAGCCTGTCCTGTTTCCTTCATCCCTGCATTGCCAGGGACTTTCTGGGACAAGGCAGCTCTGCTCTGGGGATGGAGGGAGCTCCAAGTGCCACCACTGGAGTGGGAACCACAACTCATCAGGTTTGTGTCCTTTGGGGGTCAGGAACTGGTGAGACTCAGAGGCACAGAAAGTTTCTCTTCAGGGCCAACAGACCATGGTAGAACAGGACACAATTTAATAACAATCACGCTCTTCCCTGAGCTACGTGCAACGTCCCAGCAGTGTCTGGTGAGTCCAGCATCCACAAGTAATTTCTATACTAAAATTAATTTTAGACAAACGTGGTTCTGTGATAGATATAAACACAATTAAGTTCGTGTATCAGGATGCTGGTCCTGGAGTGGAGGCAAAACAGCTCAAACAATTCCTGATTTGCAACATTGTCAGTGGTGGATGGAGAAGGGAGGTCAGGCTGCTTTAGGGTTTTCTCCCACCAGGCCCCCGGGGAAGAGCCTGGCTCTGTGTTCTCCATCCCCTCCTCGCTGGCACTGCCAGGCTGGGATGAGGAGCTCCTCAGCCTTCCCTGCTCCAGGCTGGACAAGCCCAGCTCCCTCAGCCTCTGCTCACAGCCCAAGGGCTCCAGCCCCACCTTGGAGGCCCTTCCCTAAGCCTGCTCCAGCTGCCAGACATCTTTCCTGCCCTGGGGAACCCAACCCAGGCCACAGGGACCTGGATAATCCACGTCCTTGATGTCCTGGTCACACAGCCCTGGCCCCATTTCCCCGTGTCAGGCTCTGGGGTGGATCCTGTGGAACATCCTTTGGTGGAGGCTGTGGCTCCAGGTGGACCGGGGGGGATAGCGGGGGACAGGGACCCCGCTGGGCATGAACAGCATTGGAGTTGTTGGGAGAAACTGTGAGGGGGAGCTGGGGCGGAGTGACCAACCCAGTGACCTCACACAGCCCTCCTGGGATGTCACACAGCCCCTCTGGGATGTCACAGCCCATTCTCTAATGTCACACAGCTGGTCTCTGATGTCACAGACAACTCTGGGATGTCACAGCCTGGTCTGTGACCTCAATTCACCAGATGATAAATTGTCTCCAGCAGGTGATCTCACACCTGGAGCTTGTTCTCCAAAACCCCAGGACTATGGAAACCACACAATGCCCATTGTGTGAGAAGGGGAGCTGGAAGTTCACCAGCCTCAGTGCCCTGCCAGCTCAGCCAGGCCCACGGGAACATTGGGGTCCACGACCACCAGGGACCACCAGAGAGACCCCCAGGACAGAAGAGAGCATGGGTAAAGGGGAGGGGAAATATGTTAATGATTTTGGGGAAATGATTATCAGATGTATGTTTAGTCCAGGACAATCAATGAATAAGTGTGCAAAATACAGAATATGAACAGAAACTTTCCTGCACTCAGCATGCTCGGCTTTGGGAGGAGCTATCCCCCGTGAATCCGGCTGAATAAAGAATGCTGCTTCTTAATGCTGCATTGGTGTGAAGGAGTTTTCTGTTTTACTGAATTTTTGGTAACGCTCCACTCCCAAGGAAAGCTCTGTCTCCTGCTGCTCACAAACAGAGAAGGGCTGGTGGCAGATGTGGGGGTCAGAGGCTGCCTGGGGCACAGTGACCATGAAATAATCGAGTTTTCAGTATTCTGTGAAAGAAGGAGGGGCAGCAGAAAATGTCCACACAGGAATTAGGAAGGGCAGACTTTGGCCTATTTAGGATGCTGATTTGGGGAGTAGCAAATCAGGTACTGATTTTTTTAAAGGGAAACATCCCATAAAAACAAATGGGTACAGGAAGGATGGACACGTTTCAAGAATGTAATCTTAAGGGGGAAGGAGCAGCCTGTCCCAGTGTGGCAAAAGATGACGTGGTGATGGAAATGACTGTCCTGACTGCCCATGGAGCTTTTGTGGGAAATGAAGGGAAAAAAGGACTGGCAACTCTGGAAGTGTGTAAGGATGTTGTAAGGTCATGAAGAAAAAAAAGGAATGAGGTGAAATCTCAATTAGTTCTTAACCTGGCAGCTTCTGGAATAATAATAGAAATCATTTTTATAAAAAAATATATAGCAAAAAGAGGGTGAAGTACAACCTCTACTCATTCTTGAAAGCAGTGGAGAATAGAGCAACTACAGATAAAGAAAAGGCTGAGGTACTTCACATCTTGTTTGTCTCAATTTTCAATATATGGACAGGTTATCCTCAGGACAAGAGTTCTCCTGAGCTGGCAGATGGGCACAGGGAGCAGAACAGCCCCTGTAATCCAGGAGGAAGCAGCTGGTGACCTGCTGAGCCACTCAGATGCTCACAGGTGTATGGGATGGGATGGGATCCATCCTAGGGGGACGAGGGAGCTGGTGGATGAGCTCCCCAAGCTGCTCTCCATCATTTCCCATCAGTCCTGGCTCAGCAGGGAGGTGCCAGAGCACTGGAGGTGCCAGTGTGAGCCCATCCCCAAGAAGGGCTGGAAGGAGGATCTGGGGAACTCCAGGCCTGTCAGCCTGACCTCGGTGCCTGGCAAGGTTCTGGAACAGATCACCTTGAGAGCCATCACAGGGCAGCCACAGGATGGCCGAGGGGTCAGAGCCAGCCAGCGTGGATTTAAGAGGGGCAGGTCCTGCCTGAGCACGCTGATCTTCTTTTATAGCCAGGTGACCCAGCTGTGGATGTGGGAAAGGCTGTGGATGTGTCCATCTGCACTTCAGCAAAGCCTTTGACACTGTCTCTGACAGCATTCCCTGGAAAAGCTGCAGCCCACAGCTTGGGCAGGTTCCCTCCTGGCTGGGAGATGGAAGAGCTGGCTGGAGGCTGGGCCCAGAGAGTGGTGGGGATGGTGCTGCATCCAGCTGGTGTCCAGTCCCTGCTGCTCTCCCCCAGGGATCTGTGCTGGGCCCAGTCCTGTTTCACATCTTCACTGATGATCTGGCTGAGGGGATCGAGCCCACCATCACCAAATTTGCAGATGACACCAAGCTGGGTGTGAGTGTGGATCTGCTGGAGGGCAGGACAAGAAGACACAGCCTTGAGCTGCACCAGGGGAGGTTGAGGCTGGACAAGAGGAAGAAGTTCTTCACAGAAAGGGTGAGTGGGCATTGGAATGGGCAGGCCAGGGGGGAGGTGGCAGAGTCACTGTCCCTCTGCAGTGGCACTTAGTGGCATGTCTGGGTGACAAGGCGGTATTAGGGCATTGATTGGACTTGATGATCTCCAAGGTCTTTTCCAGCCTGTTTGATTCTGTCATTCTGTGATGATTGGGACACTCTGGGGCCATTGTGACACTGCGGGGCCTCGTGGAACTGAGAGGACCAGAGTGACACTGTGCAGCCCCATAGAACCAGGGCTCCATTGTGCTGCTCTGGGGCCAAATGGAACCAGGGAGTTCCCCGTGACACTGGGGCCTCGTGGAACCACAGAGGCCATTGTGACACTGCGGGGCCTGGTGGAACCCAGGGGTTTCACCATTTGGACACTGCGAAACCAAGGAGAGCATTGGGAGAGTCCAGGGCCCAGTGGAACCAAGGGGCCATTCTGACACTGCGGGGCCTCACGGAACCAAGGGGACATTGTGACACTGCAGGACCTTGTGTAACCAAGGGGCCACTGTGACACTCTGGGGCCTCAAGGAATCTGGAAGGCCGTTGTGACAGTGTGTGGCCTTGTGGAAACAAGGAGTCCATTGTGACACTGAGGGGACTTGTGGAACCCCAGAGAGCATTGTGACAGTGTGGGACCTCATGTGACCATGGGGCCTTTGTGACACCCTGGGGCCCCATGGAACCAAGGGGCCACTGTGAAACTGGGGCACCAACGAGAACATTGTGACACTGTGAAGCCCCATGGAACCAAGGAGTCCATTGTCACATTTTGGGGCCCCATGGAAGCAAGGAGACCAGTGTGACAGTGCAGGGCCTGGTGTAACCAAAGGGACATTGTGACACTGAGGGGCCCCATGTAACCAAGGACAACTTTGCAGATGACACCAAGCTGGATGTGAGTGTTGATCTGCCGGAAGGTAGGAGGGCTCTGCACAGGGCCCTGGACAGGCTGGATCCAGGGCCCAAATCCAACAAGGTCAGGTTTAACAAGTCCAAGTGCCAGGTCCTGCACTTTGGCCACAACAACCCCTGCAGCGCTCCAGGCTGGGGACAGAGGGGCTGGAGAGCAGCCAGGCAGAAAG
This sequence comes from Vidua macroura, assembly GCF_024509145.1. Lineage (NCBI taxonomy): Eukaryota > Metazoa > Chordata > Aves > Passeriformes > Viduidae > Vidua > Vidua macroura. Next base: position 1,892,894 of record NC_071600.1, on the reverse strand, counting down.
GGACCTGCAGGGACTGATGGACAGCAGGCTGGACATGAGCCAGCCGTGTGCCCAGGTGGCCAAGAAGGCCAATGGCTCCTGGCCTGGATCAGGAATGGTGTGGCCAGCAGGACCACAGCTGCTGTGCCAGCACTGATCTGCCCCCAGCTCTGCACACAGACATTGCTGCTGCAGCCCCAGAGAAGCCAACAAAAGGGCATCTCTGCAGAAAACTTTGCTGGGAGATCTTTTAGTTCCTTTAAAGCCACCAAGAATGCATCCCCTCATTTACACAGTCTGTGGCCACAGGGAACGTGGAGAGAAACAAAATGAGAAATGGAACAATAATACTTCTTTGTGGACAATCTGAAAAACCTAAAACAAAGGAAGAAGAACCTCCAAAATGAAACCAAGTAGAAGTATCAAAGATGAGTTTTATTCTAAGTTATTTGCAGAAACTGGCAAACAGTTTAATGTCCCTGAAAGCATCCAGTCATCAGTCTCCTCACTGTAGCCTTGAGCTCCTGGTTCCTCAGGCTGTAGATGAGGGGGTTCAGGGCTGGAGGCACCACCGAGTACAGAACTGACACTGACAGATCCAGGGATGGGGAGGAGATGGAGGAGGGCTTCAGGTAGGTAAATGCCCCAGTGCTGATAAACAGAGAGACCACAGCCAGGTGAGGGAGGCAGGTGGAAAAGGCTTTGTGCTGTCCCTGCTCAGAGGGGATCCTCAGCACAGCCCTGAAGATCTGCACATAGGAGAAAACAATGAACACAAAGCAGCCAAATGCTGAGCACACACTAACAGCAAGAAGCCCCAGTTCCCTGAGGTTGGATTTGGAGCAGGAGAGTTTGAGGATCTGTGGAATTTCACAGAAGAACTGGCCCAGGGCATTGCCATGGCAGAGGGGCAGGGAAAATGTATTGGCTGTGTGCATGAGAGCATTGAGAAAGGCACTGGCCCAGGCAGCTGCTGCCATGTGGGCACAAGCTCTGCTGCCCAGGAGGGTCCCGTAGTGCAGGGGTTTGCAGATGGACACGTAGCGGTCGTAGCACATGATGGTCAGGAGGGAAAACTCTGCTGAGATAAAGAACATAAAGAAAAAGAGCTGTGCAGCACATCCAGTGTAGGAGATGGTGCTGGTGTCCCAGAGGGAATTGTGCATGGCTTTGGGGACAGTGGTGCAGATGGAGCCCAGGTCGCTGAGGGCCAGGTTGAGCAGGAAGAAGAACATGGGCGTGTGCAGGTGGTGGCCGCAGGCTACGGCGCTGATGATGAGGCCGTTGCCCAGGAGGGCAGCCAGGGAGATGCCCAGCAAGAGGCAGAAGTGCAGGAGCTGCAGCTGCCGCGTCTCTGCCAGTGCCAGCAGGAGGAAGTGGCTGATGGAGCTGCTGGTGGACATTTGCTGCCTCAGGAAATGGATTTCTGCTGTGGAGAAAAATACAGGGCTGAGTCAGGCCACATTTCTATAAGGAAAATATATTGCATATCTTATGGCAATTCAGCTTTCAGGGTTGCTCTTTTCAGGATCACTTCTCTGCATTCCCCTCACCTGAGCTCTGGGTTTTGCAGGCACTGAGAGCAGGGACTCACAAATGGGCTCAGGATGATTCCTTCTTCTTGTGTAGTGAGAGGCAACTGAGAGTGCTGGCTGATCTCCAATTAAATGGACTTGTGAAACACCAAAAAGATTTTCAGCTCTGCTGTTTGCAATTTGCCCATCTGAAGAACTGAGCTGAGGGAGTTCCTTTTATTTGTTCATCCAGCTGCAGCTGCCACAGTTAGGAGTGGCTGTGGGTGTTTGAAATCCCTGACATTTCTAATGCACTGCAGGTGAAATCATGTGGGTGTGAGAGGCACAGGGATGGTCTCTCAGTGCAGGGACAAGGGAGCAGCTCTGGCCATCAGGGCTGTTCTCAGCTGCCCCTTGCTGGCAGCTTTGAGCTGAAGGAGAGGCAGCCAGAGGAGTTCCCCTAGAGAGAACCAGGGCAGTGCTGAGAGCAGAGGGCTCTGGGCTCAGAGAGCAGATGGACAGAGCCCTCGCCTTCTCTCAGGGTGCCTCACTGGGATCTCAGCTGTCTCCTGCCAGGCTGGTGCACAGAGGGATCATTGCAGCTGCTCAGGTGCAGCTGCCCAGCAGCATTTCCCTGGCCCTACCACTGAGCTGTCTGCTCCATGGGGATCCCAGGCAGCCCAGAGACAGCAGGGGAGAGCTGTGCCCTTCTGGAGGGCACCTGCAGCCCTGCAGGACACCCAGGGAATCAGCTGAATGGCCCCTGAGGGCACCTGGGCACTCTGCTCACACAGACACATCTCCACAGCAGCATCCAAAGGGTCCCTGCCTGGACGGGCACCTGCCACCCCCAAACCCTGGCACTGCCTCAGAAAACACAATGGTGGCAACAAGGACAGCACAGGCACCTGGGCATGGCATTGAAATGTCACACTGCTCCTGCCAGGGGAGGAGGGACACTGAGACTGATGGAAATCAGGGGCTTGTCCTTCCTTGCCTGGGCTCTGGCTGCTGCAGGGGCAATGCACAGCCGAGCCCCTGTGGGATGAGGGCAGGAGCTTTCCTTAGGATGGGAAAGGATCCTGGGGAGGAGCTGCAGGGGGAAGGTGTCAGAGCCACAGGGACAGCAGGGAGGTGCCAGATCCCCCTGCCCAGCATTTGTGGCAGCAGCTCCCTGTCCCTCCCTGCCCGTGTCTCTGCTGAGGGGAGCTGTTCCTGCCAGAAGTGTCTCCCTGTGCCCAGCTCTGCTCCCTGCCAGGGCTCACAGAGCCCATCCCCAGCCCACGGCCCCGGGGCAGCTCTGCCTGGGCAGGGACCTGTCCTGTGCCTCTGAGGGGGCAGCAGGGAAGCCCCGCTCTGGAGCTTGTTCTGCTCCACACCAGGACATCCAGGAGAGCCACCCTGACAGGTCCTGTCAGTGCTGGCATTGTCAGAGACACTTCCAGGAACTCACCTGCATTGCTCTGCAGCCAGAGACTCACCGTGTCCAGGGGCTGTGCAGATTTCTCCCCTGATGGGGACTCTCCTGTCCTCCCACCCCAGCCTACCTTTAACCTCGTTCTCACTGCTGCTGCCTGCCCTTACTGCCTGCAGGTACTGCCCTGTCTGCCCTATGGCCACCTCCTCTGCACCAGAGGAACTGGGAGAGCCCTTGTAAAAGACCATGGAAACTGTGAGATGGCCCAGCCTTAGGAGATCCCTCCAGGAATGGAATTTTAACTTTCCTAGAGGCACAGAATTATTCATTCAAACCCTGTGAAGATTTCTGCTGCAGCGAGGGCTCAGTCACCCTCCCAGCCCAGGCTGCCTCTCCTCTCTCTGTGCCTCTGGGCTGTGCCCGCGCTGGCTGCAGGCAGTGCCCCAGCCCTGCTGGGCTGGGAGAAGAGCTGCTCATCCAGAGAAATGTGCTTTTGAAGCTCTGCTTGCTTACCAGCATCACCCTCTGTGCCAGGAGCCTGGCCCAGCTCAGCAGCACAGACACAGCACAAGGACTTGAATGAGCCTCTGGGGCTTTGTGCTCAGGCCCTGAACATCAGGCCCTGAGAGGCAGCTGCAGAAACCTCTCCAGAACTCCAAGTCAGAATCCAACTCCAAAGTTTCTTTGACTTTTAATGGGTCCCACTGAGAGACACGAGTGAGAAAGTGTCCCCAGGTTCCAGGTACAGCAGAACAGTGGAGGCAGTGATGACAGGTGGGGCCAAGCAAGGGAAAGGTGTCTCTGGTGCTGAGCAAACCTGGATGTGTTTCAGGAATACAAAGGGCCAAGGCCTGAGCCCCAGCCCCTGGCAAGGCAGATCCTGTCCCTCCCTCATTGCTCAGGGCTCTTCCCGGGATGGGCACTGGCATGTGGGGATGTGCAGTGCCAAGGGCAGGACCATGGGGCGGCCCCTGCCAGGCTGCTGAGCAGGGACAAGGAGGCACTGAGGCCCCAGGGCTGCAAGGGTCACTTGTCCCCTGGTGGCCTCAGGCCCAGGGCCAGCAGCCATGGCCAAAGTGCTGCACAGGTTGGCTCTGTCAGGGCCTTGCAGCTGCTGCACATGCCTGTGCCCTCTGCAGCCCAGGCTGTCCTACGGTGTCCCTGCCCTGCGCCTCTGTCCCTGCAGGCTGTCCTCATCCCCCTTTACATTAATCTTTTCTTCTTCTGGCTGTTCTCTACTATGTCAAAAGGATCCACAACCTCTGAAACCACCCTTCAGTCCCTCGCAGGGCTCTCCTCTGCTGTCCTCACTCTCCACCCCACTAAGCACAGAGCTCCTGTGTCCCTCTATAGTGGTCAAATGCCAGAGACCAAGAGTACCTGGACAAGAGGGACAGTTCTTTTTTACAGGAAGGAAACCACAGAACCCCAGGGTTTTGAATGCACATGAGAAGCAGTCACCAGAATCCAAGGCAAGCCAGACCTGTCCATCCTTGCAGCTTTTGTCTGAAAGCAACCTTTGGATATATGGGGAATTTTGGGGGTGGAATTCCATTTCTGCCGTGGGTTCCTGGCCTGGAATGACAGTTCTCCATAGGATGGAAAGGGTGGAGCCCCAGTGTTTCAAAGGCTGTTTAGAGGTGGCCTCAAGCTGGCCAAGGCAGCCAGACCTGTTGTCAGGGAAGAATCCTTGGACAGACAGAATTTGGGAGGCCAGACCCCACTTTTGTCTATGGGCATCTGGATGAGAAGGACAGTTCTTTTCCGTAGGAAGGAAAGTACAGAGCCCCAGTGTTTGAAAGACAGATGAGAGCTGGCCCCCAGAAAACCAAGGGAACCTGAACAGTCCTTGCAGGTTTTATCTGGGAGCTATCCATGGATATAAGGAATTTTGGAGGTGGATTATAAATTTTGGCCATGGATGCCTGGATGTGAAAGATAGTTTCTTCCATGGGAAGAAAAGCCCAGGCCCCCAGTGCTTTGAAGGCAGGTGAGAGGTGACCCCCAAGAGGCCAAGATCAGCCAGAGCTGTCTGTCCTGGCAGGTTTCACATGGGAATAATCCTTGCATATAATCAAATTTGGAGGAGGAATCCCAATATCAGCCATGAACCCCTGGAGGAAAAGGACAATTCTTTCCCAGAGGAAGGAAAGCATGGAACTCCAGGGTTTCAAGGGCTGATGAAAAGCGACCCTCAACATGCCAAGGCCAGCTGGACCAGTCAGGCGGCCTCCAGGAGGCCCAGCCAGCCAGACCTGTTCCATGTTCTTGGATCCTTAGACCCCTGCAGCATCACAATGGCCCCTTGGTTCCATAAGGCCCTGTAGGATCACAGCAGATTTTTATTTCCATGAGGCCCAGTGATATCACAATGGTCTCCCTGGCCCCACAGTGGCACAATGGCCCCTTGCTTCCATGAGGCCTTGCAGTGTCAAAATGAAATCCTTGTTTCCATGGGAATGAGCAATGCCACAATGCCCATTGGTTCCATGAGGTCGCAGAGTCTCAAAATGGCCCCTTGGTTCTATTGGGTTCCCCAGGATCACAATGGCCCCTTGGTTCCACCTGGCCTGGATGTGTTACACTGGCCCCTTGCTTCCATGGGGACCCGCAGTGTCACAATGGCCCCTTGTCCCCATGAGGCCTTGCAGTGTCACAGTGGTTGCCTTGGTTCTGTGAGGCCCTGTGGTGTCACAATGGCCCCTTGGTTCCATGGGGACTCGGAGTGTCAGGATGGTCTCACTGGTTCCATGGAGCCCCGCAGTGTCACAATGGTCTCTTTTGGTTCCGCAGTGTCTCAATGGCACCTTGGTTCCGTGAAGCCCTGAGGTACGGAATGGCCCCTTGGTTCCATTGGGCTCCTCACTGTTACACGAGTCCTTGGTTCCACGGAGCCCTGCAGTGTCACAGTGCTCTCCTTGGTTCCATGGTGCCACACAGGGTCACAAGGGCCCCTCAGTTCTACAAGGCCCCACAGTGTCACAATGGCCCTTGCTCCCATGAGGCCGGGCCATGTCACAATGGTCTCATTGGTTCCACGAGGCCCTGCAGTTCCACAATGGCCCTTGAAGTGTCACAATGGTCTCAGTGGGTTCCCCCGCTGGTTCCCAATGGCCTCCTTCGTTCCATGGTGCCCCGTAGTGTAACAATGGTGTCCTTGGTTCCACAGTCAGAATGGCCCTGTGGTCTCGTGGAGCCCCACAACCCCTTATAGAGCCCCACAGTGTCACTGTGATCCCCTTGATTCCATGAGGCCCTGCCGTGCTACAATGACCCCTTGGTTATACAAGGCCCTGCAGTGTCACAACAGCCCCTTGGTTCCACTGGGTCCTGAAGTGTCATAATGGTCTCCATAGTTCCATGAGGCCCCACAGTGTCACAATGGACTTTTGGTTCCATAAGCTTTCGTATTGCCAATAGCAGTCTCCTTGGTTCCACAGTGTCACAAGGGACCCTTGGTTCCATTAGGTTCAGTAGTGTAACTTGGATGCCCTGATTCCATGAGGCTGTGTGTGTCACAGTGATCTCCTTGGTTCTGCGTCCTGCTGTGGCTGTTGTGTAACACTGGACCTGTGGTACCATGAGGTTCCACAGTGTCACCATGGTCCCTTTGGTTCCACAAGGCCTTGCTGTGCCACAATGGATCCTTGGTTCCATGAGGTGCTTGGCCTCCCACAGCTCCTCACAGCCCCTCACGGCCCCTCACAAACCCCTCACAGCTCTTCATGGCCCCTCATGGACCCCCACAGATCCTCATGGCCCCTCACAGCTCCTCATGGCCCCTCATGGACCCCCACAGATCCTCATGGCCCCTCACAGCCCCAGTCATGGGGCTTGTCCCAAAGGAAAAGGGGTCGGGCCCTGCCTGTTCTTTAATTTCAGTCCCTTCACAGCAACAAGTAAAGAAAGGCTGAAATGGAGCCTTTCCCCAGCCTTTCCCTCTGGGTTAACTGCGGGCTGAAGCTCTGTGCTGGCGCTGGCCCGAGCTCCAACATCCCTGCAGCCCCATCCCTTTGCTGTCCCCCCGTGTCCGTTCCCTGTCCCCGAGTCCCCCCCGGCTCTGGCAGCAGCAGCAGCCGCCGCACAGTGGGTGCCGGCCCGGCCCCCCCAGGGACCTCCAGCCCCGGCAACCCAGAACAAGTGGAAACCACAACTGTGCAAACACCGCTTGTGCCCAAAGGAATTGCAGAGAACTGAGATTTTAAAAAGAAACAGTATTTTTTCCCCAAAGATTGGCAAAACTTAGGATTTACAGAACATGTTTCATTGCAACAATCCTTAGAACAACAACAATCTACAGAACATATTTACATGGGTCCTTACAGACTAACAAACTTCCTAACATATTTACATGGGTGCCTATACAGTAACAAACTTCCAAACATATTTACAGAAAACCTCTAAACTTCAGAACATATTTACAGAGGGGTGATATCTGTGGCCCTCATCTCCATCGGTCTTTGAAGAAAGGCCGCAGCAGCGCTGGACTCTGCTGCCAGCAGTGGCCCAGGTGGGCTGGCAGCTGGGCCCCAGGGGCTGGGACAGGGCTGGCAGGGCTGGCATGGCCCCAGGCAAGCGCAGGGCAGGCCGGGGCTGCTGCTTGTGCCACCACAATCCAGGGCCCCCTGCGGGCACCGTGTCCCTGAGCGGGGCCATCCAGCCCAGCCCCAGCCTGGCGTCAGGGGACACACTCTGCCTGTGGGCTGGGCGTGGGAAGCATCTGCCTCTCTTGCTTCTGGGGCTCCATCTTCATCCAAGGACCATGGGCTCCTCCTCATCCTTCTCATCGACTTCCATCTCCTCCATCTTGTCCTCCACATCAATGTCCATCTCCTCGATGTTGTCCTCCACGTCGACTTCCATGTCCTCGGCAGTCTCTTCCGTGTCCACCTCCATCATTTCTTCCCTATCCCGCACCATGTCCACTTCCATCTCCTCCACGGTGTCTCTGGCCATCTGCAAGAGGCAGCACAATCTCACGGTGGGCTTGCTGTCCCACACCATCCATTCCCACATGGCTGCAGCCTGCCCAAGCAGGGTGCCCCCCTCCCTGGAATGGCACTGTACCTCCACTGGGGCAGCAGTGCCCATCCTGCCGGGATTGGCTTCAGAGCAGGCAGCAGCAAAAGCCCAGGCAGCAGCAACAGCTCAGCACTGATGGGCAGAGCGAAGGGAGAGGGAGAAGTGGCCCTTGGCAGCAGCTGAAGTGTCTGCTGCGCTCGTTTCCAGGTCCTGGGCCTTCCACCTGGAACACTCGGGGAGCTGTGATGTCACAGAATGGACATTTAAAGGCCATCCAGTCCAATGCCCTACAGTGACCAGGGACAGCATTGACTAGGTCAGGTTGCTCAGAGCAGGAGCTTGAGTGACTGCAGGGATGGATGTCCACCTCTCTGGGCAACCTGTGACGGGGTTTCAAAACCTAGAGTGTAAAAAATGGGTTTCTTTCGTCTAGTCTGAATTGACCATCTTTTAGATTAAAACCATTCCCCCATGGTCTGGTCACAAAAGCCCCTACTAAAAATTCTGTCTCTTTTGCAAACCCCCTAAGGTACTGAAAGGCAGCAATCAGGTCTCCCTGGAGTCTTCTCTCTTCCAGGATGAACACCCTCAGCTCTCCCAGCATGTCTCCAAAGCAGAAGGGTTCCAGCCCTCAGAGCATTTTGTCCCTCCTCTGGACTAGATCCAACAGAACCATGTCCTTCCTGTGCTGGGGACCCAGAGCTGGATGCAGTACTCTGTTATGGTAGAGACGGAGACAATACAAAGCAACACCCTCCATTTACAGAAGGCTTCAAACCCTGTTTTTATTCTAGCATGCATGCTTTTTCTACGTTCTCACAAAGCTCATAAGTTTTCTCATTGGTCACGAGAGACAAGCCAAGTGCTGATTGGAATAGGCAGTTGCGGGTTTCTCTTATTTATCCTTCTTGCTTTCTTGGTTTCTATGTCAACGACCTTGGTAGAAAATTCTTTCAGGGGTAAACATGGATCCTCTTATCAAACTTCTCTCTGGCTCGCAGAAGTCGCTGTAAAAGGTGGGAATCTTTAAAATCAGAGGGTTTTGGGAAAGCTGCAAAAGGCAGGCCTCAGAGACAGCGGAACTGTAAATAGAAAAAAAGCAGTAGCTGTAAGATTTGTCAGCAGAAAAATTACATAAGAAGTGGAAAAGTAAGGACAAATAGTACAATGGTCTGTGTATTAACGCTTGGCTAGAATAACTCCCTAAGCTACAGAAAAGTATCTCTAGAAAGATATTAGGAAGTTCTAAGCTTACTAATGGAGCTCTGTGCATTGGGTTTTAAGGCTTACAATACAAATAGGTATTGTAATTGAAAGAAATAATTCAAACAAATATTGTTTTAAGAAAAGGTACGTGTGCTTATAGTGATTGGAGAAATCTATTGTCAAGATGCTTTTGCTTTGTGTGATTGGTCAAAGAGCTTTTAAAGTCAGTTGTACCATTAAGTTCTTTGTCTGCTGCTGGGGATGTGAGCTGCTGGCATCTGCCCATTGTCATAACCATGGAATGAGACTGATGCTGGAAAAGAACCAGCTCGAGACGCGTTCCTCAGCAGTCCCGTCCCGTTGGTGATTTGTACATAGAGCCCCGGCCAGCAATATAAAACATCTTCCACAGTACTCCAGGTGGAGTCTCAGCAGAGCAAAGAGGTGGAATCACCTCCGTCAACCTGCTGGGCACTCTCCTTTGCATGCACAAGGCTGGCTCATGTCCAGCCTCTCATCTAGCAGCAGCCCCAAGTCCTTCTTGGCCGGGCTGCTCTCCATCCCTTCATGCCCCAACCTGTGAGACCAGCTGGGCTGGGACTGTGTCACAACCCTGGGACAGAGCTGTTGGGCAGGATGAGATCCCTGCCAAAGAAGGCAGATCCCACTCCCCACACAACTCCAGCCTGGCCATGAGGTCACAGCAGGCTCTGGGGTCACAGCAGGCTGAGGTCACAGCAGGCTGTGAGGTCACAGAGGTGCCAGAGTCCCGTGGTTGCACAGCACCACAAGGACCGAGCAGTCAGTCCTTGAGCACAGCTGTTGCGGCAGCAGCGGCGGTGGCAGCAGTGGTGCTGACATTGGGACAGCGGTGTCAGGACAGTGGTGGCAGCAAGAGCTGGGGACTGGCAGAGGGCAAGGCACCATGGCCCTTGCTCTGCGCCTCTTCCTCCCACTCCTCCTGGCCGTGGCCCTGCCTGCCAGGGCTGCCCAGGCTGCTCCGCTGCAAGTGCGGAGAGCAGGTGAGCCGGGAGCCTGGCTCCCCTTTCCCGGGACAGCGCTCCCTGCTCCCTGGGAAGTGCTGGGGGATGGTTTTTCCCCTGGGCTTTAGGGAGGGTTTCCTCTGTGGGAGGGAGAGAGCCCCCATGGGCCCTGGGCTGCTCCAGCCGCCCTCCCAGGGATGTTGCACAAGGCAAGGAAATCGTGTGGAGAGTGGCCAGGAGCCAGCCCAGAGCTACCCAGGCCCCTGTGCAGCTTTGGCCATTCTCATCTGGCCCCCACGGCCTTACCCGACCCCCTTGCAGTGCCCTGTTCCCAAAGGCACAGGGGGATCCCAGCAGACCAGGAAATGGTTCTGATCTCTGATCCCTTCTAGGTTGGGATGGTGACATGGCTTAACCGGATGCCCCACTGGATGACAGCTTGAATCTCTTGGAGAATGCTGGAGGCAAGTTCTCTGTGTGCCTTTCCTGAGAGAATAATCAGTGCCTCATTTCCCTTAGCAGCATCACAGGGTTGAAAGATTCTGGAAAACTTGCCCGGATCCATTCTGGATGCCTGAGGGATCCCACAGAATGGCTGTCAGTGGCAGGAAGGAGCATTTAGCTGTCCATCTTCCTTCCGTGTGCAATTCCAGTGTGCGCTTCCGTGTGCTCTGTGCAGCCAGGAAGAAGAGCAGAGAGGGAAGGGGCCGGGCCCAGGGCTGTGCCCCGGGGCTGTGCCTTTTGCAGCTCCTTTGCGGGCCCCGGGGTGCCTGAGCTGCTCCGGCTGCTGCTGCCAAGCCCTGGCCCTGCCTGGGGCTGGGTTTAGAGCTGCTGGCAGCTCCAGGGAATCCTTTCTCCCCCGACAATGGCCCTGCAAGGGGCTCCTTCCATGCCAGTGTGGGGCCACCGCAGGCACGTGGTCCCCCTGGCCCTGCTCCTGAGTGGAAGGCAGAGCTGAGGGAGTGCTTTGGAGGGCACCAATCACCCAGGGGCACTCACTGCCACTCTGGCCTGAAGGGGACATGGAACAACTTTCTGTTAAGGTCCTCCTCCATGGAAGAACGCAGACACTGGAGACAAGAAATCCCTGGAGGCAGCCAGACATCTGGACCAGATGCTGAGTGATCTGGAGAGACGCCGTGGTGGGTGCATTTCCCTCAGCCTTCCCCTGGGACTCAGCAGCTGGGGGCTTTCCCTGCACATCTGGACACGCCGTGCCCGGCACAGCGGGAAGGGATCCATGGCAGCCTGGCTGCCCCGCTGCTGCTTTCCTGCCCTGCAGGGCTGTTTCCCAGCCTGGCCTGGCTGCAGCTTCTCCCCAGCCTCTGCAGGAAGGCATTTGGCATCAGCTGGCAGGGAGCCCAAACTGCACCATGGGCCCGAGATGCCTGCAATTTCCCGGTCTCCGGGTAGATCAGGAATGGCACCTGTTTGTAGAAGGCAGTGGCCTGGCCAATCCCAAAAGTTTTGATGATTTCCTGAACCATGAGTTTGTCCAGTATTGCCTCTTGAAGATGCCATCTCCCAGAAGGGGAACGGCTCCATCTAATGCAGCTGTGCCTCTTCCTGTCTCCAGAGATGAAGCGAAAGGCTGTGCTGAAGGCAGCATTTCCTGGAGGAAGCAGTGGCCCATTGGCAGCCCCTGCTGCAGGAAGTGAGGCGATGCCAGGCACAGTCACAGCAGGTAATTGCTGAGGCTTGAGCTGCCATCTCTGCTGTGTGGCAGTACCTGCCCTCCAGGGATGTTGCACAGGGCCTGCAAAGAGTGGGGAGAGTGACCTGGAGCCAGCCCAGAGCTCCCCAGGCCCCTGTGCAGCTTTGGCCATGGCCATTCTCATCTGGCCCCCACAGGCTTACCTGAACCCCTTGCAGTGCCTGTTATAAATTGGGGCGAATAATTTGTTCAGCCTTTCGAGAGTTAATGAGAAATTTATTGATTATAGCAAGCGATGGCAAGCAAACAGCGCTGGGTGCAGCCGGGGAGTCTCTGCTCCGCAAACGGCTCACTCTGTTTCCCCCTTCCCGCAGTCTTTTTATACTCTCTTTCTTCCGTGTCCGCGGTATCTCTGGGTGTACTCTGCGCTTGCGCACTCTGTTGCTAGGGGGTCGTCTTCTACTCTCTGTTGGACGTTTGAAGAAGGCTCCTCTCTTCTTCCTTGGTGAAAGTCCACGGCCCTGTAATGGTCTTTTCCATATAAGGTTATATGTTATATGCACCTAAGTTCTAATTACACAACCAGGTAAAGGAATCAACATACTAGCTAGTTTCTGTCTGGCAGTTTTCTGTTATCTACACAAGGCTTCTCCTTTCTGTCTTGATGAACAAAGAGTCTTCTCTAACTTATCACAGTGCCCAGTTCCCAAAGGCACAAGGGGATCCCAGCACACCATGGAAATGGTTCTGATCTCTGCTCCCTTCTAGATGAGCATGCTAGCAAGGCTTCTCCAGCAGCTGGGATGGAAGATGGTTTGGAACCCTTGGGAGCTTCTGCAGGTAACTTCTCAACTTCCCCTCAGTGAATAATCGCTGACAACCTGGCAGGAAGCAGGTGACAGAAGCTCCTGTGCCTGTTGAGTTACAGGTGTGTCTGCAGGGAGGACTTTTCAGGCTCCTTTCCTGGTTGCTGCGCACAAGCCCGGCTCCCATCGCAGGGGTGAGTTGTGTGTCCCTGCTGACCCCACAGGCTGAGCCATGGTTTTGTGGGATCCATTCCGGGGGAAATGGACACGCATTCTCTTAAGGTGCGCCGAGAGGGAGGAACAGATCTACTAAACACATGAAGTCCCTGGAGGCATCCAAACACATGGACCAGATGCTGAGTGATCTGGAGAGACGCCGTGGTGGGTTCATTTCCCTCAGCCTTCCCCTGGGACTCAGCAGCCGGGGGCTTTCCCTGCACATCTGGACACGCCGTGCCCGGTGTGAAAAATGCATATTTTATGATTGGCTTTTCGCAAATGTTTCAATGAATATTATATTTGTAATGTTGGAAAGTTATGCTGTATTAATTCTCTCAAGTAATGTGTTGAAGGTATTTTTAGGTTATAACACAATGTTAAAATAGAAACCATACTATGTCAAATACTTTTTAACTAGCTCAAGAAAGAAATCAGATAATGAAGGAATTTTTGCACAAAGATAACAATTACAGAAACCCCTAAATTTTCCAGAGGAGAGGAATTTATGGCTTTCCTTATCAACAGAAACGAACTTCTTCAAGCCTGAATTAGACTCGAAGATGCTTGGGGATTAACAGAATCTTCTTGACAAGTACCAGACGAATTTATTGTTTTAAATAAAATTTATGCATAATCATGAAGTGTTTTGTATATGCAACAGGCTATTGCTTTTAAGGTGATTCCTTTGTTCACAAGGCATGCTTGTCGTGGCTTAAGGGCCCGAGAGCATCCGGACATCCGTAATTCTTTGCTTTTTCTTGTCTTGTAATTGTCCTAACTCTAAATTTTTATTACTCTAATTATGTTTACTATTTTTATAACCATTTTATTATTATTAAAATTTAAAACTTTTAAAAACCAAGTGATTGGAGTTTTTCACACCTCTGTTTGCAAAAATAAAGGCTTTGCGCTCATTAATAGGAGAAGCTGTATGGGTGGCCTGCAGCTAATGTTCTTTTGTTGGCTGGACCCCAGTCTGTGCTCAGGTCTCAATGACTGACCCAGCCCCAAGCTGTTCTTAAGACTGATTTGACCAAAAGCACTGAAGCTTTGTAGCGGTCAGAGGCCCTGCAAGGCCTCCATGGCGGTCACTAGCCTAAGATAAGAAATGCAGAGTCATGATGAGTGGAACAGAGCTGCCCCTCTTCCGCACATCAGAGCCCTGTTATCTCTCTGTAAGGCTATAGGTCGTATTCTCCTCGACCTCAGCCACAGGACAAATCCTGATCCCTCAACAGCCTATATAAACCCATACCATTGCCCAGTTCAGACGGAAGAGCTGTCACTGGAACCCTTTGCAGAAGCTGCCAATAAAGACATCTCCGCAGAACTCCACGCAGCCTTCACCTCTCTCCTTCCCTGCGTCTGCTGAGGTACTTTGCGAGCACAGAGCTGAAATCACTAAGAGCTGAAATCACTAAGAGCTGAAATCACTCCACAAGTGCACGCAAAGTAGCCAGCGGCTCGGAGCTAGCCGAGGGGCCCAGGCAGGCTGCGCCTCATCAGCACAGTGCTACCCGGGACACCTACGGCGGCTGCTGCCCCGGGGCCAGACGGACCCCCGGGGAACACCAAGCCGTAATAAAGCTCTATTGACTCCAAATTCTCCAAGAAAACAAGCACAGGAACTTGGCTAATGTTGGTGACAAAAACAGAGTGTAGAGTTGAACCTTTGAGGCCGCCTCACTGCCACCTCCCCCCACCCTTTTCTTTTGAATTGATTCAATATTCTGAATGCCAGTTCTTGCATGAAATGGGCCCACAGCAAGGAGCTGCTGGGCCTCCTTGTGGTAAATAGGCGAAATGCAATTAAAAGGCGGCTGATGACTTTTATAAAAAATGTGCCTGTTCATTAAAACTTAGAACAACAGAGGCTGAGGCCTCAGGGTAAGCCTGGGGCCTGCGCCACAAGCCAGAGGTAGCTCTAACAGCGCTGTGTGACAAGGTGTTCCTGCGGGCACGAGGTGCCCTCGAAAGAGCCCGGCTGCTCCGCACCCAGGGATTTTTTAAAGTCTCTTGGGGGTGCTCGATTGGTGCGCTTTGGATCCTCTTGCCGACCGGTCCTTTTCTTGGTGGCTGATCGCTCTGTAAGATGGTGCAGTCCTGACCAATCATTTTGGAACACAGCAAACTTACTGGGTGGCTCGTTTCCCAATCGTAGTTCCAGTTGCTGTCATCACCCTATGATGTCACTTTTCTAGAAGATTCTTACTTTTGCACCTTATTACCACCCCCCTTTCTCTGCTTAGTAGCCATACACATACACTTCAACAACTGTACATTCCACTCAACAACTCATCACATGAATTATATAACAACTCATTATATTCATTAACAATCCATAATAACTTATTGTAATAATTAACCATTAAGAACTCCACCTTTGAAAGTGAATTTATTTATAACATCCTGGGTGTTGCCCAAGGGAAGCCGTTTCTGTCTTGCATCACAGAACTGGCAGGTTTTTTGCAAAGACAACCTTTACAAAGGACTTGTTGCGTGCATTAACATCCGAGGGGCTGCTTTCAAAGACAGACAAAAAACCCATGAACAACCAGCAAACCAACCAAACCACATATTAAAAATGAGTACATTATTTTTAGCTCTTGCTTTTAATGTTTTCCCAGCCGGCCTCCTTTTCCACTGCAGTATTTTTCTTTGCACAGAAAAAAACCCTTGCCAGATGATGTGACTTAACAAGGAAAACACAACTCACACACAATGGATATATTAAAGCTAAACATGCAGACTCCCGTTATCACAATCCTCATCATTTCTTTTCTCTTCATTTTTATGTCAGATTGCTTTCAGAAGGGTGAGAACACTATCTGAGATGCCCTGGCTAGTTTGATGCCATAGCCACTTCTTATCTCTCCTTTCTTATGAGCTGTCCTTCCTGTAGTTCCTCTGCCCATTTGTTGCTCTTGGAGCTCTGCCTCCTTCACCTGATTTTTATCTTTTTCTGGATTTGTGGGGATGTTTCTGTTGGTTTTCTTGTTTTCTTGGTGGTTGTTGTGTTTGCCTGTTTGATTTGGTCACGGTTTTACTTTTGCTTTTTGGGTTTTTTTTCATCCACTTAACAGCAGAAATCAGCTTGTGATTTGTATTGTGAACTTTTGATACACAGGTGTTGCACATAAAGGTTGTTTTTGTTTTTAAAGTCATCTCAGACACAGACCTGCAAGCCCCTGTGACTTTGAGAACAGAGTGCTCTCAGACAGCAAATTGTGCATGAATAGGAAACTTGTAGTTCCTATCTCCATTACACACGGCAAAATGTCAAGGGGTTGGAATGGTACCAATTGTAGCCTTTCTTTTGCCTTCTTTTGCTGCCATGCCATAAAACCGTGTCAGATTCATCAATGACCTCGGTTCTTCCAGGATGGGGCGTGCAGGGATGATCCCTCAGCTCGTGTGTGCACCTGGTGTGCACCAGGCCAGACACGTGACTGTGATCCACAGCCAGCCTCTGTCTGCAAAGAGAGCAGGGAGCTGCAGCTCTGAGGAACTCAGGGCTTAGGGAGCAAACAGACAAGTCCCTAATTTATATCAGTTACTTCACTCGAGTATTTTCTGCTGATAGATTTTTATTTTCCTGCCCAGAGCTGGAAAAAAAGAACACTGGCAGTTTGCTTTAGCTATGAAATGAAGAGACTCTTCTCAACAGGTTCCAGCTCTGCTGCTTGTTGCAATTAAAAGCAAAGCAAAACTCTTCTGTTGGTCCCATCAAACCAACATAGGTTTCATGAGTCTGTGAAAGACATAAGAGTGTAAAAATTATTCCATTTTATAGTACTTACTGTTTTCTAATTCAGCCATGGGGAAATTATGCCATCATTCACTATATCAAATAACTGGAAAAAGCACTGGAAAAGAAACCAAATAGTAAGAATACAGTAATTTAAACTTCTCAAAGGCTTTTGATAATGGAGCCCTGAAGCCCAGTCACGTGCAGTGCGGCCTTGGCGGTCCCTTTGAGCCCAGAACTGCCAAGGGTCAGGGCTGGGATGAGCCTTCACCCAAAACAGGCTCCAAGACTGAGTGGGAATCAATCCAGAACAGGGCTCACACAAAGAGCAAGCCTCGAGGCCAAAGCCAATCCCTTCATCAGGTTGGATTTGTTTGAACACTGAACTGGAGCAGATTTGCTTGTCTGGTAACATCACTGTCACCATGAAACTTTACATGAGCTACTAAATAAGCACTGTCCTGTCCTGAGCTGTGTGGCCCAAATACTGTTGAGAACTTGCTCTGCCTCTGCCCTGTGCCCCCGGGGCTGCTCTTGGCCTGGCAGCCTCAGTGGGAGCCAGCACTGGCTGCAGCCCCAGCGGGCCCCCCAGGACAAGGCCCAGCAATGAAGAGGCCAATGAAAGCACTGGGCAGCAGCAGAGCCCTCAGCAGAGTTCTTTGGACAACCACGGACTGGCCACAGCTCCAGTGCAGCATGACTACGAGTCAGGCTACCAATGCTATGAGCAGAGTTACAAGAAAGCTGTGGAGAAAAATCAACAACTGACCGTCTGCTCTGGTACAGCTTCCGAATGCCAAGATAGCAGCCTGTCAGCACGAGGGGCACGGTGAACAGTGTCACCACCGTGCCTATCATGCAGGACCTGCGCACATCCTGGGGGCAGACAATTCTTGGGAGGCGCACTGGAGCCGGGGCAAATATTCCTGTTTCAGTGATAACGTCTGTGGGAGCAATGGGGAGCGTGAGCCCGTGCTGTGCTGCACTGCCGAGCTGGCAGCACGGTGGATACGGCCAGGACGTTCTCTGTTTCCCCCAGAGCTGGGGCCTGCAGGCCCCTTGCCGCCCCTTGGCACAGGCTGTGCCACCCAACAAAGCCCAGCAGGCCGGGAGGAGAGCCCGGGGCCAGCGCAGCTGCTTGGGCAGTCGCTGCTTCGAGGGACATGGGCCAAACCCATCCCTGAGCAGCCCCTGCCAGCCCTGGCCCTCCCTGCCCTGTGACAGCTCCCCCGGCCCAAGGGGACAGACTGTCATAAAGTCTAGAGCCAGCAAAGAGATTGTCCCTGTGTCCTGGTTTAGGGCAAATTTGGGAGCAAATGTCCAAAAGGGCCCCCCCTGAAATCAAACCCACCCAGCCCCTCCCCTCAATCCGTTTGGGAAAAATTTCCGCAGAGAGAAGTGGAAAAAACCTGTTTATTTAACAGGCAAAGCACTCCCCAGCCCAAAAAATGAACAATACCAGATGACAAAACTCATTTGTCGCTCTGAAGAGATGACAGATTCAGAAAATCTCTCCCGTGCATGGTGGCTCTGTTTTCAGTCCCTCTGGCACTGGGAAAGGCTGCTGCCCAGAGTAGCCCTACGTGGGCCACAAAGTGCAAGCTCTCGGTGCTTCCCCAGGTGCCGGTCCAGAGCAGGTTCGAACGGATCCAAGAAAAGGGAAAGAAAACCAGTTGAGACTGCCCCAGCAAGCTAAAGTAACTAAAAAGCAAAGGAGTGCGGTGTTCTGCCCCGTCCGTGCCCAGACAGCACCGTGGAGTTCTGTGTTCCAGCAGGCTGGGCAGCAGTGAGTGCAGTCTCTGATAACAAACTCCGTGCTTCTTCTTCTCCCCGCCTTTGCTCTCAGAGCCCGTCTGGAAGGCACACAATATAATATCCAGCATCAACAGAACACACGATCGGGGACGCGAGCATCGTAAGGTCACCCTAGGACACCCAGTGATTGTGCACTGCTTCTCTTCCCTGCAGCTGCTCCCAGAAACATCCCTCACACTGCTGGAAATGCCCACGCATGGTCTGATCAGTCCCCCAGCTTTTCCAGTCTGCTCTCAGAAATTTTGCAACAAGTTCACCAAGAAATCCCAGGTTACCTCTGTGAATTGCACACTACAGTTTCCTTCATTTTTTTCCCCAATACCTGGAAGTTCCTCTATATAGTAATGGTCTTGAGGATCTCTGATTCTTTTCAGTCATTATGTTTGTATTGAGACAGATGAAACAGCCTTCTTGCTTTTAGGTTTGGCACGTCTGTTTTTTTTCTTAGCATGATGGTTTACTTATTATCTGCACATGAACTTATTTTTATTTATGGTTTTTTTTTTGTTCCCCAAGCAATTATTTTGACAATCTGTCGTTCACTTCTTAGTTCATGTTCCGTATATGAACAATTTTGACTCTCATTTTATCAGAATATAAAGATCTCAGAAAGCTGTATTTTTAATTTTGATGACACTCTCTCTCCCCACTCCCAGCTTTTACAGTGATCCTTTTGGAAACATCCCTGAGGATAGGTAGAATTATTTGGGAAGTGCTTGGCTTAACCTGGGTAACAGATTATTATTTTTAGTGCTATAAACCTGCATTGCTTCAAGCTTCAGAGCCACAGTCCTGATTTGTGGCTCACTGCATGGATGCCTGTCTGAATTAAAACAATGTTTGTGAGGCAGCTGAAGAGCTTAGACCTCAGAGATTTAAATTCCTGGGAGGAGGAGGAGGAAGAAAGGACAAAATCCTGTTTCAAAGGCTGTTTCTTCATTTCTAGGATGCCAGAAGTATGGTAGACTACAGCTGTCTTCAAATGTCATTTAATTACAGAAAAACCCTCTACAGGGCCAGACACCAGGACAAATTACTCGACACCTTGCCTCACAATGCATCAACTTTAATACTAGTGAGAGGTAGACCTTAATTACAGTCTGATTCAAGCAAATCCACATTGTGTGAATGGCAAGAAGAATTTGCTTGTGAACAGATGAATATGTCCCACTCAGTAATGAACAAGATTTGCCTTGACTTGGAAGAAAGTAGACATGGAAAAATGCAGTATTTGGGTTTTATCCAGTGAGAAATGGGACAAGAAGCTGTAACAAGTTACCTGTCTTACAGAACACAAGTTCTGATACCGCCAATAGGGTACCCTCACAAAGGGATCATCAGGACATTCCTTTCTTTCTTAACATGGGATGGGCAGCAAAATGCTGGCATTTATCTGAACTGGAAGCTGTGTTCCTCTCCTGTTTCTCCTTGAGCACACTGTGTGTTATTTGCAGACTTCACTGCCCAGCCCATCAATCCTCTCTTGGCCATTTGCTAAACGGCACAACTGCCAAAATACAGGTGCCAGCATAATCACCCCAGCACTAATCCCACACTGCTTTGATGGAGCACAGAGTGGCTTGGGTTGGAAGGGACATTTAAAGGCCATCTAGTCCAATGCCCTGCAGTGAGCAGGGACACCTTTGACTAGGTCAGGTTGCTCAGAGCACGAGCTTGAATGACTGCAGGGATGGATGTCCACCTTTCTGAGCAACCTGTGCCAGGGTTTCAAAACCTACAGTGTAAAAAGTGGGTTTCTTTCATCTCGTCTGAATCAACCGTCCTTTAGATTAAAACCATTCCCCCACAGTCTGGTCACAAAGGCCCTTACAAAAAATTCTGTCCCATCTCTTTTACCAGCCCACTTAAGGTACTGAAAGGCAGCAATCAGGTCTCCCTGGAGTCTTCTCTCTTCCAGGCTGAACACCCCAGCTCTCCCAGCCTGTCTCCAAAGCAGAAGGGCTCCAGCCCTCCGAGCATTTTGTCCCTCCTCTGGACTAGATCCAACAGAACCATGTCCTTCCTGTGCTGGGGACCCAGAGCTGGATGCAGTACTCTGTCATGGTAGAGACGGAGACAATACAAAGCAACACCCTCCATTTCCAGAAGGCTTCAAACCCTGTTTTTATTCTAGCATGCATGCCTTTTCGACATTCTTACAAAGCTCATAAGTTTACACTTTACTCATTGGTCACAAGAGACAAGCAAAGTGCTGATTGGAATAGGCAGTTGCAGGTTTCTCTTATTTATCCTTCTTCCCTTCTTGGTTTCTATGTCAACGACCTTGGTAGAAAATTCTTTCAGGGGTAAACATAGATCCTCATATCAAAATTCTCTTGGGCATGGCTGCAAAACAACCCCTGCTGCTTCTTCCTCCGCCTGTGTTTGGGCTGTGCTGGTGGCAGAGCCAGCCAGGTTGTGCTCTGCGTTCCAAAGGCTCTTGAGAGTGGGCATGAAAAGCGCTGCGTGCACAGTGGAGACTCCTGGAAGGTGCTGGCAAGAGCGTCCTGCGGGAACAGGGCTCTGGGCTCTGGCTGGAACAGCCTGGTTTTGCTGCTGTGACCCCAGGCAGGAGGTGAGGCAGGTGAAGAGGCAGCAGGCAGCCTGTGTTTGTAGAGGGCCTGGGGCTGCACCTCTGAACCTCCACCTGGAAACCCACTTGGGGGATTACGAGCTACAGCTGGAGTGGCTGTCCTGAAAGGACCTGAAGTCATTCAGCCTTGCCAGCTTTTCTTAAGAGTGTCTTGGTGTTCCCCAGGAAAGCTACATGTTTGGGGAAATGCCTTTGGAGGAAAGGGGCTTGCTTCTCAAGGGAAGTGCTTCCCAGGGAGCTCCCAGTCAGGCAGGTGCAAGTGTCCCCCTTGGGCTCTCTGTGGTCCTTTCAGTCCTTGAGGCCCTTTGCGCTTGGCAGAGGGGCAGGGCAAGGGAGAAGGCTGTGAAGAGCAGGTTTGGCATCCGCCTGGACCTATGGAGACCAACCCAAGCACCTGCAGCAGGGTGTGTTCCCCCCTTTGGACAGAGGTGTGAGCAGCAGCATCTTTGTCCAGCCACGAGCCCCAGAGCTCTCTTTGAGAGCTGTGAATTAAAAGGCCTTTACGCACACACTTTTCACATCTTCCCAGTCTGCTGGGTTTCAACTCTTGGCAATATGCATTTGCCTCTTGCTTGGTGGATGCTGCTGTGGCCCAGGGCCAGCACAGAGCTGGGCTGTGAGGGCCAGGCAGCATGGAGAGTCTTGGCTGATCTTGGTGTGTCCCTGGCCTCAGAAAAGGCAGGGAAGGTTTGCCTCCCAAGGCATCCTGCTCATTGGCTCTCCCCGTGCATCTTGGAGAGAACAAGGTAGGCATTTCTGGCAGCTGGGCACCAGCAGGCCTTAAAGTGGGGGTGTGTTGTGGAGCGAGCCCAGCTGAGATACCCTGAGGGGAGCCCAGTGCTCCTTGCTCCCCTGTGCTGACACGTGAGCGTTTCTCTGATTTCGGGATGACCCTGGCTGTGTCAGGGGGTGCTACGTGGACACGAGACAGCCGGTCCCGTCCCGCTGGGTCCCAGCAGTGCCTCGCAGCAGTCCTGCATCCACGTCAGGATGCTGGCCAAGAGAGGTCCTGGAAGCTGAGGCAGCTGATTTTAAGCTTGTGCAGTGCCTACAGGTCAAGGCCAACGGAGTTCCCTCAGGATACAGCAGTCCTGAGGGGTCTCCCTCATTCAAAGAAATCGGCAGACAAATGCACTGTCTGCCAAAAGCCCTTTTACTGACCTGGCAGGAGGGCAGGGGTCTGCACCCACTGGAATGTTTCTCCACCACCTATAAATTTCAGTGGGTTGATGTAGGAATTGTATCAAACATACCGTCCATCTTTACACTGCTGAGGTGATTCGATAGGCAGGGGGTTAGAAATACATTGTGTCAGATTGCTGTACTTGAAGCTGATGTCCAGGCCCTGGCCAGGAGCCGTCTCCATGCCCCAAAGCAGCACAAAATCTTCCTCATGGCTTCCCTGCACAGGGCTGACTCCACACCTGCCCTTAGTTCTTCTGCTAGACTATGGCTAAAGCTTTTTGTCAAGTCACTCTCAGGTCAAGTTAGGCCTGCCAGGTTTTTCTTATGCTAACTGGTGCTAAGTACTTAGGTAGGTCTGTGCTAATTACTTGTTTACTCATGTGAATTGCTTGTGCTTCCTTATGTCAAACAAAGGCCTCGTTTCATTGCCAAAGGTGCCTGAGGCCACCCACTCCTTGTGGCAGCAGTTGCTTTCCTGTGGAATGTTCTACCTCCCCAAGAGTAAAGAGGGAGCTGGAGAAAGAGCTTGCCAGGCTGCTCTCCATCCTCTCCAACCAGCACTCGTGGGTCAGTGGAGAAGTCTGAGCTGAGCGCAAAGGTGCAAATGGAACAGCCGTGCACAGGAAGGCTCGGTGGGAAGGATGATCCAGGAACCACAGGCCTGGCAGCCTGAGCGTGCTCCAGGGGAAGGCCTTGGAGCAGATCCTCCTGAGTGCCATCCCACGGCACCTGCAGGGAACCAGGGCGTCTGCTGGAGGGTGGGGAAGCTCTGCGGAGGGACGGGGACAGCTGGGGCTCCTGGCGGGGTGTTGAGGGATCTGTGCGGGAGTTTGGGGGGGTTGGTGCTGGTGGGGTGTTGGAGAAGGAGTTGTGTGGAAGGGGAGACATCTAGGCTGGAATTTGAGTCAGTTGGAAGGCAGCATCTGTGCTTTGGCACAGCTTTGGTTAAGGAGGGCAGAAAGAATATCTGTGACTTTTCCTCTTCATGGTCCTGATTCTGCTGCAGGGAACAAGAGGGGAGAGCTGCACTTTACTGGCCACTTAGATATCTGTACCAGGGGGAGGATTCGCCCTTTTGCCATCTACTCATTTCTTTGGGCTACTTTTGTACCACTGAGTGGACTTTCATTTCTTCAGAGCTTTTTTCCTTAAGAGAATTAGGATATTATCATCCCTTCATAGAAAACCAAAGAATGGCCCTTGTTTTTGCCCTTTTTTTGTGTAGTCTTATGTTCTGTAAAGTGATCCTCAGTGGATGAGGTTAAAGCAAATGAGTTGCTGCTTTGAGATGGGAAGCAAAATTCCAACTCTTCACCTCCTCACGCCATCCAAATTAATTTGGGAAGTTTGCAAATATTTGGAACTACTTGAGTTGAACAATGGGAAGGAAAGCTTTCCTGAAGTGAGGATTCTTACTTGCCAGATTCTTCTGTGCCTTTGCCACTAAGGTGTTTTTGTGCTGAAGGCAATAACTTCAATGAGAAAATAATTTCAGCATGGGGCAAGAGCTTCTGACAGAGACCAAGTGTTGCCAGCAGTTACTCCAGGTGCTCCTGCCAAGAGCCCCTGCAGGCAGGAGCGCAGCCCCCAATGCACGTGGGCTTTGGCTCCCTCTGGCGCAGAAGCCCCCCACGGGCACAGGTCTCTGGGGCAGGAGAAGGGCACCAGAGCTGCCAGGGCTCGGGGGGTGGCAGGGCTGCTTGGGCAGGGACTCTGCCACACCTGCTGATGTCAGCGCTCCCCGGGCCCCAGGGGTCAGAGCAGCATTCGTGCCCTGGCCCACACGTTCCTTGTCTGTGTCACACCCGCGGGTTTAGGATGGCCACCAGCCGGGACGTGTCCCAAGGAGTCCGTGCCAGCTTCTGTGGAAGGCCCCGTGCCCTTCCCAGCACAGCTGCGTTGGCAGCCCTGGGGGCTCCTTCTGCTGCCCTGAGCCCGCAGAGCAGGGCAGCGTTTGCTGATGGTTTGAGCCGTTCCTAAAGACCCTGTCGGGCTGTCTTAGACACTTGGGGTGAGGAATTCCTTCCAACCTGGGCCACTTTGGGTGGGCTGGGGTCAGCCCCAGGGCAGGGGGCAGTGTGTGCAGGGCCCCTTTGTGACATGGTGCTGCGTGGTCACCGTGGCATGGAATGGGACAGCGTGTCCAAGGGCCCTTTGTGACATGGGGTGACATAGGAGCTGGCAGTGACAAGACCGCGCCACAGTGCTTGGAGCACACGACAGCACAGGACAGGACAGAGCGGTGCCGTGAGGAGCCCCCGCACAGCGCACTCGTTCGTGTCTGACCCGGAGCTTTTCCCAGGCGTTATTCCTGGAACTGACCTTGAGGCCAGACCACAGGACTTGCTGACCTGTGGCCTTCCCGAGGCTTCTCTTCTGCAGGTGCCCTTGAGGGCAGACTGTGGGACTTGGTGCCCCGGAGGCATCTCCCATCCCTGCCACCGGTGCCCTCGAGGCCAGACCACAATCAATCCTTGACAGGATTCTCCTGTCCTTGTGGCAGGAGCCCTCGAGACCAGAGTGCAGGACTTGCTGTCCTGTAGCCTTCCTGAGGCTTCTCTCTTGAAGGTGCCTTCCAGGCACGACTGCAGGACTTGCTGACTCGGAGCTTTTTCGAGGCATCTCTCCTGCAAGTAGCCACAAATCCAGTCACTGCCATGGAGCAGAGACCCCCGAGAGTGCCCAAGCTGGCCTGGGTGCAGGAGGAGGAAGAAGGCCCTGGAGCTGCCCCAGTAGAGGAGATCAAAGAGGTGGTGCCATTTGAGCCACTGCAGGAGGGTGAGTGGCAGAGCTGGGCTACAGGGTTGGTGCCTGCAGCCAGCTTGGCACCATTGCATCCCATGGCATCCCATGGCATCCCATGGCATCCCATCCCATGGCATCCCATGGCATCCCATCCCATCCCATGGCATCCCATCCTATCCCATCCCATCCCATCCCATGGCATCCCATCCCATCCCATCCCATGGCATCCCATCCCATCCCATCCCATCCCATCCCATGGCATCCCATCCCATCCCATCCCATCCCATCCCATCCCATCCCATCCCATCCCATCCCATACCATCCCATCCCATGGCATCCCATCCCATCCCATCCCCTGGGGACATGCCCATGGACAGGATGGAAGAGGGGCCGGGCAGACACCCCACAGTGGCCGTGCTCTATCCCCTGGGGCATCCCAGGGCTGTCCCTGCCTGGGGAGCTCAGGGCTGGGCTGTGTTCTCCGGCCTCTCCCGCAGCCCCTCAGCTCTGGCTGCGCTCGCTCTTTGCCAGATGCAGCCGTGGACCGCACACAAGAGCAGGACCCCGCCCGTGGCCTCTTCCACAGAACAGTGGAGGTACCTGCAGCCATCCCCACCTGGGCTGGGCCTGCTGGCACCGCTCAGCCGAGCACCGCGCTTGGAGCATTCTGTGGAACATGCCTGGCTTCCTGCCCTTCTCCTACACCTGGTTTGCAAATTCATCAAGAGGATTCAGGAGGAAGAGACCCACACCATGGGCAAAGGGCTCAGAGCATATTCACACACCTTCAAAGCCAAGACCTGTGCTGCCCTGCTGGATATGCTCGTAGAGGGGGGGTTTTGCAATCCAAGGCAAATAGGCAGCCTGTGGCCCAGGGTTTGATCCTCCCAGGAATTGCTTGGCCTCCCAAGCCATGTCCGCTGGTCACTGGAAGCCTTTGAGGCCATGGCAGTGTGGTGGGAAGGGAAGCACTTCTCTGGGGAAGCTGGGGACATTCCTCCCTCTGGCAGCTTTCCAAGTCTCCCCGTGCCTTCTCCAGGTGCCCGCCATGGTGAGGTACATCCACCAGTGGCTCATGGACAATCAGTTTGCTGAGCACAGGCTGAACAGGGCCCTGCTGGATCTCACTGAAGAACAGCCCACTGACGTAGTAATGACGCTCCTGCGTGTGGCCCCATCCTGTGACAGGTATGGGGCCACCTGCCCAGAGGGCTCAGGGCTCCCCAGCCCATCTGCACAGCCTGTGCCAGGTGTCTGACCAACAGATAGTCCCCAGGGCCCTCTGGCTGCACCCCTTCAGATTCTGGCCTGTGAAATGCCTGCAGCCTCGGGAGAGATGTGATGGGCGAGGCCCCTGTCAGTCAAAGCAGGGGCTGGTCCATTCACCCAGTACAAGCCAGCCTGCACTGTGACACACGGCAACAGAGTGCCAGGCACAGCTGCGGGTGCTCCCCGTGAACCTCAGCTCTGGCACCACTGTCTGCCCCAAGCTTCAGGGGCTGCAGTGGGAGCCCGGCTGGGCTCTGCCCTGGGGCCATCCTGCAGGGACAGCTGCAAACAGGGAGCATTCCCTTGCCACCAAGAGCCAAGCCAGGGCTGCAGGGCAGCTGCTCCAGCCCGGGCTGCACTGCTGAGTGCTGTGCTCTGGGGCTGGGGCTCCCCACACAGGGGACTGGACTGGTGTGCCAGAGGAGACAGAGAAGCTGCAGCTTCAGCCTAACTGAGGTGGGTGCGTGGGCTGGGAAGAGTGGGGAGGCTCAAGGGGATTCACAGAGCTCCTTCTGCTGGAAAGACAAGGAAAAGGGAGTGGGAACTCAGCAGTGAGGAGAGATGAGGGCTGGAGAGCAGCTCTGAATGACACTAAAATCCCACCAGACCTCTGAGACATTGCTGCTCCTCAGCCAGTGACAGGATGAGTCCCTAAGCCGGGGGCTCAGCCTTCCTCGTGGTGAGGGGCACCAAGGAAGGCAGCAGTGTGATGGAGACTGCCATGGGCTGGGAACTCACTGGGGGAAAAGAGGGAGCAGTTGGGAAGTAAAAGGCAGGTGGGAGAGAGAACTGTTCAGAGAAGGGCTGAGCTACAGCTTGAGCAAGCTGCAAAATGCCATTTGGGGTCATTCCAGATTGATTTCATTTCAGAAGCTATTGAACAAGTTTATTTTTTGGGTGGTGGCATGTTTTCCCTTGGCGGTGTACACTCTGCAGACTTGAGCTGTGTTGCTGAAATGCTCAAGCAAGGCTGTGCTGCAGGGCACACCATTTCTTCTTTGGCTGATTCTGGCCCGGTGCTGAGCTCCAGCAGAGCCCTGGCAGAGCCCAGAGCAGCCTCAGCACGCGCAGAGCCCGGCTGCAAGGAGAGAAACCAGAAAGCGCCCGTCAGCTGAAGGCTCCTGTCCCCTTGTCCCAGCCGCCCGCGGTGCCCAGGCCATGCTGGCCGTGCCCAGAGCGGTGCCCAGAGCTGCCCATCACTGCTGCCTTTGGCAGCAGAGCAGGAGGGCAGGACATGTGCCCAGCCTGCAGCCAGCCACGGCACATCCAGCCCTCAGCAGCTGCCCGGAGCAGGATGCTCCTGTGCTCGCTGCCATCTCCCCAAAGCTCTGATCCCACCATGCCGAGCAGACGGGATCCACCTGACGCCATCCACCGCTGGAAGAAAAGCTGGTCCCAAACGATGTCCTCAGCCTTCTCCAAGGGCACGGCCCATCCACCCCGCAGCTGCTCCCAAGCACTTCCCCATCCAGACTGGACCCCACCTGGAACGCTTCCTCTAGAAAAACACACAACAAATGCTTGAAAATAAATTAGAGACAAAAAGGGGAACAAGAAAAAAGGTCAAAAATCTTATCTCTGTCAGGGGCTTGAGGAAGGCACAACCCCTGCATGGCAGGGAAAAACCCACCCACAGGACAGGGAAGCCCAGGCTTTCTCCCTTCCCCCTGCACTGCCTCCCAAAATAACGGTGATCCCAAAGCAATCAAGGGCAGTGGAGCAGCCCAAGCCCTTCCTTGCCTGCAAAGCAAAGCAGGCCCTGCACAGGTTCTGGAGTCCCACCTCTGCTCCCACCATGGGGGTTGGTTTGTGTCGGGCTGGCTGCCCCAGCCCCAGCCCCAGCCCGGGGCACGGTGGGTGCTGGAGGCTGTTGGCAGGGCCAGGAGCCCACTCCCATTTCGTACCCACCCCAGCCCATGCCCCCAACCCTGCCAAAAGCAGCCTGGCAGCCGACTGAAGGATCAGCTGCATCCGCCCCAGCAAAGGGGGAACCTTTGGTTCCCGGCCAGGCTGAGCAATGCCCAAATCTGGGAGCATCCCCCTGCATGTGGATTCATCTGCAAATTCCCTGTGGAGCCTGGCTTTGGAGAAGGTGCCAGAATCCAAGTCCATCATCTTCAGCTGGCCAGGCCGAGGAAGAGATTGTCATCCTTGAGGTTGTCCTTGGTGTCTCCAGCAGCAGCAGCCCCACCTGGTGCAGCTTCTCCAGGGGCTCCTTCTCCTTCCCTGGGGCCAGACCAGGCTGTCAGGGTTCTGCCCAGGGCCCAGCTGTCAGGGAACCCGGACAAGCAAAACCCGGGGGATGGTGGCCACCAGTGCTTGCCACACCAGGTGTCCAGCTCAGCTCCAACCCAGAGCTGCGTGTTCCCTTCTGCTGACCCCTGCTCAGAGCTACAGGCAGCACAAAACCTGTCTGGTTGGCTTTGCCACTGATTGCCAAGAGATGTGTGGAGCTGTTACCTGCCAGGCCCCTGGATCCAACTGTGCACGTGGATCTCTCCCATCCTCTAGGGCAGAGGAACACCCTGCACCCAAGGATCGTGGAAAAGCTCTTCTAAGGATGGCCTGTCCATGGGCTGCATGGACAAACACCTCTTAATGACATCCTGGCACTCTGGGGAGGGAAACCAGGAATCACCAGTCAGTTGGAGAAGTTGCTCCCCCTGTTCCCATGCCCAGGCCATGCTGGGTGTGCCCAGAGCTGGGCCTGAACTTCCCCATGGATTCTCTGTTTGGAGGAGAGCAGGAGAGCAGGACTTGTGCCACCTCCTCAGCAGCTGCCAGAGTGGGATGCCCACGAGCTGCTGCTGTCTCCCAGCACTGGTATTGCCCCGTGGCCAGAGATGAATATCCACCTTGAGAGAGCCGTCGTGGGAACAAGATCCGCCCCCAGATGATCTCCTGGCCCCTCCTGAACGGGTGCTTGCCCATGACCAGGTGGCACAGCAGGAGGCCCAGGGACCAGATGGTCGCTGCCTCGCCGTGGTAGCGGTGGTGGTGGATCCACTCTGGTGGGCTGTAGGACAGGGTTCCTGTGGAACACAGAGTTCAGCAGGGGGATGCTGCTGCTCCCAGAGCCTGGCCCCAGCACCCCTGGGCATGTGGGGGCTGCCCCAGTGGCACACGGGGTGACCGCTGCCCTCTCACCAGCACCTGGGACTTGTGTACAGACTCGGGGCTGGAAAAGAAGCCACTGGTGCTGGAAGAGGGCAGCAGAAACCCTGGGAAGGCCCAACCATGACACACAAAAGAAAAACTCACCCAGTGGTGGAGAAACCCACTTGACTCCCTGCCTGCACAGCCCCCCAAAAATGTGAAGAAGCCAAGGCAAACAAGGGGAGCAGAGCAGTCCAAGCCCTTCCTCGCCTGCACACCAAACCGTCCAGGGCACAGGGTCAGACCCCCCTCTCTGCTACCCCCATGGGGGTTTTTGTCAGGCTGGCTGCCCCAGCTCCAGCCCCAGCCCAGGGCACAGTGGGTGCTAAAGGCTGTCGGCAGGGCTGGGAGCTGGACCCCCTCACACCCCCACCCAAATCAACCTGGCTCCAGCATTAATCCCGTCCCAGCTGCTATAGGGGGAGCCCCGGTGCTGCACCCCGGCTGGGCCATGAGATGCCCAGGAGCATCCCCTGGCAGGGCTCACCTGCAAACTGGGTGTAGGCTGTGTCTTGGAGGAAGGCGCCACAGCCAAAGTCGATCAGTTTCAGCTGCCCGGTGGCCAGGTCGAGCAGGATGTTCTGGGGCTTGATGTCCCTGTGCAGGACCCCGCAGCTGGTGCAGTGCCGCACGGCCTCCAGCACCTGGCGGAACAGCCCCCGCGCCTCCTCCTCCGGCAGGAACCTCCGCTCCGCCAGGAAACCCGACAGGTCCTGGCACCGCTCCGGGCGCTCCAGCACCAGCAAGAAGCTGTCGGGGAGCTGGAGCCACTCCAGGAGCTGAATGACACCAGCGCAGCCAGAGGCCACCTTGGCCAGCAGCACGACCTCCAGGGGTGCGCTGGTGCCGTCGGGCTGCGGGAGGAGCGCGATGCCGTCAGTGGGGCTGAGGCCGTGCCGGGGCTGGGGAAGCCCTCAGCCAGCCCGGGATGTTTTGCATGCCCCGCTCAGCCCACGCCCGCTCTCCCTGCAGGGCTCCCGGCAGCTCCCACCCTGCCGGGCCCCGGCTCATCCCCGCCCGGCACGGCCCGGCTTCTGCCGCTGGCCCCGCTCACTCACCAGCTCGCCCCAGTGCCGGATGCGATCCCGCGGCACCCTTTTGATGGCCACCTGCGAGCAAGGGAGAGCAGCGGGTTCAGCTCGCCCCCCGCCTAGCCCAGCCCCATCCTCCTCCTCCTCCTCCTCCTCCTCCTGCGCCCGCCGCCGGCCCCGCCGCTCACCGGGGCGCCGTCCGAGAGCCGCGTGGCCGCGAAGACGCTGCCGAAGCCGCCGCTGCCCAGCAGCGAACCCAGCCGGTACCGCTCCTGCAGGGCCTCCTGCGCCTTCCCTGCGGGCGGGACGCGGCTGTCAGCGCTCGGCCCGGGGCCAGGAGCGGCCCCCGAGCGCCCCCCGAGCGCCCCGGGCCGGCCATCCCCAGGCGTTCTCTGCTGGCAACGGGACAGCGGCGGCTCGGGGCCGGCGGCCGCGCTGCCGAGCGGCGGAGCTCGGGCCGGGGAAGCCGCAGCGGAGGCGGCGGCAGCGGCCGCGCCGCCTGTGTCCTCCGCGGGGCCCGGGAGGAGCCGGGGCCGGGGCCGGGACTGGAGCCCACGTCGGGGCCGGGGCCGGGCTCGGGCCAGGCGGAGCCAAAGGGCGGCGATGCCGCCCCAGCCCCAGGCACTGATGCCCGCCCAGCAGCGCCAGCGCCAGCACGGCCAGAGCCGGGCGGGGGCGAGACCGCGGCGGGACGGCCGGGGACGGGGACGGGGACGGGGACGGGGACGGGGACGGGGACGGGGATGGGGACGGGACAGCCCCGCCCGGGGCCGGGGGCGGGTCGGGGGCATGGCTCAGCCCAGCAGGGGGAGAGGGAGACTGGGAGAGGAGGGGACAGCAGGAAAGGGAGAGCGGGAGAGGCTGCGGGACAGCGGGAGAGGGAGAGGAGGAGCAAGAGGGACTCGACAAAGTCGCTTCTTTTTCTGCTGCTGCTGCTGTTGCCGCTGCTGCCGCTGCTGCTGCTGCAACTGTGGCTCTGCTGTGTCACCATGGATCCTCTGTTCCATGAGGTTCCATGGTGTCACCATGGTCTTCTTGAATTGGCAATGTCACAATGGACCACTGGTTCCATGAGCCCCCGCTGTGTCACAAGGGTGTGCTTGGTTCCATGAGGAACCAAAAATCTCTGCATAAACATTGAACAACATTTGTTTAACACACTTGGGAACATCTGTTTGCATTCAAAAGGGAGGTTAAAGGTGAGAATGGCAGCAGCAGCTTCCATCTGCAACAGAGATCCAGGGAAAGGACAGGGACAAGAGAATTCAGCTGAAGGGCTCAGAGAATTCTGCTTTCAGAGATCATTTCTGGTCACACTGTCCCTTGTAGAAAGGTGACACCATTCCAGGCAGCCTGTACTGAGCAGGTGCTTCCTGAGTGGGGTTTGTTGTTCAGGAAACCTGCTCAGGCTTTTCCATTCCTTCCTTCCAAACAGGAAAACTTCTCCTGGGCCTGTGTGCAGGCAGAGCCCTGAGGAGAGCAGGTGGGACACGGTGCAGTGGGCTGGGACATGGAGCTGCAGGGCTCAGGGACAAGGTTCTGCTGCAGGGCACAGGGATGTCAGTGCCAGGTGGGCCATGTCAGACATGGTGAGGCTGGGGCTGAGGAGCAGCTTGTCCAAACAGGGTCAGCCTGCACGAGGCTCATTCTTCCCCGTGCCCAGAGCTCCCAAGGAGACATTCAGCATCAATATCACTTGGGGAATGCTCCTGTCACCTCTTCTCTGAATTGAAAAGTTCAGAGTCTGTTTGAAGACCACCAGACCTTGTGCTTGTAGGTGCCTTTAACCTGCCAGCTATCTGCTGGGATCTCAACACAGCAGAGAAGAGGCAGTCCAGGAGGTTCCTAGAGTGTATGAGGACAACTTCTTGTCACAGCTGGTGAGTGAGCCCACCAGGGGAGGGACTACCCAGACCTGCTGTTCACAAACTGGTGAACTGGAGAAGGGCTGGTGGGACATGTGGGGGTTGGAGGCCATCTGGGGCACAGTGACCATGAAATTACAGAGTTTTCAGTATTTGGTGAAAAAAAGGAGGGGCCTCAATACAACTTCTACACTGGATCTCCAGAGGGCAGACTTTGGCCTATTAAAGAGACTTATTTGAGAGTACCTTGGGAAGCAGCCATTAAAAACAAAGGGGTCCAGGAAAGGTGGGTGTGCTTCAAAACAGAAATCTTGAAGGCACAGGAACCGATTATGCCAGTGTCCTGAAAGATGAGCCGACGAGGGAAACAGCCGGCCTGGATGGGCAAGGAGTGTTGTAAGGACTAAGGAGCAAAAAAGAGGGTGTATCATCTTTGGAAGGAGGGTCAGGTATTACAGGAAACCCTTAAAAGGGTTGCTAGGCCACATAGGAAAAAAATTAGAGAGGCAAAAGCCAACTTAAAACTCAATCTGGCCACTTCTGTAGAGGTCTATAAAAATATATCTTTATTAATACATCAGTGGTAAAAGGAAGGGCAAGGACAACATCTATTCACTATTGGATATGGTGGCAAATGCAGTCACTAAAGATGAGGAAAAGGCTGAGGTAGTTAAACCCTTCTTTGCCTCAGTTTTTCAATGAAAAGAAAGGTTGTCCTCAGGACAAGTGTCCTCCTGAGCTGGTGGATGGGCACAGGGAGCAGAACAGCCCCTGTAGTCCAGGAGGAAGCAGCTGGGGTCCTGCTGAGCCACTCAGATGCTCACAGGTGTATGGGATCATATGGGATCCATCCTAGGGGGATGAGGGAGCTGGTGGATGAGCTCCCCAAGCTGCTCTCCATCATTTCCCATCAGTCCTGGCTCAGCAGGGAGGTGCCAGAGCACTGGAGGTGCCAGTGTGAGCCCATCCCCAAGAAGGGCTGGAAGGAGGATCTGGGGAACTCCAGGCCTGTCAGCCTGACCTCGGTGCCCGGCAAGGTTCTGGAACAGATCACCTTGAGAGCCATCACAGGGCACCCACAGGATGGCTGAGGGGTCAGAGCCAGCCAGCGTGGATTTAAGAGGGGCAGGTCCTGCCTGAGCACCCTGATTTCCTTTTATAACCAGGTGACCCAGCTGTGGATGTGGGAAAGGCTGTGGATGTGTCCATCTGCACTTCAGCAAAGCCTTTGACACTGTCTCTGACATCATTCCCTGGAAAAGCTGCAGCCCACGGCTTGGGCAGGTTCCCTCCTGGCTGGGAGATGGAAGAGCTGGCTGGAGGCTGGGCCCAGAGAGTGGTGGGGATGGTGCTGCATCCAGCTGGGGTCCAGTCCCTGCTGCTGTCCCCCAGGGATCTGTGCTGGGCCCAGTCCTGTTTCACATCTTCACTGATGATCTGGCTGAGGGGATCGAGCCCACCATCACCAAATTTGCAGATGACACCAAGCTGGGTGTGAGTGTGGATCTGCTGGAGGGCAGGACAAGAAGACACAGCCTTGAGCTGCACCAGGGGAGGTTGCGGCTGGACAAGAGGAAGAAGTTCTTCACAGAAAGGGTGAGTGGGCATTGGAATGGGCAGGCCAGGGGGGAGGTGGCAGAGTCACTGTCCCTCTGCAGTGGCACTTAGTGGCATGTCTGGGAGACAAGGCGGTATTAGGGCATTGGTTGGACTTGATGATCTCCAAGGTCTTTTCCAGCCTGTTTGATTCTGTCATTCTGTGATGATTGGGACACTCTGGGGCCATTGTGACACTGCAGGGCCTCGTGGCACTGAGAGGACCAGAGTGACACTGTGCAGCCCCATAGAACCAGGGCTCCATTGTGCTGCTCTGGGGCCAAATGGAACCAGGGAGTCCCCCGTGACCCTGGGTCCTCGTGGAACCACAGAGGCCATTGTGACACTGCGGGGCCTGGTGGAACCCAGGGGTTTCACCATTTGGACACTGCGAAACCAAGGAGAGCATTGGGAGAGTCCAGGGCCCAGTGGAACCAAGGGGCCGTTCTGACCCTGCGGGGCCTCACGGAACCAAGGGGACATTGTGACACTGCAGGACCTTGTGTAACCAAGGGGCCACTGTGACACTCTGGGGCCTCAAGGAATCTGGAAGGCCGTTGTGACACTGTGTGGCCTCGTGGAAACAAGGAGTCCATTGTGACACTGAGGGGACTTGTGGAACCCCAGAGAGCATTGTGACAGTGTGGGACCTCATGTGACCATGGGGCCTTTGTGACACCCTGGGGCCCCATGGAACCAAGGGGCCACTGTGAAACTGCGGCACCAACGACAACATTGTGACACTGTGAAGCCCCATGGAACCAAAGAGGCCATTGTCACGTTTTGGGGCCCCATGGAAGCAAGGAGACCAGTGTGACAGTGCAGGGCCTGGTGTAACCAAAGGGACATAGTGACACTGAGGGGACCCTTGGAACCAAGGACATCTTTGCAGATGACACCAAGCTGGATGTGAGTGTGGATCTGCTGGAGGGAAGGAGGGCTCTGCACAGGGCCCTGGACAGGCTGGATCCAGGGCCCAAATCCAACAAGGTGAGGTTGAACAAGTCCAAGTGCCGGGTCCTGCACTTTGGCCACAACAACCCCTGCAGCGCTCCAGGCTGGGGACAGAGGGGCTGGAGAGCAGCCAGGCAGAAAGGGACCTGCAGGGACTGATGGACAGCAGGCTGGACATGAGCCAGCCGTGTGCCCAGGTGGCCAAGAAGACCAATGGCTCCTGGCCTGGATCAGGAATGGTGTGGCCAGCAGGAGCAGAGCTGCTGTGCCAGCACTGATCTGCCCCCAGCTCTGAACACAGACATTGCTGCTGCAGCTCCAGAGAAGGCAACAAAAGGGCAGCTCTGCAGAAAACTCTGCTGGGAGATCCTTGAGTCCGTTTTAAAGCCACCAAGAGTGTAGCCCCTCATTGACACAGTCTGTGGCCACAGGGAAGGTGGAGAGAAAAAAAATGGGAAATGGCACAAACAATGGCATTTCTTTGTGGATGATATTTAAGAAGACAAATAACAAAAAAGAACGTCCAAAATTAAACCAACAAGAGGTATCAAAGATTACTTTTATTACAAGTGATTGGCAGAAATTGGCCAGCAGTTTAATGTTCCTGAAAGCATCCAGTCATCAGTCTCCTCACTGCAGCCTTGAGCTCCTGGTTCCTTAGGCTGTAGATGAGGGGGTTCAGGGCTGGAGGCACCACCGAGTACAGAACTGACAGGGCCAGATCCAGGGATGGGGAGGACATCGAGGGGGGCTTCAGGTAATAAAATATACCAGTGCTGAGGAACAGGGAGACCACGGCCAGGTGAGGGAGGCAGGTGGAAAAGGCTTTGTGCCGTCCCTGCTCAGAGGGGATCTTCAGCACGGCCCTGAAGATCTGCACATAGGAGAAAACAATGAACACAAAACAACCAAGTGCTAAACAGCCACTAACTGCAATGAGCCCAAGTTCCCTGAGGTAGGATTTGGAGCAGGAGAGCTTGAGGATCTGGGGCACCTCACAGAAAAACTGGCTGAGGGCATTGCCATGGCACAAGGGCAGGGAAAATGTATTGGCCGTGTGCAGCAGTGAATAGAGAAAGCCACTGGCCCAGGCAGCTGCTGCCATGTGGGCACAAGCTCTGCTGCCCAGGAGGGTCCCGTAGTGCAGGGGTTTGCAGATGGACACGTAGCGGTCGTAGCACATGATGGTCAGGAGGGAAAGCTCTGTTCCAAGGAAGAAGATAATCAGGAAAACCTGTGCAGCACATGCTGTGTAGGAGATGGTGCTGGTGTCCCAGAGGGAATTGTGCATGGCTTTGGGGACAGTGGTGCAGATGGAGCCCAGGTCGCTGAGGGCCAGGTTGAGCAGGAAGAAGAACATGGGCGTGTGCAGGTGGTGGCCGCAGGCTACGGCGCTGATGATGAGGCCGTTGCCCAGGAGGGCAGCCAGGGAGATGCCCAGCAAGAGGCAGAAGTGCAGGAGCTGCAGCTGCCGCGTCTCTGCCAGTGCCAGCAGGAGGAAGTGGCTGATGGAGCTGCTGTTGGACATTGGCTGTGGCTGCACATGGGCACCTGTTCATGGAGAAAGGACAGTGACAAGTCAGGAGAGGCTGCTTGGAGCCAAACCTGGGCCATTCCCTGTAGCCTGTCCTGCTGGGACTCACCCACCCTTCTTCCTGCTCTGGGCAAACCTTCACCCAGGTCCCTGCCTGAGCTCCAGCTGTGCTGGCTGAGTGTGCCAGGAGCAGCCAGGGCTGTGCGTGGGGGCTCTCAAGGAGCCATCCCTGCCCTGCTGCCCTGGGTTTGTGGCCATGTGGCAGAAGGACAAGGGTGGATATTCAGCATTTGTCAGGGCAATCACTCCTACTGCAGACTTGCTTGGTAGCATCTGCACTCCCACTTCTAAGGGAAATAGATGGCAGGAGCTGGTTTTAGGTTTGTTTTCCTACCCACACATTATTGCTGGCTCTCTGAGGTCAGAAATCCCCAGCATTCCTGCTGCACTGAGAGATGGGAGAGGCAAAGGATTCCCTGTGGCTGAGGGCAGGTGAGGGGCTGGATGGGCTTGTTCCCCCAGCACTGCTCTGTTCAGCCCCCTCTGCTTCCCCGAGCATCTCCCTGGGCCTGGACATTCCCTCCTG
This sequence comes from Vidua macroura, assembly GCF_024509145.1. Taxonomy (NCBI): domain Eukaryota; kingdom Metazoa; phylum Chordata; class Aves; order Passeriformes; family Viduidae; genus Vidua; species Vidua macroura. Next base: position 1,856,017 of record NC_071600.1, on the reverse strand, counting down.
AGAGGTGCCTTGTCCCTGCCAGCGCTCACAGAGCCCATCCCACCCCGTGTGCCCTCGGCCCGGCCCTACAGAAACCTGCCTGTGTGCAGGGCCCTGGCTGGGGCAGGGTCTGTGTGCAGCTGGGCAAGGGCAGCTCAGGAGAGCCCTGCTGGGCCCTGCCAAGGTGATGCTGCTGCTGTCCAGGGCTGAGCAGTGGCTCAAGGCCCTTTGGGAGGCTCCCAGCAGGGAGACTGACCACCCAAAGTCACAGTTCTGGAGTCTCTGTAAATGTTCAAACATTCCTTTGAGGATCCTGTGTGTCCCTTTCAACTCAGAATGTTCTGTCATTCTGGGATTACAATTCCTGTTCTGCTTCTCTTATCCCCCTGTTGTCTATGATCAAACAAGAAAAAAAAAATAAACAAACCCTTGCAACAGAGTTAGAACAGTAAAGTAAAAACCAGGCCTTTATTGGAAGCTTCCAGGTGTCCCAGAGGGGATGAGGCTCAATCGGCTCCTGTTTTCAACAATTTATAAAGGTTGATTAATTAGGATATTTAACAGGAACATCAAATAGGAGATTCAGTTGTCCAAGTTACACACCCCTAACTCAACCCTTTGGAGAAGGTCCAAGAGCTTCTTTGCCCGACATTTAGTTATGACTGCTCACATTCTGGTCAAAAATCAAAATGTTCTTGTAGGTCCTCTTCCTGATAATAAGACTATATAGTATTTTAAAAATGGATATAGACAGCTTGCTTATTGTTATACAATCTAAGAGAAAGGTTAGGAAATGTACTAAAGTTAATTAAGGATTAGAGTTAAATAAGTATATAATCATAGTTTAATAGGGCTAATTAAGAGTTTAATAGAGTTAAGTAAGGATTATAATTTTATAACAATATAATAGTAGTCTACAGAGCTATGAATACATGAAAATTGTATAAAAAGCAAAAATCTTTTTGTCTGATCCTATTCCAAACAGGAAATTGAAAACAGTCTCAGGAAAGCTGCTGATCTTTACAGCAATCCCAGGCTTACCTTCTTTGGGAAGTGTCCTCCGGAGCTGTGCCCAGGCTGGTCTGGAGCTGGGAGCAGCCCTGCCCCAGCCAGCAGCTCTCAGCAGCAGCACCTGCCCTGCTCAGGGTGGCTCCTTCCCCCCACAGCTTCTGGCCAGCGCTGGCAGCAGCTCCCCGGGCCGGCTGAGAGCTGTCCCTGGCAGGCAGCAGAGTCCCTGGGCCAGCACAGCGCCCTGGGCTGCAGGACCCTGCTCTGCAGGACAGCCCTGGGCACCCCTGGCTGCTCTGCACAAGAGACCATCAGAGAATGGACTCACAGGGGCTGTGGGCATTGGCACGTTCCAGCTTGAGGAGATCACTGCAGGAGCTGCAGCTGCATTGTCCTGCAGCCAGAGGTTCCTGTGCCAAGGGCTGGCAGTGATTCTGCCCCAGGCACTTCTCAGCACCTTCCCAGCCCTGACTGATTGAAGCTCTCTGTGCCTCTGGGCTGTGCCCGCGCTGGCTGCAGGCAGTGCCCCAGCCCTGCTGGGCTGGGAGAAGAGCTGCTCATCCAGAGAAATGTGCTTTTGAAGCTCTGCTTGCTTACCAGCATCACCCTCTGTGCCAGGAGCCCGGCCCAGCTCAGCAGCACAGACACAGCACAAGGACTTGAATGAGCCTCTGGGGCTTTGTGCTCAGGCCCTGAACATCAGGCCCTGAGAGGCAGCTGAAGATACCCCTCAAGAATTGAAACTCAAAATCCAACTCCAAAGTTTCTTTGACTTTTAATGGGTCCCACTGAGGGACACGAGTGAGAAAGTGTCCCCAGGCCCCAGGCAGAGCAGAGAACTGGAGGCACTGATGACAGGTGGGGAGAAAGAGAAGCCAAGTCTTGGTGGCCTGGGGCACAGCAGGGTCTGTGCCACCAAGGGCTGTCAGGAGACACCTTGTCCTGAGGCCCTGGGGCCTCCTGGCACAGCCCCAGCCAGGCTGGGCACTGTCAGCCCCTTGTCCTGCCCTCAGCATCCCCCCCTAGCCCACATCCCAGTGGCCTCAAGGATCTGCTGGAAGGAGTCCCTGGGGAGCCTTGCTCAGGAATGGCCCCGGGGGCTCCACAATGCTCCCAGGCACTGCAGGTTTTTCAAAGGACTTTGGCTTTGGCTTTTGCCTTGCAGTCTCTGAGAGCTTTCTGCAATCATGGCCTCCAATTATCTGCTGTAATTAGTCCCTGGAGAGGCTTTGTCAGGAACAACACTCAGTGGGGCTCATTAATGCTTCAAGGTACTTCAGTTCTTTTAAGGCACTTGGTGTTTCCCTTTGGATCCAGACTCTGGGAGAGGTTTGTGCAATCATGGCCCCAATTATCTGCTTTAACGAGTCCCTTGAGAGTTTTGTGCTGAAACTCAGTGGGGCTCATTAATACTTTGAGATACTCAACTTCTTTCAGGTACTTTGGATTTTCCTTTCCACACTGAGAGGTTTTTGTGCCATTTTGAGTCTCTGAGAGGTTTCTGTGCCATCCTGGCCTCCAATTCTCTCCTCCAAGGAGTCCATGAGGGGCCTGTGTTGGGGATGGACCTCAATGGGTCCCATTCATGCTTTGAGACACTTTGGGCTTTTCCTCTGCCTTTGACTCCTGGAAAGGTTTGTGCAATCTCCTCTCAGGCCCTGAGGTTCCAGGGCTCAGCTCCAAATGCACCACGGGGCTCATTAGGATCAAGCAAGTCCTGACAAACCATGGCTCTGCCTTGATTTCCCTGTGGTCTGGGGCAGTTCATCAGGAAGTTTTCTGTAGTGGTTTTGGTTATTCAATTTGAGACTTCTCGGCCAATGCATCAATTAGTGTGGTGGGTTCAGTGCTGGCTAATTACCAGTGCACTCACTAGAATATACTTACTAATTTCCTGCTCTGAGATAGGATTAGGAGAAAGGCAGAGTAGGCTCAAAACTTTAAAAAGGTTTATAATAGTAACTAAAAGAAAGAGTAATAAGAATCGGAACAAAACTTTCAGAACACTTCCTCTCTCCATACCACCTGACAATGTAAAGAGACAAAGCCTATCAGTTTTCCACCACTAGAATAGTCTTTCTTCACTTGACTTAGGGAGAGAAGTTCCTCTTGTTAATATTATGGCAACTTCTTCACAAGAAAACAGTTCTCTCATGGCTTTTCAGTTCCTCCAGTAGCAGCTGCCTGAAAAAATCTGCAATTGTGAAGTCCCTCCCATTTTTTCACAGCTTTTCCCACAGCTGTGTTTATGGGCCATGTGAGCTTATGGGGTATTGGTTTAAAGATGAGCTGTTTAAGAGCAAAGGTTTTCTTCATCTATTTCTGAAATCATCTTCATCTCTGGGAACAGCGGTCTTCTTCTTCTCTCCCTGAGGGCACAGGGTCTCATCACTCTGCTCCCTTTCTCTGTTCAAACTTCTCATGGGATCACAGCTACTGCAACATTTGCTTCCTTTTGCATGGAGGCCTTTGCTGAACAAGTCATCTCCCCATTCTTTCCAATGCGTTATAGGGAAAAAGAGAGTCTGATGGATCAATTCCATCCTTCTCCATAGCTTTAGCAGAGGATTTCAGCCCCAAGGTCAAGGCATCTCCTCATCCCTCCCATCTGGGACTCAACTTCCTCTTCACTGACCTCGGTGTCTTCACGTTGCTCCTGTGTGTGCCTGCACTTTGTCCTTTTCTCTCCCTGGAGGGAGGATGGAAGCACGGGAAGAGTCAATATCTGAGGCGGGGCCTGCAGATGGTTGCGTGAGCCCGGCCGGGCTGGGTCCTTGCGGCCGGAGCTGTTTTGCCATGGAGGTTTGTGCAGCGGCTGCGCTGGGGCTGTGTCAGGCTGGGCGGCGCTGGGGGCAGGGCCAGGATCTCAGCAGCCAGGCCAGAGCAGAGCAGCAGCACGGCCGGGGCCGATGGCTTCTCCTGGCCCTGCCCGCTGGTTGCGGGCCAAGCCCAAGGGCGGCAGAAGCTCGGCCGAGCCGGCCCGGCCCGGGGCTGCTCCTGGGGCCCGGCGGATCCTGGCTGGGCCCGGGCTGGCGGCGGGGCAGGGCTCGGCAGCGGCCAGATGTCAGCAAGCGCAGCCACGGCCCGGCCCGGCCTCGGCCCCGCGGCCTCCCCTCCCCTGCCCGGCAGCCGATGGGGCCTGGCGGGCTCCCTGGGAAGGGGCCCGGCCCCACGGCAGGAGCCGCCCGGCCCGCCCCGGCCCAGACGGGGGCTGGCCCGGCCTTGGCACCTCTGTGCTGGCCAGAAGGGAAAGAGACCCAGCCAGGCTTCTTCCTCTTTAACTTGTGTCTTCACAGAGGTGTCTGCAGTTTCCTTTGTGGTTTAATAGATTGTCAGTTCTCAAAGAAAATTACTGACTGGTTTTGTTGTCAGACACAGAGCAAACTGCTAGGAGCTTCTCTCAGGACATCACTTGTGTGATGCAAAACCACCACAACAGCACAGAGCACAGAGCTCCTTTGTCCATATGTAGTGGTCATGTGCCCGAGGCCCCAGAATCCCAGCTTGGGAGATCTCTGGGCACTCTCCAAGGTGTTTTCAAATGAAAACATTCAGCTCATAGTCTAAGAAAATCACCAGAGAACAGGGCCAGCCTGACATGTCTGTCCTGGCTATTTTTGTTATATCCTCGCAATCCTTGGATATATGGAATTTGGGAGGCTAAATTCTAATTTTGGCTATGGACCCTGGACAAGAAGGCCAGTTCTTTTCCATAGGAAGGAAGGAACAGAGCCTCATTGTTCCAGGGGCAGATTAGAGCTGACCACCAGAGGCCATGGCTAGCCAGAGCTGCCAGGTTTTGTTCTGAGAAATACTCCTGCTTATAGGATTTTTTTTAGGGAGGGTACCAATTTTGGCAATGGGCATCTGAAAAGACGAACAATTCTTTCCCATGGCAAGGAAAGCATGGAGCCCCAGTGCTGCAGGAGCTGATGAGAGGCAGCCCTTGGCATTCCAAGATCAGCCAGACCTGTCAGGTGGCCCCTGGGAGGCCAAGCCAGCCAGACCTGTTCCATGTTCCTTCGGTTCCATGGGGCCCCACAGTGTCCCAATGGTCCCTTGCTTCCAGGAGGCCCTGAGGTGTCACAATGCTCCCTTGATGACACGAGGCCCTGAAGGGTCCTCATGGTCTCCATGGTTCCATCAGGCCCCACAGAGTCATGATGGTCTCTGGGTCCATGAAGCCCCGCTGTGTCACCATGGCCCCTTGGTTCCATGGGCTCCAGTGGTGCCACAATGATCCCTTTGGTTCCATGAGGTGCCCACAGTGTCACAGGGATCTCCATGGGAAGGAAAGAACCGAGCCCCAGTGTGGCAGGGGCAGCCACCAGAGACCAAGGCCAGCCAGACTTGATGGTACTGGCAGATTTTGCCTGGGAGCAACCCTTGGATATCGGGAATTTTAGAGGTGGAACCCCAGTTTTGGCCATTACTGTGTAGATAAGAAGGACGGTTCTTTTCCATAGGAAGGAAAGCATCGATCCCCAGTGTTTTGAAGGCAGGTGAGAGGCAGCCCCCAAGAGGCCAAGGGCCGCCAGACCTTTCTGTCATGGCTGATTTCACTTGGGGGCAATTCCTGATTTTACAGACATTTGGAGGTGGAATCCCAATTTTGGCCATGGGCACCTGGTCAGGATGGATGGTTTTTTCCTATAGGCAAAAAAACCCCACAAAATCCAAGTGTTCTGGAAGAAGATGAGAGGTGGCCAGCCTTAGGCAAAGCCAGCCAGACTTGTCCCTCCTAGCACCTTTCGTCTAGGGGCTCTCCTTGGACACAAGGAATTCTGGAGGTGGAATCTCAATTTTGGCCAGGAGCACCTGGACAGGTAGATGAGTTCTTTTCATTAGGAAGGAAAGCACAGAGCCCCAGTGTTCGAGAGGCACATGAGTGCCAGCCCTCAGGAAGCCAAGGCCAGCCAGACTTGTCAGTCCTGGCAGCTTTCGTCTGGGAGCTATCCTTGGATATAGGGAATTCTGGAGGCAGATGCCCAATTTTGGCCATGGGTGCCTGATGGAGATGGATGGTTTTTCCCACAAGATATAAAAGCACATGGTCCCAGAGTTTAAAGGCAGATGAGAGGTCACCCCGGGATGGCCAAGGCAGCCAGACCGGTCTCTCCTGGCAGATTTCGTCTGGGAACAATCCTTGTATATATAAGGAAATTTGGAGCAGGAATCCCACTTTTGGCCATAGGCCCCTGGAGGAAAAGGACAGTTCTGTCCCATAGGAAGGAAAGCCCAGAGCCCCAGTGCTTCAGGGGCAGATGAGAAGCAGCCCTCGACATGCCAAGGTCAGCTGGACCTGTCAGGTGGTCCCCAGGAGCCCCAGCCAGCCAGACCTGTTCCATGTTCCCTTGGTTTCGTGGGACCCCACAGTGTCACAATGGTCTCCTTGGTTCCATGAGGCCCTGGAGTGTCACAATGTCCCCCTTGCTTCTGCAGTGTCACGATGGCCCCGTGCTTCCCTGAGGCCTTGCAATGTCACAATGGCTTTGTGGTTCCACAGAGCCCTGATGTGTCACAATGGCCCCTCGGCTCCATGCGCCCTCGCTGTGTCACAACGGCTCCTCTGTGACACTGCGGGCTCCACAAGGTCACCATGGACCCTTGGTTCCTTGGGGCCCCCAAGTTCCACAATGGTCTCATTGATTCCATGAGGCAGCACAGTGTCACAATGGCCCCTTGGTTCCATGAGGTTCCGCAGTGTCACCGTGGTGTCCTTGGACCTGCATTGTCACAGCTGACCCACGGTTCCATGAGGTTCCGTGCTGCAGCGCAGCAGGAGCTGCCGAAGCCACCGCCTTTCCAAGAGTGTCTCAGCCAGGAAGGACGGACAGCTCTGCACACCAGACGCTCACGCTGCGCTTTGTCATTTGAATGTCGGCGGAGAATGAAAAGGCAGGAGGGGTTCTTTGTGTGGAGTTCCAGTGGCAGTTTATTTCAACTACACGCTGAAGGCGTCCAGGGACAAAGAACACACAATACAGCCTGGCCCAGGGCTATATAGGGAGACAGTGGGGCAGAGCATCAAACCTGAGGGCCAGTGGGTTGAGGGAGCAGGGGTGGCACAGAGGAGGGACTGAAGAGCAACAACCAACAGAGATTCAGGGGAGGAAAAGCAAGGGACAGGGGACCAATAGGGAAAGCAGGAGCAGGGAACATTCTGGAACTGGGGAGGAGACAAGGGATGATGTATCTAAGGAATGTAGAACTTTTGAGAAGTGGGGAGGGAAAAGGAATAACACAACTTAAATGATTAACATAAAGGTGCAAGGGATTTTGGGATAACATGTCTCTACAGCATTATAACTTAGAAGGGAGCTTCCTCCAAGGCATCCCAGCCTCAGCATCCCTTTCCTTGGCTTGGGATGCAACAGTTCCGTAGTGTCACCGTGGTGTCCTTGGACCCTCACTGTCACCACTGACCCACGGCTCCATGAGGTTCCCCAGTGTCACCGTGGTCGCTGTCAGAGGCTGGATGAGATCGATGTCCCGAGACCCCTTGGGATGCTCGGAATGCCCGTGTGGGGCCAGGGCCGGGTCAGGCCTTGGTTTGTGGTGGGACAGAGCCCCACCCCCAGCCCTGGCCTGGCACAGCTGTCAATCACACAGCAGGGGCGGTGCTAACCCAGCTCTGATTGGCTGAGCTGTCAATCAATCACACAGCAGGGGTGGTCCTAACCCAGCTCTGATTGGCCCAGCTGCCAATCAATCACACACCAGCAGCTGTTGCCTACCCTGACTCTGATTGGGCAATCAACTGGCAGTCCCACCCCAGGGGCGGGCCCATGGAGGCCCAGGGGGTTAAAAGCCGAAGCTCGAGGTCAGCCCATGGTCTGGATCCTGCCTTCTCCTGGGGTTCCTCTGTTGGCAACGCTGGAACCCGAGCAGTTGGTGCCTGTGTGTGTGTCTTTCTACAGATCTTCTGTCTTTCTGTTGTTTAGTATTTCTTCTTCTTCTAATCCAACTTACCTCGAACATTTTTGGGTAATTTAACATCTTAAGGCTTAAAGCTTTTTAGGTTAAATGGTATAAGTTAATGAAGTTAGTGCTATGATAAGAGGTTTATGTTGAAGTGCATGTTGTATGAAACCCTTTGCTCAAGTTCCTTGATTGTCAATATTTTGCCAGTAAAATTTTGTGTCATTTTGACCTCTTAGCTCTGTTGGTTAGAGCATGGTGCTGGTATCACTGAGGCTGTGGGTTCAATCCCTGTGTGGGCCATTCACTTAAGAGCTGGACTTGGTGATCCTTATGGATCCCTTCCTAACAAGAAGAATATTCTTTCATCTGGCCATAGTGAGAATATCTGGTTGGTGTTTCTCCTGTGCACCAAACTCAAGTAAAGGAGCCTTTGGTAACCCCCAGCATTTCAGTGTTCTGGGGTGTTACAGCCCTGCAGGCTCACAATGGCCTTTTGTTTCCATGAGGCCGCACAGTGTCACACTGGCCCCTTGGTTCCATGGGCCCAACTGTGCCACAGTGATCCCTTGGTTCCACAACTTCCCACAGTGTCACAAAAAGTGCACCTCATGACCTTTTTCGTTAGTCAAGTGAGTATTTTTTATTTTCCACTTCAGAGAAGAGCTGATAGAAGCATTTCCCAGGTGATCTTGATGCTGAATGTCTCCTTAGGAGGTCTGGGCATGTAGAAGAATGAGCCCCTTGAGGGCTGACCCTGTTTGGACAAGCTGCTCCTCAGCCCCAGCCTCACCAGGTCTGACATGGCCCACCTGGCACTGACATCCCTGTGCCCTGCAGCAGAACCTTGTCCCTGAGCTCTGCAGCTCCATGTCCCAGCCCACTGCACCGTGTCCCACCTGCTCTCCTCAGGGCTCTGCCTGCACACAGGCCCAGGAGAAGTTTTCCTCTTGGGAAGGAAAGAATGGAAAAGCCTGAGCAGGTTTCCTGAACAACAACCCCCACTCAGGAAGCACCTGCTCAGTACAGGCTGCCTGGAATGGTGTCACCTTTCTACAAGGGACAGTGTGGCCAGAAATGATCTCTGGAAGCAGAATTCTCTGAGTCTCCCAGCTGAATTCTCTGTCCCTGTCCTTTCCCTGGATCTCTGTTGCAGATGGAAGCTGCTGGTGCCATCCTCACCTTTAAGCTCTCTTTTGAATGCAAACAGATGTTCCCAGCTGTGTTAAGCAGGATTTGCTCCATGTTTCTATAAATCTTTTGTGTTCCCCATGGAACAAAGGGGCCATTTTGACACTGAGGGGGTGACGTGGAAGCAAGGAGTCAATTGTGACCCTGGGGTCCCATGGAAGCAAGGGGCCATGGTGACACAGCAGGGCCACGTGGATCCAGTGGTCCATTGTGACACTGTGGATCCAAGGAGACCATGGAGACACCCCCAGAACCTCACGGAACCAAGGAGCCCACGGTGACCCAGCGGGGCTGCATGGAGCCAATGGCCCATGGTGACACTGCCCATCCAAGGAGGCCATTTGGACACTGTGGGAGCTCATGGAGCCAGGTAGGCCATTGTGACACTGAGGAACTTCATGCCACCAAATATCCATGGTGACACAGCAGGGCACCACGGGAACCCAGGAACCACTGTTGGCAGTGCAGAAACTCATGGAACCAGGGGCCCTTGTGGCACTGCAGAACCAACACAGCTGCTGCACCTTGTCCCCTGGCCCTGCACAGCTCCTTGGGAGGCACGGCAGGAGCAGCACCCTGGGAGCCTCGGGAATGCCCCTCTGGCATCCATGGCACACGCTCCCAGGGGCTGGAATTCCAGTTCCCAGCCAGGAAAAGATCTTCCTGCCCTTGAAGGCAAAGCTCTTAACAAGGAGCCAGAAGCCAAGTGCAGCAAGATCCTACAGTGACATTTCACTGCCAGCCTTCATAACTTCACCCATGGTGGTTGCAGCTCCTGGATTGGGAATGAAATGAGGGCAAGGGCTTTGGTGGGAGCTGCCCTGGATCAAGGGAGACACTGAGAGAAAAACAGAGCAGGCAAAGAGAGGCAGGAGAGAAAAGAGGACACAAACACAATCAGCTGAGAAGGTGGCACTCTGAAAAAAAAAAACAAAACCAACAGACCTGACTCAAAATGAATGAGCTAGAAATAAATAATTCTGAAAGCTTTATTTATTGCTAGAATACATCCCACCCACCCAGACCCACACAACCCCAATCCCACCCCTCCAAAACTGGTTCCCACTTCTCCCAATCTTCTTCCAACCCCATCTCACCCTAGAGGCTAAGGAACTGAGTAATTTTGAGGGGTTTTTTTGAGGTGAGAACAAGCCATATTTAGATGGAACTGAGATTTTTTGGGGTAAGATTGCGTTGTTTTCAGTGGGACTGTTGTTTGTTGTTTGGAATGCAAAGAGATGAAGAACAATGCCCAAAATCCCCCAAGGACCAACAAATCTTCCATAATATGTGCCCAAACCATAAATTCCCCCTCAAATAGGTGTGAAATGGTGAGACTTTAGACATCTCTGACAAATTTCTTTCTTTTTGGTCCTATTTCAGGTGTTTTTAAGGGATGAAGATAGATCAGACGAATATTAGGGCCATACCAAAAGGATACCCAGCCAGGTGTCTTCCCTCTGTGTATCACAGGGAATGTGGGTCACTGGGGCTCTGACCAACGTGGGTCCTCCCATGGGGGATGGAGTTGGAGCAGTGCACAAAGCTCTTCTTGCCGTCGGGGCACTTGCAGAGCTTCCCTTAGCGGTGGGTCCGTTGGTGTTTGATCAAGTTAGAGCTGCTGGAGAAGCTCTTCCCACACTGGGGACACTCGTAGGGCCTCTCCCCGGTGTGGACGCGCCGGTGCCTGATGAGGTGGGAGTTGCGCTTGAAGCCCTTCCTGCAGTCGGGGCAGAGGAAGGGCCTCTCCTCGGTGTGAATTCGCTGGTGCAGGAGGAGATGGGAGCTGGTCTGAAACCTCTTCTGACACTGGGCACACTCATAGGGCCTCTCCCCAGTGTGGGTCCTCTGGTGGCAGATCAGGCTTGAGCTCTGGCTGAAGCTCATCCCACATTCCCCACACTCGTAGGGCCTCTCCCCGGTGTGGATGCGCTGGTGCTTGACGAGGGTGGAGTTGTGCTTGAAGCCCTTCCCGCAGTCAGGGCAGAGGAAGGGCCTCTCCTCTGCGTGAATCCGCTGGTGCAGGAGGAGAGTGGAGCTGGTGTGAAAGCTCTTCTGACACTCGGGACACTCGTAGGGCCTCTCCCCAGTGTGGACCTTTTGGTGGATGATCAGTTTGGACCTCTGGCTGAAGCCCTTCCCACACTGCTCACACATGTATGGCCTTTCCCCAGTGTGGATGATCTGGTGGCTGATCAAGTGGGACCTTCGGCTGAAGCTCTTCCCACATTCCCCACACTCGTAGGGCCTCTCCCCAGTGTGGATGCGTTGGTGGATGACAAGTGCAGAGCTGCAGCTGAAGCCCTTCCCACACTCCCCACACTTGTAGGGCCATTCCCTGGTGTGGATCATCTGATGGCAGATCAGGGTGTTGCTCCGCCTGAAGCTCTTCCCACACTCCAAGCACTTGTGGGGATTCTCCCCATCATGGAGCTGCTCATGGACCACCAGCTCCGAGATCTGGCTGAAGCTCTGTCCACCTTCCTGGCCCAGGGTGGGTCTTTCCTCCTCAGAGCACCCTGGGCTGGGTTTGCAGCCCCTCCTCCTGTGGGATCTCCGAGGCTTTTCCTCCCCATTGGATTCCTGTGCCATGGAGTCACTCAAACTGGCCTCTTCCATGAGGTTCTGCTGTGGGGATTTGTCCTCCCTGCTCTCCATTCCCAGCTCCTTGTCTGGGGGAGGAAGGACAAGGAGAGGATGGGATTTGCCTCCGTGCCACAGGGAAGGGGAAGGAGATCCCCCCAGTGCGTCCCCGGCAGGACGGCGTTGGCAGCGGGGTTGTCCTGCAGCCGGGGGCCGTGCTGGGTTGGGAGATGGAGCAGGAGAGAGGGGGAAATGGGCAGGGACTTCCTCCTTGCCTGCCTGGGTGTCCCAGGGCATCTTCCTCTTCCTTGCAGCCTTCTCCTCCATTTCGCAAACGTGTGTGGATGGGAAATTTTGTTCTGGGAAGAAAACAAGGGATGAGCACATTGAGTTTTCTACTGGTTTGAAGGCAAACCAGGGAGAGAATCTATGCCAGAATTACAATTTAATAAAAAAATTAAGATTAAGGCAATGATCCAGAAACACTGGCTTAATCTGACCGAGTCAGGATATAACCTGACACCCCGTTGGGCAGGGTGGTGGTAGCAGTCTGATGAAATGGTGGCTGCAGTCCTGTTGGAGTGATGAACGTGATTCTGTCAAAGCGGGGATCCTGTAGAAGGGTCTGGTCTTCCTCTGAAGGTCCAGTGGTGCTGATGGAGCTCTTGTCCTCTGGGAATCCAGTAGGCAAGGTGCTCCTGGTGTTGCCAGGGTGAGATTATGTCCTGGTTTAGGACAAATTAGGGGAAAATACTTCCAAAGGAGCCCCTTATAGGAAACCAAACCCTCTGCAACTTCCCCCCACCACTGGGTTTGGGAGGAATTTCTTCAGAGGGGAAGTGGAAAAAACTTGTTTATTAAGGAACAACAAAAAACACTCCCCAGCACAAGAGAAATAGCCCGAGATGACCACAGATGTTTTCACCAGTCCAAGGGGGTTGAGCTGTATCTCTCTTCGCCGCAGAGGGTACGGAGCTTCTTTCGCAGACCCCGGGGGAGCTCCTGCCCGGAGTAGGTCCGATGTCTTCGGGGGGGGGGGGGGGGAAGGGAACAACAGAAACCAGGGAAAAAGGAAAAAAATGGCACAGAAAAGCAAGCAAGCGAAAAGCAAAGAAAAAAGAAAGGAAAACAGAGCCAGCAAAGCAGGCAGCCAGCAGCGAGCAAAAGCAGCAAGCCAAAAGCCAAGCAGCAAGCCAGCAGCCAGCCGGGGGGGGAAGGAAGACAAAACAAACTGAGAACAGGGAACAGAAACCACGATTGGGATAATGAGCATGAAAATGTCCTGTCCCCACGACATTCCACCCCTTATCCCATATCGTGAACATGTTACTGAACTTCCTTCCCACCTGCTCAAACCTTCCACACTTACACATTCCCTTCCATTCTCACTTGCTCTGACTTTCGACATTTACACATTTCCTTCTGTCCCATGTCTGTGTGGTTTAATGTACAAACAATGGCAGTAACATCCAGCAAATTGAGATGTTTGCATATGAGTCTCACCCCACAATCAGGTCTCCCTGAGGTACACATCGTGTTCTTCCATCTTTCTGCATTATCCACCATGTACAACCTGGTCCCTGAGCAAAGACAATCCCACGAATGGGTTTGTCTGTACTCGAGGCAGAATTGATCCACACTATCCTCCCTAACAAACCTCTGATATGTGCCACTGGGACTTTATCTCCGTCTACTATATTCAGGGACTCAGACTGGGCAGGACCTGCTCGATTGGTGGAACCTCGGGTGTTACCTAACCAGGTGGCCTTTGCCAAATGCTGCTCCCAGTTTTTGAAAGATCCCCCACCCAATGCTTTCAAGGTGGTTTTTAACAGTCCATTGTACCTCTCCACCTTGCCTGCAGCTGGTGCATGGTAGGGGATATGGTACACCCACTCAATGCCATGTTCCCTAGCCCAGGAGTTGATAAGGCTGTTCTTAAAATGAGTCCCATTGTCTGACTCAATCCTTTCAGGGGTACCATGCCTCCAAAGGACCTGCTTTTCAAGGCCCAGGATGGTGTTACGGGCTGTAGCATGAGACACAGGGTAGGTTTCCAACCATCCTGTGGTAGCTTCCACCATTGTGAGCACGTAGCGCTTGCCTTGGCGTGTCTGGGGCAGTGTGATGTAGTCAGTCTGCCAGGCCTCCCCATACTTGTACTTGGACCACCGTCCCCCATACCATAGGGGCTTCACCCGCTTGGCCTGTTTGATGGCAGCACACGTCTCACAGTCATGGATAACCTGAGAAATGCTGTCCATGGTTAAATCCACCCCTCGGTCTCGTGCCCACTTATAGGTGGCATCTCTGCCCTGATGGCCTGAGGCATCATGGGCCCATTGCGCTAGGAACAACTCCCCCTTGTGATGCCAATCCAAGTCTATCTTTGACACCTCTGTCTTTGCAGCCTGATCTACCTGCTGATTGTTTTGTTGCTCTTCATTAGCTCTGCTCTTGGGGACATGGGCATCTACATGGCGAACCTTCATAGGTAGTTTCTCTAGCCAGGTAGCAATGTCTTTCCATTCTTCAGCAGCCCAAATTGGTTTTCCTCGACGCTGCCAGTTAGCCCCTTTCCATCTCTCCAGCCAGCCCCACAGTGCATTGGCTACCATCCATGAATCAGTGTAGAGGTAGAGCTTTGGCCACTTCTCTCTTTCAGCAATGTCCAGGGCCAGTTGAACGGGGAGGCTGAGCCCGACGGATCGCTTGAGCCCAGGAGTTCTAGGCTGCCGTGCGCTGTGCCGAGCGGGCATCCAAGCTAAGGCCGCCATCAATATGGTGACCCGCGGGGAGCCGCGGGACACCAGGTTGACTAAGGAGGGGGGATAGTGCCCAGTGTGGGAGACGGAACGCCGGACCGAGATATCAGCCGTCCAGGGAGTCTGAACTTTTAACCCTTTCCAGGAAATGAGGGCTTTGTAAAATATTGCTCCTCCTTGATTTGTAGTGGAAGAGAGACAGTATAGAGAAAGGTTATTAAATTAAATAACAGAAAGATGGTATCCTTGGCAGTCAGGGAGGACAGGACATTTCCTAATAGAGATGTAAACAATTCGGAGGAGGAAAAGGAAAGCAAAGGCTGAAAAACCTCCTCCCCCATAACAAATTTAGCACACAGCCACAACCACGAATTATACATTCCTGGAGCTGATAACAACATTTTTATAAGCCCCTTGCAAAGTATCACAGCCAAGCCCATCCCGATGAATATTCTAGTTAATGCCCCTCTGCTACAAAAGCTACGTATTAGGGACAATACCGGAGCTACTTCTGGATAAGAAAATAACTCCAGGGACCATAAAGCTATTAAAACTTCAAAGAACCCTAATGACCAGAAATAGAGGCAGGCTTTCACTCCAAATGACATTATAACTTTAAAAAGAGACATACCAATATTCCCACAAAACAGTTAGAGCCAAAATATTATTAGAATAAAGTTTTTTCCCCTTTGTCTGGCCTTCCCCGTACAGGCCACCAAATTGTCGGGAAAGAAGATGAGTTCTGTTCTTGGACCCTTGGCCCCAGGGGAAAATGGGGGGGACTGCAGTCCCAAGATGAGAAGCTGAACTGTTGTATCTTTGGGTCCGTGGCAAAGCATCCTTAAAGGAGCCCTATGAGCAGTCTGTCCATGCACGGTGGTGAGAGCACTGTGAGATGGAAAGGAGAGTGTCACACTGGCAGATTTTTTCCGGGCGGTTGCCAGGTGTGACAGGGAAACACAGGGTGTGGCAACTGTGTTTCCTGGGGGGTCTGTGGTGCAAGAGAGACTTCTCTCTCCCTTGATAGTTTGAGTATTGATTTTCTGAAGGGTGGTAATTTGATCAGGAATCCCGGGTGATTTTCATGGTGGGTGTTTTTGGAAATTGGGAGGAGGAGGGGTGTTTTAAAAGGTCTTCATCCTGGATTTAGTTTATGTGTTTTTTGTGTTAGTAGTAGTTTAATAAAGTTTTTTTTTCCCCTTTGTTATTAAGCTTGGGCCTGCTCTGCTCTGTTCCTGATAACATCTCACAGCATTTATTTAGGGAAGGTGCATTTTCATGGGGGCGCTGGCATTGCGCCAGTGTCAAACCATGACATTCAGGAATGGGATTCCCCAATTTCCTGCTCCCACTAAAATCGTGCTGCCGCTCGCTGCCCTCCCGCCTCCCATGGAAAGCACAAAAGGCAATGATCCCGGACTGGGATAAGAACAATTTACTTGGAACAGCAACAAGACAAGGAACAAACAGGAACAGAAACAATACTGATAACAGAATGGATAAGAAAAACTATTTACAGGGAAAACTATATCACCACTGACTGGCTCTTCCCAGCCACGCATTTCCTCCTGCCTGGAAAAGACACCCTTCTCCTCAGGGAGAGAGAGAGAGAGAGAGAGAGAGAGTCCCTTTCCTGCCCCTGGAAATGACCTGAGGTGGGAGTGAATGTAATGACAGGACCATGGCCAGACCCTCATGTTCTTCAATCCCAAACCATTTCATTGGCAGGGGTAGGAAAAGGGAATGATCTCTTCCCAGCATGGATCACAGGGAACATGGATCACCAGAGCTCTTCCCAACATGGGCTCTCCCATGGGGGATGGAGCTGGAACAGTTCATGAAGCTCCTCCTGCAGTTGAGGCACCTGCAGGGCTTCCCTTACTTGTGCCTCTGTTCATGTCGGGTCAAGTGAGAGCTCCTGGAGAAGCTCTTCCCACACTGGGGACAGTCGTAGGGCCTGTCCCTGGTGTGGATGCGCTGGTGCCTGATGAGGTGGGATTTTTGCTTGAAGCTCTTCCTGCAGTGCAGGCAGTGGAAGGGCCTCTCCCCGGTGTGAATCCGCTGGTGCTTGAGAAGAATGGAGCTGGTGTGAAAGCTCTTCTGACACTCATAGGGCCTCTCGCCAGTGTGGATCATTTGGTGGATGATCAGGTAGGACCTCTGGCCAAAGCCCTTCCCACATTCCCCACATTTGTATGGCCTTTCCCCAGTGTGGATGTTCTGGTGCTGGATCAAGTGGGACCTTCGGCTGAAGCTCTTCCCACATTCCCCACACTCGTAGGGCCTCTCCCCAGTGTGGATGCGTTGGTGGACGACAACGGCAGAGCTGCAGCTGAAGCCTTTCCCACACTCCCCACACCTGAAGGGCCATTCCCCGGTGTGGATCATCTGGTGTTGCTTCAGATTGTTGCTCTTCTTGAAGCTCTTCCCACACTCCAAGCACTTGTAGGGCTTCTCCCCATGGTGAACCTGCTCATGGACCACCAGCTCTGAGCTCTGGCTGGAGCTCTGTCCACCTTTCTGGCACAGGGTGGGTCTTTCCTCCTCAGAACACCCTGGGCTGGGCTTGGAGCCCCTCCTTCTGCGGGATCTCTGGGGATTTTCCTCCCCGTTGGATTCCTGTGCCATGGAGCTGCTCAAAACGGCCTCTGCCATGAGGTTCTGCCATGGGGATTTGTCCTCCCTGGTCTCCATCCTCAGCTCCTTGCCTGGGGCAGGAAGGTCAAGGAGAAGATGGGATTTGCCTCTGTGCCAGAGGGAAGGGGAAGGAGATCCCCCCAGTGCGTCCCCGGCAGGACGGCGTCGGCAGTGGGGATGTCCTGCAGCCGGGGGCTGTGCGGGGCTGCGAGATGGAGCCGGAGAGAGGGGGAAAGGGGCACTGACTTCCTCCTCACCTGCCTGGGTGTCCCAGGGCTCCTTCCTCTTCCTCCCAGCATCCTCCTCCATCTGGCAAAGATTTGGGGATGGGAAATTCTGTTCTGGGAAAAAAACAAGGGGTGAGCACATTGAGTTTTGTACTGGTTTGGAGCAAAGCAGGAGGAGCATTTATGCCAGAATTACAATTTAATGAGAAAATTAGGATCAAGGCAATGATCCAGAAACACTCGCTTAATCTGACCGAGTCAGGATATAACCTGACACCCCGTTGGTCCGGGAGGTGGTAGCAGTCTGATGAATTGGTGGCTGCAGTCCTGTTGGAGTGATGAACGTGATTCTGTCAAAGCGGGGATCCTGTAGAAGGGTCTGATCTTCCTCTGAAGGTCCAGTGGTGCTTATGGAGCTCTTGTCCTCTGGGAATCCAGTAGGCAAGGTGGTCCTGGTGTTGCAAGGGTGAGATTATATGCAGGCAGGAATACTTGGTTCCTCCCCCTGGGCGGAGCATCCCACAATGGGATGATGTAATTTTATCAGTCCTGCAGTGACACTCAATGGCCCATGAACAGAAGATGGCCCCTGGAGGGCGTTATCAGGGCTGAGTCATGGCAGAGATAAAGAACACTGCCCCACCTGTTTATCACAGTTCATGAAGATGGTGATTGAAAACACATTTTTGGTTACATCTTACATTGTCACCTGAAACAGTGAGGCAATTCCTGCTCGGGGTGGGGGGTGAACACCACCCCCCTTACCCAAACTGGCTCAGGTGTAAAACCCCCACCCTGGGAAGGCCCCGCACACAGGGGACAATGTCACACTTGCCCTGCCCCAGGGGAGGTCTCTGTCCCTGTCACTCCCTTGCTCTCCCCCCTTTGCTCTTTCTTTCCATCTCTCTCTCCCTACCTCACATTTACTGTTCAATAAAATCCACTTGGGATTTGGTCTCGTTAGCACCTTAATTGGGGCAGAGGCACCTCTAACAATTTTATTAACCAGATTGCAGCATTATTTTGCAGAGATTTTAGGCGCTATTGTCTGACCCCAAGTGCCTTTGACAACAGCATGGTTCCCTCCTCTGAGGAGGTTCTGTCTCTTTCTGGAGGAACTCTTGGAAACTTGGATGCAGCTTCCGCTGAGGGACTTGTGGGAGAACTTATGAGGAAAATGGCTGCTGTGGGTGGCCAGTGTAAAGAACATATTTTGTTGTCCTTCCTTCAAAAGTTTGTTAAAATCATTGGAGGAAAGGGAGCAAATGATACCAGCAAGACTGACAAGGATCATTCATCACAAGTTGAGGAACACAAGGCTGCTAAAAGTCCTACAAAAAGCCCAGCTCAAGTAGCTAAATTCCCGAATAACTCCCAAATTCATAGGTTTGAGGGCTTTGCCAAATGTGAGAATCATTGTTTTCTTCGTCCCTGTCACCTTTGTGACAGATACACAGAGCTTTCCCTTCCTTTTAATAATCTGTATTGGGCCAAATTTCTACTTTTGTGTTATCGGAACCTGCCCGCAGCTGAGCTGGAGCTGTGCAGGAACTGATGAATTTTGGAATTGACACAGAATTGCTTCTATTGTCAGTTTATTCATGTTTGGGATTTGTTTGCGTTTCCATCACAAGTGACTTGTGGGAAGAGCAAATATTCCTCAAGGCATTTTTTGTAGGATTAAGTGTGATTTCTGCCGAGTCTATTTTGTCCAGTGCCCGGGGGATGCTCACGGGGTCTCTGTGCCTCTTGCCCAGGGGGATGCCTTGGAGGGGCTTGGATAGGTTGTCCCTTCCCCTGTTACCCCTGGCCATTTCCCTGTCACCCCAGGCCATTGCCCAGGGGGTCTCCATCGTTCTCACCACAGGGAATGCCTGGGGGGTTCTCCCTACTGCTCACCCTCTGCCAGGGGAGTGCTCCAGGGAGTCTCTGTCCCTCTCAGCCCAGGGGGTGCTCAGCGGTGGAAACAGGGTATTTTACAGGGTAAATGTTACAGGGTAGAAATCCATTTGTATTTAGGTGAAATTTCTGCTTTGAATCATTAGTAGCTGGCCAGCATAGGTAAAATACGCTGTTTAGTCTGCTAGTTCTGCTGCTGAAATGCAGATGAAAAATTTATCCCCTCAAATCCTGCAAGGAGTTGTAGAGACTGTATGTTTATTACAGCGCTGGGCACATGTGGGGATTGTTCCCCTTCAAAGGACATGCACGCCCCTGTGTAAGAGACGGTCCCAAGTTCCCCTCATTTTTGCCAGATGTTTGCTGCAGTGGGAGAGACTGAGATCCTGGAGACCCCGACTGGAGTTCCGGCTTGGAGAGGTGGATGATTAGTTTTGCAGGTGTATTTGCTGTACCACCTCAGACCACTGCTTCGAGCAGGGCCTGACAAGGATCTGGCAAGGAGCGGCTTGTTCTAAGTGCTTACACCTGTTTCAGGATACCTGCTCAACCCACGAATTTTCCCACCTCTTGGCCAAATGAACTTTCTGGGGTAACTCTGGTGATCTCCCACAGAAGACCCCTCATCTGCCTCATGACCACTGTGACGGATGGAGATTGAAGCCCCTCCCAAGGACTGAGACTGAGACCCTTACCACAGGGAGGAGGGCTGGCCTGATCAATGCGAGATGTTTGCCCAGGTGTGGGCGATGGACCAAGAAGACAATGGCTCTCGCTCACGGCTGATAACATGACCTGTTCCTTCTCGGTGCCTTCAATGGACATTCATTGTTCCCCCCTTCCACAGAGGACTATAAAAGACCCCTGAGATAACCAAGATTTTGAGATTCTCCCCGATGTGACAAAATGGATCTCCATTGTTCAGACCAGTGAGGATTTCGTCTGCTTTGGCAGCTATAATCCCTTTTCCTGTCTTTTTCTTTCTATCCTTTATTTCCTTTCTGTCCCCTCCATTGCTTTGCTGTTGGCACTATATAATAAAGGTGCATTTGCTGTGATGAAACTCATGATCCCCGTCTGTTCGCCTTTTTGCCCTCCTAGGATTGGTAAACAAGCCATCACAACACCCCGCTCCTCCAAGCGGATTGTGACATTCCCTTCGCGGGCAGGGTCCCTTCCTACCCCAATACTTGCGGGATTCTGTCAGGGACTCGCTTCCCTTTCCTTCCTCCCTCTGCTTCCAGCTGGAAATGTGCTGGGAAATGCCTGGCAAATCCATCTTTGGTGCGTGCTTTGGGAGCTCACACAGCTGCTGCACCTTGCCTCAGGAATGCCCCTCTGGGATCCATGGCACACGCTCCCAGGGGCTGGAATTCCAGTTCCCAGCCAGGAAAAGATCTTCCTGCCCTTGAAGGCAAAGCTCTTAACAAGGAGCAAGACGCCAAGTGGAGCAAGATCCTACAGTGACATTTCACTGCCAGCCTTCAAAACTTCACCCATGGTGGTTGTAGCTCCTGGATTGGGAATGAAATCAGGGCAGGGCCTTTGGTGGGAGCTGCCCTGGGTCAAGGGAGACACTGAGAGAGAAACAGAGCAGGCAAAGAAAGGCAGGAGAGAAAGGAGGACACAAACGCAATCAGCTGAGAAGGTGGCACTCTGAAAACAGAACTGCAACTGACTGAAAAGGAATGCGATGGAAAGAAATAATATTGTAGCTTTATTTCCTATCAAAATACAATTTCCTCCCTTTCTCACAAACCTCCTTCAGGTGTCATTCAGCAGGGCTGTCAGAAAGTTCTTCCTTCTGAGTCGATGTTCCAGGCTGCAGCCACAAGGAAACAGGGAATGGGGACTTTCCTGCTCCGGGGGAGTTTGACATGCTCAGCTGAGGAGAGGAGGAGGCACCAGAAGGAAAGGACAGCTGGGCTTTACCCTTCCTCAGGAAAGAGGTGGGGGGGAAATCGCTCACCATGTCTGCAGCTGCTCCCACAGGGATGTGAAGGCTGATCCCAGAGCCCCAAGGGTCACATTCAGGGCTGCCCTCGGGGAATGCTCACCTGTTATTGAGGGCAGCGTGGGAGCACCTGGATCTCAGAGCACCCAGCTGCCCCCATGTTTGGAGGTGCCTGAGGAGGGCTGTGACCATGCCAGGGACATCCTGCAGTGACATCCCCCCTGTCCTGCTCTGCGTGTTCTCAGTCCCAAACCTGACCCTGATCCTGGTCTCAATCTCACTCCACGTTTAGACACACTCACAGTTCTGTATTTAATCTCATCCCAGTGCCAGACTCATCTAGCCCCAGACCCAATTTCAGCCCCAGCCCTAAACCCAATCCCATGTCTAGCCTTAACCCCAAGCCAAGCTCTAATCCAAATCTCAGTCCCAGCTCCAACCCCAGCCCCAATTCCAGCCCCTTCCTAAATCCTCAGTCCAAACCAAATCCCAAGTTCAGCCTTTCTGAGGGTTTGGGGGTGTCTCTGTCCCTCTGACCCCGATGATGTTTGGGTGGGGTCACACCAGGGCTGAGAGGGACAGAGACCCCCCCCGGCCTCTCCAGGGATGAGAAGGTCGGAGAGCCCCCCCAGCCCCGAGCACCCTCAGCGTGAGAGGGACACAGAGCCCCTGGTCCCCAGCCCTGCACAAGCATTCCCTGAGGCCAGAGGGATGGAGACCCCCCAAGCATCCCCCAGGGCAAGGAGACAGAGCATCCCCTGGGCTGAGAGGGACAGAGACTGCCCCAAGCACCCCCTGGCACAGGGTGAGAGGGAGTGAGACCCCCCAGGCATTCCCTGGGGTGTGAATGATGGAGACACCCTGGGGAATGGCCTGGGGTGACAGGGACAGGGACAACCCATCCAAGCCCCTCCCAAGCATCCCCCAGGGCAAGAGGCACCGAGACCCCTCGAGCATTCCCTGGGCACCAGACAAAATAAACTCGGCAGAAATCACACTTAACCCTCCATAAAATGACTTGAGGAATATTTGCTCTTCCCACAAGTCACCTGTGATGGAAACACAAATCCCAAACATTAATAAACTGACAATAGAAGCAATTCTGTGGCAATTCCAAAATTCATCAGTTCCTGCACAGCTCCAGCTCAGCTGCGGGCAGGTTCCGATAACACAAAAGTAGAAATTTGGCCCAATACAGATTATGTAAAAAAATGGAAAGCTCTGTGTATCTGTCACAGAGGTGACAGGGACGAAGAAAATAATGATTTTCACATTTGGCAAAGCCCTCAAACCTATGAATTCGGGAGTTTTTGGGAATTTAGTTACTTGAGCTGGGCATCTTGTAGGACTTTTAGCAGCCTTGTGTTCCTCACCTTGTGGCGAATGATCCTTTTCAGTCTTGCGTGTGTCATTTGGTCCCTTTCCTCCAGTGATTTTAACAAACTTTTCAAGGAAGGACAACAAAATATTTTCTTTACACTGGCAACCCACAACAGCCATTTTCCTCGTAAGTTCTCCCACAAGTCCCTCAGAGGAAGCTGCATCCAAGTTTCCAAGAGTTCCTCTAGAAGGAGCCACAATCTGCTCAGAGGAGGGAACCATGCGGTTGTCAAAGGCACTTGGGGTCAGACAACAGTGCCCTGAACTCATTGAGCCAAAATAATGTCACCATCTGGTTAATAAAATTGTTAGAGAGATGCCTCTGCTCCAATTAACGTGTTAACGAGACCAAATCCCAAGTGGATTTTATTGAACAGTAAATGTGAGGTAGAGAGAGAGATTGAAAGAGCAAAGGGGGGAGAGCAAGGGAGTGACAGGGACAGAGACCTCCCCCGGGGCGGGGCAAGTGTGACATTGTCCCCTGTGTGCGAGGCCTTCCCAGGGTGGGGGTTTTACACCTTAGCCAGTTTGGGTAAGGGGGGTGGTGTTCACCCCCCACCCCGAGCAGGGATTGCCTCCCTGCTTCAGGTGACAATGTAAGATGTAACCAAAAGTGTGTTTTCAGTCACCATCTTCATGGACTGTTATAAACAGGTGGGGCAGTGTTCTTTATCTCTGCCATGACTCAGCCCTGATAACGCCCTCCAGGGGCCATCTTCTGTTCATGGGCCATTGAGTGTCACTGCAGGACTGATAAAATTACATCATCCCATTGTGGGATGCTCCGCCCAGGGGGAGGAACCAATCATTCCTGCCTGCATATAATCTCACCCTTGCAACACCAGGAGCACCTTGCCTACTGGATTCCCAGAGGACAAGAGCTCCATGAGCACCAATGGACCTGCAGAGGAAGACCAGACCCTTCTGCAGGATCCCCGCTTTGACAGAATCACGTTCATCACTCCAACAGGACTGCAGCCACCATTTCATCGGACTGCTACCACCTCCCTGCCCAACGGGGTGTCAGGTTATATCCTGACTCTGTCAGATTAAGCGAGTGTTTCTGGATCATTGCCTTGATCATAATTTTCTCATTACATTGTAATTCCGGCATAAATTCTCACCCTGCTTTGCTCCAAACCAGTACAAAACTCAATGTGCGCACCGTTTGTTTTCCTCCCAGAACAGAATTTCCCATCCCCAAACCTTCGCCACATGGAGGAGGAGGCTGGGAGGAAGAGGAAGGAGCCCTGGGACACCCTGGCACGTGAGGAGGAAGTCAGTGCCCCTTTCCCCCTCTCTCCTGCTCCATCTCCCAGCCCAGCCTGGCCCCTGGCGGCAGGACAACCCCGCTGCCGACACCGTCCTGCCGGGGACGCACTGGGGGGATCTCCTTCCCCTTCCCTCTGGCATGGAGGCAAATCCCATCCTCTCCTTGTCCTTCCTGCCCCAGGGGAGGAGCTGAAGATGGAGACCAGAGAGGACAAATCCCCACGGCAGAACCTCGTGGAAGATGCTGTTTTGAGCATCTCCACAGCGCAGGAATCCAATAGGGAGGAAAATCCGAAGATATCTCACAGGAGGAAGGGCTGCAAACCCAGCCCAGGGTGCTCTGAGGAGGAAAGACCCACCCTGTGCCAGGAAGGTGGACAGAGCTGCAGCCAGAGCCCGGAGCTGGTGGTCCATGTGCAGCTTTATGACAGGGAGAGGCCCTACAAGTGCTTGGAGTGTGGGAAGAGCTTCAAGCGGAGCAACAACCTGATCTGCCACCAGATGATCCACACCAGGGAATGGCCCTATGAGTGTGGGGAGTGTGGGAAAGGCTTCAGCTGCAGCTCTGCCCTCATCACCCACCATCGCATCCACACTGGGGAGAGGCCCTACGAGTGTCCCCAGTGTCTGAAGAGGTTTCACACCAGCTCCACTCTCCTCCTGCACCAGCGGATTCACACAGAGGAGAGGCCCTTCCGCTGCCCTGACTGCGGGGTGGGCTTCAAGCACAACTCCACCCTCGTCAAGCACCCGGCGCATCCACACCGGGTAGAGGCCCTACGAGTGTGGGGAATGTGGGATGAGCTTCAGCCGAAGCTCCAGCCTGATCCAGCACCAGAGGATCCACACCAGGGAACGGCCCTACCAGTGTGGGGAATGTGGAAAGAGCTTCCGCCAGAAGTCCTACTTGATCCGCCACCAGAACATCCACTCTGGGGAAAGGCCATACAAATGTGGGGAATGTGGGAAGAGCTTCAGCCAGAGGTCCAAACTGATCATCCACCAAATGATCCACACCGGTGAGAGGCCCTACGAGTGTCCCGAGTGTCAGAAGAGGTTTCGGACCACCTCAGATCTCCTCCAGCACCAGCGGATTCACATCGAGGAGAGGCCCTTCCTCTGCCCTGACTGCAGGAAGGGCTTCAAGCACAACTTCCACCTCGTCACCCACCAGCGCATCCACACCGGGGAGAGGCCCTACGAGTGTCCCCAGTGTGGGAAGAGCTTCACCCAGAGCTCTAACTTGACCAAACACCAACGGACCCACCGCTAAGGGAAGCCCTGCAAGTGCCCCAACTGCAGGAAGAGCTTCATGCACTGCCCCTACTCCATCCCCCATTGGAGGACTCACGTTGGCAGAGCCCTGGTGACCCACATTCCATGTGATCCATGTTGGGAAGACACCTGTCTGGCTATCCTTTTGGTTTGGCCCTAATTTTTTTGTGATTTATCTTCGTCCCTTAAAACTACATGAAATAGGACTACAAAGAAAGAAATTTATCACTAATGTCTCAAGTCCCACCATTTCACAGGTATTTCAGGGGGAATTTATGGTTTGGGGACATATTCTGGAAGATTTGTAGGTACTTTGGGGATTTCAGATAGTGTTCTCCATCTCTTTGCATTCCAAAAGTCAAGAGGGATCGGTCTGTCGACTCAAAAGCACTCAGTCCCACTGAAAACTGCTCAATCTTACCCCAAAAAGGCACAAGTCCACATCAAATTGGCTTGTTTTCACCTCAGAAAAACTCAGTCCCATACTGAAATTACTCGATTGCACAGCCTCCAGGGTGAGATGGGCTTGGAAGGAGATGGGGAGAAATGGGATCCAAATTTGAGGGTGTGGGATCAGGTTTGTGTGGGACTGTGTGTGTGGGATATATTTTGATAGTAAATAAAACTTTCAGAATTCTTGATTCCTGTCCCATTCATTTTCAGTCAGTTCTGGTATGTTTTTCAGAGTGCCACCTTCTCAGCTGATTGTGTTTGTGTCCTCCTTTCTCTCCTGCCTTTCTCTGCCTGCTCTGTTTCTTTCTCATTGTCTCCCTTGACCCAGGGCAGCTCCCACCAAAGACCCTTCCCAGATTTCATTCCCCAATCCAGGAGCTACAACCACCATGGGTGAAGTTATGAAGGCTGGCAGTGAAATGTCACTGTAGGATCTTGCTCCGCTTGGCTCCTGGCTCCTTGTTAAGAACTTTGCCTTCAAGGGCAGGAAGATCTTTTCCTGGCTGGGAAATGGAATTCCAGCCCCTGGGAGCGTGTGCCATGGATCCCAGAGGGGCATTCCCGAGGCTCCCAGGGTGCTGCTCCTGCCGTGCCTCCCAAGGAGCTGTGCAGGGCCAGGGGACAAGGTGCAGCAGCTGTGTTGGTTCTGCAGTGCCACAAGGGCCCCTGGTTCCATGAGTTTCCGCACTGCCAACAGCTTTTCCTGGGTTCCCGTGGTGCCCTGCTGTGTCACCATGGATATTTGGTGGCATGAATTTCCTCAGTGTCACAATGGCCTACCTGGCTCCATGAGCTCCCGCAGTGTCCAAATGGCCTCCTTGGATGGGCAGTGTCACCATGGGCCACTGGCTCCATGCAGCCCCGCTGGGTCACCGTGGGCTCCCTGGTTCCATGAGGTTCTGGGGGTGTCTCCATGGTCTCCTTGGATCCACAGTGTCACAATGGACCACTGGATCCATGTGACCCTGCTGTGTCACCATGGCCCCTTGCTTCCATGGGACCCCAGGATCACAATTGACTCCTTGCTTCCACGTCACCCCCCCAGTGCCAAAATGGCCCCTTCGTTCCATGGGGAACACAAAAGATTTATAGAAACATTGAGCAAGTCCTGCTTAACACAGCTGGGAACATCTGTTTGCATTCAAAAGAGAGCTTAAAGGTGAGGATGGCACCAGCAGCTTCCATCTGCAACAGAGACCCAGGGAAAGGACAGGGACAGAGAATTCAGCTGGGAGACTCAGAGAATTCTGCTTCCAGAGATCATTTCTGGCCACACTGTCCCTTGTAGAAAGGTGACACCATTCCAGGCAGCCTGTACTGAGCAGGTGCTTCCTGAGTGGGGTTTGTTGTTCAGGAAACCTGCTCAGGCTTTTCCATTCTTTCCTTCCCAAGAGGAAAACTTCTCCTGGGCCTGTGTGCAGGCAGAGCCCTGAGGAGAGCAGGTGGGACACGGTGCAGTGGGCTGGGACATGGAGCTGCAGAGCTCAGGGACAAGGTTCTGCTGCAGGGCACAGGGATGTCAGTGCCAGGTGGGCCATGTCAGACGTGGTGAGGCTGGGGCTGAGGAGCAGCTTGTCCAAACAGAGTCAGCCCTCAAGGGGCTCATTCTTCCACATGCCCAAACCTTCTAAGGAGACATTCAGCATCAAGATCACCTGGGGAATGCTTCTATTAGCTCTTCTCTGAACTGGAAAATAAAAAATACCCACTTGATTAAAGAAAAGAAGTCATGAGGTGCACTTTGAAATCTTCCTCCTTAACAGAACTCCAAACTGACTCCAACCAGCTGCACAAGCCCTGGAGACCTGAAGTCAATTTAAGGAAGAAGAAGATCCTCCAAAGGCTTTCTGTATTTTGATTATCCTCACGGCGGATTTGAGGCTGAGTTCAGGACCCTCAGGCACAGAGAGAAGGTTGAAGAAGCTGCTCAAGGAGTCAGAAGCAAAACTCCACGTCCCTTGGCGCATCACTGGACCCCACTGAGGGCAGGCACTGCCAAAGGCTCCCCAGGGACTGGTGAGAGCAGATCCTTGAGGCCAGGACTGCAGGGAGCCAAAGGCTCAGAGCAGGGAACTGCAATGCTGAGCAAGGCCTGGGCTGGCTGGGGGAAGCAGAAAGGCCAAGCCCTGAGCCCAGCCTGGCACAGCAGGGCCTGTCCCTCACAGGTGGCTCGGGGCTGTTTGTGGGGCAGTGGGATGTGAGGGGCAGCAAGGACAAATGTCACAAACCTGTGTGACACTGCAGATCCTCATGGAACCAAGGGGCCGGTGTGACAATATGGGAAGTTGTGGAACCAAGGGATCACTGTGGCACTGTTGGGCCCATGGAACCAAGGGGCCATTGTGACACTGTGGGGCCTCATGGAATCAAGGAGACCATTGTGGAACTCGGGGGCCCCAAGGAACCAAGGGTCCGTGGTGACCTTGTGGAGCCCGCAGTGTCACAGAGGAGCCGTTGTGACACAGCGAGGGCGCACGGAGCCGAGGGGCCATTGTGACACATCAGGGCTCTGTGGAACCACAAAGCCATTGTGACATTGCAAGGCCTCATGGAAGCACGGGGCCATTGTGACACTGCAGAAGCAAGGGGGACATTGTGACACTCCAGGGCCTCATGGAACCAAGGAGACATTGTGACATTGTGGGGTCCCACGAAACCAAGGGAACATGGAACAGGTCTGGCTGGCTGGGCCACCTGGTGGCCACCTCTCATCTGCCCTTTGAGATACTGGGACCATGTGCTTTTCTTTCTTATGGGAAAAAACATCCATCTCCACCAGGCACCCATGGCCAAAATTGGGCATCTGCCTCCAGAATTCCCTATATCCAAGGATAGCTCCCAGACAGAAGCTGCCAGGACTGAGAAGTCTGGCTGGCCTTGGCTTCCTGAGGGCTGGCACTCATGTGACTCTGAGACACTGGGGCTCTGTGCTTTCCTTCCTAATGAAAAGAACTCATCTTCCTGTCCAGGCACCCACGGCCAAAATTGAGATTCCACCTCCAAAATGCCCTGTGTCCAAGGATAGCCCCTAGATGAAAGATGCCAGGAGAGACAGGTTGGCTGGCTTTGCCTAAGGGTGGCCAGCTCTCATCTTCTTCCAGAACACTTGGACTTCATGCTTTTCTTTCCTGCACCAAAAAATCATCCAATCCTGACCAGGTGCCCATGGCCAAAATTGGGATTCCACCTCCAAAAGTCTGTACATCCAAGGATTGCTCCCCAGTGAAATCAGCCAGGACAGACAGGTCTGGCTGCCCTTGGCCTCTTGGGGGCTGCCTCTCACCTGCTTTCCAAACACCGGGGCTTGGTGCTTTCCTTCCTATGGAAAAGAACCGTCCTTCTTCTCAAGGTGTCCGTGGCCAAAATTGAGATTCCTTCTCCCAAATTCCATATATCCAAAGATCCCTCCACGACAAAAGCTGCCAGGACAAACAGGTCTGGCTGGCTTGGCTTCCCAGGAGCCCCATCTCTCTCGTGTTCTGTCTTTGAAACACTTGGGCTCAGTGTTTTCCTTCCTATGGAATAGAACCGTCCTTCTTATCTATGCAGAAATGGCCAAAATTGGGGTCCCACCTCCCAGATTCCCTATATCCAAGGGTTGCTTTCAGACAAAAGCTATCAGGACAGAGACGTCTTGCTGCCTTAGGCCTCTGATGGCCGCCTTTCATCTGCCCCTCAAGCAGTGGTGTTCCGTGCCTTTCTTTGCATGGAAAAGAATTGTGTTTCCCCTCCAGGTGTCCATGTCTGAAACTGGGATTCCACCTCCAAAATTCCCTATATCCGAGGGCTGTTCCCAGCCAAAATCTGCCAGTACCGTCAAGTCTGGCTGGCCTTGGCCTCTGGTGGCTGCCCCTGCCACACTGGGGCTCGGTTCTTTCCTTCCCATGGAGATCCCTGTGACACTGTGGGCACCTCATGGAACCAAGGGGATCATTGTGGCACCACTGGAGCCCATGGAACCAAGGGGCCATGGTGACACAGCGGGGCTTCATGGACCCAGAGACCATCATGACGCTGTGGGGCCTGATGGAACCATGGAGGCCATGAGGACCCTTCAGGGCCTCGTGTCACCAAGGGGGCATTGTGACACCTCAGGGCCTCCTGGCAGCAAGGGACCATTGGGACACTGTGGGGCCCCATGGAACCGAGGGAACATGGAACAGGTCTGGCTGGCTTGGCCTCCCAGGGGCCACCTGACAGGTCTGGCTGATCTAGGAATGCCAAGGGCTGCCTCTCATTAGCCCCGGGAGCACTGAGGCTCCATGCTTTCCATGCTATGGAAAAGAACTGTCCATCTTTCCAGATGCCCATTGCCAAAACTGGTACCCTCCCAACAAATTTTCCTATTTCTAAGAGTATCTCTCAGAAAAAAAACCAGCCAGCTCTGGCTGGCCTTGCCTTCTGGTGGTCACCTCTCATCTGCCCCTGAAACACTTAGGATCTGTTCCTTCCTTCCTTGCTATGGAAAAAAAACCAGCCTTCTTGCCAAGGGACCATGGCCAAAATTAGAATTTGGCCGCCTAAATTCCATATATCCATGACTTGCTCCCAGACAAAAGTAGCCAGGACAGACAGGTCAGGCTGGCCCTGTCCTCTGGTGATTTTCTTAGACTATGAGCTGAAAGTTTTTATTTGAAAACACCTTGGAAAGGGCCCAGAGATCTCCCAAGGTGGGGTTTTGGGGCCTTGGGCACATGGCCACTAGATATGGACAAAGCAGCTCTGTGCTCTGTGCTGTTGTGGTGGTTTTGCATCACACAAGTGATGTCCTGAGAGAAGCTGCTAGCAGTTTCCTCCGTGTCTGACAAAAAAACCAATCAGTAATTAGCTGTGGGAATTGACAATCTGTTAAACCACTAAGGAAACTGCAGACACCTCTGTGAAGACACAAGTTAAAGAGGAAGAAGCCTGGCTGGGTCTCTTTCCCTTCTGGCCAGCACAGAGGTGCCAAGGCCGGGCCAGCCCCCGTCTGGGCCGGGGCGGGCCGGGCGGCTCCTGCCGTGGGGCCGGGCCCCTTCCCAGGGAGCCCGCCAGGCCCCATCGGCTGTCGGGCAGGGGAGGGGAGGCCGCGGGGCCGAGGCCGGGCCGGGCCGTGGCTGCGCTTGCTGACATCTGGCCGCTGCCGAGCCCTGCCCCGCCGCCAGCCCGGGCCCAGCCAGGATCCGCCGGGCCCCAGGAGCAGCCCCGGGCCGGGCCGGCTCGGCCAAGCTTCTGCCGCCCTTGGGCTTGGCCCGCAACCAGCGGGCAGGGCCAGGAGAAGCCATCGGCCCCGGCCGTGCTGCTGCTCTGCTCTGGCCTGGCTGCTGAGATCCTGGCCCTGCCCCCAGCGCCGCCCAGCCTGACACAGCCCCAGCGCAGCCGCTGCACAAACCTCCATGGCAAAACAGCTCCGGCCGCAAGGACCCAGCCCGGCCAGGCTCACGCAACCACCTGCAGGCCCTGCCTGAGATATTGACTCTTCCCGTGCTTCCATCCTCCCTCCAGGGAGAGAAAAGGACAAAGTGCAGGCACACAGAGGAGCAACGTGAAGACACCCAGGTCAGTGAAGAGGAAGTTGAGTCCCAGATGGGAGGGATGAGGAGATGCCTTGATCTTGGGGCTGAAATCCTCTGGGAAAGCTATGGAGAAGGATGGAATTGATATATCAGACTCTCTTTTTCCCTATAATGCATTGAAAAGAATGGGGAGATGACTTGTTCAGCAAAGGCTTCCATGCTAAAGTAAGCAAATGTTGCAGTAGCTGTGATCCCATGAGAAGTTTGAACAGAGATAGAGAGAAGAGTGATGAGAACCTGTGCTCTCAGGGAGAGAAGAAGAAGACCTCTGTTCCCAGAGATGAAGATGATTTCAGAAATAGATGAAGAGAACCTTTACTCTTAAACATCTCATCTTGAAACCAATACCCCATAAGCTGACATGGCCCATAAACAGAGCTCTGGGGAAAGCTGTGAAAAATGGGAGGGACTTCACGATTGCAGATTTTTCCAGGCAGCTGCTATTCGTGGAAATGAAAACCATGAGATAACTGTTTTCTTGTGGAGAAGTCTCCATAACATGAACAAGAGGAACTTCTCTCCCTAAGTGAACAGAAGAAAGACTATTCTAGAGGTGGTAAACTGACTGAAAATTTTAGGCTTTGTCTCTTTACATTGTCAGGTTGTATGGAGAGAGGATTCTTATTACTCTTATTACTCTTTCTTTTAGTTACTATTAATAAACCTTTTGAAAGTTTTGAGCCTACTTTGCTTTTCTCCTAATCCTATCTCAGAGCAGGAAATGTGTAAGTATATTCTAGTGAGTGCACTGGTAATTAGCCAGCACTGAACCCACCACACTAATTGATGCATTGGCCGAGAAATCTCAAATTGTTGAAACAAAATCACTACAGAAACTTCCTGATGAACTGTCCCAGACCAGAGGGAAATCAAGGCAGAGCCATGGCTTGTCAGGACTTGCTTGATCCTAATGAGCCCCGTGGTGCATTTGGAGCTGAGCCCTGGAACCTCAGGACTCAGGAGAGGAGACTGCAAAAACCTTTCCAGGAGTCAAAGGCAGAAGAAAAACCCAAAGTGTCTCAAAGAATTATTGGGTGCCACTGAGGTCCATCCCCAACACAGGCTCCTCATGGACTCCTTGGAGGAGAGAATTGGAGGCCAGGATGGCACAAAAACCTCTCAGAGATTCAAAATGGCACAAAAACCTCTCAGTGTGGAAAGGAAAATCCGAAGTACCTGAAAGAAGTTGAGTAACTCAAAGTATTAATGAGCCCCACTGAGTGTCAGTACATGCCGAGCCGTGGGGGCTTTTAGCCACTCGGCACGAAGCTCGGATAGCTGGTACATCTGAGGGTCCACCAGAAGAATGGGAGGGACACTCGGGCTGCTGAAATCCTGCTCGTTGATTGAAGGGTCGCAGAAGGGGCAAACAGGGAGACAACAAAGCAGAAGGGAGGCAGATTCCGAGAGCCCCGAAGGGCGGGGTGAGGATTCTTTTACTGCGTAGGGGTAGGAGGGTTTAGCATTCGAGGGTACAATCGGGAGAAGGCTAAAGGGAGGGGAAATATAACATTAACCAGTGGGGAAAAGGGAAAGGAGTGTTCTTGGTGGAAGAACCAAAGGGAAAACGTGGAACAGAGAAGATTCTAGGCTAAGGGGCAGACTTGAACAATAACTGACAGGACAGGGGGAGGGTACAATTCTCTTACAAAAGGGGGTGGAGAACTCATAAAACTGCTGTTTCCCATGGCAACCCTAGACTGACTTCCCCAACCCCTCCTCCTACATCTCCCCCGTTTTTACTTATTAAATAAGCACTTCCCAACGTTTTAAGCAACATACGTCTAAACAAAAATAAAGCAACCGAGATAATGAACATTATCAGAAAGATCCAAAAGAGTCCCTTGAGGATGATAGCAACCCACCCTGGGACACCCCATTGAGATAGTAGTTTATTCACAGGATCTACAGTCGAGGTCTCAGTCTTGAGGTCGTCAACTTGCTCTTGGATCCGCTGGATATTAGCTTGGATGGATGTGCTCTTTGATGCCAGATTGAAGCAGCACATTCCTTCAAAGTCCTCACAGCCGTGGCCATGGGCGAGCAGTAAGAAGTCAATAGCAGCCCTATTTTGCAGTGTGGCGTGCCTGGTGACTTCTTCGTCCGCTAGCAGGTTGGAAAGGGCAGCGGATGTGGCGTTGGCCTGCTTACTGAGCCAACACTCGAGGTGAGAAAGCTCACCGAGGGCCTTTGCTGCAGCATACCACGGTAAAAATATGGATACTGTGACTCTCTTCGTCTTTCCCCAATTGTAAATTTTTGAATCACAATTTTCGTCGAATTGGTTATAGGATCTCTTTTTGCGAGCCAATTTCTTTTCATTTTTCCAATTTAAAATTTGGGTTTTGTTCGGTGTCAGTGTGGTAAGCTGCCCAAGGCTGCAGGGGCCTCCCTGGATTTGGGAGGAAATCCCTGCCCACACCCTGTCGCCGCAGATGAGAAAAACCCCCCTGCGGAGCACCCTGGGAACTGAGGAGGACCTAGATACCATGGTCGAGGTGTAATTGCACCAATTTGCTGCATGGTATCTCCGATCGTGGGGAGATACATCGTGTCTTTTTACTTCTTGGGCACCAGCGGGGTGGAGTTTAGCCATTTGATCCCAGTCTTTCTGGGAGGGCTGGTACCTAAACCTGACACAATATGTTGCCTGAGAGGAGCCCAATAGGTCCAATTCTTGGGGCTCCTGTGGTGCATGTGGCAGAATCCTCGTCCACTCATCCCAGGTGTCCACAGGATTAGGTTTTTTTCCTGCATATGGATAGTCGTTTGGCGACAGGGGGACTCCTACCAGGCACGTGGATAACGGATTGTCCACACTTCCCATGGCCATGCAGAAGTTGTCCTGCTTCAAGGACTTTGCCAGCGTGACCCATATGTTTTCTCTCAGCTGTGGGACTATCCAGCTCCTGACCGGTGACAGCCAGATGATGACGATCAGGAGCATCAGATGTTTCAGAGGTGTCCTCAAGGCGGCAGTCATCCTCAGCGTCTTGTGATAAAAGAAAGCATAACTTGAATGATAAATTTTCCTCAGTGGTCCCTCCCCAACCTCCCCCGTTTTTATTTATTAAATAAGCACTAAATAAAATTAGAGAAAAGGGATAAGGATTGAGGGAAAGGGGAGGTTAGGGGAAAGGAAAGGGCACAGGGGGCGATGGGGTAATTGGGTAAGTAGAGTTCAGCGGGGGAAAATATCTTCGGGTAATCATGACACGTGTGACGATATTGGGAGGAACGGTCTTTCTTCTCCTCCTCTTCCAGGCAGTGGAAACTCCGTCCAGCGATGAGGTGTTCTCGGTGGTTTGCACCAAGGACACATTGTCTTGCTGAGCTGGCACCTCTACAAAGGGCTTGACATATTTCCCCGGAATCCATATTGGTCCTTTATCTGTAGAAACACAGGCATACCCTCTCCCCCAGGTTATTAGAGGGAAAGGGCCCTGGATAGCTTTGGATTCTGGGTCCTTTATCAAGACTGGTGGCCTCTCGGCGAGTTGCGCTCTGGTGTTATTGTGAAAATGGCGGATAATAGGAGGGTCAGGCTCCCTTTCTGAGCAGTTTAAAAAATTCAGGACATACAGGGCCTTACATAACCTTTCGGCTGGGCTCACTGTAATGTCCGGGTTATGTTGTTGTTCAAGGAGCCTTTTTAGATTTCTATGGGCCCTCTCTATTATTGCCTGTCCTGTAGGATTGTGGGAATTCCGGTGGTATGGGAAATTCCCCACTGTTGCGCAAACTCACCGAAGCGCTTTGACGCATAGCATGGGCTGTTATCAGTCTTTATGTGAGATGGGACTCCCAACGTAGAGAATGCCATGAAAAGATGTTTAATGGCATCCCTGGTTTTTTCACCTGCATGGACGGAGGCAAACACTGCGCCGGAAAACGTGTCAATAGAGACATGTATGTATTTCATCCGACCAAATGGCTCGAAGTGTGTTACATCTGTCTGCCATATCTGTAGCGCTCCCAACCCTCGGGGATTTGTCCCCGTAATGAGGGAAGGGAGAGCAAAAGATTGGCAGCTCGGGCAGGTAGAAACAATGGCTCTTGCCTGTGCTATCGAGATCTTAAATTGTCGCACAAGAGCCGGGGCATTCTGATGGTAAAATGCATGGCTGAGCCGTGCTTGCCGGAGTATGTCTGGTAAGGTGGTTGAAGTGGTTGCGGATATTTGTGTTGACATGGCTAGGAGGTCTGCTTTCCGATTACCCTCAGTGATCTCTCCGGGTAAATCGGTGTGTGCCCTTACGTGCATGATATGATAAGGTTGCTCTCTATGGGAAAGTAGCCAAATGAGATCAGAGAGTAAACTGTATAAATTTTTGTTTGAAACTTCTTTGAGGAGGGCACCTTCGGCCCTTTCTGCTACCCCAGCGACATAGGCCGAATCAGTGACCACATTCAGAGGCTGTTGAAATTTTTTGAATGCTCTCACGACTGCGGCAAGTTCAGCGATCTGGGGGGAACCCTCAACCAGTTGGACGTCAGACTCCCACTTCTGACTGTCCGGGTCCTTCCAAGTGATCACCGATTTGTGGGATCTGCCCGACCCATCGGTGAACACCGTGAGAGCACCTGGAATTGGTGTTTTACTTCTAAACATTCTTGGGGCCAAATGCAATGTATCCTTAAACAATTTATGCTTAGGATAGTGAACCGAAATTTGTCCGGGGAAGCTGTCCAAAGCAATGAGCAAAGTTTCATTAGTTTGCAACAACGAGTCCAATTGATCTAATGTAACAGGTAAGTAAATGCACGCAGGATCACACCCTGCGAGGGTTCGGAGGCGGTGTCGTGCCTTCATTATTAATGTGGCTAGCAATTCTGCAGGGGTCGTGATCGTCCTAGAGGGCTGGTGTGGTAGGAAGAGCCACTCAAGATGACCAGGGGATCAGATGCTCTGTTTTCCCACTGGAAGAGAAGTCCATGGAGGTGGGGGCACTTACCCAACACCGCGAAGTTCACGGGAAGGGTCCGGACCACACGGTGTGCCTGGCGAGACTTCAGAGCAACAGCAACCCGTTGCAGGGCTTCCCGCGCGGCAGGTGTCAGCTCGCGCGGTGAGGCGAGGTCTCCGTCGCCTCGAAGCAGACAGAAGAGAGGTGACAGCTCCTCAGTCGTCAGTCCCAGGAGGGGGCGGATCCAGGTGATCGTTCCGCACAGCTGCTGAAGGTCTCGCAGAGTCTTCGGATCCTCGTTGATGGTCAGTGTCTGTGGCGTCACTGTCCTTCCTGTGATGAGGAATCCCAGGTACCTCCATGGTGCTGAGAATTGGATCTTCTCTTCCGCTATCTGGAGCCCTGCAGCTTTGATAGCCTTAATAGTCTTGTCCAGTGTAGCCTTTAGGTATGTCGAGTCGGAAGCACAAACTAGCACATCATCCATGTAATGCAGGATGATGGCCTCAGGGAAAAGCCGACGCACAGGTGATAAAATCTGCGCTACAAAAGTCTGACAGAGCACAGGGGAATTTTTCATCCCCTGAGGCAGGGATGTCCAATGATATCTTTTAAAAGGTTCAGCCCTATTCAATGATGGTACAGAAAAGGCGAACCTGGGAGCATCCCCGGGGTAGAGCGGAATGTTAAAAAAGCAGTCTTTGATGTCTATCACTGCTAGCTGCCAGTCTCTGGGGAGCATAGAAGGTGATGGAAGGCCTGGTTGAATGGGACCCATATCTTCTATCACATCATTAACCCTTCGCAGGTCTTGGAGCAGGCGCCACCTGTCTGTGCCAGGTTTTCTAATTACAAAGACAGGGGTATTCCAAGGGCTGGTAGAAGGTGTTAAATGCCCAAGTTTCACTTGCTCGTCTACTAATTTATGAAGCGCACTCAATTTTTCTGATGGAAGGGGCCACTGATCCACCCAGACCGGTGTGTTGGTTTTCCAGGTCAGGGGTGGGGAAGTGCGCTCTGCAGTGGCCCACACTAAAAATCCCACGAAGGGCTAGGGATGTCGAGGCGGGCTCCCCATTGGGATAAAACATCCCTTCCTAATAATAGTATGTTTGAAGAGACAACAAAAGGTCTCACCGTTGCCAATTGTCCTTCCGGACCTTCCATGCACACAAGATGCCTACTCCTCAGAGAGTGGACCGCTCCGCCCACACCGGAGATCCTGCCGCAAGGGGGCACAAGCTCCCAGTCGCTGGGCCACCTCGCCTGGGGGATGATGGTCACGTCAGCTCCTGTGTCTGCCATGAGCCGCATCTGCACCGACTTTCCCTGGAAAGAAAGTTTGGCATCAATTAATGGTCTTTCTTTACATACATTTTGGGTGAAGAAAACATGTCTCTCTGTGTCCGGGTCATCGTGGGTGTCCAGTACGTAAAGCAAAGCAAAAGGATCTCCTTTCCTTAAAGTAAATGGCGGGTGGTTACAAATGACAGAGACGGTGATCTCCTCTCCTGGTGGAAAACACACTACCTCAGGTAAGATGGTGATTTCATTCGGCGTGTTGAAAGAGTCTTCTAAGATGAGCACGTTGGTGTCCCGACAGTCGTGGAGGGGGCCCAGGAACCCAGCAGGAACTCTCGTCAGGTCCTCATCCTGGAGAGAGATGGTGACGCTGCTGCGGAGGACCCGACGATTGCCCTGATTTAGGGTACCTGTCCAGCGGAAGAGGCGGAGTCCGTCCTCGTGGCTGCGCTGAACTGCTGGACTTGGCCGCGCGGCCACTCGTCCTCCCTGATGGTCGGGAGGCTGGGATGCTGAGAAGGGCCACTTGGTGTTGTCGCGCGGCCCCTCCTCGCGCTCCGCTGCCAGTTTCCCACTGGCTGGTACCCTTGTCGCTGTAGATGAAACTGGTGATCTTGATAAAATGGGTTCCTAGGATATGGTCTTGGGGGGGGCAAGATAGGTTGTTGAATCTGTGGCCAGTGGGGACAGTTCACCTGGATGTGACCCAGCTGACCACAGTTAAAACAGCGCTTATTTTGTAAGTTTATCATGGCCTCTCCCACCCCTTTGCTGACAGCCAGGGCCACCGTGTGCTCCATTGACATTGCCTTTGTGCAAGCCTCCACCATCTGAGAGATGGTGGGCTCAGGGTCCTGAGGTAGTGCACGGAGAATCTTTTTTGTTTCCGAATTAGAATTAGAAATGGCCATCTTTCGTAGAAGCTCTGCACGAGCTTCTGCGTTGTCTATTTGTCTCTCAATGGCCTCTTTCAGTCTATCAACAAAAGTAATAAAAGTCTCCTCAGGCCCTTGCATGATAGAAGAAAAGTTTTGGAGGGGGGTCTTACCATCCGGTATCTTCAGAAGTGCCTCCTTTCCCACTGCTGCTATGTCCTGAAGCAGCTCCTGTGCTAGTAGAATTTGGTCCTCCGGACTGCTGAACTCCCCTTCTCCAGCAAGGGCTTCCATTGCCTCATCCCCCTCTCCCACCACCTCTGCGAGATCATACTTGCGCAGGAGTGGTTTCAACAGTTTTTTCCAATGAATCTCCCAGAGGTCGCATTCGGTGGGAGAAAACAGTGCCTTAGCAATATACTTTAAATCATGGGGGACTAGCAAACGTCCAGCAAATGTTAAGTCCAGCACATTTTTAAAGAAAGGCGAGTTTCTGCCGTAATCTTTGGCAGCCTTCCTTAACTCCTTCACCTCAGCGTATGGAATTTGCTCCCACTTTGGCTCCTTCCCCCGCCGGAGGATGACCGGTGCCGCAAAGCTGCCCAAGTCCCGTGCCAATTCTAAATCCCCATCCTTAATTGCCTCCTCTTGATCTTTGCCCAACCCCCCCCCCCGACTTGTTGGAATGCCGGGGGCTGCCACTCTCCTCATCCTCTTCCGAGGATGAAGCAGGCTGGGTTAGGGCACGGTGCCTCCCCCTGGCCGGTGGGTCCCGGAGACAGTGGGCCTGGCAGGCCAAGATGGCCTGCTTCCGGCCAGGCTTCTTCCTGGTTCCGGTAGAGTGGGAACTGGCAGTGGCAGAAGAGGAGGAGGCGTGTCCCGACCCACCCACCGGGGTGTGACTTTCTGGTGGGGGGTTCCCACCCACAGGGGCTGGGCCCACTTGGGGGCTGGTCCCAGCCACAGGGGGCCCACCCAGGGGTGTGGTCAGAGGGAAGGAGGGGACGGGTCCCGACGCAGGGGCGGCACTCGACGGAGGGGGGGGAGGAGGCGGGGGCGAGACGGCAGGAATTTTCTGGAGTGAATGAGAAGGAGGGGCGCCATCTTGTCCTATTTGTTCAGTTAAGTCCTCTAAAGAGCAACAGGGTTTCAAACTAGGATTAGGGTCTCTGGGGTGGAGGGAACAGGAATGACATGTGTTGGGGTGGCCAGTCCCAACACACGAATGGGACAGGGAGGATCGGGAAGCAGCAGAGAGGCGGCAGCAGCTCTGTGCCGATGTATGGCAGGATCTGTCTCCCGATGCGCCCTTAGGGGAAGAGGGAATAGGATTGCGGGGGCAGGAACATGAGGTAGGTGAACTGGGGACCCAACTCTCTCCCTTCTTTTTTAACAAATTAAGAATGGAATGAAAAAGCGGAAAAAAACGACCGACTGAAATCCTCCCCTGAACTTGTAAATCGTAAATCTTTCTCTCAACTCTTCCCCAGAAATCCGGCATCAAAACATCTTCCCGTGTAGTAGCAGGAAAATGTTCAAAAATAAATTTAACAAAAGGCTTTAAATCTCTCTTATTAAAAGAAATGTTCCCTAAAACAAGGTGGGACTTAATTTGGATATAAAACTCCCATTGAGCTGGAGACAGGCGGTTGCCCATTATATCAGGTCTCACAGCTAAATCACCCTCTTCGAAAAAGAAAAAAAAAAAAAAAAAAAAAAAAAAAAAAAAAAAAAAAAAGGGAGTTGAAGCCTAGTCAGGCGTAAGAAAAAGCGAGATAAGCATACCTCTGAAGGACACAGGCATAAAACAGGGACATCGAAGAGGGGTCTGGTGGAACTTCTGCTGGTCCGAGGGCGTTGCCGCTGCCGCGCAGCTCGAAGGTCCGTCGGTTATCAGCAGAACCCAGGAGACAGAAGCCTTCCGAACTGAAAGGGCGACTGTCCCTGGAACTGGTCCCGAACGCCGCTTGCAAGGCTGGTCACAGAGCAGGCAATCTCCAGGAGACGGTCAAGGACTGGACCCGCTGGTGTCCGTCCCTGTTCGGGCAGCCAGTTGCCGAGCCGTGGGGGCTTTTAGCCACTCAGCACGAAGCTCGGATAGCTGGTACATCTGAGGGTCCACCAGAAGAACGGGAGGGACACTCGGGCTGCTGAAATCCTGCTCGTTGATTGAAGGGTCGCAGAAGGGGCAAACAGGGAGACAACAAAGCAGAAGGGAGGCAGATTCCGAGAGCCCCGAAGGGCGGGGTGGAGATTCTTTTACTGCGTAGGGGTAGGAGGGTTTAGCATTCGAGGGTACAATTGGGAGAAGGCTAAAGGGAGGGGAAATATAACATTAACCAGTGGGGAAAAGGGAAAGGAGTGTTCTTGGTGGAAGAACCAAAGGGAAAACGTGGAACAGAGAAGATTCTAGGCTAAGGGGCAGACTTGAACAATAACTGACAGGACAGGGGGAGGGTACAATTCTCTTCCAAAAGGGGGTGGAGAACTCATACAACTGCTGTTTCCCATGGTAACCCTAGACTGACTTCCCCAACCCCTCCTCCTACAAAGCCCAAAGACCAGGTGTTTTGGAAGAAGATGAGAGGTGGTCACCATAGGCCAAGAGAGTTAGACCTGTCCCTCCTGGCACCTTTCATCTGGGGGAAATCCTTGGATATTTGGAATTTTGAAGGTCTCCTCTGGTTCCACAAGGTCCCCACAGTGTCACAACTGACCCATGGTTCCATGAGGTTCCCCAGTGTCACCAGGGTGTCCCTGGACCTGCATTGTCACACTGACCCATGGCTCCATGAGGTTCCCCAGTGTCACCAGGGTGTCCCTGGACCTGCATTGTCACCACTGACCCATGGCTCCATGAGGTTCCCCAGTGTCACCGTGGTCGCTGTCAGAGGCTGGATGAGATCGATGTCCCGAGACACCTTGGGTTGAGCTGTCAATCAGTCACACAGCTGGGACAGCGCTAACCCAGCTCTGAACGCCCGAGCAATCACAAGT
This sequence comes from Vidua macroura, assembly GCF_024509145.1. NCBI lineage: Eukaryota > Metazoa > Chordata > Aves > Passeriformes > Viduidae > Vidua > Vidua macroura. Next base: position 1,814,837 of record NC_071600.1, on the reverse strand, counting down.
CCCAGCTGGGGGGAGGCCCAGGAAGGCCCAGGGGCTTAAAACCAAGGAGCACAAGGTCAGCCCCTGCTATGGACTCTGCCTTCCCCTGGGGTTTGTGTCTCAGCCACACTGGAACCCCAGGAGCTGGGAGCCACAGGTGTGTCTTTCTATGGAGCTTCTGTCTTTCTGTCTCTCTCTCTCTTTCCTCTCCTTCTAATGCTCTTTCTATGGAACATTTTTGGGTACCTCAACAACTGAAGTGTTTAAGGCTTTGGGCTAAATGGGCTGAGTGAATGAAGTTACTGCTATGACAAGTGTTTTACGTTGGATTGGATGTTGTATTAAATGCTTTTCCAAAGATTCTTGGGTTTTTGTACTTTGCCAGTAAAATTTGTGGGTTCCCGAATGGGCGCTGAGGGGCACTTGGGGATCCTGGAGGGTCTGGGGGACACTTATGGGACAGATGGGGGCGGATACCGGGGGTTCTGTGGGGCGCGGGGCATGACGGGAGTTGTAGTGCCGGCCCCAATGGGGCTCTATGCGGCCGCAGAGCATGATGGGAGTTGTAGGCAAAAGAAAAGGACATACACCAGGCACCGCCCCCAAGCCACAATCCCTGGCGCTGATTGGCTGAGGGCTGTGATGGGCGGGAGACTCGGCAAATGGGAGGCAGCAGAGGAGGGACCAGCCCATTCAACCCCTCCAGTCCCTCCCAGCACAGCCCAGTTCATCCCCAGTACAGCCCAGTACAACCCCAGTGCCCCTCCAATCCCTCCCAGTACAGCCCAGTCCCTCCCAGTACACCTGAGTTCATTCCAGGCCCTTCCAGTTCCCCCCAGTGCCATCCATATTCCGCTCCAGTGTCCCCAGTCTTCCCCACAGCGTTCCCGCCCATTGCGGGGCAGCGGCGCAGACGGAATGTCCTGCGGCCCAAACCTCCTGCTCCTGCCACACAGCGCCCAGCGCTCTCCCCCTCCTCCTCCTCTCCCAGCACAGCACAAATTCCAGCTCGGAGGAGGCTTCCCCAGAGAGGGCTCCGGCTCCTGCTCCAGCCTGAGTGTCCCAGCAGAGCAACAGGGCATCGCTCAGGCACTTCCACAAGCTCGGGCTTCCCATTCCATGGGGAATCTGGAATGGAAATGGCCTTCTTCAGAAAGACAAATGCAGAGGAGATGGATTAGAAATTATTAGGAAAAAATGACCCTTCTTCCAGACAAATTCCACCAAGTAATTCCCTGCATTTCTCCTTTTCAGATTCTTTCAGTCATCTCCTGAGAGGTCCAGCTTGTTCTGCTGCTTTCCATGAACTGATTGTGCTCTTGATTTATATCCATGCATGAGATGTGGAAGCTTCTAAACTGAACACAGAAACAAACTCCCTCTGTCAGCCCATTTCTATCTTCTAGATCACTTTCAAGATGTCCATGGGGATGTTGCAATGATGATCACACAGCTCTCCATTTCTGGCTGCAGGCTCTGCAGATTCTTTCTCTGCATTCAGGCAGGCTTGCATTCCCTGACAATTCCTGGTAGCCCGTCAGGGTTTCTTAGGGTAGAACAGCAACAATGAAAACCTCACCAATGGCACAACTGCCCAGCCCACAAGGAAAAGAAAGAACAAGCTGTCAAGTTCTTCAAATATTTCTCCTGCTTTGCTGCAAGAGTTGAGCTGCACGCAAGGTGTGGAAGCCAAGAGAAGCTGCAGCTGGTGGCACATCTTGTGACAGGAGCTGCTCAAAGCTTCCTCGTTCTCCAGGAAAGGTTCTTGGAAAGAGCAAACAGGACTGTGGAGAAGATTCTGGGAAAACTGAAACAGCTGTTAAGAAATGAAATGAAAATGGAAAGAAACAATCCAAGATGGTTTTCTCTGCTTATTTCTATGTTTCTCTTTTCCATCTTGCACTACTTCTCCATCCCATTAATCCAAATGGGTCTCACTTCTAAGATCCATGACTTGGCAAGTTTAAGACACTGTAAAATACCATGAGCTACACACAGTTTGCCTTCCCCTGGGTTTGTTTTTGGGAAATCACTGCTGGAGAGGTAAGTGCAGTGCTTGGGTCAGGTACAAATTCTGCACTCAGGGAATGCGCTCCGAGAGTGTTTGACCCTCAGCAGGGACAATGCACAGCAGCGCCCGAGGGGATTCCTGGGCCCCTGGGTAGGAGTCCAGACTCTGGGTCTGGGCTGAACACGTCAAAGTTCCCGTGTTTGGACAGGCTCAGGGGCTGCCCCGGGGAGCACGGGGCTGGGCGCGGGGGCGAGCGGGCAACGGACAAACGGACACGGGGACAAACGGCCCCGGAGCTTCAGTTGCTTCAGTTGCAGCAGCAGCAGCAGCAGTGAAAGCAGCGAAAGAAGCGGCATTGTCAAGTCCCTCTTGCTCCTCCTCTCCCTCTCTTGCTGTCCCGCAGCCTCTCCCGCTCTCCCTTTCCCGCTGTCCCCTCCTCTCCCGGTCTCCCTCTCCCCTGCCGGGCCGGGCCATGCCCCTGACCCGCCCCCGGCCTCGGGCGGGGCTGCCCCATCCCCGTCCCCGTCCCCGGCCGTCCCGCCGCGGTCTCGCCTCCGCCCGGCTCTGGCCGTGCTGGCGCTGGCGCTGCTGGGCGGGCATCAGTGCCTGGGGCTGGGGCGGCATCGCCGCCCTTTGGCTCCGCCTGGCCCGAGCCCGGCCCCGGCCCCGACGTGGGCTCCAGTCCCGGCCCCGGCCCCGGCTCCTCCCGGGCCCCGCGGAGGACACAGGCGGCGCGGCCGCTGCCGCCGCCTCCGCTGCGGCTTCCCCGGCCCGAGCTCCGCCGCTCGGCAGCGCGGCCGCCGGCCCCGAGCCGCCGCTGTCCCGTTGCCAGCAGAGAACGCCTGGGGATGGCCGGCCCGGGGCGCTCGGGGGGCGCTCGGGGGCCGCTCCTGGCCCCGGGCCGAGCGCTGACAGCCGCGTCCCGCCCGCAGGGAAGGCGCAGGAGGCCCTGCAGGAGCGGTACCGGCTGGGTTCGCTGCTGGGCAGCGGCGGCTTCGGCAGCGTCTTCGCGGCCACGCGGCTCTCGGACGGCGCCCCGGTGAGCGGCGGGGCCGGCGCCGGGCACAGGAGGAGGAGGAGGAGGAGGAGGAGGAGGAGGAGGATGGGGCTGGGCTAGGCGGGGGGTGAGCTGAACCCGCTGCTGTCCCTTGCTCGCAGGTGGCCATCAAAAGGGTGCCGCGGGATCGCATCCGGCACTGGGGCGAGCTGGTGAGTGAGCGGGGCCAGCGGCAGAAGCCGGGCCGTGCCGGGCGGGGACGAGCCGGGGCCCGGCAGGGTGGGAGCTGCCGGGAGCCCTGCAGGGAGAGCGGGCGTGGGCTGAGCGGGGCATGCAGAGCATCCCGGGCTGGCTGAGGGCTTCCCCAGCCCCGGCACGGCCTCAGCCCCACTGACGGCATCGCGCTCCTCCCGCAGCCCGACGGCACCAGCGCACCCCTGGAGGTCGTGCTGCTGGACAAGGTGGCCTCTGGCTGCGCTGGTGTCATTCAGCTCCTGGAGTGGCTCGAGCTCCCCGACAGCTTCTTGCTGGTGCTGGAGCGCCCGGAGCGGTGCCAGGACCTGTCGGCTTTCCTGGCGGAGCGGAGGTTCCTGCCGGAGGAGGAGGCGCGGGGGCTGTTCCGCCAGGTGCTGGAGGCCGTGCGGCACTGCACCAGCTGCGGGGTCCTGCACAGGGACATCAAGCCCCAGAACATCCTGCTCGACCTGGCCACGGGGCGGGTGAAACTGATAGACTTTGGCTGTGGCGCCTTCCTCCAAGACACAGCCTACACCCAGTTTGCAGGTGAGCCCTGCCAGGGGATGCTCCTGGGCATCTCATGGCCCAGCCGGGGTGCAGCACCGGGGCTCCCCCTATTGCAGCTGGGATGGGATTAATGCTGGAGCCAGGTTGATTTGGGTGGGGGTGTGAGGGGGTCCAGCTCCCAGCCCTGCCGACAGCCCTCAGCACCCACTGTGCCCTGGGCTGGGACTGGGGCTGGGGCAGCCAGCCTGACAAAAACCCCCATGGGGGTAGCAGAGAGGGGGGTCTGACCCCATGCCCTGGACGGTTTCGTGTGCAGGTGAGAAGGGCTTGGACTGCTCTGCCCCCCTTGTTTGCCTTGACTTATTCACATTTTTGGGGGGCTGTGCAGGCAGGTAGTCGAGTGAGTTTCTCCACCACTGGGTGAGTTTTTCTTTTGTGTGTCATGGCTGGGCCTTCCCAGGGTTTCTGCTGCCCTCTTCCAGCACCAGTGGCTTCTTTTCCAGCCGTGAGTCAGTACACAAGTCCCAGGTGCTGGTGAGAGGGCAGCGGTCACCCCGTGTGCCACTGGGGCAGCCCCCACATGCCCAGGGGTGCTGGGGCCAGGCTCTGGGAGCAGCAGCATCCCCCTGCTGAACTCTGTCTGTGTTCCACAGGAACCCTGTCCTACAGCCCACCAGAGTGGATCCACCACCGACGCTACCACGGCGAGGCAGCGACCATCTGGTCCCTGGGCCTCCTGCTGTGCCACCTGGTCATGGGCAAGCACCCGTTCAGGAGGGGCCAGGAGATCATCTGGGGGCGGATCTTGTTCCCACGACGGCTCTCTCAAGGTGGATCCTCATCTCTGGCCACAGGGGCAATACCAGTGCTGGGAGACAGCAGCAGCTCGTGGGCATCCCGCTCTGGCAGCTGCTGAGGAGGTGGCACAAGTCCTGCTCTCCTGCTCTCCTCCAAACAGAGAATCCATGGGGAAGTTCAGGCCCAGCTCTGGGCACACCCAGCATGGCCGGGGCATGGGAACAGGGGGGCAACTTCTCCAGCTGACTGGTGATTCCTGGTTTCCCTCCCCAGAGTGCCAGGATGTCATTAAGAGGTGTTTGTCCATGCAGCCTTTGGACAGGCCGTCCTTTGAAGAGCTTTTCCGTGATCCTTGGGTGCAGGGTGTTCCTCTGCCCTAGAGGATGGGAGAGATCCACGTGCACAGTTGGATCCAGGGGCCTGGCAGGTAACAGCTCCACACATCTCTTGGCAATCAGTGGCAAAGCCAACCAGACAGGTTTTGTGCTGCCTGTAGCTCTGAGCAGGGGTCAGCAGAAGGGAACACGCAGCTCTTGGGCTGGAGCTGAGCTGGACACCTGGTGTGGCAAGCACTGGTGGCCACCATCCCCCGGGTTTTGCTTGTCCTGGTTCCCTGACAGCTGGGCCCTGGGCAGAACCCTGACAGCCTGGTCTGGCCTCAGGGAAGGAGAAGGAGCCCCTGGAGAAGCTGTACCAGGTGGGGCTGCTGCTGCTGGAGACACCAAGGACAACCTCAAGGATGACAATCTCTTCCTCGGCCTGGCCAGCTGAAGATGATGGACTTGGATTCTGACACCTTCTCCAAAGCCAGGCTCCACAGGGAATTTGCAGATGAGTCCACACACAGGGGGATGCTCCCAGATTTGGGCATTGCTCAGCCTGGCCGGGAACCAAAGGTTCCCCCTTTGCTGGGGCGGATGCAGCTGATCCTTCAGTCGGCTGCCAGGCTGCTTTTGGCAGGGCTGGGGGCATGGGCTGGGGTGGGTACGAAATGGGAGTGGGCTCCTGGCCCTGCCAACAGCCCCCAGCACCCACCGTGCCCCGGGCTGGGGCTGGGGCTGGGGCAGCCAGCCCGACACAAACAAACCCCCATGGTGGGAGCAGAGGTGGGACTCCAGAACCTGTGCAGGGGCTGCTTTGCTTTGCAGGCAAGGAAGGGCTTGGGCTGCTTGACTGCCCCTGATTGCTTTGGGATCAGCGTTATTTTGGGGGCAGTGCAGGGGGGAAGGGAGAAAGCCTGGGCTTCCCTCACCCCTGGGTGGGATTTTCCCTGTCATGCAGGGGTTGGCCTTCCTCAAGGCCCTGACAGGGATAAGATTTTTGACCTTTTTTCTTGTTCCCCTTTTTGTCTGTAATCTATTTTAATAATTTGTTGTGTGTTTTTCTAGAGGAAGCGTTCCAGGTGGGGTCCAGTCTGGATGGGGAAGTGCTTGGGAGCAGCTGCGGCGTGGATGGGCCGTGCCCTTGGAGAAGGCTGAGGACATCGTTTGGGACCAGCTTTTCTTCCAGCGGTGGATGGCGTCAGGTGGGTCCCGTCTGCTTGGCATGGTGGGATCAGAGCTTTGGGGAGATGGCAGCGAGCACAGGAGCATCCTGCTCCGGGCAGCTGCTGAGGGCTGGATGTGCCGTGGCTGGCTGCAGGCTGGGCACATGTCCTGCCCTCCTGCTCTGCTGCCAAAGGCAGCAGTGATGGGCAGCTCTGGGCACCGCTCTGGGCACGGCCAGCATGGCCTGGGCACCGCGGGCGGCTGGGACAAGGGGACAGGAGCCTTCAGCTGAGGGGCGCTTTCTGGTTTCTCTCCTTGCAGCCGGGCTCTGCGCGTGCTGAGGCTGCTCTGGGCTCTGCCAGGGCTCTGCTGGAGCTCAGCACCGGGCCAGAATCAGCCAAAGAAGAAATGGTGTGCCCTGCAGCACAGCCTTGCTTGAGTATTTCAGCAACACAGCTCAAGTTTGCAGAGTGTACACCTCCAAGGGAAAACATGTGCCACCACCCAAAAAATAAACTTGTTCAATAGCTTCTGCAATTAAATCAATCTGGGATGTCCCCAAATGACATTTTGCAGCTTGCTCAAGCTGTAGCTCAGCCCTTCTCTGAACATTTCTCTCCCTCACCTGCCTTTTACTTCCCAACTGCTCCCTCTTTTCCCCCAGTGAGTTCCCAGCCCATGGCAGTCTCCATCACACTGCTGCCTTCCTTGGTGACCCTCGCCACGAGGAGGGCCGAGCCCCAGGCTTAGGGACTCATCCTGGCACTGGCTGAGGAGCAGCAATGTCTCAGAGGTCCAGTGGAATTTTAGTGTCCTTCAGAGCTGCTCTCCACCCCTCAGCTCTCCTCACTGCTGAGTTCCCACTATTTTTTCCTTGTCCTTCCAGCAGGATGAGCTCTGTGAATCCCCTTGAGCCTCCCCACTCTTCCCAGCCCACGCACCCACCTCAGTTAGGCTGAAGCTGCAGCTTCTCTGTCTCCTCTGGCACACCAGTCCAGTGCCCTGTGCGGGGAGCCCCAGCCCCAGAGCACAGCACTCAGCAGTGCAGTCCGGGCTGGAGCAGCTGCCCTGCAGCCCTGGCTTGGCTCTTGGTGGCAAGGGAATGCTCCCTGTTTGCAGCTGTCCCTGCAGGATGGCCCCAGGGCAGAGCCCAGCCGGGCTCCCACTGCAGCCCCTGAAGCTTGGGGCAGACAGTGGTGCCAGAGCTGAGGTTCACGGGGAGCACCCACAGCTGTGGCTTGAGTCAGTGTTGGCAAATGTTGTGTTCTCATCTCCTGCAGCCTGTGGGGAAAGCAACCTGTGCTGCCAGGCCTGTGTGTGCCAGGCCTGTGTGTGCCAGGGGCTCTTGGATGTCTCTGTACCCATGGACAGAAGGCTCTGTGTGTGCCAGGGGCTCTTGGATGTCTCTGTACCCATGGACAGAAGGCTCTGTGTGTGCCAGGGGCTCTTGGATGTCTCTGTACCCATGGACAGAAGGCTCTGTGTGTGCCAGGGGCTCTTGGATGTCTCTGTACCCATGGACAGAAGGCTCTGTGTGTGCCAGGGGCTCTTGGATGTCTCTGTACCCATGGACAGAAGGCCCTGTCTGTGCCAGGGTTTCCAGAATGTCTCTGTACCCATGGGTATGGAATAGCATGGACAGTGACAGTGTCTGTCACGTTGCTTGCACGCTCCTTCCTTTGCATACAAGACACATCCATGCACACCCCCATGCACAGATACATTAAAAGGACAGGGAGGGAGAGCGATTTCCCACAGAGCTCTGACTTTGGCATAACTCACCTTTTAGCCGGTGCCCAGGGGATTTTTTCCCCAGCTCTGTGTGAGAAGGTGTCCAGGAGCTGAAGGAGCAGCATTTAGAAGCAGTTTCAGGATTTCTAGGCAGGAAGTGGAGCTGACAACCATCCACATAACTCACTGTGTTCATCAGGATGTGCTGCTGGTTCTTTGGGAATATGGCCAAGTGGAGACACGAGACTTGGAAAAATCCCAGCTCTCTGTGGATTTGTGCAAAGGGGGAGCAGCAGAAACACTTTGTGTCTGCTCTGGGGACACAAGGTCCAAGGAGCTGCGGTGGCAGACAGTGAGCTGGGCTGGTGGCAGGTGAAGTCCTGGTTCATGACATCCCAGAGTGGCACAGGACAAAGCTCCAAGCACCCCCAACCCCACTGATGAAGTCTTTGTGATGCTGCACATCCTACAGGAAAAGCTGCTGTCACACAATGCACTGGGATTTTTAAGTTTCTTTTTCAATACTTTAGGTCCAAGTTTCAAACTGCAGTATTTTTGCACTCAAGACACAGTTGTGCACAATCCATGTCTCATCCTCCTATTGCTTCAACTCCAATTAAAAAAAAAAAATCTTAATACTGGAAACAAAACCCAAAATCTTTAAAAAAAGGATGCTGAGGTCAGTCTGTAAGATGGATCCAGGCAATCAGAACATGCACAAAGTAAATGAGTTCTCCTTTTAAAAAGATCAGTTACCTCTTAATCCAAAGATACAGAAGATTTTCACTACACATTTGTTTCTTGTTTTTATCTTTCATATTTCTCTCATTTTTCTTTTTAAGCAGATAACATGTCCTGAAAAAGAAATGTACACTAAATGAGATACATTTCTGATAAACAATGAAAGTATTTACTCCTCTGTTTACTTTTCTCTGGATATCCTGACATAAAAAATCTAGTAGCTATGAGCAGCGGTGTAAAGTGTTTGCTTTGCACTAAGCTGGAGGTCAGCACTGCTGACATCCTGATCCAGCCAAGAGTTGCAGAATTCTTTTGCACATCTCGAGCCATGTGTTTGCAGGCACAGCACCTGCAGTGCTGACACACCCGTGCACGTGAATAACTCTGTTACTCCCTCACAGAATTTGGGCTGTGCCCCAGAACGAGGTGCTCCAGCCCTTTGCTCCTGGTTCCCGTGGGGAGCAGCTCCCTTCCCTCTGGCTGAGCTGCTCAGGCAGAGCCCGGCAGCTCCTGGCCCTGCAGGGCTGAGGCTTTTCCCCGTTGCTGGGCACAGACTGATGGAGCAGCACTGCTGAACACGGGCACACAGAGGGACCAGCAGCAGCTGCCTTTGGCCACCTGAGGCTCCAAGGCCCAAACTCGGAGCAGACAGGGCTGGAAGAGATTCGCAGGCTCCCTGCTGGCTCTGCTGCCCCCCTTGTGCCCACCTGGGAGCCCCCAGTGCCAGCAGGGATTGAGATGGCAGCCCTGGGCTCCTGGAGGTTGTGCAAGGAACGCAGCTGGGGACTCCCTGTCCATGGGGAGCTTCCAGATGGAAAAGGCTGCTGTGCCCAGGCAGCTCCAAGGGCAGAGAAAGGAGGGTCTCGACCACGGGATCTGTGCCAGTCCCACAGTCCTGGGCAGCAGCCACCGAGCCCTGGGGGAGCAGAGGGCACAGCAAGAGGGACAAAAGCAGGCAAGGTCAGACAGTGGAGAGAGCCAGAGCTGGGAGCAGGAACAGCTGCTCCATTGCACTCTTGGAGAAAGCTCTTGGCTGGTTCAAAGTGCTGAAAGGCGTGAAGGGCAGAGAGGAGGCCACAGCAAACACTGCTCCTGTTTCCACAGCCTCCCCTCTCCCTGTCCCAGAAGGAATTGGATGGACTGTGTTCTTCTCTCCGAGTCGTCTGGTTCAGCACGAGCAGCTGAGCACCAGGAGCTGAAGGAGCTGAAGCCTCAGGCCACAAGAGCTGGGCCAGAGGAGACTTTCTGAGCAAATGAATGCTGCTAACATGGACCTGGCTGAATGCAGCAGATGGAATCATAGAATCACAAAATCCTTTCTGTTGGGAAAGGCCTCTGAGCTCATCCAGTCCAGCTGGTCACCCAGCAGTGTCGAGCCCAGCACTAAACCACGTCCCTGAAGTGCCAAGGCCTGGACAACAGCCCTGAGTGAGGCCTGAACAACAGGCCCTGAGCCAAAGGTGGCCTCTGGATGAACCTTCCAGCCAAAGGTTATCTTTGGATCTGCTCACTAATGAAATATGCATGGTCATTAGCACTGTGATAGATGTATCCACTCATTAGTGAAACATGTATTGACCTTTCTGTGTTTAGAAGCCAGACAAGGCCATGAAATCCGACATCTGGCCTTGTCTGGGGCTGAATGGTCAAAGTCACCTGCCTTGGTTCCTCCTGGGGCCCTGGCCAGGCTTTGGGAGGAAGCCAAGAGGAGGATGAAAGCAGATGTTCCCGCACCAGAAGTGCTGTCAGTTTGTTCATTCAGCACTGTCAGAGCTGGGCCCTCTCACAGCGGGGCTGGAGCCTCACCTGTGGCTGGAGGCACCTGCAGGAATTGCCAGTGTCCAGGAGTGGCTCTGCAGCCCTTGGCTGTGACAGCTTCCCCAGCTGCTGTGTGGATCTGGGGGATGGTAAAGCCTGAGGGTAACTGGGGCTGGATCTTTCTTAATCACTGCTGCAATCTTTGGTGGTGATGGTTGGGTGCATGCTGAGCTGCTCCTTTTGTGATTCTTTGCTGCTTTGAGCTACAGTCAATGACACTGATGCCTTCAGTTGGTGTCTGTGTCTTTGGTGCTGACCCTGCCCACTGGTGAAACAAAACTGGCACAGTCTGGCCAGATCACCACAAAATGACACTTTTTAAATGTAAATGTGAGGAATCAGTCCCATCAGAAATTCCCAGATGGGAAGCCCTTCCCTGCAGTTCCCTGGCTCTGGAGTGGGCTGAGGTGGGAGCACCATGTGAGCAGTGGGGCAGTCGGTTAAAAGAGGCTGAACCCCTGGATGTCTTAAAATGCATCCAAAAATTGCATATGGGAAAAGGAAAAGAACTTGTGTGTTTGGGAAGATGAGGGTGAATTTTGGTAACAACACATTGGAAACAGCACCAACAGAAAGAAAAATTGGTTTTGGAATGCTCCCACATGGAGGGACAGAGGAAGGTTTAAATCATGAACTCAGGTTCATTTGTGCAAGTGATACAATAATAATAACAATAAAATAAATAAAAATAGTTATATATCATATAACCGAATAATCTACATTTATATCTGTATAATTAAAAATTGATAATGTGAAATAATGCTGACAATGCTAATATGTCAGCTTTGGCTGCTCACTGTGACACTGAATACCCTACAGAAAAGGACTGGCCAAGACCCAAATGTCAGTGGTAAACTCTGCAAGATTGCATACAATGAATAAAGGAGGAAGGGATGAAATTGGCTATTTTTATAGGATTTGCTGATACTGTGGTGCAGAATGCTTTGTCTGTTATGTGAGAAATAAAGTGATTAAGGCTGCTGGGTTTTTCATGTCCCAGACAATCCACAAGCTGCAGGATTGGTTGAACGGGTGAAGGGGTTGTTAAAAGAGCAGTTGAAAGAATGAGGAGATGGGAACCTGTCCCCATGGAGGAGCCATCTCCCAGATGTGCTCCATGCCCTTAACAATGGCCCCCTGGGGAAATGGAAACCCCCTGGCTGTGCACGGCTGCTCCCAATTTGCAAATACAGCCATGGACAGTGAAACTTGGACTGCCTGGGAAATTGTTCTGGCTGTGATGGCCCTGGCAGGGCCAGCCCAGAGGCTGCAGGGCTGGACCTTCATGCACTGGAATTAGTTAGGATAAATCAGAAGCAAATGAGAGTTAACAATACAGGAACAGGAATCCAGATTCCTCCAGGACACTTTGGTTCCATAACTGCTCACTGGAGGAACTGATGCAGATTATCAAGGGAAATTGGAGGAATTGTGTTAAACAATAGTGAACAAGACTGGATTATTCAACCACATGACAGGGTAGCACAATTATTGATATTGTCAGTTTTAAAACAATTGGGGAAAAGGAGATCCACCTCAAATCACTGCTGTTGGTGGAGATAAAGGGTTTGGATCCAACAGTGCTAATAATGGAGCCAGGGTGTGGGTCCGGAGGCCAAAAGGCTCTCCCAAGGCAGCTGAAGGAACAGCTCTGGGGAAAGACAGCAGTGTTGGAATCCTGAAAGCTGGGCAGGAACGATGGGAATGTGTCCCTGCAGCCAAGTGTTCTGTGTGAGAACAAGTAGATATTACAGGAGATTGTTTTACACATCCTGCCAGACCAAATCTCCCTGTTTGCCCCAGGGAAAACTCGTGACCTGGACTCCATCTAGGATGGAGCCAGGGCCAGGCTCTTGCACTGCCCCAGGTGTATCCCTTGAAGTCCTTTTAATAAACACCTGCTTTATTCCTTTAGCACTGCCTAGCTCTGTTCTAGGTGGCCTCTCAAGGCATCACCACCAAACCAGGGGAACACGGACCAGGCCTGGCTGGCTGGGCCTCCTGGGGACCACCTGCCCACCTTGGCATGTCGAGGGCTGCTTCTCACCTGCCCTGAAGCACTGGGGCTCTGGGCTTTCCTTCCACACTTTCTCAGTTGTGTCCCTGTCAGGGATCTCTTCAAAGTACAAGAAACTTCAGTGTTTCAATGTAACTGAGTTCTTGAGGGTTTTGTGATATCACTGAGGGAGTTGTGACATCACAGAGCTGGCTGTGATGTCACAGAGTAGGGTGTGAGGCCATAGAGCAGACTCTGCCATCATAGAGGGTGGCTCTGTGGCATCAGAGAGTGGGTTGTGACATCACCAGGTGGCTGTGTAACATCATAGAGCAGGCTGTGACATCACAGAACAGACTGTGACTTGACAGGGTGACTTTGTGACATCACAGACTTCTGTGACATCACAGCACTGCTGTATGACATCACGGGGTGACATCATAGAGCTGGCGCTGTGACATCACAGAGATGGCTCTGTGACATCACAGGGACAGTGTGACATCATAGGGGCAGTGTGACCTCACAGAGGTAGCTGTGTGATGTCACAAAGGCAGTGTGACATCATAGGGGCACTATGACATCACAGAGTGGGCTGTGTGACATCACAGTGATGGCTGTGTGACATCACAGGGCTGTGTGACATCACAGAGTGGGCTGTGTGATGTCACAGAGATGGCTCTGTGACATCACAGTGATGGCTGTATGACATCACAGGGCAGTGTGACATCATAGGGGCACTATGACATCATAGGGGCGCTATGACATCACAGTGATGGGTGTGTGACATCACAGGGCTGTGTGACATCATAGGGGCAGTGTGACATCACAGAGTGGGCTGTGTGACATCACAGAGATGGCTATGTGACATCACAGCAATCGCTGTGTGACATCACAGAGACGGCTATGTGACATCACAGGGGCTGTGTGAGGTCACTGGGGAGGTCACTCCACCCCAGCCCCCCCTCACAGTTCCCCCAGAGAAGTCCAACGCTGCTCGTGCACAGCGGGGTCCCCTGTCCCCCCGGGTCCCCCCGCCCCCGGCGCCGCAGCCTCCCCCAGAGGATGTTCCACGAGATCGACCCCAGAGCCTGACACGGGGACGGGGGACGGGGCTGTGGGGGTGGGACAGGGGGACAGGGACCCCCCGGCAGCGTCCCCGTGTCCCCCAGGGCCAGAGCCTGGGCCAGGGCTCCTTCACCCTGTTACCAACGAGGGCTTGAGAGCGCTGAAAAAATCCCCAGCAAGGGAGCAGCAAAAACCAGATTTAATATTAAGCGAGAGCACGGCAAAGTTCCTTGGCAAGAGTCACTCTGCTCCTGACTGGACACTTCAGGCACAGCAAGGAAACAAAGCAACAACAAAACCAAACAAAATCCAGGCAATCAGACCAGAAATTAGCCAATAACTGAGGCTTTCCTTCCTCTGGAAAAGAACTGTCCTTCTAGACCAGTTGCCCATAGCCAGAATTGGGATTTCACCTCCAACATTGCCTGTTGTGACAGACTGGAGGAGATTGTTGCCTGGAAACATTTCCTGTGTGGGGGAGGAAGGGGCAGGTCCAGCCTTGCCCTGCCCTGGAACCCCAGCCCTGCCCTGCCCTGGAACCCCAATCCCCCCAGAGCCTCTATCCCAGCCCAGCAGTGGCTGCCAGTGCCTGGCACAGCACAGGCAATGCTCCACAGCCACCTCTGGAGCCCCAGCCCAGCTCCTGAGCGACCAAATGACCCCAAGTCCCACCTGGGGGAAGCCCAGGAACACCAAGGGGTATTTAAGGCTGACCACAAGGCAAGCACACATCTTGACCCTAAATCCTCTTAAAATTTCAATCTGAACACCACTGGAATCCAGGAGTTGATAGCTCTGTGTCTGCTCCTCTATATCTTATTTTTCTCTCTTCCTGTGTCTACTTCTGTCCTCTTGCAAATTTTGATTAACTTAAAATTAAATAGTCTTAGAGTTTGTGAAGTTGAATGGGCCAAGTTAATGCACTGAAAACTGTTTTTTTGTTGACTGAATGTCATATTAAACCTTCTGCCAAAGTTGCTATGATTTTCTAAAGTTCCCTGTAAAGGCTGTTTTTTTGTTTGGAGCTCCTGAGAATCCCTTGTGGGTATTTCTGCAGTGCATCCAACACAGAGTACACAAATAATTGTAATTCCTTTTAAATATCTCTTTGAGAGAGTTGTTTGGGGGATGGGGGTCAGGGCTTGTGTGTCCTGCTTGGCACAGCCCAGGCAGGGCTTTCACAGCCCCATCCCACACTCCATTTCCCAGCTGGAGCCGCTGCTGCCTCTGAGTTCTGCTGCCCCAGCCCCAGGGACGCTCTCCTTGTCTGCCCATTCCCCCACGGTCTCTGGGCAGGGATGGCCTCAGTGGGGGCTGCTGACATCCTCAGCACCTTGGAGGCTGCTGCTGAATTTTACTGCTCCAGAGGCTTCTTCAGCCTTCAGCTCTTCAGTTCAGCAATTCAGTGCCCCAGGGCTCATTAATGTTCAGAACACCTTAACAAGCCAAACCTCTGGGAATAATGTGATTTATGTTTTCAAATATTTTGTGGTTAATAAGAGAGATTTCAGAAATGTATTCAAAGTGAATGTATTAAATTTACCAAGATAGGGAGAAAATGTTTTTCAGGTCCTGTATAGGTTGTTTTTTTCTTGTTTATGCACTGATATGTGCATTATCCAATTGACACTAAATCCAAGTACCTCCTCATGCAGTTGGAATAGATATGAAAATCAAGAGCCTTCATGGCTGACAATCAATCAGACTCTGTCCCTACCCCCACCCCACCATTTCCCCCATCCACGCCCTGGCACTCAGAGCAGCCTTGTGCAAATCTGAGCTCCCTCCAGCCCAGGCTGCACCTGCAGCTTTCAGCTCCTTGGCTCCAACTCCCACCTGCTTTCCCTGGAGAAGGAGCTGCCCGAGACACAGAGGGATGTTCATTTCTTGTCAGCCAACAAAGCCAAGGGAAGGCACAGCTCCATCCAATGAAAAAGTCATTCTTCTCCCTGGCTGTGCCCTGCCCCTGATCCCCACAGCCTGTCCTGTTTCCTTCATCCCTGCATTGCCAGGGACTTTCTGGGACAAGGCAGCTCTGCTCTGGGGATGGAGGGAGCTCCAAGTGCCACCACTGGAGTGGGAACCACAACTTATCAGGTTTGTGTCCTTTGGGGGTCAGGAACTGGTGAGACTCAGAGGCACAGAAAGTTTCTCTTCAGGGCCAACAGACCACAGTTGAACAGGACACAATTTAATAACAATCACGCTCTTCCCTGAGCTATGTGCAACGTCCCAGCAGTGTCTGATGACTCCAGCATCCACAAGTGATTTCTGTACTGAAATTAATTTTAGACAAATGTGGTTCTGTGGTAGATATAAAGACAATTAAGTTCTTGTATCAGGATGCTTGTCCTGGAGTGGGGACAAAACAGCTCAAACAATTCCTGATTTACAAAGCAGCCAGTGGTGGATGGAGAAGGGAAGTCAGGCTGCTTTTGGGTTTTCTCCCACCAGGCCCCCGGTGAAGAGCCTGGCTCTGTGTTCTCCATCCCCTCCTCGCTGGCACTGCCAGGCTGGGATGAGGAGCCCCTCAGCCTTCCCTGCTCCGGGCTGGACAAGCCCAGCTCCCTCAGCCTCTGCTCACAGCCCAAGGGCTCCAGCCCCACCTTGGAGGCCCTTCCCTAAGCCTGCTCCAGCTGCCAGACATCTTTCCTGCCCTGGGGAACCCAACCCAGGCCACAGGGACCTGGATAATCCACGTCCTTGATGTCCTGGTCACACAGCCCTGGCCCCTTTTCCCCGTGTCAGGCTCTGGGCTGGATCCTGTGGAACATCCTTTGGTGGAGGCTGTGGCTCCAGGTGGACCGGGGGGATAGCGGGGGACAGGGACCCCGCTGGGCATGAACAGCATTGGAGTTGTTGGGAGAAACTGTGAGGGGGAGCTGGGGCGGAGTGACCAACCCAATGACCTCACACAGCCCTCCTGGGATGTCACACAGCCCCTCTGGATGTCACAGCTGGCTCTGTGATGTCACAGCTCGTTCTCTAATGTCACACAGCTTGTCTCTGATGCCACAGTCCATTCTGTGATGTCACAGAGCTGCCCTGTAATGTCACAGGAAAATCTGTGATGTCACAATCTGATCTGAGATGTCACAGACCTTTCTCTAATGTCACACACTTGGTCTCTGATGTCACAGCCAACTCGCGATATCATAATCTGCTCTGTGATTTCAGATCTCTGTCCTGTGATGTTCTGTCAGCTCTGTTATGTCACAGAGATGGCCTATGATGCTGTAGCTGGTCAATGACTTCAAATAATTCACTCTGTATTGTCATAGCCCACTCTGGGACCTCAAGTTAGTAGATGATAAATTGTCTCCACCAGGTGAGCTCACACCTGGAGCTTGTTCTCCAAAACCCCAAGCCTATGGAAACCACACAATGCCCATTGTGTGAGAAGGGGAGCTGGAAGTTCACCAGCCTCAGTGTCCTGCCAGCTCAGCCAGGCCCACGGGAACATTGGGGTCCACGACCACCAGGGACCACCAGAGAGACCCCCAGGACAGAAGAGAGCATGGGTAAAGGGGAGGGGAAATATGTTAATGATTTTGGGGAAATGATTATCAGATGTATGTTTAGTCCAGCACAATCAATGAATATGTGTGCAAAATACAGAACATGAACAGAAACTTTCCTGCACTCAGCATGCTCGGCTTTGGGAGGAGCTGTCCCCCGTGCATCCGGCTGAATAAAGAATGCTGCTTCTGAATGCTGCACTGGTGTGAAGCAGTTTTCTGTTTTACTGAATTTTTGGTAACACTCCACTCCCAAGGAAAGCTCTGTCTCCTGCTGCTCACAAACAGAGAAGGGCTGGTGGCAGATGTGGGGCCGGAGGCTGCCTGGGGCACAGTGACCATGAAATAATCAAGTTTTCAATCTTCTGTGAAAGAAGGAGGGGCAGCAACAAAACTTCCACACTGGAATTAGGCAGGGAAAACTTTGGCCTATTTAGGATGCTGATTTGGGGAGTACCTGTGAAAAATGCATATTATATGGCTCTACGCAGATATTTACTATATGTATTATGCTGAAAGTTATACTGCATTAACATTCTAATAATATAGTAAATGTAGTTTTGTAATCAAAATTAAGCATTAGTAGTTAAAATAGAAACTATGTGTGTGAGATATTCTTTTTATTAGAAAAGGAGAAGATAATCAAGAATTCTTCACACAGAGATAACAATTACAGAAACCCCTAAATTTTCCAGAGAAGAGGAATTTATGGTTTTCCTTATCAACAGAAACGAAGTTCTTCAAGCCTGACTTAGACTCGAAGGTGCCTGGGGATTAACAGAAACTTTTTGACAAGTACCAGATGAATTTCTTGTTTTAAATAAAATATATGCATAATCATGAAGTGTTTTGTATATGCAACAGGCTATTGCTTTTAAGGTTATTCCTTTGTTCACAAGGCATGCTTGTCGTGGCTTAAGTGCCCGAGAGCATCCGGACATCCGTAATTCTTTGCTTTTTATTGTCTTGTAATTGTCCTAACTCTAAATTTTTATTCCTCTAATTGTATTACTATTTTTATAACCATTTTATTATTATTAAACTTTAAAAATTTTAAAAACCAAGTGATTGGCGTTTTTCACAGTACCGAATCAGGTACTGATTTTTTAAAGGGAAACAGCCCTTATAAACAAAGGGGTCCAGGGAGGATGGACACATTTCAAGAAAGTAACCTTAAGGGGGAAGGAGCAGCCTGTCCCAGTGTGGCAAAAGATGAGCTGGCAAGGAAAATGACTGCCCTGGCTGCCCATGGAGCTTTTGTGAGAACTCAGGGGGAAAAAGGACCAGCAACTCAGGAAGTGTTTAAGGATGTTGTTAGGTCATTTAGAAAGAGAAGTTGAGAGGTGAAAGCTCAATTAGAACTTAACCTGGCAGCTTGTGGATAAATAATAAAAAATGTTTTTATAAAAAAATTTATAGCAAAAAGAGGGGAAGTACAACCTTTACTTCTTATTGGATGCAGTGGAGAATATAGCAACTATAGATAAAGAAAAGACTGAGCTACTTAACATCTTATTTGTCTCAATTTTCAATATATGGACAGGTTATCCTCAGGACAAGAGTTCTCCTGAGCTGGCAGATGGGTACAGGGAGCAGAACAGCCCCTGTAATCCAGGAGGAAGCAGCTGGTGACCTGCTGAGCCACTCAGATGCTCACAGGTGTATGGGATGGGATGGGATCCATGCTAGGGGGATGAGGGAGCTGGTGGATGAGCTCCCCAAGCTGCTCTCCATCATTTCTCATCAGTCCTGGCTCAGCAGGGAGGTGCCAGAGCACTGGAGGTGCCAGTGTGAGCCCATCCCCAAGAAGGGCTGGAAGGAGGATCTGGGGAACTCCAGGCCTGTCAGCCTGACCTCGGTGCCCAGCAAGGTTCTGGAACAGATCACCTTGAGAGCCATCACAGGGCACCCACAGGATGGCCGAGGGGTCAGAGCCAGCCAGCGTGGATTTCAATATCTGCAGTGATGATCTGGATGAGGGGATTGA
The DNA here is from genome assembly GCF_024509145.1 of Vidua macroura. Taxonomy (NCBI): domain Eukaryota; kingdom Metazoa; phylum Chordata; class Aves; order Passeriformes; family Viduidae; genus Vidua; species Vidua macroura. The sequence goes on along the minus strand of NC_071600.1, from coordinate 1,795,965 downwards.
GTCCACCATCAGGAAATTTGCAGATGACACCGAGCTGGGTGTGAGTGTTGATCTGCTGGAGGGTAGGAGGGCTCTGCACAGGGCCCTGGACAGGCTGGATCCAGGGCCCAAATCCAACAAGGTGAGGTTTAACAAGTCCAAGTGCCGGGTCCTGCACTTTGGCCACAACAACCCCTGCAGCGCTCCAGGCTGGGGACAGAGGGGCTGGAGAGCAACCAGGCAGAAAGGGAGCTGCAGGGACTGATGGACAGCAGCCTGGACATGAGCCAGCCGTGTGTCCAGGTGGCCAAGAAGGCCAATGGCTCCTGGCTGGATCAGGAATGGTGTGGCCAGCAGGAGCAGCTGCTGTGCCAGCACTGATCTGCCCCCAGCTCTGCACACAGACATTGCTGCTGCAGCTCCAGAGGAGGCAACAAAAGGGCAGCTCTGCAGAAAACTCTGCTGGGAGATCCTTGAGTTCCTTTAAAGCCACCAAGAGTGCAGCCCCTCATTTACACAGTCTGTGGCCACAGGGAAGCTGGAGAGAAACAAAATGAGAAATGGCACAGTGACATTTATTCCGGACAATATGAAGAAACGAAAAGAAAGGGAAAAAAAATTCACAACCAAAGCAACAAGAAGTATGAAAGATTACTTTTATTACAAGTGATTTGCAGAAATTGGCCAGCAGTTTAATGTTCCTGAAAGCATCCAGTCATCAGTCTCCACACTGCAGCCCTGAGCTCCTGGTTTCTCAGGCTGTAGATGAGGGGGTTCAGGGCTGGAGGCACCACCGAGTACAGAACTGACACTGACAGATCCAGGGATGGGGAGGACATGGAGGAGGGCTTCAGGTAGGCAAACATGATAGTGCTGACAAACAGGGAGACCACGGCCAGGTGAGGGAGGCAGGTGGAAAAGGCTTTGTGCCGTCCCTGCTCAGAGGGGATCCTCAGCACAGCCCTGAAGATCTGCACATAGGAGAAAACAATGAACACAAAACAACCAAAGCATAAACAGGCACTAAATGCAATGAGCCCAAATTCCCTGAGGTGGGATTTGGAGCAGGAGAGCTTGAAGATATGTGGAATTTCACAGAAGAACTGGCCCAGGGCATTGCCATGGCACAGGGGCAGGGAAAATGTATTGGCCGTGTGCAGCAGAGCATTGACAAATCCACTGGCCCAGGCAGCTCCTGCCATGTGGGCACAAGCTCTGCTGCCCAGGAGGGTCCCGTAGTGCAGGGGTTTGCAGATGGACACGTAGCGGTCGTAGCACATGATGGTCAGGAGGAAAAGCTGTGTTCCAATGAAGAAGATAAGCAGAAAAACTTGAGCAGCACATCCTGAGTAGGAGATGGTGGTGGTGTCCCAGAGGGAATTGTGCATGGCTTTGGGGACAGTGGTGCAGATGGAGCCCAGGTCGCTGAGGGCCAGGTTGAGCAGGAAGAAGAACATGGGCGTGTGCAGGTGGTGGCCGCAGGCTACGGCGCTGATGATGAGGCCGTTGCCCAGGAGGGCAGCCAGGGAGATGCCCAGCAAGAGGCAGAAGTGCAGGAGCTGCAGCTGCCGCGTCTCTGCCAGTGCCAGCAGGAGGAAGTGGCTGATGGAGCTGCTGTTGGACATTGGCTGTGGCTGCACATGGGCACCTGTTCATGGAGAAAGGACAGTGACAAGTCAAGAGAGGTTGACAGGAGCTGTTTTAAGGAATTGTTTTCCTACCCACACATCATTGCTGGCTCTCTGAGATCAGGAATCCCCAGCATTCCTGCTGCACTCAGAGTTTGGCACTGAGAGATGGGAGAAGCAAAGGATTCCCTGTGGCTGAGGGCAGGTGAGGGGCTGGATGGGCTTGTTCCCCCAGCACTGCTCTGCTCAGCCCCCTCTCCTTCCCCGAGCATCTCCCTGGGCCTGGACATTCCCTCCTGAGAGGTGCCTTGTCCCTGCCAGCGCTCACACAGCCCATCCCACCCCGTGTGCCCTCGGCCCAGCCCTACAGAAACCTGCCTGTGTGCAGGGCCCTGGCTGGGGCAGGGTCTGTGTGCAGCTGGGCAAGGGCAGCTCAGGAGAGCCCTGCTGGGCCCTGCCAAGGTGATGCTGCTGCTGTCCAGGGCTGAGCAGTGGCTGAAGGCCCTTTGGGAGGCTGCCAGCAGAGAGACTGACCACCCAAAGTCACAGTTCTGGAGTCTCTGTAAATGTTCAAACATTCCTTTGAGGATCCTGTGTGTCCCTTTCAACTCAGAATGTTCTGTCATTCTGGGATTACAATTCCTCTTCTGCTTCTCTCACCCTTCTGTCTATGATCAAAAGAGAAAAAAAAAAAAAAACCCTTGGAACTGAGTTAGAACAGTAAAGTAAAAACCAGACCTTTATTGGAAGCTTTAAGGTGTCCCAGTGGGGATGAGGCACAACCAGCTCCTGATTTCAACAATTTATAAAGGTTGATTAATTAGGATATTTAACAGGAAAATCCAATAAGAGATTCAGTTGTCCAAGTTACACACCCCTGTCTCACCCATTGGAGAAGGTCCAAGGAATTCTTTGCCCCACTTTTTGTTATGACTGCTCACATTCTGGTCAACAACCAAAATGTTCTTCTTGTAGGTCCTCTCCCTGATAATAAGAATATACAGTATTTTAAAAATGTGTTTAGACAGGTTATTGTTCTAAAGACTAAGAGAAAGGTTAGGAAATGCACTAGAGTTAATTAAGGATTACAGTTATAGAAGTATATAATAGTAGTTTAATAGAGTTAATTAAGAGTTTAATAGCCTAAAGTAAGGATTATAATTTTATAACTATATAATAGTAAACTATAGAGCTATAAATATATAAAAATGTATCAAAAGCAAAAATCTTTTCGTCACCACCCCAACTTTCCCATCCTTCTCCAAGCAGGAAATTGAAAACACTCTCAGGAAAGCTCCTGAGCTTTACAGCAATCCCAGGCTTACCTTCTTTGGGAAGTGTCCTCCGGAGCTGTGCCCAGGCTGGTCTGGAGCTGGGAGCAGCCCTGCCCCAGCCAGCAGCTCTCAGCAGCAGCACCTGCCCTGCTCAGGGTGGCTCCTTCCCCCCACAGCTTCTGGCCAGCGCTGGCAGCAGCTCCCCGGGCCGGCTGAGAGCTGTCCCTGGCAGGCAGCAGAGTCCCTGGCCCAGCACAGCGCCCTGGGCTGCAGGACCCTGCTCTGCAGGACAGCCCTGGGCACCCCTGGCTGCTCTGCACAAGAGACCATCAGAGAATGTACTCACAGGGGCTGTGGGCATTGGCATGTTCCAGCTTGAGGAGATCACTGCAGGAGCTGCAGCTGCATTGTCCTGCAGCCAGAGGTTCCTGTGCCAAGGGCTGGCAGTGATTCTGCCCCAGGCACTTCTCAGCACCTTCCCAGCCCTGACTGATTGAAGCTCTCTGTGCCTCTGGGCTGTGCCCGCGCTGGCTGCAGGCAGTGCCCCAGCCCTGCTGGGCTGGGAGAAGAGCTGCTCATCCAGAGAAATGTGCTTTTGAAGCTCTGCTTGCTTACCAGCATCACCCTCTGTGCCAGGAGCCCGGCCCAGCTCAGCAGCACAGACACAGCACAAGGACTTGAATGAGCCTCTGGGGCTTTGTGCTCAGGCCCTGAACATCAGGCCCTGAGAGGGAGCTGAAGAAACCTCTCCAGAGCTCCAAGTCAGAATCCAACTCCAAAGTTTCTTTGACTTTTAATGGGTCCCAGTGAGGGACACGACTGAGAAAGTGTCCCCAGGCCCCAGGCAGAGCAGAGAACTGGAGGCACTGATGACAGGTGGGGACAAAGAGAAGCCAAGCCTTGGTGGCCTGGGGCACAGCAGGGTCTGTGCCACCAAGGGCTGTCAGGAGACACCTTGTCCTGAGGCCCTGGGGCCTCCTGGCACAGCCCCAGCCAGGCTGGGCACTGTCAGCCCCTTGTCCTGCCCTCAGCATCCCCCCCTAGCCCACATCCCAGTGGCCTCAAGGATCTGCTGGAAGGAGTCCCTGGGGAGCCTTGCTCAGGAATGGCCCTGGGGGCTCCACAATGCTCCCAGGCACTGCAGGTTTTTCAAAGCACTTTGCCTTTGGCTTTTGCCTTGCAGTCTCTGAGAGCTTTCTGCAATCATGGCCTCCAATTATCTGCTGTAATTAGTCCCTGGAGAGGCTTGGTCAGGAACAACACTCAGTGGGGCTCATTAATGCTTCAAGGTACTCAGTTCTTTTAAGGTACTTGGTGTTTCCCTTTGGATACAGACTCTGTGAGAGGTTTGTGCAATCATGGCCCCAATTATCTGCTTTAACGAGTCCCTTGAGAGCTTTGTACTGACACTCAGTGGGGCTCATTAATATTTTGAGATCCTCCAGGTTTTTCAGGTACTTTGGATTTTCCTTTCCACACTCAGAGGTTTTTGTGCCATCCTGGCCTCCAGTTCTCTCCTCCAAGGAGTCCATGAGGAGCCTGTGTTGGGGATGGACCGCAGTGGGAGCCATTCATGCTTTGAGACACTTTGGGCTTTTCTTCTGCCATTGACTCCTGGAAAGGTTTGTGCAATCTCCTCTCAGGCCCTGAGGTTCCAGGGCTCAGCTCCAAATGCACCATGGGGCTCATTAGGATCAAGCAAGTCCTGACAAACCATGGCTCTGCCTTGATTTCCCTCTTGCCTGGTGCAATTAATTTGGAAGTTTCTGTAGTGGTTTTGGTTCACCAATTTGAGATTTCTCGGCCAATGCATCAATTAGTGTGGTGTGTTCATTGCTGGCTAATTACCAGTGCACTCACTAGAATATACTTACTCATCTCGTGCTGTGAGATAGGATTAGGAAAAAGGCAAAGTATGCTCAGACTTTAAAACTCTATAAAGAAAAGTTTAGAATATGCAGTAATAGAAAGAGTAATAAGAATCAGAACAAAACTTCCAGAACACTTCCTCTCTCCATACAACCTGACAATGGAAGGAGACAAAACCTAAAATTTTCAGTCACTTTACCACCTCTAGAATAGTCTTTCTTCTGTGCACTTAGGGAGAGAAGTTCCTCTTGTTAATGTTATGGAGAATTCTCCACAAGAAAACAGTTCTCTCATGGCTTTTCATTTCCACAAATACCAGTCACTCGGAAAATCTGCAATCGTGAAGTCCCTCCCATTTTTTCACAGCTTTTCCCACAGCTGTGTTTATGGGCCATGTCAGCTTACGGGGTATTGTTTTAAAGATGAGCTTTTTAAGAGCAAAGGTTCTCTTCATTTATTTCTGAAATCATCTTCATCTCTGGGAACAGAGGTCTTCTTCTTCTCTCCCTGAGGGCACAGGGTCTCATCACTCTTCTCTCCTTCTCTGTTCAAACTTCTCATGGGATCACAGCTACTGCAGCATTTCATTCCTTTAGCATGGAGGCCTTTGCTGAGCAAGTCATCTCCCCATTCTTTTCAATGCGTTATAGGGAAAAGGAGAGTCTGATGTATCAATTCCATCCTTCTCCATAGCTTTAGCAGAGGATTTCATCCCCAAGATCAAGTCAACTCCTCATCCCTCCCATCTGGGACTCAACTTCCTCTTCACTGACCTCGGTGTCTTCACGTTGCTCCTCTATGCGCCTGCACTTTGTCCTTTTCTCTCCCTGGAGGGAGGATGGAAGCACGGGAAGAGTCAATATCTGAGGCGGGGCCTGCAGATGGTTGCGTGAGCCCGGCCGGGCTGGGTCCTTGCGGCCGGAGCTGTTTTGCCATGGAGGTTTGTGCAGCGGCTGCGCTGGGGCTGTGTCAGGCTGGGCGGCGCTGGGGGCAGGGCCAGGATCTCAGCAGCCAGGCCAGAGCAGAGCAGCAGCACGGCCGGGGCCGATGGCTTCTCCTGGCCCTGCCCGCTGGTTGCGGGCCAAGCCCAAGGGCGGCAGAAGCTTGGCCGAGCCGGCCCGGCCCGGGGCTGCTCCTGGGGCCCGGCGGATCCTGGCTGGGCCCGGGCTGGCGGCGGGGCAGGGCTCGGCAGCGGCCAGATGTCAGCAAGCGCAGCCACGGCCCGGCCCGGCCTCGGCCCCGCGGCCTCCCCTCCCCTGCCCGGCAGCTGATGGGGCCTGGCGGGCTCCCTGGGAAGGGGCCCGGCCCCACGGCAGGAGCCGCCCGGCCCGCCCCGGCCCAGACGGGGGCTGGCCCGGCCTTGGCACCTCTGTGCTGGCCAGAAGGGAAAGAGACCCAGCCAGGCTTCTTCCTCTTTAACTTGTGTCTTCACAGAGGTGTTCCTTAGTTCCTTAAGTTAAACAGACTATCAGCTCTCAAAGCTAATTACTGATTGGTTTTTTTGTTAGATATGGAGGAAACTGCTAGCAGCTTCTCTCATGACATCACTTGTGTGATGCCAAACCACCACAACAGCACAGAGCACAGAGCTCCTTTGTCCATATGTAGTGGTCATGTGCCCGAGGCATCAGAACCGCACCTTGGGAGATCTCTGGTCCCTCTCCAAGGTGTTTTCAAATGAAAACATTCAGCTCATAGTCTAAGAAAATCACCAGAGGATAGGGCCAGCCTGACCTGTCTGTCCTGGCTATTTTTATCTGGGAGCAATCCTTGGATATAGGGAATTTGGGAGACCAAATTCTAATTTTTGCCATGGTCCCTGGACAAGAAAGCCAGTTCTTTTCCATAGGAAGGAAGCAACAGAGCCTCAGTGTTTCCCGGGTGGATGAGAGGTGACCATCAGAAGGCAAGGCCAGCTACAGCTGGCAGGTTTTTTCCTGAGAGATACCCTTGCATACAGGAAATTTTTTAGGCAGAGTGTCGATTTTGGCAATGGGCATCTGAGAAGACGGACATTTTTTTTCCATAGCAAGGAAAGCACGGAGCCCCAGTGCTCCAGGAGCTGATGAGAGGCAGCCCTTGGCATTCCAAGATCAGCCAGACCTGTCAGGTGGCCCCTGGGAGGCCAAGCCAGCCAGACCTGTTCCATGTTCCCTCGGTTCCATGGGGCCCCACAGTGTCCCAATGGTCCCTTGCTCCCAGGAGGCCCTGAGGTGTCACAATGCCCCCTTGGTGACACGAGGCCATGAAGGGTCCTCATGGCCTCCATGGTTCCATCATGCCCAAAGTGTCCTAATGGTCTCTGGGTCCATGAAGCCCCGCTGTGTCACCATGGCCCCTTGGTTCCATGGGCTCCCATGGTGCCACAATGATCCCCTTGGTTCCATGAGGTCCCCACAGTGTCACAGGGATCTCCATGGGAAGGAAAGAACCGAGCCCCAGTGTGGCAGGGGCAGCCACCAGAGGCCAAGGCCAGCCAGACTTGATGGTACTGGCAGATTTTGCCTGGGAGCAACCCTTGGATATAGGGAATTTTAGAGGTGGAATCCAAATTTCAGCCATTTCTGCATAGATAAGAAGGACGCTTCTTTTTCAGAGGAAGGAAATCACCGAGCCCTAATGTTTCGAGGCAGGTGAGAGGCAGCCCCCAAGAGGCCAAGGGAAGCCAGACCTCTCTGTCCTGGCTGCTTTCACTTGGGAGCAATCCTTGAATGTGTGGAGTTTTGGAGGTGGAATCCCAGTTTTTGCCATGGGCACCTGGTCAGGATGGATGTTTTTTTCCTATAGGAAAGAAAAGCACAAAATCCAAGTGTTCTGGAAGAAGATGAGAGGTGGCCACACTTAGGCCAAGCCAGCCAGACTTGTCCCTCCTAGCACCTTTCATCTAGGGGCTATCCTTGGACACAGGGAATTTTGGAGGTGGAATCTCAATTTTGGCCAGGAGCACCTGGACAGGAAGCTGAGTTCTTTTCCTTAGGAAGGAAAGCACAGAGCCCCAGTGCTTCAGAGGCACATGAGTGCCAGCCCTCAGGAAGGCAAGGCCAGCCAGACTTGTGAGTCCTGGCAGCTTCTGTCTGGGAGCTGTCCTTGGATATAGGGAATTCTGGAGACAGATCCCAAATTTTGGCCATGGGTGCCTGGTTGAGATGGATGGTTTTTCCTATAAGAAAGAAAAGCACATGGTCCCAGTGTCTCAAAGGCAGATGAGAGGTGGCCCCCAGGTGGCCAAGGCAGCCAGACCTGTTCCATGTTCCCTTGGTTTCGTGGGACCCCACAGTGTCACAATGGTCTCCTTGGTTCCATGAGACCCTGGAGTGTCACAATGTCCCCCTTGCTTCTGCAGTGTCACAATGGCCCCGTGCTTCCATGAGGCCTTGCAATGTCACAATGGCTTTGTGGTTCCACAAAGCCCTGATGTGTCACAATGGCCCCTCGGCTCCATGCGCCCTCGCTGTGTCACAACGGCTCCTCTGTGACACTGCGGGCTCCACAAGGTCACCACGGACCCTTGGTTCCTTGGGGCCCCCGAGTTCCACAATGGTCTCCTTGATTCCATGAGGCAGCACAGTGTCACACTGGTCCCTTGGTTCCATGGGCCCAACAGTGCCACAGTGATCCCTTGGTTCCACAACTTCCCACAGTGTCACACAGGCCCCTTGGTTCCATGAGGATCTGGAGTGTCACACAGGTTTGTGACATTTGTCCTTGCTGCCCCTCACATCCCACTGCCCCACAAACAGCCCTGAGCCACCCGTCAGGGACAGGCCCTGCTGTGCCAGGCTGGGCTCAGGGCTTGGCCTTTCTGCTTCCCCCAGCCAGCCCAGGCCTTGCTCAGCATTGCAGTTCCCTGCTCTGAGCCTTTGGCTCCCTGCAGTCCTGACCTCAAGGAGCTGCTCTCACCAGTCCCTGGAGAGCCTTTGGCAGTCCCTGCCCTCAGTGGGGCCCAGTGATGCTCCAGGGGCCTTGGAGTTTTGCTTCTGACTCCTTGAGCAGCTTCTTCAAACTTCTCTCAGTGCCTGAGGGTCCTGGACTCAGCCCCAAATCCATCGTGGGTATCTTTAAATATAGAAAGCCTTTGGGGGTCTTTCACTTACTTAAATGGTCTTCAAGTCTCCAGGGCTTGTGCAACTGATTGGAGTCAGTTTGGAGTTCTGTTAAAGAGAAAGATTTCAAAGTGCACCTCATATTTTTTTTTATTTAATCAAGTGAGTATTTTTTAAAAATTTGCAGTTCAGAGAAGAGCTGATAGAAGCATTCCCCAGGTGATCTTGATGCTGAATGTCTCCTTAGGAGGTCTGGGCATGTAGAAGAATGAGCCCCATGCAGGCTGACCCTGTTTGGACAAGCTGCTCCTCAGCCCCAGCCTCACCATGTCTGACATGGCCCAGCTGGCACTGACATCCCTGTGCCCTGCAGCAGAACCTTGTCCCTGAGCTCTGCAGCTCCATGTCCCAGCCCACTGCACCGTGTCCCACCTGCTCTCCTCAGGGCTCTGCCTGCACACAGGCCCAGGAGAAGTTTTCCTCTTGGTAAGGAAGGAATGGAAAAGCCTGAGCTGTTGTTCAGGTTTCCTGAACAACAAACCCCACTCAGGAAGCACCTGCTCAGTACAGGCTGCCTGGAATGGTGTCACCTTTCTACAAGGGACAGTGTGGCCAGAAATGATCTCTGGAAGCAGAATTCTCTGAGTCTCCCAGGTGTCCCTGTCCTTTCCCTGGATTTCTGTGGCAGATGGAAGCTGCTGGTGCCATCCTCACCTTTAAGCTCTCTTTTGAATGCAAACAGATGTTCCCAGCTGTGTTAAGCAGGATTTGCTCCATGTTTTTATAAATCTTTTGTGTTTCCCATGGAACGAAGGGGCCATTTTGGCACTGAGGGGGTGACGTGGAAGCAAGGAGTCAATTGTGACCCTGGGGTCCCATGGAAGCAAGGGGCCATGGTGACACAGCAGGGCCACATGGATCCAGTGGTCCATTGTGACACTGTGGATCCAAGGAGACCATGGAGACACCCCCAGAACCTCATGGAACCAAGGAGCCCACGGTGACCCAGCGGGGCTGCATGGAGCCAATGGCCCATGGTGACACTGCCCATCCAAGGAGGCCATTTGGACACTGCGGAAGCTCATGGAGCCAGGTAGGCCATTGTGACACTGAGGAACTTCATGCCACCAAATATCCATGGTGACACAGCAGGGCACCACGGGAACCCAGGAACCGCTGTTGGCAGTGCGGAAACTCATGGAACCAGGGGCCCTTGTGGCACTGCAGAACCAACACAGCTGCTGCACCTTGTCCCCTGGGCCTGCACAGCTCCTTGGGAGGCATGGCAGGAGCAGCACCCTGGGAGCCTCGGGAATGCCTCTCTGGGATCCATGGCACACATGCCCAGGGGCTGGGATTCCAGTTCCCAGCCAGGAAAAGATCTTCCTGCCCTTGAAGGCAAAGTTCTTAACAAGGAGCCAGAAGCCAAGCAGAGCAAGATCCTACAGTGACATTTCACTGCCAGCCTTCATAACTTCACCCATGGTGGTTGTAGCTCCTGGCTTGGGAATGAAATCAGGGCAGGGTCTTTGGTGGGAGCTGCCCTGGGTCAAGGGAGACAATGAGAAAGAAACAGAGCAGGCAAAGAGAGGCAGGAGAGAAAGGAGGACACAAACACAATCAGCTGAGAAGGTGGCACTCTGAAAAACATACCAGAACTGACTGGAAATGAATGGGACAGGAATCAAGAATTCTGAAAGTTTTATTTACTATCAAAATATATCCCACACACACAGTCCCACACAAACCTGATCCCACACCCTCAAATTTGGATCCCATTTCTCCCCATCTCCTTCCAAGCCCATCTCACCCTGGAGGCTGTGCAATCGAGTAATTTCAGTATGGGACTGAGTTTTTCTGAGGTGGGAACAAGCCAATTTGATGTGGACTTGTGCCTTTTTGGGGTAAGATTGAGTAGTTTTCAGTGGGACTGAGTGCTTTTGAGTCGACAGATCGATCCCTCTTGACTTTTGGAATGCAAAGAGATGGAGAACACTATCTGAAATCCCCAAAGTACCTACAAATCTTCCAGAATATGTCCCCAAACCATAAATTCCCCCTGAAATACCTGTGAAATGGTGGGACTTGAGACATTAGTGATAAATTTCTTTCTTTGTAGTCCTATTTCATGTAGTTTTAAGGGACGAAGATAAATCACAAAAAAATTAGGGCCAAACCAAAACGATAGCCAGCCAGGTGTCTTCCCAACATGGATCACATGGAATGTGGGTCACCAGGGCTCTGCCAATGTCAGTCCTCCAATGGGGGATGGAGTAGGGGCAGTGCACGAAGCTCTTCCTGCAGTTGGGGCACTTGCAGGGCTTCCCTTAGCGGTGGGTCCGTTGGTGTTTGGTCAAGTTAGAGCTCTGGGTGAAGCTCTTCCCACACTGGGGACACTCGTAGGGCCTCTCCCCGGTGTGGATGCGCTGGTGGGTGACGAGGTGGGAGTTGTGCTTGAAGCCCTTCCCACAGTCAGGGCAGAGGAACGGCCTCTCCTTGGTGTGAATCCGCTGGTGCTGGAGGAGATCTGAGGTGGTCCGAAACCTCTTCTGACACTCGGGACACTCATAGGGCCTCTCACCGGTGTGGATCATTTGGTGGATGATCAGTTTGGACCTCTGGGTGAAGCTCTTCCCACATTCCCCACACTTGTATGGCCTTTCCCCAGAGTGGATGTTCTGGTGGTGGATCAAGTGGGACTTCTGGCGGAAGCTCTTCCCACATTGCCCACACTGGTACGGCCGTTCCCTGGTGTGGATCCTCTGGTGCTGGATCAGGCTGGAGCTTCGGCTGAAGCTCATCCCACATTCCCCACACTCGTAGGGCCTCTCCCCAGTGTGGATGCGCCGGTGCTTGACGAGGGTGGAGCTGTGCTTGAAGCCCTTCCTGCAGTCAGGGCAGCGGAAGGGCCTCTCCTCTGTGTGAATCCGCTGATGTACAAGAAGATGGGAGCTGGTGTGAAACCTCTTCTGACACTCGGGACACTCGTAGGGCTTCTCCCCAGTGTGGATGCGTTGGTGGGTGACGAGGGCAGAGCTGCAGCTGAAGCCCTTCCCACACACACCACACTCGTAGGGCCATTCCCCGGTGTGGATCATCTGGTGGCAGATCAGGTTGTTGCTCCGCCTGAAGTTCTTCCCACACTCCAAGCACTTGTAGGGCTTCTCCCCATCATGAACCTGCTCATGGACGACCAGCTCCGGGCTCTGGCTGGAGCTCTGTCCACCTTCCTGGCACAGGGTGGGTCTTTCCTCCTCAGAGCACCCTGGGCTGGGTTTGCAGCCCCTCCTCCTGCGGGATCTCTGGGGATTTTCCTCCCAGTTGGATTCTGACACCATGGAGCTGTTCAAAACGGCCTCTGCCACGAGGTTCTGCTGCAGAGATTTGTCCTCCCTGGTCTCCATCCTCAGCTCCTTGTCTGGGGGAGGAAGGACAAGGAGAGGATGGGATTTGCCTCTGTGCCAGAGGGAAGGGGAAGGAGATCCCCCCAGTGCGTCCCCACCAGGACGGCGTCGGCAGTGGGGTTGTCCTGCAGCCGGGGGCTGTGCTGGGCTGGGAGATGGAGCAGGAGAGAGGGGGAAAGAGGCACTGACTCCCTCCTCACCTGCCTGGGTGTCCCGGGACATCTTCCTCTTCCTTGCAGCCTCCTCCTCCATCTGGTGAAGGTCTGGGAATGGGAAATTCTGTTTTGGGAGGAAAACAAGGGATGAGCTCATTGAGTTTTGTACTAGTTTGAAGGCAAACCAGGGAGAGAGTCTATGCCAAAATTACAATTTAATCAGAAAATTAGGATCAAGGCAATGATCCAGAAGTACTGGCTTAATCTGACAGAGTCAGGATATAACCTGACACCACGTTGGGCAGGGTGGTGGTAGCAGTCTGATGAAATGGTGGCTGCAGTCCTGTTGGAGTGATGAACGTGATTCTGTCAAAGCAGGGATCCTGTAGAAGGATCTGGTCTTCCTCTGAAGGTCCAGTGGTGCTTATGGAGCTCTTGTCCTCTGGGAATCCAGTAGGCAAGGTGGTCCTGGTGTTGCAAGGGTGAGATTATATGCAGGCAGGAATGCTTGGTTCCTCCCCCTGGGCGGAGCATCCCACAATGGGATGATGTAATTTTATCAGTCCTGCAGTGACACTCAATGGCCCATTAACAGAAGATGGCCCCTGCAGGGCGTTATCAGGGCTGAGTCATGGCAGAGATAAAGAACACTGCCCCACCTGTTTATAACGGTTCATGAAGATGGTGACAGAAAACACACTTTTGGTTACATCTTACATTGTCACCTGAAACAGTGAGGCAATCCCTGCTCGGGGTGGGGGGTGAACACCACCCCCCTTACCCAAACTGGCTCAGGTGTAAAACCCCACCCTGGTGTCGTGGTTTGACATGGAAGTGAATTTTTCCAGGAAGTTGGGTCAAACTAATCAGTGGTCAGGTTTGGATATTGGCACCTGGAGTTACCACTGAAAGTATGGACACGCCTCTGAGAACACAGGGGGTTAAAAGCAAGAACTCCCAGGAGAACTGTCTCTTTTGGTTCCGGGCGTCAGAGAGTGCAGACTCTCCCCTGCCCAGCCATGGGCCGGGTGGGGGAGGGGAAGCCACGCGGCCTTGTCCAGGTAGGCCGAGGGGCTGAGGGTCTGGAACCGAGCCAGCTCCTGCGGATGGAAGGGTGGAGAGAAGCGGAGATGCCTTTGTTCCCCCCCCCCACAGAGGGAAGGTGACAGAGAGCCTGGCCGCACCTGGAAATTTGCTGGCAGAGGAGAAGGAGAAGGGGGGGGGGTGATGCCTAGCGTGGGAGACAGGACGCTGGATCGAGATATCAGCCGTCCAGGGAGTCTGAACTTTTAACCCCTTCCGGGAAATGAGGGCTTTGTAAAATATTACTCCTCCTTGATTTGTAGTGGAAGAGAGACTGGGACCTGAGATGTTAGAAGAAGAAATATTTAGGTGGGAGGAGATGATGAAGTAGCTTTTGGCTGGACTTTTCTTGTTAGCCATGGACTGAACCAAAATCTCCTGCAATAGAGACTGCATTTTAGGGGGATGCAGTGGTGACCCAAGGAGACCTGCTTCAGCTTCTAACAGCACAGGAATGGCAAGAACAGAAGTAAGCTGAGGAGGGAATGGTGATGCCCTCTGTCTTTGGGAAGAAGATGATCTCTGTTCTTCTTGGACCCTTGGCCCCAGGGGAAAAAGGAGGGGGACTGTAGTCCCAGGATGAGAAACTGAACTGTTGTATCTTTGGGTCCGTGGCAAAGCATCCTTAAAGGAGCCCTATGAGCCGTCTGTCCATGCACGGTGGTGAGAGCACTGTGACATGGAAAGGAGAGGGTCACACTGGCAGATTTTCTCCGGGCGGTTGCCATGTGTGACAGGGAAACACAGGAGGTGGCAACTGTGTTTCCTGGGGGGTCTGTGGTGCAAGAGAGACTTCTCTCTCCCTTGATAGTTTGAGTATTGATTATCTGAAGGGTGGTAATTTGATCAGGAATCCCAGGTGATGTTTCATGGTGGGTGTTTTAGGAATTGGGAGGAGGAGGCGTGTTTTAAAAGGTCTTCATCCTGGATTTAGTTTATGTGTTTTCTGTAGTAGTAGTAGTAGTTTAATAAAGTTTTTTTTCCCTTTGTTATTAAGCTTGGGCCTGATCTGCTCTGTTCCTGATAACATCTCACAGCATTTATTTAAGGAAAGTATATTTTCATAAGGACGCTGGCATTGCGCCAGTGTCCAACCATGACATTTTTTGGTTCCCTGACCGGGAATCGAATTCTGGGCAAGATGAAATGAAGATAAGATAAAAGCTGTGAGATGAGATCAAAGGGAATAAGAGCAAAGCATGTATTAAGTTATAGTACCAATATAGAAGTAGAAAGTTAGTGTAAGTTATTGTTTTATGTAGAAGCGTGTTGAATGTAATTTTGATAATAATTTTAGAAATGTGTGTTCTCAGAGGCGAAGGGTAGAGTGTCGTGGTTTGACATGGAAGTGAATTTTTTCCAGGAAGTTGGGTCAAACCAATCAGTGGTCAGGTTTGGATAATGGCACCTGGAGTGACCACTGAAAGTATGGACACGCCTCTGAGAACACAGGGGGTTAAAAGCAAGAACTCCCAGGAGAACTGTCTCTTTGGTTCCAGTCATCAGAGAGTGCAGTGCAGACTCTCCCCTGCCCAGCCACGGGCTGGGTGGGGGAGGGGAAGCCACGCGGCCTTGTCCAGGTAGGCCGAGGGGCTGAGGGTCTGGAACCGAGCCAGCTCCTGCGGATGGAAGGGTGGAGAGAAGTCAGAGATGCCTTTGTCGTCCCCCCCCCCCCAAGAGGGAAAGAGACAGAGAGCCTGGCGGCATCTGGAAATTTGCCGGCAGAGGAGAAGGAGAAGGGGGGGGTGATGCCCAGTGTGGGAGACAGAACGCTGGACCGAGATATCAGCCGTCCAGGGAGTCTGAACTTTTAACCCTTTCCGGGAAATGAGGGCTTTGTAAAATATTACTCCTCCTTGATCTGTAGTAGAAGAGAGATAGTCCGGGACCTGAGATGTTAAAAGAAGAAATATTTAGGTGAGAGGAAATGATGAAGTAGCTTTTAGCTGGACTTTTCTTGTTAGCCATAGACTGAACCAAAATCTCCTGCAATAGAGACTGCATTTTAGGAGGATGCAGTGGTGACTCAGGGAGACCTGTTTCAGCTTCGAACAGCACAAGAATAGCGAGAAACGAAGAAAGCTGAAGAAGAAATAGTGATACCCTCTGTCTTCAGGAAGAAGATGAGTCCTGTTTTTAGACCCCTCGGCCCCAGGGGAAAATAGGGGGGACTGTAGTCCCAAGATGAGAAACTGAACTGTTGTATCTTTGATACAACAGCAAAGCATCCTTAAAGGAGCCCTATGAGCAGTCTGTCCATGCACGGTAGTGAGAGCACTGTAACATAGAATAGAGAGTGTCACACTAGCAGATTTTTTTTTTCCAGGCGGTTGCCATGTGTGACAGGGAAACAGGGGGGCAGCTGTGTTTCCTGAAGAATCTGTAGTACAAGAAAGACTTCTCTCTCCCTTGATAGTTTAAGTATAGATTACCTGAAAGGTAGTAATTTAATCAAGAATCCCAGGTAATGTTTCATAGCTGAGTGTTTTTAGAAATTAAGAAGAAGAGAAGTGTTTTGAAAGGTCTTCATCCTAGATTTAGTTTATGTGTTTTCTGTATGAGTAGTAGTTTAATAAAGTTCTTTTCCTTTGTTATTAAGCTTGAGCCTGCTCTGCTCTGTTCCTGATAACATCTCACAGCATTTATTTAAGGAAAGTACATTTTCATAAGGACGCTGGCATTGCGCCAGTGTCCAACCATGACAGGTTCCTCCCCCTGGGCGGAGCATCCCACAATGGGATGATGTAATTTTATCAGTCCTGCAGTGACACTCAATGGCCCATTAACAGAAGATGGCCCCTGGAGGGCGTTATCAGGGCTGAGTCATGGCAGAGATAAAGAACACTGCCCCACCTGTTTATAACGGTTCATGAAGATGGTGACTGAAAACACACTTTTGGTTACATCTTACATTGTCACCTGAAGCAGTGAGGCAATCCCTGCTCGGGGTGGGGGGTGAACACCACCCCCCTTACCCAAACTGGCTCAGGTGTAAAACCCCCACCCTGGGAAGGCCCCGCACACAGGGGACAATGTCACACTTGCCCTGCCCCAGGGGAGGTCTCTGTCCCTGTCACTCCCTTGCTCTCCCCCTTTTGCTCTTTCTTTCCATCTCTCTCTCTACCTCACATTTACTCTTCAATAAAATCCTATTTGGTCTCGTTAGTAACTTAACAGGGGCAGAGGCATCTCTCTAACAATTTTGTTAACCAGATTGCTACATTATTTTGGTGCAGTGAGTTCAGGGCACTGTTGTCTGAGCCCAAGTGCCTTTGACAACAGCATGGTTCCCTCCTCTGAGGACTTCCTGGCTCTTTCTGGAGGAACTCTTGGAAACTTGGATGCAGCTTCCCCTGATCAACTTTTGGGAGAACTTATGAGGAAAATGGCTGTTCTGGGTGGTCAGTGTAAAGAAAATATTTTGCTGTCCTTCCTTGAAAAGTTTGTTAAAATCCCTGGAGGAAAGGGAGGAAATGATACCAGCAAGACTGACAAGGATCATTCACCCCAAGGAGAGGAACACAAGGCTACTCAAGTCCTACAAGAAGCCCA
Source organism: Vidua macroura (assembly GCF_024509145.1). NCBI lineage: Eukaryota > Metazoa > Chordata > Aves > Passeriformes > Viduidae > Vidua > Vidua macroura. The sequence goes on along the minus strand of NC_071600.1, from coordinate 1,778,978 downwards.
GCTCAAGTAACTAAATTCCCAAATAACTGCTGAATTCATAGGTTTGAGGGCTTTGCCAAATGTCAGAATCATTATTTTCTTTGTCCCTGTCACCTTTGTGACAGCTACACAGAGCTTTCCCTTCCTTTTAATAATCAGTATTGGGCCAAATTTCCACTTTTTTTTTTTTTTTTTCAGAACCTTTCAACATCTGAGCTGGAGCGGTGCAGGAACTGATGAAACTTGGAATTGCCACAGGATTGCTTCTATTGTCAGTTTTTTCCTATTTGGGAACTTGTGGCAAGAGCAAATATTCCTCAAGGCATTTTATGTAGGGTTAAGTTTGATTTCTGCCGAGTTTATTTTTTCTGGTGCCCAGGGGATACTCGAGGGGTCTCTGTGCCTCTCGCCCTGGGGGATGCTTGGGAGGGGCTTGGGGGAGTTATCCCTGTCCCTTTTAACCTGGGCCATTCCCTATGGGGTTTCCATTGTACTCACCCTAGGGAATGCCTGGGGGCATCTCCTCTCACCCCTGTGACAGGTGGTGCTTGAGGGAGTCTCTGTCCCCTCACCCTGGGGGATGCTCGGGGGGTCTCCATCCCTCTGGCCTCAGGGAATGCCTGTGCAGGGCTGGGGACCAGGGGCTCTGTGTCCCTCTCACCACTGAGGGTGCTCGGGGCTGGGGGGGCTCTCTGACCTTCTCATCCCTGGGGAGGCCGGGGGGGTCTCTGTCCCTCTCAACCCTGCTGTGACCCTGCCCAAACATCATCGGGGTCAGAGGGACAGAGACACCCCCAAACCCCCAGAAAGGCTGAACCTGGGATTTGGTTTGGACTGAGGATTTAGGAAGGGGCTGAAATTGGGGCTGGGGTTGGAGTTGTGACTGAGATTTGGATTAGAGCTGGGACTGGGGTTAAGGCTAGGCATGGGATTGGCTTTAGGGCTGGGGTTGGGATTGCGTCTGGGGCTAGATGAGTCTGGCACTGGGATGAGATTAAATACAGAACTCTGAGTGTGTCTAAATGTGGAGTGAGATTGAGACCAGGATCAGGGTCAGGTTTGGGACTGAGCGCACGCAGAGCGGGACAGGGGGGATGTCACTGCAGGATGTCCCTGGCATCGTCCCAGCCCTCCTCAGGCACCTCCAAACATGGGGGCAGCTGGGTGCTCCAAGATCCAGGTGCTCCCACGCTGCCCCTCAATACCAGGCGAGCATTCCCTGAGGGCAGCCCTGAATGTGACCCTTGGGGCTCTGGGATCAGCCCTCACATCTCTGTGGGAGCAGCTGCAGACATGATGAGCGATTTCCCCCCCTTCCCGCTTTCCGGAAGAAGGGTGAAGCCCAGCTGTCCTTTCCTTCTGGTGCCTCCTCCTCTCCTCAGCTGAAAATGTCAAACTCCCCCGGAGCAGGAAAATCCCCATTCCCTGTTTCCTTGTGGCTGCAGCCTGGAACATTGACTCAGAATGAAGAACGTTCTGACAGCCCTGCTGAATGACACAGGGAGGAGGTTTGTGAGAAAGAGAGGAAATTGTATTTTGATGGGAAATACAAGTTGCAAAATTATTTCTTTCCATCCCATTCCTTTTCAGGCACTTGCAGTTCTGTTTTCAGAGTGCCACCTTTTCAGCTGTTTGTGTTTGTGTTCTCTTTTCTCTCCTGCCTCTCTTTGCCTGCTCTGTTTCTCTCTCAGTGTTTCCCTTGACCCAGGGCAGCTCCCACCAAAGACCCTGCCCTGATTTCATTCCCAATCCAGGAGCTACAACCACCATGGGTGAAGTTATGAAGGCTGGCACTGAAATGTCACTGTAGGATCTTGATCCACTTGCCTTTTGGCTCTTCCATAAGAGCTTTGCCTTCAAGGGCAGGAAGATCTTTTCCTGGCTGGGAACTGGAATTCCAGCCCCTGGGAGCGTGTGCCATGGATGCCAGAGGGGCATTCCCGAGGCTCCCAGGGTGCTGCTCCTGCCGTGCCTCCCAAGGAGCTGTGCAGGCCCAGGGGACAAGGTGCAGCAGCTGTGTTGGTTCTGCAGTGCCACAAGGGCCCCTGGTTCCATGAGTTTCCGCACTGCCAACAGTGGTTCCTGGGTTCCCGTGGTGCCCTGCTGTGTCACCATGGATATTTGGTGGCATGAAGTTCCTCAGTGTCACAATGGCCTACCTGGCTCCATGAGCTTCCGCAGTGTCCAAATGGCCTCCTTGGATGGGCAGTGTCACCATGGGCCATTGGCTCCATGCAGCCCCGCTGGGTCACCATGGGCTCCTTGGTTCCATGAGGTTCTGGGGGTGTCTCCATGGTCTCCTTGGATCCACAGTGTCACAATGGACCACTGGATCCACGTGGCCCTGCTGTGTCACCATGGCCCCTTGCTTCCATGGGACCCCAGGGTCACAACTGACTCCTTGCTTCCACGTCACCCCCCAGTGCCAAAATGGCCCCTTTGTTCCATGGGGAACACAAAAGATTTATAGAAACATGGAGCAAATCCTGCTTAACACAGCTGGGAACATCTGTTTGCATTCAAAAGAGAGCTTAAAGGTGAGGATGGCACCAGCAGCTTCCATCTGCAACAGAGATCCAGGGAAAGGACAGGGACAGAGAATTCAGCTGGGAGACTCAGAGAATTCTGCTTCCAGAGATCATTTCTGGTCACACTGTCCCTTGTAGAAAGGTGACACCATTCCAGGCAGCCTGTACTGAGCAGGTGCTTCCTGAGTGGGGTTTGTTGTTCAGGAAACCTGCTCAGGCTTTTCCATTCTTTCCTTCCCAAGAGGAAAACTTCTCCTGGGCCTGTGTGCAGGCAGAGCCCTGAGGAAAGCAGGTGGGACACGGTGCAATGGGCTGGGACATGGAGCTGCAGAGCTCAGGGACAAGGTTCTGCTGCAGGGCACAGGGATGTCAGTGCCAGCTGGGCCATGTCAGACATGGTGAGGCTGGGGCTGAGGAGCAGCTTGTCCAAACAGGGTCAGCCCTCAAGGGGCTCATTCTTCTACATGCCCAGACCTCCTAAGGAGACATTCAGCATCAAGATCACCTGGGGAATGATTCTATCAGCTCTTCTCTGAACTGGAAATTTTTAAAAAATACTCACTTGATTAAAGAAAAGAAGTCATGAGGTGCACTTTGAAATCTTTTTCCTTAACCCAGTTTGAGACTGACTCCAATCAGCTTCACCAGGCTTGGAGATTTGAAGACCATTGAAGGAAGACAAGGTGCCCCCAAAGGCTTTCTGTATTTTGATGATCCCCACAGTGGATTTGAGGCTGAGTTCAGGACCCTCAGGCACTCAGAGAAGGTTGAAGAAGCTGCTCAAGGAGTCAGAAGCAAAACTCCAAGTCCCTTGGAGCATCACTGGGCCCCACTGAGGGCAGGCACTGCCAAAGGCTCCCCAGGGACTGGTGAGAGCAGATCCTTGAGGCCAGGACTGCAGGGAGCCAAAGGCTCAGAGCAGGGAACTGCAATGCTGAGCAAGGCCTGGGCTGGCTGGGGGAAGCAGAAAGGCCAAGCCCTGAGCCCAGCCTGGCACAGCAGGGCCTGTCCCTGACGGGTGGCTCGGGGCTGTTTGTGGGGCAGTGGGATGTGAGGGGCAGCAAGGACAAATGTCACAAACCTGTGTGACACTCCAGATCCTCATGGAACCAAGGGGCCGGTGTGACACTGTGGGAAGTTGTGGAACCAAGGGATCACTGTGGCACTTTTGGGCCCATGGAACCAAGGGGCCAGTGTGACACTGTGGGGCCTCATGGAAACAAGAGGCCATTGTGAGCCTGCGGGGCTGTAACACCCCAGAACACTGAAATGCTGGGGGTCACCAAAGGCTCCTTTACTTGAGTTTGGTGCACAGGAGAAACACCAACCAGATATTCTCACCATGGCCAGATGCAAAGAATCTTCTTGTTAGGAAGCGACCCACAAGGATCATCAAGTCCAGCTCTTAAGTGAATGGCCCACACAGGGATTGAACCCACAGCCCCAGTGATACCAGCACCATGCTCTAACCAACGGAGCTAAAAGGTCAAAATGGCACAAAATTTTACTGGCAAAATATTGACAATCAAGGAACTTGAGCAAAGGGTTTCATACAACTTCCACTTCAACAAAAACCTCTTATTATAGCATTAACTTCATTAAATTAGCCCATTTAACCTAAAGACCTCTAACCGTAAGATGTTAAGTTACCCAAAAATGTTCCAGGTAAGTTGGATTGGAAGGAGAAGAAATAGAGAACAACAGAAAGGCAGAAGATCTGTAGAAAGACACACACACAGGCACCAACTGCTCCGGTTCCAGCGTCGCCAACAGAGGAACCCCAGGAGAAGGCAGGATCCAGACCATGGGCTGGCCTCGAGCTCCGGCTTTTAACCCCCTGGGCCTCCATGGGCCCGCCCCTGGGGTGGGACTGCCAGCTGATTGCCCAATCAGAGTCAGGGTTGGCATCACTCCTGCTGTGTGATTGATTGACAGCTCAGCCAATCAGAGCTGGGTTGGCACCGCCCCTGCTGTGTGATTGATTGGCAGCTCAGCCAATCAGAGCTGGGTTAGCACAGCCCCTGCTGTGTGATTGACAGCTGTGCCAGGCCAGGGCTGGGGGCGGGGCTCTGTCCCACCACAAACCAAGGCCTGACCCGGCCCTGGCCCCACACGGGCATTCCGAGCATCCCAAGGGGTCTCGGGACATCGATCTCATCCAGCCTCTGACAGCGACCACGGTGGCACTGGGGAACCTCATGGAGCCATGGGTCAGTGGTGACAGTGAGGGTCCAAGGACACCACGGTGACACTGGGGAACCTCATGGAGCCATAGGGCCATTGTGACACTGTGCTGCCTCATGGAATCAAGGAGACCATTGTGGAACTCGGGGCCCCAAGGAACCAAGGGTCCATGGTGACCTTGTGGAGCCCGCAGTGTCACAGAGGAGCCGTTGTGACACAGCGAGGGCGCGTGGAGCCGAGGGGCCATTGTGACACATCAGGGCTTTGTGGAACCACAAAGCCATTGTGACATTGCAAGGCCTTATGGAAGCACGGGGCCATTGTGACACTGCAGAAGCAAGGGGGACATTGTGACACTCCAGGGCCTCATGGAACCAAGGAGAACATTGTGACACTGTGGGGTCCCATGAAACCAAGGGAACATGGAACAGGTCTGGCTGGCTGGGGCTCCCAGGGGCCACCTGACAGGTCTGGCTGATCTTGGAATGCCAAGGGCTGCCTCTCATCAGCTCCTGGAGCACTGGGGCTCCGTGCTTTCCTTGCTATGGAAAAGAACTGTCCATCTTTTCAGACACCCATTGCCAAAACTGGTACCCTACCAAAAAATTTTCCTATTTCTAAGACTATCTCTCAGAAAAAAAACTACCTGCTCTGGCTGGCCTTGCCTTCTGGTGGTCACCTCTCATCTGCCCCTGAAACACTGGGGCTCTGTTCCTTCGTTGTCATGGAAAGGAACTGGTTTTCTTGTCCAGGGTCCATGGCCAAAATTAGAATTTGGCCTCCCAAATTCCATATATCCAAGGAATGCTCCTACAGAAAAGTAGACAGGACAGACAGGTCAGGCTGGCCCTGTTCTCTAGTGATTTTCTTAGACTATGAGCTGAATGTTTTCATTTGAAAACACCTTGCAGAGGGCCCAGAGATCTCCCAAGGTGGGGTTGTGAGGCCTCAGGCACATGAGCACTACATATGGACAAAGGAGCTCAGTGCTCTGTGCTGTTGTGGTGGTTTTGCATCACACAAGTGATGTTCTGAGAAAAGCTTCTAGCAGTTTCTTCTGTGTCTGACAAAAAAAATTCAGTAATTAGCTTTGAGAGCTGACAATCTGTTAAACCACTAAGGGAACTGCACACGCCTCTGTGAAGACACAATTTAAAGATGAAGAAGCCTGGCTGGGTCTCTTTCCCTTCTGGCCAGCACAGAGGTGCCAAGGCCGGGCCAGCCCCCGTCTGGGCCGGGGCGGGCCGGGCGGCTCCTGCCGTGGGGCCGGGCCCCTTCCCAGGGAGCCCGCCAGGCCCCATCGGCTGCCGGGCAGGGGAGGGGAGGCCGCGGGGCCGAGGCCGGGCCGGGCCGTGGCTGCGCTTGCTGACATCTGGCCGCTGCCGAGCCCTGCCCCGCCGCCAGCCCGGGCCCAGCCAGGATCCGCCGGGCCCCAGGAGCAGCCCCGGGCCGGGCCGGCTCGGCCAAGCTTCTGCCGCCCTTGGGCTTGGCCCGCAACCAGCGGGCAGGGCCAGGAGAAGCCATCGGCCCCGGCCGTGCTGCTGCTCTGCTCTGGCCTGGCTGCTGAGATCCTGGCCCTGCCCCCAGCGCCGCCCAGCCTGACACAGCCCCAGCGCAGCCGCTGCACAAACCTCCATGGCAAAACAGCTCCGGCCGCAAGGACCCAGCCCGGCCGGGCTCACGCAACCATCTGCAGGCCCCGGCTCAGATATTGACTCTTCCCGTGCTTCCATCCTCCCTCCAGTGAGAGAAAAGGACAAAGTGCAGGCACACAGAGGAGCAACGTGAAGACACCCAGGTCAGTGAAGAGGAAGTTGAGTCCCAGATGGGAGGGATGAGGAGATGCCTTGACCTTGGGGCTGAAATCCTCTGCTAAAGCTATGGAGAAGGATGGAATTGATACATCAGACTCTCTTTTTCCCTATAATGCATTGAAAAGTATGGGGAGATGACTTGTTCAGCAAAGGCCTCCATGCTAAAGTAAGCAAATGTTGCAGTAGCTGTGATCCCATGAGAAGTTTGAACAGATAAAGAGAGAAGGGTGATGAGACCCTGTGCCCTCAGGGAGAGAAAAAGACCTCTGTTCCCAGAGATGAAGATGATTTCAGAAATAGATGAAGAGAACCTTTAGTCTTAAACAGCTCCTTTTTAAACTAATACCCCATAAGTTGATGTGGCCAATAAACACAGCTGTGGGAAAAGCTGTGAAAAATGGGAGGGATTACACGATTGCAGATTTTACGAGTGGCTGCTATTTGTGGAAATGAAAAGCCATGAGAGAACTGTTTTCTTGTGGAGAAGTCTCCATAATATTAACAAGAAAAACTTCTCTCCCAAAGTGAATTGAAGAAAGACTATTCTAGAGGTGGAAAACTGACTGAAAATTTTAGGTTTTGTCTCTTTACATTGTCAGGTTGTATGAAGAGAGGAAGTGTTCTGATTATTACTCTTTCTTTTAGTTACTGTTAATAAACTTTTTTTATACACTTTTAAAGTTTTGAGCCCACTTTGCCTTTCTCCTAATCCTATCTCAGAGCAGGAAATGAGTAAGTATGTTCTAGTGAGTGCACTGGTAATTAGCCAGCACTGAACCCACCACACTAATTGATGCATTGGCCAAGAAATCTCAAATTGGTGAACCAAAACCACTACAGAAACTTCCTGATGAACTGCCCCAGACCAGAGGGAAATCAAGGCAGAGCCATGGTTTGTACGGACTTGCTTGATCCTAATGAGCCCCGTGGTGCATTTGGAGCTGAGCCCTGGAACCTCAGGGCCTGAGAGGAGATTGCACAAACCTTTCCAGGAGTCAAAGGCAGACAAAAACCCCAAATTGTCTCAAAGCATTAATGGGACCCACTGAGGTCCATCCCCAACACAGGCTCCTCATGGACTCCTTGGAGGAGAGAACTGGAGGCCAGGATGGCATAAAAACCTCTCAGAGCCTCAAAATGGCCCAAAAACCTCTCAGTGTGGAAGGGAAAATCCAAAGTACCTTAAAAACCTTGAGTATCTCAAAGCATTAATGAGCCCCACTGAGTGTCAGTCCCATGTCGGAACCCAAGGTGTCCCTCAGACACTCTTGGATGTTCCGGGTCCAGGGCAGAAGCCTCTGAGACCCTGGTAGGCACCCAGGAACCCCTGTGGTCTTGAGTTTGACCCATGGAACAATTTACCAACCTTGCAGGAAGAACAAGAAATCACAAAAGTTTAGATATTATAATAGAAGTAGTCACAAAGTAAAAGGTAGGATTTTTGAGTGCTGTACAGGGGGGTTTTAGGCCTTGTACCGAGGGGTCTGAGTTTTGTACATGGGGGTCAGAGGTTCTAAGATGGAGGGATTTGGGCGTGCCCTGTCCTCCTTTCTTCTTCCTATTCCCCATGTTCTTGGTGGTGTTGGCACTCACAGATTGGTTTAGAGTAGAAAGTCATTGTTCAACATAGGTAATAGGCATTGGGGAAAAACTATAAACATCTAATACGTAATGTGTGATATAAAAGATGGCACCAGCCCCTCGAGAGAGGAAGAGAGACAGGGACAGAGACAGGGACAGAGAAGAAGACGAAGAGAGACGCAGAGAGAGACGCAGAGGGAGAAGGAGTCAGGGACAATGTCAGGGAGTGTGTGTGCTTTGAGATAACATGCAATAAACTGCCTTGAGACCAGACGACTGAAGACTACTGAGTCTTTCTTTGAAGGCACGGGTTGGAGGAGAGACTTTACCACCACCCGGAGTCACCCCAATCTGGGGGAAGGCTCTGGCACCTGGCGTCCCTGGGTGGGCACGAACAGATCAGCCGGGGACAGTTGTCACCCTCGGTGAGGGAGGAGATCGGGAACACCCCGAGTCTACACTCACAGCGGGGGGGGCTGCGGCAGCACCGGCGGGGGAGGGTGCAGATGGGAGTGCAGAACCCAGAGAGGAGGGGGAGCCGTCTCTCACAGCGGTGGCGGCGGGCAGTTTGCAACAGCCCGCGGTGCCAGGGAGAGCGGGGGGGACTGTGAGGGCAAAGGGGACCAGTGAGAAGGCGGGGGATGCGGGCGCGGCGGTCGTACGTCCCGAGGGTCCCGTGACGCGTGCCATGGCGAGAGCCCGCGCTGCCGCAGCGGCAGCCGCCCGGCAGGCACAGGGTGAAGGCTCCCAAACCACAGCAGCGGCGCTGGCCAGGCAGCAGGCTGAGACAGAGCGAAAAGCTACGGCAGATGCTCGTCCCGCGGCAGCGGCAGCGCGCATGCGTGTGGTGGAGAAGCGAAACCCAGAAGCCGGGGCGGGGGAGGGCACCTCGCGTGCGGCGGGCGCGACACGAGCACAGACGGGACGGAAGCGACGCGCTCGGGTTGTGGGCGTCGGCACAGAGTCAGGAGAGGCGTGTCCCTGTGATGGGCAGTGTGGGGTGGAGACATCAGAGCCGGAGTGGGATCGGGAAGGTGGCGACGTCAGTCTCGGGGAGGATGAGAGCGCTCCCGAGGTCGTGGCTGCGCTGGGGAGAGCGAGGAGGAGGCACGGTCAGGGTCGGGGCGGGAGCGTCCACACCCCCGTGGTGACACAGGCAGGGATGGGACGTGTCCAGGCTGCAAACGTTTGCCAGGGCACCGCCTCCACACCGTTCCCACGGCAATCGACTCATGCGCACTCAGCCTGTGCCCACAGCCAATCCCAGCCAGCCTCAGACATTGTAAAGCTGAAGCAGTTGATACAGCAAGAGTCGACATCCCAGACTGCGGGATTTGCAAGTGTAAATCAATTGTTACAAGAATTGCTGAGGGATTTATCAGAGATACAGACAGGGGAGCAAACGTCCGAGTCCTTTGCAGTGCCGACCTCAGCCGGTCAGGCGACAGCGCCACCCAGTGGCAGGACCGCAACATTGCAGGAGGTTTTGCCAGACCCGGTTGCCCAAGCCATTGCGCCACCCAGTGGTGGGTCTGTAACATTGCAACACTTTTTTCCAGTTTTATACAAAAAGAAGTCTAGGGCGAGGAAGACTACACCTGCACGACAGCGGGAACCTCCGCTGATTCCAGAACGACATGAGACTCAGGACACTCCTGCTGAGGCGCAGCAACAGGATGATACTGTATGTATCACAGCTTCGGAGGGTATCCCAGTCTGGACAATTCCAACATCAAGGTCTGCTGATTCTTCGCGTCAGGGAGAGTCAATTTTAATATCAAAAGGGGTTGTTGAGTTTCTTTTACAGTATCTGACCACAGCCTTGGAGTCACATCCAGAGCTGTTGACTCATCTTCCGAAAATTTTTCAAACAATACAGGGCAGCCGTGTGTTTTCCCCTGCAGCAGACGTTCCATTCTCATCCGCAAGCACCCAGCCCTCATCTTCGCAGATGCCACAGATGCCGTGGATGTCGGTGAGTTCTGCTGCACCAAAGCCTCAGTCACAACAGATTACTCCACTCTACAGGCAAGTACCCACAAAACTTCCAGCTTTACCGAACGCAAAGCTAGACTGGCAGGACATTCGAGCAGAATTGGAAAAGGAAAAAGGTTTATTGCAGGGCTCAGGAAACATCATGATGCCAGTGAGCTATGACGCTCAGGGACAAAACCCAAGGTGGGAACACCTGGATCGTGGTGCGATCAAAGACTTAGCCAAAGCCATCCGAGACAATGGGTTGTCATCACCGTACTTCAAACAAATGTTGAAGAGCATTTTTGGTATGTATGATTTAACACCCTATGATCTTAAATATCTTGCAACATCAGTTCTTACAGACACCCAAGCTCTTGTGTGGCAGAAGGCATGGAGGAGATCCCTGGAGGAGCTGAGAGCCAGATACCAGGGCGGACCAAACGCGAACCTCACCATGGTGCAGCTTGCTGGTGATCCTCCCGAAGACGACCCGACTCAACAAGCGGTGAGGCTTCCACGGAACGTGCTCAGCGACATCAAGGAGGCGGCACGGAGAGCAATCCTACAGATTGCTCCGGCGGGAGTCCAGGACAACATCTACACGGAGATCAAGCAGGGTCTTTCGGAGCCATTCTCCTCATTTGTGGATCATCTTTCCCAAGCAGTGGAACGACAAGTGGTCGATGAGGGGGCGAAACCACATTTGATCAAAAGCCTTGCTTTTTCCAATGCCAACCCGGAGTGCAGGCGGATCATCAGCATGATGCCACATCAGACCACCTTGGCAGACATGATAGAGGCATGCAGCAAGGTGGGGACACCACAGCATGTGGCATCCATCATGGAAGAACAGTTGGGAGAGCGGATTGAGAAGCGTGTCAAGGAGGCTCTTGCAAATTACACAAAGAACAATGGCGACACAGGAAGGCGATGTTTTGGATGTGGGGCACAAGGACATATTAAAAAGAATTGCCCACAATTTGCAAAATTCGACAAACCACCAGATCTTTGTCCCCGATGCAGGAGAGGGAGGCATCTTGCGAGTGAATGCCATTCGCAGACAGATGTGGATGGAAGACCTCTACCGCATCCGGGAAACGGGAAAAAGAGCGCGAATCATCGCCAGCGCACTCCGACACAAATCATGGCGGTGACGCAAAACCAGCAGGCTTGACAGATTCTTAAAAAAATGGGGAGTCAAACACATTTTCGGTATTCCTCATTCTCCCACAGGTCAAGCAATCATCGAAAGAACACATCATACCCTGAAATCCCTTTTGGATAAACAGAAAAGGGGGGAGGCAGGTGCAACACCGTATATGCGGTTGAACAAAGCTCTGTATGTGTTGAATTTTTTAAATGGCTCTTTCTCAGAGCCCACTCCACCAATTATCAGACACTTCACGAACAACACACAAGCAAAACTAAGGGAAAATCCTTTAGTTCTGATCCGAAACCCAGAGACAGGACAAATCGAAGGCCCATTCACATTAATCACTTGGGGCAAGGGTTTCGCTTGTGTCTCCACAGGGCGAGGGCTGAAGTGGGTGTCAGCAAGGCACGTGAAACCTTACCGGGTGCAGACGCAAGCGGACGCAGATCCAAGAAGCAAAGAGACAGGCACGCAAATGAAGGCAGACAACGGCGCTGCAAACATCTCATCAGACAACGATTGACAACTCAGAGACTTGGGGTTCTTCTTGGGACTCGAGTGTCATTCGGGTGTTGCTGCACTGCAAGGTTTCTCGCAGAGTGAGGACATGGGCATGGGGTTCAGACAGATAGTGTTCATGTGCTTCATTCTTTTGCCTGTTGCCATGAGCAATAGGGCACATTTTCCCATGAGACAACCAAAGGGAAATGTGTGGGAAACTTTGGCAAAGGCAGCAGGTCTGGACAGCATTTGTCTGACTCATTCAAGGCCAGGGAAACCATTCTCGACATGTTTGGTAGGTGTGCCGGTGAAGGAATGGCCGATCCCAAAGAACATCCCTCCAAAGGTTCTGAAATCTTTTTTGGATCCTGTGGAAGGATGGCATGTTTGGACACAGTTCCTTCCTGTGGCTCATTTCCAACCCCAGGAATTGGACATCTTTGGGTCAACAAGAATGAAATTTTGCATCATATTCAACCCATCGGGAGTGACAGAGACAGATAACCATACGATAGATGTCACTCCAAACCAGCTCCTTTACAGAAATGCATCATCCTGGTGCAATTACACCAAGATGATGAGCAAACTATCCCTCCAGAATCCAGCCATTTTACCAAAAGGAATTTTCTTGATTTGTGGGGACAGAATTTGGCCTGCTATCCCTGCAAAAATCAGGGGCGGTCCATGCAGCATTGGAGAACTCTCATTGATAACACCCAATTTGAAAACTTTGAGGGAACAGTCACGCAGGGAAATAAGATCCATTGAACAATATGGCCCAAATTGTGATGATGAGGTTTATACGTGGAACAAGGCTCGGAGAATTGCAATAGCAATTTTCTCACCCCAAGCAGCATCGGGGGTGGCCTTGACACAATTGGACCACATGGCGTGTTGGTTGAGCAAACACACTCGTGCCATTTCCTCTGCACTGAGCGACATGTTAACAGATATCGACAGTGCGAGACATGCAACGCTTCAAAACAGGGCGGCAATTGATTATTTGCTGCTATCACATGGACATGGGTGTGAAGAATTTGAGGGGATGTGCTGCATGAACTTGTCTGATCACTCGAAATCTATCCATGAAAACATAAAACAAATGCAAAACAGCATCAGCAAATTGCAAAAGGTTACAGGATCATGGTGGGATGACTTCATCAACCGTTTTAGTCTCTCACCATTGTGGAGGGAGCTTTTGAAGATAGCATTTTATGTCCTTATAGGATTTCTGGTTCTTCTGCTTGTTCTGCCGTGCATTTTTCTATGCATTCGGCGGGTCATGGACAAAGTGGCAAGACAGGTCTTCTTGGTGCAAACAGGAGGGGGAGATGTCGGAACCCAAGGTGTCCCTCAGACACTCTTGGATGTTCCGGGTCCAGGGCAGAAGCCTCTGAGACCCTGGCAGGCAGCCAGAAACCCCTGTGGTCTTGAGTTTGACCCATGGAACAATTTACCAACCTTGCAGGAAGAACAAGAAATCACAAAAGTTTAGATATTATAATAGAAGTAGTCACAAAGTAAAAGGTAGGATTTTTGAGTGCTGTACAGGGGGGTTTTAGGCCTTGTACCGAGGGGTCTGAGTTTTGTACATGGGGGTCAGAGGTTCTAAGATGGAGGGATTTGGGCGTGCCCTGTCCTCCTTTCTTCTTCCTATTCCCCATGTTCTTGGTGATGTTGGCACTCACAGATTGGTTTAGAGTAGAAAGTCACTGTTCAACATAGGTAATAGGCATTGGGGAAAAACTATAAACATCTAATACGTAATGTGTGATATAAAAGATGGCACCAGCCCCTTGGGCGAGAGAGACAGAGACAGAGACAGAGACAGAGACAGAGACAGAGACAGAGATGGAGACAGAGACAGAGAAGAAGACAAAGGAAGACGAAGGGAGACGGAGAGAGACGCAGAGGGAGAAGGAGTCAGGGACAATGTCAGGGAGTCTGTGTGCTTTGAGATAACATGCAATAAACTGCCTTGAGACCAGACGACTGAAAACTACTGAGTCTTTCTTTGAAGGCACGGGTTGGAGGAGAGACTTTACCACCACCCGGAGTCACCCCAATCTGGGGGAAGGCTCCGGCACAGGGGTTTGCAGATGGACACGAAGCGGTCGTAGAACATGATGGTCAGGAGGAAATACTCTGCTGAGATGAAGAACATAAAGAAAAAGAGCTGTGCAGCACATCCTGTGTAGGAGATGGTGCTGGTGTCCCAGAGGGAATTGTGCATGGCTTTGGGGACAGTGGTGCAGATGGAGCCCAGGTCACTGAGGGCCAGGTTGAGCAGGAAGAAGAACATGGGCGTGTGCAGGTGGTGGCCGCAGGCTACGGCGCTGATGATGAGGCTGTTGCCCAGGAGGGCAGCCAGGGAGATGCCCAGCAAGAGGCAGAAGTGCAGGAGCTGCAGCTGCCGCGTCTCTGCCAGTGCCAGCAGGAGGAAGTGGCTGATGGAGCTGCTGTTGGACATTTGCTGCCACAGGAAATGGTTTTCTGCTGAGGAGAAAAATACAGGGCTGAGTCAGGCCACACTTCTACAAGGAAAATATTTTGCATATCTCATAGTAATTCAGCTTTCAGGGTTGCTCTTTTCAGGATCACTTCTGTGCATTCCCCTCACCTGGGCTCTGGGTTTTGCAGGCACTGAGAGCAGGGACTCACAAATGGGCTCGGGAGGATTCCTTCTTCTTGTGCAGTGAGAGGCAACTGAGTCTGCTGGCTGATCTCCAATTAAATGGACTTGTGAAACACCAAAAAGCTTTTCAGCTCTGCTGTTTGCAATTTGCCCATCTGAAGAACTGAGCTGAGGGAGTTCCTTTTATTTGTTCATCCAGCTGCAGCTGCCACAGTTAGGAGTGGCTGTGGGTGTTTGAAATCCCTGACATTTCTAATGCACTGCAGGTGAAATCGTGTGGGTGTGAGAGGCACAGGGATGGTCTCTCAGTGCAGGGACAAGAGAGCAGCTCTGGCCATCAGGGCTGTTCTCAGCTGCCCCTTGCTGGCAGCTTTGAGCTGAAGGAGAGGCACCCAGAGGAGTTCCCCTAGAGAGAACCAGGGCAGTGCTGAGAGCAGAGGGCTCTGGGCTCAGAGAGCAGATGGACAGAGCCCTCGCCTTCTCTCAGGGTGCTTCACTGGGATCTCAGCTGTCTCCTGCCAGGCTGGTGCACAGAGGGATCATTGCAGCTGCCCAGGTGCAGCTGCCCAGCAGCATTTCCCTGGCCCTAGCACTGAGCTGTCTGCTCCATGGGGATCCCAGGCAGCCCAGAGACAGCACAGGAGAGCTGTGCCCTTCTGGAGGGCACCTGCAGCCCTGCAGGACACCCAGGGAATCAGCTGAATGGCCCCTGAGGGCACCTGGGCACTCTGCTCACACAGACACATCTCCACAGCAGCATCCAAAGGGTCCCTGCCTGGACGGGCACCTGCCCCCCCCAAACCCTGGCACTGGCTCAGAAAACCCAATGGTGGCAACAAGGACAGCACAGGCACCTGGGCATGGCATTGGAATGTCACACTGCTCCTGCCAGGGGAGGAGGGACACTGAGACTGATGGAAATCAGGGGCTTGTCCTTCCTTGCCTGGGCTCTGGCTGCTGCAGGGGCAATGCACAGCCGAGCCCCCGTGGGATGAGGGCAGGGGCTCTGCTTAGGGTGGGAAAGGAGCTGGGGGAGGAGCTGCTGGGGGAAGGTGTCTGAGCCACAGGGACAGCAGGGAGGTGCCACATCCCCCTGCCCAGCATTTGTGGCAGCAGCTCCCTGTCCCTCCCTGCCCGTGTCCCTGCTGAGGGGAGCTGTTCCTGCCAGCAGCGTCTCCCTGTGCCCAGCTCCGCTCCCTGCCAGGGCTCACAGAGCCCATCCCCACCCCACGGCCCCGGGACAGCTCTGCCTGGGCAGGGACCTGTCCTGTGCCTCTGAGGGGGCAGCAGGGAAGCCCCGCTCTGGAGCTTGTTCTGCTCCACACCAGGACATCCAGGAGAGCCACCCTGACAGGTCCTGTCAGTGCTGGCATTGTCAGAGACACTTCCAGGAACTCACCTGCATTGCTCTGCAACCAGAGACTCAGCGTGTCCAGGGGCTGTGCAGATTTCTCCCCTGATGGGGACTCTCCTGTCCTCCCACCCCAGCCTACCTTTAACCTCGTTCTCACTGCTGCTGCCTGCCCTTGCTGCCTGCAGGTACTGCCCTGTCTGCCCTATGGCCACCTCCTCTGCACCAGAGGAACTGGGAGAACCCTTGCAAAAGATCATGGAAACTGTGGGATGGGCCAGCCTTAGGAGATCCCTCCAGGAATGGAAGTTTAACATTCCTAGAGACAGAGAATTATTCATTCAAACCCTGTGAAGATTTCTCCCCTAGCAAGGGCTCAGTCACTCTCCCAGCCCAGGCTTCCTCTCCTCTCTCTGTGCCTCTGGGCTGTGCCTGGGCTGGCTGCAGGCAGTGCCCCAGCCCTGCTGGGCTGGGAGAAGAGCTGCTCATCCAGAGAAATGTGCTTCTGAAGTTCTGCTTGCTTACCAGCATCACCCTCTGTGCCAGGAGCCCGGCCCAGCTCAGCAGCACAGACACAGCACAAGGACTTGAATGAGCCTCTGGGGCTTTGTGCTCAGGCCCTGAACATCAGGCCCTGAGAGGGAGCTGCAGAAACCTCTCCAGAGCTCCAAGTCAGAATTAAACTCCAAAGTTTCTTGGACTTTTAATGGGCCCCACTGAGGGACACGACTGAGAAAGTGTCCCCAGGCCCCAGGCAGAGCAGAGAACTGGAGGCACTGATGACAGGTGGGGACAAAGAGAAGCCAAGTCATGGTGCCCTGGGGCACAGCAGGGTCTGTGCCACCAAGGGCTGTCAGGAGACACCTTGTACTGAGGCCCTGGGGCCTCCTGGCACAGCCCCAGCCAGGCTGGGCACTGTCAGCCCCTTGTCCTGCCCTCAGCATCCCCCCCTAGCCCACATCCCAGTGGCCTCAAGGATCTGCTGGAAGGAGTCCCTGGGGAGCCTTGCTCAGGAATGGCCCTGGGGGCTCCACAATGCTCCCAGGCACTGCAGGTTTTTCAAAGGACTTTGGCTTTGGCTTTTGCCTTGCAGTCTCTGAGAGCTTTCTGCAATCATGGCCTCCAACTATCTGCTGTAATTAGTCCCTGGAGAGGCTTTGTCAGGAACAACACTCAGTGGGGCTCATTAATGCTTCAAGGTACTTCAGTTCTTTTAAGGTACTTGGTGTTTCCCTTTTGCTACAGACTCTGAGAGGTTTGTGCAATCATGGCCCCAATTATCTGCTTTAACGAGTCCCTTGAGAGCTTGGTACTGACATTCTGTGGGGCTCATTAATACTTTGAGATACTCAACTTTTTCCAGGTACTTTGGATTTTCCTTTTCATACTGAGAGGTTTTTGTGCCATTTTGAGTCTCTGGGAGGTTTTTGTGCCATCCTGGCCTCCAGTTCTCTCCTCCAAGGAGTCCATGAGGAGCCTGTGTTGGGGATGGACCTCAGTGGGTCCCATTAATGCTTTGAGACACTTTGGGGTTTTCCTCTGCTTTTGACTCCTGGAATGTTTTGTGCAATCTCCTCTCAGACCCTGAGGTTCCAGGGCTCAGCTCCAAATGCACCACGGGGCTCATTAGGATCAAGCAAGTCCTGACAAACCATGGCTCTGCCTTGATTTCCCTCTGCTCTAGTGCAGTTCATTCTTTCACCAATTTGAGATTTCTCTTCCAATGCATCAATTGGTGTGGTGGGTTCAGTGCTGGCTAATTACCAGTGCACTTACTAGAATATACCTACTCATTTCCTGCTCTGAGATAGGATTAGGAGAAAGGCAACATGGGCTCAAAACTTTAAAAGTATATAAAGAAAAGTTTAGAATAGTAAGTAATATAAAGAGTTATAAGAATATAACCAAAAGTTTCAGAACACTTCCTCTCTCCATACAACCTGACAATGAAAATAGACAAAACCTAAAATTTTCAGTCACTTTACCACCTCTAGAATAGTATTTCTTCTGTTCACGTAGGGAGAGAAGTTCCTGTTTTTAATGTTATGGAGACTTGCCCACAAGGAAACAGTTCTCTCATGGCTTTTCATTTGCACAAACAGCAGCTGCCTGGAAAAATCTGCAATTGTGAGTTCCCTCCCATTTTTTCACAGCTTTTCCCACAGCTGTGTTTATGGGCCATGTCAACTTACGGGATATTAGTTTAAAGATGAGCTGTTTAAGAGCAAAGGTTCTCTTCATCTGTTTCTGAAACCATCTTCATCTCTGGGAACAGAGATTTTCTTCTGTCACCTGAGAGCACAGGGTCTCATCACTCTTTTCTCTTTCAGTGTTCAAATTTCTCATGGGATCACAGCTACTTCAACATTGGCTTACTTTAGCATGGAGGCCTCTGCTGAACAAGTCATCTCCCCATACTTTTCAATGCATTATAGGGAAAAAGAGAGTCTGATGTATCAATTCCATCCTTCTCCATAGCTTTAGCAGAGGATTTCAGCCCCAAGATCAAGGCATCTCCTCATCCCTCCCATCTGGGACTCAACTTCCTCTTCACTGACCTCGGTGTCTTCACGTTGCTCCTCTGTGTGCCTGCACTTTGTCCTTTTCTCTCCCTGGAGGGAGGATGGCAGCACGGGAAGAGTCAATATCTGAGGCGGGGCCTGCAGATGGTTGCGTGAGCCCGGCCGGGCTGGGTCCTTGCGGCCGGAGCTGTTTTGCCATGGAGGTTTGTGCAGCGGCTGCGCTGGGGCTGTGTCAGGCTGGGCGGCGCTGGGGGCAGGGCCAGGATCTCAGCAGCCAGGCCAGAGCAGAGCAGCAGCACGGCCGGGGCCGATGGCTTCTCCTGGCCCTGCCCGCTGGTTGCGGGCCAAGCCCAAGGGCGGCAGAAGCTTGGCCGAGCCGGCCCGGCCCGGGGCTGCTCCTGGGGCCCGGCGGATCCTGGCTGGGCCCGGGCTGGCGGCGGGGCAGGGCTCGGCAGCGGCCAGATGTCAGCAAGCGCAGCCACGGCCCGGCCCGGCCTCGGCCCCGCGGCCTCCCCTCCCCTGCCCGGCAGCCGATGGGGCCTGGCGGGCTCCCTGGGAAGGGGCCCGGCCCCACGGCAGGAGCCGCCCGGCCCGCCCCGGCCCAGACGGGGGCTGGCCCGGCCTTGGCACCTCTGTGCTGCCCAGAAGGGAAAGAGACCCAGCCAGGCTTCTTCCTCTTTAACTTGTGTCTTCACAGAGGTGTGTGCAGTTTCCTTAGCGGTTTAACAGATTTTCAATTCTCAAAGCTAATTACTGATTGCTTTTTTTGTCAGACACAGAGGAAATTGCCAGTAGCTTCTCTCAGGACATCACTTGTGTGATGCAAAACCACCACAACAGCGCAGAGCACAGAGCTCCTTTGGCCATATGTAGTGGTCATTGCCTGAGGCCTCAGAACCCCACCTTGGCAGATCCCTGGGCCCTCTCCAAGGTTTTTCAAATGAAAACATTCAGCTTATAGAAAATCACCAGAGGATAGAGCCAGCCTGACCTGTCTGTCCTGGCTATTTTTATCTGGGAGCAATCCATGGATATAGGGAATCTGGGAGGCCAAATTCTAATTTTGGCCATGGTCACTTGTCAAGAAGGCTGTTTTTTTTCCATAGCAAGGAAGGAACAGAGCCCCTCTGTTTCAGGGGCAGATGAGAGGGGATCACCAGAGGCCAAGGCCAGCCAGAGCTGGCAGGCTTTGTTCTGAGAGATACCCTTAAAAATAGAAAATTTTTTAGGGAGGGTACCAATTTTAGCACTGGGCATCGGAAAAGAAGGACAGTTCTCTTCCATAGCAAGAAAAACACAGAGCCCCAGTGCTCCAGGAGCTGATGAGAGGCAGCTCATCAGCTGCCTCTCATCCCTTGGCATCCCAAGATCAGCCAGACCTGTCAGGTGGCCCCTGGGGGGCCAAGCCAGCCAGACCTGTTCCATGTGCCCTCGGCTCCATGGGGCCCCACAGTGTCCCAATGGTCCCTTGCTTCCATGAGGCCCTGAGGTGTCACAATGCCCCCTTGGTGACACGAGGCCCTGAAGGGTCCTCATGGTCTCCATGGTTCCATCAGGCCCCACAGAGTCATAATGGTCTCTGGGTCCATGAAGCCCCGCTGTGTCACCATGGCCCCTTGGTTCCATGGGCTCCAGTGGTGCCACAATGATCCCCTTGGTTCCATGAGGTGCCCACAGTGTCACAGGGATCTCCATGGGAAGGAAAGAACTGAGCCCCAGTGTGGCAGGGGCAGCCACCAGAGGCCAAAGCCAGCAAGATTTGACAGTACTGGCAGATTTTGGCTGGGAGCAACCCTTGGATATCGGGAATTTTAGAGGGGGAGCCCCAATTTCGGCCATTTCTGCATAGATAATAAGGACAGTTCTATTCCGCAGGAAGGAAAACACTGAGCCCTAGTGTTTCAGGAGCAGAAGAGGAGAGAGGTGGCTCCTGGGAGGCCAAGACAGCCAGACCTGTTCTTCCTGTCAGCTTTTGTCATGGAGGGATCCTTGGATATATGGAATTTGGGAGAAGGAATCTCAATTTTGACCACGGACACCTTGAGAAGAAGGACGGTTCTTTTCCATAAGAAGGAAAGCACCGAGCCCCAATGTTTTGAAAGCAGGTGAGAGGCAGCTCTCAAGAGGCCTAGGGCAGCCAGACCTGTCTGTCCTGGCTGCTTTCACTTGGGAGCAATCCTTTGATGTACGGAGTTTTAGAGGCAGAATCTCAGTTTTGGCCATGGGCGCCTGGTCAGGATGGATGGCTTTTTTCCTACAGGAAAGAAAAGCGTGAAGTCCAAGTGTTCTGGAAGAAGATGAGAGGTGGCCACACTTAGGCCAAGCCAGCCAGACCTGTCTCTCCTGGCACCATTTGTTTAGGGGCTATCCTTGGACATAGGGAATTTTGGAGGTGGAATCTCAGTTTTGGCCATGAGCACCTGGACAGGAAGAAGAGTTCTTTTCATCAGGAAGGACAGCACAGAGCCCCAGTGTTTCAAAGGTAGATGAGTGCCAGCCCTCAGGAAGCCAAGGCCAGCCAGACTTGTCAGTCCTGGCAGCTTCGGTCTGGGAGCTGTCCTTGGATATAGGGAATTCTGGAGGTAGATCCCCAGTTTTGGCCATGCGTGCCTGGTCGAGATGGATTTTTTTTCTCATAAGAAAGAAAAACACATGGTCCCAGTGTCTCAAAGGCAGATGAGAGGTGGTCCCCAGGAGGCCCAGCCAGCCAGACCTGTTCCATGTTTCCTTGGTTTCGTGGGACCCCACAGTGTCACAATGGTCTCCTTGGTTCCATGAGGCCCTGGAGTGTCACAATGTCCCCCTTGCTTCTGCAGTGTCACAATGGCCCCTTGATTCCATGGGCCCCAACAATGCCCAGTGATCCCTTGGTTCCACAACTTCCCACAGTGTCACACTGGCCCCTTGGTTCCATGAGGATCTGCAGTGTCACACAGGTTTGTGACATTTGTCCTTGCTGCCCCTCACATCCCACTGCCCCACAAACAGCCCCGAGCCACCCGTCAGGGACAGGCCCTGCTGTGCCAGGCTGGGCTCAGGGCTTGGCCTTTCTGCTTCCCCCAGCCAGCCCAGGCCTTGCTCAGCATTGCAGTTCCCTGCTCTGAGCCTTTGGCTCCCTGCAGTCCTGGCCTCAAGGATCTGCTCTCACCCGTCCCTGGGGAGCCTTTGGCAGTCCCTGCCCTCAGTGGGGCCCAGTGATGCTCCAGTGGACCTGGAGTTTTGCTTCTGACTCCTTGAGCAGCTTCTTCAGCCTTCTCAGTGTCTGAGTGTCCTGGATTCAGCCCCAAATCCATCGTGGGGATCATCAAAATACAGAAAGCCTTTAGGGGTCTTTCACTTACTTAAATGGTCTTCAAGTCTCCAGGGCTTGTGCAACTGATTGGAGTCAGTTTGGAGTTCTGTTAAGGAGAAAGATTTCAAAGTGCACCTCATAATTTTTTTATTTAATCAAGTGAGTATTTTTTAAAAATTTCCGGTTCAGAGAAGAGCTGATAGAAGCATCCCCAGGTGATCTGGATGCTGAATGTCTCCTTAGGAGGTCTGGGCATGTAGAAGAATGAGCCCCATGCAGGCTGACCCTGTTTGGACAAGCTGCTCCTCAGCCCCAGCCTCAGCATGTCTGACCTGGCCCACCTGGCACTGACATCCCTGTGCCCTGCAGCAGAACCTTGTCCCTGAGCTCTGCAGCTCCATGTCCCAGCCCATTGCACCGTGTCCCACCTGCTCTCCTCAGGGCTCTGCCTGCACACAGGCCCAGGAGAAGTTTTCCTCTTGGGAAGGAAAGAATGGAAAAGCCTGAGCAGGTTTCCTGAACAACAAACCCCACTCAGGAAGCACCTCCTCAGTACAGGCTGCCTGGAGTAGTGTCACCTTTGTAGAAGGGACAGTGTGACCAGAAATGATCTCTGGAAGCAGAATTCTCTGAGTCTCCCAGCTGGATTTTCTGTCCCTCTCCTTTCCCTGGATCTCTGTTGCAGATGGAAGCTGCTGGTGCCATTCTCACCTTTAACCTCTCTTTTGAATGCAAACAGATGTTCCCAGCTGTGTTAAGCAGCTGTTGCTCAATGTTTATGCAGAGCTTTTTGGTTCCTCATGGAACCAAGCACACCCTTGTGACACAGCGGGGACTCATGGAACCAGTGGTCCATTGTGACACTGCCAATTCAAGAAAACCATGGCGACACCATGGAACCTCATGGAAAAGAGGATCCATGGTGACACAGCACAGCCACAGTTGCAGCAGCAGCAGCAGCAGCAGCGGCAGCAGCGGCTGCAGCAGAAAAAGAAGCGACTTTGTCGAGTCCCTCTTGCTCTTCCTCTCCCTCTCCCGCTGTCCTGCACCCTCTCCCGCTCTCCCTTTCCCGCTGTCCCCTCCTCTCCCAGTCTCTCTCTCCCCCTGCCGGGCTGAGCCATACCCCCAGCGTGCCCCCGGCCCCGGGTGGGGCTGCCCCGTCCCCGTCCCAGTCCCCGTCCCCGTCCCCGTCCCTGTCCCCGTCCCCGTCCCCGTCCCCGTCCCTGTCCCTGTCCCCGTCCCCGGCCGTCCCGCCGCGGTCTCGCCCCCGCCCGGCTCTGGCCGTGCTGGCGCTGGCGCTGCTGGGCGGGCATCAGTGCCTGGGGCTGGGGCGGCATCGCCGCCCTTTGGCTCCGCCTGGCCCGAGCCCGGCCCCGGCCCCGACGTGGGCTCCAGTCCCGGCCCCGGCCCCGGCTCCTCCCGGGCCCCGCGGAGGACACAGGCGGCGCGGCCGCTGCCGCCGCCTCCGCTGCGGCTTCCCCGGCCCGAGCTCCGCCGCTCGGCAGCGCGGCCGCCGGCCCCGAGCCGCCGCTGTCCCGTTGCCAGCAGAGAACGCCTGGGGATGGCCGGCCCGGGGCGCTCGGGGGGCGCTCGGGGGCCGCTCCTGGCCCCGGGCCGAGCGCTGACAGCCGCGTCCCGCCCGCAGGGAAGGCGCAGGAGGCCCTGCAGGAGCGGTACCGGCTGGGTTCGCTGCTGGGCAGCGGCGGCTTCGGCAGCGTCTTCGCGGCCACGCGGCTCTCGGACGGCGCCCCGGTGAGCGGCGGGGCCGGCGGCGGGCGCAGGAGGAGGAGCAGGAGGAGGAGGAGGAGGAGGATGGGGCTGGGCTAGGCGGGGGGCGAGCTGAACCCGCTGCTGTCCCTTGCTCGCAGGTGGCCATCAAAAGGGTGCCGTGGGATCGCATCCGGCACTGGGGCGAGCTGGTGAGTGAGCGGGGCCAGCGGCAGAAGCCGGGCCGTGCCGGGCGGGGATGAGCCGGGGCCCGGCAGGGTGGGAGCTGCCGGGAGCCCTGCAGGGAGAGCGGGCGTGGGCTGAGCGGGGCATGCAGAGCATCCCGGGCTGGCTGAGGGCTTCCTCAGCCCCGGCACGGCCTCAGCCCCACTGACGGCATCGCGCTCCTCCCGCAGCCCGACGGCACCAGCGCACCCCTGGAGATCGTGCTGCTGGCCAAGGTGGCCTCTGGCTGCGCTGGTGTCATTCAGCTCCTGGAGTGGCTCCAGCTCCCCGACAGCTTCTTGCTGGTGCTGGAGCGCCCGGAGCGGTGCCAGGACCTGTCGGGTTTCCTGGCGGAGCGGAGGTTCCTGCCGGAGGAGGAGGCGCGGGGGCTGTTCCGCCAGGTGCTGGAGGCCGTGCGGCACTGCACCAGCTGCGGGGTCCTGCACAGGGACATCAAGCCCCAGAACATCCTGCTCGACCTGGCCACCGGGCAGCTGAAACTGATCGACTTTGGCTGTGGCGCCTTCCTCCAAGACACAGCCTACACCCAGTTTGCAGGTGAGCCCTGCCAGGGGATGCTCCTGGGCATCTCATGGCCCAGCCGGGGTGCAGCACCGGGGCTCCCCCTATTGCAGCTGGGATGGGATTAATGCTGGAGCCAGGTTGATTTGGGTGGGGGTGTGAGGGGGTCCAGCTCCCAGCCCTGCCGACAGCCCTCAGCACCCACTGTGCCCTGGGCTGGGGCTGGAGCTGGGGCAGCCAGCCCGACAAAAACCCCCATGGGGGTAGCAGAGAGGGGGGTCTGACCCCGTGCCCTGGGCAGTTTGGTGTGCAGGTGAGGAAGGGCTTGGACTGCTCTGCTCCCCTTGTTTGCCTTGACTTGTTCACATTTTTGGGGGGCTGTGCAGGCAAGGAATCGAGTGGGTTTCTCCACCACTGGGTGAGTTTTTCTTTTGTGTGTCATGGTTGGGCCTTCCCAGGGTTTCTGCTGCCCTCTTCCAGCACCAGTGGCTTCTTTTCCAGCCCCGAGTCTGTACACAAGTCCCAGGTGCTGGTGAGAGGGCAGCGGTCACCCCGTGTGCCACTGGGGCAGCCCCCACATGGCCAGGGGTGCTGGGGCCAGGCTCTGGGAGCAGCAGCATCCCCCTGCTGAACTCTGTCTGTGTTCCACAGGAACCCTGTCCTACAGCCCACCAGAGTGGATCCACCACCGACGCTACCACGGCGAGGCAGCGACCATCTGGTCCCTGGGCCTCCTGCTGTGCCACCTGGTCATGGGCAAGCACCCGTTCAGGAGGGGCCAGGAGATCATCTGGGGTCGGATCTTGTTCCCACGATGGCTCGCTCCAGGTGGATCCTCATCTCTGGCCATGGGGGCAATACCAGTGCTGGGAGACAGCAGCAGCTCGTGGGCATCCCGCTCTGGCAGCTGCTGAGGAGGTGGCACATGTGCTGCTCTCCTGCTCTCCTCCAAACAGAGAATCCATGGGAAAATTCAGGCCCAGCTCTGGGCACACCCAGCATGGCCTGGGCATGGGAACAGGGGGGCAACTTCTCCAACTGACTGGTGATTCCTGGTTTCCCTCCCCAGAGTGCCAGGATGTCATTAAGAGGTGTTTGTCCATGCAGCCCTTGGACAGGCCGTCCTTAGAAGAGCTTTTCCACGATCCTTGGGTGCAGGGTGTTCCTCTGCCCTAGAGGATGGGAGAGATCCACGTGCACAGTTGGATCCAGGGGCCTGGCAGGTAACAGCTCCACGCATCTCTTGGCAATCAGTGGCAAAGCCAACCAGACAGGTTTTGTGCTGCCTGTAGCTCTGAGCAGGGGTCAGCAGAAGGGAACACGCAGCTCTTGGGCTGGAGCTGAGCTGGAGACCTGGTGTGGCAAGCACTGGTGGCCACCATCCCCCAGGTTTTGCTTGTCCTGGTTCCCTGACAGCTGGGGCCCTGGGCAGAACCCTGACAGCCTGGTCTGGCCCCAGGGAAGGAGAAGGAGCCCCTGGAGAAGCTGCACCAGGTGGGGCTGCTGCTGCTGGAGACACCAAGGACAACCTCAAGGATGACAATCTCTTCCTCAGCCTGGCCAGCTGAAGATGATGGACTTGGATTCTGGCACCTTCTCCAAAGCCAGGCTCCACAGGGAATTTGCAGATGAGTCCACACGAAGGGGGATGTTCCCAGATTTGGGCATTGCTCAGCCTGGCCGGGAACCAAAGGTTCCCCCTTTGCTGGGGCTGCCAGGCTGCTTTTGGCAGGGCTGGGGGCATGGGCTGGGGTGGGTACGAAATGGGAGTGGGCTCCTGGCCCTGCCAACAGCCCCCAGCACCCACCGTGCCCCGGGCTGGGGCTGGGGCTGGGGCAGCCAGCCCGACACAAACCAACCCCCATGGTGGGAGCAGAGGTGGGACTCCAGAACGTGTGCAGGGGCTGCTTTGCTTTGCAGGCAAGGAAGGGCTTGGGCTGCTCCACTGCCCCTGTTTGCTTTGGGATCACCGTTATTTTGGGGGGCAGTGCAGGGGGAAGGGAGAAAGCCTGGGCTTCCCTGTCCTGTGGGTGGGTTTTCCCTGGCATGCAGGGGTTGGGCCTTCCTCAAGGCCCTGACAGAGATAAGATTTTTGACCTTTTTTCTTGTTCCCCTTTTTGTCTCTAATCTATTTTCAATCATTTGTTGTTTTTCTAGAGGAAGGGTTCTAGGTGGGGTCCAGTCTGGATGGGGAAGTGCTTGGGAGCAGCTGCGGCGTGGATGGGCCGTGCCCTTGGAGAAGGCTGAGGACATCGTTTGGGACCAGCTTTTCTTCCAGCGGTGGATGGCGTCAGGTGGGTCCCGTCTGCTTGGCATGGTGGGATCAGAGCTTTGGGGAGATGGCAGCGAGCACAGGAGCATCCTGCTCCGGGCAGCTGCTGAGGGCTGGATGTGCCGTGGCTGGCTGCAGGCTGGGCACATGTCCTGCCCTCCTGCTCTGCTGCCAAAGGCAGCAGTGATGGGCAGCTCTGGGCACCGCTCTGGGCACGGCCAGCATGGCCTGGGCACCGCGGGCGGCTGGGACAAGGGGACAGGAGCCTTCAGCTGACGGGCGCTTTCTGCTTTCTCTCCTTGCAGCCGGGCTCTGCGGGTGCTGAGGCTGCTCTGGGCTCTGCCAGGGCTCTGCTGGAGCTCAGCACCGGGCCAGAATCAGCCAAAGAAGAAATGGTGTGACCTGCAGCACAGACTTGCTTGAGCATTTCAGCAACACTGCTCAAGTTTGCAGAGTGTACACCTCCCAGGGAAAACATGCCACCACCCAAAAAATAAACTTGTTCAATAGCTTCTGAAATGAAATCAATCCGCGATGACCCCAAATGACGTTTTTCAGCTTGCTCAAGCTGTAGCTCAGCCCTTCTCTGAACAGTTCTCTCTCCCACCTTCCTTTTACTTCCCAACTGCTCCCTCTTTTCCCCCAGTGAGTTCCCAGCCCATGGCAGTCTCCAGCACACTGCTGCCTTCCTTGGTGCCCCTCACCACGAGGAAGGCCGAGCCCCAGGCTTAGGGACTCATCCTGTCACTGGCTGAGGAGCAGCAATGTCTCAGAGGTCCAGTGGGATTTTAGCATCCTTCAGAGCTGCTCTCCAGCCCTCATCTCTCCTCACTGCTGAGTTCCCACTCCCTTTTCCTCGTCCTTGCAGCAGGATGAGCTCTTTGAATCCCCTTGAGCCTCCCCACTCTTCCCAGCCCATGCACCCACCTCAGTTAGGCTGAAGCTGCAGCTTCTCTGTCTCCTCTGTCACACCAGTCCAGTCCCCTGTGCGGGGAGCCCCAGCCCCAGAGCACAGCACTCAGCAGTGCAGTCCGGGCTGGAGCAGCTGCCCTGCAGCCCTGGCTTGGCTCTTGGTGGCAAGGGAATGCTCCCTGTTTGCAGCTGTCCCTGCAGGATGGCCCCAGGGCAGAGCCCAGCTGGGCTCCCACTGCAGCCCCTGAAGCTTGGGGCAGACAGTGGTGCCAGAGCTGAGGTTCACGGGGAGCACCTGCAGCTGTGGCTTGAGTCAGTGTTGGCAAATGTTGTGTTCTCATCTCCTGCAGCCTGTGGGGAAAGCAACCTGTGCTGCCAGGCCTGTGTGTGCCAGGCCTGTGTGTGCCAGGGGCTCTTGGCTGTCTCTGTACCCATGGACAGAAGGCTCTGTGTGTGCCAGGGGCTCTTGGATGTCTCTGTACCCATGGACAGAAGGCTCTGTGTGTGCCAGGGGCTCTTGGATGTCTCTGTACCCATGGACAGAAGGCCCTGTCTGTGCCAGGGTTTCCATAATGTCTCTGTACCCATGGGTATGGAATAGCATGGACAGTGACAGTGTCAGTCACGTTGCTTGCACGCTCCTTCCTTTGCATACAAGACACATCCATGCACACCCCCATGCACAGATACATTAAAAGGACAGGGAGGGAGAGAGATTTCCCTCAGAGCTCTAACTTTGGCATAACTCACCTTTTTAGCCAGTGGCCAGGGGATATTTTTCCCAGCTCTGTGTGAGAAGGTGTCCAGGAGCTGAAGGAGCAGCATTTAGAAGCAGTTTCAGGATTTCTAGGCAGGAAGTGGAGCTGACAACCATCCACGTAACTCACCGTATTCATCAGGATGTGCTGCTGGTTCTTTGGGAATATGGCCCAACAGAGACACGAGACTTGGAAAAATCCCAGCTCTCTGTGGATTTGTGCAAAGGAGGAGCAGCAGAAACACTTTGTGTCTGCTCTGGGGACACAAGGTCCAAGGAGCTGCGGTGGCAGAGGGTGAGCTGGGCTGGTGGCAGGTGAAGTCCTGGTTCATGGCATCCCAGAGTGGCACAGGACAAAGCTCCAAGCACCCCCAACCCCACTGATGAAGTCTTTCTGATGCTGCACATCCTACAGGAAAAGCTGCTGTCACACAATGCACTGGGATTTGTAAGTTTCATTTTCAATACTTTAGGTCCAATTTTCAAACTGCAATATCTTTGCCATCAAGACACAGTCATGCACAATCCATCTCTCATCCTCCTATTGCTTCAACTCCAATTTAAAAACAAATCTTAATATTGGAAACAAAACCGAAAATCTTTAGAAAAAGGATGCTGAGGTCACTCTGTAAGATGGATCCAGGCCATCAGAACATGCCCCAAGTAAATGAGTTCTCCTTTTAAAAAGATCAGTTACCTCTTAATCCAAAGTTACAGAAGATTTTCACTAGACATTTTTTTCTTGTTTTTCTCTTTCATATTTTTCTCATTTTTTCCTTTCTTTTTTTCTTTTTTCTTTTTGAGCTGATAACACATCCTGAAAAAGAAATGTACAGCAAATGAGATACATTTCTGATAAACAATGAAAGTATTTACTCCTCTGTTTACTTTTCTTGGGATACCCTGATGTAAAAAATCTAGCAGATATGAGCAGAGGTGTAAAGTGTTTGCTTTGGACTAAGCTGGAGTTCAGCACTGCTGACATCCTGATCCAGCCAAGAGTTGCAGAATTCTTTTGCACATCTCGAGCCATGTGTTTGCAGGCACAGCAACTGCAGAGCTAACACACCCGTGCACGTGAATAACTCTGTTACTCCCTCCAGAATTTGGGCTGAGCCCCAGAACGAGGTGCTCCAGCCCTTTGCTCCTGGTTCCTGTGGGGAGCAGCTCCCTTCCCTCTGGCTGAGCTGCTCAGGCAGAGCCCGGCAGCTCCTGGCCCTGCAGGGCTGAGGCTTTTCCCCATTGCTGGGCACAGACTGATGGAGCAGCACTGCTGAACACGGGCACACAGAGGGACCAGCAGCAGCTGCCTTTGGCCACCTGAGGCTCCAAGGCCCAAACTCGGAGCAGACAGGGCTGGAAGAGACTCGCAGGCTCCCTGCTGGCTCTGCTGCCCCCCTTGTGCCCACCTGGGAGCCCCCAGGGCCAGCAGGGACTTGAGATGGCAGCCCTGGGCTCCTGGAGGTTGTGCAAGGAACGCAGCTGGGGACTCCCTGTCCATGGGCAGCTTCCAGATGGAAAAGGCTGCTGTGCCCAGGCAGCTCCAAGGGCAGAGAAAGGAGGGTCTCGACCACGGGATCTGTGCCAGTCCCACAGTCCTGGGCAGCAGCCACCGAGCCCTGGGGGAGCAGAGGGCACAGCAAGAGGGACAAAAGCAGGCAAGGTCAGAGACTGGAGAGAGCCAGACCCGGGAGCAGGAACAGCTGCTCCATTGCACTCTTGGAGAAAGCTCTTGGCTGGTTGAAAGCGCTGAAAGGCGTGAAGGGCAGAGAGGAGGCCACAGCAAACAATGCTCCTGTTTCCACAGCCTCCCCTCTCCGTGTCCCAGAAGGAATTGGATGGACTGTGTTCTTCTCTCTGAGTTGTCTGGTTCAGCAGGAGCAGCTGAGCACCAGGAGCTGAAGGAGCTGAAGCCTCAGGCCACAAGAGCTGGGCCAGAGGAGACTTTCTGAGCAAATGAATGCTGCTAACATGGACCTGGCTGAATGCAGCAGATGGAATCATGGAATCACAGAATCCTTTCTGTTGGGAAAGACCTCTGAGCTCATCCAGTCCAGCCGGTCACCCAGCAGTGTCGAGCCCAGCACTAAACCACGTCCCTGAAGTGCCAAGGCCTGGACAACAGCCCTGAGTGAGGCCTGAACAACAGGCCCTGAGCCAAAGGTGGCCTCTGGATGAACCTTCCAGCCAAAGGTTATCTTTGGATCTGCTCATTAATGAAATGTGCATGGTCATTAGCACTGTGATAGATGTATCCTCTCATTAGTGAAACATGTATTGACCTTTCTGTGTTTAGAAGCCGGACAAGGCCATGAAATCCGACATCTGGCCTTGTCTGGGGCTGAATGGTCAAAGTCACCTCCCTTGGTTCCTCCTGGGGCCCTGGCCAGGCTTTGGGAGGAAGCCAAGAGGAGGATGGAAGCAGATGTTCCCGCACCAGAAGTGCTGTCAGTTTGTTCATTCAGCACTGTCAGAGCTGGGCCCTCTCACAGCGGGGCTGGAGCCTCACCTGTGGCTGGAGGCACCTGCAGGAATTGCCAGTGCCCAGGAGTGGCTCTGCAGCCCTTGGCTGTGACAGCTTCCCCAGCTGCTGTGTGGATCTGGGGGATGGTAAATCCTGAGGGTAAGTGGGGCTGGATCTTTCTTAATCACTGCTGCAATCTTTGGTGGTGATGGTTGGGTGCATTGCTGAGCTGCTCCTTTTGTGATTCTTTGCTGCTTTGAGCTACAGTCAATGACACTGATTCCTTCAGTTGGTGTCTGTGTCTTTGGTGCTGACCCTGCCCACTGGTGAAACAAAACTGGCACAGTCTGGCCAGATCACCACAAAATGTCACTTTTTAAATGTAAATGTGAGGAATCGGCCCCATCAGAAATTCCCAGGTGGGAAGCCCTTCCCTGGAGTTCGCTGGCTCTGGAGTGGGCTGAGGTGGGAGCACCGTGTGAGCAGTGGGGCAGTCGGTTAAAAGAGGCTGAAGCCCTGGATGTCTTAAAATGCATCCAAAAATTGCATCTGGAAAAGGAAAAGAACTTGTGAGTTTGGGAAGATGAGGGTGAATTTTGGTAACAACACATTGGAAACAGCACCAACAGAAAGAAAAATTGGTTTTGGAATGCTCCCACATGGAGGGACAGAGGAAGGTTTAAATCATGAACTCAGGTTCATTTGTGCAAGTGATACAATAATAATAACAATTAAATAAATAAAAATAGTTATATATCATATAACCCAATAATCTACATTTATATCTGTATAATTAAAAATTGATAATGTGAAATAATGCTGACAATGCTAATATGTCAGCTTTGGCTGCTCACTGTGACACTGAATACCCTACAGAAAAGGACTGGCCAAGACCCAAATGTCAGTGGTAAACTCTGCAAGAGTGCATGCAATGAATAAAGGAGGAAGGGATGAAATTGGCTATTTTTATAGGATTTGCTGATACTGTGGTGCAGAATGCTTTGTCTGTTATGTGAGAAATAAAGTGATTAAGGCTGCTGGGTTTTTCATGTCCCAGACAATCCACAAGCTGCAGGATTGGCTGAACGGGTGAAGGGGTTGTTAAAAGAGCAGTTGAAAGAATGAGGAATGGGAACCTGTCCCCATGGAGAAGCCATCTCCCAGATGTGCTCCATGCCCTTAGCAATGGCCCCCTGGGGAAATGGAAACCCCCTGGCTGTGCACGGCTTCTCCCAATTTGCAAATACAGCCATGGACAGTGAGACTTGGACTGCCTGGGAAATTGTTCTGGCTGTGATGGCCCTGGCAGGGCCAGCCCAGAGGCTGCAGGGCTGGACCTTCATGCACTGGAATTAGTTAGGATAAATCAGAAGCAAATGAGAGTTAACAATACAGGAACAGGAATCCAGATTCCTCCAGGACACTTTGGTTTGATAACTGCTCACTGGACCTTGGCCTTGCAAAGTGCTCATGCCATGGGAGGAGGAACTGATGCAGATTATCAAGGAGAAATTGAAGGAATTGTGTTAAACAATAGTGAACAAGATTGGATTATTCAACCACATGACAGGGTAGCACAATTATTGATATTGTCAGTTTTAAAACAATTGGGGAAAAGGAGATCCACCTCAAATCACTGCTGTTGGTGGAGATAAAGGGTTTGGATCCAACAATGCTAATAAGGGAGCCAGGGTGTGGGTCCAGATGCCAAAAGGCCCTCCCGAGGCAGCTGAAGGAACAGCTCTGGGGAAAGACAGCACTGTTTGAATCCTGAAACCTGGGCAGGAACGATGGGAATGTGTCCCTGCAGCCAAGTGCTCTGTGTGAGAACAAGTAGATATTACAGGAGATTGTTTTACACATCCTGCCAGACCAAATCTCCCTGTTTGCCCCAGGGAAAACTCGTGACCTGGACTCCATCTAGGATGGAGCCAGGGCCAGGCTCTTGCACTGCCCCAGGTGTATCCCTTGAAGGCCTTTTAATAAACACCTGCTTTATTCCTTTAGCACTGTCTAGCTCTGTCCTAGGTGGCCTCTCAAGGCATCACCACCAAACCAGGGGAACACGGACCAGGCCTGGCTGGCTGGGCCTCCTGGGGACCACCTGACCACCTTGGCATGTCGAGGGCTGCTTCTCACCTGCCCTGAAGCACTGGGGCTCTGGGCTTTCCTTCCACACTTTCTCAGTTGTGTCCCTGGCAGGGATCTCTTCAAAGTACAAGAAACTTCAGTGTTTCAATGTAACTGAGTTCTTGAGGGTTTTGTGACATCACTGAGGGAGTTGTGACATCACAGAGCTGGCTGTGATGTCACAGAGTAGGGTGTGAGGCCATAGAGCAGACTCTGCCATCATAGAGGGTGGCTCTGTGGCATCAGAGAGTGGATTGTGACATCACCGGGTGGCTGTGTGACATCAGAGAGCACGCTGTGACATCACAGAACAGACTGTGACTAGACAGGGTGATTTTGTGATATCACAGACTTCTGTGACATCACAGACTTCTGTGACATCACAGCACTGCTGTATGGCATCACGGGGTGACATCATAGAGCTTGTGCTGTGACATCACAGAGACGGCTCTGTGACATCACAGGGGCAGTGTGACATCATAGGGACAGTGTGACATCACAGAGTTGTGTGATGTCACAATGGCAGTGTGACATCATAGGGGCAGTGTGACATCATAGGGGCAGTGTGACATCACAGAGATAGCTGTGTGACATCACAAGGGCAGTGTGACATCATAGGGCACTATGACATCACAGTGATGGTTGTGTGACATCACAGGGCTGTGTGACATCACAGAGATGGCTCTGTGACATCACAGGGGCAGTGTGACATCACAGGGCTGTGTGACATCACAGAGATGGCTCTGTGACATCACAGGTGCAGTGTGACATCACAGGGCTGTGTGACATCACAGAGATGGCTCTGTGACATCACAGGGGCAGTGTGACATCATAGGGGCAGTATGACATCACAGAGTGGGCTGTGTGACATCACAGAGATGGCTCGGTGACATCACAGTGATGGTTGTGTGACATCACAGGGCTGTGTGACATCACAGGGCTGTGTGACATCATAGGGGCTGTGTGACATCACAGAGTGGGCTGTGTGATGTCACAGAGATGGCTATGTGACATCACAGTGATGGTTGTGTGATATCACAAGGGGCTGTGTGACATCACAGCGATCGTTGTGTGACATCACAGGGCTGTGTGTCATCGCAGTGATGGCTGTGTGACATCACAGGGGCTGTGTGATATCACAGGGGCTGTGTGAGGTCACTGGGGAGGTCACTCCACCCCAGCCCCCCCTCACAGTTCCCCCAGAGAAGTCCAACGCTGCTCGTGCACAGCGGGGTCCCCTGTCCCCCCGGGTCCCCCCGCCCCCGGCGCCGCAGCCTCCCCCAGAGGATGTTCCACGAGATCGACCCCAGAGCCTGACACGGGGACGGGGGACGGGGCCGTGGGGAGTGGGACAGGGGGACAGGGACCCCCCGGCAGCGTCCCCGTGTCCCCCAGGGCCAGAGCCTGGGCCAGGGCTCCTTCACCCTGTTACCAACGAGGGCTTGAGAGCGCTGAAAAAATCCCCAGCAAGGGAGCAGCAAAAACCAGATTTAATATTAAGTGACAGCACGGCAAAGTTCCTTGGCAAGAGTCACTCTGCTCCTGACTGGACACTTCAGGCACAGCAAGGAAACAAAGCAACAACAAAACCAAACAAAATCCAGGCAATCAAATCAGACATGAGCTAAAAACTGGGGCTTTCCTTCCTGTGCATAAGAACTGTCCTTCTAGACCAGTTGCCCATGGCCAGAATTGGGATTTTACCTCCAACATTTCCTGTTGTGACAGACTGGAGGAGATTGTTGGCTGTAAACATTTCATGTGTGTGGGAGAAGGGGAAGGTCCAGCCTTGCCCTGCCCTGGAACCTCAGCCCTGCCCTGCCCTGGAACCCCAATCCCCCCAGAGCCTCTATCCCAGCCCAGCAGTGGCTGCCAGTCCCTGGCACAGCACAGGCAATGCTCCACAGCCACCTCTGGAGCCCCAGCCCAGCTCCTGAGTGACCAAATGACCCCAAGTCCCACCTGCGGGAAGGGCCCAGGAAGACCAAGGAGTTTTTAGGCTGAGCACAAGGCAAGCACACATTTTGACCCTATCTCCTCTTGGAATTTCTATCTGAACACTGCTGGAATCCAGGAGTTGGTAGGTGTGTATGCTTCTCTATATATTTTTTGTCTTTCTCTTTCTGTGTCTACTTCTTCCATTTTTATCATCTTGCAAATGTTGATTAACTTAAAACTGAACAGGCTTAATGTTAGTGAAGTGAATGGGCCAAGTTAAGGCTTTGAGAAATGTTGATTGTTGATTGAATGTCCTATTAAACCTTTTGCCCAAGTTCCTCTGATTTTTTAAAGTTCCCAGTAAAGGCTGTTTTTTTGTTTGGAGCTCCTGAGAATCCCGTGTGGGTATTTCTCCAGTGCATCCAACACAGAGTACACAAACAATTGTAATTTCCTATAAATGTCTCCCTTGAGTGAGTTTTGTAGTGGATGGGGGTCAGGGCTTGTGTGTCCTGCTTGGCACAGCCCAGGCAGGGCTTTCACAGCCCCATCCCACACTCCATTTCCCAGCTGGAGCCGCTGCTGCCTCTGAGTTCTGCTGCCCCAGCCCCAGGGACGCTCTCCTTGTCTGCCCATTCCCCCACGGTCTCTGGGCAGGGATGGCCTCAGTGGGGGCTGCTGACATCCTCAGCACCTTGGAGGCTGCTGCTGGATTTTACTGCTCCAGAGGCTTCTCCAGCCTTCAGCTCTTCAGTTCAGGAATTCAGTGCCCCAGGGCTCATTAATGTTCAGAACACCTTAACAAGCCAAGCCTCTGGGAATAATTAAAGTTTTCAAATCTTTTGTGGTTAATTAGACAGATTTCATAGGCCTATTGCAAGTGAATACACTATATTTATAAAGACAGTGAGAAAGATTTTTTTAAGTCCTGTATAGTTGGTTTTTTTTACTGTTAATACATTTATAAGTGCAATCTCCAATGGACACTGAATCCAAGTACCTCCTCATGCAGTTGGAATAGATATGAAAATCAAGACCCTTCATGGCTGAAAATCAATCAGACTCTGTCCCTACCCCCACCCCACCATTGCCCCCATCCAAGCCCTGGCACTCAGGGCAGCCTTGTGCAAATCTGAGCTCCCTCCAGCCCAGGCTGCACCTGCAGCTTTCAGCTCCTTGGCTCCAACTCCCACCTGCTTTCCCTGGAGAAGGAGCTGCCCGAGACACAGGCTGCAGGTCCCTGCCAGCCCCGCAGGGCTCCTGTGCCATCAACATCTGCTCTGCTCCAGGCTGAAACAGGGCCCAGCACGGTGCCGGGATCATCCGAGAGCTGAGGTGTGTGCTGGAATTCAATGCCCTCCCCATGGCGCAGCAGCCCTGCATTTCCCTGCTCCAGCCTTGGTCTCCAGCACAGCCATGGAGGCTCTTCAGGAATTCAGTGAAAAAGGCTCATAAAGATTTATTTAGAACTCCCAAAGAAGAAAAGCCCCTGGGAATAATGGAAGTTTTCAATTCTTCTGTGGTAAATTAGACAGATTTCAGAAGTGAATTCAAAGTGAATATATTGTTTTGAAAACTATGCAGAGAAAACTGTTTTGTCCTCTGTTCTTTTCCTGTTTATAGATTGATATCAGCAATGGCCAATTGATATTGACCGCTAACATCTTCCATCTTCTAATGCAGTTTGAGTAGATGTGAATATCAAAAAACTTCATGGCTGACAATCAGTCAGACTTTGTCCCCACCCCCTCCCCACCATTTCCCTCATCCAACCCCTGGCACTCAGAGCAGCTGAGGAATGGAGTCACATCCAGGGCTGTCCTCAGGGCTCAGGATTGGGGCCAGGTCAGTGAAATCTCTTTATTGCTGATCTGGACGAGGCCATCGAGGGCACCCTCAGGCAGTTCCAGGTGAGCCCAGGCTGGGTGGGAGTGTGGCTGTGCTGGAGGGCAGGAAGCTCTGCAGAGGGATCTGGACAGGCTGGAGCCATGGGCCCAGGACAATTGGATGAGGTTCACCAAGGCCAAGGGCCGGGTCCTGCCCTGGGCTCACAACCACCCCAAATCCCTGGCCGTGCCCTGCCCCTGATCCCCACAGCCTGTCCTGTTTCCTTCATCCCTGCATTGCCAGGGACTTTCTGGGACAAGGCAGCTCTGCTCTGGGGATGGAGGGAGCTCCAAGTGCCACCACTGGAGTGGAACCACAACTCATCAGGTTTGTGTCCTTTGGGGGTCAGGAACTGGTGAGACTCAGAGGCACAGAAAGTTTCTCTTCAAGGCCAACAGACCACAATTCAACAGGACACAATTTAATACAATCACGCTCTTCTCTGAGCTATGTGCAACGTCCCAGCAGTGTCTGATGAGTCCAACAGCCACAAGTTATTTCCATACTAAAATTGATTTTAGACAAACGTGGTTCTGTGATAGATATAAACACAATTAAGTTCTTGTATCAGGATGCTCTTTTTGGAGTGGGGGCAAAACAGCTCAAACAATTCCTGATTTGCCAAGCTGTCAGTGGTGGATGGAGAAGGGAGGTCAGGCTGCTTTTGGTGTTGAGGAAATGCTGAAACCAGCCTGACTCATTTCATCTCCTCCTGGCCTGGCTGATCTCCCCTCTTTCCCCTTCCACCCATTGGCTTTTGTCTCCCACCAGGCCCCCGGTGTAGAGCCTGGCTCTGTGTTCTCCATCCCCTCCTCGCTGGCACTGCCAGGCTGGGATGAGGAGCACCTCAGCCTTCCCTGTTCTGGGCTGGACAAGCCCAGCTCCCTCAGCCTCTGCTCACAGCCCAAGGGCTCCAGCCCCACCTTGGAGGCCCTTCCCTAAACCTGCTCCAGCTGCCAGGCATCTTTCCTGCCCTGGGGAACCCAACCCAGGACCTGGATAATCCACGGCCTTGATGTCCTGGTCACACAGCCCTGGCCCCTTTTCGCCGTGTCAGGCTCTGGGGTGGATCCTGTGGAACATCCTTTGGTGGAGGCTGTGGCTCCAGGTGGGCCGGGGGGATAGCGGGGGACAGGGACCCCACTGGGCATGAACAGCACTGGACTTGTTGGGAGAAACTGTGAGGGGGAGCTGGGGTGGAGTGACCAACCCAGTGACCTCACAGAGCCCTCCTGGGATGTCACACAGCCCCTCTGTGATGTCACAGCCAGCTCTGTGACCTCAATTCACCAGATGATAAATTCTCTCCATCAGGTGAGCTGACACCCGGAGCTTATTCTCCAAAACCCCAGGCCTATGGAAACCACACAATTCCCGTTGTGTGAGAAGGGGAGCTGGAAGTTCACGGGCCTCAGTGTCCTGCCAGCTCAGCCAGGCCCACGGGAACATTTGGGTCCACGGCCACCTGGGACCACCAGAGAGACCCCCAGGACAGAAGAGAGCATGGGTAAAGGGGAGGGGAAATATGTTAATTATTTTGGGAAAATGGTTATCATCTGTGTTTAGTCCAGGATAATCAATGAATATGTGTGCAAAATACAGAATATGAACAGAAACTTTCCTGCACTCAGCATGCTCAGCTTTGGGAGGAGCTATCCCCCGTGCATCGGGCTGAATAAAGAATGCTGCTTCTTAATGCTGCACTGGTGTGAAGGAGTTTTTATTTTTCCAAATTTTTGGTAACTCCCACTCCCAAGGAAAGCTCTGTCTCCTGCTGCTCACAAACAGAGAAGGGCTGGTGGCAGATGTGGGGGTCGGAGGCTGCCTGGGGCACAGTGACCATGAAATAATCAAGTTTTCAATGTTCTATGAAAGAAGGAGGGGCAGCAACAAAACTTCCATACTGGAATTAGGCAGGGCAGACTTTGGCCTATTTAGGATGCTGATTTGGGGAGTACCGAGACAGGTACTGATTTTTTAAAGGGAACAGCCCTTAAAAACAAAGGAGTCCAGGGAGAATGGACACATTTCAAGAAAGTAATCTTAAGGGGGAAGGAGCAGCCTGTCCCAGTGTGGCAAAATATGAGCTGGTGAGGAAAATGACTGCCCTGGCTGCCCATAGAGCTCTTGTGGGAACTCATGGGAAAAAAGGACCGGCAACTTAGCAAGTGTTTAGGGATGTTGTTAGGTCGTTCAGAAATATAAGTTGAGAGGTAAAAGCTCAATTAGAACTTAGCGTGGCTGCTTCTGTAAAAAGAATTAAAACTGTTTTTATAAAAAAATTTATAGTAAAAGGAGGGGGAAGGAGAACTTCTACTCTTTATTGGATGCAGTGAAGAATATAGCAACTAAACATAAGGAAAAGGCTGAGCTACTTAACATTTTGTTTGTCTCAAATTTCAATATATGTAGAGGTTGTCCTCAGGACAAGAGTTCTCCTGAGCTCGTAGATGGGCACAGGGAACAGAACAGCCCCTGTAATCCAGGAGGAAGCAGCTGGGGACCTGCTGAGCTACTCAGATGCTCACAGGTGTATGGGATGGGATGGGATCCATCCTAGGGGCATGAGGGAGCTGGTGGATGAGCTCCCCAAGCTGCTCCCCATCATTTACCATCAGTCCTGGCTCAGCAGGGAGGTGCCAGAGCACTGGAGGTGCCAGTGTGAGCCCATCCCAAAGAAGGGCTGGAAGGAGGATCTGGGGAACTCCAGGCCTGTCAGCCTGACCTCGGTGCCCGGCAAGGTTCTGGAACAGATCACCTTGAGAGCCATCACAGGGCACCCACAGGATGGCCGAGGGGTCAGAGCCAGCCAGCGTGGATTTAAGAGGGGCAGGTCCTGCCTGAGCAACCTGATCTCCTTTTATAGCCAGGTGACCCACCTGTGGATTTGGGAAAGGCTGTGAATGTGTCCATCTGCACTTCAGCAAAGCCTTTGACACTGTCTCTGACAGCATTCCCTGGAAAAGCTGCAGCCCACAGTTGGGCAGGTTCCCTCCTGGCTGGGAGATGGAAGAGCTGGCTGGAGGCTGGGCCCAGAGAGTGGTGGGGATGGTGCTGCATCCAGCTGGTGTCCAGTCCCTGCTGCTGTCCCCCAGGGATCTGTGCTGGGCCCAGTCCTGTTTCACATCTTCACTGATGATCTGGGTGAGGGGATCGAGGCCACCATCACCAAATTTGCAGATGACACCAAGCTGGGTGTGAGTGTTGATCTGCTGGAGGGTAGGAGGGCTCTGCACAGGGCCCTGGACAGGCTGGATCCAGGGCCCAAATCCATCAAGGTGAGGTTTAACAAGTCCAAGTGCCGGGTCCTGAGTTTGGCCACAACAACCCCTGCAGCGCTCCAGGCTGGAGACAGAGGGGCTGGACAGCAGCCAGGCAGAAAGGGACCTGCAGGGACTGATGGACAGCAGGCTGGACATGAGCCAGCCGTGTGCCCAGGTGGCCAAGAAGGCCAATGGCTCCTGGCCTGGATCAGGAATGGTGTGGCCAGCAGGAGCAGGGCAGTGATTCTTCCCCTGTGCTGGGCACTGGTTAGGCAGCACCTCGAGTGCTGTGTCCAGCTCTGGGCCCCCAATTTAGGAAGGACATGGAGGGGCTGAAGCGTGTCTAGAGAAGGGGAACAAGGCTGGTGAGGGGTCTGGAGCACAAATCCTGTGAGGAGTGGCTGAGGGAGC
Source organism: Vidua macroura (assembly GCF_024509145.1). Lineage (NCBI taxonomy): Eukaryota > Metazoa > Chordata > Aves > Passeriformes > Viduidae > Vidua > Vidua macroura. The sequence goes on along the minus strand of NC_071600.1, from coordinate 1,738,973 downwards.
TGGGGTAGTTGATCCTGGAGGACACGAGGCTCAGAGGAGGTAAGGTGACACAAAGGTGACACAAAGGGATGAGCTGTGTGCAGGGGAGGGAACAGGGGTGGGCAAGAGGAAGAAATCAGCAGTAGGAAGAGTAAGGAAAGCAAAGGTGAAGCCAAGAAATGCTCAGGGCAGTTTAGGGGTGGCTGCCAGGCAGCCCTGGCTCTGAGCAACAGCGTCTGCAGTGGGACAGGAAAGTCCCAGCTGATGGGAACAAACTTTCTGGCTGAGTGCAGAGGCCAGGACAAAGCTGAGTGCTTTCCCTGGCGTCCCCCAGCCCTTCCTGGCCCCAGGGGCTGATGGCATTTGTGCTCCCTCAGGTTCATGTCCCCACAGGAGCAGCACGGGGGTGCTCCTGCCTGCTGTGTGCAATGCAAACAGGGGCTCCTGAGCCAGCGCTGCCGTGTCTGTGCCTGCAAGGATGCGGCACCTGTGTGAGCTGGGGGAGAGGCCAGGGCTGCAGAGGGGGGATGTTGTTGGCAGCTCCATGAGGACGCTCTGGGACGCTGCCCTGGGCTGTGCAGCGCACTGGGGATGGATCAGCCCCTGCTCTGCTGCTCCTCTCCCGTCTCCCCCAGGGCCCTGGCAGAGCACCAGCCGTGCTGTTTGCCCCCAGCCTGCCCACGGCCAGCCTGGGGCTGCTGACGGGGGTTTTCTGTGCTGAGCATTGGCCTGGCCGTGTTCTTGAGAGAGCCTGGGCAAGGAGCCTGGAGCCCCCAGGCCCTGGCCTGAGGCGTCAGCGCTGCCCCAGCAGTGCCCATGGCCTGTCCCTGCTGCAGCCCCGGCACTGCCACCCCCAGGACTGTGCCCGGCCCCGAGAGCACTCAGGCCCTGCAGCAACACCAGGGCCACCAGGGCAGCGGGGCAGGGCCACGGGAGCAGCACTGGCAACACCAAGTGCTGCTGCTGCTGCTGCTGGGCACAGCTGCTGTGCCAGCACTGATCTGCCCCCAGCTCTGCACACAGACATTACTGCTGCAGCTCCAGAGTAGGCAACAAAAGGGCATCTTTGCAGAAAATGTGCTGGGAGATCCTTGAGTTCCTTTAAAGCCCCTGAGAGCGCAGCCCCTCATTGACACACTCTGTGGCCACAGGGAAGGTTGAGGCAAACAAAATGAGAAATGGCACAAAGAATTACATTGCTTTGTGGACAATACAAAAAAAGTAAAACAAAGGAAAAGAACCTCCAAAATGTAACCAACAAGAAGTACCAAGAATGACTTTTATTACAAGTGATTGGCAGAAATTGGCCAGCAGTTTAATGTTCCTGAAAGCATCCAGTCATCAGTCTCCTCACTGCAGCCTTGAGCTCCTGGTTCCTCAGGCTGTAGATGAGGGGGTTCAGGGCTGGAGTCACCACCGAGTACAGAACTGACAGGGCCAGATCCAGGGATGGGGAGGACATCGAGGGGGGCTTCAGGTGAGCAAACACTGCAGTACTGAGAAACAGGGAGACCACAGCCAGGTGAGGGAGGCAGGTGGAAAAGGCTTTGTGCCGTCCCTGCTCAGAGGGGATCCTCAGCACAGCCCCGAAGATCTGCACATAGGAGAAAACAATGAACACAAAACAGCCAAGCGCTAAACAGGCACTAACTGCAATGAGCCCAAGTTCCCTGAGGTAGGATTTGGAGCAGGAGAGCTTGAGGATCTGTGGGATTTCACAGAAGAACTGGCCCAGGGCATTGCCATGGCACAGGGGAAGGGAAAATGTATTGGCTGTTTGCATGAGAGCATTGAGAAAGGCACTGGCCCAGGCAGCTGCTGCCATGTGGGCACAAGCTCTGCTGTCCAGGAGGGTCCCGTAGTGCAGGGGTTTGCAGATGGACACATAGCGGTCGTAGCACATGATGGTCAGGAGATAAAACTCTGCTCCAATGAAGAACAGAAAGAAAAAGAGCTGTGCAGCACATCCTGTGTAGGAGATGGTGCTGGTGCCCCAGAGGGAATTGTGCATGGCTTTGGGGACAGTGGTGCAGATGGAGCCCAGGTCGCTGAGGGCCAGGTTGAGCAGGAAGAAGAACATGGGCGTGTGCAGGTGGTGGCCGCAGGCTACGGCGCTGATGATGAGGCCGTTGCCCAGGAGGGCAGCCAGGGAGATGCCCAGCAAGAGGCAGAAGTGCAGGAGCTGCAGCTGCCGCGTCTCTGCCAGTGCCAGCAGGAGGAAGTGGCTGATGGAGCTGCTGTTGGACATTTGCTGCCTCAGGAAATGGTTTTCTGCTGAGGAGAAAAATACAGGACTGGGTTAGGCCACACTTCTATGAGGAAAATATATTGCATATCTCATAGCAATTCAGCTTTCAGGGTTGCTCTTTTTAGGATCACTTCTGTGCATTCCCCTCACCTGGGCTCTGGGTTTTGCAGGCACTGAGAACAGGGACTCACAGATGGGCTCAGGAGGATTCCTTCTTGTGCAGTGAGAGGCAACTGAGAATGCTGGCTGATCTCCAATTAAATGGACTTGTGAGACACAAAAAAGCTTTTTAGCTCTGCTGTTTGCAATTTGCCCATCTGAAGAACTGAGCTGAGGGAGTTCCTTGTATTTGTTCATCCAGCTGCACCTGCCACAGTTAGGAGTGGCTGTGGGTCTTTGAAATCCCTGCCATTTCTAATGCACTGCAGGTGAAATCGTGTGGGTGTGAGAGGCACAGGGATGGTCTCTCAGTGCAGGGACAAGAGAGCAGCTCTGGCCATCAGAGCTGTTCTCAGCTGCCCCTTGCTGGCAGCTTTGAGCTGAAGGAGAGGCACCCAGAGGAGTTCCCCTAGAGAGAACCAAGGCAGTGCTGAGAGCAGAGGGCTCTGGGCTCAGAGAGCAGATGGACAGAGCCCTCGCCTTCTCTCAGGGTGCCTCACTGGGATCTCAGCTGTCTCCTGCCAGGCTGGTGCACAGAGGGATCATTGCAGCTGCCCAGGTGCAGCTGCCCAGCAGCATTTCCCTGGCCCTAGCACTGAGCTGTCTGCTCCATGGGGATCCCAGGCAGCCCAGAGACAGCACGGGAGAGCTGTGCCCTTCTGGAGGGCACCTGCAGCCCTGCAGGACACCCAGGGAATCAGCTGAATGGCCCCTGAGGGCACCTGGGCACTCTGCTCACACAGACACATCTCCACAACAGCATCCAAAGGGTCCCTGCCTGGACGGGCACCTGCCACCCCCAAACCCTGGCACTGGCTCAAAAAACCCAATGGTGGCAACAAGGACAGCACAGGCACCTGGGCATGGCATTGAAATGTCACACTGCTCCTGCCAGGGGAGGAGGGACACTGAGACTGATGGAAATCAGGGGCTTGTCCTTCCTTCCCTGGGCTCTGGCTGCTGCAGGGGCAATGCACAGCCGAGCCCCCGTGGGATGAGGGCAGGGGCTCTGCTTAGGATGGGAAAGGAGCCCGGGGAGGAGCTGCAGGGGGAAGGTGTCTGAGCCACAGGGACAGCAGGGAGGTGCCACATCCCCCTGCCCAGCATTTGTGGCAGCAGCTCCCTGTCCCTCCCTGCCCGTGTCTCTGCTGAGGGGAGCTGTTCCTGCCAGCAGCGTCTCCCTGTGCCCAGCTCCGCTCCCTGCCAGGGCTCACAGAGCCCATCCCCACCCCACGGCCCCGGGGCAGCTCTGCCTGGGCAGGGACCTGTCCTGTGCCTCTGAGGGGGCAGCAGGGAAGCCCCGCTCTGGAGCTTGTTCTGCTCCACGCCAGGACATCCAGGAGAGCCACCCTGACAGGTCCTGTCAGTGCTGGCATTGTCAGAGACACTTCCAGGAACTCACCTGCATTGCTCTGCAACCAGAGACTCACCGTGTCCAGGGGCTGTGCAGATTTCTCCCCTGATGGGGACTCTCCTGTCCTCCCACCCCAGCCTACCTTTAACCTCGTTCTCACTGCTGCTGCCTGCCCTTGCTGCCTGCAGGTACTGCCCTGTCTGCCCTATGGCCACCTCCTCTGCACCAGAGGAACTGGGAGAGCCCTTGCAAAAGACCATGGAAACTGTGGGATGGGCCAGCCTTAGGAGATCCCTCCAGGAATGGAAGTTTAACTTTCCTAGAGACAGAGAATTATTCATTCAAACCCTGTGAAGATTTCTCCTCTAGTGAGGTCTCAGTCACTCTCCCAGCCCAGGCTGCCTCTCCTCTCTCTGTGCCTCTGTGCTGTGCCTGGGGTGGCTGCAGGCAGTGCCCCAGCCCTGCTGGGCTGGGAGAAGAGCTGCTCATCCAGAGAAATGTGCTTTTGAAGCTCTGCTTGGTTACCAGCATCACCCTCTGTGCCAGGAGCCTGGCCCAGCTCAGCAGCACAGACACAGCACAAGGACTTGAATGAGCCTCTGGGGCTTTGTGCTCAGGCCCTGAACATCAGGCCCTGAGAGGCAGCTGCAGAAACCTCTCCAGAACTCCAAGTCAGAATCCAACTCCAAAGTTTCTTTGACTTTTAATGGGTCCCAGTGAGGGACACGACTGAGAAAGTGTCCCCAGGCCCCAGGCAGAGCAGAGAACTGGAGGCACTGATGACAGGTGGGGACAAAGAGTAGCCACATCTTGGTGCCCTGGGGCACAGCAGGGTCTGTGCCACCAAGGGCTGTCAGGAGACACCTTGTCCTGAGGCCCTGGGGCCTCCTGGCACAGCCCCAGCCAGGCTGGGCACTGTCAGCCCCTTGTCCTGCCCTCAGCATCCCCCCTAGCCCACATCCCAGTGGCCTCAAGGATCTGCTGGAAGGAGTCCCTGGGGAGCCTTGCTCAGGAATGGCCCTGGGGGCTCCACAATGCTCCCAGGGACTGCAGGTTTTTCAAAGGACTTTGGCTTTGGCTTTTGCCTTGCAGTCTCTGAGAGCTTTCTGCAATCATGGCCTCCAATTATCTGCTGTAATTAGTCCCTGGAGAGGCTTGGTCAGGAACAAGACTCAGTGGGGCTCATTAATGCTTCAAGGTACTTCAGTTCTTTTAAGGTACTTGGTGTTGCCCTTTGGATACAGACTCTGTGAGAGGTTTGTGCAATCATGGCCCCAATTATCTGCTTTAACGAGTCCCTTGAGAGCTTTGTACTGACACTCAGTGGGGCTCATTAATGCTTTGAGATAGTCAACTTTTTTCAGGTACTTTGGATTTTCCTTTCCACACTGAGAGGTTTTTGGGCCATTTTGAGTCTCTGAGAGGTTTTTGTGCCATCCTGGCCTCCAATTCTCTCCTCCAAGGAGTCCATGAGGAGCCTGTGTTGGGGATGGACCTCAGTGGCACCCATTAATGCTTTGAGACACTTTGGGGTTTTCTTCTGCCATTGACTCCTGGAAAGGTTTGTGCAATCTCCTCTCAGGCCCTGAGGTTCCAGGACTCAGCTCCAAATGCACCATGGGGCTCATTAGGATCAAGCAAGTCCTGACAAAACATGGCTCTGCCTTGATTTCCCTCTTGTCTGGGGCAGTTCATCAGGAAGTTTCTGTAGTGGTTTTGGTTCACCAATTTGAGATTTCTCGGCCAATGCATCAATTAGTGTGGTGGGTTCAGTGTTGGCTAATTACCAGTGCACTCACTAGAATATACTTACTCATTTCCTGATGTGAGGTAGGATTAGGAGAAAGGCAAAGTGGGCTCAAAACTTTAAAAAGTTTGAAAGACAAGTTTACAATAGTAGGTAAAAGAAAGAGTAATAAGAATCAGAACAAAACTTTCAGAACACTTCTCCCTACAACCTTTTCTTTCTTATTGACAATGTAAGGAGACAAAACCTAAAATTTTCAGTCAGTTTACCCCCTCTAGAATAGTCTTTCTTCAGTTCACTTAGGGAGAGAAGTCTCTCTTTCATGCTACGGTGACTTCTCTATAAAAAAAACAGTTCTCTTGTGGAGAAATTTCCAAAAATAGCACCCACTGGGAAAAACTGAAAACATGAAGTCCCTCCCATTTTTTCACAGCTTTTCCCACAGCTGTGTTTATGGGCCATGTCAACTGATGGGGTATTAGTTTAAAGATGAACTGTTTTAGAACAAAAATTCTCTTCAACTATTTCTGAAATCATCTTCATCTCTGGGAACAGAGGTCTTCTCTCCCTGAGGGCACAGGGTCTCATCACTCTTCTCTGTATCTCTGTTCAAACTTCTCATGGGATCACAGCTACTGCAACATTTGCTTACTTTAGCATGGAGGCCTTTGCTGAACAAGTCATCTCCCCATTCTTTTCAATGCATTATAGGGAAAAAGAGAGTCTGATGGATCAATTCCATCCTTCTCCATAGCTTTACCAGAGGATTTCAGCCCCAAGATCAAGGCATCTCCTCATCCCTCCCATCTGGGACTCAACTTCCTCTTCACTGACCTCGGTGTCTTCACGTTGCTCCTGTGTGTGCCTGCACTTTGTCCTTTTCTCTCACTGGAGGGAGGATGGAAGCACGGGAAGAGTCAATATCTGAGGCGGGGCCTGCAGATGGTTGCGTGAGCCCGGCCGGGCTGGGTCCTTGCGGCCGGAGCTGTTTTCCCATGGAGGTTTGTGCAGCGGCTGCGCTGGGGCTGTGTCAGGCTGGGCGGCGCTGGGGGCAGGGCCAGGATCTCAGCAGCCAGGCCAGAGCAGAGCAGCAGCACGGCCGGGGCCGATGGCTTCTCCTGGCCCTGCCCGCTGGTTGCGGGCCAAGCCCAAGGGCGGCAGAAGCTTGGCCAAGCCGGCCCGGCCCGGGGCTGCTCCTGGGGCCCGGCGGATCCTGGCTGGGCCCGGGCTGGCGGCGGGGCAGGGCTCGGCAGCGGCCAGATGTCAGCAAGCGCAGCCACGGCCCGGCCCGGCCTCGGCCCCGCGGCCTCCCCTCCCCTGCCCGGCAGCCGATGGGGCCTGGCGGGCTCCCTGGGAAGGGGCCCGGCCCCACGGCAGGAGCCGCCCGGCCTGCCCCGGCCCAGACGGGGGCTGGCCCGGCCTTGGCACCTCTGTGCTGGCCAGAAGGGAAAGAGACCCAGCCAGGCTTTCTTATTTTTAACATGTGCCTTTACAGAGGCGTTCCTTAGTTCCTTAAGTTTAACAGATTGTCAATTCTCAAAGCTAATTACTGATTGTTTTTTGTCAGACACGGAGGAAACTGCTAGCAGCTTCTCTCAGGACATCACTTCCATGATGCAAAACCACCACAACAGCACAGAGCACAGAGCTCCTTTGTCCATATGTAGTGGTCATGTGCCTGAGGCCTCAAAATCCCACCTTGGGAGATCTCTGGGCCCTCTCCAAGGTGTTTTCAAATGAAAACATTCAGATCATTGAAAATCACCAGAGGACAGGGCCAGACTGATCTGTCTGTCCTGACTACTTTTGTCTGGGAACAATCAGTGGATATATGGAATTTGGTAGGTCAAATTTTAATTTTGGCCATGGTCCCTGGACTTGAAAGCCAGTTCTTCGCCATAGCAAGGAAGGAACAGAGCCCCAGTGTTTCAGGGGGAGATGAGAGGTGACCACCAGAGGACAAGGCCAGCTAGAGATGGCAGGTTTTGTTCTGAGAGATAGCCTTAATAATAGGGAATGTTTTAGGGAGGATACCAATTTTGGCAATGGGTATCTGAAAAGACGGACATTTCTTTTCCATAGCAAGGAAAGCACGGAGCCCCAGTGCTCTGGGAGCTGATGAGAGGCAGCCCTTGGCATTCCAGCATCAGCCAGACCTGTCAGGTGGCCCCTGGGAGGCCAAGCCAGCCAGACCTGTTCCATGTGCCCTCGGTTCCATGGGGCCCCACAGTGTCCCAATGGTCCCTTGCTCCCAGGAGGCCCTGAGGTGTCACAATGCCCCCTTGGTGACACGAGGCCCTGAAGGGTCCTCATGGTCTCCATGGTTCCATCAGGCCCCACAGAGTCAGAATGGTCTCTGGGTCCATGAAGGCCCGCTGTGTCACCATGGCCCCTTGGTTCCATGGGCTCCAGGGGTGCCACAATGATCCCCTTGTTCCATGAGGTCCCCACAGTGTCACAGGGATCTCCATGGGAAGGAAAGAACCGAGCCCCAGTGTGGCAGGGGCAGCCACCAGAGGCCAAGGCCAGCCAGACTTGACGGTACTGGCAGATTTTGGCTGGGAGCAACCCTTGGATATAGGGAATTTTAGAGGTGGAACCCAGTTTCAGACATAGGCACCCAGAGAAGAAGGATGGTTCTTTTCCAAGGAAGGAAAGCACAGAACACTGGTGTTTGAGGGGCAGATGAAGGGTGGCCACCAGAGGCCAAGGCCAGCCAGACCTCTCTGTCCTGGTAGCTTTTGTCTGAAAGCAACCCTTGGATGTAGTGAATTTGGGAGGTGGAACCCCAGTTTCGCCTATTTCTGTGTGGATAAGAAGGATGGTTCTTTTCCATAGCAAGGAAAGCACTGAACCCAAGTGTTTCAAAAGTAAAAGATGAGAGATGGGGTTCTTGGGAGGCTGAGCCAGCCAGACCTGTTTGTCCTGGCAGCTTTTGTCATGGAGGAATCCTTGGATATACGGAATATGGGAGGAGGAATCTCAGTTTTGACCACAATGATCCTTTTGAGAAGAAGGACAGTATCCATAGGAAGGAAAGCATCAAGCCCCAGTGGCAGGTGAGAGGCAGCCCCCAAGAGGCCAAGGGCAGCCAGACCTGTCTGTCCTGGCTGCTTTTAATGGGGAGCAATCCTTGGCTGTATGGAGTTTTAGAGGTGGAATCCCAGTTTTGGCCATTGGCACCTGGTCAGGATGGATGTTTTTGTCCTATAGGAAAGAAAAGCACAAAATCCAAGTGTTCTGGAAGAAGATGAGAGGTGGCCACCCTTAGGCCAAGCCAGCCAGACCTGTCTCTCCTGCCACCTTTCATCTCGGGGCTATCCTTGGACACAGGGAATTTTGGAGGTGGAATCTCAATTTTGGCCATGGGCACCTGGACAGGAAGAGGAAAGCACAGAGCTCCAGTGTTTCTGAGGCACATGAGTGCTAGCCCTCAGGAAGCCAAGGCCAGCCAGACTTGTCAGTCCTGGCAGCTTCTGTCTGGGAGCTATCCTTGGATATAGGGAATTCTGGAGGCAGATGCCCAATTTTGGCCATGGGTGCCTGGTTGAGATGGATGTTTTTTCCCATAAGATATAAAAGCACATGGCCCCAGTGTTTGAAAGGCAGATGAGTGGTGGCCCCTGGGTGGCCAAGGGAGCCAGAGCTGTCTCTCCTGGCAGATTTAATCTGGAAACAAACCTTGAAATATAGGGAAATTTGGAGAAATAATCTCGGTTTTGGCCCTGGGTCGCTAGAGAAGAAGGAGAGTTCTCTCCCATAGAAGGAAAGCCCAGAGCCCCAGTGCTTCAGGGGCAGATGAGAAGCAGCCCCCGACATGCCAAGGTCAGCCAGACCTGTCAGGTTGTCCCCAGGAGGCCCAGCCAGCCAGACCTGTTCCATGTTCCCTTGGTTTCGTGGGACCCCACAGTGTCACAATGGTCTCCTTGGTTCCATGAGGCCCTGGAGTGTCACAATGTCCCCCTTGCTTTGGCAGTGTCACAATGGCCCCGTGCTTCCATGAGGCCTTGCAATGTCACAATGGCTTTGTGGTTCCACAAAGCCCTGATGTGTCACAATGGCCCCTCGGCTCCATGCGCCCTCGCTGTGTCACAACGGCTCCTCTGTGACACTGCGGGCTCCACAAGGTCACCACGGACCCTTGGTTCCTTGGGGCCCCCGAGATCCACAATGGTCTCCTTGATTCCATGAGGCAGCACAGTGTCACCATGGCCCCTTGGTTCCATGAGGTTCCGTAGTGTCACCATGGTGTCCTTGGGCCTGCATTGTCACAACTGACCTGTGGTAATCACATATCCTCTGAACAGAGAGAGAGAGCTCTCCCAGGATTTTCCTGGGAAGCTGAGAGAAGCTGTGAGAAAGCTCAGAGAAAAGAATGAGAAACAATTCCTGCCTTCAGTTGCTGCACCTGTTGTTGTGCACATGTGGAATGTGTTATGGAGATTTGTTTACAAAAGGGTGATTTCTTAACTGGCCAATGGTGACGGTGTTTGGATTTCAATTAACCAATCTGGTCTGTCTGTATCAGATTGTCTGCAAGAGCAATGGGTGTTTCTTAGTATAGTATAGTATAGTATAGTATAGTATAGTATAGTATAGTATAGTATAGTATAGTATAGTATAGTATAGTATAGTATAATATAATAAAGCGATTGATCAGCCTTCTGGAATCATGGAGTCAATGCTAATTATCACCACTCTGGGGACGCCCTGCTGCGATAGTTATCCAAGTCAATCTTCCCTTACCTCTGAATGCTAAATAGAATAGGCTTAACAGGCACATCAACAACACCAACCACTGTAGACTCAAAGAGCTGGCTGAGGGGTTGGGAGAAGATTTCCCCCAGTGTCATTTCCTTACAGTGGGTACCTTATTAAAGTAATTCCAAACACATACAGTTAGTGCGTGGGAGCCTCGAATCCATGTGCCCACTGTCCAGAGGAAATTAAAAATCCATAAATTCCTCACCACATTAATCCATCAAACAAATTGGATAGCAGCCACAGTAGCCACAGTTATAGGATGGGAAAAATGTAGCCACAACCATGTGCCACCCAAAGCAGGGTAAGCTAGACCACATGGTGACACCTAACGAGGTTTCTGTATCCAGCACACCAAAAAAAAAAAAAATTATCTTACTCGAGAATTGTTCTTCTCATTTCAGCCTTTTTCTCATGGTGCCCTCCAACTGCACATTGGGCACCAAAATTGATCTTGGTTTACAAGACAGGTGTCTGCTAGGGAAAGCCAAAAAAAGCCTCCTGTGGAATGGAGAATGTAAACCCCCTCCCTCCAAATTATTAGAATTGTGAAATCAAGGGGCTCTCAGGCAAAGATGTGGGAATAGCAATAACAGTTCTTCACTAGTGTGTACAATCAAGCAAACAAACAGCAGCACCTCCGGCGCTGGCAGCAAACAGAACAGGAGCCCAGTGCAGCCTTTCGGCCGCGGCACTTTCCCTGCGGTGCAGCTCCGGGCACGGCCGGCAGGGGCGCTGGTGGCTCCCGGGGGGCAGGGCAGGTGCGGTGATCCCCGCGCGGCTGCAGGGGGCGCTCCGGCGCGGGCTCGGGGAGCGCGCGGCCATGGCGGCTTTGTCCCAAGGCGGGAAGGGCTGGAAGAAGGCTCCGCTTCACAAACCCTGGGGGCAGCCGGCTCCGGGGCCCCAGCAGGACTCTGGGAAAGCAGCAAGCTGGGCCGGCAGGATGTCTCAGCAGGCAGGGGGTGAGGGGCTCCCAGCAGGGCAGGGAGAGCCGAGCTCAGGATCCCGGGCACCCGAGCAGACGGGGATAGGTCTCTCTTTTAGTGGGGCAGGTGTTAATAAGGTCCCAGTTTAGCGGCTGTTCTCACGAGCAGAGGCTCACCCCATGACAGAAGAAGCAGCTCTGGGCCGGGCTCCAGCAGCAGCAGTGGAAACTCCCTTTCCCTGTGGGAGGCGGTCCTGGGGGGGATGTACCAGGAATGCCCTGGGAAACCGCAGTAGTCTAAAGAAAGGCATTGTCCTAGGGTTCCCGCCTTTTCCCATGTTCATCACTTGTTGCACCCTCCCCTGTTAAATGCCTATCAACCAGTTATGCCATCCCCAGTTCTGGAAAGTTCTCAGTTCTACGTTCTCTGATTGGTTCTCTCCCCAAAACCACTCCTTCCCCTTTCTCTCATTGGATTATCCCATCCTTACTCCTCCCATGGGCCCCTATCCCATTGGTCCCTATGTACCCTGACCCCACCTCTCCTCCCCCAGTTATAATCCCCGACCCCTCCTCAGGTGGGGGCTCTCAGATTCAGCTTCCCTCTCGAGAGGTGGTCTTCCTGCATCTTCCCCGGCTTTCCCTGCCTTCATCTAACCTGCAATAAACCCTCAAGAACAACAGTGCTCTGGGTGTCGTCCTGTCTTTTGGTGGTTTTACCCTCTTTGCTATCTGGGCTCCTGTCGACCTTCCAGCCGCGGGCTTCCCTGCAGGACCAAGGTCCAGGGCGCCCGCATTTCCTAAGAGCAGTGGCTCTGATCGTCCTCCTCCCAAATAAAGGGATCAGCCGATAATCATCAGCCAATGATAAGGAACGAACAGAAAGGAAAAACCCCACCCCCAACACCGGTTTGCCATGCTTAATCCTGTGGGACAAATTCTATAAAGGTTTAATTCCACCTTTATAATTGTTTGCATACGAGCTCTTGAAAAGTCAGGGGCAGGGACTGGAACCTGCTACTCCAAGGCTCCCCTCACAAAAGGAGTTTAGAAAGCCTGGAAGTCCTTGGAGGTATTTGGGGATCTATAGGGGGTATAGGGTGTCCTGTCTGTACCTCCTGACCCAACAGGAGCTTCTCTAATAAACTTTGCCTAAAGCTCCCACTCTGCCCATGACAGGAACCCCTGTGAGTGCCTGTGACATCCCGGCTCTTTGGCAGCCTGGAGACACTTAGAAAGTCCCCACAGAACCCCTCTGAGTACCTGTCAAAAAATCAGATCCTTAGGAGGCACAAATCACCAGGATTCCTTGTTGCTGTGGTCAGTTTCCATGGCAACCATCACCAGCCCCTGTTGCTATGGTCAGTTTCCATGGCAACCATCACCAGCCCCTGTTGCTATGGTCAGTTTCCATGGCAACCATCCCCAGCCCCTGTTGCTATGGGCAGTCCCTGGGCAGCTCCATGGAGACCCCATGCCAGGGGTGGTTGCCATGGACACCAGCTCAGGCCTGGAGCCAGAGCCCGTTGCCATGGCAACCATTGGCAGTCCCATCCCCAGGGCCATGGGATCCCAGAGCCACAGAATTGGCTGAGCTGGGAGGGACCCATCAGGATCCTCGAGTCCAACTGCTGGCCCTGCACAGGACACCCCAACAATGCCAGCCTGGGCCTGGCAGCGCTGTCCAAACGCTGCTGGAGCTCAGAGAGCCCTGGAGCTGTGACCCTTCCCTGGGCAGCCTGGGCAGTGCCCCAGCAGCCTCTGGGCAAAAACCTTTTCCTGAGATCCAACCCCAGCCTGCCCCGACTCAGCTGCAGCCGCTCCCTCCACTCCTGTCCCTGGGCACCAGAGTGAAGAGGTTCCCACAGCCCCAGCCAGGGACCCGCTCCCAAGGCTGCTGCCGTGGCCACCAGGGCTGGCACCAGCTGGGATGCTCGCTTTCCACGGGCCGGGGTTCAGGAATGGGATTCCTCAATTTCCTGCTCCTGCTAAAACCGCGCTGCCGCTCGCTGCCCTCCTGCCTCCCATGGAAAGCACAAAAGGCAAAGATCCCGGGCTGGGATAAGAACAATTTATTGGGAATAGCAGCGAGAGAAGGAACTAACAGGAACAGAAACAATATTGATAACCAAATGGATAAGAAGAACTATTTACAGGGAAAACTACATCACAAGTGGCTGGCTCTTCCCAGCCACGTATTACCTCCTGCCTGGAAACGACACCCTTCTCCTCAGGGAGAAAGAGAGAGAGAGAGAGAGAGAGAGAGAGAGTCCCTTTCCTGCCCCTGGAAATGACCTGAGGTGGGAGTGAATGTAATGACAGGACCATGGCCAGACCCTCATGTTCTTCAATCCCACATCAGGTCATTGGCAGGTCCAGGAGAAGGTACAGGTGTCTTCCCAGTATGGATCACAGGGAACATGGGTCACCGGGGCTCTGACCAACATGGGTCTCCCATGGGAGTTGAAGCTGGAGCAGTGCACAAAGCTCCTCCTGCAGTTGAGGCACTTGGAGGGCTTCCCTTACCGGTGGCTCCGTTGGTGTCGGGTCAAGTCAGAGCTCTGGGTGAAGCTCTTCCCACACATGGGGCACTCGTAGGGCCTCTCCCCGGTGTGGATGCGCCAGTGCCTGATGAGGTGGGAGTTGCGCTTGAAGCCCTTCCCACAGTCAGGGCAGAGGAAAGGCCTCTCCTCAGTGTGAATCCGCTGGTGCAGGAGGAGATCTGAGCTGGTCTGAAACCTTTTCAAACACTGGGGACATTCATAGGGCTGCTCCCCAGTGTGGATCATTTGGTGGACAATCAGCTGGGACTTCTGGCTGAACCCCTTCCCACATTCCCCACACCTATATGGCCTTTCTCCAGTGTGGATCCTCTGGTGGCGGATCAAGTGGGACCTTCGGCTGAAGCTCTTCCCACACTCCCCACACTCGTAAGGCCTCTCCCTGGTGTGGATGCGCCGGTGTCTGACAAGGGTAGAGTTGTGCTTGAAGCCCTTCCCGCAGTCGGGGCAGCGGAAGGGCCTCTCATCTGTGTGAATCCGCTGATGTACAAGGAGAGTGGAGCTGGTGTGAAACCTTTTCTGACACTCAGGACACTCGTAGGGTCTCTCCCCGGTGTGGATGCGTTGGTGGATGACAAGGGCAGAGCTGCAGCTGAAGCCCTTCCCACACTCCCCACACTCGTAGGCCCATTCCCCGGTGTGGATCATCTGGTGGCGGATCAGGTCAGAGCTCTGCCTGAAGCTCTTCCCACACTCCAAGCACTTGTAGGGCTTCTCCCCATCATGAAGCTCCTCATGGACCACCAGCTCTGAGCTCTGGCTGGAGCTCTGCCCACCTTCCTGGCACAAGGTGGGTCTTTCCTCCTCAGAACACCCTGGGCTGGGCTTGCAGCCCCTCCTCCTGTGGGATCTCTGGGGCTTTTCCGCCCCATTGGATTCAGGCACCATAGAGCCGCTCAAAATGGCCTCTTCCATGAGGTTCTGCCGTGGGGATTTGTCCTCCCTGGTCTCCATCCTCAGCTCCTCCTCTGGGGCAGGAAGGACAAGGAGAGGATGGGATTTGCCTCCATGCCAGAGGGAAGGGGACGGAGATCCCCCCAGTGCGTCCCCAGCAGGCCGGCGTCGGCAGCGGGGTTGTCCTGCAGCCGGGGGCCATGCTGGGCTGGGAGATGGAGCAGGAGAGAATGGGAAAGGGGCACTGACTTCCTCCTCACGTGCCTGGGTGTCCCGGGGCTCCTTCCTCTTCCTCGCAGCCTCCTCCTCCATCTGGCAAAGGTTTGGCGATGGGAAATTCTGTTTTGGAAGGAAAACAAGGGATGAGTACATTGAGTTTTGTACTTGTTTGGAGCAAAGCAGGGGAAGAATTTATGCCAGAATTACAGTTGAGTAAGAAAATTAGGATCAAGGCAATGATCCAGAAAAACTGGCTTAATCTGACAGAGTCAGGATATAACCTGACACCCCGTTGGGAAGGGAGGTGGTAGCAGTCTGATGAAATGGTGGCTGCAGTCCTGTTGGAGTGATGAACGTGATTCTGTCAAAGGGTTGATCCTGTAGAAGGGTCTGGTCTTCCTCTGAAGGTCCAGTGGTGCTGATGGAGCTCTTGTCCTCTGGGAATCCAGTAGGCAAGGTGCTCCTGGTGTTGCAAGGGTGAGATTATATCCAGGCAGGAATGCTTGGTTCCTCCCCCTGGGCGGAGCATCCCACAATGGGATGATGTAATTTTATCAGTCCTGCAGTGACACTCAATGGCCCATTAACAGAAGATGGCCCCTGGAGGGCGTTATCAGGGCTGAGTCATGGCAGAGATAAAGAACACTGCCCCACCTGTTTATCACAGTTCATGAAGATGGTGACTGAAAACACACTTTTGGTTACATCTTACATTGTCACCTGAAACAGTGAGGCAATCCCTGCTCGGGGTGGGGGGTGAACACCACCCCCCTTACCCAAACTGGCTCAGGTGTAAAACCCCCACCCTGGGAAGGCCCCGCACACAGGGGACAATGTCACACTTGCCCTGCCCCAGGGGAGGTCTCTGTCCCTGTCACTCCCTTGCTCTCCCCCCTTTGCTCTTTCTTTCAATCTCTCTCTCTACCTCACATTTACTGTTCAATAAAATCCACTTTGGATTTGGTCTCGTTAGCACGTTAATTGGGGCAGAGGCATCTCTCTAACAATTTTATTAACCAGATTGTGACATTATTTTGGCTCAATGAGTTCAGGGCACTGTTGTCTGACCCCAAGTGCCTTTAACAACAGCATGGTTCCCTCCTCTGAGCGGATTGTGGCTCCTTCTAGAGGAAGTCTTGGAAACTTTAACGCAGCTTCCTCTGAGGGACTTGTGGGAGAACTTATGAGGGAAATGGCTGTTGTGTGGGGCCAGTGTAAATAAAATATTTTGTTGTCCTTCCTTGAAAAGTTTGTTAAAATCACTGGAGGAAAGGGACCAAATGACAAATGCAAGACTGAAAAGGATCATTCACAATTTGAGGAACACAAGGCTGCTAAAAGTCCTACAAGATGCCCAGCTCAAGTAACTAAATTCCCCAAAACTCCCGAATTCATAGGTTTGAGGGCTTTGCCAAATGTGAGAATCATTATTTTCTTCGTCCCTGTCACCTTTTTGACAGACACACAGAGCTTTCCATTTTTTTACATAATCTGTATTGGGCCAAATTTCCACTTTCCTTTTATCGGAACCTGCCAGCATGTGAGTTGGAGCTGTGCAGGAACCGATGAATTTTGGAATTGCCACAGAATTGCTTCTATTGTCAGTTTATTCATGTTTGGGATTTGTGTTTCCATCACAGGTGACTTGTGGGAAGAGCAAATATTCCTCAAGGCATTTTATGGAGGGTTAAGTTTGATTTCTCCCGAGTTTATTTTGTCTGGTGCCCAGGGGATGCTCGAGGGGTCTCTGTGCTTCTTGCCCTCGGGGATGCTTGGGAGGGGCTTGGATGGGTTGTCCCTGTCCCTGTCACCCCAGGCCATTCCCCAGGGGTCTCCATCGTTCTCACCCCAGGGAATGCCTGGGCGGTCTCCCTCCCTCTCACCCTGTGCCAGGGGCTGCTCAGGGCAGTCTCTCTCCCTCTCAGCCCAGGGGATGCTCGGGGGTCTCTGTCTCCTTGCCCTGGGGGATGCTCAGGCGGTCTCCATCCCTCTGGCCTCAGGGAATGCTTGTGCAGGGCTGGGGACCAGGGGCTCTGTGTCCCTCTCACGCTGAGGGTGCTCGGGGCTGGGGGGGCTCTCCGACCTTCTCATCCCTGGGGAGGCCGGGGGGGTCTCTGTCCCTCTCAACCCTGGTGTGACCCCGCCCAAACATCATCGGGGTCAGAGGGACAGAGACACCCCCAATCCCCCAGAAGGGCTGAACCTGGGATTTGGTTTGGACTGAGGATTTAGGAAGGGGCTGGAATTGGGGCTGGGGTTGGAGCTGGGGCTGAAATTTGGATTAGAGCTGGATTGGGGTTAAGGCTAGGCATGGGATTGGCTTTAGGGCTGGGGTTGGGATTGGGTCTGGGGCTAGATGAGTCTGGCACTGGGATGAGATTAAATACAGAACTGTGAGTGTGTCTAAATGTGGAGTGAGATTGAGACCAGGATCAGGGTCAGGTTTGGGACTGAGCGCACGCAGAGCGGGACAGGGGGGATGTCACTGCAGGATGTCCCTGGCATGGTCCCAGCCCTCCTCAGGCACCTCCAAACATGGGGGGCAGCTGGGTGCTCTGAGATCCAGGTGCTCCCACGCTGCCCCTCAATATCAGGTGAGCATTCCCTGAGGGCAGCCCTGAATGTGACCCTTGGGGCTCTGGGATCAGCCTTCACATCCCTGTGGGAGCAGCTGCAGACATGGTGAGCGTTTTCCCCCCAACCCAGCCTTTTCCTAAGGAAGGGTGAAGCCCAGCTGTCCTCCTCCTCTCCTCAGCTGAGGATGTCAAACTCCCCAGGAGCAGGAAAGTCCCCATTCCCTGTTTCCTTGTGGCTGCAGCCTGGAACATCCACTCAGAATGAAGAACTTTCTGACAGCCCTGCTGAATGACTCTGGGAGGAGGTCTGTGAGAAAGGGAGGAAATTGTATTTTGATAGGAAATAAAGCTACAATATTACTTCTTTCCATCGCATTCCTTTTCAATCAGTTGCAGTTCTGTTTACAGAGTGCCACCTTCTCATCTGATTGTGTTTGTGTCGTCCTTTCTCTCCTGCCTTTCTCTGCCTGCTCTGTTTCTCTCTTAGTGTCTCCCTTGAGCCAGGGCAGCTCCCACCAAACGCCCTGCCCTGATTTCATTCCCAATCCAGGAGCTACAGCCACCACGGGTGAAGTTATGAAGGCTGGCAGTGAAATGTCACTGTAGGATCTTGCTCCACTTGGCGTCTTGCTCCTTGTTAAGAGCTTTGCCTTCAAGGGCAGGAAGATCTTTTCCTGGCTGGGAACTGGAATTCCAGCCCCTGGGAGCGTGTGCCATGGATCCCAGAGGGGCATTCCTGAGGCTCCCAGGGTGCTGCTCCTGCCGTGCCTCCCAAGGAGCCGTGCAGGGCCCGGGAACAAGGTGCAGCAGCTGTGTGAGCTCCCAGAGCGCGCACCAAAGATGGATTTGCCAGGCATTTCCCATCACATTTCCACCTGGTAGCAGAGGGAGGAAGGAAAGGGAAGCAAGTCCCTGACAGAATCCCGTAAGTATTGGGGTAGGAAGGGACCCTGCCCGCGGAGGGAGTGTCACAATCCGCTTGGAGGAGCGGGGTGTTGTGATGGCTTGTTTACCAGTCCCAGAAGGGCAAAAAGGCGAACAGCCGGGGATCATCAGTTTAATCACAGCAAATTCACCTTTATTATATAGTGCCAACAGCAAATGCAATGGAGGGGACAGAAAGGAAATAAAGGATAGAAAGAAAAAGACAGGAAAAGGGATTATAGCTGCCAAAGCAGATGAAATCCTCACTGGTCTGGACAATGGAGATCCATTTTGTCACATCGGGGAGAATCTCAAAATCTTGGTTATCTCAGGGGTCTTTTATAGTCTTCTGTGGAAGGGGGGAACAGGCAAAAGACAATGAATGTCCATTGAAGGCACCGAGGGGGAACAGGTCATGTTATCAGCCGTGAGCGAGAGCCATTGTCTTCTTGGTCCATCGCCCACACCTGGGCAAACATCTCACATTGATCGGGCCAGCCCTCCTCCCTGTGGTAGGGGTCTCAGTCTCAGTCCTTGGGAGGGGCTTCAATCTCCATCCGTCACAGTGGTCATGAGGCAGATGAGGGGTCTTCTGTGGGAGATCACCAGAGTTACCCCAGAAAGTTCATTTGGCCAAGAGGTGGGAAAATTAATGGGTTGAGCAGGTATCCTGAAACAGGTGTAAGCACATAGAACAAGCCGCTCCTTGCCAGATCCTTGCCAGGCCCTGCTCGAAGCAGTGGTCTGAGGTGGTACAGCAAATACACCTGCAAAACAAATCATCCACCTCTCCAAGACGGAACTCCAGTCGGGGTCTCCAGGATCTCAGTCTCTGCCATTGCAGCAAACATGAGGGAAAAATGAGGGGAATTGGGACCATCTGTAACAGGGGCGTGCATGTCCTTTGAAGGGGAACGATCCCCACATGCGCCCAGCGCTGCAATAAACATACAGTCTCTACAACTCCTTGCAGGATTTGTGGGGATCAATTTTTCATCCGCGTTTCAGCAGCAAAGCTAGCAGACTAAACAGCGTATTTTACCTATGCTGGCAAGCTACTAATGATTCAAAGCAGCACATTTCACCTAAATACAAATGGATTTCTACCCTGTAACATTTACCCTGTAAAATACACTGTTTCCACCGCTGAGCACCCCCTGGGCTGAGAGGGACAGAGACTCCCTGGAGCACTCCCCTGGCAGAGGGTGAGCAGTAGGGAGAACCCCCCAGGCATTCCCTGTGGTGAGAACGATGGAGACCCCCTGGGCAATGGCCTGGGGTGAGAGGGAAATGGCCAGGGGTAACAGGGGAAGGGACAACCTATCCAAGCCCCTCCAAGGCATCCCCCTGGGCAAGAGGCACAGAGACCCCGTGAGCATCCCCCGGGCACTGGACAAAACAGACTCAGCAGAAATCACACTTAATCCTACAAAAAATGCCTTGAGAAATATTTGCTCTTCCCACAAGTCACTTGTGATGGAAACGCAAACAAATCCCAAACATGAATAAACTGACAATAGAAGCAATTCTGTGTCAATTCCAAAATTCATCAGTTCCTGCACAGCTCCAGCTCAGCTGCGGGCAGGTTCCGATAACAGAAAAGTAGAAATTTGGCCCAATACAGATTATTAAAAGGAAGGGAAAGCTCTGTGTATCTGTCACAAAGGTGACAGGGACGAAGAAAACAATGATTCTCACATTTGGCAAAGCCCACAAACCTATGAATTCGGGAGTTATTAGGGAATTTAGCTACTTGAGCTGGGCTTTTTGTAGGACTTTTAGCAGCCTTGTGTTCCTCAACTTGTGGTGAACGATCCTTGTCAGTCTTGCTGGTATCATTTGCTCCCTTTCCTCCAATGATTTTAACAAACTTTTGAAGGAAGGACAACAAAATATGTTCTTTACACTGGCCACCCACAGCAGCCATTTTCCTCATAAGTTCTCCCACAAGTCCCTCAGCGGAAGCTGCATCCAAGTTTCCAAGAGTTCCTCCAGAAAGAGACAGAACCTCCTCAGAGGAGGGAACCATGCTGTTGTCAAAGGCACTTGGGGTCAGACAATAGCGCCTAAAATCTCTGCAAAATAATGCTGCAATCTGGTTAACAAAATTGTTAGAGGTGCCTCTGCCCCAATTAAGGTGCTAACGAGACCAAATCCCAAGTGGATTTTATTGAACAGTAAATGTGAGGTAGAGAGAGAGAGATGGAAAGAAAGAGAAAAAGGGGGGAGAGCAAGGGAGTGACAGGGACAGAGACCTCCCCTGGGGCAGGGCAAGTGTGACATTGTCCCCTGTGTGCGAGGCCTTCCCAGGGTGGGGGTTTTACACCTGAGCCAGTTTGGGTAAGGGGGGTGGTGTTCACCCCCCACCCCGAGCAGGGATTGCCTCACTGTTTCAGGTGACAATGTAAGATGTAACCAAAAGTGTGTTTTCAGTCACCATCTTCATGAACTGTGATAAACAGGTGGGACAGTGCTCTTTATCTCTGCCATGACTCAGCCCTGATAACGCCCTCCAGGGGCCATCTTCTGTTCATGGGCCATTGAGTGTCACTGCAGGACTGATAAAATTACATCATCCCATTGTGGGATGCTCCGCCCAGGGGGAGGAACCAAGCATTCCTGCCTGGATATAATCTCACCTTTGCAACACCAGGAACACCTTGCCTACTGGATTCCCAGAGGACAAGAGCTCCATCAGCACCACTGGACCTTCAGAGGAAGACCAGACCCTTCTACAGGATCCCTGCTTTGACAGAATCACGTTCATCACTCCAACATGGAGTGGACTGCAGCCACCATTTCATCAGATTGCTACCACCTCCCTGACCAACGGGGTGTCAGGATATATCCTGACTCTGTCAGATTAAGGCAGTGTTTCTGGATCATTGCCTTTATCTTAACTTTGTCATTAAATTGTAATTCTGTTTTAGACTCTCCCCCTGATTTTCTCCAAACCAGTACAGAACTCAATGTTCTCATCCCTTGTTTTCCTTCCAAAACAGAATTTCCCATCGCCACACCTTCACCAGATGGAGGATAAGGCTGCAAGGAAGAGGAAGGAGCCATGGGACACCCAGACAGGTGAGGAGGAAGTCAGTGCCCCTTTCCCCCTCTCTCCTGCTCCATCTCCCCCATGTCCTCCATGGCCCCCAGCTGCAGGATAACCCCGCTGCCGACGCCGTCCTGCTGGGGACGCACTGCGGGGATCTCCTTCCCCTTCCCTCTGGCACGGAGGCAAATCCCATCCTCTCCTTGTCCTTCCGCCCCGAGAGGAGGAGAATAGGATGGAGATCAAGGAGGACAAATTCCCACAGCAGGACCTCGTGGAAGAGGCCATTTTGAGCAGCTCCATGGCACAGGAATCCAACGGGGAGGAAAATCCTCAGAGATCCCACAGGAAGAGGGGCTCCAAGCCCAGCCCAGGGTGTTCTGAGGAGGAAAGACCCACCCTGGGCCAGGAAGGTGGGCAGAGCTCCAGCCAGATCTCAGAGTTGGTGGTCCATGAGCAGCTCCATGATGGGGAGAAGCCCTAAAAGTGCTTGGAGTGTGGGAAGAGCTTCAGGCGGAGCAACAACCTGAACCAGCACGAGATGATCCACACTGGGGAATGGGCCTACGAGTGTGGGGAGTGTGGGAAGGGCTTCAGCTGCAGATCCAACCTCGTCATCCACCAACGCATCCACACTGGCGAGAGACCCTATGAGTGTGGGGAATGTTGGAAGAGCTTCAGCCAGAAGTCCCACTTGATCAGCCACCAGATCATCCACAGTGGGAAAAGGCCATACAAGTGTGAGCAATGTGGGAAGGGCTTCAGCCAGAGGTCCAAACTGATCATCCACCAAATGGTCCACACTGGGGAGAGGCCCTACGAGTGTGGGGAATGTGGGATGAGCTTCAGCCAGAGCTCAAGCCTGATCTGCCACCAGAGGACCCACACTGGGGAGAGGCCCTATGAGTGTGCCCAGTGCCAGAAGAGGTTTCAGACCAGCTCCCATCTCCTCCTGCACCAGCGGATTCACACATAGGAGAGGCCCTTCCTCTGCCCCCACTGAGGGAAGGGCTTCAAGCAAAACTCCCACCTCATCAGGCACCGGCGCATCCACACCGGGGAGAGGCCCTACGAGTGTCCCCAGTGTGGGAAGAGCTTCTCCAGCAGCTCTGCCTTGACCCGACACCAGCAGACCCACCGGTAAGGGAAGCCCTGCAAGTGCCCCAACTGCAGGAAGAGCTTTGTGCACTGCTCCAACTCCATCCCCCATGCGAGGACCCACGTTGGTCAGAGCCCCAGTGACCCACATTGCCTGTGATCCATGTTGGGAAGACACCTGGCTGGTTATCCTTTTGGTATGGCCCTAATATTCGTCTGATCTATCTTCATCCCTTAAAAACACCTGAAATAGGACCAAAAAGAAAGAAATTTGTCAGAGATGTCTAAAGTCTCACCATTTCACAGCTAATTGAGGGGGAATTTATGGTTTGGGGACATATTATGGAAGATTTGTTGGTCCTTGGGGGATTTTGGGCAGTGTTCTTCATCTCTCTCCATTCCAAACAACAAATAACAGTCCCACTGAAAACAACGCAATCTTACCCCTAAAAGTCTCAATCCCATCTATAAATGGCTTGTTCTAACATCAAAAAACCTCAATCCCATGCCAAAATTACTCAATTCCTTAGCCTCTAGGGTGAGATGCGGTTGGAAGAAGATTGGGAGAAGTGGGATCCAAATTTGGAGCAGTGGGATTGGGGTTGTGTGGGACTGGGATGGCGGAATGTATTTTAGCAATAAATAAAATTTTCAGAATTATTTATTCCTGTCCCATTATTTTTCCATCAGTTCTGGTTTGTTTTCCTGAGTGCCACCTTCTCAGCTGTTTGTGTTTGTGTCCTCTTTTCTCTCCTGCCTTTCTCTGCCTGCTCTGTTTCTCTCTCAGTCTTTCCCTTGACCCAGGGCAGCTCCCACCAAAGGCCCTGCCCTGATTTCATTCCCAATCCTGGAGCTACAACCACCATGGGTGAAGTTATGAAGGCTGGCAGTGAAATGTCACTGTAGGATCTTGCTGCACTTTGCTTCTGGATCTTCCATAAGAGCTTTGCCTTCAAGGGCAGGAAGATCTTTTCCTGGCTGGGAACTGGAATTCCAGCCCCTGGGAGCGTGTGCCATGGATCCCAGAGGGGCATTCCTGAGGCTCCCAGGGTGCTGCTCCTGCCGTGCCTCCCAAGGAGCTGTGCAGGGCCAGGGGACAAGGTGCAGCAGCTGTGTTGGTTCTGCAGTGCCACAAGGGCCCCTGGTTCCATGAGTTTCCGCACTGCCAGCAGCGGTTCCTGGGTTCCCGTGGTGCCCTGCTGTGTCACCATGGATATTTGGTGGCATGAAGTTCCTCAGTGTCACAATGGCCTACCTGGCTCCATGAGCTTCTGCAGTGTCCAAATGGCCTCCTTGGATGGGCAGTGTCACCATGGGCCATTGGCTCCATGCAGCCCTGCTGGGTCACCATGCACTCCTTGGTTCCATAGAGCTTAAAGGTGAGGATGGCCCCAGCAGCTTCCATCTGCAATAGAGATCCAGGGAAAGGACAGGGACAGAGAATTCAGCTGGGAGTCTCAGAGAATTCTGCTTCCAGAGATCATTTCTGGTCACACTGTCCCTTGTAGAAAGGTGGCACCATTCCAGGCAGCCTGTACTGAGCAGGTGCTTCCTGAGTGGGGTTTGTTGTTCAGGAAACCTGCTCAGGCTTTTCCATTCTTTCCTTCCCAAGAGGAAAACTTCTCCTGGGCCTGTGTGCAGGCAGAGCCCTGAGGAGAGCAGGTGGGACACGGTGCAGTGGGCTGGGACATGGAGCTGCAGAGCTCAGGGACAAGGTTCTGCTGCAGGGCACAGGGATGTCA
The DNA here is from genome assembly GCF_024509145.1 of Vidua macroura. NCBI lineage: Eukaryota > Metazoa > Chordata > Aves > Passeriformes > Viduidae > Vidua > Vidua macroura. Next base: position 1,714,737 of record NC_071600.1, on the reverse strand, counting down.
GTGCCAGGTGGGCCATGTCAGACCTGGTGAGGCTGGGGCTGAGGAGCAGCTTGTCCAAACAGGGTCAGCCCTCAAGGGGCTCATTCTTCTACATGCCCAGACCTCCTAAGGAGACATTCAGCATCAAGATCACCTGGGGAATGCTTCTATCAGTTCTTCTCTGAACTGGAAAATAAAAAATACCCACTTGATTAAAGAAAAGAAGTCATGAGGTAGACTTCTAAATCTTCCTCCTTAACAGAACTCCAAACTGACTCCAATAAGCTGCACAAGCCCTGGAGACTTGAACGTTTGTGTTCGGGGCTGAGTCCAGGACCCTCAGGCACTGAGAGAATGTTGAAGAAGCTGCCCAAGGAGTCAGAAGCAAAACTCCCATGTCCCTTGGAGCATCACTGGGCCCCACTGAGGGCAGGGACTGCCAAAGGCTCCCCAAGGACTGGTGAGAGCAGATCCTTGAGGCCAGGACTGCAGGGAGCCAAAGGCTCAGAGCAGGGAACTGCAATGCTGAGCAAGGCCTGGGCTGGCTGGGGGAAGCAGAAAGGCCAAGCCCTGAGCCCAGCCTGGCACAGCAGGGCCTGTCCCTGACGGGTGGCTCGGGGCTGTTTGTGGGGCAGTGGGATGTGAGGGGCAGCAAGGACAAATGTCACAAACCTGTGTGACACTCCAGATCCTCATGGAACCAAGGGGCCAGTGTGACACTGTGGGAAGTTGTGGAACCAAGGGATCACTGTGGCACTGTTGGGCCCATGGAACCAAGGGGCCAGTGTGACACTGTGGGGCCTCATGGAAACAAGAGGCCATTGTGAGCCTGCAGGGCTGTAACACCCCAGAACACTGAAATGCTGGGGGGAACCAAAGGCTCCTTTACTTGAGTTTGGTGCACAGGAGAAACACCAACCAGATATTCTCACCATGGCCAGATGCAAAGAATATTCTTGTCAGGAAGGGACTCACAATGATCATAAAGTCCAGTTTTTAAGTGAATGGCCCATACATGAATTGAAGCCACAGCCTCAGTGATACCAGCATCATGCTCTAACCAACGGAGCTAAGAGGTCAAAATGACAAAAAATTTTACTGGCAAAATATAGACAATCAAGCAACTTTGGCAAAGGGTTTATTACAACATCCATTTCAACATAAAACTCTTATCATAGCATTAACTTCACTAACTTAGCCCATTTAACCTAAAAACCTTTAACCCTTAAGATGTTAAGTTACCCAAAAATGTTCCAGGTAAGTTGGATTAGAAGGAGAAGAAATTGAGAACAACAGAAAGGCAGAAGATCTGTAGAAAGACACACAGACACAGACAGGCACCAACTGCTCGGGTTCCATCGTCGCCAACAGAGGAACCCCAGGAGAAGGCAGGATCCAGACCACGGGCTGGCCTTGAGCTCCGGCTTTTAACCCCCTGGGCCTCCATGGGCCCGCCCCTGGGGTGGGACTGCCAGTTGATTGCCCAATCAGAGTCAGGGTAGGCACCACTGCTGCTGGTGTGTGATTGATTGATGGCTCAGCCAATCAGAAATGGCTTGGCACCACCCCTGCTGTGTGATTGATTGGCAGCTCAGCCAATCAGAGCTGGGTTAGCACCGCCCCTGCTGTGTGATTGACAGCTGTGCCAGGCCAGGGCTGGGGGCGGGGCTGTGTCCCACCACAAACCAAGGCCTGACCCGGCCCTGGCCCCACACGGGCATTCCGAGCATCCCAAGGGGTCTCGGGACATCGATCTCATCCAGCCTCTGACAGCGACCACGGTGACACTGGGGAACCTCATGGAACCAAGGGGCCATGGTGACACTGTGCTGCCTCATGGAATCAAGGAGACCATTGTGGAACTCGGGGGAACCAAGGGTCCGTGGTGACCTTGTGGAGCCCGCAGTGTCACAGAGGAGCCGTTGTGACACAGCGAGGGCACATGGAGCTGAGGGGCCATTGTGACACATCAGGGTGTGATAAATTGAGGCGAATAATTTGATTCAGCCTTTTTAAGGTCAATTAGAATTTTATTAATTACAGCAAGCAGTAGCAAGCAAAACAGCGCTGGGTGGGTAGGGGTCTCCTAACCGCCCCTCCTGCAGTGTCCCACACTGCAGTGCCCCACACCCCACTCCCTTATTCAGTTTCTTTTTATAGTTTCTTGGAGGTTTCTTCATTCGTGTCTTTTGCGATAGCGGTGGGCGTAGCTTGAGCATCTCTCTGCGTCGTTTCTGCGTTGTGTCGAGGCAGGTGATCGCTGATTTCACAATCGGCTCCAGACAGTGATGGGCGTGCCTGGAGCACTCCTACATTGTCTAGTCCGGTGGCCATTGCCTGGTGGTCGCTGATTTCATAATCAGCTCCGGCCATCCCCCAACATCCTTAGCCTGTGCCTGCAAAAGAAGCTAAGAAAAGCTCCCTATATGGTAATTAATCATACTTGTGATCTTGCGGTTTTGCAATATGTCTATAGCCTTGTGGTTTGTAGCAGTTGCTTTTTTTTTTTTTATTGTCCTCCCCTATCTCCTAACAAGCAGGCTAGTCCCTTATACTTTAATTTTTATATTTCCTCCTTTAATATTCCAATTCTTTTGATGAACAAACAAGTTACCTCAGTTTATCACAATCCCCCATTTTCTCTTTTACCATTTTGTTCATCAAATCGCTTTGCTGCTTCGTAAGCTAGAAGTAAAGTGTTCAGCATTGTCCTGACTAGAAACACACTAGGACAGAGCAATAGAAAACTAATAATTTGCCAATAAGGGTGGAGTCCTAGCCCTGTTTTTGTTTCGTAATATCCTGTTTTCCCCTTTTTGGCTTGCTGCTCCCTTGGTGTTTCGGAGGCACTTAGACTGGTCCTTTGAGGGATCCTAGTACTCGGCTGGCAATAGTTGGAGCATTTCAGCATTGTTCCACTTAGAGGGGGCTTGGCCTTTTCCTCTCTGCCTCGCTCGCCGACTCGGGTGCTTCGAGCCGCGAGGTAAACCATCTTCTCGGCAGCAGCGGGACTCGCCTGAGCGTCCCCTTTTCCGCTCCTGCCTAGCCTTGTACTGTTCCCAGTTCTTATCTTTGACCAGAGGTGGGTTGCAAGGAATCCCCTTCAGTTCCTTTCGACAACACCCTTTTATTATCTGAGCAGCAAATGGAGTGGGCTCGTTAGTATGAAAACAAGAATATTTCCCACCACTCAGATCCAAAACTGACCCACCGATTTTCCAATTCTCCTATCCTTAGCACAGTTTCAGTTAGTTTTCACTGAGTTTTATAGCACTCAGTACAAACCCCAATTGGTGGTCTTCCCCTCTGGCAATGGACCCACCACCGTTCTTGGCAAATTTTACATATAAAGCACACAAAAGGATAACAATCTCCACAACCTTCCTTATTACAAGTCACTATATAGTCTTTAGCTAGTTTGTAATTGTATCCCTTTGCTTCCCCTTATGGTTGATTTGGATAATGTCCACAGAGATCATTAGTTTTTCTTAAGAGTCACTTTCAAGTTCCCAGGCTGGCTAGTCACTCTCCACTGGTTATTTGTGGCAACCGGGCCTTTCACTCGGCTGGCGTGAGTCCACCCCTTTTCGGCCGTCCTGACTGCCGTTTCTGTGGTAAGCAAAACAAGAAAAGGACCTTCCCCACATGGAGTTAAGGAATCTTCCTTCCAAGACTTAATAAGTACTTGATCCCCTGGTTTTATCTTATGGATTGTTATATCCAGAGGTGGTCTCTGTGCCAACACTCCTTTCTTCCTCAATTCCTGCCTTCTGCTCATAATTTGGGTAATGTAGAATTTAATATGAGAATCTTTCAGGCAGGGGTGATCTGTGGGGGCTTCCATATCATAAGGCATTCCAAATAGCATTTCAAATGGGGAGATCCCCACATCAGTTCGGGGTTGAGTTCGAATGTTCAATAAGGCATGAGGTAGGCACTTAACCCATGACATTTTTGTTTCCAGCATTAACTTTGTGAGTTGTTTTTTTATTTCTCCATTCATCCTTTCCACCCTCCCCGAGCTCTGTGGATGCCATGGGGTGTGATATTTCCATTGAGTCCCCAAAGCTGTCAGGACATCTTTTGCAATTTTAGAGGTGAAATGGGGTCCCTGGTCCGAGTCTAAACACTCAATTAATCCATACCGGGGGATAATTTGCTCTAATAATATTTTTACCACAGTGTTCGAAGTAGCTCAGGCCATAGGATAAGCTTCCACGTAATGGGTTAAGTGGTCTACCAGTACCAATAAATATTTATACCTCCCCACTTTTGGTAATTCTGTAAAATCTATTTGTATATGTGAAAAGGGTCGTTGTGCCAGTTCCCTTCCGCCCATTGGTCTTTCTCTTAATTGTTGTTTATTTATTCTTTGACAGGTTAAACATTGTTGGGCTACCTGTTTTGCAAGATTATAGACCCCTATACACATATATTTAATTGCAAATTGGTCAACCAGGGCTTGAATTCCCCAGTGGGTTTTCCTATGGATTGCTTGCAGGACCCTCATTGCCATTCCTTTTGGGAGTACCTCCCGCCCGTCCGGTAGTATCCACTTGCCTCCCTCTTTTTCCTTCACCCCCATTTGGTTTAATTTTTGTTTTTCCTGTACCATGAAGGCTAACACATGGTTAATGGGTTCATGGAACCGGCAGTGTTTGTCTTGGGGGTCTTCACAGGCGCACTCATGATTAATGAGTCCATGGAACCAGCAATGTTCCTTTTGGGGGTTATCACAGGCACACTGTATCGAATCAATCCCGTATGCATCCCAACAAGCCCAACATGGTTCTTCCTCTAAGTCAGCTCCACAAGTGGAGCAATCTTCCCTTTGTGTGACCCCCCCCCTTATATGGTTTTAAACTCATTAGAGCTGCCTTTCTCGCCTCCTGGTCGGCTAAGTTATTTCCCCGTACTGAGTTTCCCATCCCCACTTGATGTCCTTTTACATGCACAATAGCTATTCTTTCCCGACCTCTCAAGGCCTGGAGCACTTTCCGAATTAATTCCCCATGTATCAACCCCTTTCCCTGTGAATTGATAAGTCCCCTTTCTTCCCAGATTTTACCAAATGTATGAACCACCCCATAAGCATATTTTGAATCAGTATAAATGGTCCCAACCTTTCCTCTTAGCAGTTCTAAAGCTCTGAGCACTGCATACAATTCACATGCTTGTGCTGACCAGCTGGGGCTAAGAGGACCAGATTCTATTTTCTTAAAAATCTTCCCATCCACAATAGCATACCCAGATTTCCTTTTCCCTTCAAGGACCCGAGAGGATCCATCTACATAATATCGATATCCTTCCTCTAATTCCTCCTCTTCAAGATCTGGTCTTATTTTTGTTTGTTCCTCTATTTGCAAAAGACAATCATGAGTTAGTCCCACAACTGGTTCCCCGTATAGAAACTGGGCTGGATTTTGTAAGCTTGTGGTTTCAATACTTAACCTAGGAGAGGAAATTAGGATGCCTTCATACTTTAGGAGTCTGGCATCTGTTATCCATTTATCCGCTTTTTGTTGTAGTACTCCACGGATGTTATGAGGAGATAAAACCTTCAGTTCACTCCCAAAAGTTATCTTTCCTGCTTCTTCTACCAAAAGGGCAGCAGCCACTATCGATTGCAAACAGGCAGGCCACCCTCGACTAACAGGATCGAGAAGCTTTGAAAGATATGCCACTGGTTTCTTTCCTCCAGCCCATTCCTGGGCTAACACCCCGTACGCCACCCCTTCATTGACATTAATGAATAAAAAGAATGGTCTTTTTAGATCCGGGAGGCTGAGAACCGGGGCATTGACCAGTTCAGTTTTTAATGATTTTAACCGGGTCTCATCCTCGGAGCTCCATTTTAATAGTCCGTCTGTTGTTAATTTTTCATACAGAAATTTAACTTTCCCACTAAAATTTTCAATCCATTGTCTGCAATACCCAAAAAGTCCCAGTAACTGCCGAACCTGCCTTTTAGTTTTTGGAGCTTCCAGGGAAAGTATTCCTTGGACTCTATCAGTATCCAATTTCTTAGTCCCCTGAGTCAGCCAGTGTCCGAGGTATTTAACTTCCTCTTCCACGAATTGTAATTTCGACTTTGAAACTTTGAGTCCCTTAAGGCTTAAATAATTTAGGAGTTTTATAGTTTCTTCCCTTACTCTTTCTTCTTCTTTCCCTGCAATTAATAAATCATCTACATACTGTAGAAGCACAATCCCCTCCCCCTGTGAATATTCTGCCAATATTTGTTCCAGAGCTTGCCCAAACAAATTTGGGGATTCGGTAAACCCCTGGGGAAGGACTGTCCACCTCTATTGTTGTTTTCTATGTGTATCCGGGTCTTCCCATTCAAAAGCAAAATAATCTCTAGAGGTTTCCTTAAGGGGACAGGCCCAAAAAGCACCTTTAAGATCTATTACACTATACCACTGGTTTTCTGGGCCAAGTTGGCTTAAAATAGTATGTGGATTGGCTACGACCGGGAATCTCTCAACTGTTCTTTTATTGATTTCCCGCAAGTCATGCACCAGTCTGTAACTGCCATTCGGTTTCTTTACCGGCAGAATGGGGGTATTGAAAGGGGACATACAGGGTTCTAAAAGTCCCTTTTCCAAAAGTCTCTTTATTTCTGTTTTTAGTCCTTCCCTCCCCTCTTTGGGTATGGGATATTGGCGAATCCTGACAGGGATTTCTGGGTTTCTGATAGTTACCTCAAAGGGTTCAATATTTAATTTCCCCACACTGTCGGGGGTATACCAAACTTCTGGGTTAATCTTTTTTTCGTCTTCAGCCCGGGGAGGATATAGTTTTACTGTTAGTTCTCCCTTTTTTGCCTCTATCCCTATCCCCAACTCGATCATCAAATCTCTCCCTAATAGATTATAATCTGCTTCTGGAACTAGTAAAAATGACCCAATTCCTAATTTAGAATCACTTTCTAAGAGTACATCCTTAATTACAGGTACTCCAAAGGGTTCCCCTTTGGCCCCAATCACCTGTATTATCTCAGGTGAAACCTTACACCCTTGGGGAAGGGTCTGGACGGTTGATCTCTCCGCCCCTGAGTCCACAAGGAACTCATATTGTTGTTGCTGGGGACCTATTTTTAATTTTACTAGGGGCTCTGTTCTTTCCCTTGTCCCCAGCAGATAGAGCCCCCGACCCCCCTAATCTTCTTTGAACTGTTCCTCATCAGCAATCTTCTGCCGACACTCTCTCCTCATGTGTCCCTTCTTCCCACAATAGAAACAAACAATGCTCTCTCCACCTCTCGACTTCCCCTCAAACCAACTTCTCTGGACATCAGTCTGACCTCTAGACTGACCTCCAGTTCTTCTTTGGGGATTCCGTTGTCCCTCCCTTACTGCTGCCAACATGATTTTTGACTGCTTTTTAAAACTCATCTTCTCTCCTAACACACACCTTTTGAGCCTCTCACAACAACTCATCCAATCCTCTCGCCTGCCATCCCTCCAACCTCTCCAACTTCTTCCGAATGTCCACCCAAGAATCGACCACAAAATGCACCTTCAAAAGTGTCTCACCCTCTGGGGTATTGGGGTCCACCCCTGAATACAACTGGAAAGCTTTCTTCAATCTCTCCCACTATCCAAAGAGCTGCATATTCGCTCTCCTCTTGGTTAAAGGGCTCTTTGGAGTTAACATATATATTTAGAGCTTGACAGATCCAATCCTCAAATGACCCAAATACGGGCCAATATAGTTGGTCTCCCCTTATTTGTTTACCTCCCCAAATTTCCATACAATAATGGATCATTTTAACCCTATCTTTTCCTTTTCTAGAAGGAAAGGCATCCCAATACTTTACCATTAAGCCCAGTGGACTTTCCTCTGGGATCTGAGGAAGTTTTACTGAGATTCTCCCACCCATGGGTTCAGCAGATTTACTTTTTCTCTGACCCATCTTCTTGAGTGCCTTCTCACACTCAACACAAACAATACGACAGTCGCTTCCCCCAATTCGTGGCCCACTCCGTCGCCGGATATGGGAAACGCACTACTATGGGGTCCACACTCACTTGGGGAATCTGAGCTGCCAGTTCCCCTCTCACACACACATTTGCATTCGCTGCACTCCAGGACTCCCACCCCTGACCGAGCGACCGAGCAGACTGGACTACTCACGTCTTTCCGGCGCCTCCGTTTCTCGACCGGGGCTTCGCCCTGTGTGTCTTCTTATTCACCTCAATCACCCCGGGACTACACACCCCTAAACGACTCTTAAAGACCCCGTTTCCGGGGTCGAGGCTTTGTCCCTTTCACATGCACTCCGGAGCCCGCTTGTACGGGGCCCACCGAGCACATACACTTATACTAAATTAGTAAGCCGAAACTTGGGGAAGTTTCTCCGGGGATCCCCCGCCCCAGGAACTTTGACGCAGTCCACCTCCGCATCTGGGTTAGGCCCGCTTGCTCTCCTCCTAACCCAGGAGCCTCCCCACCGAGGGTAACCCGACGCCGAGGGGGTGCAGCTCTCCCCCTCCTACGTCACTCAACCCTGGATGCTCTTGGAATATTAATCCCTCAATCCAGCAGGTTTTAATCAACCCTGGAAAAAGGAGGCCCACCGCCCACCGGGGGCTACTTACGCTTCCTGCGTGTTCACTCTTCCGCGGTTCTTCGTGCACAAAGATTAACGGGGGTACCTTTGCTTGCTACTGAGTTTTAGGTTCGTCGGTAAAGGCCCAAGGAGGAAGCCCCCCCTTAGGTCCACCGCAAAAAGGCGGTGGGGCGCCTCACCCTAGTGGGGCCTCCCTCCCGGGTTTCCTTTATCCGAGTCACGGCACCAAATTGTGATAAATTGAGGCGAATAATTTGATTCGGCCTTTTTAAGGTCAATTAGAATTTTATTAATTACAGCAAGCAGTAGCAAGCAAAACAGCGCTGGGTGGGTAGGGGTCTCCTAACCGCCCCTCCTGCAGTGTCCCACACTGCAGTGCCCCACACCCCACTCCCTTATTCAGTTTCTTTTTATAGTTTCTTGGAGGTTTCTTCATTCGTGTCTTTTGCGATAGGGTTGTGCGTAGCTTGAGCATCTCTCTGCGTCGTGTCTGCGTTGTGTCGAGGCAGGTGATCGCTGATTTCACAATCGCCTCCGGACAGTGATGGGCGTACCCGGAGCACTCCTACGTTTTCTAGTCCGGTGGCCGTTGCCTGGTGGTCGCTGATTTCATAATCAGCTCCGGCCATCCCCCCACATCCTTAGCCTGTGTCTGCAAAAAAGCTACGAAAAGCTCCCTATATGGTGATTAATCATACTTGTAATCTTGCGGTTTTGCAATATGTCTATAGCCTTGTGGTTTGTAGCAGTTGCTTTTTTTTGTCCTCCCCTATCTCCTAACAAGCAGGCTAGTCCCTTATACTTTAATTTTTATATTTCCTCCTTTAATATTCCAATTCTTTTGATGAACAAACAAATTACCACAGTTTATCACACTGGTGGTACCACCCAGACATATCTATGACAACTCTATTTTTTTATTTGAAAATAAAATGTGGGCCAAGCCATGCCCTGGCAGACGAGGCCTGCCCACCTTTAGTCATAGCTGGGGAACAGGACCAGGGGGCTCAGGGGTGGAGGGTTTCGTTGTGGAGGGGGGAGTTTAGGGAAGGGCTCAAGACGGTGCTGCAGCTGCGGCAGGGCAGATGGGGACAGAAGTGAAGAGCTGGGAACACGGGTCAAGTTCTCTTTGCTGGAGTTGTTAGGCTCATCTTCTGAAGATGGGCAGGAGCACCTTTGGAGAGAGGAGTGGCTGAGGCCCCAGCTGCCAGTGGCACACTGGGACCCTCCTGCACAGCAGGGCCCAGAACTGGCAAGGCTCCCCAGCCCGGCTGGAGCTGCTGGCACACCTTGGCCCAGCTGAACAGCTGCCCCTCAAGGCCCCGGTGAGCAGGGGACGGCTCTGGGCAGGCTCCCTGGCCAGGAGCGGGCCCCAGAGCGTGACTGCCTTTCAAGGGTAATCTCGTCCCTGCTCTTTCTTCTCCCCACCTTGCCTTGCCTGTGCCCTGTGCCCCTGGGGCTGCTCTTGGCCTGGCAGCCTCAGTGGGAGCCAGCACTGGCTGCAGCCCCAGCGGGCCCCCCAGGACAAGGCCCAGCAATGAAGAGGCCAATGAAAGCACTGGGCAGCAGCAGAGCCCTCAGCAGAGTTCTTTGGACAACCACAGACTGGCCACAGCTCCACTGCAGCCTCACTGGGAATGTTCCCTGACTATCAACAGCCATTAAAGGAAGCTGTTTGAGGTCGAGATCACCAAAACACTCACCATTTTCTCTTCCAGCAATACCAGATTCCAGCAGAGCAAATCATCAGGCAAAGTGCTGCACCAAGCACAATGGCCATCAACTTAACCAAACAAGGTGTTCCCCAGCAGAAAACTCTTCTCATGCTTTTCCGGGTCTTGTCAGCACGTGTTGAGGTGCCGGCTGCATCTGTGGGAGCAATGGGGAGCGTGAGCCCGTGCTGTGCTCCACTGCTGAGCTGGCAGCACGGTGCAGAGGGACAGGAGGTCCTTGGTCTCTGTTTCCCCCAGAGCTGGGGCCTTGCCGCCCCTTGGCACAGGACTGCCCAGTACCCAAACCCCTGAGCCTGCATGCCATAATTCCTCTGTGCTCTGCTGTTCTGCTCCAAGCAATACTTGTCAAAGGGTGGATGAAGACAAGGAAAATGGCCAGGGTTTTGGAGCTGCTCCAGGGCCCTCCCTCCTGCAAACAGCTGCCTCTCTGCATCAACCCAGAGACCAGGAAATTGCAGGGGATCTCAGGCCCATGGTGCAGTTTGGGCTCCCTGTCAGCTGCTGCCAAATGCCTTCCTGCAGAGGCTGGGGAGAAGCTGCAGCCAGGCCAGGCTGGGAAACAGCCCTGCAGGGCAGGAAAGCAGCAGCAGGGCAGCCAGGCTGCCATGGATCCCTTCCCTCTGTGCTGGGCACGGCGTGTGCAGATGTGCAGGGAATGCCCCGGCTGCTGAGTCCCAGGGGAAGGCTGAGGGAAATGCACCCACCACCACATCTCTCCACATCACTCAGGATTTGTTCCAGATGTTTGGATTCCTCCAGTGACTTACTGTCTCCTGTAGGTTTGTTCTTCCTTCTCAGGGGACCTTAAGAGAAATATTTGCATTTCCCAGGAATGGATCCCACAAAACCAGGGCTCAGCCTGTGGGGTCAGCAGGGACACACTACTCACCCCTGCGATGGGAGTGGGGCTTATGTGCAACATCCACCAGAGGACCTGGGAAAGTCCTCCCTGCAGACACATCTGTAACACAACAGCCACAGAAGCTTCTGTCATCTCTGCGGATCTGCACGAGCAGCACTGAGCCGCAGGAGCGCTGAGGGGATGGTGCAGGGCAAGGGCACACACGTGTGTGGTTCTGTCCTGGCACCTGCAGCGATGCCCCCCTGGCTGAGCTTTGGGCTCTGAGCTGGCAGCTCTCCCAGGGGGAAAGGCCTTGACCTACCCTCAGCATCTCCCTGAGGCTCAGTAATGGGTATGGGTTGGGAATCCAGATCATCTTCATCATCACGTACAGCTGCAAAGAAAGGCAGCACAGAACAGCTCCTGTGTCTCTGCTGAAGATTCTCCTTCAGGCCAGAGTGGCAGTGAGTGCCCCTGGGTGATTGGTGGCCTCCAAGGCACTCCCTCAGCTCTGCCTCCCACTCAGGAGCAGGGCCAGGGGGACCACGTGCCTGCGGTGGCCCCACACTGGGATGGAAGGAGCCCCTTGCTGGGCAGTCGGGGCAGAAAGGACTCCCTGCAGCTGCCAGCAGCTCTAAACCCAGCCCCAGGCAGGGCCAGGGCTTGGCAGCAGCAGCAGCAGCAGCTCAGGCTCCCTGGGGCCGGCAAAGGAGCTGTGAAAGGCTCAGCCCCGGGGCACAGCCCTGGGCCCGGCCCCTTCCCTCTCTGCTCTTCTCCCTGGCTGCACAGAGCACACAACATGGAAGGACACACTGGCATTGCACATGGGTGGAAGATGGACAGCCAAATGCTCCTTCCTCCCACTGACAGCGATCCTGTGGGATCACTGTTGAGCACAAGAGTAGAAATTTGGAGGACAGGATTTCCAGAATCCATCAAACTTCAAAGCATCTTAAAGGAAATCACACATGAATATTACTCTGGACAATGATCACTCTGTTAGGAAAGAGTTGCTGATAACCAACCTTCACCAAGCTCCAAGACCCTTAAACCATGGTTTGCCAGTCTTTCCAAATGATGCAAGTCACGGTCCCAACCTAGAAAGAAGAACAGATAGGAAATATTCCACGGTGTGATGGGATCGCCTTCTATGGGGAAGTGAGCACTGCAAGGGGCTCAGGTAATGCTGTGTGCCCACACTGCCAAGCAGCAGAGAGGGCAGCTCAAGCCTCAGCAGGGCTCAGGCCCAGAGACACAGCAATTACCTCCAGTGACTGTGCCTGGCATCGCCTCCCTTCCTGCAGCAGAGGCTGCCAATGAGCCACTGCTTGCTCTGGGAAACTCAGCCTTCAGCACAGCCTCTCTGTCCATCTCTGGAGAAGGGAAAAGGGACAGCTGGATCAGGTGGGCCTGTTCCCCATTGGGAAGGTGGCATCTTCAGGAGCCAATGCTTGTCAAAGACATTAATAAGGTTCAGGAAGTCATCAAAGCTTTGGAACGGAGGGCAGGGCCCTCCCTTCTCCAAACCACCACCCCTCCTGATCTTCCTGGGGACTGGGAAATTGCAGGGGATCTCAGGGTGTGCATGGCCCATGGTGCAGTTTGGGCTCCCTGTCAGCTGATGCCAAATGCCTTCCTGCAGAGGCTGGGGAGAAGCTGCAGCCAGGCCAGGCTGGGAAACATCCCTGCAGGGCAGGAAAGCAGCAGCGGGGCAGCCAGGCTGCCATGGATCCCTTCCCGCTGTGCCGGGCACGGCGTGTCCAGATGTGCAGGGAATGCCCCGGCTGCTGAGTCCCAGGGGAAGGCTGAGGGAAATGCACCCACCACGGCGTCTCTCCACATCACTCAGTGTCTTCTCCATGTGTTTGGATTCCTCCAGGGACTTACTGTCTCCTGTAGATTTGTGCCTCCATCTTGGAGGAGCTCAAGAGATGTATTTGCATTTCCCCCGGAATGGATCCCACAAAACCAGGGTTCATCCTGTGGGCTCAGCAGGGACACACGACTCACCCCTGCGATGGGAGCTGGGCTTGTGTGCAGCAACCCGGAAAGGAGCCTGAAAAGTCTTCCCTGCAGACACACCTGTAACTCAACAGGCACAGGAGCTTCTGTCACCCGCTTCCTGCCAGGTTGCCAATGATTATTCTCTTAGGAACATTGACAGCATACCTGCAGGAGGCTTAAGAGGCTGGAAATCTGCATGGAGCCAAGCTGCTGGAGAAGCCTTCCTAGCATGCTCATCTAGAAGGGAGCACAGATGAGAACCATTTCCTGGTGTGCTGGGATCCCCCTGTGCCTTTGGGAACTGGGCACGGCAAGGGGGCCAGGTAAGGCCATGGGAGCCTCATGTGAATGGCCATGGCCAAAGCTGCACAGGAGCCTGGGGAGCTCTGACCTGGCTCCTGGCCACTCTCCACACGATTTCCTTGCCTTGTGCAACATCCCTGGGAGGGCGGCTGGAGCAGCCCAGCCCCCATGGGGGCTCTCTCCCTCCCACAGAGGAAAGCCTCCCTAAAGCCCAGGGGAAAAACCATCCCCCAGCACTTCCCAGGGAGCAGGGAGCGCTGTCCTGGGAAAGGGGAGCCAGGCTGCCGGCTCACCTGCTCCCCACGCTTGCAGCGGAGCAGCCTGGGCAGCCCTGGCAGGCAGGGCCACGGCCAGGAGGAGCGGGAGGAAGAGGCGCAGAGCAAGGGCCATGGTGCCCTGCCCTCTGCCAGTCCCCAGCTCTTGCTGCCACCACTGTCCTGACACCGCTGTCCCAATGTCAGCACCACTGCTGCCACCGCCGCTGCTGCCGCAACAGTTGTGCTCAAGGACTGACTGCTGGGTCCTTGTGGTGCTGTGCAACCACGGGGCTCTGGCACCTCTGTGACCTCACAGCCTGCTGTGACCTCAGCCTGCTGTGACCCCAGAGCCTGCTGTGACCCCAGAGACTGCTGTGACCTCATGGCATTGGCTGTACCCCCAGAGTGTAGCCCCATCTGTACAAATGGACTGCCCTGATTGGAAATGTTTTGCTTGATCCAAGGGCCATTGCTCAGCAAAACCTGCTGCTGGCATTGCTGGTCAGGCTGTGTCCCTGGAGTGTAAAATTCCGCCGCCCCTCGGGCTGCCCGGGTGCCCAGTCAGGCCGGGGAGATCCTCGGCTGACTGGTCCGCGGGGAGGGGCCGATGGTTCGCGGATAGCTCCACCGAAATAGACAAGAGGGCACTCGAGCAGCTGTAATCCTTGAGGGTTTATGGTCGGAATGGCAGAGGACGAGGGGAAGGTGGAGGGAGTAGGAAGACCAACACTCAAGGAGGGAGCAGACTCCGAGAGCCCTGAGGGAAGGCGGGACTGGGTATATAAGAGGGAAGGAGTGGGCATGGTTGGGTACAAACTATCCAATGGGGAATGGGTCAAGGGGAGGAGATAGAATGGGGTGACATATGAGGAACCAATGAGGGTACAGAGGAGGAGTGGTTATAGCAGGTGAACCAATGTGGGGGTTACAGAGAGGAAGAACTTTCTAGAATCGGGGAGTACATCAAACATTGATTGACAACAACAAGGGAGGGTAAAACATGTGACTGACAGGTCCCTTTAGATTTCCACCGCCTCCCAAGGGAGTGCAGGGGCCCCTCCCACACTGGAGATGTTCTTGATGGCTTCCCTCTTTTCCTGGGCATGCCACTGGAGGAGCTCCAGGCCCAGATGATCTCACTGAAGGAAATGTGCCCTCAGCCCAGGGATGCTCAGCATGGGCTCCCCCAGCCCCTCGGGGCCCTGCTGCTGCTCACAGCGGCCCCTGCCTGGCTCCTGCCTGCCCTCACTGTGGGCATCCACGGCTGCTCCTGGGCATGGAGCTCAGCCAGCGCTGGTGCCGGCCGGGCTTTGCTGGTGGTACCACCTGGACATGGGGGTGACAGCTCCATCTCTTTATGGCAACAGAAGAGCTGATTTGGGAAGCTCTCAGTCGAGGTTTACTTGCGCACTTCCAAATCATTTCCTGGCAGAAATAGAAGGCCAAACTTGTCCTTATCACAAGCAAACAGGGTGTTCCCTAACAGCAACCCGTTCTGATTCCCTTCTGTTCACCTTGGGAACAGGTGTTGTGGGGCTGGCTGCATCTGTGGGAGCAATGGGGAGCGTGAGCCCGCGCTGTGCTGCACTGCCGAGCTGGCAGCACGGTGGATACGGCCAGGACGTTCTCTGTTTCCCCAGAGCTGGGGCCTGCAGGCCCCTTGCCGCCCCTTGGCACAGGCTGTGCCACCCAACAAAGCCCAGCAGGCCGGGAGGAGAGCCCGGGGCCAGCGCAGCTGCTTGGGCAGTCGCTGCTTTAAGGGACACGGGCCAAACCCATGCCTGAGCAGCCCCTGCCAGCCCTGGCCCTCCCTACCCTGGGACAGCTCCCCCAGCCCCAGGGGACAGACTGTCGTAAAGTCTACAGCCCACAAAGAGATTGTCCCTGTGTCCAGGTTTAGGGCAAATTTGGGAGAAAACGTCCAAAAGGCCCCTCCCCCCAGAAATCAAACCCATATGGCCCCTGCCCCCAGTCAGTTCGGGAAAAATTTCCTCAGAGAGAAGTGGAAAAAACCTGTTTATTTAACAGGCAAAGCACTCCCGAGCCCAAAAAATGAACAATACCAGATGACAAAACTCATTGGTTGCTCTGAAGAGATGACAGATTCAGAAAATCTCTCCAGTGGATGGTGGCTCTGTTTTCAGTCCCTCTGGCACTGGGAAAGGCTGCTGCCCAGAGTAGCCCCCCGTGGGCCACAAAGTGCAAGCTCTCGGTGCTTCCCCAGGTCCCGGTCCAGAGCAGGTTTGAACGGATCCAAGAAAAGGGAAAGAAAACCAGTCGAGGGAAAACTTGGACTGCCCCAGCTAGCTAAAGTAACTAAAAAGCAAAGGAGCGCGGTGTTCTGCCCCGTCCGTGCCCAGACAGCACCGTGGAGTTCTGTGTTCCAGCAGACTGGGCAGCAGTGAGCGCAGTCTCTGATAACAAACTCCGTGCTTCTTCTTCTCCCCGCCTTTGCTCTCAGAGCCCCTCTGGAAGGCACACAATATAATATCCAGCATCAACAGAACACACGATCGGGGACGCGAGCATCGTAAGGTCACCCTAGGACACCCAGTGATTGTGCACTGCTTCTCTTCCCTGCAGCTGCTCCCAGAAACATCCCTCACACTGCTGGAAATGCCCACGCATGGTCTGATCAGTCCCTATGCTTTTCCAGTCTGCTCTCAGAAATTTTGCAACAAGTTCACCAAGAAATCCCAGGTTACCTCTGTGAATTGCACACTACAGTTTCCTTCATTTTTTTCCCAATGCCTGGAAGTTCCTGTATATAATAATGGTCGTGAGGATCTCTGATTCTTTTCAGTCATGTTTTTTGTATTGAGACATGAGATGAAACAGCCTTATTGCTTTTAGTTTTAGCATGTCTGTTTTTTTACTTAGCATGATGGTTTACTTATTATCTACATGTAAACTTTTTTTTATTTGTGTTTGTTTGTTCCCCAAGCAATTGTTTTGACAATCTGTCGTTGACTTCTTAATTAATGTTCCGCATATGAACAATTTTGACTCTCTTTTTGTTGGAATATAAAGATCTCAGAAAGCTGTATTTTTAATTTTGATGACGCTATCTCTCCCCACTCCCAGCTTTTACAGTGATCCTTTTGGAAACATCCCTGAGGATAGGTAGAGTTATTTGGGAAGTGCTTGGCTTAACCTGGGTAACAGATTATTATTTTTAGTGCTATAAACCTGCATTGCTTCAAGCTTCAGAGCCACAGTCCTGATTTGTGGCTCACTGCATGGATGCCTGTCTGAATTAAAACAATGTTTGTGAGGCAGCTGAAGAGCTTAGACCTCAGAGATTTAAATTCCTGGGAGGAGGAGGAGGAAGAAGAAAGGATAAAATCCCGTTTCAAAGGCTGTTTCTTCATCTTGAAGATGCCAGACTACAGCTGCCTTTAAATGTCATTTAATTCCAGAAAAACCCTCTACAGGGCCAGACACCAGGACAAATTACTCGGCACTTTGCCTCACAATGCATCAACTTGAATCCTAGTGAGAGGCAGACCTTAGTTACAGTCTGATTCGAGCAAATCCACATTGTGTGAATGGCAAGAAGAATTTGCTTGTGAACAGATGAATATGTCCCACTCAGTAATGAACAAAATTTGCCTTGACTTGGAAGAAAGTAGACAGGAAGCAATGCAGCATTTGGATTTTATCCAGTGAGAAACAGGGCAAGAAGCCGTAACAACTTACCTGTTTTACAGAACACAAGTACTGATACAGCCAATAGTGCACCTCCAGTGTAAAAAATGGCTTTCTTTCGTCTAGTCTGAATTGACCGTCTTTTAGATAAGAACCATTCCCCCACAGTCTGGTCACAGAAGGCCGTACTAAAAATTCCGCCCCATCTCTTTTACAAGCCCCCTAAGGTACTGAAAGGCAGGAATCAGGTCTCCCTGGAGCCTTCTCTCTTCCAGGCTGAACACCCCCAGCTCTCCCAGCGTGTCTCCAAAGCAGAAGGGCTCCAGCCCTCAGAGCATTTTGTCCCTCCTCTGGACTAGAGCCAACAGAACCATGTCCTTCCTGTGCTGGGGACCCAGAGCTGGATGCAGTACTCTGTCATGGTAGAGACAGAGACAATACAAAGCAACACCCTCCATTTCCAGAAGGCTTCAAACCCTGATTTTATTCTAGCATGCATGCTTTTTCTACATTCTTACAAAGCTCCTAAGTTTACACTTTACTCATTGGTCACGAGAGACAAGCCAAGTGCTGATTGGAATAGGCAGTTGGAGGTTTCTCTTATTTTGTCCTCCTTGCTTTCTTGGTTTCAATGTCAACGACCTTGGTAGAAAATTCTTTCAGGGGTAAACATGGATCCTCTTATCAAACTTCTCTCTGGCTCACAGAAGTCACTGTAAAAGGTGGGAATCTTTAAAATCAGAGGGTTTTGGGAAGCTGCAAAAGGCAGGCCTCAGAGACAGCGGAACTGCGATTAGAGCTAAGCATTAACTGTAAGATTTGTCAGCAGAAAAATTATATAAGTAGTGGAAAAGTAAGGACGAATAGTACAATGGTCTGTGTATTAACGCTTGGCTAGAATAACTCCCTAAGCTACAGAAAATATCTCCATCAAGATATTAGGATGTTCTAAGCTTACTAATGGAGCTCTGTTCATTGGGTTTTAAGGCTCACAATACAAGTAGGTATTGTATTCGAAAGAAGTAAATCAAAAAAATATTGTTTTAACAAAAGATACGTGTGCTTATAGTGATTGGAGAAATCTATTGTCAAGATGCTTTTGCTTTGTGTGATTGGTCAAAAAGCTTTTAAAGTAAGTTGTACCATTAAGTTCTTTGCCTGCTGCCGGGGATGTGAGCTGCTGGCATCTGCCCATTGTCATAACCATGGAATGAGACTGATGCTGGAAAAGAACCAGCTCGAGACGCATTCCTCAGCAGTCCCGTCCCGTTGGTGATTTGTACATAGAGCCCCGGCCAGCAATATAAAACATCTTCCACAGTACTCCAGGTGGAGTCTCACCAGAGCAAAGAGGTGGAATCAGCTCCTTCAACCTGCCGGGCACTCTCCTTTGGATGCACAAGGCTGGCTCATGTCCAGCCTCTCATCTAGCAGCAGCCCCAAGTCCTTCTTGGCTGGGCTGCTCTCCATCCCTTCATGCCCCAGGCTGTGAGATCAGCTGGGCAGGGACTGTGTCACAACCCTGGGACAGAGCTGTTGGGCAGGATGAGATCCCTGCCAAAGAAGGCAGATCCCACTCCCCACACAATTCCAGCCTGGCCATGAGGTCACAGCAGGCTCTGGGGTCACCGCAGGCTGAGGTCACAGCAGGCTCTGAGGTCACAGAGGTGCCAGAGCCCCGTGGCTGCACAGCACCACAAGGACCGAGCAGTCAGTCCTTGAGCACAGCTGTTGCGGCAGCAGCGGCGGTGGCAGCAGTGGTGCTGACATTGGGACAGCGGTGTCAGGACAGTGGTGGCAGCAAGAGCTGGGGACTGGCAGAGGGCAAGGCACCATGGCCCTTGCTCTGCGCCTCTTCCTCCCGCTCCTCCTGGCCGTGGCCCTGCCTGCCAGGGCTGCCCAGGCTGCTCCGCTGCAAGCGCGGGGAGCAGGTGAGCCGGCAGCCTGGCTCCCTTTCCCGGGACAGCGCTCCCTGCTCCCTGGGAAGTGCTGGGGGATAGTTTTTCCCCTGGGCTTTAGGGAGGCTTTCCTCTGTGGGAGGGAGAGAGCCCCCATGGGCCCTGGGCTGCTCCAGCCGCCCTCCCAGGGATGTTGCACAAGGCAAGGAAATCGTGTGGAGAGTGGCCAGGAGCCAGCCCAGAGCTTTCCAGGCCCCTGTGCAGCTTTGGCCATGGCCATTCTCATCTGGCCCCCACAGCCTTACCCAACCCCCTTGCAGTGCCCACTTCCCAAAGGCACAGGGGGATCCCAGCAGACCAGGAAATGGTTCTGATCTCTGATCCCTTCTAGCTTGGGATGGCGACATGGCTTATCCGGATGCCGTACTGGATGACAGCTTGAATCTCTTGGAGAATGCTGGAGGCAAGTTCTCTGTGTGCCTTTCCTGAGAGAATAATCAGTGCCTCATGAGCCATTTCCCTTAGCAGCATTACAGGGTTGAAAGATTCTGGAAAACTTGCCCAGCTCCATTCTGGATCCCTGAGGGATCCCACAGAATGGCTGTCAGTGGCAGGAAGGAGCATTTAGCTGTCCATCTTCCTTCCGTGTGCAATTCCAGTGTGCGCTTCCGTGTGCTCTGTGCAGCCAGGAAGAAGAGCAGAGAGGGAAGGGCCCGGGCCCAGGGCTGTGCCCCGGGGCTGTGCCTTTTGCAGCTCGTTTGCGGGCCCCGGGGTGCCTGAGCTGCTCCTGCTGCTGCTGCCAAGCCCTGGCCCTGCCTGGGGCTGGGTTTAGAGCTGCTGGCAGCTCCAGGAAATCCTTTCTCCCCCGTGGACGGCCCTGCAAGGGGCTCCTTCCATGCCAGTGTGGGGCCACCGCAGGCACGTGGTCCCCCTGGCCCTGCTCCTGAGTGGAAGGCAGAGCTGAGGGAGTGCCTTGGAGGGCACCAATCACCCAGGGGCACTCACTGCCACTCTGGCCTGAAGGGGACATGGAACAACTTTCTGTTAAGGTCCTTCTCCATGGAAGAACTCAGACAGCAGAGACAAGAAATCCCTGGAGGCAGCCAGACATCTGGACCAGATGCTGAGTGATCTGGAGAGACGCCGTGGTGGGTGCATTTCCCTCAGCCTTCCCCTGGGACTCAGCAGCCGGGGGCTTTCCCTGCACATCTGGACACGCCGTGCCCAGCACAGAGGGAAGGGATCCATGGCAGCCTGGCTGCCCCGCTGCTGCTTTCCTGCCCTGCAGGGCTGTTTCCCAGCCTGGCCTGGCTGCAGCTTCTCCACAGCCTCTGCAGGAAGGCATTTGGCATCAGCTGGCAGGGAGCCCAAACTGCACCATGGGCCCGAGATGCCTGCAATTTCCCGGTCTCCGGGTAGATCAGGAATGGCACCTGTTTGTAGAAGGGAGTGGCCTGGCCAATCCCAAAAGTTTTGATGATTTCCTGAACCATGAGTTTGTCCAGTATTGCCTCTTGAAGATGCCATCTCCCAGAAGGGGAACGGCTCCATCTAATGCAGCTGTGCCTCTTCCTGTCTCCAGAGATGAACCGAAAGGCTGTGCTGAAGGCAGCATTTCCCGGAGGAAGCAGTGGCCCATTGGCAGCCCCTGCTGCAGGAAGTGAGGCGATGCCAGGCACAGTCACAGGAGGTAATTGCTGAGGCTTGAGCTGCCATCTCTGCTGTGTGGCAGTACCTGCCCTCCAGGGATGGTGCACAGGGCCTGCAAAGAGTGTGGAGAGTGACCAGGAGCCAGCCCAGAGCTCCCCAGGCCCCTGGGCAGCTTTGGCCATGGCCATGGAAATTTGGCCCCCACAGCCTTACCCGACCCCCTTGCAGTGCCCAGTTCCCAAAGGCACAGGGGGATCCCAGCACACCATGGAAATGGTTCTGATCTCTGATCCCTTCTAGATGAGCATGCTAGCAAGGCTTCCCCAGCAGCTGGGATGGAAGATGGTTTGGAACCCTTGGGAGCTTCTGCAGGTAACTTCTCAACTTCCCCTCAGTGAATAATCACTGACAACCTGGCAGGAAGCAGGTGACAGAAGCTCCTCTGCCTGTTGAGTTACAGGTGTGTCTGCAGGGAGGACTTTTCAGGCTCCTTTCCTGGTTGCTGCGCACAAGCCCAGCTCCCATCGCAGGGGTGAGTCGTGTGTCCCTGCTGACCCCACAGGCTGAGCCATGGTTTTGTGGGATCCATTCCGGGGGAAATGGACATGCATTCTCTTAAGGTCCGCCGCGACGGAGGAACAGATCTACTAAACACATGAAGTCCCTGGAGGCATCCAAACACATGGACCAGATGCTGAGTGATGTGGAGAGACGCCGTGGTGGGTGCATTTCCCTCAGCCTTCCCCTGGACTCAGCAGCCGGGGGCTTTCCCTGCACATCTGGACACGCCGTGCCTGGCACAGCGGGAAGGGATCCATGGCAGCCTGGCTGCCCCGCTGCTGCTTTCCTGCCCTGCAGGGCTGTTTCCCAGCCTGGCCTGGCTGCAGCTTCTCCCCAGCCTCTGCAGGAAGGCATTTGGTACCAGCTGGCAGGGAGCCCAAACTGCACCACGGGCCTGCAATCCCCTGCAATTTCCCGGTCTCTGGCACGTCAGGAGTGGCACCTGTATGGAGAAAGGAGGGCCCTGTGGCAGCCCCAAGAGCCGTGGCCTTTTCCTGATCCTTATCCATGTCTTTGAAAAGTAGAACTTGCTGAAGATGCCATCTCTCCAATGGGGAATGGTTCCACCTGATCCAGCTGTCCCTTTTCCTTTCTCCAGAGATGGACCAAAGGGCTTTGCTGAAGGCAGCACTTCCTGAAGGAAGCTGTGGCTCCGTGCCAGCCCCCGATACACGAAGGGAGGAGATGCCAGACAGTGCCACAGAAGGTGATTGCTGTGCCAGGCTCAGCCAGGCTGAGCAATCCTGCTGGGGTCCCTCCGTGGGAGACATGTCCCGAAACCTGGGAGTGGCTGCACGGGGTGCCCATGGTGGGGAAAGGGCAGAGAGGGAGAGCAAGGCTCCAGTGTGTCCTGACAGGGTCTGACTCTGTCCCCTGGGGCTGGGGGAGCTGTCACAGGGCAGGGAGGGCCAGGGCTGGCAGGGGCTGCTCAGGGATGGGTTTGGCCCGTGTCCCTCGAAGCAGCGACTGCCCAAGCAGCTGCGCTGGCCCCGGGCTCTCCTCCCGGCCTGCTGGGCTTTGTTGGGTGGCACAGCCTGTGCCAAGGGGCGGCAAGGGGCCTGCAGGCCCCAGCTCTGGGGGAAACAGAGAACGTCCTGGCCGTATCCACCGTGCTGCCAGCTCGGCAGTGCAGCACAGCACGGGCTCACGCTCCCCATTGCTCCCACAGACGTTATCACTGAAACAGGAATATTTGCCCCGGATCCAGTGCGCCTCCCAAGAATTGTCTGCCCCCAGGATGTGCGCAGGTCCTGCATGATAGGCACGGTGGTGACACTGTTCACCGTGCCCCTCGTGCTGACAGGCTGCTATCTTGGCATTCGGAAGCTGTACCAGAGCAGACGGTCAGTTGTTGATTTTTCTCCACAGCTTTCTTGTAACTCTGCTCATAGCATTGGTAGCCTGACTCGTAGTCATGCTGCACTGGAGCTGTGGCCAGTCCGTGGTTGTCCAAAGAACTCTGCTGAGGGCTCTGCTGCTGCCCAGTGCTTTCATTGGCCTCTTCATTGCTGGGCCTTGTCCTGGGGGGCCCGCTGGGGCTGCAGCCAGTGCTGGCTCCCACTGAGGCTGCCAGGCCAAGAGCAGCCCCGGGGGCACAGGGCAGAGGCAGAGCAAGTTCTCAACAGTATTTGGGCCACACAGCTCAGGACAGGACAGTGCTTATTTAGTAGCTCATGTAAAGTTTCATGGTGACAATGATGTTACCAGACAAGCAAATCTGCTCCAGTTCAGTGTTCAAACAAATCCAACCTGATGAAGGTTTAGCTTTGGCCTCGAGGCTTGCTCTTTGTGTGAGCCCTGTTCTGGATTGATTCCCACTCAGTCTTGGAGCCTGTTTTGGGTGAAGACTCATCCCGGCCCTGACCCTTGGCAGTTCTGGGCTCAAAGGCACCGCCGAGGCTGCACTGCACGTGACTGGGCTTCAGGGCTCCATTATCACAGGCCTTTGAGAAGTTTAAATTACTGTATTCTTACTATTTGATTTCCTTTATGGAATTCTTTCCCTTTTTTTAAACTTAGTTTAAAAAACTTAGTTTTAAAAAAAGATTATTTTCCATTGCTTTTTCCAGTTATTTGATATAGTGAATGATGGCATAATTTCCCCATGGCTGAATTAGAAAACAGTAAGTACTATAAAATGGAATAATTTTTACACTCTTATGTCTTTCACAGACTCATGAAACCTATGTTGGTTTGATGTGACCTACAGAAGAGTTTTGCTTTTCTTTTAATTCCAACAAGCAGCAGAGCTGGAACCTGTTGAGAAGAGTCTCTTCATTTCATAGCTAAAGCAAACCGCCAGTGTTCTTTTTTTCCAGCTCTGGGCAGGAAAATAAAAATCTATCAGCAGAAAACACTCGAGTGAAGTAACTGATATAAATTAGGGATTTGGTCTGTTTGCTCCCTAAGCCCTGAGTTCCTCAGAGCTGCAGCTCCCTGCTCTCTTTGCAGACAGAGGCTGGCTGTGGATGACAGCCACGTGTCTGGCCTGGTGCACACCAGGTGCACACACGAGCTGAGGGATCATCCCTGCACGCCCCATCCTGGAAGAACCGAGGTCATTGATGAATCTGACATGGTTTTATGGCATGGCAGCAAAAGAAGGCAAAAGAAAGGCTACAATTGGTACCATTCCAACCCCTTGACATTTTGCCGTGTGTAATGGAGATAGGAACTACAAGTTTCCTATTCATGCACAATTTGCTGTCTGAGAGCACTCTGTTCTCAAAGTCACAGGGGCTTGCAGGTCTGTGTCTGAGATTACTTTAAATACGAAAACAACCTTTATGTGCAACACCTGTGTATCAAAACTTCACAATACAAATCACAAGCTGATTTCTGCTGTTAAGTGGATGAAAAAAACCCCAAAAAGCAAAAGTAAAACTGTGACCAAATAAAACAGGCAAACACAACAAAACCAACACAAACATCCCCACAAATCCAGAAAAAGATAAAAATCAGGTGAAGGAGGCAGAGATCCAAGAGCAACAAATGGGCAGAGGAACTACAGGAAGGACAGCTCATAAGAAAGGAGAGATAAGAAGTGGCTATGGCATCAAAGTAGCCAGGGCACCTGAGATAGTGTTCTCACCCTTCTGAAAACAATCTGACATAAAAATGAACAGAAAAGAAATGATGAGGATTGTGATAACGGGAGTCTGCATGTTTAGCTTTAATATATCCATTGGGTGTGAGTTGTGTTTTCCTTGTTAAGTCACATCATCTGGCAAGGGTTTTTTTCTGTGCAAAGAAAAATACTGCAGTGGAAAAGGAGGCTGGCTGGGAAAACATTAAAAGCAAGAGCTAAAAATAAAGTACTCATTTTTAATATGTTGTTTGGTTGGTTTGCTGGTTGTTCATGGGTTTTTTGGTCTGTCTTTGAAAGCAGCCCCTCGGATGTCAATGCACGCAACAAGTCCTTTGTAAAGGCTGTCTTTGCAAAAAACCTGCCAGTTCTGTGATGCAAGACAGAAACGGCTTCCCTTGGGCTACACCCAGGATGTTATAAATAAATTCACTTTCAAAGGTGGAGTTCTTAATGGTTAATTATTACAATAAGTTATTATGGATTGTTAATTAATATAATGAGTTGTTATATAATTCATGTGATGAGTTGTTGAGTGGAATGTACAGTTGTTTAAGTGTATGTATATGGCTACTAAACAGAGAAAGGGGGGTGGTAATAAGGTGTAAGAGTAAGAATCTTCTAGAAAAGTGACATCATAGGGCGATGACAGCAACTGGAACAACGACTGGGAAACGAGCCACCCAGTAAGGTTGCTGTGTTCCAAAATGATTGGTCAGGACTGCACCATCTTACAGAGCGATCAGCCACCAAGAAAAGGACCGGTCGGCAAGAGGATCCAAAGCGCACCAATCGAGCACCCCCAAGAGACTTTAAAAAATCCCTGGGTGCGGAGCAGCCGGGCTCTTTCGAGGGCACCTCGTGCCCGCAGGAGCACCTTGTCACACAGCGCTGTTAGAGCTACCTCTGCCTTGTGGCGCAGGCCCTAGGCTTACCCTGAGGCCTCGGCCTCTGTTGTTCTAAGTTTTAATAAACAGGCACATTTTTTATAAAAGTCATCAGCCTCCTTTTAATTTCATTTCGCCTGTTTACCACAAGGAGGCCCAGCAGCTCCTTGCTGAGGGCCCATTTCATGCAAGAACTGGCACTCAGGATATTAAATCAATTAAAAAGAAAAGGGTGGGGGGAGGTGGCAGTGAGGTGGCCTCAAAGGTTCAACTCTGCACTCTGCTTTTGTCACCAACATTAGCCAAGTTCCTGTGCTTGTTTTCTTGGAGAATTTGTAGTCAACAGAGCTTCAGTGCCTTTGATCAAATCAGTCTTAAGAGCAGCTTGGGGCTGGGTCAGTCATTGAGACCTGAGCACAGACTGGGGTTCAGCCAACAAAAGAACATTAGCTGCAGGCCACCCATGCAGCTTTTCCTATTAATGAGTGCAAAGCCTTTATTTTTGCAAACAGAGGGATGTTGGGGGGAGTTTTGCCCCATCAGGCCGAGGCACAAGGCTCTGCATCCTCCCAGGGAACAGAGCCAGCCCCCTTGAGAGCCAGAAGGCGCGGCCTCACTTGTAGCCCCGGTGCCTCCTGTGCCCCAGGGCACGGCCCTGGCTGGAAATGTCTTGGGCTGCAGCACAGGGCCAGGGCGGAGCTCAGCAGCCTCATCAGAGCCCAGGGCCGCGGCCCTTCCCTGCCGGGGCCCTGGCCTGGCCCGGCCCGGCCCGGCCCGGCCTGAGCAGCCCGGCCTGGCCCCAGGGGATGGGCTCCGCCCGGCCGCTGTGCCCACAGCCTTTTGGGCCCCAGGCTTTGCAAGAGGCTTTCTCCCAGCCTTGCAAAACCTTGGCCAAGTGTCCCTTTGCTGTGCTGTGAAGAGTAAAAAACCCCCTGACATTTACCCTGGTGCACAGCTCATGAGGGATCCCTGCACACCTTAGGAGAGGCCAGAAATACTCCTGTGTGCCTCATGAGGGATCCCTGCACAGCTCAGCAGAGAGCCCAAAACATCCCTGTGTGCCTCATGAGGGATCCCAGCACAGCTCAGCAGAGAGCCCAAAACATCCCTGTGTGCCTCATGAGGGATCCCTGCACAGCTCAGCAGAGAGCCCAAAACATCCCTGTGTGCCTCATGAGGCCCAGGCCCAGATGATGCCACTGGAGGAAATGTGCCCTCAGCCCAGGGATGCTCAGCATGGGCTCCCCCAGCCCCTCGGGGCCCCGCTGCTGCTCACAGCGGCCCCTGCCTGGCTCCTGCCTGCCCTCACCGTGGGCATCTACGGCTGCTCCTGGGCACGGAGCTCAGCCAGCGCTGGTGCTGGCTGGGCTTTGCTGGTGGTACCACCTGGACATATCTCTGACAACTCTATTTCTTTATTTGAACACAAAATGTGGGCCAAGCCCTGCCCTGGCAGACAAGGCCTGCCCACCTTCAGTTGTGGTTGGGGAACAGGACCAGGGGGCTCAGGGGCTGAGGGTCTCGTTGTGGAGGGGTGAGTTTGGGGAAGGGCTCAAGACAGTGCTGCAGCTGCGGCAGGGCAGATGGGGACAGAAGTGAAGAGCTGGGAACACGGGTCAAGTTCTCTCTGCCTGCGTTGTTAGGCTCGACTTCTGAAGATGGGCAGGAGCACCTTTGGAGAGAGGAGTGGCTGAGGCCCCCAGCTGCCTGTGGCACACTGGGACCCTCCTGCACAGCAGGGCCCAGAGCTGGCAAGGCTCCCCAGCCCGGCTGGAGCTGCTGGCACACCTTGGCCCAGCTGGACAGCTGCCCCTCAAGGCCCCGGCAAAAAGGGGACAGCTGTGGGCAGGATCCCTGGCCAGAAGCAGGCCCCAGAGCCTGACTGCCTTTCAAGGGCAATCTCGTCCATGCTCCTTCTCCTCCCCACCTTGCTTTGCCTCTGCCCTGTGCCCCCGGGGCTGCTCTTGGCCTGGCAGCCTCAGTGGGAGCCAGCACTGGCTGCAGCCCCAGCGGGCCCCCCAGGACAAGGCCCAGCAATGAAGAGGCCAATGAAAGCACTGGGCAGCAGCAGAGCCCTCAGCAGAGTTCTTTGGACAACCACAGACTGGCCACAGCTCCACTGCAGCCTCACTGGGAATGTTCCCTGACTATCAACAGCCATTAAAGGACGCTGTTTGAGGACGAGATCACCAAAACACTCACCATTTTCTCTTCCAGCAATACCAGATTCCAGCAGAGCAAATCATCAGGAAAAGTGCTGCACCAAGCACAATGGCCATCAACTTAACCAAACAAGGTGTTCCCCAGCAGAAAACTCTTCTCATGCTTTTCCGGGTCTTGTCAGCACGTGTTGAGGTGCCGGCTGCATCTGTGGGAGCAACGGGGAGCGTGAGCCCGTGCTGTGCTCCACTGCTGAGCTGGCAGCACAGTGCAGAGGGACAGGAGGTCCTTGGTCTCTGTTTCCCCCAGAGCTGGGGCCTTGCCGCCCCTTGGCACAGGACTGCCCAGTACCCAAACCCCTGAGCCTGCATGCCATAATTCCTCTGTGCTGTGCTGTTCTGCTCCAAGCAATACTTGTCAAAGGGTGGATGAAGACAAGGAAAATGGCCAGGGTTTTGGAGCTGCTCCAGGGCCCTCCCTCCTGCAAACAGCTGCCTCTCTGCATCAACCCAGAGACCAGGAAATTGCAGGGGATCTCAGGCCCATGGTGCAGTTTGGGCTCCCTGTCAGCTGCTGCCAAATGCCTTCCTGCAGAGGCTGGGGAGAAGCTGCAGCCAGGCCAGGCTGGGAAACAGCCCTGCAGGGCAGGAAAGCAGCAGCGGGGCAGCCAGGCTGCCATGGATCCCTTCCCGCTGTGCCGGGCACGGCGTGTCCAGATGTGCAGGGAAAGCCCCCGGCTGCTGAGTCCCAGGGGAAGGCTGAGGGAAATGCACCCACCACCACGTCTCTCCACATCACTCAGGATTTGTTCCAGATGTTTGGATTCCTCCAGTGACTTACTGTCTCCTGTAGGTTTGTTCTTCCTTCTCAGGGGACCTTAAGAGAAATATTTGCATTTCCCAGGAATGGATCCCACAAAACCAGGGCTCAGCCTATGGGGTCAGCAGGGACACACTACTCACCCCTGCGATGGGAGTCGGGCTTATGTGCAACATCCACCAGAGGACCTGGGAAAGTCCTCCCTGCAGACACATCTGTAACACAACAGCCACAGAAGCTTCTGTCATCTCTGCGGATCTGCACGAGCAGCACTGAGCCGCAGGAGCGCTGAGGGGATGGTGCAGGGCAAGGGCACACACGTGCGTGGTTCTGTCCTGGCACCTGCAGCGATGCCCCCCGGCTGAGCTTTGGGCTCTGAGCTGGCAGCTCTCCCAGGGGGAAAGGCCTTGACCTACCCTCAGCATCTCCCTGAGGCTCAGTAATGGGTATGGGTTGGGAATCCAGATCATCTTCATCATCACGTTCAGCTGCAAAGAAAGGCAGCACAGAACAGCTCCTGTGTCTCTGCTGAAGATTCTCCTTCAGGCCAGAGTGGCAGTGAGTGCCCCTGGGTGATTGGTGGCCTCCAAGGCACTTGCTCAGCTCTGCCTCCCACTCAGGAGCAGGGCCAGGGGGACCACGTGCCTGCGGCGGCCCCACACTGGGATGGAAGGAGCCCCTTGCTGGGCAGTCGGGGCAGAAAGGACTCCCTGGAGCTGCCAGCAGCTCTAAACCCAGCCCCAGGCAGGGCCAGGCTTTGGCAGCAGCAGCAGAAGCAGCTCAGGCTCCCTGGGGCCGGCAAAGGAGCTGTGAAAGGCTCAGCCCCGGGGCACAGCCCTGGGCCCAGCCCCTTCCCTCTCTGCTCTTCTCCTTGGATGCACAGAGCACACAACATGGAAGGACACACTGGCATTGCACATGGGTGGAAGATGGACAGCCAAATGCTCCTTCCTCCCACTGACAGCGATCCTGTGGGATCACTGTTGAGCACAAGAGTAGAAATTTGGAGGACAGGATTTCCAGAATCCATCAAACTTCAAAGCATCTTAAAGGAAATCACACATGAATATTACTCTGGACAATGATCACTCTGTTAGGAAAGAGTTGCTGATAACCAACCTTCACCAAGCTCCAAGACCCTTAAACCATGGTTTGCCAGTCTTTCCAAATGATGCAAGTCACGGTCCCAACCTAGAAAGAAGAACAGATAGGAAATATTCCACGGTGTGATGGGATCGCCTTCTATGGGGAAGTGAGCACTGCAAGGGGCTCAGGTAATGCTGTGTGCCCACACTGCCAAGCAGCAGAGAGGGCAGCTCAAGCCTCAGCAGGGCTCAGGCCCAGAGGCACAGCAATTACCTCCAGTGACTGTGCCTGGCATCGCCTCCCTTCCTGCAGCAGAGGCTGCCAATGGGCCACTGCTTCCTCTGGGAAACTCAGCCTTCAGCACAGACTCTCTGTCCATCTCTGGAGAAGGGAAAAGGGACAGCTGGATCAGGTGGGCCTGTTCCCCATTGGGAAGGTGGCATCTTCAGGAGCCAATGCTTGTCAAAGACATTAATAAGGTTCAGGAAGTCATCGAAGCTTTGGAACGGAGGGCAGAGCCCTCCCTTCTCCAAACCACCACCCCTCCTGATCTTCCTGGGGACTGGGAAATTGCAGGGGATCTCAGGGTGTGCATGGCCCATGGTGCAGTTTGGGCTCCCTGTCAGCTGCTGCCAAATGCCTTCCTGCAGAGGCTGGGGAGAAGCTGCAGCCAGGCCAGGCTGGGAAACAGCCCTGCAGGGCAGGAAAGCAGCAGTGGGGCAGCCAGGCTGCCATGGATCCCTTCCCGCTGTGCCGGGCACGGCGTGTCCAGATGTGCAGGGAAAGCCCCGGCTGCTGAGTCCCAGGGGAAGGCTGAGGGAAATGCACCCACCACGGCGTCTCTCCACATCACTCAGTGTCTTCTCCATGTGTTTGGATTCCTCCAGGGACTTACTGTCTCCTGTAGATTTGTGCCTCCATCTTGGAGGAGCTCAAGAGATGTATTTGCATTTCCCCCGGAATGGATCCCACAAAACCAGGGTTCATCCTGTGGGCTCAGCAGGGACACACGACTCACCCCTGCAATGGGAGCTGGGCTTGTGTGCAGCAACCCGGAAAGGAGCCTGAAAAGTCTTCCCTGCAGACACACCTGTAACACAACAGGCACAGGAGCTTCTGTCACCCGCTTCCTGCCAGGTTGCCAATGATTATTCTATTAGGAACATTGACAGCATACCTGCAGGAGGCTTAAGAGGCTGGAAATCTGCATGGAGCCAAGCTGCTGGAGAAGCCTTCCTAGCATGCTCATCTAGAAGGGAGCACAGATGAGAACCATTTCCTGGTGTGCTGGGATCCCCCTGTGCCTTTGGGAACTGGGCACTGCAAGGGGGCCAGGTAAGGCCATGGGAGCCTCATGTGAATGGCCATGGCCAAAGCTGCACAGGAGCCTGGGGAGCTCTGACCTGGCTCCTGGCCACTCTCCACACGATTTCCTTGCCTTGTGCAACATCCCTGGGAGGGCGGCTGGAGCAGCCCAGCCCCCATGGGGGCTCTCTCCACCCCACAG
Organism: Vidua macroura; assembly: GCF_024509145.1. Taxonomy (NCBI): domain Eukaryota; kingdom Metazoa; phylum Chordata; class Aves; order Passeriformes; family Viduidae; genus Vidua; species Vidua macroura. The sequence continues at coordinate 1,683,744 of NC_071600.1, read as the reverse complement.
AGGAAAGCCTCCCTAAAGCCCAGGGGAAAAACCATCCCCCAGCACTTCCCAGGGAGCAGGGAGCGCTGTCCCAGGAAAGGGACAGCTGCCGGCTGCCGGCTCACCTGCTCCCCACGCTTGCAGCGGAGCAGCCTGGGCAGCCCTGGCAGGCAGGGCCACGGCCAGGAGGAGCGGGAGGAAGAGGCGCAGAGCAAGGGCCATGGTGCCTTGCCCTCTGCCAGTCCCCAGCTCTTGCTGCCACCGCTGTCCTGACACCGCTGTCCCAATGTCAGCACCACTGCTGCCACCGCCGCTGCTGCCGCAACAGTTGTGCTCAAGGACTGACTGCTGGGTCCTTGTGGTGCTGTGCAGCCACGGGGCTCTCGCATCTCTGTGACCTCAGAGCCTGCTGTAACCTTAGTCTGCTGTGACCCCAGAGCCTGCTGTGACCCCAGAGACTGCTGTGACCTCATGGCCTTGGCTGTACCCCCAGAGTGTAGCCCCATCTGTACAAATGGACTGCCCTGATTGGAAATGTTTTGCTTGATCCAAGGGCCATTGCTCAGCAAATCCTGCTGCTGGCATTGCTGGTCAGGCTGTGTCCCTGGAGTGTAAAATTCCGCCGCCCCTCGGGCTGCCCGGGTGCCCAGTCAGGCCGGGGAGATCCTCGGCTGACTGGTCCGCGGGGAGGGGCCGATGGTTCGCGGATAGCTCCACCGAAATAGACAAGAGGGCACTCGAGCAGCTGTAATCCTTGAGGGTTTATGGTCGGAATGGCAGAGGACGAGGGGAAGGTGGAGGGAGTAGGAAGACCAACACTCAAGGAGGGAGCAGACTCCGAGAGCCCTGAGGGAAGGCGGGACTGGGTATATAAGAGGGAAGGAGTGGGCATGGTTGGGGTACAAACTATCCAATGGGGAATGGGTCAAGGGGAGGAGATAGAATGGGGTGACATATGAGGAACCAATGAGGGTACAGAGGAGGAGTGGTTATAGCAGGTGAACCAATGTGGGGGTTACAGAGAGGAAGAACTTTCTAGAATCGGGGAGTACATCAAACATTGATTGACAACAACAAGGGAGGGTAAAACATGTGACTGACAGGTCCCTTTAGATTTCCACCGCCTCCCAAGGGAGTGCAGGGGCCCCTCCCACACTGGAGATGTTCTTGATGGCTTCCCTCTTTTCCTGGGCATGCCACTGGAGGAGCTCCAGGCCCAGATGATCTCACTGAAGGAAATGTGCCCTCAGCCCAGGGATGCTCAGCATGGGCTCCCCCAGCCCCTCGGGGCCCCGCTGCTGCTCACAGCGGCCCCTGCCTGGCTCCTGCCTGCCCTCACCGTGGGCATCCACGGCTGCTCCTGGGCATGGAGCTCAGCCAGTGCTGGTGCCAGCTGGGCTTTGCTGGTGGTACCACCTGGACATGGGGGTGACAGCTCCATCTCTTTATGGCAACAGAAGAGCTGATTTGGGAAGCTCTCAGTCGAGGTTTACTTGCGCACTTCTAAATCATTTCCTGGCAGAAATAGAAGGCCAAACTTGCCCTTATCACAAGCAAACAGGGTGTTCCCTAACAGCAACCCGTTCTGATTCCCTTCTGTTCACCTTGGGAACAGGTGTTGTGGGGCTGGCTGCATCTGTGGGAGCAATGGGGAGCGTGAGCCCGCGCTGTGCTGCACTGCCGAGCTGGCAGCACGGTGGATACGGCCAGGACGTTCTCAGTTTCCCCCAGAGCTGGGGCCTGCAGGCCCCTTGCCGCCCCTTGGCACAGGCTGTGCCACCCAACAAAGCCCAGCAGGCCGGGAGGAGAGCCCGGGGCCAGCGCAGCTGCTTGGGCAGTCGCTGCTTCGAGGGACACGGGCCAAACCCATCCCTGAGCAGCCCCTGCCAGCCCTGGCCCTCCCTACCCTGGGACAGCTCCCCCAGCCCCAGGGGACAGACTGTCGTAAAGTCTACAGCCCACAAAGAGATTGTCCCTGTGTCCAGGTTTAGGGCAAATTTGGGAGAAAACGTCCAAAAGGCCCCTCCCCCAGAAATCAAACCCACATGGCCCCTGCCCCCAGTCAGTTCGGGAAAAATTTCCTCAGAGAGAAGTGGAAAAAACCTGTTTATTTAACAGGCAAAGCACTCCCGAGCCCAAAAAATGAACAATACCAGATGACAAAACTCATTGGTTGCTCTGAAGAGATGACAGATTCAGAAAATCTCTCTGGTGGATGGTGGCTCTGTTTTCAGTCCCTCTGGCACTGGGAAAGGCTGCTGCCCAGAGTAGCCCCCCGTGGGCCACAAAGTGCAAGCTCTCGGTGCTTCCCCAGGTCCCGGTCCAGAGCAGGTTTGAACGGATCCAAGAAAAGGGAAAGAAAACCAGTCGAGGGAAAACTTGGACTGCCCCAGCTAGCTAAAGTAACTAAAAAGCAAAGGAGCGCGGTGTTCTGCCCCGTCCGTGCCCAGACAGCACCGTGGAGTTCTGTGTTCCAGCAGACTGGGCAGCAGTGAGTGCAGTCTCTGATAACAAACTCCGTGCTTCTTCTTCTCCCCGCCTTTGCTCTCAGAGCCCGTCTGGAAGGCACACAATATAATATCCAGCATCAACAGAACACACGATCGGGGACGCGAGCATCGTAAGGTCACCCTAGGACACCCAGTGATTGTGCGCTGCTTCTCTTCCCTGCAGCTGCTCCCAGAAACATCCCTCACACTGCTGGAAATGCCCACGCATGGTCTGATCAGTCCCTATGCTTTTCCAGTCTGCTCTCAGAAATTTTGCAACAAGTTCATCAATAAATTCCAGGTTATCTCTGTGAATTGCACACTACAGTTTCCTTCATTTTTTCCCAATACCTGGAAGTTCCTGTATATAGTAATGGTCGTGAGGATCTCTGATTCTTTTCAGTCATGTTTTTTGTATTGAGACATGAGATGAAACAGCCTTATTGCTTTTAGTTTTAGCACGTCTGGCTTTTTTCTTAGCATGATGGTTTACTTATTATCTACATGTAAACTTTTTTTTATTTGTGTTTGTTTGTTCCCCAAGCAATTGTTTTGACAATCTGTCGTTGACTTCTTAATTAATGTTCCGCATATGAACAATTTTGACTCTCTTTTTGTCGGAATATAAAGATCTCAGAAAGCTGTATTTTTAATTTTGATGACGCTCTCTCTCCCCACTCCCAGCTTTTACAGTGATCCTTTTGGAAACATCCCTGAGGATAGGTGGAGTTATTTGGGAAGTGCTTGGCTTAACCTGGGTAACAGATTATTATTTTTAGTGCTATAAACCTGCATTGCTTCAAGCTTCAGAGCCACAGTCCTGATTTGTGGCTCACTGCATGGATGCCTGTCTGAATTAAAACAATGTTTGTGAGGCAGCTGAAGAGCTTAGACCTCAGAGATTTAAATTCCTGGGAGGAGGAGGAGGAAGAAAGAACAAAATCCTGTTTCAAAGGCTGTTTCTTCATTTCGAAGATGCCAGACTACAGCTGCCGTCAAATGTCATTTAATTCCAGAAAAACCCTCTACAGGGCCAGACACCAGGACAAATTACTCGGCACTTGACCTCACAATGCATCAACTTGAATCCTAGTGAGAGGCAGAACTTAGTTACAGTCTGATTTGAGCAAATCCACATTGTGTGAATGGCAAGAAGAATTTGCTTGTGAACAGATGAATATGTCCCACTCAGTAATGAACAAAATTTGCCTTGACTTGGAAGAAAGTAGACAGGGAGCAATGCAGCATTTGGATTTTATCCAGTGAGAAACAGGGCAAGAAGCCGTAACAACTTACCTGTTTTACAGAACACAAGTACTGATAGAGCCAATAGTGCACCTCCAGTGTAAAAAATGGGTTTCTTTTGTCTAGTCTGAATTGACCGTATTTTAGATTAGAACCATTCCCCCACAGTCTGGTCACAGAAGGCCGTACTAAAAATTCCGTCCCATCTCTTTTACAAGCCCCCTTAAGGTACTGAAAGGCAGCAATTGGGTCTCCCTGGAGCCTTCTCTCTTCCAGGCTGAACACCCCCAGCTCTCCCAGCGTGTCTCCAAAGCAGAAGGGCTCCAGCCCTCCGAGCATTTTGTCCCTCCTCTGGACTAGAGCCAACAGAACCATGTCCTTCCTGTGCTGGGGACCCAGAGCTGGATGCAGTACTCTGTCATGGTAGAGACGGAGACAATACAAAGCAACACCCTCCATTTCCAGAAGGCTTCAAACCCTGTTTTTATTCTAGCATGCATGCTTTTTCTACATTCTTACAAAGCTCCTAAGTTTACACTTTACACATTGGTCATGAGAGACAAGCCAAGTGCTGATTGGAATAGGCAGTTGGAGGTTTCTCTTATTTTGTCCTCCTTGCTTTCTTGGTTTCTATGTCAATGACCTTGGTAGAAAATTCTTTCAGGGGTAAACATGGATCCTCTTATCAAACTTCTCTCTGGCTCACAGAAGTCGCTGTAAAAGGTGGGAATCTTTAAAATCAGAGGGTTTTGGGAAGCTGCAAAAGGCAGGCCTCAGAGACAGTGGAACTGCGATTAGAGCTAAGCATTAACTGTAAGATTTGTCAGCAGAAAAATTATATAAGTAGTGGAAAAGTAAGGACGAATAGTACAATGGTCTGTGTATTAACGCTTGGCTAGAATAACTCCCTAAGCTACAGAAAATATCTCCATCAAGATATTAGGATGTTCTAAGCTTACTAATGGAGCTCTGTGCATTGGGTTTTAAGGCTCACAATACAAGTAGGTATTGTATTCAAAAGATATAAATAAAACAAATATTGTTTTAACAAATGGTACGTGTGCTTATAGTGATTGGAGAAATCTATTGTCAAGATGCTTTTGCTTTGTGTGATTGGTCAAAAAGCTTTTAAGTAAGTTGTACCATTAAGTTCTTTGCCTGCTGCCGGGGATGTGAGCTGCTGGCATCTGCCCATTGTCATAACCATGGAATGAGACTGATGCTGGAACAGAAACAGCTCGAGACGCGTTCCTCAGCAGTCCCGTCCCGTTGGTGATTTGTACATAGAGCCCCGGCCAGCAATATAAAACATCTTCCACAGTACTCCAGGTGGAGTCTCAGCAGAGCAAAGAGGTGGAATCAGCTCCTTCAACCTGCTGGGCACTCTCCTTTGCATGCACAAGGCGGGCTCATGTCCAGCCTCTCATCTAGCAGCAGCCCCAAGTCCTTCTTGGCCAGGCTGCTCTCCATCCCTTCATGCCCCAGGCTGTGAGATCAGCTGGGCAGGGACTGTGTCACAACCCTGGGACAGAGCTGTTGGGCAGGATGAGATCCCTGCCAAAGAAGGCAGATCCCACTCCCCACACAACTCCAGCCTGGCCATGAGGTCACAGCAGGCTCTGGGGTCACAGCAGGCTGAGGTCACAGCAGGCTCTGAGGTCACAGAGGTGCCAGAGCCCCGTGGTTGCACAGCACCACAAGGACCCAGCAGTCAGTCCTTGAGCACAGCTGTTGCGGCAGCAGCGGCGGTGGCAGCAGTGGTGCTGACATTGGGACAGCGGTGTCGGGACAGTGGTGGCAGCAAGAGCTGGGGACTGGCAGAGGGCAGGGCACCATGGCCCTTGCTCTGCGCCTCTTCCTCCCGCTCCTCCTGGCCGTGGCCCTGCCTGCCAGGGCTGCCCAGGCTGCTCCGCTGCAAGCGCAGGGAGCAGGTGAGCCGGCAGCCTGGCTCCCCTTTCCCGGGACAGCGCTCCCTGCTCCCTGGGAAGTGCTGGGGGATGGTTTTTCCCCTGGGCTTTAGGGAGGGTTTCCTCTGTGGGAGGGAGAGAGCCCCCATGGGCCCTGGGCTGCTCCAGCCGCCCTCCCAGGGATTTTGCACAAGGCAAGGAAATCATGTGGAGAGTGACCAGGAGCCAGCCCAGAGCTCCCCAGGCCCCTGTGCAGCTTTGGCCATGGCCATTCTCATCTGGCCCCCACAGCCTTACCCGACCCCCTTGCAGTGCCCAGTTCCCAAAGGCACAGGGGGATCCCAGCAGACCAGGAAATGGTTCTGATCTCTGATCCCTTCTAGCTTGGGATGGCGACATGGCTTATCCGGATGCCGTATTGGATGACAGCTTGAATCTCTTGGAGAATGCTGGAGGCAAGTTTTCTGTGTGCCTTTCCTGAGAGAATAATCAGTGCCTCATGAGCCATTTCCCTTAGCAGAATCACAGGGTTGAAAGATTTTGGAAAACTTGCCTGGCTCCATTCTGGATCCCTGAGGGATCCCACAGAATGGCTGTCAGTGGCAGGAAGGAGCATTTAGCTGTCCATCTTCCTTCCGTGTGCAATTCCAGTGTGCGCTTCCGTGTGCTCTGTGCAGCCAGGAAGAAGAGCAGAGAGGGAAGGGGACGGGCCCAGGGCTGTGCCCCGGGGCTGTGCCTTTTGCAGCTCCTTTGCGGGCCCCGGGGTGCCTGAGCTGCTCCTGCTGCTGCTGCCAAGCCCTGGCCCTGCCTGGGGCTGGGTTTAGAGCTGCTGGCAGCTCCAGGAAATCCTTTCTCCCCCGAGGACGGCCCTGCAAGGGACTCCTTCCATGCCAGTGTGGGGCCACCCCAGGCACGTGGTCCCCCTGGCCCTGCTCCTGAGTGGAAGGCAGAGCTGAGGGAGTGCCTTGGAGGGCACCAATCACCCAGGGGCACTCACTGCCACTCTGGCCTGAAGGGGACATGGAACAACTTTCTGTTAAGGTCCTCCTCCATGGAAGAACGCAGACACAGGAGACAAGAAATCCCTGGAGGCAGCCAGACATCTGGACCAGATGCTGAGTGATCTGGAGAGACGCCGTGGTGGGTGCATTTCCCTCAGCCTTCCCCTGGGACTCAGCAGCCGGGGGCTTTCCCTGCACATCTGGACACGCCGTGCCCAGCACAGAGGGAAGGGATCCATGGCAGCCTGGCTGCCCCGCTGCTGCTTTCCTGCCCTGCAGGGCTGTTTCCCAGCCTGGCCTGGCTGCAGCTTCTCCCCAGCCTCTGCAGGAAGGCATTTGGCATCAGCTGGCAGGGAGCCCAAACTGCACCATGGGCCCGAGATTCCTGCAATTTCCCGGTCTCTGGGTAGATCAGGAATGGCACCTGTTTGGGGAAAGGAGTGCCCTGGCCAATCCCAAAATTTTTTATGATTTCGTGAACCATGAGTTTGACCAGTATTGCCTCTTGAAGATGCCATCTCCCAGAAGGGGAATGGCTCCATCTAATGCAGCTGTGCCTCTTCCTGTCTCCAGAGATGAACCGAAAGGCTGTGCTGAAGGCAGCACTTCCCGGAGGAAGCAGTGGCCCATTGGCAGCCCCTGCTGCAGGAAGTGAGGCGATGCCAGGCACAGTCACAGCAGGCAATTGCTGAGGCTTGAGCTGCCATCTCTGCTGTGTGGCAGTACCTGCCCTCCAGGGATGTTGCACAGGGCCTGCAAAGAGTGTGGAGAGTGGCCAGGAGCCAGCCCAGAGCCCCCAGGCCCCTGTGCAGCTTTGGCCATGGCCATGGAAATTTGGCTCCCACAGCCTTACCCGACCCCCTTGCAGTGCCCAGTCCCCTAAGGCAGAGGGGGATCCCAGCACACCATGGAAATGGTTCTGATCTGTGATCCCTTCTAGATGAGAGTGCTGGGATGGCTTCTCCAGCAGCTGGGATGGAAGATGGTTTGGAACCCTTGGGAGTTTCTGCAGGTAACTTCTCAACTTCCCCTCAGTGAATAATCGCTGACAACCTGGCAGGAAGCAGGTGACAGAAGCTCCTGTGCCTGTTGAGTTACAGGTGTGTCTGCAGGGAAGACTTTTCAGGCTCCTTTCCTGGTTGCTGCGCACAAGCCCGGCTCCCATCGCAGGGGTGAGTTGTGTGTCCCTGCTGACCCCACAGGCTGAGCCCTGCTTTTGTGGGATCCATTCCGGGGGAAATGGACATGCATTCTCTTAAGGTCCTCCGAGAGGGAGGAACAGAGCTACTAAACACATGAAGACCCTGGAGGAATCCAAAGAACTGGACCAAATGCTGAGTGACCTAGAGAGACAGCATGGTGGGTGCATTTCCCCCAGCCTTCCCCTGGGACTCAGCAGCCGGGGGCTTTCCCTGCACATCTGGACACGCCGTGCCTGGCACAGAGGGAAGGGATCCATGGCAGCCTGGCTGCCCCGCTGCTGCTTTCCTGCCCTGCAGGGCTGTTTGCCAGCCTGGCCTGGCTGCAGCTTCTCCCCAGCCTCTGCAGGAAGGCATTTGGCACCAGCTGACAGGGAGCCCAAACTGCACCACGGTCCTGCAATCCCCTGCAATTTCCCGGTCTCTGGCACGTCAGGAGTGGCAGCTGTTTGGGGAAGGGAGGGCCCTGTGGCGGCCCCAAGAGCTGTGGCCTTTTATTGATCCTTATCCATGTCTTTGAAAAGTAGAACTTCCTGAAGATGCCATCTCTCCAATGGGGAATGGTTCCACCTGATCCAGCTGTCCCTTTTCCTTTCTCCAGAGATGGACCAAAGGGCTTTGCTGAAGGCAGCACTTCCTGGAGGAAGCAATGGCTCCGTGACAGCCCCCGATATACGAAGGGAGGAGACGCCAGACAGTGCCACAGAAGGTGATTGCTGTGCCAGGCTTAGCCAGGCTGAGCGATCCTGCTGGGGTCCCTCCGTGGCAGACACTTCCCAAAACCTGGGAGCGGCTGCACGGGGTGCCCATGGTGGGGAAAGGGCAGAGAGGGAGAGCAAGGCTCCAGTGTGTCCTGACAGGGCCTGACTCTGTCCCCTGGGGCTGGGGGAGCTGTCCCAGGGCAGGGAGGGCCAGGGCTGGCAGGGGCTGCTCAGGGATGGGTTTGGCCCGTGTCCCTCGAAGCAGCGACTGCCCAAGCAGCTGCGCTGGCCCCGGGCTCTCCTCCCGGCCTGCTGGGCTTTGTTGGGTGGCACAGCCTGTGCCAAGGGGCGGCAAGGGGCCTGCAGGCCCCAGCTCTGGGGGAAACAGAGAACGTCCTGGCCGTATCCACCGTGCTGCCAGCTCGGCAGTGCAGCACAGCACGGGCTCACGCTCCCCATTGCTCCCACAGACGTTATCACTGAAACAGGAATATTTGCCCCGGATCCAGTGCGCCTCCCAAGAATTGTCTGCCCCCAGGATGTGCGCAGGTCCTGCATGATAGGCATGGTGGTGACACTGTTCACCGTGCCCCTCGTGCTGACAGGCTGCTATCTTGGCATTCGGAAGCTGTACCAGAGCAGACGGTCAGTTGTTGATTTTTCTCCACAGCTTTCTTGTAACTCTGCTCATAGCATTGGTAGCCTGACTGGTAGTCATGCTGCACTGGAGCTGTGGCCAGTCCGTGGTTGTCCAAAGAACTCTGCTGAGGGCTCTGCTGCTGCCCAGTGCTTTCATTGGCCTCTTCATTGCTGGGCCTTGTCCTGGGGGGCCCGCTGGGGCTGCAGCCAGTGCTGGCTCCCACTGAGGCTGCCAGGCCAAGAGCAGCCCCGGGGGCACAGGGCAGAGGCAGAGCAAGTTCTCAACAGTATTTGGGCCACACAGCTCAGGACAGGACAGTGCTTATTTAGTAGCTCATGTAAAGTTTCATGGTGACAGTGATGTTACCAGACAAGCAAATTTGCTCCTGTTCAGTGTTCAAACAAATCCAACCTGATGAAGGTTTGGCTTTGGCCTTGAGGCTTTGCTCTTTGTGTGAGCCCTGTTCTGGATTGATTCCCACTGAGTCTTGGAGCCTGTTTTGGGTGAAGACTCATCCTGGCCCTGACCCTTGGCAGTTCTGGGCTCAAAGGGACCGCCGAGGCCGCACTGCACGTGACTGGGCTTCAGGGCTCCATCATCAAAGGCCTTTGAGAAGTTTAAATTACTGTATTCTTACTCTTTGGTTTTCTTTCTGGAATTCGTTCCCTTTTTTTTAAACTTAATTTTAAAAAAACAAATTCTTTTCCAGTGCTTTTTCCAGTTATTTGATATAGTGAATGATGGCTGGACCATCGAGGATCTCGTCTCAACGGTGGTAGCTCTATTCCCCTTCCTCTCTTTTCTCTCTATTTCCCTTTTCTGTCCCTTCTATCGCATTTGCTGTTGGTACCTAAATAAAGATGCATTTGTTGTGATTAAACTGATGGTCCCTTGCCATTTGCAGTTTTGCACTTTTGGGATCGGTTAACAAACCATCACAAACACCCCACAAGAGTGGATCGTGACCGGTTGTGGGGGATCCTTCGGTCTCTTGGATGGGGGAGGGAGCGGGGAAATGGAATCAAGATGAGGCAGGGATCAGCCAGCCCCACGCCAGGCAGCGTTTTCTCCTCTGAGAGCTCCTCTGAGCTGAGCGAGCTGGTGAAGCCTGCGGAGCAAATGAGAGCTGGGACTGAGGGAAAGAATGGCTGGGAAGGAGTCAGATAAACCCGTGTGGGCATTTCCCTTTCCAAGGGGCTCCTGGGGAGACAAAGGAGACAAGAAGGATTCCCCACCTCATGACATCTCCTTTTTCCCTTCAGTAGCCCTATTGCAGCCACTGCATACAAGAGTTTACTTGATCCCCTTGATGCCAGGGGGCACCAAGAACTTGAACCTTGCTGGAGTCCAGCCCTGCCTGCCTGTCACCGAGCAGAGGGGAAAGATGCAGAACCTGGGCAGGGGTTGAGTCAAATTGCCATTTTGCCACCTGTGATTTCCTCCCAGCTTTTGCAGCAGGGAGACAACGCCATCGCTGCAAACCACTCCCTTTGGCAAGGCACACGTGGGCCTCGCTGGAAGCTCAGGGCTCTTGAAGGGGCTGCTGCAGTTGGCAACAGGAGCTGTTGCTGAACTTTTCACATTGCTTAACCCCCCCTGCCAAATGCCATCAAGTGGCTGAGGAAGGACACAAAAAGATTACCCTGGAGGAAGGGAGGCCAAAAGCTTGGAAAAGGATGAAAGAAATGCTCTGATCATGATGATGACAAAACAATAGAACGATTTCTTTTTGACAGCAAATGAACACCCGCCGCCCTCCAGCCCTCCCAGCCTGGCAGGCCGAGCGGAGCCGTTTCCATGGCATGAGGTGCTGGCAGCCTGCGGAGAGAAACCAGAGAGCCACGGTCAGTCACAGAAGGCTCCTGTGCCCTGTCCTGCCATGGCCTGTGCCCGGGCCAGGCTGCTGGCTGTGCTCAGAGTCCAAACCTTCCGAGCCATTCTCTGTTTCGAGAGAAGGGCAGCGTGGCAGGCCACGTTCCACCTCCTCCGCTTCAGCACAGCACAGCAGCCTCCTCAGCAGCTGCACAGGCGGGATGCCCGTGTGCCCGCTGCCCTCTGCCCGAAGCCCTTCTGCCAGCCCAGCTGTGGAGCCGGGTACCCACCTCTGCAGACCTGGGTTCGCTGCTGGGCAGCGGCGGCTTCGGCAGCGTCTTCGCGGCCACGCGGCTCTCGGACGGCGCCCCGGTGAGCGGCGGGGCCGGCGGCGGGCGCAGGAGGAGGAGGAGGAGGAGGAGGATGGGGTTGGGCTAGGCGGGGGCGAGCTGAACCCGCTGCTCTCCCTTGCCCGCAGGTGGCCATCAAAAGGGTGCCGCGGGATCGCATCCGGCACTGGGGCGAGCTGGTGAGTGAGCGGGGCCAGCGGCAGAAGCCGGGCCGTGCCGGGCGGGGATGAGCCGGGGCCCGGCAGGGTGGGAGCTGCCGGGAGCCCTGCAGGGAGAGCGGGCGTGGGCTGAGCGGGGCATGCAGAGCATCCCGGGCTGGCTGAGGGCTTCCCCAGCCCCGGCACGGCCTCAGCCCCACTGACGGCATCGCGCTCCTCCCGCAGCCCGACGGCACCAGCGCACCCCTGGAGATCGTGCTGCTGGCCAAGGTGGCCTCTGGCTGCGCTGGTGTCATTCAGCTCCTGGAGTGGCTCCAGCTCCCCGACAGCTTCTTGCTGGTGCTGGAGCGCCCGGAGCGGTGCCAGGACCTGTCGGGTTTCCTGGCGGAGCGGAGGTTCCTGCCGGAGGAGGAGGCGCGGGGGCTGTTCCGCCAGGTGCTGGAGGCCGTGCGGCACTGCACCAGCTGCGGGGTCCTGCACAGGGACATCAAGCCCCAGAACATCCTGCTCGACCTGGCCACGGGGCGGGTGAAACTGATCGACTTTGGCTGTGGCGCCTTCCTCCAAGACACAGCCTACACCCAGTTTGCAGGTGAGCCCTGCCAGGGGATGCTCCTGGGCATCTCATGGCCCAGCCGGGGTGCAGCACCGGGGCTCCCCCTATTGCAGCTGGGATGGGATTAATGCTGGAGCCAGGTTTGTCGGAACCCAAGGTGTCCCTCAGACACTCTTGGATGTTCCGGGCGCAGGGCAGAAGCCTCTGAGACCCTGGCAGGCGGCCAGGAACCCCTGTGGTCTTGAGTCTGACCCATGGAACAATTTACCAACTTTGCAGGAAGAACAAGAAATCACAAAAGTTTAGATATTATAATAGAAGTAGTCACAAAGTAAAAGGTAGGATTTTTGAGTGCTGTACAGGGGGGTTTTAGGCCTTGTACAGAGGGGTCTGAGTTTTGTACATGGGGGTCAGAGGTTCTAAGATGGAGGGATTTGGGCGTGCCCTGTCCTCCTTCTTTCTTCTTCCTATTCCCCATGTTCTTGGTGGTGTTGGCACTCACAGATTGGTTTAGAGTAGAAAGTCACTGTTCAACATAGGTAATAGGCATTGGGGAAAAACTATAAACACCTAATACGTAATGTGTGATATAAAAGATGGCACCAGCCCCTCGAGAGACAGAGACAGGGACAGAGACAGAGACAGGGACAGAGACAGAGACAGAGACAGAGACAGAGACAGAGACAGAGACAGAGAAGAAGACTAAGAGAGACGCAGAGAGAGACGCAGAGGGAGAAGAAATCAGGGACAATGTCAGGGAGTCTGTGTGCCTTGAGATAACATGCAATAAACTGCCTTGAGACCAGACGACTGAAGACTACTGAGTCTTTCTTTGAAGGCACGGGTTGGAGGAGAGACTTTACCACCACCCGGAGTCACCCCAATCTGGGGGAAGGCTCCGGCAAGGTTGATTTGGGTGGGGGTGTGAGGGGGTCCAGCTCCCAGCCCTGCTGACAGTCTTCAGCACCCACTGTGCCCTGGGCTGGGGCTGGAGCTGGGGCAGCCAGCCCGACAAAAACCCCCATGGGGGTAGCAGAGAGGGGGCTCTGACCCCGTTCCCTGGATGGTTTGGTGTGCAGGCGAGGAAGGGCTTGGACTGCTCTGCTCCCCTTGTTTGCCTTGGCTTGTTCACATTTTTGGGGGGCTGTGCAGTCAGGTAGGCGAGTGGGTTTCTCCACCACTGGGTGAGTTTTTCTTTTGTGTGTCATGGTTGGGCCTTCCCAGGGTTTCTGCTGCCCTCTTCCAGCACCAGTGGCTTCTTTTCCAGCCCCAAGTCTGTACACAAGTCCCAGGTGCTGGCGAGAGGGCAGCGGTCACCCCGTGTGCCACTGGGGCAGCCCCCACATGCCCAGGGGTGCTGGGGCCAGGCTCTGGGAGCAGCAGCATCCCCCTGCTGAACTCTGTCTGTGTTCCACAGGAACCCTGTCCTACAGCCCACCAGAGTGGATCCACCACCGACGCTACCACGGCGAGGCAGCGACCATCTGGTCCCTGGGCCTCCTGCTGTGCCACCTGGTCATGGGCAAGCACCCGTTCAGGAGGGGCCAGGAGATCATCTGGGGTCGGATCTTGTTCCCACGACGGCTCTCTCAAGGTGGATCCTCATCTCGGCCACGGGGGCAATACCAGTGCTGGGAGACAGCAGCAGCTCGTGGGCATCCCGCTCTGGCAGCTGCTGAGGAGGTGGCACAAGTCCTGCTCTCCTGCTCTCCTCCAAACAGAGAATCCATGGGGAAATTCAGGCCCAGCTCTGGGCACACCCAGCATGGCCTGGGCATGGGAACAGGGGGGCAACTTCTCCAACTGACTGGTGATTCCTGGTTTCTCTCCCCAGAGTGCCAGGATGTCATTAAGAGGTGTTTGTCCATGCAGCCCTTGGACAGGCCGTCCTTAGAAGAGCTTTTCCGTGATCCTTGGGTGCGGGGTGTTCCTCTGCCCTAGAGGATGGGAGAGATCCACGTGCACAGTTGGATCCAGGGGCCTGGCAGGTAACAGCTCCACACATCTCTTGGCAATCAGTGGCAAAGGCAACCAGACAGGTTTTGTGCTGCCTGTAGCTCTGAGCAGGGGTCAGCAGAAGGGAACACGCAGCTCTTGGGCTGGAGCTGAGCTGGACACCTGGTGTGGCAAGCACTGGTGGCCATCATCCCCTGGGTTGCTTGTCCTGGTTCACTGACAGCTGGGGCCCTGGGCAGAACCCTGACAGCCTGGTCTGGCCCCAGGGAAGGAGAAGGAGCCCCTGTAGAAGCTGCACCAGGTGGGGCTGCTGCTGCTGGAGACACCAAGGAAAACCTCAAGGATGACAATCTCTTCCTCGGCCTGGCCAGCTGAAGATGATGGACTTGGATTCTGGCACCTTCTCAAAAGCCAGGCTCCACAGGGAATTTGGAGATGAGTCCACACACAGGGGATGCTCCCAGATTTGGGCATTGCTCAGCCTGGCCGGGAGCCAAAGGTTCCCCCTTTGCTGGGGCGGATGCAGCTGATCCTTCAGTCGGCTGCCAGGCTGCTTTTGGCAGGGCTGGGGGCATGGGCTGGGGTGGGTACGAAATGGGAGTGGGCTCCTGGCCCTGCCAACAGCCCCCAGCACCCACCGTGCCCCGGGCTGGGGCTGGGGCTGGGGCAGCCAGCCCGACACAAACCAACCCCCATGGTGGGAGCAGAGGTGGGACTCCAGAACGTGTGCAGGGGCTGCTTTGCTTTGCAGGCAAGGAAGGGCTTGGGCTGCTCTACTGCCCCTGTTTGCTTTGGGATCACCGTTATTTTGGGGGGCAGTGCAGGGGGAAGGGAGAAAGCCTGGGCTTCCCTGTCCTGTGGGTGGGTTTTTCCCTGTCATGCAGGTGTTGGCCTTCCTCAAGGCCCTGACAGAGATAAGATTTTTGACCTTTTTTCTTGTTCCCCTTTTTGTCTGTAATCTATTTTCAATCATTGTTGTTTGTTTTTCTAGAGGAAGCGTTCCAGGTGGGGTCCAGTCTGGATGGGGAAGTGCTTGGGAGCAGCTGTGGCGTGGATGGGCCGTGCCCTTGGAGAAGGCTGAGGACATCGTTTGGGACCAGCTTTTCTTCCAGCGGGGGATGGCGTCAGGTGGGTCCCATCTGCTTGGCATGGTGGGATCAGAGCTTTGGGGAGATGGCAGCGAGCACAGGAGCATCCTGCTCCGGGCAGCTGCTGAGGGCTGGATGTGCCGTGGCTGGCTGCAGGCTGGGCACATGTCCTGCCCTCCTGCTCTGCTGCCAAAGGCAGCAGTGATGGGCAGCTCTGGGCACCGCTCTGGGCACGGCCAGCATGGCCTGGGCACCGCGGGCGGCTGGGACAAGGGGACAGGAGCCTTCAGCTGACGGGCGCTTTCTGCTTTCTCTCCTTGCAGCCGGGCTCTGCGGGTGCTGAGGCTGCTCTGGGCTCTGCCAGGGCTCTGCTGGAGCTCAGCACCGGGCCAGAATCAGCCAAAGAAGAAATGGTGTGCCCTGCAGCACAGCCTTGCTTGAGCATTTCAGCAACACAGCTCAAGTTTGCAGAGTGTACACCTCCAAGGGAAAACATGCCACCACTAAAAAAATAAACTTGTTCAATAACTTCTGAAATGAAATCAATCTGGGATAACCCCAAATGACATTTTGGGATTTTAGTGTCCTTCAGAGCTGCTCTCCAGCCCTCAGTTCTCCTCACTGCTGAGCTCCCACTCTCTTTTCCTCGTCCTTGCAGCAGGATGAGCTCTGTGAATCCCCTTGAGCCTCCCCACTCTTCCCATCCCACGCACCCACCTCAGTTAGGCTGAAGCTGCAGCTTCTCTGTCTCCTCTGGCACACCAGTCCAGTCCCCTGTGCGGGGAGCCCCAGCCCCAGAGCACAGCACTCAGCAGTGCAGTCTGGGCTGGAGCAGCTGCCCTGCAGCCCTGGCTTGGCTCTTGGTGGCAAGGGAATGCTCCCTGTTTGCAGCTGTCCCTGCAGGATGGCCCCAGGGCAGAGCCCAGCCGGGCTCCCACTGCAGCCCCTGAAGCTTGGGGCAGACAGTGGTGCCAGAGCTGAGGTTCACGGGGAGCACCCGCAGCTGTGGCTTGAGTCAGTGTTGGCAAATGTTGTGTTCTCATCTCCTGCAGCCTGTGGGAAAAGCAACCTGTGCTGCCAGGCCTGTGTGTGCCAGGCCTGTGTGTGCCAGGGGCTCTTGGATGTCTCTGTACCCATGGACAGAAGGCCCTGTCTGTGCCAGGGGCTCTTGGATGTCTCTGTACCCATGGACAGAAGGCTCTGTGTGTGCCAGGGGCTCTTGGATGTCTCTGTACCCATGGACAGAAGGCTCTGTGTGTGCCAGGGGCTCTTGGATGTCTCTGTACCCATGGACAGAAGGCTCTGTCTGTGCCAGGGTTTCCAGAATGTCTCTGTACCCATGGGTATGGAATAGCATGGACAGTGACAGTGTCACTCACGTTGCTTGCACGCTCCTTCCTTTGCATACAAGACACATCCATGCACACCCCCATGCACAGATACATTAAAAGGACTGGGAGGGAGAGAGATTTACCCTAGAGCTCGAACTTTGGCATAACTCACCTTTTAGCAAGTGGCCAGGGGATTTTTTTCCCAGCTCTGTGTGAGAAGGTGTCCAGGACCTGAAGGAGCAGCATTTAGAAGCAGTTTCAGGATTTCTAGGCAGGCAGTGGAGCTGACAACCATCCACGTAACTCGCCGTATTCATCAGGATGTGCTGCTGGTTCTTTGGGAATATGGCCCAACAGAGACACGAGACTTGGAAAAATCCCAGCTCTCTGTGGATTTGTGCAAAGGGGGAGCAGCAGAAACACTTTGTGTCTGCTCTGGGGACACAAGGTCCAAGGAGCTGTGGTGGCAGAGGGTGAGCTGGGCTGGTGGGGAGGTGAAGTCCTGGTTCCTGACACCCCAGAGTGGCACAGGACAAAGCTCCAAGCACCCCCAACCCCACTGATGAAGTCTTTGTGATGCTGCACATCCTACAGGAAAAGCTGCTGACACACAATTCACTGGGATTTGTAAGTTTCATTTTCAATACTTTAGGTCCAAGTTTCAAACTGCAGTATTTTTACCCTCAAGACACAGTCGTGCACAATCCATCTCTCATCCTCCTCTTGCTTCAACACCAATTTAAAAAAAAAAATCTTAATATTGGAAACAAAACCCAAAATCTTTAAAAAAAGGATGCTGCGTTCAGTCTGTAAGATGGATCCAGGCCATCAGAACATGCCCCAAGTAAAGGAGTTCTCCTTTTAAAAAGATCAGTTACCTCTTCATCCAAAGTTACAGAAGATTTTTCACTACACATTTGTTTCTTGTTTTTATCTTTCATATTTTTCTCGTTTTTTCTTTTCTTTTTCTTTTTGTTTTTAAGCAGATAACACATCCTGAAAAAGAAACGTACAGCAAAATGAGATACATTTCTGATCAACAGTGAAAATATTTACTACTCTGTTTACTTTTCTCTGGATACCCTGATGTAAAAAATCTAGTAGCTATGAGCAGGGGTGTAAAGTGTTTGCTTTGCACTAAGCTGGAGTTCAGCACTGCTGACATCCTGATCCAGCCAAGAGTTGCAGAACTCTTTTGCACATCTCGAGCCATGTGTTTGCAGGCACAGCACCTGCAGTGCTGACACACCCGTGCACGTGAATAACTCTGTTACTCCCTCCCAGAATTTGGGCTGTGCCCCAGAACGAGGTGCTCCAGCCCTTTGCTCCTGGTTCCCGTGGGGAGCAGCTCCCTTCCCTCTGGCTGAGCTGCTCAGGCAGAGCCCGGCAGCTCCTGGCCCTGCAGGGCTGAGGCTTTTCCCCGTTGCTGGGCACAGACTGATGGAGCAGCACTGCTGAACACGGGCACACAGAGGGACCAGCAGCAGCTGCCTTTGGCCACCTGAGGCTCCAAGGCCCAAACTCGGAACAGACAGGGCTGGAAGAGACTCGCAGGCTCCCTGCTGGCTCTGCTGCCCCCCTTGTGCCCACCTGGGAGCCCCCAGGGCCAGCAGGGACTTGAGATGGCAGCCCTGGGCTCCTGGAGGTTGTGCAAGGAACGCAGCTGGGGACTCCCTGTCCATGGGGAGCTTCCAGATGGAAAAGGCTGCTGTGCCCAGGCAGCTCCAAGGGCAGAGAAAGGAGGGTCTCGACCACGGGATCTGTGCCAGTCCCACAGTCCTGGGCAGCAGCCACCGAGCCCTGGGGGAGCAGAGGGCACAGCAAGAGGGACAAAAGCAGGCAAGGTCAGAGACTGGAGAGAGCCAGACCCGGGAGCAGGAACAGCTGCTCCATTGCACTCTTGGAGAAAGCTCTTGGCTGGTTGAAAGCGCTGAAAGGCGTGAAGGGCAGAGAGGAGGCCACAGCAAACAATGCTCCTGTTTCCACAGCCTCCCCTCTCCGTGTCCCAGAAGGAATTGGATGGACTGTGTTCTTCTCTCCGAGTCGTCTGGTTCAGCACGAGCAGCTGAGCACCAGGAGCTGAAGGAGCTGAAGCCTCAGGCCACAAGAGCTGGGCAAGAGGAGACTTTCTGAGCAAATGAATGCTGCTAACATGGACCTGGCTGAATGCAGCAGATGGAATCATGGAATCACAGAATCCTTTCTGTTGGGAAAGGCCTCTGAGCTCATCCAGTCCAGCCGGTCACCCAGCAGTGTCGAGCCCAGCACTAAACCACGTCCCTGAAGTGCCAAGGCCTGGACAACAGCCCTGAGTGAGGCCTGAACAACAGGCCCTGAGCCAAAGGTGGCCTCTGGATGAACCTTCCAGCCAAAGGTTATCTTTGGATCTGCTCACTAATGAAATATGCATGGTCATTAGCACTGTGATAGATGTATCCACTCATTAGTGAAACATGTATTGGCCTTTCTGTGTTTAGAAGCCAGACAAGGCCATGAAATCCGACATCTGGCCTTGTCTGGGGCTGAATGGTCAAAGTCACCTCCCTTGGTTCCTCCTGGGGTCCTGGCCAGGCTTTGGGAGGAAGCCAAGAGGAGGATGAAAGCAGATGTTCCCGCACCAGAAGTGCTGTCAGTTTGTTCATTCAGCACTGTCAGAGCTGGGCCCTCTCACAGCGGGGCTGGAGCCTCACCTGTGGCTGGGGGCACCTGCAGGAATTGCCAGAGTCCAGGAGTGGCTCTGCAGCCCTTGGCTGTGACAGCTTCCCCAGCTGCTGTGTGGATCTGGGGGATGGTAAAGCCTGAGGGTAACTGGGGCTGGATCTTTCTTAATCACTGCTGCAATCTTGGGTGGTGATGGTTGGGTGCATTGCTGAGCTGCTCCTTTTGTGATTCTTTGCTGCTTTGAGCTACAGTCAATGACACTGATTCCTTCAGTTGGTGTCTGTGTCTTTGGTGCTGACCCTGCCCACTGGTGAAACAAAACTGGCACAGTCTGGCCAGATCACCACAAAATGTCGCTTTTTAAATGTAAATGTGAGGAATCAGTCCCATCAGAAATTCCCAGATGGGAAGCCCTTCCCTGGAGTTCCCTGGCTCTGGAGTGGGCTGAGGTGGGAGCACCGTGTGAGCAGTGGGGCAGTCAGTTAAAAGAGGCTGAACCCCTGGATGTCTTAAAATGCATCCAAAAACGGCATATGGGAAAAGGAAAAGAACTTGTGGGTTTGGAAAGATGAGGGTGAATTTTGTTAACAACACATTGGAAACAGCACCAACAGAAAGAAAAATTTGTTGGAACATCCCCATATGGAGTGACAGAAGAAGGTTTAAATCATGAACTCTGGTTCATTTGTGCAAGTGATATTATAATAATAATAATAAAAATAATAGTAAATTAATAATAGTAGTTACATATAATATAACCCAATAATCTATATTTTTATCTGTATAATTAAAATTTGATAATGTGAAATAATGCTGACAATGCTAATATGTCAGTTTTGGCTGCTCACTGTGACACTGAATACCCTACAGAAAAGGACTGGCCAAGACCCAAATGTCAGTGGTAAACTCGGCAAGATTGCATACAATGAATAAAGGAGGATGGGATGAAATTGGCTATTTTTATAGGGTTTGCTGATACTGTGGTGCAGAATGCTTTGTCTCTTTTGTGAGAAATAAAGTGATTAAGGCTGCTGGGTTTTTCATGTCCCAGACAGTCCACAAGCTGCAGAATTGGTTGAATGAGTGAAGGGGTTGTTAAAAGAAGATTTGAAAATTTAGGAATGGGAACCTGTCCCCATGGAGAAGCCATCTCCCAGATGTGCTCCATGCCCTTAGCAATGGCCCCCTGGGGAAATGGAAACCCCCTGGCTGTGCACGGCTGCTCCCAATTTGCAAATACAGCCATGGACAGTGAGACTTGGACTGCCTGGGAAATTGTTCTGGCTGTGATGGCCCTGGCAGGGCCAGCCCAGAGGCTGCAGGGCTGGACCTTCATGCACTGGAATTAGTTAGGATAAATCAGAAGCAAATGAGAGTTAACAACACAGGAACAGGAATCCAGATTCCTCCAGGACACTTTGGACTGATAACTGCTCACTGGAGGAACTGATGCAGATTATCAAGGAGAAATTGAAGGAATTGTGTTAAACAATAGTGAACAAGATTGGATTATTCAACCCCATGACAGGGTAGCACAATTATTGATGTTGTCAGTTTTTAAAACAATTGGGAAAAAAGGAGATGCACCTCAAATCACTGCTGTTGGTGGAGATAAAGGGTTTGGATCCAGCAGTGCTAATAAAGGAGCCAGAGTGTGGGTCCAGAGGCCAAAAGGCCCTCCCGAGGCAGCTGAAGGAACAGCTCTGGGGAAAGACAGCACTGTTTGAATCCTGAAAGCTGGGCAGGAACAATGGGAATGTGTCCCTGCAGCCAAGTGCTCTGTGTGAGAACAAGTAGATATTACAGGAGATTGTTTTACACATCCTGCCAGACCAAATCTCCCTGTTTGCCCCAGGGAAAACTCGTGACCTGGACTCCATCTAGGATGGAGCCAGGGCCAGGCTCTTGTACTGCCCCAGGTGTATCCCTTGAAGGCCTTTTAATAAACACCTGCTTTATTCCTTTAGCACTGTCTAGCTCTGTTCTAGGTGGCCTCTCAAGGCATCACCACCAAACCAGGGGAACACGGACCAGGCCTGGCTGGCTGGGCCTCCTGGGGACCACCTGCCCACCTTGGCATGTCGAGGGCTGCTTCTCACCTGCCCTGAAGCACTGGGGCTCTGGGCTTTCCTTCCACACTTTCTCCGTTGTGTCGCTGGCAGGGATCTCTTCAAAGTACAAGAAACTTCAGTGTTACAATGTAACTGAGTTCTTGAGGGTTTTGTGACATCACTGAGGGAGTTGTGACATCACAGAGCTGGCTGTGATGTCACAGAGTCGGGTGTGAGGCCATAGAGCAGACTCTGCCATCATAGAGGGTGGCTCTGTGGCATCAGAGAGTGGGTTGTGACATCACCGGGTGTCTGTGTAACATCAGAGAGCAGGCTGTGACATCACAGAACAGACTGCGACTTGACAGGGTGACTTTGTGACATCACAGTCTTCTGTGACATCACAGCACTGCTGTATGGCATCACGGGGTGACATCATAGAGCTGGTGCTGTGACATCACAGAGATGGCTCTGTGACATTATAGGGGCATTGTGACATCACACAGGCTGTGTGACATCACAGGGACAGTGTGACATCATAGGGGCAGTGTGACATCACAGAGATAGCTGTGTGACATCACAAGGTCAGTGTGACATCATAGGGGCAGTATGACATCATAGAGTGGGTTGTGTGACATCACAGATATGGCTATGTGACATCACAGTGATGGTTGTGTGACATCACAGGGCTGTGTGACATCACAGTGATGGTTGTGTGACATCACAGGGCTGTGTGACATCACAGAGATGGCTCTGTGACATCACAGAGATGGCTATGTGACATCACAGGGGCAGTGTGACATCATAGGGGCAGTGTGACATCACAGAGATGGCTCTGTGACATCACATAGATAGCTCTGTGACATCACAGGGACAGTGTGACATCATAGGGGCAGTATGACATCACAGAGTGGGCTATGTGACATCATAGTGGTGGTTGTGTGACATCACAGGGCTGTGTGACATCACAGTGATGGCTGAGTGACATCACAGGAACTCTGTGACATCACAGTGATGGCTGAGTGACATCACAGGGTGTCTGTGAGGTCACTGGGGAGGTCACTCCACCCCAGCCCCCCCTCACAGTTCCCCCAGAGAAGTCCAACGCTGCTCGTGCACAGCGGGGTCCCCTGTCCCCCCGGGTCCCCCCGCCCCCGGCGCCGCAGCCTCCCCCAGAGGATGTTCCACGAGATCGACCCCAGAGCCTGACACGGGGACAGGGACGGGGCCGTGGGGGGTGGGACAGGGGGACAGGGACCCCCCGGCAGCGTCCCCGTGTCCCCCCAGGGCCAGAGCCTGGGCCAGGGCTCCTTCACCCTGTTACCAACGAGGGCTTGAGAGCGCTGAAAAAATCCCCAGCAAGGGAGCAGCAAAAACCAGATTTAATATTAAGCGACAGCACGGCAAAGTTCCTTGGCAAGAGTCACTCTGCTCCTGACTGGACACTTCAGGCACTCCAAAGAAACAAACAAAAAAAACAAACAAACAAACAAAAAAAATCCAGGCAATCAAACCAGAAATGAACTGAGAAATGGGGGTTTCCTTCCACTGGAAAAGAACTGTCCTTCTAGACCAGCTACCCATGGCCACAATCGGGATTTTACCTCCAATATTGCATTGTGGGAGAGCGGAGGAGATTGTTGCCCCAAAACATTTCCTGTGTGGGGGAGGAAGGGGCAGGTCCAACCTTGCCCTGCCCTGGAACCCCAGCCCTGCCCTGCCCTGGAACCCCAATCCCCCCAGAGCCTCTATCCCAGCCCAGCAGTGGCTGCCAGTCCCTGGCACAGCACAGGCAATGCTCCACAGCCACCTCTGGAGCCCCAGCCCAGCTCCTGAGTGACCAAATGACCCCAAGTCCCACCTGGGGAAAGGGCCCACGAAGGCCAAGGGGTATTTAAGGCTGACCACAAGGCAAGCACATATCTGGACCCTAAATCCTCTTGGAATTTCCATCTGAACACCACTGGAATCCAGGAGATGGTAGCTCTGTGTGTGCTTCTCGAAATTCTCTTTGGCCTTTCTCTCTTTCTGTGACTTGCTCTATTTCTGTCTTCTTGCAAATGTTAATTAACTTAAAATAGAACAAGCTTAGAGATTGTGAAGTTGAATGGGCCAAGTTAATGCATTGAAAACTGTTTTTTGTTCATTGAATATCATATTAAACCTTTTGCCAAACTTTCTCTGATTTTCTGAAGTTCCCAGTAAAGGCTGTTTTCTTGTCTGGAGCTCCTGAGAATCTCTTGTGGGTATTTCTCCAGTGCATCCAACACAGAGTACACAAACAATTGTAATTCCTTATAAATGTCTCCCTTGAGTGAGTTTTGTAGTGGATGGGGCTCAGGGCTTGTGTGTCCTGCTTGGCACAGCCCAGGCAGGGCTTTCACAGCCCCATCCCACACTCCATTTCCCAGCTGGAGCCGCTGGTGCCTCTGAGTTCTGCTGCCCCAGCCCCAGGGACGCTCTCCTTGTCTGCCCATTCCCCCACGGTCTCTGGGCAGGGATGGCCTCAGTGGGGGCTGCTGACATCCTCAGCACCTTGGAGGCTGCTGCTGGATTTTACTGCTCCAGAGGCTTCTTCAGCCTTCAGCTCTTCAGTTCAGGAATTCAGTGCCTCAGGGCTCATTTATGTTCCGAACACCTTTAACAAGCCAAGACTCTGGGAATAATTTGATTTAAGTTTTCAAATCTTTTGTGGTTAATTAGACAGATTTCAGAAGTGTATTCAAAGTGAATGTATTTTTTTCACAGATAGTGAGAAAAAAAAATTTAGGTGCTGTTTAGTTTTTTTTACTCCTAATACATTGATATTTGCAATCTCCGATTGACACTGAATCCAAGAACCTCCTCATGCAGTTGGAATAGATATGAAAATCAAGAGCCTTTATGGCTGACAATCAATCAGACTCTGTCCCTACCCCCACCCCACCATTGCCCCCATCCAAGCCCTGGCACTCAGAGCAGCCTTGTGCAAATCTGAGCTCCCTCCAGCCCAGGCTGCACCTGCAGCTTTCAGCTCCTTGGCTCCAACTCCCACCTGCTTTCCCTGGAGAAGGAGCTGAGGGATGAACAGAGGGATGTTCATTTCTTGTCAGCCAACAAAGCCAAGGGAAGGCACAGCTCCATCAAGTGCAAAAGTCATTCCTCTGCTGGCTATTAAATCCACTTTGCACAGCAGACAGTCTCGGAGCAATGGAAAACACCTTCTGTGCCCAGCACAGATCCCAAGGTGCCCCCAAACCCTCCCTGCCCCGATTCTGCCCAGATTTGCTCTTTGCACACACGAGTCACAGGCTGAAGTCAGGAGCTCCCTCCATGGCCAGAGGGAGGAAAAGAGGGAAAGTGGATGAAGAGCTCTCCTGTGCAGAGCCAAGGTCCAAGTGCCCCTGCAGTGGGAACCACAACTCATCAGGGTTGTGTCCTTTGGGCTCAGGGCCTGGTGACACTCAGAGGCACAGAAAGGTTTCTTGCCAACAAACACAAGTTGAACATTTGAACAGTTTAATAACCATCCCAGCTCTTCCCTCAGCTCTCTGCGATGTCCCAGCAGCATCTGACATGTCCCCCATCCCCAAGGGATTTCTGTACAGGAACAGTTTTAGACAGAGACATAAGAAAAGATAATTCTGTAATAGATAGAAACACAAATAGGATGTTGTCTAATGTGATATTTGTTTGAACTTCAGAAAGATTGGACAACTCCCTGAAGCTGAAAGCATGAAGCCAGTCAGTTGAGAGGCCCTTGAATGAGCAGAAAGCATCTGGAGGAGGAAATCTGGGGGCAAAGGGAAGTACATAGATGCACCTGGTCTAGTGAAGAGATGTCTTTAGTCATGGCCATTTCAACAGGAGAGCTGGAGTCACCCGAAGGAATATGGAGAGGAAATAATAAACAGCATATTGGTGGCACAAGTAGAAGGCAAGATCAGTATTTCTCCTCCTGTCATCACTATACCTCCAAGAAATTCCTGTTCCTGAAGGAAAATTTTGCTGTTTCTTAAAAGTACTCAAGTGACCCAGATAATAAAATGTGCTTGTATAATATGAAATGTACAGGTATTACAACCGGTGCCCCTTTCCAGGCAGACATCAGCTGTGTGCCCATGAACAGGCAGTGCCACTTGTGCCCTGAGGTGCCCAGCTGGGATTGGATCTCTCAGAGAGGAGCTGAGGGAGAGCAGAGCACCTTGCAAGCTGCAGGTCCCTGCCAGCCCCGCAGGGCTCCTGTGCCATCAACATCTGCTCTGCTCCAGGCTGAAACAGGGCCCAGCACGGTGCCGGGATCATCAGAGAGCTGAGGTGTGTGCTGGAATTCCATGCCCTCGCCATGGCGCAGCAGCCCTGCATTTCCCTGCTCCAGCCTTGGTCTCCACACAGCCATGGAGGCTCTTTGGGCTCCTGAGTGTTCCTGCAGCCCCCAAGGGCAGCTGAGCTCTGCCTTTGGCACAGTCAGCCCTGGCCAGCGCAGGCCACGCTCAGCAATTCCTTGTCTGTGCCCGGCCTTGCTGCCAGCCCCGGCAGCGGCTGCGTGGCCCCTTGGTGGCCCTGTGCTGGCCCAGCCATGGTGCCACAGCCCCTGTGCAGGCCCAGCCCAGGACAGGAGCATTGCGGCTGGGAACGGCCCCTGTGCCGTGGTGCCCACGGCAGCCTTGGGGCTCTGTGCCCCATGGCCTCCCTGCTGGGCAGCCTCTGCCAGCTCCTGCCCAGCCCGTGGCACCTGTGGGGCTGCACAGACAGCCCTGCCCCGGGCTCTGCCGGCCTCTGGGCCAGCAGAGAGGCCGGCCAGGGCTGGCCATGGCCGGGAACAGGCCCTGAGCCCCGCAGCAGGATGGAGCTGGGCCACAGCCAAACTCAGCCCAGGCCAAAGCTGGGCTCAGCAGCCAGGGCTGCCAAGGGCTGGGGACAGAGGCTGGCGCTGACAAATGTCCTGGGCCCCCTCCCTGCTGTGTCCATGGCCCCAAGGGCACAGAGCAGCCTCCTCTCTCGGGCACTTGCCTGTTTTCAATGCCTTGCACAGGAGCTGGCCCTGCCCCACAAGGCCTGGGCTGAGTCCTGCCCCTGCACGCTCAGCCAGGCTGAGATGGACACTGATGGTTTCTGGGCCAGGCTCTCGGAGCCCAGCCCAGCTCCCTGCAAGCTCTGCCAGCTGCCCTGAGCTCTGTGCAGCACCAAGGGCCTCTCCCCAGCACAGCCCAGCCGCCTCTGGCCCCACAGCTCTGCTCAGGCCAGGCTGCTCTGGCCACTGGCCCCACGGCCTCAGCCCCTGCCAAGGGCACAGCAGCAGCTGCAGCTCAGCCAGGACTCAGCCCCAGCCATGGGGGAAGGGGCTTGCCCAAGGCACAAGGAGGCTCCCTGGCTGCCCTGCTCCCCTCGGCCTCAGCTGCTGAGAGCTCTGCAGCCCCTGCTGCCATCCCATCTGCCCAGGCCAGCACAAGAGCCCCGGCCTTGGGGCCCTCCAGAGCTGCTCCTGCTCCAGGCCCAGGGCCCATCCCAGAGCTGGGGCAGCCACAAAGCTCTGCCCATTTCTGCTCATTGCTGCTCTGATGGGGATGGATCCTCAGCCCCTTGGAGCTTGCTGATGAATTTTCCTACTCCAGAGGCCTCTTCTTTCCTGAGCTCTTCACTTCAGGAATTCTGTGTGAAAAAATCTCATAAACAGTTGTTCTAATCACCCAATCAAGAACAGCCTCTGGGAATAACTGAAGTTTTAAATTCTTCTGTGGTTAATTAGACAGATTTCAGAAATGTATTCAAAGTGAATATACTATATTGAAGACTATGCAGGGATAACTGTTTTGTCCTGTGTTCTTTTCCTCTTTTCTTTTCCTGTTTATAGATTGATATCAGCAATGTCCAATTGATATTGACCCCCAGCATCTTCTAATGCAGTCTGAATAGATGTGAAAATCAAGACCCTTCATGGCTGACAATCAATCAGACTCTCTCCCTTCCTCCTCCCCACCATTTCCCTCATCCAAGCCCTGGCACTCAGAGCAGCTGAGGAATGGAGTCACATCCAGGGCTGTCCCCAGGGCTCAGGACTGGGGCCAGGTCAGTGAAATCTCTTTATTGCTGATCTGGACAAAGCCATTGAGGGCACCCTCAGGCAGTTCCAGGTGAGCCCAGGCTGGGTGGGAGTGTGGCTGTGCTGGAGGGCAGGAAGCTCTGCAGAGGGATCTGGACAGGCTGGAGCCATGGGCCCAGGACAATTGGATGAGGTTCACCAAGGCCAAGGGCCAGGTCCTTCCCTGGGCTCACAACCACCCCAAATCCCTGGCCGTGCCCTGCCCCTGATCCCCACAGCCTGTCCTGTTTCCTTCATCCTTGCATTGCCAGGGACTTTCTGGCACAAGGCAGCTCTGCTCTGGGGATGGAGGGAGCTCCAGGTGCCAGCACTGGAGTGGGAACCACAACTCATCAGGTTTGTGTCCTTTGGGGGTCAGGAACTGGTGAGACTCAGAGGCACAGAAAGTTTCTCTTCATGGCCAACAGACCACAGTTGAACAGGACACAATTTAATAACAATCACACTCTTCTCTGAGCTATGTGCAACGTCCCAGCAGTGTCTGATGAGTCCAACAGTCACAAGTGATTTCCATACTAAAACTGATTTTAGACAAACGTGGTTCTGTGATAGATATAAACACAATTAAGTTCTTGTATCAGGATGCTGGTCCTGGAGTGGGAGCAAAACAGCTCAAACAATTCCTGATTTGCAAAGCTGTCAGTGGTGGATGGAGAAGGGAGGTCAGGCTGCTTTTGGTGTTGAGGAAATGCTGAAACCAACCCGACTCATTTCACCTCCTCCTGGCCTGGCTGATCTCCCCTCTTTCCCCTTCCACCCATTGGCTTTTGTCTCCCACCAGGCCCCCCGGTGAAGAGCCTGGCTCTGTGTTCTCCATCCCCTCCTCGCTGGCACTGCCAGGCTGGGATGAGGAGCCCCTCAGCCTTCCCTGCTCCGGGCTGGACAAGCCCAGCTCCCTCAGCCTCTGCTCACAGCCCAAGGGCTCCAGCCCCACCTTGGAGGCCCTTCCCTAAGCCTGCTCCAGCTGCCAGACATCTTTCCTGCCCTGGGGAACCCAACCCAAGCCACAGGGACCTGGATAATCCACGTCCTTGATGTCCTGGTCACACAGCCCTGGCCCCTTTTCCCCGTGTCCGGCTCTGGGCTGGATCCTGTGGAACATCCTTTGGTGGAGGCTGTGGCTCCAGGTGGGCCGGGGGGATAGCGGGGGACAGGGACCCCGCTGGGCATGAACAGCATTGGACTTGTTGGGAGAAACTGTGAGGGGGATCTGGGGCGGGGTGACCAACCCAGTGACCTCACACAGCCCTCCTGGGATGTCACACAGCCCCTCTGGGATGTCACAGCCAGCTCTGTGACCTCATGTTGCCAGATGATAAATTGTCTCCACCAGGTGAGCTCACACCTGGAGCTCATTCTCCAAAACCCCAGGCCTATGGAAACCACACAATGCCCATTGTGTGAGAAGGGGAACTGGAAGTTCACCAGCCTCAGTGTCCTGCCAGCTCAGCCAGGCCCACGGGAACATTGGGGTCCACGACCACCAGGGACCACCAGAGAGACCCCCAGGACAGAAGAGAGCATGGGTAAAGGGGAGGGGAAATATGTTAATGATTTTGGGGAAATGATTATCAGATGTGTGTTTAGTCCGGGACAATCAATGAATATGTGTGCAAAATACAGAATATGAACAGAAACTTTCCTGCACTCAGCATGCTCGGCTTTGGGAGGAGCTATCCCCCGTGCATCCAGCTGAATAAAGAATGCTGCTTCTTAATGCTGCACTGGTGTGAAGGAGTTTTCTGTTTTACTAAATTTTTGGTAACTCCCACTCCCAAGGAAAGCTCTGTCTCCTGCTGCTCACAAACAGAGAAGGGCTGGTGGCAGATGTGGGGGTCGGAGGCTGCCTGGGGCACAGTGACCATTAAATAATCGAGTTTTCAGTATTCTGTGAAACAAGGAGGGGCAGCAACAAAACTGCCACACTGGAATTAGGAAGGGTAGACCTGGGTCTATTGAGGATGCAGATTTGGAGAGTAGCAAATCAGGTACTGATTCTTAAAGGAAACATCCCTTAAAAATAAAGGGGTCCAGGAAGGATGGACACACTTCAAGAAAGTAATCGTAAGGCGGAAGG
The DNA here is from genome assembly GCF_024509145.1 of Vidua macroura. Lineage (NCBI taxonomy): Eukaryota > Metazoa > Chordata > Aves > Passeriformes > Viduidae > Vidua > Vidua macroura. The sequence continues at coordinate 1,654,461 of NC_071600.1, read as the reverse complement.
AGCAGCCTGTCCCTCTGTGCTGAAGTTGATCCAGCGAGGAAAAGGACTGTCCTGGCTGGGCCTGGAGCTTTTGTGGGAACTCAGGTCAAAAGAGGGTTTGGAAAGAGGAACAGGTAACTCACGAAGTATTTAGGGATGTTGTTAGGTCATGCAGAACGAAGAGTGGTGAAAGCTCAGGTTAGAGCATATCCTGGCCACCTCTTTGAGAAATAATAGAAAAGTATTTATAAAAAAATTAATAGCAAAAGGAGAGATAAGGAGAACCTCTACACTTCATTGGATCCAGTGGGGAATAGAGTAAATAAAGATATGGAAGAGGCTGAGCAGCTTAACACTTTCATTTGCCCCTATATTCAACATTAGGACAGGCTGTCCTCGGGACAAGAGTTCTCCTGAGCTGGCAGATGGGCACAGGGAGCAGAACAGCCCCTGTAATCCAGGAGGGAGCAGCTGGTGACCTGCTGGGCCACTCAGATGCTCACAGGTGGATGGGATGGGATCCATCCTAGGGGGATGAGGGAGCTGGTGGATGAGCTCCCCAAGCTGCTCTCCATCATTTCCCATCAGTCCTGGCTCAGCAGGGAGGTGCCAGAGCACTGGAGGTGCCAGTGTGAGCCCATCCCCAAGAAGGGCTGGAAGGAGGATCTGGGGAACTCCAGGCCTGTCAGCCTGACCTCGGTGCCCAGCAAGGTTCTGGAACAGATCACCTTGAGAGCCATCACAGGGCAGCCACAGGATGGCCGAGGGGTCAGAGCCAGCCAGCGTGGATTTCAATATCTGCATTGATGATCGGGATGAGGGGATTGAGTCCACCATCAGCAAATCTGCAGATGACGCCAAGCTGGGTGTGAGTGTGGATCTGCTGGAGGGTAGGAGGGCTCTGCACAGGGACCTTGTTTATCCTGGAGAAGAGGAGGCTCAGGGGAGACAAGGCAGTGTCAGGGCACAGGTTGGACTTGATGATCTCCAAGGTCTTTTCCAACCTTGCTGATTCTGGGATTCTCTGAAACCACCCTTGGAGCAGTTGCAGGAGGAGCCCTGGGCCTCCTCTTCAGAAGCTGCAGCAGCCCAGGTCCCTCAGCTTCTCCTCACAGCCCCAAAGCCCATCCTGTCAGTCCTGCAGAGCCTCTGCAGCTCCTCATTGCCCAGAACAGGGAGCCCCACAGGCAGACACAGCAGCCCAGATGTGCCCCCCTGGCCTGGGCTGCCTCTGGCAAGGGAGCAGCACCAGGCACTGCAGGAGCCTGCAGACAATTCCTGCAGCACTTGTGGGATGATCCTGCTCCCCAAGGGCCGTTCCCATGGTGCCAAGGCAGGAACTGCAATGGGGAGTGGGGCCAGAGTGGGAAGGGCAAACAGGGATGGGCTGTGTGCAGGGGAAGGAACAGGGCTGGGCAAGAGGAAGAAATCTGCACCAGGGAAGATTAAAGAAAGCAGAGGAGAAGCCAAGGAAATTCTCAGGGCAGTTTGGGGGTGGCTGCCAGGCAGCCCTGGCTCTGAACAACAGCGTCTGCAGTGGGACAGGAAAGTCCCAGCTGATGGGAACAAACTTTCTGGCTGAGTGCAGAGGCCAGGACAAAGCTGAGTGGTTTCTGTGGTGTCCCCCAGCCCTTCCTGGCCCCAGGGGCTGATGGCATTTGTGCTGCCTCAGGTTCATGTCCCCACAGCACCAGCACGGGGGTGCTCCCGCCTGCTGTGTGCAATGCAAACAGGGGCTCCTGAGCCAGCGCTGCCGTGTCTGTGCCTGCAAGGATGCGGCACCTGTGTGAGCTGGGGGAGAGGCCAGGGCTGCAGAGGGGGGATGTTGTTGGCAGCTCCATGAGGACGCTCTGGGACGCTGCCCTGGGCTGTGCAGCGCACTGGGGATGGATCAGCCCCTGCTCTGCTGCTCCTTCCCGTCTGCCCCAGGGCCCTGGCAGAGCACCAGCCGTGCTGTTTGCCCCCAGCCTGCCCACGGCCAGCCTGGGGCTGCTGACGGGGGTTTTCTGTGCTGAGCATTGGCCTGGCCGTGTTCTTGAGAGAGCCTGGGCAAGGAGCCTGGAGCCCCCAGGCCCTGGCCTGAGGCGTCAGCGCTGCCCCAGCAGTGCCCATGGCCTGTCCCTGCTGCAGCCCCGGCACTGCCACCCCCAGGACTGTGCCCGGCCCCGAGAGCACTCAGGCCCTGCAGCAACACCAGGGCCACCAGGGCAGCGGGGCAGGGCCACGGGAGCAGCACTGGCAACACCAAGTGCTGCTGAGGCTGCTGGGCACAGCTGCTGTGCCAGCACTGATCTGCCCCCAGCTCTGCACACAGACATTGCTGCTGCAGCTCCAGAGGAGGCAACAAAAGGGCATCTCTATAGAAAACTTTGCTGGGAGATCCTTGAGTTCCTTTAAAGCCACTGAGAGCACAGCCCCTCATTGACACACTCTGTGGCCACAGGGAAGGTGGAGAGAAACAAAATGGGAAATGGCACAAGGAATAACTTTTCAATTGTGGACAACATGAAAAAACTAAAACAATGAAGAAGAACGTCCAAAATGAAACCAAGAAGAAATATCAAAATTACTTTTATTGCAAGTGACCGGCAGAAATTGGCCAGCAGTTTAATGTTTCTGAAAGCATCCAGTCATCAGTTTCCACACTGCAGCCTTGAGCTCCTGGTTCCTCAGGCTGTAGATGAGGGGGTTCAGGGCAGGAGGCACCACCGAGTACAGAACTGACACTGACAGATCCAGGGATGGGGAGGACATGGAAGGGGGCTTCAGGTAGCTGAACAATGCAGTGCTGACAAACAGGGAGACCACAGCCAGGTGAGGGAGGCAGGTGGAAAAGGCTTTGTGCCGTCCCTGCTCAGAGGGGATCCTCAGCACGGCCCTGAAGATCTGCACATAGGAGAAAACAATGAACAGAAAACAACCAGATGATAAACAGGCACTAACGGCAATGAGCCCAAATTCCCTCAGATAGGATTTGGAGCAGGAGAGCTTGAGGATCTGTGGGATATCACAGAAGAACTGGCCCAGGGCATTGCCATGGCACAGGGGCAGGGAAAATGTATTGGCCGTGTGCATGAGAGCATTGAGAAAGGCACTGGCCCAGGCAGCTGCTGCCATGTGGGCACAAGCTCTGCTGCCCAGGAGGGTCCCGTAGTGCAGGGGTTTGCAGATGGACACGTAGCGGTCGTAGCACATGATGGTCAGGAGGGAAAGCTCTGCTGTAGCATAAAAAGAGAAAAAAAAGAGCTGTGCAGCACATCCTGTGTAGGAGATGGTGCTGGTGCCCCAGAGGGAATTGTGCATGGCTTTGGGTCAGTGGTGCAGATGGAGCCCAGGTCGCTGAGGGCCAGGTTGAGCAGGAAGAAGAACATGGGCGTGTGCAGGTGGTGGCCGCAGGCTACGGCGCTGATGATGAGGCCGTTGCCCAGGAGGGCAGCCAGGGAGATGCCCAGCAAGAGGCAGAAGTGCAGGAGCTGCAGCTGCCGCGTCTCTGCCAGTGCCAGCAGGAGGAAGTGGCTGATGGAGCTGCTGTTGGACATTTGCTGTGGCTGCACATGGGCACCTGTTCATGGAGAAAGGACAGTGACAAGTCAGGAGAGGCTGCTTGGAGCCAAACCTGGGCCATTCCCTGTAGCCTGTCCTGCTGGGACTCACCCACCCTTGTTCCTGCTCTGGGCAAACCTTCACCCAGGTCCCTGGCTGAGCTCCAGCTGTGCTGGCTGAGTGTGCCAGGAGCAGCCAGGGCTGTGCGTGGGGGCTCTCGAGGAGCCATCCCTGCCCTGCTGCCCTGGGTTTGTGGCCATGGGGCAGAGGGACAAGGCTGGATATTCAGGATTTGTCAGGGGAATCACTTCTAATGCAGAAAGGGTTGGTAGCATCTGCACTTCCAGGTCTAAAGGATGACAGGAGTTGGTTTCAGGAATTGTTTTCCTACCCACACATCATTGCTGGCTCTCTGAGGTCAGACATCCCCAGCATTCCTGCTGCACTCAGAGTTTGGCACTGAGAAATGGGAGAGGCAAAGGATTCCCTGTGGCTGAGGGAAGCTGAGGGGCTGGATGGGCTTGTTCCCCCAGCACTGCTCTGTTCAGCCCCCTCTCCTTCCCCGAGCATCTCCCTGGGCCTGGACATTCCCTCCTGAGAGGTGCCTTGTCCCTGCCAGCGCTCACAGAGCCCATCCCACCCCGTGTGCCCTCGGCCCGGCCCTACAGAAACCTGCCTGTGTGCAGGGCCCTGGCTGGGGCAGGGTCTGTGTGCAGCTGGGCAAGGGCAGCTCAGGAGAGCCCTGCTGGGCCCTGCCAAGGTGATGCTGCTGCTGTCCAGGGCTGAGCAGTGGCTGAAGGCCCTTTGGGAGGCTGCCAGCAGAGAGACTGACCACCCAAAGTCACAGTTCTGGAGTCTCTGTAAATGTTCAAACATTCCTTTGATTATCCTATGTTCCTTTCAACTCAGAATTTTCTGTCATTCTCGGATTACAATTCCTATTCTGCTTCTCTCATCCCCCTGTTGTCTATGGTCAAACGAGAAGAAAAAAAACAAGAAAAAGCCCTTGCAACAGAGTTAGAACAGTAAATTTGAAACCAGACCTTTATTGGAAGCTTCCAGGTGTCCCAGTGGGGATGAGGCACAATCGGCTCCTGATTTCAACAATTTATAAAGGTTGATGAATTAGGATATTTAACAGGAAAATCCAATGGGAGATTCAATTGTCCAAGTTACACACTCCTGGCTCAACCCATTGGTGTAGGTCCAAGGGCTTCTTTGCCCCACTTTTTGTTATGACTGCTCACATTCTGGTCAAAAACCAAAAATGATCTTCTTGTAGGTCCTCTTCCTGATAATAAGACTATACAATATATCAGGAATGTATTTAGACAGGTTATTGATCTAAAATCTAAGAGAAAGGTTAGGAAATGTACTACAGTCAATTAAGTATTACAGTTATATAAGTATATAATAGTAGTTTAATAGAGTTAATTAAGAGTTTAATAGCGTAAAGTAAGGATTATAATTTTATAACAATATAATAGTAATTTATAGAGCTATGAATATATAAAAATGTACCAAAAGTAAAAATCTTCTTGTCACCACCCCAACTTTCCCATCCTTCTCCAAGCAGGAAATTGAAAACACTCTCAGGAAAGCTGCCCATCTTTACAGCAATCCCAGGCTTTCCTTCTTTGGGAAGTGTCCTCCGGAGCTGTGCCCAGGCTGGTCTGGAGCTGGGAGCAGCCCTGCCCCAGCCAGCAGCTCTCAGCAGCAGCACCTGCCCTGCTCAGGGTGGCTCCTTCCCCCCACAGCTTCTGGCCAGCGCTGGCAGCAGCTCCCCGGGCCGGCTGAGAGCTGTCCCTGGCAGGCAGCAGAGTCCCTGGGCCAGCACAGCGCCCTGGGCTGCAGGACCCTGCTCTGCAGGACAGCCCTGGGCACCCCTGGCTGCTCTGCACAAGAGACCATCAGAGAATGTACTCACAGGGGCTGTGGGCATGGGGATGTTCCAGCTTGAGGAGATCACTGCAGGAGCTGCAGCTGCACTGTCCTGCAGCCAGAGGTTCCTGTGCCAAGGGCTGGCAGTGATTCTGCCCCAGGCACTTCTCAGCACCTTCCCAGCCCTGACTGATTGAAGCTCTCTGTGCCTCTGGGCTGTGCCCGCGCTGGCTGCAGGCAGTGCCCCAGCCCTGCTGGGCTGGGAGAAGAGCTGCTCATCCAGAGAAATGTGCTTTTGAAGCTCTGCTTGCTTACCAGCATCACCCTCTGTGCCAGGAGCCCGGCCCAGCTCAGCAGCACAGACACAGCACAAGGACTTGAATGAGCCTCTGGGGCTTTGTGCTCAGGCCCTGAACATCAGGCCCTGAGAGGGAGCTGCAGAAACCTCTCCAGAGCTCCAAGTCAGAATCCAACTCCAAAGTTTCTTTGACTTTTAATGGGTCCCAGTGAGGGACACGACTGAGAAAGTGTCCCCAGGCCCCAGGCAGAGCAGAGAACTGGAGGCACTGATGACAGGTGGGGACAAAGAGAAGCCAAGTCTTGGTGGCCTGGGGCACAGCAGGGTCTGTGCCACCAAGGGCTGTCAGGAGACACCTTGTCCTGAGGCCCTGGGGCCTCCTGGCACAGCCCCAGCCAGGCTGGGCACTGTCAGCCCCTTGTCCTGCCCTCAGCATCCCCCCCTAGCCCACATCCCAGTGGCCTCAAGGATCTGCTGGAAGGAGTCCCTGGGGAGCCTTGCTCAGGAATGGCCCTGGGGGCTCCACAATGCTCCCAGGCACTGCAGGTTTTTCAAAGGACTTTGGCTTTGGCTTTTGCCTTGCAGTCTCTGAGAGCTTTCTGCAATCATGGCCTCCAATTATCTGCTGTAATTAGTCCCTGGAGAGGCTTTGTCAGCAACAACACTCAGTGGGGCTCATTAATGCTTCAAGGTACTTCAGTTTTTTAAAGGTACTTGGTGTTTCTCTTTGGATACAGACTCTGAGAGGTTTGTGCAATCATGGCCCCAATTATCTGCTTTAACGAGTCCCTTGAGAGCTCTGTACTAACACTCAATGGGGTTCATAAATACTTTGAGATACTCAACTTTTGTCGAGTACTTTGGGTTTTCCTTTCCACACTGAGAGGTTTTTGTGCCATTTTGAGTCTCTGAGAGGTTTTTGTGCCATCCTGGCCTCCAATTCTCTCCTCCAAGGAGTCCATGAGGAGCCTGTGTTGGGGATGGACCTCAGTGGCACCCATTAATGCTTTGAGACACTTTGGGCTTTTAATCTGACTTGGACTCCTGGAAAGGTTTGTGCAATCTCCTCTCAGGCCCTGAGGTTCCAGGGCTCAGCTCCAAATGCACCACGGGGCTCATTAGGATCAAGCAAGTCCTGATAAGCCATGGCTCTGCCTTGATTTCCCTCTGCTCTACTGCAGTTCATCAGGAAGTTTTCTGTAGTGGTTTTGGTTCATCAATTTGAGATTTCTCGGCCAATGCATCAATTAGTGTGGTGGGTTCAGTGTTGGCTAATTACCAGTGCACTCACTAGAATATACTTACTAATTTCCAGCGCTAAGATAGGATTAGGAGAAAAGCAAAATAGGCTCAAAACTTTAAAAGGGCATTGAAGCGATACGCGGAATACATAAATAGACTCCACAACCTGGGGTAGTTATGAAGTGGGTCTGTATGTCAGCGCTCCTACATGAGCTGGGCTTTTTGTAGGACTTTTAGCAGCCTTGTCTTCCTCAGCTTGGGGTGAATGATCCTTGTCAGTCTTGCTGGTATCATTTCCTCCCTTTCCTCCAGGGATTTTAACAAACTTTTCAAGGAAGGACAACAAAATATTTTGTTTACACTGGCCACCCGCAGCAGCCATTTTCCTCATAAGTTCTCCCACAAGTCCCTCAGAGGAAGCTGTGTCCAAGCTGTTCCAAGAGTTCCTCCAGAAAGAACAAGTTCCTCAGAAGAGGGATGTAACCAAAAGTGTGTTTTCAGTCACCATCTTCATGAACTGTGATAAACAGGTGGGGCAGTGTTCTTTATCTCTGCCATGACTCAGCCCTGATAACGCCCTCCAGGGGCCATCTTCTGTTCATGGGCCATTGAGTGTCACTGCAGGACTGATAAAATTACATCATCCCATTGTGGGATGCTCCGCCCAGGGGGAGGAACCAAGCATTCCTGCCTGCATATAATCTCACCCTTGCAACACCAGGAACACCTTGCCTACTGGATTCCCAGAGGACAAGAGCTCCATAAGCACCACTGGACCTTCAGAGGAAGACCAGACCCTTCTACAGGATCCCCGCTTTGACAGAATCACGTTCATCACTCCAACAGGACTGCAGCCACCATTTCATCAGACTGCTACCACCACCCTGCCCAACGGGGACTCAGGTTATATCCTGACTCTGTCAGATTAAACCAGTGTTTCTGGATCATTGCCTTGATCCTAATTTTCTTATTCAATTGTAATTCTGGCATAGATTCTCCCCCTGGTTTGCCTTCAAACCAGTAGAAAACTCAATGAGCTCATCCCTTGTTTTCCTCCCAAAACAGAATTTCCCATCCACACACGTTTGCGAAATGGAGAAGAAGGCTGCAAGGAAGAAGAAGGAGCCCTGGGACAGCCAGGCAGGTGAGGAGGAAGTCACTGCCCCTTTCCCCCTCTCTCCTGCTCCATCTCCCAGCCCAGCCTGGCCCCCGGCTGCAGGACAACCCCGCTGCCGACGCCGTCCTGCCAGGGATGCACTGGGGGGATCTCCTTCCCCTTCCCTCTGGCACAGAGGCAAATCCAAACCTCTCCTTGTCCTTCCCCCCCCAGACAGGGAGCTGAGGATGGACACCGGCAAGGACAAATCCCCACGGCAGAACCTCATGGAAGAGGCCGTTTTGAGCAGCTCCATGGCACAGAAATCCAACGGGGAGGAAAAGCCCTGGACATCCCACAGGAGGAGGGGCTGCAAACCCAGCCCAGGGTGCTCTGAGGAGGAAAGACCCACCCTGTGCCAGGAAGGTGGGCAGAGCTCCAGCCAGAGCTCAGAGCTGGTGGTCCATGAGCAGCTCCATGATGGGGAGAAGCCCTACAAGTGCTTGGAGTGTGGGAAGAGCTTCAGGCGGAGCAACAACCTGATTTGCCACCAGATGATCCACACCGGGGAATGGCCCTACAAGTGTGGGGAATGTGGAAAGGGCTTCAGCTTCAGATCCAACCTCGTCATCCACCAACGTATCCATACTGGGGAAAGACCCTATGAGTGTGCTCAGTGTCAGAAGAGGTTTCAGACCAGCTCCCATCTCCTCCTCCACCAGCGGATTCACACAGAGGTGAGGCCCTTCCGCTGCCCCGACTGCGGGAAGGGCTTCAAGCATAACTTCCACCTCATCCGGCACCGCCGCATCCACACTGGGGAGAGGCCCTATGAGTGTGCCCAGTGTCAGAAGAGGTTTCAGACCAGCTCAAATCTCCTTCTACATGAGCGGATTCACACAGAGGAGAGGCCCTTCCGCTGCCCCAGTTGTGGGAAGGGCTTCAAGTACAACTCCCACCTCATCAGGCACCGGCGCATCCACACTGGGGAGAGGCCCTACGATTGTCCCCAGTGTGGGAAGAGCTTCACCCAGAGCTCTGCTTTGACCCGACACCAACGGAAGCACCGGTAAGGGAAGCTCTGCAAATGCCCCAAGTGCAGGGAGAGCTTTGTGCACTGCTCCAGCTTCATCCCCCTTCTTCATTGAAAAACTCATGCTGGGAAGATCCCTGGTGATCCATGTTCCCTATGATCCATGCTGGGAAGACACCTGTATCTTCTCCTGCCCCTGCCAATGACCTGATGTAGGATTGAAGAACACGAGGGTCTGGCCATGGCCCTGTCATTACATTCACTCCCACCTCAGGTCATTGCCAGGGGCAGGAAAGGGACTCTCTCTGTCCCTGAGGAGAAGGGTGCCCTTTCCAGGCAGGAGGAAATACGTGGCTGGGAAGAGCCAGTCAGTGGTGATGTAGTTTTCCCTGTAAATATTTTTCTTATCCCTTCTGTTATCAATATTGTTTCTGTTCCTGTTTGTTCCTTGTCTCGTTGCTGATTTACTAAAGAAATATGGATATTGATCTAGCACCAATATCCAACTGTGACGGACAAAAACTCTCTAACAGTTTTAAAGTTAGAAAGTGTATGTTTATTGCGACGCCGGGCAGCATGCGGGATTGCTCCCAAATGCACACTGCACCTTTCCAATCATTACAGAGTCCTTTTATCCACACAAGAATTGAATATCCAAAATACAAATACATATTCATCATTTTGGTACATCCCATTCCTCGCTTCCTATGCTAATCATTCCAAAAGCTATTAAGCATGCGTAGTTTGTTCCTTGAAATGGGTCGGTGGTCCCTTTCATGGGGAGGGGTCCCAAAATGAGGAAGTAAATGAAGTCTTCCTCATTTTGACCTTTTTACCTTTTCAATGCAAATATGACAAATGAACCTTGGTAGAACTCCCATTCCTTGTCTTCAATCAGTTTCAGAACAGAGGAGGCCCACAATTGTCTTATGTTCCTAAAAGCTATTTGTCACTTTCTATAGTCCTCATTATAAACCCAGCTAAATAAACATTGTGTTGACAAGCAATCAATTCTAAGTTAACTACTAACTCATAACTTCATCTTAGCTCCTCTAAAATCTCTAAATCTCTTAAAGTTTATGTTTCATTGCTGTTTGCAGTAAATTGTTCTTATCCCAGCCCGGGATCGTTGCCTTTTGTGCTTTCCATGGGAGGCGGGAGGGCAGCGAGCGGCAGCGCGGTTTTAGCAGGAGCAGGAAATTGGGGAATCCCATTCCTGAACCCCGGCCCCTGGAAACCGAGCATCCCAGCTGGTGCCAGTCCTGGTGGCCACGGCAGCAGCCTTGGGAGCGGGTCCCTGGCTGGGGCTGTGGGAACCTCTTCACTCTGGTGCCCAGGGACAGGAGTGGAGGGAGCGGCTGCAGCTGAGTCGGGGCAGGCTCGGGCTGGATCTCAGGAAAAGGTTTTTGCCCAGAGGCTGCTGGGGCACTGCCCAGGCTGCCCAGGGAAGGGTCACAGCTCCAGGGCTCTCTGAGCTCCAGCAGCGTTTGGACAGCGCTGCCAGGCCCAGGCTGGCATTGTTGGGGTGTCCTGGGCAGGGCCAGCAGTTGGACTCGAGGATCCTGATGGGTCCCTCCCAGCTCAGCCAATTCTGTGGCTCTGGGATCCCATGACCCTGGGGATGGGACTGCCAATGGTTGCCATGGCAACGGGCTCTGGCTCCAGGCCTGAGCTGGTGTCCATGGCAACCACCCCTGGCATGGGGTCTCCATGGAGCTGCCCAGGGACTGCCCATAGCAACAGGGGCTGGTGATGGTTGCCATGGAAACTGACCATAGCAACAGGGGCTGGTGATGGTTGCCATGGAAACTGACCATAGCGACAGGGACTGGTGATGGTTGCCATGGAAACTGACCACAGCAACAAGGAATCCCTGTGATTTGTGCCTCCTAAGGATCAGAATTTTTGACAGGTACTCGAGGCGTACATGAGGACTTTCTAAGTGTTTCCAGGCTGCCAAAGAGCCGGGATGTCACAGGCACTCACAGGGGTTCCTGTCATGGGCAGAGTGGGAGCTTCAGGTAAAGTTTATTAGAGAAGCTCCTGTCGGGTCAGGAGGTACAAAAAGGACCCCCAATAGCCCCTATAGATCCCCAAATACCTCCAGGGGCCTCCAGGCTTTCTAAACTCCTTTTGTGAGGGGAGCCGTGGAGCAGCAGGTTCCAATCCCTGCTCCTGACTTTTCAAGAGCTCATATGTAAACAATTATAAAGGTGGAATTAAACCTTTATAGAATTTGTCCCACAGGATTAAGCATGGCAAACCAGTGTTCGGGGTTGGTTTTTTTCCTTTCTGTTCATTCCTTATCATCGGCTGCTGATTATTGGCTGATCCCTTTATTTGGGAGGAGGACGATCAGAGCCACTGCTCTTGGGAAAGGGAGTTTCCACTGCTGCTGCCGAAGCCCAGCCCAGAGCTGCTTCCTCTGTCATGGGGTGAGCCTCTGCTCGTGAGAACAGCCCCTAAACTGGGACCTTATTAACACCTGCCCCACTAAAAGAGAGACCTATCCCCATCTGCTCGGGTGCCCGGGATCCTGAGCTCGGCTCTCCCTGCCCTGCTGGGAGCCCCTCACCCCCTGCCTGCTGAGACATCCTGGCGGCCCAGCTTGCTGCTTTCCCAGAGTCCTGCTGGGGCCCCGGAGCCGGCTGCCCCCAGGGTTTGTGAAGCGGAGCCTTCTTCCAGCCCTTCCCGCCTTGGGACAAAGCCGCCATGGCCGCGTGCTCCCCGAGCCCGCGCCGGAGCGCCCCCTGCAGCCGCGCGGGGATCACCGCACCTGCCCTGCCCCCCGGGAGCCACCAGCGCCCCTGCCGGCCGTGCCCGGAGCTGCACCGCAGGGAAAGTGCCGCGGCCGAAAGGCTGCACTGGGCTCCTGTTCTGTTTGCTGCCAGCGCCGGAGGTGCTGCTGTTTGTTTGCTTTATTGTACACACTAGTGAAGAACTGTTATTGCTATTCCCACATCTTTGCCTGAGAGCCCCTTGATTTCACAATTCTAATAATTTGGAGGGAGGGGGTTTACATTCTCCATTCCACAGGGGGCTTTTTTCTGCCTTCCCTAGCAGACACCTGTCTTGTAAACCAAGAACAATTGTGGTGCCCAATGTGCAGCCTGAAGGCATCAAGAGAAAAAGTGTGAAATGAGAATGACAATTCTTGAGTAACAGAATTTTTTTTAATTTTGTTGTTGTACTGGATATAGAAACCTTGTTAGGTGTCACCATGTGGTCTAGCTTACCCTGCTTTGGGTGGCACATGGTTGTGGCTACATTTTTCCCATCCCATAACTATGGCTACTGTGGCTGCTATCCAATTTGTTTCATGGGTAAATGTGGTGAGGAATTTATGGATTTCTCATTTCCTCTGGACAGTGGGCACATGGATTCAAGGCTCCCACACACTAACTGTATGTGTTTGGAATTACTTTAATAATGGTACCCACTGTGAGGAAATGACACTGGGGGAAATTTTCTCCCAACCCCTCAGCCAGCTCTTTGGGTCTACAGTGGTTGGTGTTGCTGATGTGCCTGTTAAGCCTATTCTATTTAGCATTCAGAGGTAAGGGAAGATTGACTTGGATAACTATCGTAGCAGGGCGTCCCCAGAGTGGTGATAATTAGCATTGACTCCATGATTCCAGAAGGCTGATCAATCGCTTTATTATATTATACTATACTATACTACTAAGAAACACTCATCGCTCTTGCAGACAGTCCGATACAGACAGACCAGATTGGATAATTGAAATCCAAACACTGTCACCATTGGCCAATTACGAAATCACCCTTTGTTAAACAAATCTCCATAACACATTCCACATGTGCAAAACAACAACAGGTGCAGCAAGTGAAGATAAGAATTGTTTCTCATTCTTTTCTCTGAGCTTTCTTACAACTTCTCACAGCTTCCCAGGAAAATCCTGGGAGAGCGCTCTCTCTCTCTGTTCAGAGGATATGTGATCACCACAGGTCAGTTGTGACAATGCGGGTCCAAGGACACCATGGTGACACTACGGAACCTCATGGAACCAAGGGGCCATTGTGACACTCTGCTGCCTCATGGAATCAAGGAGACCATTGTGGAACTCGGGGGCCCCAAGGAACCAAGGGTCCGTGGTGACCTTGTGGAGCCCGCAGTGTCACAGAGGAGCCGTTGTGACACAGCGAGAGCGCATGGAGCCGAGGGGCCATTGTGACACATCAGGGCTTTGTGGAACCACAAAGCCATTGTGACATTGCAAGGCTTCATGGAAGCACGGGGCCATTGTGACACTGCAGAAGCAAGGGGGACATTGTGACATTCCAGGGCCTCATGGAACCAAGGAGACCATTGTGACACTGTGGGGTCCCACGAAACCAAGGGAACATGGAACAGGTCTGGCTGGCTGGGCCTCCTGGGGGCCACCTCTCATCTGCCGTTGAGACACTGGGACCATGTGCTTTTCTTTCTTATGGAAAAAAAACATCCATCTCGACCAGGCACCCATGGCTTATATTGGGGAACTGTGTCCAGAATTCCCTATATCCACGGACAGCTCCCAGACAGAAGATGCCAGGACTCACAAGTGTGGCTGGCCTTGGCTTCCTGAGGGCTGGCACTCATGTGCCTCTCAAACACTGGGGTTCTGTGCTTTCCTTCTTAGAAAAAAGAACTTATCTTCCTGTCCAGGCACCCATGGCCAAAACTGGGATTCCACCTCCAAAATTCCGTACATCCAAGGATTGCTCCCAAGTGAAAGCAGCCAGGACAGACAGGTCTGGCTGCCCTTGGCCTCTTGGGGGCTGCCTCTCACCTGCCTCGAAACACTGGGGCTCTGTGCCTTCCTTCCAATGGAAGAGAATCCCTTTCTTCTCAAGGGGTCCGTGGTCAAAATTGAGATTCCTCCTCCCAAGTTCCATGTATCCAAGGATTGCTCAGTGACAAAAGCTGCCAGGACAAAAAGGTCTGGCTGGATTGGCATCCCAGGAGCCACCTCTCTCCTCTTCTGCCTTTAAAACACTTGGTTTCCGTGCTTTCCTTCCTATGGAATAGAACCGTCCTTCTTATCTATGCAGAAATGGCCAACATTGGGGTTCCACCTCCCAGATACCTTATATCCAAGGGTTGCTTTCAGACAAAAGCTACCAGGACAGAGAGGTCTGGCTGGCCTAGGCCTCTGGTGGCCGCCTTTCATCTGCCCCTCAAACATCGGTGTTCCATGCTTTTCTTTGTATGGAAAAGAACCATCCTTCTCCTCAGGGTGTCCATGCCTGAAATTGTGATTCCACCTCCAAAATTCCCTATATCCAAGGGTTGTTCCCAGCCTAAATCTGCCAGTACTGTCAAGTCTGGCTGGCCTTAGCCTCTGGTGGCTGCCCCTGCCACACTGGGGCTTGCTTCTTTCCTTCCAATGGAGATCCCTGTGACACTGTGGGGACCTCATGGAACCAAGGGGATCATTGTGGCACCACTGGAGCCCATGGAACCAAGGGGCCATGGTGACACAGCGGGGCTTCATGGACCCAGAGACCATCATGACTCTGTGGGGCCTGATGGAACCATGGAGACCATGAGGACCCTTCAGGGCCTCGTGTCACCAAGGGGGCATTGTGACACCTCAGGGCCTCCTGGAAGCAAGGGACCACTGGGACACTGTGGGGCCCCATGGAACCGAGGGCACATGGAACAGGTCTGGCTGGCTTGGCCTCCCAGGGGCCACCTGACAGGTCTGGCTGATCTTGGAATGCCAAGGGCTGCCTCTCATCAGCTCCTGGAGCACTGGGGCTCCGTGCTTTCCTTGCTGTGGGAAAGAACTGTCCCTCTTTCCAGATGCCCATTGCCAAAATTGGTATCCTCCCAAAACAGTTTCCTGTATCTAAGAGTATCTCTCAGAAAACAAACTGCCAGCCCTCTCTGGCCTTACCTTCTGGTGGTCACATCTCATCTGCCCCTGAAACACTGGAGTTCTGTTCCTTCGTTGCCATGGAAAAGTACTGGCTTTCATGTCCAGGGTCCATGTCCAAAATTAGAATTTGGCCTCCCAAATTCCCTATATCCAAGGATTGCTCCTTGACAAAAGTAGCCAGGACAGACAGGTCAGCCTGGCCCTGGCTTCTGGTGATTTTCTTAGACTATGAGCTGAATGTTTTCATTTGAAAACACCTTGGAGAGCACCCAGAGATCTCCCAAGGTGGGGTCCTGAGGCCTCAGGCTCATGACCACTACATATGGACAAAGGAGCTCAGTGCTCTGTGCTGTTGTGGTGGTTTTGCATCACACAGGTGATGTCCTGATAGAAGCTGCTAGCAGTTTCTTCTGTGTCTGACAAAAAACCAATCAGTAATTAGCTTTGAGAATTGACAATCTGTTAAACCACTAAGGGAACTGCAGATGCCTCTGTGAAGACACAAGTTAAAGACAAAGAAGCCTGGCTGGGTCTCTTTCCCTTCTGGCCAGCACAGAGGTGCCAAGGCCGGGCCAGCCCCCGTCTGGGCCGGGGCGGGCCGGGCGGCTCCTGCCGTGGGGCCGGGCCCCTTCCCAGGGAGCCCGCCAGGCCCCATGGGCTGCCGGGCAGGGGAGGGGAGGCCGCGGGGCCGAGGCCGGGCCGGGCCGTGGCTGCGCTTGCTGACATCTGGCCGCTGCCGAGCCCTGCCCCGCCGCCAGCCCGGGCCCAGCCAGGATCCGCCGGGCCCCAGGAGCAGCCCCGGGCCGGGCCGGCTCGGCCAAGCTTCTGCCGCCCTTGGGCTTGGCCCGCAACCAGCGGGCAGGGCCAGGAGAAGCCATCGGCCCCGGCCGTGCTGCTGCTCTGCTCTGGCCTGGCTGCTGAGATCCTGGCCCTGCCCCCAGCGCCGCCCAGCCTGACACAGCCCCAGCGCAGCCGCTGCACAAACCTCCATGGCAAAACAGCTCCGGCCGCAAGGACCCAGCCCGGCCGGGCTCACGCAACCATCTGCAGGCCCCGCCTCAGATATTGACTCTTCCCGTGCTTCCATCCTCCCTCCAGTGAGAGAAAAGGACAAAGTGCAGGCACACACAGGAGCAACGTGAAGACACCGAGGTCAGTGAAGAGGAAGTTGAGTCCCAGATGGGAGGGATGAGGAGATGCCTTGACCTTGAGGCTGAAATCCTCTGCTAAAGCTATGGAGAAGGATGGAATTGATACATCAGACTCTCTTTTTCCCTATAACACATTGAAAAAAATGGGGAGGTGGCTTGTTCAGCAAAGGCCTCCATGCTAAATTAAGGAAATGTTGCAGTAGCTGTGATCCCATGAGGAGTATGAACATTGAAAGAGAAAAGAGTGATGAGACCCTGTGCCCTCAGGGAGAGAAGAAGAAGACCTCTGTTCCCAGAGATGAAGATGATTTCAGAAATAAATGAAGAGAACCTTTGCTCTTAAACAGCTCATCTTTAAACCAATACCCCATAAGTTGACATGGCCCATAAACACAGCTGTGGGAAAAGCTGTAAAAATTGGGAGAGACATCATGATTGCAGATTTTTCCAGGCAGCTGCTATTTGGGGAAATGAAAAGTCATGAGAGAACTGTTTTCTTGTGGAGAAGTCTCCATAACATTAACAAGAGGAACTTCTCTCCCTAAGTGAACAGAAGAAAGACTATTTGAGTAGTAAACTGACAGAAAATTTTAGGTTTTGTATCTTTACATGGTCAGGTTGTAGGGAGAGAGGAGAAGTGTTCTGAAAGTTTTGTTCTGATTTTTATTACTCTTTCTTTTAGTTACAGTTAGTAAACTTTTCTTTATACCCTTTTAGTGTTTTGAGCCCACTTTGCCTTTCTCCTAATCCTACCTCAGAGCAGGAAATTAGTAAGTATATTCTAGTGAGTGCATTGGTAATTAGCCAGCACTGAATCCACTACACTAATTGATGCATTGGCCGAGAAATCTCAAATTGTTGAAACAATGAACTGCCCCAGACAAGAGGGAAATCAAGGCAGAGCCATGGTTTGTCAGGACTTGCTTGATCCTAATGAGCCCCGTGGTGCATTTGGAGCTGAGCCCTGGAACCTCAGGGCCTGAGAGGAGATTGCACAAACCTTTCCAGGAGTCCAAGGCAGAAGAAAAACCCAAAGTGTCTCAAAGCATTAATGGGTGCCACTGAGGTCCATCCCCAACACAGGCTCCTCATGGACTCCTTGGAGGAGAGAACTGGAGGCCAGGATGGCACAAAAACCTCTCAGAGACTCAAAATGGCACAAAAATCTCTCAGTATGAAAAGGAAATTCCAAAGTACCTGGAAAAAGTTGACTATCTCAAAGCATTAATGAGCCCCACTGAGTGTCAGTACAAAGCTCTCCAGGGACTCGTTAAAGCAGATAATTGGGGCCATGATTGCACAAACCTCTCACAGAGTCTGTATCCAAAGGGAAACACCAAGTACCTTAAAATAACTGAGTACCTTGAAGCATTAATGAGCCCCACTGAGTGTTGTTCCTGACCAAGCCTCTCCAGGGACTAATTACAGCAGATAATTGGAGGCCATGATTGCAGAAAGCTCTCAGAGACTGCAAGGCAAAAGCCAAAGCCAAAGTCCTTTGAAAAACCTGCAGTCCCTGGGAGCATTGTGGAGCCCCCAGGGCCATTCCTGAGCAAGGCTCCCCAGGGACTCCTTCCAGCAGATCCTTGAGGCCACTGGGATGTGGGCTAGGGGGGGATGCTGAGGGCAGGACAAGGGGCTGACAGTGCCCAGCCTGGCTGGGGCTGTGCCAGGAGGCCCCAGGGCCTCAGGACAAGGTGTCTCCTGACAGCCCTTGGTGGCACAGACCCTGCTGTGCCCCAGGCCACCAAGACTTGGCTTCTCTTTGTCCCCACCTGTCATCAGTGCCTCCAGTTCTCTGCTCTGCCTGGGGCCTGGGGACACTTTCTCACTCGTGTCCCTCACTGGGACCCATTAAAAGTCAAAGAAACTTTGGAGTTGGATTCTGACTTGGAGCTCTGGAGAGGTTTCTGCAGCTCCCTCTCAGGGCCTGATGTTCAGGGCCTGAGCACAAAGCCCCAGAGGCTCATTCAAGTCCTTGTGCTGTGTCTGTGCTGCTGAGCTGGGCTGGGCTCCTGGCACAGAGGGTGATGCTGGTAAGCAAGCAGAGCTTCAAAAGCACATTTCTCTGGATGAGCAGCTCTTCTGCCAGCCCAGCAGGGCTGGGGCACTGCCTGCAGCCAGCGCGGGCACAGCCCAGAGGCACAGAGAGCTTCAATCAGTCAGGGCTGGGAAGGTGCTGAGAAGTGCCTGGGGCAGAATCACTGCCAGCCCTTGGCACAGGAACCTCTGGCTGCAGGACAATGCAGCTGCAGCTCCTGCAGTGATCTCCTCAAGCTGGAACATGCCAATGCCCACAGCCCCTGTGAGTACATTCTCTGATGGTCTCTTGTGCAGAGCAGCCAGGGGTGCCCAGGGCTGTCCTGCAGAGCAGGGTCCTGCAGCCCAGGGCGCTGTGCTGGCCCAGGGACTCTGCTGCCTGCCAGGGACAGCTCTCAGCCGGCCCGGGGAGCTGCTGCCAGCGCTGGCCAGAAGCTGTGGGGGGAAGGAGCCACCCTGAGCAGGGCAGGTGCTGCTGCTGAGAGCTGCTGGCTGGGGCAGGGCTGCTCCCAGCTCCAGACCAGCCTGGGCACAGCTCCGGAGGACACTTCCCAAAGAAGGTAAGCCTGGGATTGCTGTAAAGATCAGCAGCTTTCCTGAGACTGTTTTCAATTTCCTGCTCGGAGAAGGATGGGAAAGTTCGGGTGGTGAGAAAAAGATTTTTGCTTTTGATATATTTTTATATATTTATAGCTCTATATATTACTATTATATAGTTATAAAACTATAATCCTTACTTTACGCTATTGAACTCTTAATTAACTCTATTAAACTACTATTATATACTTCTATAACTGTAATCCTTAATTAACTCTAGTGCATTTCCTAACCTTTCTCTTAGTCTTTAGAACAATAACCTGTCTAAACACATTTTTAAAATACTGTATATTCTTATTATCAGGAAGAGGACCTACAAGAAGAACATTTGGGTTGTTGACCAGAATGTGAGCAGTCATAACAAAAAGTGGGGCAAAGAAGCTCTTGGACCTTCTCCAATCGGTGAGACAGGGGTGTGTAACTTGGAAAACTGAATCTCTTATTGGATTTTCCTGTTAAATATCCTAATTAATCAACCTTTATAAATTGCTGAAATCAGGAGCCGGTTGTGCCTCATCCCCTCTGGGACACCTGGAAGCTTCCAATAAGGTCTGGTTTTTCCTTTACTGTTCTAATTCTGTTGCAAGGTTTTTTTTTTTTTTTTTTTTTCTCTTTTGATCATAGACAAAAGGGTGAGAGAAGCAGAAGAGGAATTGTAATCCCAGAATGACAGAACATTCTGAGTTGAAAGGAACACAGGATCATCAAAGGAATGATTGAACATTTACAGAGACTCCAGAACTGTGACTTTGGGTGGTCAGTCTCTCTGCTGGCAGCCTCCCAAAGGGCCTTCAGCCACTCTCAGCCCTGGAGAGCAGCAGCATCACCTTGGCAGGGCCCAGCAGGGCTCTCCTGAGCTGCCCTTGCCCAGCTGCACACAGACCCTGCCCCAGCCAGGGCCCTGCACACAGGCAGGTTTCTGTAGGGCCGGGCCGAGGGCACACGGGGTGGGATGGGCTCTGTGAGCGCTGGCAGGGACAAGGCACCTCTCAGGAGGGAATGTCCAGGCCCAGGGAGATGCTCTGGGAAGGAGAGGGGGCTGAGCAGAGCAGTGCTGGGGGAACAAGCCCATCCAGCCCCTCACCTTCCCTCAGCCACTGGGAATCCTTTGCCTCTCCCATCTCTCAGTGCCAAACTCTGAGTGCAGCAGCAATGCTGGGGATTTCTGACCTCAGAGAGCCAGCAATGATGTGTGGCTAGGAAAAACATTCCCTATATCTTTTCCCTGCTATCCAAGTCTTCTAGATGTGGCAGTGCAAATGCTACCAAGCCTTTCTGCAGTAGGAGTAATTCCCTGACAAATGCTGAATACTCAGCCTTGTCCCTCTGCCACATGGCCACAAACTCAGGGCAGCAGGGCAGGGATGGCTCCTTGAGAACCCCCATGCAGAGCCCTGGCTGCTCTTGGCACACTCAGCCAGCACAGCTGGAGCTCAGGCAGGGACCTGGGTGAAGGTTTTCCCAGAGCAGGAAGAAGGGTGGGTGAGTCCCAGCATGACAGGCTACAGGGAATGGCCCAGGTTTGGCTCCAAGCAGCCTCTCCTGACTTGTCACTGTCCTTTCTCCATGAACAGGTGCCCATGTGCAGCCACAGCAAATGTCCAACAGCAGCTCCATCAGCCACTTCCTCCTGCTGGCACTGGCAGAGACGCGGCAGCTGCAGCTCCTGCACTTCTGCCTCTTGCTGGGCATCTCCCTGGCTGCCCTCCTGGGCAACGGCCTCATCATCAGCGCCGTAGCCTGCGGCCACCACCTGCACACGCCCATGTTCTTCTTCCTGCTCAACCTGGCCCTCAGCCACCTGGGCTCCATCTGCACCACTGTCCCCAAAGCCATGCACAATTCCCTCTGGGACACCAGCACCATCTCCTACACTGGATGTGCTGTTCAAGTTTTTATGCTTATCTTCTTCATTAGAACACAGCTTTCCCTCCTGACCATCATGTGCTACGACCGCTACGTGTCCATCTGCAAACCCCTGCACTACGGGACCCTCCTGGGCAGCAGAGCTTGTGCCCACATGGCAGCAGCTGCCTGGGCCAGTGCCTTTCTCAATGCTCTGCTGCACACGGCCAATACATTTTCCCTGCCCCTGTGCCATGGCAATGCCCTGGGCCAGTTCTTCTGTGATATCCCACAGATCCTCAAGCTCTCCTGCTCCAAATCCTATCTCAGGGAACTTGGGCTTCTTGTTATTAGTGTGTGTTTGGTATTTGGTTGTTTTGTATTCATTGTTTTCTCCTATGTGCAGATCTTCAGGGCCGTGCTGAGGATCCCCTCTGAGCAGGGACGGCACAAAGCCTTTTCCACCTGCCTCCCTCACCTGGCTGTAGTCATCCTGTTTGTCAGCACTGCAGTGTTTGCTCACCTGAAGCCCCCCTCGATGTCCTCCCCATCCCTGGATCTGTCAGTGTCAGTTCTGTACTCGGTGGTGCCTCCAGCCCTGAACCCCCTCATCTACAGCCTGAGGAACCAGGAGCTCAAGGCTGCAGTGAGGAGACTGATGACTGGATGCTTTCAGGAACATTAAACTGCTGGCCAATTTCTGCCAATCACTTGTAGTCAAAGTCATCTTTTATACATCTTGTTGGTTTCATTTTGGAGGTTCTATTCCTTTGTTTTAGTTTTTCCATGTTGTCCAAAAAGAACATTTTTAGTACCATTTCTCATTTTGTTTCTCTCCACATTCCCTGTGGCCACAGACTGTGTCAATGAGGGGCTGCGCTCTCCGTGTCTTTAAAGTAACTCAAGGATCTCCCAGCAGAGTTTTCTGCAGAGCTGCCCTTTTGTTGCCTCCTCTGGAGCTGCAGCAGCAATGTCTGTGTGCAGAGCTGGGGGCAGATCAGTGCTGGCACGGCAGCTGTGCCCAGCAGCAGCAGCAGCACTTGGTGCTGCCAGTGCTGCTCCCGTGGCCCTGCCCTGCTGCCCTGGTGGCCCTGGTGTTGCTGCAGGGCCTGAGTGCTCTCGGGGCCGGGCACAGTCCTGGGGGTGGCAGTGCCGGGGCTGCAGCAGGGACAGGCCATGGGCACTGCTGGGGCAGCGCTGACGCCTCAGGCCAGGGCCTGGGGGCTCCGGGCTCCTTGCCCAGGCTCTCTCAAGAACACGGCCAGGCCAATGCTCAGCACAGAAAACCCCCGTCAGGAGCCCCAGAGTTGTGGTGTGGGGGCATGGACATGAGGGAGCACAAATGCCATCAGCCCCTGGGGCCAGGAAGGGCTGGGGGATGCCAGGGAAACCACTCAGCTTTGTCCTGGCCTCTGCACTCAGCCAGAAAGTTTGTTCCCATCAGCTGGGACTTTCCTGTCCCACTGCAGACGCTGTTGCTCAGAGCCAGGGCTGCCTGGCAGCCACCCCCAAACTGCCCCGAGCCCTCTCCTCTCTGGCCCCACTCCCCATTGCAGTTCCTGACATTGGCACCATGGAAACATCCCTTGGGGAGCAGGATCACCCCACAAGTGCTGCAGGAATTGTCTGCAGGCTCCTGCAGTGCCTCGTGCTGCTCCCTTGCCAGAGGCAGCCCAGGCCAGGGGGGCACATCTGGGCTGCTGTGTCTGCCTGTGGGGCTCCCTGTTCTGGGCAAGGAGGAGGAGCTGCAGAGGCTCTGCAGGACTGACAGGATGGGCTTTGGGGCTCTGAGGAGAAGCTGAGGGACCTGGGCTGCTGCAGCTTCTGAAGAGGAGGCCCAGGGCTCCTCCTGCAACTGCTCCAAGGGTGGTTTCAGAGAATCCCAGAATCAGCAAGGCTGGAAAAGACCTTGGAGATCATCAAGTCCAACCTGTGCCCTGACACCGCCTTGTCTCCCCTGAGCCTCCTCTTCTCCAGGATCAACAACCCCAGCTCCCTCAGCCGCTCCTCACAGGACTTGTGCTCCAGAGCCCTCACCAGCCTTGGTGCCCTTCTCTGGACACGCTCCAGCCCCTCCATGTCCTTCCTAAATTGGGGGCCCAGAACTGGACACAGCACTCCAGGTGCTGCCCAAGCAGTGCCCAGCACAGGGGAAGAATCACTGCCCTGCTCCTGCTGGCCACACCATTCCTGATCCAGGCCAGGAGCCATTGGCCTTCTTGGCCACCTGGGCACACGGCTGGCTCATGTCCAGCCTGCTGTCCATCACTCCCTGCAGGTCCCTTTCTGCCTGGCTGCTCTCCAGCCCTTCTGTCCCCAGCCTGGAGCCCTGCAGGGCTTGTTGTGGCCAAAGTGCAGGACCCGGCAGTTGGACTTGTTAAACCTCACCTTGTTGGATTTGGGCCCTGGATCCAGCCTGTCCAGGGCCCTGTGCAGAGCCCTCCTGCCCTCCAGCAGATCCACACTCACACCCAGCTTGGTGTCATCTGCAAATTTGCTGATGGTGGACTCAATTCCCTCATCCAGACCATCAATGCAGATACTTAAATCCACGCTGGCTGGCTCTGACCCCTCAGCCATCCTGTGGCTGCCCTGTGATGGCACTCAAGGTGATCTGTTCCAGAACCTTGCCGGGCACCGAGGTCAGGCTGACAGGCCTGGAGTTCCCCAGATCCTCCTTCCAGCCCTTCTTGGGGATGGGCTCACACTGGCACCTCCAGTGCTCTGGCACCTCCCTGCTGAGCCAGGACTGATGGGAAATGATGGAGAGCAGCTTGGGAGCTTATCCACCAGCTCCCTCACCCCCCTAGGATGGATCCCATCCCATCCCATACACCTGTGAGCATCTGAGTGGCTCAGCAGGTCACCAGCTGCTTCCTCCTGGATTACAGGGGCAGTTCTGCTCCCTGTGCCCATCTGCCAGCTCAGGAGAACTCTTGTCCTGAGGACAGCCTGTCCTAATATTGAAAATTAAGACAAACAAGATGTTAAGTAGCTCAGACTTTTCCTTATCTTTAGTTACTCTATTCTCCACTGCATCCAATAAAGAGTAGAGGTTCTCCTTATCCCACGTTTTTCTATTAATTTATTTACAGAAATATTTTCTGTATTTTTCTATTTTTTTAGAAAATAGAAAATATTTTCTGTATTTTCTATTATTTTTCACAGAAGTGGCCAGGTTAAGCTCTAAATGAAATTTCACCTCTCAGCTTTTCTTTCTGCATGACCTAACAACATCATTAAACACTTGCAAAGTTGCCTGACCTTCTGTCCGAAGCTGGTGCACCCTGTTTTTTTCCCCAGAGTTCCCACAAAATCTCCATGTGCAGCCAGGGCAGTCATTTTCCTCACCGGCTCATCTTTTGCCACACTGGGACAGGCTGCTCCTTTCCCCTTAAGATTACTTTCTTGAAATGTGCCCATCCTTCCTGGACCCCTTTGTTTCTAAAAGCTGTTTCCCATAAAACATTCAGTACGTGATACGGTACTCCCCAAATCAGCATCCTAAATAGGCCAAATTCTGCCCTGCCTAATTCCAGTGTGGCAGTTTTGTTGTTGCCCCTCCTTCTTTCACAGAACATTGAAAACTTGATTATTTCATGGTCACTGTGCCCCAGGCAGCCTCTGACCCCCCCATCTGCCACCAGCCCTTCTCTGTTTGTGAGCAGCAGGAGACAGAGCTTTCCTTGGGCGTGGGAGTTACCAAAAATTCGGTGAAACAGAAAACTCCTTCACACCAGTGCAGCATTAAGAAGCAGCATTCTTTATTCAGCCGGATGCACGGGGGATAGCTCCTCCCAAAGCCGAGCATGCTGAGTGCAGGAAAGTTTCTGTTCATATTCTGTATTTTGCACACATATTCATTGATTATCCTGGACTAAACATACATCTGATAATCATTTCCCCAAAATCATTAACATATTTCCCCTCCCCTTTACCCATGCTCTCTTCTGTCCTGGGGGTCTCTCTGGTGGTCCCTGGTGGTCGTGGACCCCAATGTTCCCGTGGGCCTGGCTGAGCTGGCAGGACACTGAGGCTGGTGAACTTCCAGCTCCCCTTCTCACACAATGGGCATTGTGTGGTTTCCATAGGCCTGGGGTTTTGGAGAACAAGCTCCAGGTGTCAGCTCACCTGGTGGAAACAATTTATCATCTGTAACATGAGGTCACAGAGTGGGCTATGACATCACAGAGTGGGTTATGTGAGGCCATCGGGCAGCTACGACATCATAGACTGTCTGTGACAGCCCAGAGCCTGCTGTGACATTACAGGGCAGCTCTGTGACATCCCAGAATGGATTGTGGCATCAGAGACCAGCTCCGTGACATTAGAGAACGAGCTGTGACATCCCAGAGGGGCTGTGTGACATCCCAGGAGGGCTGTGTGAGGTCACTGGGTTGGTCACTCCACCCCAGCTCCCCCTCACAGTTTCTCCCAACAACTCCAATGCTGTTCATGCCCAGCGGGGTCCCTGTCCCCCGCTATCCCCCCGGTCCACCTGGAGCCACAGCCTCCACCAAAGGATGTTCCACAGGATCCACCCCAGAGCCTGACACGGGGAAAAGGGGCCAGGGCTGTGTGACCAGGACATCAAGGACATGGATTATCCAGGTCCCTGTGGCCTGGGTTGGGTTCCCCAGGGCAGGAAAGATGTCTGGCAGCTGGAGCAGGCTTAGGGAAGGGCCTCCAAGGTGGGGCTGGAGCCCTTGGGCTGTGAGCAGAGGCTGAGGGAGCTGGGCTTGTCCAGCCCGGAGCAGGGAAGGCTGAGGGGCTCCTCATCCCAGCCTGGCAGTGCCAGCGAGGAGGGGATGGAGAACACAGAGACAGGTTCTTCACTGGGGGCCTGGTGGGAGACAAAAGCCAATGGGTGGAAGGGGAAAGACGGGCGATCAGCCAGGCCAGGAGGAGATGAAATGAGTCAGGCTGGTTTCAGCATTTCCTCAACACCAAAAGCAGCCTGACCTCCCTTCTCTATCCACCACTGACAGCTTTGCAAATCAGGAATTGTTCGATCTGTTTTTCCCCCACTCCAGGATTAGCATCCTGATACAAGAGCTTAATTGTGTTTATATCTGTCACAGAACCACATTTGTCTTAAATTAATTCTAGTATGGAAATCACTTGTGGATGGTGGACTCATCAGACACTGCTGGGACGTTGCACATAACTCAGGGAAGAGCGTGATTGTTATTACATTGTGTCCTGTTCAAGTGTGGTCTGCTGGCCATGAAGAGAAACTTTCTGTGCCTCTGAGTCTCACCAGTTCCTGACCCCCAAAGGACACAAACCTGATGAGTTGTGGTTCCCACTCCAGTGGTGGCACTTGGAGCTCCCTCCATCCCCAGAGCAGAGCTGCCTTGTCCCAGAAAGTCCCTGGCAATGCAGGGATGAAGGAAACAGGACAGGCTGTGGGGATCAGGGGCAGGGCATGGCCAGGGATTTGGGGTGGTTGTGAGCCCAGGGCAGGACCCGGCCCTTGGCCTTGGTGAACCTCATCCCATTGTCCTGGGCCCATGGCTCCAGCCTGTCCAGATCCCTCTGCAGAGCTTCCTGCCCTCCAGCACAGCCACACTCCCACCCAGCCTGGGCTCACCTGGAACTGCCTGAGGGTGCCCTCGATGGCCTCGTCCAGATCAGCAATAAAGAGATTTCACTGACCTGGCCCCAATCTTGAGCCCAGGGGACAGCCCTGGATGTGACTCCATTCCTCAGCTGCTCTGAGTGCCAGGGCTTGGATGAGGGAAATGGTGGGGAGGGGGTGGGACAGAGTCTGATTGATTGTCAGCCATGAAGGGTCTTGATTTTCATATCTGTTCAAACTGCATTAGGAGGTGCTGGGGGTCAATATCAATTGGACATTGCTGATATCAATCTAGAAACAGGAAAAGAACAATTCTCTCTGCACTGTTTTCAATATAGTAAATTCATTTGGAATACACTTCTGAAACCTGACTAATTAACCACAAAAGAATTGAGGACTTGAATTATTTCCAGGGGCTTTTCTTGTCTTGGGTGTTTTGAACAGATGTTTATGAGCTTTTACCATGCAATTCCGGAACTGAAGAGCTCAAGAAGGGAGAGGCGTCTGGAGTAGGAAAATTCATCAGCAAGCTCCAAGGGGCTGAGGATCCATCCCCATCAGAGCAGCAATGAGCAGAAATGGGCAGAGCTTTGTGGCTGCCCCAGCTCTGGGATGGGCCCTGGGCCTGGAGCAGGAGCAGCTCTGGAGGGCCCCAAGGCCGGGGCTCTTGTGCTGGCCTGGGCAGATGGGATGGCAGCAGGGGCTGCAGAGCTCTCAGCAGCTGAGGCCGAGGGGAGCAGGGCAGCCAGGGAGCCTCCTTGTGCCTTGGGCAAGCCCCTTCCCCCATGGCTGGGGCTGAGTCCTGGCTGAGCTGCAGCTGCTGCTGTGCCCTTGGCAGGGGCTGAGGCCGTGGGGCCAGTGGCCAGAGCAGCCTGGCCTGAGCAGAGCTGTGGGGCCAGAGCCGGCTGGGCTGTGCTGGGGAGAGGCCCTTGGTGCTGCACAGAGCTCAGGGCAGCTGGCAGAGCTTGCAGGGAGCTGGGCTGGGCTGCGAGAGCCTGGCCCAGAAACCATCAGTGTCCATCTCAGCCTGGCTGAGCGTGCAGGGGCAGGACTCAGCCCAGGCCTTGTGGGGCAGGGCCAGCGCCTGTGCAAGGCATTGAAAACAGGCAAGTGCCCGAGAGAGGAGGCTGCTCTGTGCCCTTGGGGGCATGGACACAGCAGGGAGGGGGCCCAGGACATTTGTCAGTGCCAGCCTCTGTCCCCAGCCCTTGGCAGCCCTGGCTGCTGAGCCCAGCTTTGGCCTGGGCTGACTTTGGCTGTGGCCCAGCTCCATCCTGCTGCGGGGCTCAGGGCCTGTTCCCGGCCATGGCCAGCCCTGGCCGGCCTCTCTGCTGGCCCAGAGGCCGGCAGAGCCCGGGGCAGGGCTGTCTGTGCAGCCCCACAGGTGCCACGGGCTGGGCAGGAGCTGGCAGAGGCTGCCCAGCAGGGAGGCCATGGGGCACAGAGCCCCAAGGCTGCCGTGGGCACCACGGCACAGGGGCCGTTCCCAGCCGCAATGCTCCTGTCCTGGGCTGGGCCTGCACAGGGGCTGTGGCACCATGGCTGGGCCAGCACAGGGCCACCAAGGGGCCACGCAGCCGCTGCCGGGGCTGGCAGCAAGGCCGGGCACAGACAAGGAATTGCTGAGCGTGGCCTGCGCTGGCCAGGGCTGACTGTGCCAAAGGCAGAGCTCAGCTGCCCTTGGGGGCTGCAGGAACACTCAGGAGCCCAAAGAGCCTCCATGGCTGCGCTGGAGACCAAGGCTGGAGCAGGGAAATGCAGGGCTGCTGCGCCATGGCGAGGGCATGGAATTCCAGCACACACCTCAGCTCTCGGATGATCCCGGCACCGTGCTGGGCCCTGTTTCAGCCTGGAGCAGAGCAGATGTTGATGGCACGGGAGCCCTGCGGGGCTGGCAGGGACCTGCAGCTTGAAAGGTGCTCTGCTCTCCCTCAGCTCCTCTCTGAGAGGTCCAATCCCAGCTGGGCACCTCAGGGCACAAGTGGCACTGCCTGTTCATGGGCACACAGCTGATGTCTGCCTGGAAAGAGGCAAAGGTTTTAATACCTCTTATTTTATTAGTATACAGGCACATTTTTATTACCTGGGTCACTTGAGTACTTTAAAGAAATGGCAAAGTTTTCCCTCTAGGGACAGGAATTTCCTGGAAGTGTACTGATGGCAGGAGAAGAAAGACTGATCTTCACATCTACTTGTGTCATTAGTATCCTGTTTATTATTTCCTCTCCCTCTTCTTTCAGGTATTTTCAGCTCTCCTTTTTAAATGGCCATGTCTAAGGACATCTCTTCATTTAGACCAGGTGGATCTATATATTTCCCGTTGCACCTAGACTTCCTCCTCCAGATTCTTTCTGGTCATTCAAGTGTCCCTCAACAGACTGGCTTCATGCTTTGAAAGTCAGGGAGTGGCCCAATCTTTCTGAAGTTCAAATAAATATGAATTATATTTTATTCTGTTTATATCTATCACAGAATTGCCTTTTCTTATGTCTTCGTCTAAAACTGTTCCTCTTGCACATAGCTCAGGAAAGAATGTGATGGTTATTAAATTGTGTCCTGTTCAACTGTGGTCTGTTGGCCATGAAGAGAAACTTTCTGTGCCTCTGAGTCTCACCAGTTCCTGACCCCCAAAGGACACAAACCTGGTGAGTTGTGGTTCCCACTCCAGTGGTGGCACTTGGAGCTCCCTCCATCCCCAGAGCAGAGCTGCCTTGTCCCAGAAAGTCCCTGGCAATGCAGGGATGAAGGAAACAGGACAGGCTGTGGGGATCAGGGGCAGGGCACAGCCAGGGAGAAGAATGACTTTTGATCGAGCTGTGCCTTCCCTTGGCTTTGTTGGCTGACAAGAAATGAACATCCCTCTGTGTCTCGGGCAGCTCCTTCTCCAGGGAAAGCAGGTGGGAGTTGGAGCCAAGGAGCTGAAAGCTGCAGGTGCAGCCTGGGCTGGAGGGAGCTCAGATTTGCACAAGGCTGCTCTGAGTGCCAGGGCTTGGATGGGGGCAATGGTGGGGTGGGGGTAGGGACAGAGTCTGATTGATTGTCAGCCATGAAGGGTCTTGATTTTCATATCTATTCCAACTGCATGAGGAGGTACTTGGATTCAATGTCAATTGGAGATTGCACTTATCAATGAATTAACAGGGAAAAAAAAAAAAAAAACTAAACAGGACCTAAAAAATATCTTTTTACTGTCTTTTTAAATATATTCACTTTGAATAGGCTTCTGAAATCTGTCTAATTAACCACAAAATATTTCAAAACTTAAATCAAATTATTCCCAGAGGCTTGGTTTGTTAAGTTGTTCTGAATGTTAATGAGCCCTGGGGCACTGAATTGCTGAAGAGCTGAAGGCTGAAGGAGCCTCTGGAGCAGTAAAATTCAGCAGCAGCCTCCAAGGTGCTGAGGATGTCAGCAGCCCCCACTGAGGCCATCCCTGCCCAGAGACCGTGGGGGAATGGGCAGACAAGGAGAGCGTCCCTGGGGCTGGGGCAGCAGAACTCAGAGGCAGCAGCGGCTCCAGCTGGGAAATGGAGTGTGGGATGGGGCTGTGAAAGCCCTGCCTGGGCTGTGCCAAGCAGGACACACAAGCCCTGACCCCCATCCACTAAAAAACTCACTCAAGGGAGACATTTATAAGGAATTACAATTGTTTGTGTCCTCTGAGTTGGACTCACTGGAGAAATACCAGCAAGAGATTCTCAGGAGCTCCAAACAACAAAACAGCCTTTATTGGGAACTTTAGAAAATCAGAGCAACGTTGGCAAAAGTTTTAATACAACATTCAATTAACAAAAAACACTTCTCAAATCATTAACTCTGCCCATTCAACTTCACAAACTCTATGCCTGTTCAATTTTAAGTTAATCAACATTTGCAAGAGGACAGAAGTAGAAGTAGACACAGAAAGAGAGAAAAATAAGATATAGAGAAGCACACACAGAGCTACCAACTCCTGGATTCCAGCAGTGTTCAGATAGAAATTCCAAGAGGAGGTAGGGTCAAGATGTGTGCTTGCCTTGTGGTCAGCCTTAAATAACCCTTGGTCTTCCTGTGCTCTTTCCCCAGTTGGGACTTGGGGTCATTTGGTCACTCAGGAGCTGGGCTGGGGCTCCAGAGGTGGCTGTGGAGCATTGCCTGTGCTGTGCCAGGGACTGGCAGCCACTGCTGGGCTGGGATAGAGGCTCTGGGGGGATTGGGGTTCCAGGGCAGGGCAGGGCTGGGGTTCCAGGGCAGGGCAAGGCTGGACCTGCCCCTTCCTCCCCCACACAGGAAATGTTTCCAGCCAACAATCTCCTCCAGTCTGTCACAACAGGTGATGTTGGAGGTGAAATCCCGATTGTGGCCATGGGTGCCTGGCCGAGAAGGACAGTTCTTTTCCATAGGAAGGAAAGCCTCAGTTATTGGCTAATTTCTGGTCTGATTGCCTGGATTTTGTTTGGTTTTGTTGTTGCTTTGTTTCCTTGATGTGACTGAAGTGTCCAGTCAGGAGCAGAGTGACTCTTGCCAAGGAACTTTGCCGTGCTGTCGCTTAATATTAAATCTGTTTTTTGCTGCTCCCTTGCTGGGGATTTTTTTCAGCGCTCTCAAGCCCTCGTTGGTAACAGGGTGAAGGAGCCCTGGCCCAGGCTCTGGCCCTGGGGGACACGGGGATGCTGCTGGGGGGTCCCTGTCCCCCTGTCCCACCTCTCATGGCCCCGTCCCCCGTCCCCGTGTCAGGCTCTGGGGTCGATCTCGTGGAACATCCTCTGGGGGAGGCTGCGGCGCCGGGGGCGGGGGGACCCGGGGGGACAGGGGACCCCACTGTGCACGAGCAGCGTTGGACTTCTCTGGGGGAAGTGTGAGGGGGGGCTGGGGTGGAGTGACCTCCCCAGTGACCTCACACAGCCCCTGTGATGTCACACAGCCCCTGTGATGTCACACAGCCCCTGTGATGTCACACAACCATCACTGTGATGTCACAGAGCCATCTCTGTGACATCACACAGCTATCTCTGTGATGTCACACTGCCCCTATGATGTCACACAGCCCTGTGATGTCACACAGCTCTGTGATGTCACACGACCATCACTGTGATGTCACCGAGCCATCTCTGTGACGTCACACAGCCCACTCTGTGATGTCATACAGCCCCTATGATGTCACACTGCCCCTGTGATGTCACAGAGCCATCTCTGTGATGTCACACAGCCCTGTGATGTCACACAGCCCTGTGATGTTACACAACCATCACTGTGATGTCATAGTGCCCCTATGATGTCACACTGCCCTTGTGATGTCACACAGCCATCTCTGTGACATCACACAGCCCACTCTGTGATGTCATAGTGCCCCTATGATGTCACACTGCCTTTGTGATGTCACACAGCTATCTCTGTGATGTCACACTGCCCCTATGATGTCACACTGTCCCTGTGACATCACCCAGCCTGTGTTATGTCACATTGCCCTTCTGATGTCACACTGCCCCTGTGATGTCACAGTGCCATCTCTGTGATGTGTGGTAGATAGGGACAGGCGAACGGAAGATCTCGGGATGTGACGGAAAGCTAGACCCTTCCCCCCTTCTTCCTGCTATAGTTAATCAATTACCCCTAAAGCATGCAGCCCCTCCTAACTCAGTAGTTTTCCACTCCTTACTAACCCCAACCAGACCCACCATCCCCTTCTGACGTAGTGAAGCCCCCTTGACTATTTAACCCCATGAGATAAGATAATAAATGCCATTTGACCATCCACCACATTGGTGTCTGTGCATGTCTGTGGCCCGAGTGACCTGGGGGAGGCCGGGTTGCCGTGCTGTGTCTTGAACCAGGTCGCCCGCCTTCTCATCAGAAGGTGACATATGGTGCCGAAACCCTCGGGTAGCGGGAATCTCCTGGACAAGAGACAGCGGCCAGAACGGCCAAGCCGATTCTAGGCGGGGGTGACATCCCCGGACCAGCGAGCCACATGGAGGCCATCGCGAAGGTCGTAAGTTCGATTTATAAGCAGTGGGGAATTAAGTGTAAGCTCAAGGATTTTTACCTCGCTATTGCGAGACTCCTTGAGCTCGGGACGATTGAACGTCCCGTGGATACATTACACCCGGAGGTGTGGGGGAGATGTACAGCCGCGTTAGCCGAGGAAACAAAGACCTCAGGCAGCGGAAAAAGCCTCAAGGCTTGGGGAAAAGTCGAGCGGGCTCTGCGCGAGGCGTTAGAGGAACAAGAAACATGGAGCGCGGCAAGCGCATGTTTATTAGCTACACCCAAGCTGGGGGTAGGAGCGGCAACGCAAACCGCCCCCGACAGCGAGGTACCCGGGAGCGGGGACCCGGGGGGATTGGGCGCGTCCCCCCCCTCCCCGAGCCCGAGCCCGAGCCCAACCTCCCCCGCGGGACTTACCAAAAAACTCGCGGACCCCCCGTCCGTCCCTTCACTGCGGATCGGCGACTCGGCGCCGGGGGCGCGGCAGCGCGCGCAGTCCGTTTGGGAGGTACTGGCTAGGGAAGCCAGAGACGCGGAGGGACGAGCGGCGCCGCCGCCGCCGCCCTATCCCGCCAAACATGGCGCCGGTGACCGAGAAGATGGGCGGGGCGCGCATGCTTCCTGCGGGAAGACCCCGAATACCCAGATTCCCGCTAGTGCGCAGCCGTGAGGAAAGGAGGAGGAGGGGGGCGGCGGAGAGTGCATGCCCAATCAGGAGCCATGCTCAGCGCCGCTACCATCTAAGGGAGAGACCTCCCCCTGCGGGCGGCAGGGCAAGCCCAGGGGGCGGGAACGGCACCACCCCCGAAGGGAGGGGGAGGGACGGGGCCGGAGCTGCACGAAAAGGCACCGGGACCCGGAAACGCGCTGGCACTCGACTTCCGGCTCTGAGTCGAGCTCCACCAGCTCTGACAGCTCGGGAGAGCTGACGGACGCTGATGGGGACTCAGAAACGGAAAAAGCGGAGCTAACGCGGTTTGAAACAAAACCAAACAAAGCCTTAAGCCACATCGAAAGGCAATCACAATGCGAACCAGCCCAGTTTACCGACTGGGCTAGAATAAAGATAGCTTGTGCAAAATGGGCTCCTTCCGGGGCAGTAAAAGCCTTCCCGGTGAGGATCACCGGACCCGAGGGAAACCAACAACGGGTATATAATCCGGTAAACCCCAAAGACGTACAGGCAATTGTCAAAGCAATCTTGGAGAAAGGGATCAACTCGGCTATGGTCTCCACCCTCGTGGACGGCCTTTTTGGTAATGACGACTTGCTCCCCTTTGATATCAAACAGGTAAGTCGCATGATACTCGGTGGTGCGGGAATGATCGTGTTTAAACAGGAATGGGAAGACAATTGTACGAGGGCTCTAACCCAGGCTTCCGGGGCTGGGCAGCCATTGCATGGTTCAAGCCTGTCCAGGCTGCTGGGGAAGCATGACGAGATGGTTACACCTCAGCAACAAGCCGCACTGATGTGGGCTGAGGAAGTCAGGGCCACCACTCGAGCTGCTAGGGAGGCTATTCGGGCCACCTCTCTGGTCGTGGCCAAGCCGTCACCGTGGTCCACCATAAGACAGGCAGAGAGCGAAAGCTTCACGCAGTTCGTAGACCGCCTGCAGGCAGCAGTAGACTCCTCTACCCTGCCTGCAGAGGCAAAGGGTCCCATGGTGGCAGACTGCTTGCGCCAGCAATGTAACTCCGTCACCAAAGACATTCTGCGCTCCCTGCCAGCCGGGGCCAGCCTAGCCGATATGATCAGGCACGTCGTAAGAGAAGAACACCTAACACCCATCCAGGCAGCCGTTCACACCCTAACCAGTGCCATGGCGTGCTTCAAGTGCGGTCAGGCAGGCCACATCGCCGTGAGCTGTCCCCAGCCGGCACCGCAGTCTGCGGCGGTGCCCCCATCTCAAGCACGCCCGAGAGGGCCCTGCTGGAGCTGTGGGAAGAAGGGGCACTTCGCTAAGGACTGCAGGTCCCGGCCTCAGGGAAACGGGAAAGGGAGGGGGCACACTGGCCGCACTCAGCCTCCTCCCGCTGCGAATGCGAAGCGGCCCATTTATGTCAACCCCCAGTGGGGCGGGGGGCCCTCATACCCCATGCCCCCACAGGAGGCAGCCAGCCTTGCACCCCCACCAGCGACACAATCGCAGAGCTTTGCAGCGCCGCCAGCGGCACCATCGTGTCCACCGCTGCCACAAGCCACGCTTGTGCCACAGGGCCAGCAGGGGACGACCCAGAGCGGGACCCCTGGGTGGCCTTGGCCATGAAAATAGGGAAGGAACCCCTGAAGATGTGGGGGACATGCCGCCTTTACGGCAGTCAGGATCCCCACATCATAGGGCTTCAGTTCTGGGCGGACACGGGATCCGACTGCACAGTTTTCCCCCAAGCGCTTTGGCCTCAGCACTGGCAAT
Organism: Vidua macroura; assembly: GCF_024509145.1. NCBI lineage: Eukaryota > Metazoa > Chordata > Aves > Passeriformes > Viduidae > Vidua > Vidua macroura. The sequence goes on along the minus strand of NC_071600.1, from coordinate 1,619,910 downwards.
GTAAAGAGATCCCCCCAGTGAACGGAGTGGGGGGGCCATCCCGGGCGTGGAAAAGCACCCAGCTGGTGGCCATAACACTCCACACGAAAAAGGGGCCGGAACGGACAGTGGCAATCTACCCCTACATTCTACAAAGCTCTCCACCCTTGATAGGAAGGGACGTCCTCGCTATGTTAGGAGCCAGAATTACAAATTTATCCTGAGGGCCACTGCCGTACACCCACCGCTGCCAATCAGACTGACCTGGAAATCGTCAGACCCCATATGGGTCGAGCAGTGGCCCCTGTCAAAGCCTCGAATGGCAGCCTTGCTGGAACTGGTCAGCCGCGAGCTGCAGAAGGGTCACATAGAACCCTCCACCAGCCCGTGGAACACCCCCGTATTTGTAATCCCCAAAAGGTCCGGAGAGGGTCATCGCCTCATCCACGACCTGAGGGAGGTGAACAGGGCAATCCAACCCATGGGTCTAGTCCAGACACTGCTGCCCACGAACTCAGCCATCCCCAAAGGGCAGCCATGCGCAGTGCTGGACATCAAGGACTGCTTCTTTTCAATACCCCTGCACGCTGAGGACAAGGAACGGTTCGCCTTTTCCATCGTGTTCCCGAACGGCGAGCGACCTAACCTCCGCTTCCAATGGAAGGTGTTACCGCAAGGTCTCGTGGACAGCCCGACCATATGCCAAATCACCGTGGACAGAGCACTGGCGCCAGTCCAACAGTCCTACCCCGCTGCGACCATCGTTCAATACATGGACGACATCCTCGTTGCTGCACCGTCGACGAGCCAGGTGGATCACCTGGTGACTGCGATCACGGAAACTCTCCAGGCCAATGGCTTTGAGATCGCGAACACGAAGATCAAGAGAGGACCCTGCGTGACCTTCCTGGGAGTGGGGATCATGGACTCCCACGTGACGCCTCCCAAGGTGAAGGTCCGCCGAGACATCAAGACGCTCCATGACGTGCAGCGCCTTGTGGGTTCTCTGCAGTGGCTCCGCAACGTCATCCTGGTTCCACCCGAGGTCATGGAACCCCTATATGACCTCCTGAAAGGAAAGCACCCCTGGGACCCCAAGGAACTGACGCCACAAGCAGCGAGCTCCCTCGACTTCATCGAGCACCAGATGTCTACTGGCACGCTTGCCAGGTGGGACCCAGATGCGCCACTCGATCTGTACGTCCACTTCACACAAAAGGGAGGAGTGGGAGCACTAGCCCAAGGACCTTCCGAAAAGTCCCGGCCGATCCAATGGGTGGTTCTCGGAAGACCAACTCGTGCGTTTTCCCTGGGAGTTGAATGCATCGCCAACCTCATCATGAAAGGTAGGAGACTCGCTCTGAGACACCTGGGAACCGAGCCGACAAGAATCCACCTCCCCTTTCGCAAGCGGCCAACCACGGAGTCGACCTCAATATCAGAGCACCTGGCCCTTGCCCTCACCGGCTTTGGAGGAGAAATCTCCTACGCCACCAGGCCACCTTGGACTCAGCTGCTGACCATTGTCGATATAGACATGCCGCCAAAGGTCATGGACCGACCGCAGCCGGGACCGACGGTCTTCACAGACGCTTCCTCCACGACTTCTACTGCAGCGGCAGTGTGGCAGGAAGGAGAGCAATGGCATTGCGTCAAAACAAGTGACCCCACACTGTCAGTGCAACAACTGGAAGCAGCAGCAGTGGTCTTGGCATGCGGACTCTTCCAAGACGAACACCTCAACATCGTAACAGACTCTATATTCGTGACAAAGCTTTGCCTGGCCATGTCAGGACCAGGCGTGTCAACGTCAGCAGCGGCCTCAATGCTGGAGGAGGCGCTCTCCTCGCGACGGGGCACCGTGTCTGTCATCCATGTCAACAGCCACAACCCAGTCAAGGGCTTCTTCCAGACCGGCAACGACAAGGCGGACGCCGCAGCAAAGGGAGTGTGGACGCTGCAGGAAGCTCGGCAGCTGCACGAGTCGCTCCACATCGGAGCCAAAGCACTGGCGAAGAGATGCGGGATCTCGACCGTGGACGCAAAACATGTAGTGGCCACTTGCCCTCACTGCCAGAAGTCACCCCTGCGGACCAGTGGGGTCAACCCAAGAGGTCTCAAGGCCTCGGAAATCTGGCAGTCGGACTTCACCTTATGTCAACTGCTAAAGCCCCAAGCATGGATTGCAGTGACAGTGGACACTTACAGCGGAGCGATCGTAGTCACACAGCACCCCAAAGCTAACTCTAAGGCCACGATGCAGCACTGGCTGACAGCTATGGCATGGCTTGGTATCCCCAAGCAGATCAAAACTGACAACGGTTCCAATTTCATTTCCAAACCAGTGCAAGAATTCGCCTCGAAATGGGGCATCACCTTAGTACAAGGTATCCCATATAACAGTACCGGGCAAGCCATAGTTGAGCGAGCAAACCAGACCCTGAAAGCTAAGCTAGAAGTATTGGCAAAGGCAGAGGGCTTTACCAATTCCGTTCCCCCAGGAGACCAAGCGCGTATACTGGCAACAGCTTTGCTAGCACTGAATCAGTTCCCTAGAGGAGATGAGGCAGACAGTCCGGTTCGAAAGCACTGGGCCACTCGAGCCCTAGAGGAGGGCCCACAGGTTGTAATCAAAAACGAACTGGGCGAATGGGAACGGGGCTGGAGACTGGTACTCACGGGACGGGGGTATGCGGCGGTTAAAAAAGAGGGCAAGATCAAGTGGTGCCCACTTAAGTCAATCAAGCCAGACCTTCAGAATGAGACTAACGAGAATTGCGAGTTTCTCTTTACAGGACATGCTCGTGGGTCGTCCCCGTAACGCGTACATCCCGGCTCCAGAGAAAAGCGACGAACCACCAAAACGCCAGACAGCACCCAAGAATCCTACACCGTTCTAATTGTTCCTAGGGTCCTGTACCACTCAGACGAGGAGGTGTACCACATCTTCGAGGAGCTCAAAGAAAGAGAGACAGGGAAACCCAACAGAGCTGGTTCGAGTCCTGGTTCAATCAATCACCATGGCTCACCACTCTAATTTCCACCCTAGTAGGTCCGCTAGCGATACTGCTTTTAACCTTCACATTCGGACCTTACCTGCTAAACAGGCTGGTCTCATTTGTTCAAGCTCGCCTAGAACGGGCCAACATCCTGTTCATAGGCCAGCAACAAATGCTGTGAACCAAAAACCGAGGACACTGCCAGTCGCAGAGGTTCTCCAAACTTCCCTTGCGAAGATTACTCAGGTTTACCAAAAAACCCTTTTCCCTTATCACCTTACAACTTTATACCTCACCTTAGTGCCTATGTTTATAACTACCTCATTCATTAGTAAAAAAGGGGGGGGGAGATGTGGTAGATAGGGACAGGCGAACGGAAGATCTCGGGATGTGACGGAAAGCTAGACCCTTCCCCCCTTCTTCCTGCTATAGTTAATCAATCACCCCTAAAGCATGCAGCCCCTCCTAAACCCAGTAGTTTTCCACTCCTTACTAACCCCAACCAGACCCACCATCCCCTTCTGATGTAGTGAAGCCCCCTTGACTATTTAACCCCATGAGATAAGATAATAAACGCCATTTGACCATCCACCACATTGGTGTCTGTGCATGTCTGTGGCCCGAGTGACCTGGGGGAGGCCGGGTTGCCGTGCTGTGTCTTGAACCAGGTCGCCAGCCTTCTCATCAGAAGGCGACACGTGTCCCACCTGCTCTCCTCAGGGCTCTGCCTGCACGCAGGCCCAGGAGAAGTTTTCCTCTTGATAAGGAAAGAATGGAAAAGCCTGAGCAGGTTTCCTGAACAACAAACCCCACTCACGAAGCACCTGCTCAGTACAGGCTGCCTGGAATGGTGTCACCTTTCTACAAGGGACAGTGTGACCAGAAATGATCTCTGGAAGCAGAATTCTCTGAGTCGTTCAAATGAATTCTCTGTCCCTGTCCTTTCCCTGGATTTCTGTTGCAGATGGAAACTGCTGGTGCCATCCTCACCTCTTTTGAATGCAAACTCTCTTTTGAATGCAAACAGATGTTCCCAGCTGTGTTAAGCAGTATTTGCTCAATGTTTCTATAAATTCTTTGTGTTCCCCATGGAACGAAGGGGCCATTTTGGCACTGAGGGGTGACGTGGAAGCCAGGAGTCAATTGTGACCCTGGGGTCCCATGGAAGCAAGGGGCCACGGTGACACAGCAGGGCCACGTGAATCCAGTGGTGCATTGTGACACTGTGGATCCAAGGAGACCATGGAGACACCCCCAGAACCTCATGGAACCAAGGAGCCCACGGTGACCCAGCGGGGCTGCATGGAGCCAATGGCCCATGGTGACACTGCCCATCCAAGGAGGCCATTTGGACACTGCGGAAGCTCATGGAGCCAGGTAGGCCATTGTGACACTGAGGAACTTCATGCCACCAAATATCCATGGTGACACAGCAGGGCACCACGGGAACCCAGGAACCGCTGCTGGCAGTGCGGAAACTCATGGAACCAGGGGCTCTGGTGGCACTGCAGAACCAACACAGCTGCTGCACCTTGTCCCCTGGCCCTGCACACCTCCTTGGGAGGCACGGCAGGGGCAGCACCCTGGGAGCCTCGGGAATGCCCCTCTGGGATCCATGGCACACGCTCCCAGGGGCTGGAATTCCAGTTCCCAGCCAGGAAAAAATGTTCCTGCCCTTGAAGGCAAAGCTCTTACGGAAGAGACAAAAGCCAAGTGCAGCAAGATCCTACAGTGACATTTCACTGCCAGCCTTCATAACTTCACCCATGGTGGTTGTAGCTCCTGCACTGGGAATGAAATCAGGGCAAGGTCTTTGGTGGGAGCTGTCCTGGGTCAAGGGAAACACTGAGAGAGAAACAGAGCAGGCAGAGAAAGGCAGTAGAGAAAGGAATACATAAACACAAACAGTGAATGCGATGGAAAGAAGTAATATTGTAGCTTTATTTCCTATCAAAATACAATTTCCTCCTTTTCTCACAGACCTCCTCCCGGTGTCATTCAGCAGGGCTGTCAGAATGTTCTTCATTCTGAGTGGATGTTCCAGGCTGCAGCCACAAGGAAACAGGGAATGGGGATTTTCCTGCTCCAGGGGAGTTTGACATCCTCAGCTGAGGAGAGGAGGAGGACAGCTGGGCTTCACCCTTCCTCAGGAAAAGGCTGGGTGGGGGGGAAAACGCTCACTATGTCTGCAGCTGCTCCCACAGGGATGTGAGGGCTGATCCCAGAGCCCCAAGGGTCACATTCAGGGCTGCCCTCAGGGAATGCTCGCCTGGTATTGAGGGGCAGCGTGGGAGCACCTGGATCTTGGAGCACCCAGCTGCCCCCCATGTTTGGAGGTGCCTGAGGAGGGCTGGGACCATGCCAGGGACATCCTGCAGTGACATCCCCCCTGTCCTGCTCTGCGTGTGCTCAGTCCCAAACCTGACCCTGATCCTGGTCTCAATCTCACTCCACGTTTAGACACACTCACAGTTCTGTATTTAATCTCATCCCAGTGCCAGACTCATCTAGCCCCAGACCCAATTCCAGCCCCAGCCCTAAAGCCAATCCCATGTCTAGCCTTAACCCCAGTCCCAGCTCTAACCCAAATCTCAGTCCCAGCTCCAGCCCCAGCCCCAATTCCAGCCTCTTCATAAACCCTCTGCCCAAACCAAATCCCAGGTTCAGCCTTTCTGGGGGTTTGGGAGTGTCTCTGTCCCTCTGACCCTGATGATGTTTGGGCAGGGTCACGCCAGGGCTGAGAGGGACAGAGACCCCCCCAGCCTCCCCAGGGATGAGAAGGTCGGAGAGCCCCCCCAGCCCCGAGCACCCTCAGTGGTGAGAGGGACACAGAGCCCCTGGTCCCCAGCCCTGCACAAGCATTCCCTGAGGCCAGAGGGATGAAGACCGCCCGAGCATCCCCCAGGGTGAGGGGACAGAGACCCCCGAGCATCCCCTGGGCTGACAGGGAGAGAGACTGACCTGAGCCCCCCCTGGCACAGGGTGAGAGGGAGGGAGACCCCCCAGGCATTCCCTGGGGTGAGAACGATGGAGACCCCCTGGGGTGACAGGGACAGGGACAAGTCACTCAAAGGAAGCTGTGTCCAGGTTTCCAAGAGTTCCTCCAGAAAGAGCCAGAACCTCAGAAGAGGGAACCATGTGGTTGTCAAAGGCAATTGGGGTCACACAACAGTGCCCTGAACTCACTGAGCCAAAATAATGTCACAATCTGGTTAATAAAATTGTTAGAGAGATGCCTCTGCCCCAATTAAGGTGGTGTTCACCCCCCAGCCCGAGCAGGGATTGCCTCACTGTTTCAGGTGACAATGTAAGATGTAACCAAAAGTGTGTTTTCAGTCACCATCTTCATGAACTGTGATAAACAGGTGGGGCAGTGTTCTTTATCTCTGCCAGGACTCAGCCCTGATAACGCCCTCCAGGGGCCATCTTCTGTTAATGGGCCATTGAGTGTCACTGCAGGACTGATAAAATTACATCATCCCATTGTGGGATGCTCCGCCCAGGGGGAGGAACCAAGCATTCCTGCCTGGATATAATCTCACCCTTGCAACACCAGGAGCACCTTGCCTACTGGATTCCCAGAGGACAAGAGCTCCATCAGCACCACTGGACCTTCAGAGGAAGACCAGACCCTTCTACAGGATCCCCGCTTTGACAGAATCACGTTCATCACTCCAACAGGACTGCAGCCACCATTTCATCAGACTGCTACTACCACCCTGACCAACGGGTGTCAGGTTATATCCTGACTCTGTCAGATTAAGCCAGTGTTTCTGGATCATTGCCTTGATCCTAATTTTCTCATTTCTTTGTAGTTCTGGCATAAATTCTCTCCCTGGTTTGCTCCAAACCAGTACAAAACTCAATGTGCGCACCATTTGTTTTCTTCCCAGAACAGAATTTCCCATCCCCAAACCTTTGCCACATGGAGGAGGAGGCTGCGAGGATGAGGAAGGAGCCCTGGGACACCCAGGCAGGTGAGGAGGAAGTCACTGCCCCTTTCCCCCTCTCTCCTGCTCCATCTCCCTGCCCAGCACGGCCCCTGGCTGCAGGACAACCCCGCTGCCGACGCCGTCCTGCCGGGGACGCACTGGGGGGATCTCCTTCCCCTTCCCTCTGGCACGGAGGCAAATCCCATCCTCTCCTTGTCCTTCTGCCCCCAGAGCAGGAGCTGAGAATGGAGACCATGGAGGACAAATTCCCCCCGCAGAACCTCGTGGAAGAGGCCGTTTTGAGCAGCTCCATGGTGCCAGAATCCAACTGGGAGGAAAATCCCTGGAGATCCCACAGAAGGAGGGGCTCCAAGCCCAGCCCAGGGTGCTCTGAGGAGGAAAGACCCACCCTGGGCCGGGAAGGTGGGCAGAGTTTCAGCAGAGCTTCAGAGCATCAGAGCTCGGAGCTGGTGGTCCATGAGCAGCTTTGTGACAGGGAGAGGCCCTATGAGTGCTTGGACTGTGGGAAGAGCTTCAGGAGAAGCTACCACTTGGTCCGTCACCAGATTATCCACACTGGGGAATGGCCCTACAAGTGTGGGGAGTGTGGGAAGGGCTTCAGGAGAAGCTACAACCTGGTCCGTCACCAGATGATCCACACTGGGGAATGGCCCTTCAGGTGTGGGGAGTGTGGGAAGGGCTTCAGTGACAGCTCTGGTCTGATTGCCCACCTGAGGATCCACAGTGGGGAGAGGCCCTACAAGTGTCCCGAGTGTCAGAAGAGGTTTCAGACCAGCTCCAGTCTCCTCCGGCACCAGCGGATTCACACCGAGGAGAGGCCCTTCCTCTGCCCTGACTGCGGGAAGGGCTTCAAGCGCAACTCCCACCTCGTCACCCACCGGCGCATCCACACCGGGTAGAGGCCCTACGAGTGTCCCCAGTGTGGGAAGAGCTTCACCCGGAGCTCTCACTTGGCCCGACACCAACGGACCTACCGGTAAGGGAAGCCCAGCGAGTGCCCCAACTGCAGGAACAGCTTTGTGCACTGCTCCAACTCCATCCCCCATGGAAGGACCCATGTCGGTTAGAGCCCTGGTGACCCACGTTCCCTGTGATCCCTGCTGAGAAGACACCTGGCTGGTGGTCTCCATGTCCTCTTGGATCCCCATAGGCACCTGGATGAACACAGGGGCAGGAACATCCATCAGGACTCTGATCTAAACTGGAAATTCATTGGGAAGAAGTGATTTGTTGACTTTACACCCCAAGAAATCTCACCTGCTCTGTCCAGTTATTTCTTCTGGTGGCATCACACAGTGCTGCATGATCTTGGAGGTCGTTTCCATCAGAATGATTTCATCTCCATCTTCACCCAGTCTAAACAACCAAAACTGGGGTGAAAATAAAGAAAGTAAACAAAGATATCTAAAGCTGCACCATTTACTGGGATTTGGGGGTGAATTTGGGGTTGGTTCAATGGAATATTTGGTAGGATTTGGGTGTTCTGAAGCTATCAAAGCCAGGAGACGTGTCCACAATCTCATAGGTGCGCCGGCAGAACATGTCCACCCGAGCCCAACTCTTCTCCCAATCCTTGGCCTGGGTCTCCCCATTTGGGGTGTCCCCTGCAAAGTGCCCAAATCGCTGCTGAAGTGCCCGAGCTGGTCCTGGTCAGTAAATGTTCCTGTCCACCCACCTCTCCTGGTCAGTGCCGTGGGGGGTGGGAGGGGGTTTAGGGGCTCCTGGGGGGACTGGGAAAGGCTTCTGTCAATCTCGTGGGCATTTGTGGTGCTGGGAGGAGGCTTGGCAGGGTCTGTGAAGGAGGTTTGGGTCCCTGACAGGACTGTGTGGCTTGCAGAGAATTTGGGTGGGTCTTGGGGGAGATGGAAAGAGGTTTTGGTGGTTCTTGGGGTCATTTATCTTGCAGGGAGTAGTTGAGGCAGTCCTGGCTGGGAGCTGTGGGGTGGTTTGAGGAGTCCAGGAGTAGCTGTGGGGCTGAGAGGGCATTTCTGGGTGGTTGTGACTCCCCCAGACCCCCAAAGCTGCCACCAGACCCCACCCCCAAGATGCTGCCAGGGGTCAGTGGCTCCATGTTTGGGTTCATCATCCTGGTGCTGCAGGAGAAGGTGACGGGGGGTCCCCGGGGCTGTGGGTGTCCCCCCCCAGAGCGTGTGTGACACCCCCCATCCCATTGTCACCCCCTTGTCCCTCCCCACAGGGCTCCAGGCCCAGCTCCTGCTCCCCCAGAGGGAATTTGGGGAGGGGGCAGAGGGGGTGCGCAGCCCCCGCCGGGGGATGACCCCGGCCCAGCCCCTTTGTTCAGCACCAAGCTGGGCTCGGGGCCGCAGGAGGAAGAGGCCGGTGGGAAGCAGATCCTGCAGCTGGGGCAGTGCTGGGGGTCAGGGCAAGGTCCTGCCCTGCACACCTGGCTCAGGTGTGACCCTGCCCCGGCAAGGGAGCGGGACATTCCCATCCCCATGGATCAGGTCTGGGAGCAGCACTTGGAGCACGGACATGGAAATACTGGGAGCGACTGGGAGCACACTGAGGGCTACTGGGAGCAACTGGGAATGACTGGGAATGACGGGTGCATGCTGGGGGCAACTGGGATGTACTGAGAGAGACTGGGAGTCACTGGGATCATACTGGGAGGGACTGGAACCACAGCCATGGCCTGGGCTGGGTGATGTGGGGCCTCAGGGAGCGCAGGGAGCGCTGTGACCCTGCGGGGCCCGATGGAACCAAGGGGACATTGTGACACTCTGGGCCCGGCCTGGCCGTGGGGTGTTTCGGGAGCCCCGGGGTGCCCAGGGCAGCAGAGCAGAGCCCCTGGCTCAGGGGCAGCAGCTCCCCGGGACACCCTGGGCGGGCGGGCGGCAGGGGATGCCCAGGGAGAAGAGGAAGCCAAGGCCCAGCGCCCCAAGGGCGGCACCGGCTGAGGGACGGGGCAGGAGGGAGAGGCCACTGCTGGAACGGTGCCGGGGCTGCCCAGTGCTGAGCCAAGGTTCTGTGACATCACAGGGGCTGTGTGACATCACAAGGGCTGTGTGACATCACAGGGGCTGTGTGAGGTCACTGGGGAGGTCACTCCACCCCAGCCCCCCCTCACAGTTCCCCCAGAGAAGTCCAACGCTGCTCGTGCACAGCGGGGTCCCCTGTCCCCCCGGGTCCCCCCGCCCCCGGCGCCGCAGCCTCCCCCAGAGGATGTTCCACGAGATCGACCCCAGAGCCTGACACGGGGACGGGGGTCGGGGCCGTGGGGGGTGGGACAGGGGGACAGGGACCCCTCGGCAGCGTCCCCGTGTCCCCCAGGGCCAGAGCCTGGGCCAGGGCTCCTTCACCCTGTTACCAACGAGGGCTTGAGAGCGCTGAAAAAATCCCCAGCAAGGGAGCAGCAAAAACCAGATTTAATATTAAGCGACAGCACCACAAAGTTCCTTGGCAAGAGTCACTCTGCTCCTGACTGGACACTTCAGGCACATCAAGGAAACAAAGCAACAACAAAACCAAACAAAATCCAGGCAATCAGACCAGAAATTAGCCAATAACTGAGGCTTTCCATCCTCTGGAAAAGAACTGTCCTTCTCGGCCAGGCACCCATGGCCACAATCGGGATTTCACCTCCAACATCACCTGTTGTGAGAGACTGGAGGAGATTGTTGGCTGGAAACATTTCATGTGTGGGGGAGGAAGGGGCAGGTCCAGCCTTGCCCTGCCCTGGAACCCCAGCCCTGCCCTGCCCTGGAACCCCAATCCCCCCAGAGCCTCTATCCCAGCCCAGCAGTGGCTGCCAGTCCCTGGCACAGCACAGGCAATGCTCCACAGCCACCTCTGGAGCCCCAGCCCAGCTCCTGAGTGACCAAATGACCCCAAGTCCCACCTGGGAGAAGGGCCCAGGAACAACAAGGGATATTTATGGCTGACCACAAGGCAAGCACACATCTTGACCCTACTTCCTCTTGGAATTTCCATCTGAACAATGCTGGAATCCAGGAGATGGTAGCTCTGTGTGTGCTTCTCTCAATTTTTTTTGCCTATCTTTCTGTCTTCTACTTCCATCCACTTGCAAATGTTGATTAACTTAAAATTGAACAGGCATAGAGTTTGTGAAGTTAAATGGGCCAAGTTAATGTTTTGAGAAGTGCTTTTCCTTCATTGAATGTCGTATTAAAACTTTTGCCAAAGTTTCTGTTTTTCTAAAGTTCCCAGTAAAGGCTGTTTTTTTGTTTTGAGCTCCTGAGAATCTCTTGATGGTGTTTCTCCAGTGAGTCCAATTTGGAGCACATGAATAATTGTAATTCCTTTTACATGTCTCCTTGACAGAATTGTCTGGGGGATGGGGGTCAGGGCTTGTGTGTCCTGCTTGGCACAGCCCAGGCAGGGCTTTCACAGCCCCATCCCACACTCCATTTCCCAGCTGGAGCCGCTGGTGCCTCTGAGTTCTGCTGCCCCAGCCCCAGGGACGCTCTCCTTGTCTGCCCATTCCCCCACGGTCTCTGGGCAGGGATGGCCTCAGTGGGGGCTGCTGACATCCTCAGCACCTTGGAGGCTGCTGCTGAATTTTACTGCTCCAGAGGCTTCTCCAGCCTTCAGCTCTTCAGTTCAGGAATTCAGTGTCCCAGGGCTCATTAACATTCAGAACACTTTAACAAGCCAAGCCTCTGGCAATAATTTGATTTACTTTTTCAAATCTTTTGTGGTTAATTAGACAGATTTCAGAAGTGTCTTCAAAGTGAATGTATTTTTTTTTCAAAGATAGTGAGAAAAAAAAATTAGGTCCTGTTTAGTTTTTTTTTTACTCCTAATACATTGATATTTGCAATCTCTGATTGACATTGGATCCAGGAACCTCCTCATGCTGTTTGAACACATATGAAAATCAAGACCCTTTCTGGCTGACAATCAATCCGACTCTGTCCCTACCCCCACCCCACCATTTCCTCCTTCCAAGCCCTGGGCAGGGATGGCCTCAGTGGGGGCTGCTGACATTCTCAGCAACTTGGAGGCTGCTGCTGAATTTTACTGCACCAGAGGCTTCTCCAGCCTTCAGCTCTTCAGTTCAGGAATTCAGTGTTGCAGGGCTCATTAACATTCAGAACACCTTAACAAGCCAAACCTCTGGGAATAATTTAAGTTTTCAAATCTTTTGTGGTTAATTAGACAGATTTCAGAAGCCTATTGCAAGTGAATACACTATATTTAAAAAGACAGTGAGGAAGATTTTTTAAGTCCTGTATAGTTTTTTTTTTTTTTTACTGTTAATACATTGATAAGTGCAATCTCCAAGTGACTCTAAATCCAAGTACCTCCACATGCAGTTGGAATAGAAATGAAAATCAAGACCCTTCATGGCTGACAATCAATCAGACTCTGTCCCTACCCCCACCCCACCATTGCCCCCATCCAAGCCCTGGCACTCAGAGCAGCCTTGTGCAAATCTGAGCTCCCTCCAGCCCAGGCTGCACCTGCAGCTTTCAGCTCCTTGGCTCCAACTCCCACCTGCTTTCCCTGGAGAAGGAGCTGCCCGAGACACAGAGGGATGTTCATTTCTTGTCAGCCAACAAAGCCAAGGGAAGGCACAGCTCCATCCAATGCAAAAGTCATTCTTCTCCCTGGCTGTGCCCTGCCCCTGATCCCCACAGCCTGTCCTGTTTCCTTCATCCCTGCATTGCCAGGCACTTTCTGGGACAAGTCAGCTCTGCTCTGGGGATGGAGGGAGATCCAAGTGCCACCACTGGAGTGGAACCACAACTCATCAGGTGTGTGTCCTTTGGGGATCAGGAACTGGTGAGACTCAGAGGCACAGAAAGTTTCTCTTCATGGCCAACAGACCGCAGTTGAACAGGACACAATTTAATAACAATCACACTCTTTCCTGAGCTATGTGCAAGAGGAACAGTTTTAGATGAAGACATAAGAAAAGTCAATTCTGTGATAGATATAAACAGAATAAAATATAATTCATATTTATTTGAACTTCAGAAAGATTGGGCCACTCCCTGACTTTCAAAGCATGAAGCCAGTCTGTTGAGGGACACTTGAATGACCAGAAAGCATCTGGAGGAGGAAGTCTAGGTGCAACGGGAAATATATAGATCCACCTGGTCTAAATGAAGAGATGTCCTTAGACACAGCCATTTAAAAAGGAGAGCTGAAAATACCTGAAAGAAGAGGGAGAGGAAATAATAAACAGGATACTAATGACACAAGTAGATGGGAAGAGCAGTCTTTCTTCTCCTGCCATCAGTACACTTCCAGGAAATTCCTGTCCCTAGAGGGAAACTTTGCCATTTCTTTAAAGTACTCAAGTGACACAGGTAATAAAAATGTGCCTGTATACTAATAAAATAAGAGGTATTAAAACCTTTGCCTCTTTCCAGGCAGATATCATCTGTGTGCCCATGAACAGGCAGTGCCACTTGTGCCCTGAGGTGCCCAGCTGGGATTGGATCTCTCAGAGAGGAGCTGAGGGAGAGCAGAGCACCTTGCAAGCTGCAGGTCCCTGCCAGCCCCGCAGGGCTCCCGTGCCATCAACATCTGCTCTGCTCCAGGCTGAAACAGGGCCCAGCACGGTGCCGGGATCATCCGAGAGCTGAGGTGTGTGCTGGAATTCCATGCCCTCCCCATGGTGCAGCAGCCCTGCATTTCCCTGCTCCAGCCTTGGTCTCCAGCACAGCCATGGAGGCTCTTTGGGCTCCTGAGTGTTCCTGCAGCCCCCAAGGGCAGCTGAGCTCTGCCTTTGGCACAGTCAGCCCTGGGCAGCGCAGGCCACGCTCAGCAATTCCTTGTCTGTGCCCGGCCTTGCTGCCAGCCCCGGCAGCGGCTGCGTGGCCCCTTGGTGGCCCTGTGCTGGCCCAGCCATGGTGCCACAGCCCCTGTGCAGGCCCAGCCCAGGACAGGAGCATTGCGGCTGGGAACGGCCCCTGTGCCGTGGTGCCCACGGCAGCCTTGGGGCTCTGTGCCCCATGGCCTCCCTGCTGGGCAGCCTCTGCCAGCTCCTGCCCAGCCCGTGGCACCTGTGGGGCTGCACAGACAGCCCTGCCCCGGGCTCTGCCGGCCTCTGGGCCAGCAGAGAGGCCGGCCAGGGCTGGCCATGGCCGGGAACAGGCCCTGAGCCCCGCAGCAGGATGGAGCTGGGCCACAGCCAAACTCAGCCCAGGCCAAAGCTGGGCTCAGCAGCCAGGGCTGCCAAGGGCTGGGGACAGAGGCTGGCGCTGACAAATGTCCTGGGCCCCCTCCCTGCTGTGTCCATGCCCCCAAGGGCACAGAGCAGCCTCCTCTCTCGGGCACTTGCCTGTTTTCAATGCCTTGCACAGGCGCTGGCCCTGCCCCACAAGGCCTGGGCTGAGTCCTGCCCCTGCACGCTCAGCCAGGCTGAGATGGACACTGATGGTTTCTGGGCCAGGCTCTCGGAGCCCAGCCCAGCTCCCTGCAAGCTCTGCCAGCTGCCCTGAGCTCTGTGCAGCACCAAGGGCCTCTCCCCAGCACAGCCCAGCCGCCTCTGGCCCCACAGCTCTGCTCAGGCCAGGCTGCTCTGGCCACTGGCCCCACGGCCTCAGCCCCTGCCAAGGGCACAGCAGCAGCTGCAGCTCAGCCAGGACTCAGCCCCAGCCATGGGGGAAGGGGCTTGCCCAAGGCACAAGGAGGCTCCCTGGCTGCCCTGCTCCCCTCTGGCTCAGCTGCTGAGAGCTCTGCAGCCCCTGCTGCCATCCCATCTGCCCAGGCCAGCACAAGAGCCCCGGCCTTGGGGCCCTCCAGAGCTGCTCCTGCTCCAGGCCCAGGGCCCATCCCAGAGCTGGGGCAGCCACAAAGCTCTGCCCATTTCTGCTCCTTGCTGCTCTGATGGGGATGGATCCTCAGCCCCTTGGAGGTTGCTGATGAATTTTCCTACTCCAGAGGCCTCTTCTTTCTTGAGCTCTTGAGTTCAGGAATTCCATGGTAAAAGCTCATAAACATCTGCTCAAAACACCCAAGACAAGAAAAGCCCCTGGGAATAATTCAAGTCCTCAATTCTTTTGTGGTTAATTAGTCAGGTTTCAGAAGTGTATTCCAAATGAATATACTATATTGAATACAGTGCAGAGAGAATGGTTCTTTTCCTGTTTATAGATTGATATCAGCAATGTCCAATTGATATTGACCCCCAGCACCTCCTAATGCAGTCTGAATAGATGTGAAAATCAAGACCCTTCATAGCTGACAATCAGTCAGACTCTGTCCCTACCCCCTCCCCACCATTTCCCTCATCCAGGCCCTGGCGCTCAGAGCAGCTGAGGAATGGAGTCACATCCAGGGCTGTCTCCAGGGCTCAGGATTAGGGCCAGGTCAGTGAAATCTCTTTATTGCTGATCTGGAGGAGGCCATCGAGGGCACCCTCAGGCAGTCCCAGGTGAGCCCAGGCTGGGTGAGAGTGTGGCTGTGCTGGAGGGCAGGAAGCTCTGCAGAGGGATCTGGACAGGCTGGAGCCATGGGCCCAGGACAATGGGATGAGGTTCACCAAGGCCAAGGGCCGGGTCCTGCCCTGGGCTCACAACCACCCCAAATCCCTGGCCGTGCCCTGCCCCTGATCCCCACAGCCTGTCCTGTTTCCTTCATCCCTGCATTGCCAGGGACTTTCTGGGACAAGGCAGCTCTGCTCTGGGGATGGAGGGAGCTCCAGGTGCCAGGACTGGAGTGGGAACCACAACTCATCAGGTTTGTGTCCTTTGGGGGTCAGGAACTGGTGAGACTCAGAGGCACAGAAAGTTTCTGTTCATTGCCACCAAAAAAAATGTAAACACTGTACGATTTAAAAAAAATTGAAACTCTTCCCTCAGCAATGTGAGACATCCCAGCAACATCTGACATGTCCACCTTCCACAATGGATTTCTGTATAAAACCAATTTTAGACCAAGATGATTTTGTGATAGATATAAAGACAGTTAAGTTGTTATATCAGGATGCTCATCCTAAAGTGGGGATAAAACAGCCTGAACAATTCCTGATCTGCAAAGCTATCAGTGGTGGATGTAGAAGGGAGGTCAGGCTGCTTTTGGTGTTGAGGAAATGCTGAACCCAGCCTGACTCATTCCATCTCCTCCTGGCCTGGCTGATCTCCCCTCTTTCCCCTTCCACCCATTGGCTTTTGTCTCCCACCAGGCCCCCGGTGAAGAGCCTGGCTCTGTGTTCTCCATCCCCTCCTGGCTGGCACTGCCAGGCTGGGATGAGGAGCCCCTCAGCCTTCCCTGCTCCGGGCTGGACAAGCCCAGCTCCCTCAGCCTCTGCTCACAGCCCAAGGGCTCCAGCCCCACCTTGGAGGCCCTTCCCTAAGCCTGCTCCAGCTGCCAGACATCTTTCCTGCCCTGGGGAACCCAACCCAGGCCACAGGGACCTGGATAATCCATGTCCTTGATGTCCTGGTCACACAGCCCTGGCCCCTTTTCCCCATGTCAGGCTCTGGGCTGGATCCTGTGGAACATCCTTTGGTGGAGGCTGTGGCTCCAGGTGGGCCGGGGGGATAGCGGGGGACAGGGACCCCGCTGGGCATGAACAGCATTGGACTTGTTGGGAGAAACTGTGGGGGGGAGCTGGGGGGAGTGACCAACCCAGGGACCTCATACAGCCCTGCTGGGATGTCACACAGCCCCTCTGAGATGTCACAGCCTGCTCTGAGATGTCACAGCCCATTTTTTAACCTCACACAGATGGTCTCTGATGCTACAATCCATTCTGTGATGTCACAGAGCTGCCCTGTAATGTCACAGCAAAATCTGTGATGTCACAGCAAGCTC
Source organism: Vidua macroura (assembly GCF_024509145.1). NCBI lineage: Eukaryota > Metazoa > Chordata > Aves > Passeriformes > Viduidae > Vidua > Vidua macroura. The sequence goes on along the minus strand of NC_071600.1, from coordinate 1,603,229 downwards.
TATGATGTCACAGAGACAGACTATGATGCTGTAGCTGCTCGATGACCTCACATAACCCACTCTGTGATGTCACAGCCCACTCTGTGACCTCATGTCACCAGATGATAAATTGTCTCCACCAGGTGAGCTCACACCTGGAGCTTGTTCTCCAAAACCCCAGGCCTATGGAAACCACACAATGCCCATTGTGTGAGAGGGGGAGCTGGAAGTTCACCAGCCTCAGTGTCCTGCCAGTTCAGCCAGGCCCACAGGAACATTGGGGTCCACGACCACCAGGGACCACCAGAGAGACCCCCAGGACAGAAGAGAGCATGGGTAAAGGGGAGGGGAAAGATGTTAATGATTTTGGGGAAATGATTATCAGATGTGTATTTAGTCCAGGACAACCAATGAATATGTGTGCAAAATACAGAATATGAACAGAAACTTTCCTGCACTCAGCATGCTCGGCTTTGGGAGGAGCTATCCCCCGTGCATCCAGCTGAATAAAGAATGCTGCTTCTTAATGCTGCACTGGTGTGAAGGAGTTTTCTGTTTCTCCGAATTTTTGGTAACACTCCACTCCCAAGGAAAGCTCTGTCTCCTGCTGCTCACAAAGAGAGAAGGGCTGGTGGCAGATGTGGGGGTCGGAGGCTGCCTGGGGCACAGTGACCATGAAATGATCAAGTTTTCAATGTTCTTTGAAAGAAGGAGGGGCAGCAACAAAACTTCCACACAGGAATTAGGAAGGGCAGACTTTGGCCTATTTAGGATGCTGATTTGGGGAGTACTGAATCAGGTACTGATTTTTTAATGGGAAACAGCCCTTAAAAACAAAGGGGTCCAGGGAGGATGGACACATTTCAAGAAAGTAATCTTAAGGGGGAAGGAGCAGCCTGTCCCAGTGTGGCAAAATATGAGCTGGTGAGGAAAATGACTGCCCTGGCTGCCCATAGAGCTTTTGTGGGAACTCATGGGAAAAAAGGACCAGCAACTTAGCAAGTGTTTAGGGATGTTGTTAGGTCATTCAGAAATATAAGTTGAGAGGTAAAAGCTCAATTAGAACTTAGCCTGGCTGCTTCTGTAAAAAGAATTAAAAATGTTTTTATAAAAAAATTTATAGCAAAAGGAGGGGGAAGGAGAACTTCTACTCTTTATTGGATGCAGTGAAGAATATAGCAACTAAACATAAGGAAAAGGCTGAGCTACTTAACATTTTGTTTGTCTCAAATTTCAATATATGTAGAGGTTGTCTTCAGGACAAGAGTTCTCCTGAGCTGGCAGATGGGCACAGGGAGCAGAACAGCCCCTGTAATCCAGGAGGAAGCAGCTGGTGACCTGCTGAGCCACTCAGATGCTCACAGGTGTATGGGATGGGATGGGATCCATCCTAGGGGGATGAGGGAGCTGGTGGATGAGCTCCCCAAGCTGCTCTCCATCATTTCCCATCAGTCCTGGCTCAGCAGGGAGGTACCAGAGCACTGCAGGTGCCAGTGTGAGCCCATCCCCAAGAAGGGCTGGAAGGAGGATCTGGGGAACTCCAGGCCTGCCAGCCTGACCTCGGTGCCCGGCAAGGTTCTGGAACAGATCACCTTGAGAGCCATCACAGGGCACCGACAGGATGGCCGAGGGGTCAGAGCCAGCCAGCGTGGATTTAAGAGGGTCAGGTCCTGCCTGAGCAACCTGATCTCCTTTTATAACCAGGTGACACACCTGTAGATGTGGGAAAGGCTGTGGACGTTGTGTGCTTGGACTTCAGCAAAGCCTTTGAAACCATGAGTCACAGAATTCCCTGGAAACCTACAGCCCACAGCTTGGACATGTTCACCCTCCGCAGGGTAAAGAGCTGGCTGGAGGCTGGGCCCAGAGAGTGGTGGGGATGGTGCTGCATCCAACTGGTGTCCAGTCTCCAATGGTGTCTGCCATGGATCTGTGTTTGGCCCAGCCCTGTTTAATATCTTAACATATGATCTGAATGAGGAGATCCACCATCACCAAAGTCCATCGTTGCCAAATTTGCAGATGACACCAACCTGGATGCAAATCTTGATCTGCTAGAGGATTAAAGGGCCCTGGACAGGCTGGATCCAGGGCCCAAATCCAACAAAGTGAGGTTGAACAAGTCCAAGTGCCGGGTCCTGCACTTTGGCCACAGCAACCCCTGCAGCGCTCCAGGCTGGGGACAGAGGGGCTGGAGAGCAGCCAGGCAGAAAGGGACCTGCAGGGACTGATGGACAGCAGGCTGGACATGAGCCAGCTGTGTGCCCAGGTGGCCAAGAAGGCCAATGACTCCTGGCCTGGATCAGGAATGGTGTGGCCAGCAGGAACAGGGCAGGGATTCTTCCCCTGTGCTGGGCACTGCTTGGGCAGCACCTCGAGTGCTGTGTCCAGTTCTGGGCCTCCCTATATAGGAAGGACATGGAGGGGCTGGAGCGTGCCCAGAGAAGGGCAACAAGGCTGGTGAGGGGTCTGGAGCACAAGTCCTGTGAGGAGCGGCTGAGGGAGCTGGGGTTGTTTATCCTAGAGAAGAGGAGGCTCAGGGGAGACAAGGTGACACAAAGGTGAAGCCAAGGAAATGCTCAGGGCAGTCTGGGGGTGGCTGCCAAACAGCCCTGGCTGTGAGCAACAGCGTCTGCAGTGAGACAGGAAAGTCCCAGCTGATGGGAACAAACTTTCTGGCTGAGTGCAGAGGCCAGGACAAAGCTGAGTGGTTTCCCTGGCGTCCCCCAGCCCTTCCTGGCCCCAGGGGCTGATGGCATTTTTGCTGCCTCAGGTTCATGTCCCCACAGCACCAGCACGGGGGTGCTCCCGCCTGCTGTGTGCAATGCAAACAGGGGCTCCTGAGCCAGAGCTGCCGTGTCTGTGCCTGCAAGGATGTGGCACCTGTGTGAGCTGGGGGAGAGGCCAGGGCTGCAGAGGGGGGATGTTGTTGGCAGCTCCATGAGGACGCTCTGGGACGCTGCCCTGGGCTGTGCAGCGCACTGGGGATGGATCAGCCCCTGCTCTGCTGCTCCTTCCCATCTCCCCCAGGGCCCTGGCAGAGCACCAGCCGTGCTGTTTGCCCCCAGCCTGCCCACGGCCAGCCTGGGGCTGCTGACGGGGGTTTTCTGTGCTGAGCATTGGCCTGGCCGTGTTCTTGAGAGAGCCTGGGCAAGGAGCCTGGAGCCCCCAGGCCCTGGCCTGAGGCGTCAGCGCTGCCCCAGCAGTGCCCATGGCCTGTCCCTGCTGCAGCCCCGGCACTGCCACCCCCAGGACTGTGCCCGGCCCCGAGAGCACTCAGGCCCTGCAGCAACACCAGGGCCACCAGGGCAGCGGGGCAGGGCCATGGGAGCAGCACTGCCAACACCAAGTGCTGCTGCTGCTGCTGGGCACAGCTGCTGTGCCAGCACTGATCTGCCCCCAGCTCTGCACACAGACATTGCTGCTGCAGCTCCAGAGAAGGCAACAAAAGGGCATCTCTGCAGAAAACTCTGCTTGCAGATGCTTTTGTTCTTTAAAGCCACCCAGAGCCCAGACCCTCATTGACACAGTCTGTGGCCACATGGGAGGTTGAGGCAAACAAAATGAGAAATGGCACAAACAATGACATTTCTTTGTGGACAGTATGGAAATAGTAAAATAAGGAAAAAGATCCGCCAAAATGAAACCAACAAGAAGTATCAAATATTACTTTTATTACAAGTGATTTGCAGAAATTGGCCAGCAGTTTAATGTCCCTGAAACCATCCAGTCATCAGTCTCCACACTGCAGCCTTGAGCTCCTGGTTCCTCAGGCTGTAGATGAGGGGGTTCAGGGCTGGAGGCACCACTGAGTACAGAACTGACAGGGCCAGATCCAGGGATGGGGAGGACATGGAAGGGGGCTTCAGGTAATAAAATGTACCAGTGCTGAGGAACAGGGAGACCACAGCCAGGTGAGGGAGGCAGGTGGAAAAGGCTTTGTGCTGTCCCTGCTCAGAGGGGATCCTCAGCACAGCCCTGAAGATCTGCACATAGGAGAAAACAATGAACACAAAACAACCAAGTGCTAAACAGCCACTAACTGCAATGAGCCCAAGTTCCCTGAGATAGTATTTGGAGCAGGAAAGCTTGAGGATCTGTGGGATATCACAGAAGAACTAGCCCAGGGCATTGCCATGGCACAGGGGCAGGGAAAATGAATTGGCCGTGTGCATGAGAGCATTGAGAAAGGCACTGGCCCAGGCAGCTGCTGCCATGTGGGCACAAGCTCTGCTGCCCAGGAGGGTCCCGTAGTGCAGGGGTTTGCAGATGGACACGTAGCAGTCATAGCACATGATGGTCAGGAGGGCAAGCTCTGCTGTAGCACAAAAAGTGAAAAAAAAGAGCTGTGCAGCACATGCTGTGTAGGAGATGGTGCTGGTGTCCCAGAGGGAATTGTGCATGGCTTTGGGGACAGTGGTGCAGATGGAGCCCAGGTCGCTGAGGGCCAGGTTGAGCAGGAAGAAGAACATGGGCGTGTGCAGGTGGTGGCCGCAGGCTCCGGCGCTGATGATGAGGCCGTTGCCCAGGAGGGCAGCCAGGGAGATGCCCAGCAAGAGGCAGAAGTGCAGGAGCTGCAGCTGCCGCGTCTCTGCCAGTGCCAGCAGGAGGAAGTGGCTGATGGAGCTGCTGTTGGACATTGGCTGTGCCTTGGCATTGGGATCTGTAATCAAATTAATCGTGGAATAGTTGAGTTTGGAGAGAACTTTAAATATCCCAGCCCGTCCTGGGGGCACTTTTCCCCACTGCCTGCCCTGGACTCTGCTGCCTGGAGCTGTCCCTGCCAGCAGCTGCTTGCCTGTGCCCAGGGCTGGGCCCTGCCAGTGCTGCCAGAGCCCATCCCAGCTCTGGGGGCTCAGCTCTGCCCTGCAGACCCCTCCCAGCTCAGGCACTGCCCAGGGGCAGCTCTGGCTCTGCGGGCTCTGATGGCAATGTCAGACCAACCCTGAGGAGGCTGGAAAAGCGACACTGATGCTGCCTCTACAGGGCCCTGTGCTGATTTCTGTCACTGCCTGGTTTATTAATGTCATAGAGAAAAATTTTGTTTTTCTCAGCCTAAACTGAGAGATGAATATCTATGTGCAATTTCCCATCCAGGTAACCCAGAGCAGCAGAATTAAAAATGCAGGATTTGCCAATTTATGCAGCCCCTGCCTTGCTGTGCTCCCTGTATAATCTTCCTGGAAATGTTCTGCAGTTCAATGCCATGCTGGGAGCCGTCCTGAACAGTGCAGCAGCCTCACCACACAAGGAGAACAATTCCAAGCCATTCCAACTGTCACCTTCCACCCACATCCTGCCCCCCAGCGCTGGGAGCAGCTCCCAGGGCCGGCTGAGAGCTGTCCCTGGCAGGCAGCAGAGTCCCTGGCCCAGCACAGCGCCCTGGGCTGCAGGACCCTGCTCTGCAGAACAGCCCTGGGCACCCCTGGCTGCTCTGCACAAGAGACCATCAGAGAATGTACTCACAGGGGCTGTGGGCATTGGCACGTTCCAGCTTGAGGAGATCACTGCAGGAGCTGCAGCTGCATTGTCCTGCAGCCAGAGGTTCCTGTGCCAAGGGCTGGCAGTGATTCTGCCCCAGGCACTTCTCAGCACCTTCCCAGCCCTGACTGATTGAAGCTCTCTGTGCCTCTGGGCTGTGCCCGCGCTGGCTGCAGGCAGTGCCCCAGCCCTGCTGGGCTGGCAGAAGAGCTGCTCATCCAGAGAAATGTGCTTTTGAAGCTCTGCTTGCTTACCAGCATCACCCTCTGTGCCAGGAGCCCGGCCCAGCTCAGCAGCACAGACACAGCACAAGGACTTGAATGAGCCTCTGGGGCTTTGTGCTCAGGCCCTGAACATCAGGCCCTGAGAGGGAGCTGCAGAAACCTCTCCAGAACTCCAAGTCAGAATCCAACTCCAAAGTTTCTTTGATTTTTAATGGGTCCCACTGAGGGACATGACTGAGAAAGTGTCCCCAGGCAGAACAGAGCACTGGAGGCAGTGATGACAGGTGGGGATAAAGAGAAGCCAAGTCTTGGTGGTGTGGGGCACAGCAGGGTCTGTGCCACCAAGGGCTGTCAGGAGACACCTTGTCCTGAGGCCCTGGGGCCTCCTGGCACAGCCCCAGCCAGGCTGGGCACTGTCAGCCCCTTGTCCTGCCCTCAGCATCCCCCCCTAGCCCACATCCCAGTGGCCTCAAGGATCTGCTGGAAGGAGTCCCTGGGGAGCCTTGCTCAGCAATGGCCCTGGGGGCTCCACAATGCTCCCAGGCACTGCAGGTTTTTCAAAGGACTTTGGCTTTGGCTTTTGCCTTGCAGTCTCTGAGAGCTTTCTGCAATCATGGCCTCCAATTATCTGCTGTAATTAGTCCCTGGAGAGGCTTTGTCAGGAACAACACTCAGTGGGGCTCATTAATGCTTCAAGGTACTTCAGTTCTTTTAAGGTACTTGGTGTTTCCCTTTGGATACAGACTCTGTGAGAGGTTTGTGCAATCATGGCTCCAATTATCTGCTTTAACGAGTCCCTTGAGAGCTTTGTACTGACACTCAGTGGGGCTCATTAATGCTTTGAGGTACTCAACTTTTTTCAGGTACTTTGGGTTTTCCTTTCCACACTGAGAGGTTTTTGTGCCATTTTGAGTCTCTGAGAGGTTTCTGTGGCATCCTGGCCTCCAGTTCTCTCCTCCAAGGAGTCCATGATGAGCCTGTGTTGGGGATGGACCTCAGTGGGTCCCATTAATGCTTTGAGACACTTTGGGGTATTCATCTGCCTTTGATTCCTGGAAAGGTTTGTGCAATCTCCTCTCAGGCCCTGAGGTTCCAGGGCTCAGCTCCAAATGCACCACGGGGCTCATTAGGATCAAGCAAGTCCTGACAAACCATGGCTCTGCCTTGATTTCCCTCTTCTCTACTGCAGTTCATCAGGAAGTTTTCTGTAGTGGTTTTGGTTCACCAATTTGAGATTTCTCGGCCAATGCATCAATTAGTGTTCTGGGTTCAGTGTTGGCTAATTACCAGTGCACTCACTAGATTATACTTACTCATTTCCAGCGCTAAGATAGGATTAGGAGAAAAGCAAAATAGGCTCAAAACTTTAAAAGGGCATTGAAGCGATACGCGGAATAAATAAATAGACTCCACAACTTGGGGTAGTTATGAAGTGGGTCTGTATGTCAGCGCTCCTACATGAGCTGGGCTTTTTGTAGGACTTTTGGCAGCCTTGTCTTGCTCAGCTTGGGGTGAATGATCCTTGTCAGTCTTGCTGGTATCATTTCCTCCCTTTAATCCAGGGATTTTAACAAACTTTTCAAGGAAGAACAACAAAATATTTTGTTTACACTGGCCGCCCACAACAGCCATTTTCCTCATAAGTTCTCCCACAAGTCCCTCAGAGGAAGCTGTGTCCAAGCTGTTCCAAGAGTTCCTCCAGAAAGAACAAGTTCCTCAGAAGAGGGATGTCACCAAAAGTGTGTTTTCAGTCACCATCTTCATGAACTGTGATAAACAGGTGGGGCAGTGTTCTTTATCTCTGCCATGACTCAGCCCTGATAACGCCCTCCAGGGGCCATCTTCTGTTCATGGGCCATTGAGTGTCACTGCAGGACTGATAAAATTACATCATCCCATTCTGGGATGCTCCGCCCAGGGGGAGGAACCAAGCATTCCTGCCTGGATATAATCTCACCCTTGCAACACCAGAAGCACCTTGCCTACTGGATTCCCAGAGGACAAGAGCTCCATAAGCACCGCTGGACCTTCAGAGGAAGACCAGACCCTTCTACAGGATCCCCGCTTTGACAGAATCACGTTCATCACTCCAACAGGACTGCAGCCACCATTTCATCAGACTGCTACCACCACCCTGCCCAACGGGGTGTCAGGATATATCCTGACTCGGTCAGATTAAGGCAGTGTTTCTGGATCATTGCCTTCATCCTAATTTTCTTATTAAATTGTAATTCTCGTTTAGACTGATTTGCTCCAAACCAGCACAAAACTCAATGTTCTCATCTCTTCTTTTCCTCCCAAAACAGAATTTCCCATTGCCAAACCTTCACCAGATGGAGGATAAGGCTGCAAGGATGAGGAAGATGCCCCAGGACACCCAGGCAGGTGAGGAGGAAGTCAGTGCCCCTTTCCCCCTCTCTCCTGCTCCATCTCGCAGCCCAGCACAGCCCCCGGCTGCAGGACAAACCCGCTGCCGATGCCATCCTGCCGGGGACACACTGGGGGGATCTCCTTCCCCTTCCCTCTGGCACGGAGGCAAATCCCATCCTCTCCTTGTCCTTCCTCCCCCAGACAAGGAGCTGCGGATGGAGACCAGGGAGGACAAATCCCCATGGCAGAACCTCATGGCAGAGGCCGTTTTGAGCAGCTCCACAGCGCAGGAATCCAACGGGGAGGAAAATCCCCAGAGATCCCACAGGAGGAGGGGCTGCAAAGCCAGCCCAGGGTGCTCTGAGGAGGAAAGACCCACCCTGGGCCAGGAAGGTGGGCAGAGCTCCAGGCAGAGCTCAGAGCTGGTGGTCCATGAGCAGCTCCATGATGGGGAGAAGCCCCACAAGTGCTTGGAGTGTGGGAAGAGCTTCAGGCGGAGCAACAACCTGATCTGCCACCAGATGATCCACACCAGGGAATGGCCCTACGAGTGTGGGGAGTGTGGGAAGGGCTTCAGCTACATCTCCCAACTCATCAGGCACAAGCGCATCCACACTGGGGAGAGGCCCTACGAGTGTGGGGAATGTGGGAAGAGCTTCAGCCGAAGGTCCTACTTGATCAGCCACCAGATCATCCACAGTGGGGAAAGGCCATACAAATGTGGGGAATGTGGGAAGGGCTTCAGCCAGAGGTCCAAGCTGATCATCCACCAAATGGTCCACACTGGGGAGAGGCCCTACGAGTGTCCCGAGTGTCAGAAGAGCTTTCACACCAGCTCCAGTCTCCTTGTGCATCAGCGGATTCACACAGAGGAGAGGCCCTTCCGCTGCCCTGACTGCAGGAAGGGTTTCAAGCACAGCTCCACCCTCGTCAAGCACCAGCGCATCCACAGCGGGGAGAGGCCCTACGAGTGTGGGGAATGTGGGATGAGCTTCAGCCAGAGCTCAAGCCTGATCTGCCATAAGAGGACCCACACTGGGGAGAGGCCCTATGAGTGTGCCCTGTGCCAGAAGAGGTTTCACACCAGCTCCCATCTCCTCCTGCACCAGCAGGTTCACACCAAGGAGAGGCCCTTGCTCTGTCCCGACTGCGGGAAGGGCTTCAAGCACAACTCCCACCTCATCAGGCACCGGCGCATCCACACCGGGGAGAGGCCCTACGACTGTCCCCAGTGTGGGAAGAGCTTCTCCAGCAGCTCTGCCTTGACCTGACACCAGCAGACCCACCGGTAAGGGAAGCCCTGCAAGTGCCCCAACTGCAGGAAGAGCTTTGTGCACTGCTCCAACTCCATCCCCCATGGGAGGATCCACGTTGGTCAGAGCCCCAGTGACCCACATTCCCTGTGATCCATGTTGGGAAGACACCTAGCTGGTTATCCTTTTGGTATGGCCCTAATATTCTTCTGATCTATCTTCATCCCTTAAAAACACCTGAAAAAGGACCAAAAAGAAAGAAATTTGTCAGAGATGTTTAAAGTCTCAGCATTACACAGCTAATTGAGGGGGAATTTATAGTTTGGGGACATATTATGGAAGACTTGTTGGTCCTTGGGGGATTTTGGGCAGTGTTCTTCATCTCTCTGCATTCCAAACAACAAACAACAGTCCCACTGAAAACAACGCAATCTTACCCCAAAATAGTCTCAATCCCATCTAAAAATGGCTTGTTCTAACCTCAAATAACCTCAATCTCATGCCAAAATTACTCAATTCCTTAGCCTCTAGGGCGAGATGGGGTTGGAAGAAGACTGGGAGAAGTGGGATCCAAATTTGGAGCAGTGGGATTGGGGTTGTGTGGGACTGGGGGGGTGGGATGTATTTTAGCAGTAAATAAAATTTTCAGAATTATTGATTCCTGTCCCATTCATTGTCCATCAGTTCTGGTTTGTTTTCCCGAGTGCCGCCTTCTCAGCTGATTGTGTTTGGGTCCTCTTTTCTCTCCTGCCTCTCATTGCCTGCTCTGTTTCTCCCTCAGTGTTTCCCTTGACCCAGGGCAGCTCCCACCAAAGGCCCTGCCCTGATTTCATTCCCAATCCAGGAGCTACAACCACCATGGGTGAAGTTATGAAGGCTGGCAGTGAAATGTCACTGTAGGATCTTGCTCCACTTGGCTCCTGGCTCCTTGTTAAGAGCTTTGCCTTCAAGGGCAGGAGGATCTTTTCCTGGCCGGGAACTGGAATTCCAGCCCCTGGGAGCGTGTGCCATGGATCCCAGAGGGGCATTCCCAAGGCTCCCAGGGTGCTGCCCCTGCCGTGCCTCCCAAGGAGCCGTGCAGGGCCCGGGGACAAGGTGCAGCAGCTGTGTTGGTTCTGCAGTGCCACAAGGGCCCCTGGTTCCATGAGTTTCCGCACTGCCAACAGCGGTTCCTGGGTTCCCATGGTGCCCTGCTGTGTCACCATGGATATTTGGTGGCATGAAGTTCCTCAGTGTCACAATGGCCTACCTGGCTCCATGAGCTTCCCCAGTGTCCAAACGGCCTCTTTGGATGGGCAGTGTCACCATGGGCCATTGGCTCCATGCAGCCCTGCTGGGTCACCATGGGCTCCTTGGTTCCATGAGGTTCTGGGGGTGTCTCCATGGTCTCCTTGGATCCACAGTGTCACAATGGACCACTGGATCCTCGTGGCCCTGCTGTGTCACCATGGCCCCTTGCTTCCATGGGACCCCAGGGTCACAATTGACTCCTTGCTTCCACGTCACCCCCTCAGTGCCAAAATGGCCCCTTCGTTCCATGGGGAATACAAAAGATTTATAGAAACATGGAGCAAATCCTGCTTAACACAGCTGGGAACATCTGTTTGCATCCAAAAGAGAGGTTAAAGGTGAGGATGGTACCAGCAGCTTCCATCTGCAACAGAGATCCAGGGAAAGGACAGGGACAGAGAATTCATTTGAACGACTCAGAGAATTCTGCTTCCAGAGATCATTTCTGGCCACACTGTCCCTTGTAGAAAGGTGACACCATTCCAGGCAGCCTGTACTGAGCAGGTGCTTCCTGAGTGGGGTTTGTTGTTCAGGAAACCTGCTCAGGCTTTTCCATTCTTTCCTTATCAAGAGGAAAACTTCTCCTGGGCCTGTGTGCAGGCAGAGCCCTGAGGAGAGCACGTGGGACACGTGCAGTGGGCTGGGACATGGAGCTGCAGAGCTCAGGGACAAGGTTCTGCTGCAGGGCACAGGGATGTCAGTGCCAGGTGGGCCATGTCAGACATGCTGAGGCTGGGGCTGAGGAGCAGCTTGTCCAAACAGGGTCAGCCCTCAAGGGGCTCATTCTTCTACATGCCCAGACCTCCTAAGGAGACATTCAGCATCAAGATCACCTGGGGAATGCTTCTATCAGCTCTTCTCTGAACTGGAAAATAAAAAAATACTCACTTGATTAAAGAAAAGAAGTCATGAGGTGCACTTTGAAATCTTTTTCCTTAACCCAGTTTGAGACTGACTCCAATCAGCTTCACAAGGCTTGGAGATTTGAAGACAATTGAAGGAAGACAAGGTGCCCCCAAAGGCTTTCTGTATTTTGATGATCCCCACGGTGGATTTGAGGCTGACTCCAGGACCCTCAGGCACAGAGAGAAGGTTGAAGAAGCTTCTTAGGGAGTCAGAAGCAAAACTCCAAGGCCCTTGGAGCATCACTGGGCCCCACTGAGGGCAGGCACTGCCAAAGGCTCCCCAGGGACTGGTGAGAGCAGCTCCTTGAGGCCAGGACTGCAGGGAGCCAAAGGCTCAGAGCAGGGAACTGCAATGCTGAGCAAGGCCTGGGCTGGCTGGGGGAAGCAGAAAGGCCAAGCCCTGAGCCCAGCCTGGCACAGCAGGGCCTGTCCCTCACGGGTGGCTCGGGGCTGTTTGTGGGGCAGTGGGATGTGAGGGGCAGCAAGGACAAATGTCACAAAGCTGTGTGACACTCCAGATCCTCATGGAACCAAGGGGCCAGTGTGACACTGTGGGAAGTTGTGGAACCAAGGGATCACTGTGGCACTCTTGGGCCCATGGAACCAAGGGGCCATTGTGACACTGTGCTGCCTCATGGAATCAAGGAGACCATTGTGGAACTCGGGGGCCCCAAGGAACCAAGGGTCCATGGTGACCTTGTGGAGCCCGCAGTGTCACAGAGGAGCCGTTGTGACACAGCGAGGGCGCGTGGAGCCGAGGGGCCATTGTGCACATCAGGGCTTTGTGGAACCACAAAGCCATTGTGACATTGCAAGGCCTCATGGAAGCACGGGGCCATGGTGACACTGCAGAAGCAAGGGGGACATTGTGACACTCCAGGGCCTCATGGAACCAAGGAGACCATTGTGACACTGTGGGGTCCCACGAAACCAAGGGAACATGGAACAGGTCTGGCTGCCTTGGCCACCTGGGGCCACCTCTCATCTGCCTTTGAGACACTGGGACCATGTGCTTTTCTTTCTTATAGGAAAAACCATCCATCTCGACCAGGCACCCATGGCCAAAATTGGGCATCTGCCTCCAGAATTCCCTATATCCAAGGATAGCTCCCAGACAAAAGCTGCCAGGACTGACAAGTCTGGCTGCCTTGGTTTCCTGAAGGCTGGAACTCATGTGCCTCTGAAACACTGGGGCTCTGTGCTTTCCTTCCTAATGAAAAGAACTCATCTTCCTGTCCAGGCACCCACGGCAAAAATTGAGATTCCACCTCCAAAATGCCCAGTGTCCATGGATAGCCCCTAGATGAAAGATGACAGGAGAGACAGGTTGGCTGGCTTCGCCTAAGGGTGGCCACCTCTCATCTTCTTCCAGAACAAATGGATTTCATGCTCTTCTTTCCTGCACAAAAATTAATCATCCAATCGTGACCAGGTTCCCATGGCCAAAATTGGGATTCCACCTCCAAAAGTCTGTACATCCAAGGATTGCTCCCCAGTGAAATCAGCCAGGACAGACAGGTCTGGCTGCCCTTGGCCTCTTGGGGGCTGCCTCTCACCTGCTTTCCAAACACTGGGGCTCGGTGCTTTCCTTCCTATGGAAAAGAACTGCCCTTCTTTTTAAGGTGTCCGTGGTCAAAACTGAGATTCCTTCTCCCAAATTCCATATATCCAAAGATCCCTCCACGACAAAAGCTGCCAGGACAAACAGGTCTGGCTGGCTTGGCCTCCCAGGAGCCCCATCTCTATCGTGTTCTTTCTTTGAAACACTTGGGCTCAGTGTTTTCCTTCCTATGGAATAGAACCATCCTTCTTATCTATGCAGAAATGGCCAAAATTAGTGTTCCACCTCCCAGATTCCCTATATCCAAGGGTTGCTTTCAGACAAAAGCTATCAGGACAGAGACGTCTTGCTGCCTTAGGCCTCTGATGGCCGCCTTTCATCTGCCCCTCAAGCACCGGTGTTCCGTGCTTTTCTTTGCATGGAAAAGAATTGTGTTTCTCCTCCAGGTGTCCATCTCTGAAATTGGGATTCCTCCTCCAAAATTCCCTATATCCAAGGGTTGTTCCCAGCCAAAATCTGCCAGTACCATCAAGTCTGGCTGGCCTTGGCCTCTGGTGACTGCCCCTGGCACACTGGGGCTCGGTTCTTTCCTTCCCATGGAGATCCCTGTGACACTGTGGGCACCTCATGGAACCAAGGGGATCATTGTGGCACCACTGGAGCCCATGGAACCAAGGGGCCATGGTGACACAGCGGGGCTTCATGGACCCAGAGACCATCATGACTCTGTGGGGCCTGATGGAACCATGGAGACCATGAGGACCCTTCAGGGCCTCGTGTCACCAAGGGGGCATTGTGACACCTCAGGGCCTCCTGGGAGCAAGGGACCATTGAGACACTGTGGGGCCCCATGGAACCGAGGGAACATGGAACAGGTCTGGCTGGCTTGGCCTCCCAGGGGCCACCTGACAGGTCTGGCTGATCTTGGAATGCCAAGGGCTGTCTCTCATCAGCTCCTGGAGCACTGGGGCTCCGTGCTTTCCTTGCTATGGAAAAGAACTGACCCTCTTTTCAGATGCCCATTGCCAGAATTGGTACCCTCCCTAAAAAAATTCCTATTTTTAAGGGTATCTCTCAGAACAAAATCTGGCATCTCTGGCTGGCCTTGGCCTCTGGTGGTCACCTCCCATCTGCCCCTGAAACACTGGGGCTCTGTTCCTTCCTTGCTATAGAAAAAAACCAGACTTCTTGCCAAGGGACCATGGCCAAAATTAGAATTTAGCCTCCCATATTCGATATATCCAAGGATTGTTCCCAGACAAAAGTAGCCAGGACAGACAGGTCAGTCTGGCCCTGTCCTCTGGTGATTTTCTGAGACTATGAGCTGAATGTTTTCATTTGAAAACTCCTTGGAGAGTGCCCAGAGATCTCCCAAGGTGGGATTTTGAGGCATCAGGCACATGACCACTACATACGGACAAAAGAGCTCTGTGCTCTGTGCTGTTGTGGTGGTTTTCCATCACGGAAGTGAAGTTCTAAGGGAAGCTTCTAGCAGTTTCCTCTGTGTCTGACAAAAAAAGCAATCAGTAATTAGCTTTGAGAGCTGACAATCTGTTAAACCACTAAGGAAACTGCACACGCCTCTGTGAAGACAGAAGTTAAAGAGGAAGAAGCCTGGCTGGGTCTCTTTCCCTTCTGGCCAGCACAGAGGTGCCAAGGCCGGGCCAGCCCCCGTCTGGGCCGGGGCGGGCCGGGCGGCTCCTGCCGTGGGGCCGGGCCCCTTCCCAGGGAGCCCGCCAGGCCCCATCGGCTGCCGGGCAGGGGAGGGGAGGCCGCGGGGCCGAGGCCGGGCCGGGCCATGGCTGCGCTTGCTGACATCTGGCCGCTGCCGAGCCCTGCCCCGCCGCCAGCCCGGGCCCAGCCAGGATCCGCCGGGCCCCAGGAGCAGCCCCGGGCCGGGCCGGCTCGGCCAAGCTTCTGCCGCCCTTGGGCTTGGCCCGCAACCAGCGGGCAGGGCCAGGAGAAGCCATCGGCCCCGGCCGTGCTGCTGCTCTGCTCTGGCCTGGCTGCTGAGATCCTGGCCCTGCCCCCAGCGCCGCCCAGCCTGACACAGCCCCAGCGCAGCCGCTGCACAAACCTCCATGGGAAAACAGCTCCGGCCGCAAGGACCCAGCCCGGCCGGGCTCACGCAACCATCTGCAGGCCCCGGCTGAGATATTGACTCTTCCTGTGCTTCCATCCTCCCTCCAGTGAGAGAAAAGGACAAAGTGCAGGCACACACAGGAGCAACGGGAAGACACCGAGGTCAGTGAAGAGGAAGTTGAGTCCCAGATGGGAGGAATGAGGAGATGCCTTGATCTTGGGGCTGAAATCCTCTGGTAAAGCTATGGAGAAGAATGTAATTCATGCATCAGATTCTCTTTTTCCCTATAACGCATTGAAAAGAATGGGGAGATGACTTGTTCAGCAAAGGCCTCCATGCTAAAGTAAGCAAATGTTGAAGTTGCTGTGATCCCATGAGAAGTCTGAACATTGAAAGAGAGCAGAGAGATGAGACCCTGTGCCCTCAGGGAGAGAAGAAGACCTCTGTTCCCACAGATGAAGATGATTTCAGAAATAGATGAAGAGAACGTTTGCTCTTAAACAGCTCATCTTTAAACCAATACCCTGTAAGTTGACATGGCCCAAAAACACAGCTGTGGGAAAAGCTGTGAAAAAATGGGAGGGACTTCATGATTTCAGTTTTTCCCAGTGGGTGCTATCTGTGGAAATGAAAAGACATGAGAAAACTGTTTTCTTGTAGAGAAGTCTCCATAAGATTAACAAGAGGAACTTCTCTCCCTAAGTGAACTGAAGAGAGACTATTCTAGAGGTGGTAAACTGACTGAAAATTTTAGGGTTTTCCTTTAACATGGTCAGGTTGCATGGAGAGAGGAAATGCTCTGAGTTCTGTTCTGTTTCTTATTACACTTTCTTTTACTTACTATACTAAACCTTTCTTCATAACTTTTAAAGTTTTGAGCCCAATTTGCCTTTCTCCTAATCCTATCTCACAGGAGGAAATGAGTAAGTATATTCTAGTGAATGCATTGGTAATTAGCCAGCACTGAACCCACCACACTAATTAATGCATTGGCCAAGGAATCTCAAATTGGTGAACCAAAACCACTACAGAAACTTCCTGATAAACTGCCCCAGACCAGAGGGAAATCAAGGCAGAGCCATGGTCTGTCAGGACTTGCTTGATCCTAATGAGCCCTGTGGTGCATTTGGAGCTGAGCCCTGGAACCTCAGGGCCTGAGAGGAGATTGCACAAACCTTTCCAGGAATCAAAGGCAGATGAATACCCCAAAGTGTCTCAAAGCATTAATGGGACCCACTGAGGTCCATCCCCAACACAGGCTCCTCATGGACTCCTTGGATGAGAGAATTGGAGGCCAGGAATGGCACAAAAACCTCTCAGAGACTCAAAATGGCACAAAAACCTGTCACTGTGGAAAGGAAAATCCAAAGTACTTCAAAAACCTTGACTATCTCAAAGTATTAATGAGCCCCACTGAGTGTCAGTCCAAAGCTCTCAAGGGACTCGTTAAAACAGATAATTGGGGCCATGATTGCACAAACCTCTCAGAGTCTGTATCCAAAGGGAAACACCAAGTACCTTAAAAGAACTAAAGTACCTTGAAGCATTAATGAGCTCCACTGAGTGTTGTTCCTGACAAAGCATCTCCAGGGACTAATTACAGCAGATAATTGGAGGCCATGATTGCAGAAAGCTCTCAGAGACTGCAAGGCAAAAGCCAAAGCCAAAGTCCTTTGAAAAAACTGCAGTGCCTGGGAGCACTGTGGAGCCCCCAGGGCCATTCCTGAGAAAGGCTCCCCAGGGACTCCTTCCAGCAGATCCTTGAGGCCACTGGGATGTGGGCTAGGGGGGGATGCTGAGGGCAGGACAAGGGGCTGACAGTGCCCAGCCTGGCTGGGGCTGTGCCAGGAGGCCCCAGGGCCTCAGGACAAGGTGTCTCCTGACAGCCCTTGGTGGCACAGACCCTGCTGTGCCCCAGGCCACCAAGACTGGGCTTCTCTTTGTCCCCACCTGTCATCAGTGCCTCCAGTTCTCTGCTCTGCCTGGGGCCTGGGGACACTTTCTCACTCGTGTCCCTCACTGGGACCCATTAAAAGTCCAAGAAACTTTGGAGTTGGATTCTGACTTGGGAGTTCTGGAGAGGTTTCTTCAGCTGCCTCTCAGGGCCTGATGTTCAGGGCCTGAGCACAAAGCCCCAGAGGCTCATTCAAGTCCTTGTGCTGTGTCTGTGCTGCTGAGCTGGGCCGGGCTCCTGGCACAGAGGGTGATGCTGGTAAGCAAGCAGAGCTTCAAAAGCACATTTCTCTGGATGAGCAGCTCTTCTGCCAGCCCAGCAGGGCTGGGGCACTGCCTGCAGCCAGCGCGGGCACAGCCCAGAGGCACAGAGAGCTTCAATCAGTCAGGGCTGGGAAGGTGCTGAGAAGTGCCTGGGGCAGAATCACTGCCAGCCCTTGGCACAGGAACCTCTGGCTGCAGGACAATGCAGCTGCAGCTCCTGCAGTGATCTCCTCCAGCTGGAACATCCCAATGCCCACAGCCCCTGTGAGTACATTCTCTGATGGTCTCTTGTGCAGAGCAGCCAGGGGTGCCCAGGGCTGTCCTGCAGAGCAGGGTCCTGCAGCCCAGGGCGCTGTGCTGGGCCAGGGACTCTGCTGCCTGCCAGGGACAGCTCTCAGCCGGCCCGGGGAGCTGCTGCCAGCGCTGGCCAGAAGCTGTGGGGGGAAGGAGCCACCCTGAGCAGGGCAGGTGCTGCTGCTAATAGCTGCTGGCTGGGGCAGGGCTGCTCCCAGCTCCAGACCAGCCTGGGCACAGCTCCGGAGGACACTTCCCAAAGAAGGTAAGCCTGGGATTGCTGTAAAGATCAGCAGCTTTCCTGAGAGTGTTTTCAATTTCCTGCTTGGAGAAGGATAGGAAAGTTGGGGTGGTTACAAAAAGATTTTTGCTTTTTATACATCTTTCATATATTCATAGCTCTGTAAATTACTATTATATAGTTATAAATCTATAATCCTTACTTCATTAAACTCTTAATTAACTCTATTACACTACTATTATATACTTATATAACTGTAATACTTAATTGACTGTAGTACATTTCCTACCTATCTCTTAGGTTTTAGAACAATAAGCTGACTGTCTAAATACATTTTTAAATGTAGTCTTAACATCAGGAATAGGACCTACAAGAATATTTTTTGTTTTGAATGTGAGCAGTGATAAAAAACACTGGGGCAAAGAAGCCCTTGGACCTACTCCAATAGGTTGGCCCAGGGTTGGGCTACTGGGGCAACTGAATCCCCTATTGGATGTTCCTCTTAAATATCCTAATTAATTAACCTTAATAAATTGTTGAAATCAGGAGCTGATTGTGCCTCATCCCCACCGGGACACCTGGAAGCTTCCAATAAAGGTCTGCTTTTTACTTTACTGCTCTAACACTGTTGCAAGGGTTTTTGTTTTTTTTTTTTCTTTTTTGATTATAGACAACAGGGGGGTGAGAGAAGCAGAAGAGGAATTGTAATCCCAGAATGACAGAACATTCTGAGTTGAAAGGGACACACAGGATCCTCAAAGGAATGTTTGAACATTTACAGAGACTCCAGAACTGTGACTTTGGGTGGTCAGTCTCTCTGCTGGCAGCCTCCCAAAGGGCTTTCAGCCACTGCTCAGCCCTGGAGAGCAGCAGCATCACCTTGGCAGGGCCCAGCAGGGCTCTCCTGAGCTGCCCTTGCCCAGCTGCACACAGACCCTGCCCCAGCCAGGGCCCTGCACACAGGCAGGTTTCTGTAGGGCCGGGCCGAGGGCACACGGGGTGGGATGGGCTCTGTGAGCACTGGCAGGGACAAGGCACCTCTCAGGAGGGAATGTCCAGGCCCAGGGAGATGCTCAGGGAAGCAGAGGGGGCTGAGCAGAGCAGTGCTGGGTCAGGAGGGCACTGTTGGTGTGTGGGAGGTGCTGGGCACAGCTGGGCACGGGAACACTGTCCTGAGTGCCCGGCTGTCTCTGCCCTGCCCTCTCAGGCACAGCACCACAACATCTTCTCTTGTTTCTGCACTTCCCTGATATTGTCACTGTTATCTGGTGCTCTCAGGGAGGCTCTGGCATTTGCAGCAGCTGAGTCAGGCACTGCCCTTGGCATTCCTGCCAGGCAGGGCTGTCCATGGGAATGGGGTGTCCAAGCTTCCCTGGGACCTGTGGGGCTGTGGGCAAAGCAGTCCATGGGAAGGCAAATGAGCTGAGCTCCTCCCTGAGATCCCATCATGGGCACACCCTGGATCTCCTTGCTGTGCCCTTCCCAGCTCTGAGCTGCCCTCCTGGGTGCAGCTCTGTGCCAGGGCTTCTGGGAGATCCCTGAATGTCCCACAGGGAAGTGCAGAGATGCCACAGCTGAGGAAATGCTGTTGGGTTGGCCAAAGGGGGTTGTGAGTGTCCTTGGCACAAGGGGGTGCTGAGACCTTGCCCAGAGACCATTGGAGAGGGTGAGACATTCAGGGATCCCTCTGCTCTGGGTTTATGCCAGGGTAACCCGGGAGTGCGATTGTGCTCTGATTGCAGCCAAAGGTGCAAAGCCAGGGCAGTTGGGAACAAGCCCATCCAGCCCCTCACCTTCCCTAAGCCACTGGGAATACTTTGCCTTTCCCATCTCTCAGTGCCAAACTCTGAGTGCAGCAGGAATGCTGGGGATTTCTGACCTCAGAGAGGCAGCAATGATGTGTGGGTAGGAAAAACATTCCCTACATCTTTTCCCTGATACCCAAGTCCACTAGATGTGGCAGTTCAGATGGTACCAAGCAAGTCTGCAGTAAAAGTGATTCCCCTGACAAATGCTGAATATCCAGCCTTGTCCCTCTGCTACATGGCCACAAACCCAAGGCAGCAGGGCAGGGATGGCTCCTTGAGAGCCCCCACGCACAGCCCTGGCTGCTCCTGGCACACTCAGCTAGCGCAGCTGGAGCTGAGGCAGGGACCTGGGTGAAGGTTTGCCCAGAGCAGGAACAAGGGTGGGTGAGTCCCAGCGGGACAGGCTACAGGGAATGGCCCAGGTTTGCCTCCAAGCAGCCTCTCCTGACTTGTCACTGTCCTTTCTCCATGAACAGGTGCCCATGTGCAGCCACAGCCAATGTCCAACAGCAGCTCCATCAGCCACTTCCTCCTGCTGGCACTGGCAGAGACGCGGCAGCTGCAGCTCCTGCACTTCTGCCTCTTGCTGGGCATCTCCCTGGCTGCCCTCCTGGGCAACGGCCTCATCATCAGCGCCGTAGCCTGCGGCCACCACCTGCACACGCCCATGTTCTTCTTCCTGCTCAACCTGGCCCTCAGCGACCTGGGCTCCATCTGCACCACTGTCCCCAAAGCCATGCACAATTCCCTCTGGGACACCAGCACCATCTCCTACACAGCATGTGCTGCACAGGTCTTCTTTTTTGTTTTCTGCTCTGCAACAGAGTTTTATCTCCTGACCATCATGTGCTACGACCGCTACGTGTCCGTCTGCAAACCCCTGCACTATGGGACCCTCCTGGGCAGCAGAGCTTGTGCCCACATGGCAGCAGCTGCCTGGGCCTGTGCCTTTCTCAATGCTCTCATGCACACGGCCAGTACATTTTCCTTGCCCCTGTGCCATGGCAATGCCCTGGGCCAGTTCTTCTGTGAAATCCCACAGATCCTCAAGCTCGCCTGCTCACACTCCAAAGTCAGGGAAGTTGGACTTATTGTGCTAAGTGCTCTTCTATATTTTGGATGTTTTGTGTTCATTGTTTTCTCCTATGTGCAGATCTTCAGGGCTGTGCTGAGGATCCCCTCTGAGCAGGGACGGCACAAAGCCTTTTCCACCTGCCTCCCTCACCTGGCTGTGGTCTCCCTGTTCCTCAGCACTGGTACATTTGCCTACCTGAAGCCCCCCTCGATGTCCTCCCCATCCCTGGATCTGTCAGTGTCAGTTCTGTACTCGGTGGTGCCTCCAGCCCTGAACCCCCTCATCTACAGCCTGAGGAACCAGGAGCTCAAGGCTGCAGTGCGGAGACTGATGACTGGAGGCTTTCAGGAACATTAAACTGCTGACCAATTTCAGCAACTCACTTGTAATAAAAGTCATTTTTGATACTTGTTGCTTTGGTTGTGGGCGTTTTTTCCTTTGTTTTACTTTTTTCATCTTCTCCCCAAGGAAATGTCATTGTTTGTGCCACTTCTCATTTTGTTCTCTCCACCTTCCCTGTGGCCACAGACAGTGTCAATGAGGGGCTGCGCTCTCGGTGACTTAAAAGGAAATCTAGGATCTCCTAGCAGAGTTCTCTGCAGAGCTGCCCTTTTGTTGCCTTCTCTGGAGCTGCAGCAGCAATGTCTGTGTGCAGAGCTGGGGGCAGATCAGTGCTGGCACAGCAGCTGTGCCCAGCAGCAGCAGCAGCACTTGGTGTTGCCAGTGCTGCTCCCGTGGCCCTGCCCCGCTGCCCTGGTGGCCCTGGTGTTGCTGCAGGGCCTGAGTGCTCTCGGGGCTGGGCACAGTCCTGGGGGTGGCAGTGCCGGGGCTGCAGCAGGGACAGGCCATGGGCACTGCTGGGGCAGCGCTGACGCCTCAGGCCAGGGCCTGGGGGCTCCAGGCTCCTTGCCCAGGCTCTCTCAAGAACACGGCCAGGCCAATGCTCAGCACAGAAAACCCCCGTCAGCAGCCCCAGGCTGGCCGTGGGCAGGCTGGGGGCAAACAGCACGGCTGGTGCTCTGCCAGGGCCCTGGGGGAGACGGGAAGGAGCAGCAGAGCAGGGGCTGATCCATCCCCAGTGCGCTGCACAGCCCAGGGCAGCGTCCCAGAGCGTCCTCATGGAGCTGCCAACAACATCCCCCCTCTGCAGCCCTGGCCTCTCCCCCAGCTCACACAGGTGCCGCATCCTTGCAGGCACAGACACGGCAGCGCTGGCTCAGGAGCCCCTGTTTGCATTGCACACAGCAGGCGGGAGCACCCCCGTGCTGGTGCTGTGGGGACATGAACCTGAGGCAGCACAAATGCCATCAGCCCCTGGGGCCAGGAAGGGCTGGGGGACGCCAGGGAAAGCACTCAGCTTTGTCCTGGCCTCTGCACTCAGCCAGAATGTTTGTTCCCATCAGCTGGGAGTTTCCTGTCCCACTGCAGACGCTGTTGCTCAGAGCCAGGGCTGCTTGGCAGCCACCCCCAAACTGCCCTGAGCATTTCCTTTGCTTCTTTCCTCTGCTTTCTTTCCTCTTCCCTGGTCCAGATTTCTTCCCCTTGCCCAGCCCTGTTCCCTGCCCTGCACACAGCCCATCCCTGTTTACCCTTTCCTCTCTGGCCCCACTCCCCATTGCAGTTCCTGACTTGGCACCATGGGAACGTCCCTTGGGGAGCAGGATCATCCCACAAGTGCTGCAGGAATTGTCTGCAGGCTCCTGCAGTGCCTCGTGCTGCTCCCTTGCCAGAGGCAGCCCAGGCCAGGGGGGCACATCTGGGCTGCTGTGTCTGCCTGTGGGGCTCCCTGTTCTGGGCAAGGAGGAGGAGCTGCAGAGGCTCTGCAGGACTGACAGGATGGGCTTTGGGGCTGTGAGGAGAAGCTGAGGGACCTGGGCTGCTGCAGCTTCTGAAGAGGAGGCCCAGGGCTCCTCCTGCAACTGCTCCAAGGCTGGTTTCAGAGAATCACAGAACCAGCCAGGCTACAAAAGACCTGGGAAATCATCAAGTCCAACCTGTGCCCTGACACTCCCTTGTCTCCCCTGAGCCTCCTCTTCTCCAGGATCAACAACCCCAGCTCCCTCAGCCGCTCCTCACAGGACTTGTGCTCCAGGCCCCTCACCAGCCTTGTTGCCCTTCTCTGGACACGCTCCAGCCCCTCCATGTCCTTCCTGAATTGGGGGCCCAGAACTGGACACAGCACTCGAGGTGCTGCCCAACCAGTGCCCAGCACAGGGGAAGAATCACTGCCCTGCTCCTGCTGGCCACACCATTCCTGATCCAGGCCAGGAGCCATTGAACTTCTTGGCCACCTGGGCACACGGCTGGCTCATGTCCAGCCTGCTGTCCATCAGTCCCTGCAGGTCCCTTTCTGCCTGGCTGCTCTCCAGCCCCTCTGTCCCCAGCCTGGAGCCCTGCAGGGGTTGTTGTGGCCAAAGTGCAGGACCCGGCACTTGGACTTGTTAAACCTCACCTTGCTGGATTTGGGCCCTGGATCCAGCCTGTCCAGGGCCCTCTGCAGAGCCCTCCTACCTTCCTGCAGATCAACACTCCCAGACAACTTGGTGTCACCATGGTTCCATGAAGCCCTAGAGTGTCCCAATGGTCTCCATGATTCCATGAGGCCTCCCAGTGTCTCAATGTCCCTTTGGTTCCATGGGACCCCTTGGTGTCACCAAGTCATTTGGATCCTTGTGCCCCACAGTGTCACAGTGGAGCCATAGTCCCCCAAGGCCCTGCAGTGTCACAGTGGTTCCTTGGTTCCATGAGGTCTGGCAGGGCAGCAATCCTCTCCTTGGTCCCACAGGGTCACAATGGCCTCTTGGTCCCAAGGGCCCCCCCAGTGTCCGACACGTTTCCTTCATTCCAGGAGTCCCTGGGGAGCAGCACTGGACCCTTGGTTCCATGGGGCCCTGCAGTGTCACAGTGGCCCCATCATGACACGAGGTCCTGCTCTGTCACAGAGCTCTGCATGGTTCCACAAGGCCCTGCAGGGTCACAGTGGCCTCTTGGTTCCATCAGGCCTCAGAGTGCCACAATGAATTCCTTGGTGCTGCAGTGTCACAATGGAGCCCTGGTGACACAAGATCCTGCAGTGTCACCAGGGACCCTTGGTTCCATGGGGCACCACAGTGTCACAATTGTTCCCTCAGTTCCCAGAGTCCTTGCCATGGAGCAATGACCCCTTGATCCCATTGTCCCCAGGCTCTCCCAAGGGTCTCCTTGGTTCCACAGAGGCACAATGGCCCCTTGGTTCCACAAGGCCCCGCAGTGTCACAGTGGCCTCTGTGGTTCCACCAGGACCCAGACTGTCACAATGCACTCCTTGCTTCCATTCAGCCCCACAGTGTCACAGTGGCCCCGTGGCTCTGTGGCGCCATGTCGTACACAGTGTCACCATGGTCCTCTTAGTGCCACCAGGCCCCGCAGTGTCACAATGGCCCTTGCTTCCCCAGGGCGCTGCATTGTCACAATCATCACAGAATCAACCATCCATCCCCATCAGAGCAGCAATGAGCAGAAATGGGCAGAGCTTTGTGGCTGCCCCAGCTCTGGGATGGGCCCTGGGCCTGGAGCAGGAGCAGCTCTGGAGGGCCCCAAGGCCGGGGCTCTTGTGCTGGCCTGGGCAGATGGGATGGCAGCAGGGGCTGCAGAGCTCTCAGCACCTGAGCCAGAGGGGAGCAGGGCAGCCAGGGAGCCTCCTTGTGCCTTGGGCAAGCCCCTTCCCCCATGGCTGGGGCTGAGTCCTGGCTGAGCTGCAGCTGCTGCTGTGCCCTTGGCAGGGGCTGAGGCCGTGGGGCCAGTGGCCAGAGCAGCCTGGCCTGAGCAGAGCTGTGGGGCCAGAGGCGGCTGGGCTGTGCTGGGGAGAGGCCCTTGGTGCTGCACAGAGCTCAGGGCAGCTGGCAGAGCTTGCAGGGAGCTGGGCTGGGCTCCGAGAGCCTGGCCCAGAAACCATCAGTGTCCATCTCAGCCTGGCTGAGCGTGCAGGGGCAGGACTCAGCCCAGGCCTTGTGGGGCAGGGCCAGCGCCTGTGCAAGGCACTGAAAACAGGCAAGTGGCCGAGAGAGGAGGCTGCTCTGTGCCCTTGGGGGCATGGACACAGCAGGGAGGGGGCCCAGGACATTTGTCAGCGCCAGCCTCTGTCCCCAGCCCTTGGCAGCCCTGGCTGCTGAGCCCAGCTTTGGCCTGGGCTGAGTTTGGCTGTGGCCCAGCTCCATCCTGCTGCGGGGCTCAGGGCCTGTTCCCGGCCATGGCCAGCCCTGGCCGGCCTCTCTGCTGGCCCAGAGGCCGGCAGAGCCCGGGGCAGGGCTGTCTGTGCAGCCCCACAGGTGCCCCGGGCTGGGCAGGAGCTGGCAGAGGCTGCCCAGCAGGGAGGCCATGGGGCACAGAGCCCCAAGGCTGCCGTGGGCACCACGGCACAGGGGCCGTTCCCAGCCGCAATGCTCCTGTCCTGGGCTGGGCCTGCACAGGGGCTGTGGCACCATGGCTGGGCCAGCACAGGGCCACCAAGGGGCCACGCAGCCGCTGCCGGGGCTGGCAGCAAGGCCGGGCACAGACAAGGAATTGCTGAGCGTGGCCTGCGCTGGCCAGGGCTGACTGTGCCAAAGGCAGAGCTCAGCTGCCCTTGGGGGCTGCAGGAACACTCAGGAGCCCAAAGAGCCTCCATGGCTGTGCTGGAGACCAAGGCTGGAGCAGGGAAATGCAGGGCTGCTGCGCCGTGGTGAGGGCATGGAATTCCAGCACACACCTCAGCTCTCGGATGATCCCGGCACCGTGCTGGGCCCTGTTTCAGCCTGGAGCAGAGCAGATGTTGATGGCACAGGAGCCCTGCGGGGCTGGCAGGGACCTGCAGCTTGCAAGGTGCTCTGCTCTCCCTCAGCTCCTCTCTGAGAGATCCAATCCCAGCTGGGCACCTCAGGGCACAAGTGGCACTGCCTGTTCATGGGCACACAGCTGATGTCTGCTTGCAAAGGGGCACAAGTTTTAATACCTCTTATTTTATTAGTATACAGGCACATTTTTATTACCTGTGTCACTTAAGTACTTTAAAGAAATGGCAAAGTTTTCCCTCTAGGGACGGGAATTTCGTGGAAGTGTACTGATTGCAGGAGAAGAAAGACTGATCTTCACATCTACTTGTGTCATTAGTATCCTGTTTATTATTTCCTCTCCCTCTTCTTTCAGGTATTTTCTGCTCTCCTTTTTAAATGGCTGTGTCTAAGGACATCTCTTTATTTAGACCAGGTGGATCTATATATTTCCCATTGCACCTAGACTTCCTCCTCCAGATGCTCTCTGGTCATTCAAGTGTCTCTCAACAGACTGGCTTCATGCTTTGAACGTCAGGGAGTGGCCCAACCTTTCTGAAGTTCAAATAAGTATGAATTATATTTTTTTTGTGTTTATATCACAGAATTGCCTTTTCTTATGTCTTTGTCTAAAACTGTTCCTGTACAGAAATCCCTTGGGGATGGGGGACATGTCAGATGCTGCTGGGACATCACAGAGAGCTAAGGGAAGAGCTATGATGGTTATTAAACTGTTCAAACGTTCAACTTGTGTTTGTTGGCAAGAAACCTTTCTGTGCCTCTGAGTGTCACCAGGCCCTGAGCCCAAAGGACACAAACCTGATGAGTTGTGGTTCCCACTGCAGGGGCACTTGGAACTTGGCTCTGCACAGGAGAGCTCTTCATCCACTTTCCCTCTTTTCCTCCCTCTGGCCATGGAGGGAGCTCCTGACTTCAGCCTGTGACTCGTGTGTGCAAAGAGCAAATCTGGGCAGAATCGGGGCCGGGAGGGTTTGGGGGCACCTTGGGATCTGTGCTGGGCACAGAAGGTGTTTTCCATTGCTCTGAGACTGTCTGCTGTGCAAAGTGGATTTAATAGCCAGCAGAGGAATGACTTTTGCATTGGATGGAGCTGTGCCTTCCCTTGGCTTTGTTGGCTGACAAGAAATGAACATCCCTCTGTGTCTCGGGCAGCTCCTTCTCCAGGGAAAGCAGGTGGGAGCTGGAGCCAAGGAGCTGAAAGCTGCAGGTGCAGCCTGGGCTGGAGGGAGCTCAGATTTGCACAAGGCTGCTCTGAGTGCCAGGGCTTGGATGGGGGCAATGGTGGGGTGGGGGTAGGGACAGAGTCTGATTGATTGTCAGCCATGAAGGGTCTTGATTTTCATATCTATTCCAACTGCATGAGGTGGTACTTGGATTCACTGTCCATTGGAGATTGCACATATCAATGTATTTACAGTAAAAAAAAAACAAAACTATACAGGACTTAAAAAATCTTTCTCACTGTCTTTTTAAATATAATGTATTCACTTGCAATAGGCTTCTGAAATCTGTCTAATTAACCACAAAAGATTTGAAAACTTAAATTATTCCCAGAGGTTTGTCTTGTTAAGGTGTTCTGAATGTTAATGAGCCCTGCAACACTGAAATCCTGCACTGAAGAGCTGAAGGCTGAAGAAGCCTCTGGTGCAGTAAAATTCAGCAGCAGAATCCAAGTTGCTGAGGATGTCAGCAGCCCCCACTGAGGCCATCCCTGCCCAGGGCTTGGATGGGGGAAATGGTGGGGTGGGGGTAGGGACAGAGTCTGATTGATTGTCAGCCATAAAGGCTCTTGATTTTCCTATCTATTCCAACTGCATGAGGAGGTTCTTGGATTCAATGTCAATCGGAGATTGCACATATCAATGTATTAGGAGTAAAAAAAACTAAACAGGACCTAAATTTTTTTTTCTCACTATCTTTGAAAAAAAAATACATTCACTTTGAATACACTTCTGAAATCTGTCTAACTAACCACAAAATATTTGAAAACTTAAATTACATTATTCCCAGAGGCTTGTCTTGTTAAGGTGTTCAGAACATTAATGAGCCCTGAGGCACTGAATTCCTGAACAGAAGAGCTGAAGGCTGAAGAAGCCTCTGGAGCAGTAAAATTCAGCAGCAGCCTCCAAGGTGCTGAGGATGTCAGCAGCCCCCACTGAGGCCATCCCTGCCCAGAGACCGTGGGGGAATGGGCAGACAAGGAGAGCGTCCCTGGGGCTGGGGCAGCAGAACTCAGAGGCAGCAGCGGCTCCAGCTGGGAAATGGAGTGTGGGATGGGGCTGTGAAAGCCCTGCCTGGGCTGTGCCAAGCAGGACACACAAGCCCTGACCCCCATCCTCTAAAAATCTCACTCAAGGGAAACATTTATAGGAAATTACAATTGTTTGTGTACTCTGTGTTGGATGCACTGGAGAAATACCCACAAGGGATTCTCAGGAGCTCCAGACAACAAAACAGCCTTTACTGGGAACTTTAGAAAATCAGAGCAACTTTGGCAAAAGGTTTAATAGGACATTCAGTCAACAAAAAACAGTTTTCAATGCATTAACTTGGCCCATTCAACTTCACAAACTCTATGCCTGTTCAATTTTAAATTAATCAATATTTGCAAGTGGATGGAAGTAGAAGACAGAAAGATAGGAAAAAAAATTTTAGAGAAGCACACACAGAGCTACCAACTCCTGGATTCCAGCAGTGTTCAGATGGAAATTCCAAGGGGAGGTTGGGTCAAGATGTGTGCTTGCCTTGTGGTCAGCGTTAAATACCCCTTGTTCTTCCTGGGCCCTTTCCCCAGGTGGGACTTGGGGTCATTTGGTCACTCAGGAGCTGGGCTGGGGCTCCAGAGGTGGCTGTGGAGCATTGCCTGTGCTGTGCCAGGGACTGGCAGCCACTGCTGGGCTGGGATAGAGGCTCTGGGGGATTGGGGTTCCAGGGCAGGGCAAGGCTGGACCTGCCCCTTCCTCCCCACACATGAAATGTTTCCAGCCAACAATCTCCTAGAGACTGTCACAACAGGCAAGGTTGGAGGTGAAACCCCAATTCTGGCCATTGGCACCTGGTCTAGAAGGACAGTTCTTATCCACAGGAAGGACAGCCCCAGTTCTCGGTTCATTTCACGTTTGATTGCCTGGATTCGGTTTGGTTTTGTTGTTGCTTTGTTTCCTTGGTGTGCCTGAAGTGTCCAGTCAGGAGCAGAGTGACTCTTGCCAAGGAACTTTGTGGTGCTGTCGC
Organism: Vidua macroura; assembly: GCF_024509145.1. Lineage (NCBI taxonomy): Eukaryota > Metazoa > Chordata > Aves > Passeriformes > Viduidae > Vidua > Vidua macroura. The sequence continues at coordinate 1,574,409 of NC_071600.1, read as the reverse complement.
TTAATATTAAATCTGGATTTTGCTGCTCCCTTGCTGGGGATTTTTTCAGCGCTCTCAAGCTCTCGTTGGTAACAGGGTGAAGGAGCCCTGGCCCAGGCTCTGGCCCTGGGGGACACGGGGACGCTGCTGGGGGGTCCCTGTCCCCCTGTCCCACCCCCCACGGCCCCGACCCCCGTCCCCGTGTCAGGCTCTGGGGTCGATCTCGTGGAACATCCTCTGGGGGAGGCTGCAGTGCCGGGGGCGGGGGGACCCGGGGGGACAGGGGACCCCACTGTGCACGAGCAGCGTTGGACTTCTCTGGGGGAACTGTGAGGGGGGGCAGGGGCAGAGTGACCTCCCCAGTGACCTCACACAGCCCCTTGTGATGTCACTCAGCCCCTGTGATGTCACACAACCTTGGCTCAGTGCTGGGCAGCCCCGGAGCCGTCCCAGCAGTGGCTTCTCCCTCCTGCCCCGTCCCTCAGCCGGTGCCACCCTTGGGGCGCTGGGCCTTGGCTTCCTCTTCTCCCTGGGCATCCCCTGCCGCCCGCCCGCCCAGGGTGTCCCGGGGAGCTGCTGCCCCTGAGCCAGGGGCTCTGCTCTGCTGCCCTGGGCACCCCGGGGCTCCCGAAACACCCCATGGCCAGGATGGGCCCAGAGTGTCACAATGTCCCCTTGGTTCCATCGGGCCCCGCAGGGTCACAGTGCTCCCTGCGCTCCCTGAGGCCCCTCATCACCCAGACCAGGCCATTGCTGTGGTTCCAGTCCCTCCCAGTATGATCCCAGTGACTCCCAGACTCTCCCAGTATATCCCAGTTGATCCCAACATGCTCCTAGTCACTCCCACTTGCTCCCAGTTGCTTCCAGCATGATTCCAGTTACCCACAGCCGCTCTGAGTCACCCTCAGTGCAGCTCCTCTTGGTCCCAGTATATCCGAGTTGTCCCAAACATGGTCCAAACTGCCCTCAGCATGCTCCTGGTCACTCCCATTATGATCTCAGTCCCCCTCAGTGTCGTCCCAGTTCCACCCAGTACGATCCCAGTTGCACCCAGGCACCCCCAGTACAATCCCACTCACTGCCAGTATGACCTCAGTGGCCCCCAGTATAGACACTGTCACTCCCAGTTGCCCCCAGTTGCCCCCAACATGGTCCCAGCTGTTCCCAGTGTTGTCCCCTGCAGTATGGTGCCAGACACTCCCAGTATATCCCAGTTGCCCCCAGCATGCTCATTCCCAGTCACCTCAGTTGCCCCAGTATGGTTCCAGTTGCCCCCAGGATGATCTCATTCATTCCCAGTACATCCCAGTTGCCCCCAGCACGCACCCGTCATTCCCAGTCATTCCCAGTTGCTCCCAGTAGCCCTCAGTGTGCTCCCAGTCGCTCCCAGTATTTCCATGTCCGTGCTCCAAGTGCTGCTCCCAGCCCTGATCCGTGGGGATGGGAATGTCCCGCTCCCTTGCCAGGGCAGGGTCACACCTGAGCCAGGTGTGCAGGGCAGGACCTTGCCCTGACCCCCAGCACTGCCCCAGCTGCAGGATCTGCTTCCCACCGGCCTCTTCCTCCTGCGGCCCCGAGCCCAGCTTGGTGCTGAACAAAGGGGCTGGGCCGGGGTCATCCCCCGGCGGGGGCTGCGCACCCCCTCTGCCCCCTCCCCAAATTCCCTCTGGGGGAGCAGGAGCTGGGGCTGGAGCCCTGTGGGGAGGGACAAGGGGGTGACAATGGGATGGGGGGTGTCACACACGCTCTGGGGGGGACACACACGGCCCCGGGGACCCCCCGTCACCTTCTCCTGCAGCACCAGGAGGATGAACCCAAACATGGAGCCACTGACCCCTGGCAGCATCTTGGGGGTGGGGTCTGGTGGCAGCTTTGGGGGTCTGGGGGAGTCACAACTACCTAAAAACGCCCTCTCAGCCCCACAGCTACTCCCAGACTCCTCAAACCACCTCACAGCTCCCAGCCAGGACTGCCCCAATACTCCCTGCAAGATAAATGACCCCAAGAACCACCAAAACCTCTTTCCATCTCCCCCAAGACCCACCCAAAGTCTCTGCAAACTACACAGCCCTGTCAGGGACCCAAACCTCCCTCACAGACCCTGCCAAGCCTCCTCCCAGCACCACAAATGCCCACGAGATTGACAGAAGCCTTTCCCAGTCCCCCCAGGAGCCCCTAAACCCCCTCCCACCCCCCATGGCACTGACCAGAAGAGGTGGGTGGACAGGAACATTTACTGACCAGGACCAGCTCGGGCACTTCAGCAGCGATTTGGGCACTTTGCGGGAGACAGCCCAAATGGGGAGACCCAGGCCAAGGATTGGGACAGAGAACCAGAATTCCTGGAGAACAGGTGGGCTCGGGTGGACACGTTCTGCCAGCACACCTTTGAGATTATGGCCATGTCCTCTGGCTTTGACAACCTCAAAACACCCAAATTCTCCCAAATATTGCCTTGAACCAACCCCAAATTCACTCCCAAATCCCAGTAAATGGTGCAGTTTTCAATCTCTTTGTTCAATTTCTTTATTTTCACCCCAGTTTTGGTTGTTTAGACTGGGTGAAGATGGAAATTATGTAGATGGAAACGACCTCCAAGATCATGCAGCACAGTTTGATGCCAGATGAAGAAATAACTGGACAGAGCAGGTGAGATTTTTTAGGGTGTAAAGTCAACAAATCACTTCTTCCCAATGAATTTCCAGTTTAGATCAGAGTCCTGATGGATGTTCCTGCCCCTGTGTTCATCCAGGTGCCTATGGGGATCCAGGAGGACATGGAGACCACCAGCCAGGTGTCTTCTCAGCAGGGATCACAGGGAACGTGGGTCACCAGGGCTCTGACCAACGTGGATCCTTCCATGGGGGATGGAGTCGGAGCAGTGCACGAAGCTCTTCCTGCAGTTGGGGCACTCGTTGGGCTTCCCTTAGCGGTGCCTCCGTTGGTGTCGGGCCAAGTGAGAGCTCCTGGAGAAGCTCTTCCCACACTGGGGACACTCGTAGGGCCTCTCCCCAGTGTGGATGCGCCGATGCACGACGAGACTGGAGCTGGTCTGGAACCTCTTCTGACACTCGGGACACTCGTAGGGCCTCTCCCCGGTGTGGATCCTCAGGTGGGCAATCAGGCCAGAGCTGTCACTGAAGCCCTTCCCACACTCCCCACACCTGAAGGGCCATTCCCCAGTGTGGATCATCTGGTGACGGACCAGGTTGTAGGTTCTCCTGAAGCCCTTCCCACACTCCCCACACTTGTAGGGCCATTCCCCAGTGTGGATAATCTGGTGACGGACCAGGTGGTAGCTTCTCCTGAAGCTCTTCCCACAGTCCAAGCACTCATAGGGCCTCTCCCTGTCACAAAGATGCTCATGGACCACCAGCTCCGAGCTCTGATGCTCTGAAGCTCTGCTGAAACTCTGCCCACCTTCCTGGCACAGGGTGGGTCTTTCCTCCTCGGAGCACCCTGGGCTGGGCTTGGAGCCCCTCCTTCTGTGGGATCTCCAGGGATTTTCCTCCCAGTTGGATTCTGGCACCATGGAGCTGCTCAAAACGGCCTCTTCCACGAGGTTCTGCTGGGGGAATTTGTCCTCCATGGTCTCCATTCTCAGCTCCTGCTCTGGGGGCGGAAGGGCAAGGAGAGGATGGGATTTGCCTCCGTGCCGGAGGGAAGGGGAAGGAGATCCCCCCAGTGCATCCCCGGCAGGACGGCGTCGGCAGCGGGGCTGTCCTGCAGCCGGGGGCCATGGAGGACATGGGGGAGATGGAGCAGGAGAGAGGGGGAAAGGGGCACTGACTTCCTCCTCACCTGCCTGGTTGTCCTAGGGCTCCTTCATCGTCCTTGCAGCCTCCTCCTCCATGTGGCAAAGGTTGGGGGATGGGAAATTCTGTTCTGGGAAGAAAACAAATGGTGCGCACATTGAGTTTTGTACTGGTTTGGAGCAAAGCAGGGAGAGAATTTATGCCAGAACTACAAATTAATGAGAAAATTAGGATCAAGGCAATGATCCAGAAACACTGGCTTAATCTGACAGAGTCAGGATATAGCCTGACACCCCATTGGGCAGGGTGGTGGTAGCAGTCTGATGAAATGGTGGCTGCAGTCCTGTTGGAGTGATGAACGTGATTCTGTCAAAGCAGGGATCCTGTAGAAGGGTCTGGTCTTCCTCTGAAGGTCCAGTGGGGCTTATGGAGCTCTTGTCCTCTGGGAATCCAGTAGGCAAGGTGCTCCTGGTGTTGCAAGGGTGAGATTATATGCAGGCAGGAACGCTTGGTTCCTCCCCCTGGGCGGAGCATCCCACAATGGGATGATGTAATTTTATCAGTCCTGCAGTGACACTCAATGGCCCATGAACAGAAGATGGCCCCTGGAGGGCGTTATCAGGGCTGAGTCATGGCAGAGATAAAGAACACTGCCCCACCTGTTTATCACAGTTCATGAAGATGGTGACTGAAAACACACTTTTGGTTACATCTTACATTGTCACCTGAAACAGTGAGGCAATCCCTGCTCGGGGTGGGGGGTGAACACCACCCCCCTTACCCAAACTGGCTCAGGTGTAAAACCCCCACCCTGGGAAGGCCACGCACACAGGGGACAATGTCACCCTTGCCCTGCCCCAGGGGAGGTCTCTGTCCCTGTCACTCCCTTGCTCTCCCCCCTTTGCTCTTTCTTTCCATGTCTCTACCTCACATTTCCTATTCAATAAAATCCACTTTGGATTTGGTCTCGTTAGCACCTTAACTGGGGGAGAGGCATCTCTCTAACAATTTTATTAACCAGACTGTGACATTATTTTGGCTCAGTGATTTCAGGGCACTGTTGTGTGACCCCAAGTGCCTTTGACAACCGCATGGTTCCCTCTTCTGAGGAGGTTCTGGCTCTTTCTGGAGGAACTCTTGGAAACTTGGACACAGCTTCCTCTGAGGGACGTATGGGAGAACTTATGAGGAAAATGGCTGTTGTGGGTGGCCAGTGTAAAGAACATATTTTGTTGTCCTTCCTTGAAAAGTTTGTGAAAATCACTGGAGTAAAGGGACCAAATGATACCAGCAAGACTGACAAGGATCATTCACCACAATGTGAGGAACACAAGACTGCTAAAAGTCCTACAAGAAACCCAGCTGAAGTAGCTAAATTCCTAAATAACTCCCGAATTCACAGGCTTGGGGGCATTGCCAAATGTCAGAATCATTATTCTCTTTGTCCCTGTCCCCTTTGTGACAGATACACAGAGCTTTCCTTCCTCTTAATAATCTGTATTGTGCCAAATTTTCAGTTTTCTTTTTTTCAGAACCTGCCAGCAGCTGAGCTGTGCAGGAACTGATGGGATTTGCAATTGCCAAAGAATTGCTTCTATTGTCGGTTTATTCATGTTAGGGATTTGTTTGAGTTTCTATCACAAGTGACTTGTGGGAAGAGCAAATATTCCTCAAGGCATTTTATGGAGGGTTAAGTTTGATTTCTGCCGAGTTTATTTTGTCTGGTGCCCAGGGGATGTTCGAGGGGTCTCTGTGCCTCTTGCCCTGGGGGATGCTTGGGAGGGGCTTGGATGGGTTGTCCCTGTCCCTGTCACTCCAGGCCATTCCCCAGGGGTCTCCATTGTTCTCACCCCAGGGAATGCTTGGGGGGTCTCACTCCCTCTCACCCTGTGCCAGGGGGTGCTCAGGGCAGTCTCTCTCCCTCTCAGCCCAGGGGATGCTCGGGGGTCTCTGTCTCCTTGCCCTGGGGGATGCTCAGAGGGTCTCCATCCCTCTGGCCTCAGGGAATGCTTGTGCAGGGCTGGGGACCAGGGGCTCTGTGTCCCTCTCACCGCTGAGGGTGCTCGGGGCTGGGGGGGCTCTCCGACCTTCTCATCCCTGGGGAGGCCGGGGGGGTCTCTGTCCGTCTCAGCCCTGGTGTGACCCTGCCCAAACATCATCGGGGTCAGAGGGACAGAGACACCCCCAAACCCCCAGAAAGGCTGAACCTGGGATTTGGTCTCGGTCTGAGGGTTTAGGAAGGGGCTGGAATTGAGGCTGGGGTTGGGGCTGGGGCTGAGATTTGGGTAGGAGCTGGGACTGGGGTTAAGGCTAGACATGGGATTGGCTTTAGGGCTGGGGTTGGGATTGGGTCTGGGGCTAGATGAGTCTGGCACTAGGATGAGACTAAATACAGAACTGTGCGTGTGTCTAAACGTGGAGTGAGATTGAGACCAGGATCAGGGTCAGGTTTGGGACTGAGTGCACTGTGAGAGATGGTCTGAAATCACCAGGACAGAGAGAGAGCTGGCTGGCCTAGGCCTCTGGTGGCTGCCTTTCATCTGCCCCTCAAACACCGGCGTTCCGTGCTTTCAATCGTATGGAAAAGAACTGTCCATCTCCTCCAGGTGTCCATGTCTGAAATTGGGATTCCACCTCTAAAATTCCCTATATCCGAGGGCTGTTCCCAGCTAAAATCTGCCAGTACTGCCAAGTCTGGCTGGCCTTGACCTCTGGTGGCTGCCCCTGCCACACTGGGGCTCGGTTCTTTCCTTCCCATGGAGATCCCTGTGACACTGTGGGCACCTCATGGAACCAAGGGGATCATTGTGGCACCACTGGAGCCCATGGAACCAAGGGGCCATGGTGACACAGCGGGGCTTCATGGACCCAGAGACCATCATGACTCTGTGGGGCCTGATGGAACCATGGAGACCATGAGGACCCTTCAGGGCCTCGTGTCACCAAGGGGGCATTGTGACACCTCAGGGCCTCCTGGGAGCAAGGGACCATTGAGACACTGTGGGGCCCCATGGAACCGAGGGAACATGGAACAGGTCTGGCTGGCTTGGCCTCCCAGGGGCCACCTGACAGGTCTGGCTGATATTGGAATGCCAAGGGCTGCCTCTTGTCAGCTCCTGGAGCACTGGGGCTCCATGCTTTCCTTGCTATGGAAAAGAACAGTCCCTCTTTCCAGATGCCCATTGCTAAAACTGGGAAGCCTCCTAAAAAATTACCTATAGGCAAAGCTATCTCAGAAAAACCTGTCAGCTCTGGCTGGCCTTGGCCTCCAGTGGTCACCTCTCATCTGCCCCTGAAACAGAGGGGGTCTGTTCCTTCCTATGGAAAAAAAACAGCATTCTTGCCAAAGACCATGGCCAAAATTAGAATTTGGCCTCCCAAATTCCCTATATCCAAGGAATGCTCCCAGACAAAAGTAGCCAGGACAGTAGCCAGTAGACAGGTCATGCCGGCTCTGTCCTGTGGTGATTTTCTTAGACTATGAGCTGAATGTTTTCATTTGAAAACACCTTAGAGAGCACCCAGAGATCTCCCAAGGTGGGGTTCTGAGGCCTCAGGCACATGACCACTACATATGGACAAAGGAGCTCTGTGCTCTGTGCTGTTGTGGTGGTTTTGCACCATGGAAGTGATGTCCTGAGAGAAGCTACTGGCAGTTTCCTCCGTGTCTGACAAAAAACCAATCAGTAATTAGCTTTGAGAATTGACAATCTGTTAAACTTAAGGAACTAAGGAACGCCTCTTTAAAGACACATGTTAAACATAAGAAAGCCTGGCTGGGTCTCTTTCCCTTCTGGCCAGCAAAGAGGTGCCAAGGCCGGGCCAGCCCCCGTCTGGGCCGGGGCGGGCCGGGCGGCTCCTGCCGTGGGGCCGGGCCCCTTCCCAGGGAGCCCGCCAGGCCCCATCGGCTGCCGGGCAGGGGAGGGGAGGCCGCGGGGCCGAGGCCGGGCCGGGCCGTGGCTGCGCTTGCTGACATCTGGCCGCTGCCGAGCCCTGCCCCGCCGCCAGCCCGGGCCCAGCCAGGATCCGCCGGGCCCCAGGAGCAGCCCCGGGCCGGGCCGGCTCGGCCAAGCTTCTGCCGCCCTTGGGCTTGGCCCGCAACCAGCGGGCAGGGCCAGGAGAAGCCATCGGCCCCGGCCGTGCTGCTGCTCTGCTCTGGCCTGGCTGCTGAGATCCTGGCCCTGCCCCCAGCGCCGCCCAGCCTGACACAGCCCCAGCGCAGCCGCTGCACAAACCTCCATGGGAAAACAGCTCCGGCCGCAGGGACCCAGCCCGGCCGGGCTCACGCAACCATCTGCAGGCCCCGCCTGAGATATTGACTCTTCCCGTGCTTCCATCCTCCCTCCAGTGAGAGAAAAGGACAAAGTGCAGGCACACACAGGAGCAACGTGAAGACACCCAGGTCAGTGAAGAGGAAGTTGAGTCCCAGATGGGAGGGATGAGGAGATGCCTGGATCTTGGGGCTGAAATCCTCTGGTGAAGTTTTGGAGAAGAATGTAATTCATGCATCAGATTCTCTTTTTCCCTATAACGCATTGAAAAGAATGGGGAGATAACTTGTTCAGCAAAGGCCTCCATGCTGAAGTAAGCAAATGTTGAAGTTGCTGTGATCCCATGAGAAGTTTGAACATTGAAAGAGAGCAGAGTGATGAGACCCTGTGCCCCAGGGAGAGAAGAAGAGGACCTCTGTTCCCAGAGATGAGGATGATTTCAGAAATAGATGAAGAGGACCTTTGCTCTTAAACACCTCATCTGGAAACTAATACTCCGTAAGTTGACATGGCCCATAAACACAGCTGTGGGAAAAGCTGTGAAGAAATGGGAGGGACTTCACGATTGTAGATTTTTCCAGGCAGCTGTTATTCATGGAAATGAAAAGCCATGAGATAACTGTTTTCTTGTGGAGAAGTCACCATAACATTAACAAGAGGAACTTCTCTCCCTAAGTGAACTGAAGAAAGACTGTTCTAGAGGTTGTAAACTGACTGAAAATTTTAGGCTTTGTCTCTTTACATTGTCAGGTTGTATGCAGAGAGGAAGTGTTCTGAAGGTTTTGTTCTGATTCTTATTATTCTTTCTTTTAGTTGCTGTTAATAAACTTTTCTTTATACCTTTTTGAACTTTTGAGCCCACTTTGCCTTTCTCCAATCCTATCTCAGAGCAGGAAATGAGTAAGTATATTCCAGTGAGTGCACTGGTAATTAGGCAGCACTGAACCCACCACACTAATTAATGCATTGGCCGAGAAATCTCAAATTGTTGAACCAAAACCACTACAGAAACTTCCTGATGAACTGCCCCAGACCAGAGGGAAATCAAGGCAGTTCCATGGTTTGTCAGGACTTGCTTGATCCTAATGAGCCCCGTGGTGCATTTGGAGCTGAGCCCTGGAACCTCAGGGCCTGAGAGGAGATTGCACAAACCTTTCCAGGAGTCAAAGCCAGAAGAAAAGCCCAAAGTGTCTCAAAGCATTAATGGGACCCACTGAGGTCCATCCCCAACACAGGCTCCTCATGGACTCCATGGAGGAGAGAACTGGAGGCCAGGATGGCACAAAAACCTCTCAGAGACTCAAAATGGCACAAAAACCTCTCAGTGTGGAAAGGAAAAGCAAAAGTATCTTGAAAACTTTGACTATCTCAAAGCATTAATGAGCCCCACTGAGTGTCAGTACAAAGCTCTCCAGGGACTCATTAAAGCAGATAATTGTGGCCATGATTGCACAAACCTCTCCCAGAGTCTGTAGCAAAAGGGAAACACCAAGTACCTTAAAAGAACTGAGTACCTTGAAGTATTAATGAGCCCCACTGAGTGTTGTTCCTGACAAAGCATCTCCAGGGACTAATTACAGCAGATAATTGGAGGCCATGATTGCAGAAAGCTCTCAGAGACTGCAAGGCAAAAGCCAAAGCCAAAGTCCTTTGAAAAAACTGCAGTGCCTGGGAGCATTGTGGAGCCCCCAGGGCCATTGCTGAGCAAGGCTCCCCAGGGACTCCTTCCAGCAGATCCTTGAGGCCACTGGGATGTGGGCTAGGGGGGGATGCTGAGGGCAGGACAAGGGGCTGACAGTGCCCAGCCTGGCTGGGGCTGTGCCAGGAGGCCCCAGGGCCTCAGGACAAGGTGTCTCCTCACAGCCCTTGGTGGCACAGACCCTGCTGTGCCCCAGGCCACCAAGACTTGGCTTCTCTTTGTCCCCACCTGTCATCAGTGCCTCCAGTTCTCTGCTCTGCCTGGGGCCTGGGGACACTTTCTCACTCGTGTCCCTCACTGGGACCCATTAAAAGTCAAAGAAACTTTGGAGTTGGATTCTGACTTGGAGTTCTGGAGAGGTTTCTGCAGCTCCCTCTCAGGGCCTGATGTTCAGGGCCTGAGCACAAAGCCCCAGAGGCTCATTCAAGTCCTTGTGCTGTGTCTGTGCTGCTGAGCTGGGCCGGGCTCCTGGCACAGAGGGTGATGCTGGTAAGCAAGCAGAGCTTCAAAAGCACATTTCTCTGGATGAGCAGCTCTTCTGCCAGCCCAGCAGGGCTGGGGCACTGCCTGCAGCCAGCGCGGGCACAGCCCAGAGGCACAGAGAGCTTCAATCAGTCAGGGCTGGGAAGGTGCTGAGAAGTGCCTGGGGCAGAATCACTGCCAGCCCTTGGCACAGGAACCTCTGGCTGCAGGACAATGCAGCTGCAGCTCCTGCAGTGATCTCCTCAAGCTGGAACATGCCAATGCCCACAGCCCCTGTGAGTACATTCTCTGATGGTCTCTTGTGCAGAGCAGCCAGGGGTGCCCAGGGCTGTCCTGCAGAGCAGGGTCCTGCAGCCCAGGGCGCTGTGCTGGCCCAGGGACTCTGCTGCCTGCCAGGGACAGCTCTCAGCCGGCCCGGGGAGCTGCTGCCAGCGCTGGCCAGAAGCTGTGGGGGGAAGGAGCCACCCTGAGCAGGGCAGGTGCTGCTGCTGAGAGCTGCTGGCTGGGGCAGGGCTGCTCCCAGCTCCAAACCAGCCTGGGCACAGCTCCGGAGGACACTTCCCAAAGAAGGTAAGCCTGGGATTGCTGTAAAGATCAGCAGCTTTCCTGAGAGTGTTTTCAATTTCCTGCTTGGAGAAGGATGGGAAAGTTGGGGTGGTGACAAAAAGATTTTTGATTTTGATACATTTTTATATATTCATAGCTGTATAAATTACTATTATATAATTATAAAACTATAACCTTTACTTTAGGCTATTAAACTCTTAATTAATTCTATTAAACTACTGTTATATACTTCTATAACTATAATCCTTAATTAACTCTAGTACATTTCCTAACCTTTCTCTTAGATTTTAGAACAATAACCTGTCTAAATACATTCCTGAAATACTGTATCGTCTTATTACCAGGAAGAGGACCTACAAGAAGAACATTTTGTTTTTTGACCAGAATGTGAGCAGTCATAATAAAAAGTGGGGCAAAGAAGCTCTTGGACCTACTCCAAAGGGTTGAGTTAGGTGTGTGTAACTGGGACAACTGATTCTCCTATTGGATTTTCTGGTTAAATATCCTAATTCATCAACCTTTATAAATTGTTGACATCAGGAACTGATTATGCCTCATCCCCACTTGGACACCTGGAAGCTTCCAATAAAGGTCTGGTTTTTACTTTACTGTTCGAACTCTGTTGCAAGGTCTTTTTTTTGTTTTTTTTTCTTCTCGTTTGATCATAGGCAAGAGGGGGATGAGAGAAGCAGAAGAGGAATTGTAATCCCAGAATGACAGAACATTCTGAGTTGAAAGGGACACACAGGATCCTCAAAGGCATGTTTGAACATTTACAGAGACTCCAGAACTGTGACTTTGGCTGGTCAGTCTCTCTGCTGGCAGCCTCCCAAAGGGCCTTCAGCCACTGCTCAGCCCTGGACAGCAGCAGCATCACCTTGGCAGGGCCCAGCAGGGCTCTCCTGAGCTGCCCTTGCCCAGCTGCACACAGACCCTGCCCCAGCCAGGGCCCTGCACACAGGCAGGTTTCTGTAGGGCCGGGCCGAGGGCACACGGGGTGGGATGGGCTCTGTGAGCGCTGGCAGGGACAAGGCACCTCTCAGGAGGGAATGTCCAGGCCCAGGGAGATGCTCGGGGAAGGAGAGGGGGCTGAACAGAGCAGTGCTGGGGGAACAAGCCCATCCAGCCCCTCACCTTCCCTCAGCCACAGGGAATCCATTGCCTCTCACATCTCCCAGTGCGAAACTCTGAGTGCAGCAGGAATGCTGGGGATTTCTGACCTCAGAGAGCCAGCAATGATGTGTGGCTAGGAAAACAATTCCTAAAACCAGCTCCTGACATCTATTTCCCTTAGAAGTGTGACAGCAGACGCTACCAACCCTTTCTGCATTAGAAGTGATTGCCCTGAAAAATCCTGAATTCCCAGCCTTGTCCCTCTGCCACATGGCCACAAACCCAGGGCAGCAGGGAAGGGATGGCTCCTTGAGAGCCCCCACGCACAGGCCTGGCTGCTCCTGGCACACTCAGCCAGCACAGCTGGAGCTGAGGCAGGGACCTGGGTGAAGGTTTGCCAAGAGCAGGAACAAGGGTGGGTGAGTCCCAGCAGGACAGTCTGCAGAGAATGGCCCAGGTTTGGCTCCAAGCAGCCTCTCCTGACTTGTCACTGTCCTTTCTCCATGAACAGGTGCCCATGTGCAGCCACAGCCAATGTCCAATAGCAGCTCCATCAGCCACTTCCTCCTGCTGGCACTGGCAGAGACGCGGCAGCTGCAGCTCCTGCACTTCTGCCTCTTGCTGGGCATCTCCCTGGCTGCCCTCCTGGGCAACGGCCTCATCATCAGCGCCGTAGCCTGCGGCCACCACCTGCACACGCCCATGTTCTTCTTCCTGCTCAACCTGGCCCTCAGCCACCTGGGCTCCATCTGCACCACTGTCCCCAAAGCCATGCACAATTCCCTCTGGGACACCAGCACCATCTCCTACACAGCATGTGCTGCTCAGCTCTTTTTTTTTGCCTTTTTCATCTCAGCAGAGTTTTCCCTCTTGACCATCATGTGCTACGACCGCTACGTGTCCATCTGCAAACCCCTGCACTACGGGACCCTCCTGGGCAGCAGAGCTTGTGCCCACATGGCAGCAGCTGCCTGGGCCTGTGCCTTTCTCAATGCTCTCATGCACACAGCCAATACATTTTCCCTGCCCCTGTGCCATGGCAATGCCCTGGGCCAGTTCTTCTGTGAGGTGCCACAGATGCTCAAGCTCTCCTGCTCCAAATCCCACCTCAGGGAACTTGGGCTCATTGCTGTTAGTGTGTGTTTGGTATTTGGTTGTTTTGTGTTCATTGTTTTCTCCTATGTGCAGATCTTCAGGGCCGTGCTGAGGATCCCCTCTGAGCAGGGACGGCACAAAGCCTTTTCCACCTGCCTCCCTCACCTGGCTGTGGTCTCCCTGTTTGTCAGCACTGCAGTGTTTGCTCACCTGAAGCCCCCCTCGATGTCCTCCCCATCCCTGGATTTGGCAGTGTCCGTTCTGTACTCGGTGGTGCCTCCAGCCCTGAACCCCCTCATCTACAGCCTGAGGAACCAGGAGCTCAAGGCTGCAGTGAGGAGACTGATGACTGGATGCTTTCAGGAGCATTAAACTGCTGGCCAATTTCTGCCAGTCACTTACAATAAAATTCACCTTTGATATTTCTTCTTAGTTTGGTTGTGGATTTTTTCTTTTGTTCTAGATTTCTCATATTGTTCACAATAAATGTCACTGTGCCATTTCTCATTTTGTTTCTCTCCACCTTCCCTGTGGCCACAGATTGTGTCAATGAGGGGCTGTGCTCTCACTGGCTGTAAAGGAACTAAAGGATTCCCAACAGAGTTTTCTGCAGAGATGCCCTTTTGTTGCCTTCTCTGGAGCTGCAGCAGCAATGTCTGTGTGCAGAGCTGGGGGCAGATTAGTGCTGGCACAGCAGCTTAGGTCCTGCTGGCCACACCATTCCCGATCCAGGCCAGGAGCCATTGGCCTTCTTGGCCACCTGGGCACACGGCTGGCTCATGTCCAGCCTGCTGTCCATCAGTCCCTGCAGGTCCCTTTCTGCCTGGCTGCTCTCCAGCCCCTCTGTCCCCAGCCTGGAGCGCTGCAGGGGTTGTTGTGGCCAAAGTGCAGGACCCAGCACTTGGACTTGTTCAACCTCACCTTGCTGGATTTGGGCCCTGGATCCAGCCTGTCCAGGGCCCTGTGCAGAGCCCTCCTGCCCTCCAGCAGATCAACACTCACACCCAGCTTGGTGTCATCTGCAAAGATGTCCTTGGTTCCAAGGGGCCCCTCAGTTTCACAATGTCCCTTTGGTTACACCAGGCCCTGCACTGTCACACTGGTCTCCTTGGTTCCATGGGGCCCCAAAATGTGACAATGGACTCCTTGGTTCCATGGGGCTTCACAGTGTCACAATGTTCTCATTGGTGCCGCAGTTTCACAGTGGCCCCTTGGTTCCATGGGGCCCCAGGGTGTCACAAAGGCCCCATGGTCACATGAGGTCCCACACTGTCACAATGCTCTCTGTGGTTCCACAAGTCCCCTCAGTGTCACAATGGACTCCTTGTTTCCACGAGGCCACACAGTGTCACAACGGCCTTCCAGATTCCTTGAGGCCCCAGAGTGTCACAGTGGCCCCTTGGTTACACAAGGTCCTGCAGTGTCACAATGTCCCCTTGGTTCCGTGAGGCCCCGCAGGGTCAGAACGGCCCCTTGGTTCCACTGGGCCCTGGACTCTCCCAATGCTCTCCTTGGTTTCTCAGTGTCCAAATGGTGAAACCCCTGGGTTCCACCAGGCCCCGCAGTGTCACAATGGCCTCTGTGGTTCCACGAGGACCCAGGGTCACGGGGGACTCCCTGCTTCCATTTGGCCCCAGAGCACCACAATGGAGCCCTGGTTCTATGGGGCTGCACAGTGTCACTCTGGTGCTCTCAGTGCCACGAGGCCCTGCAGTGTCACAATGGCCCCAGAGTGTCCCAATCATCACAGAATGACAGAATCAAACAGGCTGGAAAAGACCTTGGAGATCATCAAGTCCAACCAATGCCCTAATACCGCCTTGTCACCCAGACATGCCACTAAGTGCCACTGCAGAGGGACAGTGACTCTGCCACCTCCCCCCTGGCCTGCCCATTCCAATGCCCACTCACCCTTTCTGTGAAGAACTTCTTCCTCTTGTCCAGCCTCAACCTCCCCTGGTCCAGCTCAAGGCTGTGTCTTCTTGTCCTGCCCTCCAGCAGATCCACACTCACACCCAGCTTGGTGTCATCTGCAAATTTGGTGATGGTGGGCTCCATCCGTCACCCAGATCATCAGTGAAGATGTGAAACAGGACTGGGCCCAGCACAGATCCCTGGGGGACAGCAGCAGGGACTGGACACCAGCTGGATGCAGCACCATCCCCACCACTCTCTGGGCCCAGCCTCCAGCCAGCTCTTCCATCTCCCAGCCAGGAGGGAACCTGCCCAAGCCGTGGGCTGCAGCTTTTCCAGGGAATGCTGTCAGAGACAGTGTCAAAGGCTTTGCTGAAGTGCAAATGGACACATCCCCAGCCTTTCCCACATCTACAGCTGGGTCACCTGGCTATAAAAGGAGATCAGGTTGCTCAGGCAGGACCTGCCCCTCTTAAATCCTCGCTGGCTGGTTCTGATCCCTCGGCCATCCTGTGGCTGCCCTGTGATGGCTCTCAAGGTGATCTGTTCCAGAACCTTGCCGGGCACCGAGGTCAGGCTGACAGGCCTGGAGTTCCCCAGATCCTCCTTCCAGCCCTTCTTGGCGATGGGCTCACACTGGCACCTCCAGTGCTCTGGCACCTCCCTGCTGAGCCAGGACTGATGGGAAATGATGGAGAGCAGCTTGGGGAGCTCATCCACCAGCTCCCTCATCCCCCTAGGATGGATCCCATCTGATCCCATACACCTGTGAGCATCTGAGTGGCTCAGCAGGTCACCAGCTGCTTCCTCCTGGATTACAGGGGCCTGTTCTGCTCCCTGTGCCCATCTGCCAGCTCAGAACTCTTGTCCTGAGGATAACCTGTCCTAATATTGAAAATTAATGCAAATAAGGTGTTAAGTAGCTTGGCCTTTTCCTTATCTTTAGTTACACTATTCTACACTGCATCCAATAAAGAGTAGAGGTTCTCCTTATCCCAGGTTTTGCTAATAATTTATTTATAGAAATGTTTTCAATTATTCTTCACAGAAGTGGCCTGGTTAAGTTCTAATTGGGCTTTCACCTCTCAACATCTCTTTCTGAATGACCTAACAAGATCCGTAAACACTTCTAGAGTTGCCGGCCCTTTTTTCCTGAGTTCCCTCAAAAGCTCCATGGGCAGCCAGGGCAGTCATTTTCCTCACCAGCTCATCTTTTGCCACACTGGGACAGGCTGCTCTTTTCCCCTTAAGATTACATTCTTGAAATGTGTCCATCAGTCCTGGACCCCTTTGTTTTTAAGTGCTGTTTCCCTTAAAATTCAGTCCCTGATTTGGTACTCCCCAAGACAGCATCCTAAATAGGCCAAAGTCTGCCCTGCCTAATTCCAGTGTGGAAGTTTTGTTGCTGTCCCTCCTTCTTTCAGAGATCATTGAAAACTTGATTATTTCATGGTCCCAGTGCCCCAGGCAGCCTCCGACCCCCACATCTGCCACCAGCCCTTCTCTGTTTGTGAGCAGCAGGAGACAGAGCTTTCCTTGGGAGTGGGAGTTACCTAAAATTCGGTAAAACAGAAAACTCCTTCACAGCAGTGCAGCATTAAGAAGCAGCATTCTTTATTCAGCCGGATGCACGGGGGATAGCTCCTCCCAAAGCCGAGCATGCTGAGTGCAGGAAAGTTTCTGTTCATGTTCTGTATTTTGCACACATATTCATTGATTATCCTGGACTAAACATACATCTGATAATCATTTCCCCAAAATCATTAACATATTTCCCCTCCCCTTTACCCATGCTCTCTTCTGTCCTGGGGGTCTCTCTGGTGGTCCCTGGTGGTCGTGGACCCCAATGTTCCCGTGGGCCTGGCTGAACTGGCAGGACACTGAGGCTGGTGAACTTCCAGCTCCCCTTCTCACACAATGGGCACTGTGTGGTTTCCACAGGCCTGTGGTTTTGGAAAACAAGCTCCAGGTGTCAGCTCACCTGGTGGAGACAATTTATTATCTGGTGACATGAGGTCACAGAGTGGGCTGTGACATCACAGAGTGGGGTATGTGAGGTCATCGAGCAGCTACGACATCATGGAATGTCTCTGTGACATCACAGAGTAGGCTGTGATGGCAGAGGTCTGACATCATGGAGCATACACTGATGTCACAGAATTTTGCTGTGACATTACAGGGCAGCTCTGTGACATCACAGAATGGATTGTAGCATCAGAGACCATCTGTGTGATATTAAAAAATTGGCTGTGACATCCCAGATCAGGCTGTGACATCACAGAGGGGCTGTGTGACATCCCAGGGGGGCTGTGTGAGGTCACTGGGTTGGTCACTCCACCCCAGCTCCCCCTCACAGTTTCTCCCAACAAGTCCAATGCTGTTCATGCCCAGCGGGGTCCCTGTCCCCCGCTATCCCCCCGGCCCACCTGGAGCCACAGCCTCCACCAAAGGATGTTCCACAGGATCCAGCCCAGAGCCTGACACGGGGAAAAGGGGCCAGGGCTGTGTGACCAGGACATCAAGGCCGTGGATTATCCAGGTCCCTGTGGCCTGGGTTGGGTTCCCCAGGGCAGGAAAGATGTCTGGCAGCTGGAGCAGGCTTAGGGAAGGGCCTCCAAGGTGGGGCTGGAGCCCTTGGGCTGTGAGCAGAGGCTGAGGGAGCTGGGCTTGTCCAGCCCAGAGCAGGGAAGGCTGAGGGGCTCCTCATCCAGGCCTGGCAGTGCCAGCGAGGAGGGGATGGAGAACACAGAGCCAGGCTCTTCACCAGGGGCATGGTGGGAGAAAACCCAAAAGCAGCCTGACCTCCCTTCTCCATCCACCACTGACAGCTTTGCAAATCAGGAATTGTTTGAGCTGTTTTACCTCCACTCCAGGACCAGCATCCTGATACAAGAACTTAATTGTGTTTATATCTATCACAGAACGACATTTGTCTAAAATCAATTTTAGTATGGAAATCACTTGTGGCTGATGGACTCACCAGACCCAGCTGGGACGTTGCACATAGCTCAGAGAAGAGCGTGATTGTTATTAAATTGTGCCCTGTTCAACTGTGGTCTGTTGGCCATGAAGAGAAACTTTCCGTGCCTCTGAGTCTCACCAGTTCCTGACCCCCAAAGGACACAAACCTGATGAGTTGTGGTTCACACTCCAGTGGTGGCACTTGGAGCTCCCTCCATCCCCAGAGCAGAGCTGCCTTGTCCCAGAAAGTCCCTGGCAATGCAGGGATGAAGGAAACAGGACAGGCTGTGGGGATCAGGGGCAGGGCTTAGCCAGGGATTTGGGGTGGTTGTGAGCCCAGGGCAGGACCCGGCCCTTGGCCTTGGTGAACCTCATCCCATTGTCCTGGGCCCATGGCTCCAGCCTGTCCAGATCCCTCTGCAGAGCTTCCTGCCCTCCAGCACAGCCACACTCCCACCCAGCCTGGGCTCACCTGGAACTGACTGAGGGTGCCCTCGATGGCCTCGTCCAGATCAGCAATAAAGAGATTTCACTGACCTGGCCCCAGTCCTGAGCCCTGGGGACACCCCTGGATGTGACTCAATTCCTCAGCTGCTCTGAGTGCCAGGGCTTGGATGAGGGAAATGGTGGGGAGTGGGGACAAAGTGCTGTTGATTGTCAGCCTTGAAGTGTTTTGATTTTCATATCTGTTCAGACAGCATTAGAAGGTGTGGGGGGTCAATATAAATTGGACATTGCTGATATCAATCCATAAACAGGAAAAGAACAATTCTCTCTGCATTGTTTTCTATATAGTATATTCACTTTGACTACACATCTGAAATCGGTCTAATTAACCACAGAAGAATTGAAGACGTAAATTATTCCAATAGGCTTTCTTGTTTGGATGTTTTAAATAAATCTTTATGACCATTTCCCACTGAAGTCCTGAACTGAAGAACTCAAGAAAGAAGAGGCCTCTGGAGTAGGAAAATTAATCAGCAACCTCCAAGGGGCTGAGGATCCATCCCCATCAGAGCAGCAATGAGCAGAAATGGGCAGAGCTTTGTGGCTGCCCCAGCTCTGGGATGGGCCCTGGGCCTGGAGCAGGAGCAGCTCTGGAGGGCCCCAAGGCCGGGGCTCTTGTGCTGGCCTGGGCAGATGGGATGGCAGCAGGGGCTGCAGAGCTCTCAGCAGCTGAGGCCGAGGGGAGCAGGGCAGCCAGGGAGCCTCCTTGTGCCTTGGGCAAGCCCCTTCCCCCATGGCTGGGGCTGAGTCCTGGCTGAGCTGCAGCTGCTGCTGTGCCCTTGGCAGGGGCTGAGGCCGTGGGGCCAGTGGCCAGAGCAGCCTGGCCTGAGCAGAGCTGTGGGGCCAGAGGCGGCTGGGCTGTGCTGGGGAGAGGCCCTTGGTGCTGCACAGAGCTCAGGGCAGCTGGCAGAGCTTGCAGGGAGCTGGGCTGGGCTACGAGAGCCTGGCCCAGAAACCATCAGTGTCCATCTCAGCCTGGCTGAGCGTGCAGGGGCAGGACTCAGCCCAGGCCTTGTGGGGCAGGGCCAGCGCCTGTGCAAGGCATTGAAAACAGGCAAGTGCCCGAGAGAGGAGGCTGCTCTGTGCCCTTGGGGGCATGGACACAGCAGGGAGGGGGCCCAGGACATTTGTCAGCGCCAGCCTCTGTCCCCAGCCCTTGGCAGCCCTGAGCCCAGCTTTGGCCTGGGCTGAGTTTGGCTGTGGCCCAGCTCCATCCTGCTGCGGGGCTCAGGGCCTGTTCCCGGCCATGGCCAGCCCTGGCCGGCCTCTCTGCTGGCCCAGAGGCCGGCAGAGCCCGGGGCAGGGCTGTCTGTGCAGCCCCACAGGTGCCCCGGGCTGGGCAGGAGCTGGCAGAGGCTGCCCAGCAGGGAGGCCATGGGGCACAGAGCCCCAAGGCTGCCGTGGGCACCACGGCACAGGGGCCGTTCCCAGCCGCAATGCTCCTGTCCTGGGCTGGGCCTGCACAGGGGCTGTGGCACCATGGCTGGGCCAGCACAGGGCCACCAAGGGGCCACGCAGCCGCTGCCGGGGCTGGCAGCAAGGCCGGGCACAGACAAGGAATTGCTGAGCGTGGCCTGCGCTGGCCAGGGCTGACTGTGCCAAAGGCAGAGCTCAGCTGCCCTTGGGGGCTGCAGGAACACTCAGGAGCCCAAAGAGCCTCCATGGCTGTGCTGGAGACCAAGGCTGGAGCAGGGAAATGCAGGGCTGCTGCGCCATGGCGAGGGCATGGAATTCCAGCACACACCTCAGCTCTCGGATGATCCCGGCACCGTGCTGGGCCCTGTTTCAGCCTGGAGCAGAGCAGATGTTGATGGCACAGGAGCCCTGCGGGGCTGGCAGGGACCTGCAGCTTGCAAGGTGCTCTGCTCTCCCTCAGCTCCTCTCTGAGAGATCCAATCCCAGCTGGGCACCTCAGGGCACAAGTGGCACTGCCTGTTCAAGGGCACACAGCTGATGTCTGCCTGGAAAGGGGCACAGGTTTTAATACCTGTACATTTCATATTATAGAAGCACATTTTATTGTCTGGGTCACTCGAGTACTTTAAAGGTAAGGCAGTTTTCCTGCCTGGAAAACAAATTTCCTGGATCTACTGCATTCTTCTACTGATGGCAGGGGAAGAAATACTGATCTTCCCCCCTCCCTTTGCCACCAACATTCAGTCTAATATTTCATGACCCTCTTCCTTCAAGTGTTTCCAGCTCTCCTGTTTAAATGGCCATGTCGAAGGACATCGCTTCATTTCGAGCAGCTGGATCTAGGTCCTTCCTGTTGCTCCCACATTTCCTCCTGTAGCTGTTCTCTGGTCGTTCCAATGCATCTCTCTTGACTGGCTTCATGCTTTGAGCTTCAGGGAGTTCCCCAGTCTTTCAGAAGCTGAAATAACACCTTAGAATTTTAGTTGTATTTTTGTCCTTTATATCACCTCTTTCTATTCCTTTGTCTAAAATTCTTCCTGTATGGCAATCCCTTGTGGGTGGTGGACATGTCAGATATTGCTGGGATGTCACAAGGAGCTGAGGGAAGTGTTTTCTTGTTTCTTAAATGTTATCATGTTCACAATTTTTATGTTGGCCATGAAGAGAAACCTTCCTGTGCCTCGGAGTCTAACCAGTTCCTGGTCCATCAAAGGAGACAAACCTGATGAGTTGTGGTTCCCACTCCAGTGGCTGCACTTGGAGCTCCCTCCATCCCCAGAGCAGAGCTGCCTTGTCCCAGAAAGTCCCTGGCAATGGAGGGATGAAGGAAACAGGACAGGCTGTGGGGATCAGAGGCAGGGCACGGCCAGGGAGAAGAATGACTTTTGCATTTGATGGAGCTGTGCCTTCCCTTGGCTTTGTTGGCTGACAAGAAATGAACATCCCTCTGTGTCTCGGGCGGCTCCTTCTCCAGGGAAAGCAGGTGGGAGTTGGAGCCAAGGAGCTGAAAGCTGCAGGTGCAGCCTGGGCTGGAGGGAGCTCAGATTTGCACAAGGCTGCTCTGAGTGCCAGGGCTTGGATGGGGGCAATGGTGGGGTGGGGGTAGGGACAGAGTCTGATTGATTGTCAGCCATAAAGGGTCTTGATTTTCATATCTATTCCAACTGCATGAGGAGGTTCTTGGATTTAGTGTCAATTGGAGATTGCACATATCAATGAATTAACTGGAAATAGAAAACTTAAACAGCACCAAACATATTTTCTCACTGTCGTTGTAAAAATAATACATTCTCTCTGAATACAGTTCTGAAATGTGCTTAATTATCTACAAAAGATTTGAGAACTTAAATCAAATTATTCCCAGAAGCTTGGCTTGTTAAAGGTGTTCTGAACATTAATGAGCCCTGGGGCACTGGATTGCTGAACTGAAGAGCTGAAGGCTGAAGAGGCCTCTGGAGCAGTAAAATCCAGCAGCAGCCTCCAAGGTGCTGAGGATGTCAGCAGCCCCCACTGAGGCCATCCCTGCCCAGAGACCGTGGGGGAATGGGCAGACAAGGAGAGCGTCCCTGGGGCTGGGGCAGCAGAACTCAGAGGCACCAGCGGCTCCAGCTGGGAAATGGAGTGTGGGATGGGGCTGTGAAAGCCCTGCCTGGGCTATGCCAAGCAGGACACACAAGCCCTGACCCCCATCCCCCAGACAATTCTCTCAAGGAGACATTTAAAAGGAATTACAATTATTTGTGTGCTCTGAGTTGGATACACTGGAGAAATACCCACAAGGGATTCTCAGGAGCTCCAAACAACAAAACAGCCTTTACTGGGAACTTTAGAAAATCAGAGCAACTTTGGCAAAAGGTTTAATATGACATTCAATGAAGAAAAAGCACTTCTCAAAGCATTAACTTGGCCCATTCACTGCACAATCTCTAAGCCTGTTCATTTTAAGTTAATCAACATTTCCAAGTGCATGGAAGTAGTAGACAGAAAGAGAGAAAGGCAAAAACACTTTTAGAGAAGCACACACAGAGCTACCATCTCCTGTTTTCCCGTGGTGTTCAGATAGAAAATCCAAGAGGAGGTAGGGTCAAGATGTGTGCTTGCCTTGTGGTCAGCCTTAAATACCCCTTGGTCTTCGTGGGCCCTTTCCCCAGGTGGGACTTGGGGTCATTTGGTCACTCAGGAGCTGGGCTGGGGCTCCAGAGGTGGCTGTGGAGCATTGCCTGTGCTGTGCCAGGGACTGGCAGCCACTGCTGGGCTGGGATAGAGGCTCTGGGGGGATTGGGGTTCCAGGGCAGGGCAGGGCTGGGGTTCCAGGGCAGGGCAAGGCTGGACCTGCCCCTTCCTCCCCCACACAGGAAATGTTTCCAGGCAACAATCTCCTCCAGTTTGTCACAACAGGAATGTTGGAGGTAAAATCCTGATTGTGGTCATGGGTGCCTGTAGTGAGCTTGGCAGAAGAATGGTTAAACAGCAAGGGACATGAAACTGTAAAATTGGTCAAAGTGTGAGGGGCTACGTGACTGCTGCAACGGTCAGCATGACCCTGGGTATAGAAATCAAGATATGTAGAAATCAGAGTTTGCAAGAATCAGAATGCTGAAAACTGCTTGGTATGTAGAAATAGATAGAGAAGAACCAAAAAGTATCAACCACAAGAACAGCAAGAGCAACCGAATAAGACAGATGCGCAAATCACACAGCAACCAATCATGAGCTTGGCTTTTGCAATATGCATGAACTAATTAACAAGTATATATAAACTTTGTAATTTGTTGCAATAAACTGAGACTTGATGATCATGATATCATGAGTCTTGTCTCCCGCGGCACTTCTCCGACAAATGGTGACCCCGACGTGATCCGAGGCAAGGGCAGGAGAGGTGCTCCGTTGGGTTCGGGTCCTGCAGCTGGAGGGACGGCGACAGAGCTGCCAGTTTTTGCTCCGCGCCCTGAGTGACCGCAGCGGTGGGCTCAGCTGATACATGCTGCCGAAGCTTGAAGGGGCCAGCAACGGTACCGACGCAACCATGGACAGGCAAGCAGCATATGATTTATTTAGTGCTTTTCTCAGAAAAAGACAGGTTAGGGGGATTGACTTAGATAAGGATCTCCCTTCGCTCTTACATCATGCTCATTCTTATGGCTTTTTTGTAAACCCCCATACTGTTCATGAACTTTCAGAATGGAGAAGATATGGGGATAAGTTGTGGGAATTAGTGTTAGATGATGATAAACCGGGCAAGAAAATGAGTAAACTTTGGAGAGTGGTCCATAACGAATTGTTGATGTGTCAGGCAGAAAAAAGGGCGGTAGAAGGGGTACGAACAGCTCAGGAGAAAAATAAGGAATATGAACCCTCGCTTCTCTCCAGTGAGCCAAACCCTTCGGTTCTCACAAACTTTCCCGTCCCCATCTCTGCTTCTGCAATGCCTGTACCTCCCACAGACACTGGTGGCATTGAGGTGCGACCGTCAGCTCCCCCTTTACCCCCACCGCCGCGTCCCCCTCCAGGCATACAAAACGTTACTGTAGCACCCGCCCTGCAACATCCTCCGTCTCCCGGCCAGGAGCCTGTCCCTGGGGCAGAATCTGACCTCGCGGAGGCCATGGCTAAAGAGAGACGTGAGGTATGGGCTGCTGTCGCACGGGAGGGTATGCAGACAGGGGACGCTGAGCTCTTTACAGCAGCACAAGAAACCCTTGCTTTTCCAGTGATATTTACGCCAAATGCTCAAGGGGGGTACACTGCGCAGGTCCAGAGCCTTGACTGGAAAATTGTAACGCAGCTGCGTGCCACTGTGGGGAGCTATGGTATTACCAGTGAGCCCGCTAGGCAAATGCTTGATTTTATTTTTAATGCTCATACCTTATTACCGTCCGATGTTAGGGGAATGGCCAAATTGATTTTTACCCCGCATCAACACTTACTTTTTGAGGCACGCTGGAGAGAGGAAGCGGTAAGAAACGCCAATTTACCTAGGGCTCAGGGCGACCCTTTAGCAGGGCTTACTGTAGCCGAGCTTCTGGGAGAGGGTGCCCATGTACGTCTGGAACAACAGGCTGCCCTAGGACCTGACAAATTAAGGGAAGCCACAATAGTAGCAAGAAGAGCGATAGACAAGGTCAAAACCCCGGGTGGAGTCCCAATGTATATGGGGATTAAACAGGGTAGAGAGGAGCCTCTTGGCACCTTCGTGGATAAGATAATGGAAGCATTGTCCAAAGCAGGGGTGGCTGATTATATGCAGGATGCCCTACTCAAACAGTGTATACTGCAGAATAGCAATTCTACAACCAGAAATTTGATTACTTCCTTTCCTGGGGATTGGACCGTCCAAGCATTGTTAGAGAAGGCTGCTTCAGTGCCAGTTGGGTCTCAGGCGTTAATAGTTAATGCTTTACAAGAAATAGGACAGGGGTTACGGGAACAAGCAATAAGCTCTCAAAATCAGGTTTTAGCAGCCCTTGCTCCCCTTCAAGCTGCAGCTGCGCGCCCCCATTCTAACACTACTGGAGAGGCACGAACAAGATGCTACCGCTGTGGAAACTTAGGTCACATTCGAAAAGAATGCGGAGCGACAGGAGTTTGGTGCCGCAGATGCCAATCAAATACCCACAACTCCAATGCATGCCGAAAGAAGCAGGGAAACTCCCAGAGCAGCGCGAACAGCGGCCGCGCCGGGACACAAATGGCAGCTGCAGGAGCGAAACCTCCCAGCAACTCCAACCTGCCACCTGCGGGAGCCTCGGCTTGGACTTGGCAGCCGCAGTAGAGACTGATCTCTTGACCTCAAAACCATATAAGATTCCAATGGGAATTCATGGCCCCCTACAAATACACGGACAAACTATGGGAGGACTCATTATTGGCCGCTCTTCAGCCGCTATATTAGGCCTCTTTGTGGAACCAGGAATCATCGATGCCGATTGTTGCGGCGAAATTATGATCATCGCTCATACGTCATATCCCCCAGTGACGGTACCAAAAGGTCAAAGAATTGCTCAGCTAATCCCACTCCCACAAATGACCAAGGGATTGGAACCTATGTCCCGGGTCCCTAGAACTCCAGAAGGATTTGGTTCGACAGGAGGTCTTGCATTGCTTACCCTAGACCTTAACACCCGCCCCAAAAAATCTTGCCGCCTGATTCATCAAGGACATAGCATTGTGCTTAAAGGACTTTTAGATACGGGTGCAGATACTAGCGTCATCGATCCAGGTCATTGGCCTGCGTCTTGGCCCACTCAGCCTGCAGCAACCACGGTGAGCGGTATTGGTGGGATGACACTTGCGAGCCGTACCCCGGTGCTGACTGTTGAGATTGAAGGGAGACAGGCGTCTGCAGCACTTTCTATAACAACTTTACCACCTGCTGTCCAATGTCTAATTGGTCGTGATGTCCTAGCTCAGTTGGGACTAGTCCTTACCAACGATCATTCTTTTCAGTGACGGCCATTGTTTGGACTTTCCCACTACCACTTACATGGACTACTAACGAGCCTGTGGTAGTTAAGCAGTGGCCTTTGAAACGGGAAAGTCTGGAGCAGGCACACCTGCTGGTTGATGAACAATACAGGCAAGGACACCTTAGGCCCTCTACAAGCCCTTGGAACACTCCGATTTTTGTTATTCGAAAAAAGTCAGGCAATTATCGGCTTTTGCATGATCTTAGAGCGGTAAATGATCAGATGGAACCTATGGGAGCACTGCAACCTGGTCTGCCGAATCCTGCTATGTTACCGCAAGAGTGGCCTATCTTAGTGATAGATTTGAAAGACTGCTTTTTTACCATTGCTCTGCATCCTGCGGATACTAAAAGGTTTGCTTTTACTCTCCCTGCTCTCAATCGTGGTGAGCCAGATAAGAGATTTGAATGGACAGTTCTGCCACAAGGAATGCGCAATTCCCCCACAATTTGTCAGCTGTATGTGGATGCAGCACTGCAACCGTTAAGACAACGCATGCCTAATACTATCATCTATCATTACATGGATGATATTTTGTTTGCACAAGCAACCCCCTTTACAGATTCTCAAATTCATGATATCCTGCATACTTTGGAGAAGTCTTCTCTTACCATCGCACCTAATAAAATTCAAACTTCTGCTCCATGGAAATACTTGGGATGGATAATCACTCAACAGCGAATCACACCGCAGAAGTTACATATTCAGACATCAGTCACCACTTTACATGAAGCACAAAGGCTTTTGGGCGACCTACAATGGCTCAAACCAGTCACTGGAATTCCTAATATCCTTTTAGACAAACTACGTCCACTGCTCAAAGGAACCGATCCCTGTACTCCAGTTCATTTATCGTCAGATCAGCGTCACGCATTACACGATATTACGCATTGCATCTCTACCGGTTTTGTGAGACGTCTTGATCCTGATCTTCCCCTACATTTGACCATTTGGAACACTGAAGATCACCTATTGGGGGCTGTCACCCAGCATGAAAAGAAAACGGGGGAGACGGTGGTGTTAGAATGGATATCACCCCCATTACAGCAAAAAAGAACAGTAACTTCTAAGGTCGACAGCCTGGCAGCACTTATTAAGAAGGGACGTACTCGCATTTTGGAAATAAGTGGCTCAGAACCAGTAAAAATTAATTTACCCATGGAAAAATCCACCTTGGACTGGTACGTTTTAAACTCTGCACCCCTCGCTGAAGCATTGCTTTCATCTCCAGCTACTGTTAGCACAGGATCCCTCACACCCAAACAATTACAATGGATAGGAAAATGGGAATGGATACAGAAACCCCTCAGAAAAGAGAAGCCTATCCCAAATGCCATTACGGCTTTTACGGACGCAGGTCGCAGATCACACAGAGCGGCTGTGGTCTGGAAAATAGAACAGCAATGGCATCACCAGATACTGGAAGCAACGCCTCATGATAACTTACAGACATTAGAATTAATGGCGGTTATTTGGGCAGTGTCTCACTTATTGGGGCCACTGAATGTTGTTTCTGACTCACTCTATGTTGTAGGGGTGGCGTCAAGGATTGAAGACGCCGCCATCAAAGAGGTCCAGAATCGGCGGCTCTATGAACTCTTTCTTCAATTGAAGCGCGCCTTAAGGAACAGAAGAGAAGCATACTCTATTATACATGTCCGCAGCCACAAATGGAATGAAGGGCTGGGAGCGGGCAATGCCATAGCCGACAAATTAGTGTCAATCGCTCGTCAAGTAGCGCTTCCACGACAAACACTGGCCCGAGAGAACCATGCTATCTTCCACCAGAATGCTAAAGGTTTAGCACAGGAGTTCCACATTCCTCTGGAAGAAGCTAGAGCTATCGTTAAGGCCTGCCCCGTATGTAGCCATCACAATAAGGGAGTAGGCCTAGGAATAGGAGTAAATCCACGAGGCCTACAGGCTAATGAAATTTAGCAGATGGATGTCGCTCATGTCTCTAGCTTTGGTCGTCTGAAGTATGTCCATGTGACCATTGATACTTATAGCCATTACATATGGGCTGCCGCTCAGACAGGAGAACGGGCCCTTCATGTGGAACGACACTTCAATAGCTGCATCGCGGTCATGGGAGTACCACAGAGGATTAAGACTGATAATGGCCCTGCTTATTGCAGTAAGCGTATTGCTCGCTTTATGCAAACATGGAACATCACACACGTTACAGGGATTGCAAACTCCCCTACTGGACAAGCAATAGTAGAAAGGGCTAATGGAACACTCAAACAATACCTGGAGAAATACACTGATGTAGTTAGCATACAGGACAGGCTATTAAAGTGCTTGTTTGTACTTAATCACTTATGCATTTTTGGAGATAGAAAATCACCTGCAGTAATTACCCACTTTACTTCTAAAACTCCTGCCCCTTCACAAATAGTGGTCAGATATAGAGATCCAAAAACAGGAATTTGGCAAGGTCCAGCAAAGGTACTGTACTGGGGCAGGGGTTATCTGTGTGTTTCCACACCAACAGGTACTGTGTGGGTCCCAGCTAAGTGGGCACGCCCTACCAATGACCAGCCCGGAGCAGAGAAGGAGGCGGCGCCTTCAGAAGACGATCTCCAGGATCCTGCATAAAGTAGAAGAAGAGTTGCAGATTAAGTTCCATATCGACTCAGAAAGAGAAGTTGAAGACTGCCTCCTACCTTGTTTAGCTAGAGACTTTAACCGCTCTTGTCCGCTTGCTTGCTTGACTTGTAATAGCTATGACCACCAATCTTGGGTAAAGATATATTGTGGAGGGTGCTCTCAACGTTGGTGGGTTTATCAGCATCACCTTACCTCTGCATACTGGTGTCGTACCTGTCAGCGCCAGTGGAACTCTGACTCACCGCAACGTGCCTTAACTCAGCTAACAGGTCAACCTATCGGGGAGAGTCTGAGATTAATAGAGAATAGGGAAGACCTGGAATTAAGAAATCTAGCTTGGAGGGTACAGCATTTGGCAAAAAGAATTCTGGGTACCAAAAGGACAGGAATTTTAGATTCCTGCTGCCAAGATGGTGTTGGGATCCCCATTCAGCGGCAAATTGGCCCAGAAGAGTGGGACAATCAGTGTAGAAGGTTTAGTCATCGCAGCCGTACTGCTAAGCGTGCGGGCGTATGTTCCGCCTCAACCTAAAACGAATGTATGGGTCACAATGGCAAATCTAACAGGGCAAGAGTCCATTTGTCTTGCCTTATCTTCCCCAGGTAATCCGTTTTCCACTTGTCTAGTCGGTCTCCCATTAGACATGTGGCCGTGTCCTGAACACATTCCAACCTGCAACAATTCAAATTTGAATACAACAGTGGATCACTGGGATGCGTGGGTGCCTTACTTACCCATCGCCCCGGTGGAACCTCAAGAGTTAGAACTACTAGGGGCAGTCGGAATGGATTGCTGTTTGTACTTTAACTGGTCAAGTAAGCAGCAGAAAATTAATGGGTCTGCAGTTGTTGTCAATTCCACCTTACCAGTTTACAGAAATAGTAGCAACTGGTGCCAATACACGACCAGAAATGTTTCAAAGTCATCAAATAATCCCCTCTCTTTACCCAGAGGAACATTCTTGATTTGCGGTGACAGAGCATGGGCTGGCATACCTTCCAAATAAAGGGAGGTCCTTGTTCGTTAGGAAGACTGTCGTTACTGACACCCAACACCTCAATGATATTAAACATGGCTCAGCGTCATCATGGCAGCAGAATGCAACGCAGCGTGCATAGCTTCACCAGTAAATGTCAAGATAATGTTAGATTTTGGTCCCCTGAGGCGATTATTGCTGCCTCATTCTTAGCGCCTGGTGTTGCCTCAGCAGGAGCATTAGCTCAACTCAACAAGCTAGGATGCTGGCTAGCTAAACAAACGAATGCTACATCAAAGGCCCTAAGCGACCTGCTTTTAGATGTGGACTCAGTGAGACATGCTACACTGCAGAATAGGGCTGCTATAGATTTTTTATTGCTAGCCCAAGGTCATGGTTGTGAAGAATTTGAAGGGATGTGCTGCATGAACTTATCCAATCATTCTCAATCCATCCACAAACAAATACGAAAATTGACTGAGCTAACTCAGCAGCTAAAGGTAGAGGATGGGTTAAGTTTAGAAGGCTGGCTAAAGGGATTAGGAATAGGTCCATGGTTAAGAGACATTATTAAATACGGCATAATGGTCCTAAGCATTATTGTGATACTTTTACTTGTTTTGCCCTGTGTGTTTACTTGCTTGCAAGGCTTGATACAACAACTTTCGCAGAAAATGCTGAATGCACACCTTGTTGTGCAAAAAGAAAACAGGGGAAGTGTAGAGAGCTTGGCAGAAGAATGGTTAAACAGCAAGGGACATGAAACTGTAAAATTAGTCAAAATATGAGGGGCTACGTGACTGCTGCAACGGTCAGCATGACCCTGGGTATAGAAATCAGGATATGTAGAAATCAGAGTTTGCAAGAATCAGAATGCTGAAAACTGCTTGGTATGTAGGAATAGATAGAGAAGAACCAAAAAGTATCAATCACAAGAACAGCAAGAGCAACCGAACGAGGCAGATGCGCAAATCACACAGCAACCAATCATGAGCTTGGCTTTTGCAATATGCATGAACTAATTAACAAGTATATATAAACTTTGTAATTTGTTGCAATAAACTGAGACTTGATGATCATGATATCATGAGTCTTGTCTCCCGCGGCACTTCTCCGACAAACGGGGAAAAGCCTCAGCCCTGCAGGGCCAGGAGCTGCCGGGCTCTGCCTGAGCAGCTCAGCCAGAGGGAAGGGAGCTGCTCCCCATGGGAACCAGGAGCAATGGGCTGGAGCACCTCGTTCTGGGGCACAGCCCAAATTCTGTGAGGGAGTAACAGAGTTATTCATGTGCATGGGTGTGTCAGCACTGCAGGTGCTGTGCCTGCAAACACATGGCTCGAGATGTGCAAAAGAATTCTGCAACTCTTGGCTGGATCAGGATGTCAGCAGTGCTGAACTCCAGCTTAGTGCAAAGCAAACACTTTACATCTCTGCTCATATCTGCTAGATTTTTTACATCAGGGTATCCAGAGAAAAGCAAATATTTTCACTGTTTATCAGAAATGTATCTCATTTTGCTGTACATTTCTTTTTCAGGACGTGTTATCTGCTTAAAAAGTAAAAGAAAAAAGAAAAGAAAAAACAAGAAAAATATGAAAGAGAAAAGCAAGAAACAAATGTGTAGTGAAAATCTTCTGTAACTTTGGATTAAGAGGTAACTGATCTTTTTAAAAGGAGAACTCATTTACTTTGTGCATGGATTACTTCTGATGCCTGGATCCATCTTACAGACTGACCTCAGCATCATTTTTTTAAAGATTTTGGGGTTTGTTTCCAGTATTTGGATTTTTTTTTTTAATTGGAGTTGAAGCAATAGGAGGATAAGAGATGGATTGTGCATGACTGTGTCTTGAGGGCAAAGATATTGCAGTTTGAAACTTGGACCAAAACTATTGAAAATTGAACTTACAAATCCCAGTGCACTGTGTGACAGCAGCTTTTCCTGTGGGATGTGCAGCATCACAAAGACTTCATCAGTGGGGTTGGGGGTGCTTGGAGCTTTGTCCTGTGCCACTCTGGGATGTCATGAACCAGGACTTCACCTGCCACCAGCCCAGCTCACCCTCTGCCACCGCAGCTCCTTGGGCCTTGTGTCCCCAGAGCAGACACAAAGTGTTTCTGCTGCTCCCCCTTTGCACACATCCACAGAGAGCTGGGATTTTTCCAAGTCTCGTGTCTCCACTGGGCCATATTCCCAAAGAACCAGCAACACATCCTGATGAATACAGTGAGTTATGTGGATGGTTGTCAGCTCCACTGCCTGCCTAGAAATCCTGAAACTGCTTCTAAATGCTGCTCCTTCAGCTCCTGGACACCTTCTCACACAGAGCTGGGGAAAAATTCCCCTGGCCACCTGCTAAAAGGTGAGTTATGCCAAAGTTAGAGCTCTGTGGGAAATCTCTCTCCCTCCCTGTCCTTTTAATGTATCTGTGCATGGGGGTGTGCATGGATGTGTCTTGTATGCAAAGGAAGGAGCGTGCAAGCAACGTGACTGACACTGTCATTGTCCATGCTATTCCATACCCATGGGTACAGAGACATTATGGATACACTGGCACAGACAGGGCCTTCTGTCCATGGGTACAGAGACATCCAAGAGCCCCTGGCACACACAGAGCCTTCTGTCCATGGCTACAGAGACATCCAAGAGCCCCTGGCACACACAGAGCCTTCTGGCCATGGGTACAGAGACATCCAAGAGCCCCTGGCACACACAGAGCCTTCTGTCCATGGGTACAGAGACATCCAAGAGCCCCTGACACACACAGGCCTGGCACACACAGGCCTGGCAGCACAGGTTGCTTTCCCCACAGGCTGCAGGAGATGAGAACACAACATTTGCCAACATTGACTCAAGCCACAGCTGCGGGTGCTCCCCGTGAACCTCAGCTCTGGCACCACTGTCTGCCCCAAGCTTCAGGGGCTGCAGTGGGAGCCCGGCTGGGCTCTGCCCTGGGGCCATCCTGCAGGGACAGCTGCAAACAGGGAGCATTCCCTTGCCACCAAGAGCCAAGCCAGGGCTGCAGGGCAGCTGCTCCAGCCCGGACTGCACTGCTGAGTGCTGTGCTCTGGGGCTGGGGCTCCCCGCACAGGGGACTGGACTGGTGTGCCACAGGAGACAGAGAAGCTGCAGCTTCAGCCTAACTGAGGTGGGTGCGTGGGCTGGGAAGAGTGGGGAGGCTCAAGGGCATTCACAGAGCTCATCCTGATGCAAGGACGAGGAAAAGGGAGTGGGAACTCAGCAGTGAGGAGAGCTGAGGGCTGGAGAGCAGCTCTGAAGGATGCTAAAATCCCACCAGACCTCTGAGACATTGCTGCTCCTCAGCCAGCGCCAGGATGAGTCCCTAAGCCTGGGGCTCGGCCTTCCTCATGGTGAGGGGCATCAAGGAAGGCAGCAGTGTGATGGAGACTGCCATGGGCTGGGAACTCACTGCGGGAAAAGAGGGAGCAGTTGGGAAGTAAAAGGCAGGTGGGAGAGAGAACAGTTCAGAGAAGGGCTGAGCTACTGCAAAATGTCATTTGGGGTCATCCCAGATTGATTTCATTTCAGAAGTTATTGAACAGGTTTATTTTTTGGGTGGTGGCATGTTTTCCCTTGGAGGTGTACACTCTGCAAACTTGAGCTGTGTTGCTGAAATGCTCAAGCAAGGCAGTGCTGCAGGTCACACCATTTCTTCTTTGGCTGATTCTGGCCCGGTGCTGAGCTCCAGCAGAGCCCTGGCAGAGCCCAGAGCAGCCTCAGCACCCGCAGAGCCCGGCTGCAAGGAGAGAAAGCAGAAAGCGCCCCTCAGCTGAAGGCTCCTGTCCCCTTGTCCCAGCCGCCCGCGGTGCCCAGGCCATGCTGGCCGTGCCCAGAGCGGTGCCCAGAGCTGCCCATCACTGCTGCCTTTGGCAGCAGAGCAGGAGGGCAGGACATGTGCCCAGCCTGCAGCCAGCCACGCCACATCCAGCCCTCAGCAGCTGCCCGGAGCAGGATGCTCCTGTGCTCGCTGCCATCTCCCCAAAGCTCTGATCCCACCATGCCAAGCAGACGGGACCCACCTGACGCCATCCACCGCTGGAAGAAAAGCTGGTCCCAAACGATGTCCTCAGCCTTCTCCAAGGGCACGGCCCATCCACGCCGCAGCTGCTCCCAAGCACTTCCCCATCCAGGCTGGACCCCACCTAGAACGCTTCCTCTAGAAAAACACACAACACATGATTGAAAATAGATTACAGACAAAAAGGGGAACAAGAAAAAAGGTCAAAAATCTTATCTCTGTGAAGGGCTTGAGGAGGGCCCAACCCCTGCATGCCAGGGAAAATACCACCCACAGGTGAGGGAAGCCCAGGCTTTCTCCCTTCCCCCTGCACTGCCCCCCATAATAATGCTGATCCCAAAGCAAACAGGGGCAGTGGAGCAGCCCAGGCCCTTCCTTGCCTGCAAAGCAAAGCAGCCCCTGCACAGGCTCTGGAGTCCCACCTCTGCTCCCACCATGGGGGTTGGTTTGTGTCGGGCTGGCTGCCCCAGCCCCAGCCCCAGCCCGGGGCACGGTGGGTGCTGGGGGCTGTTGGCAGGGCCAGGAGCCCACTCCCATTTCGTACCCACCCCAGCCCATGCCCCCAGCCCTGCCAAAAGCAGCCTGGCAGCCGACTGAAGGATCAGCTGCATCCGCCCCAGCAAAGGGGGAACCTTTGGTTCCCGGCCAGGCTGTGCAATGCCCAAATCTGGGAGCATCCCCCTGCGTGTGGACTCATCTGCAAATTCCCTGTGGAGCCTGGCTTTGGAGAAGGTGGCAGAATCCAAGTCCATCATCTTCAGCTGGCCAGGCTGAGGAAGAGATTGTCATCCTTGAGGTTGTCCTTGGTGTCTCCAGCAGCAGCAGCCCCACCTGGTACAGCTTCTGCAGGGGCTCCTTCTCCTTCCCTGGGGCCAGACCAGGCTGTCAGGGTTCTGCCCAGGGCCCCAGCTGTCAGGGAACCAGGACAAGCAAAACCCGGGGGATGGTGGCCACCAGTGCTTGCCACACCAGGTCTCCAGCTCAGCTCCAGACCAAGAGCTGCGTGTTCCCTTCTGCTGACCCCTGCTCAGAGCTACAGGCAGGACAAAACCTGTCTGGTTGGCTTTGCCACTGATTGCCAAGAGATGTGTGGAGCTGTTACCTGCCAGGCCGCTGGATCCAACTGTGCACATGGATCTCTCCCATCCTCTAGGGCAGAGGAACACCCTGCACCCAAGGATCATGGAAAAGCTCTTCTAAGGACGGCCTGTCCAAGGGCTGCATGGACAAACACCTCTTAATGACATCCTGGCACTCTGGGGAGGGAAACCAGGAATCACCAGTCAGTTGGAGAAGTTGCCCCCCTGTACCCATGCCCAGGCCATGCTGGGTGTGCCCAGAGCTGGGCCTGAACTTCCCCATGGATTCTCTGTTTGGAGGAGAGCAGGAGAGCAGGACATGTGCCACCTCCTCAGCAGCTGCCAGAGCGGGATGCCCACGAGCTGCTGCTGTCTCCCAGCACTGGTATTGCCCCCATGGCCAGAGATGAGGATCCACCTTGAGAGAGCCATCGTGGGAACAAGATCCGCCCCCAGATGATCTCCTGGCCCCTCCTGAACGGGTGCTTGCCCATGACCAGGTGGTACAGCAGGAGGCCCAGGGACCAGATGGTCGCTGCCTCGCCGTGGTAGCGTCGGTGGTGGATCCACTCTGGTGGGCTGTAGGACAGGGTTCCTGTGGAACACAGACAGAGTTCAGCAGGGGGATGCTGCTGCTGCCAGAGCCTGGCCCCAGCACCCCTGGGCATGTGGGGGCTGCCCCAGTGGCACACGGGGTGACCGCTGCCCTCTCGCCAGCACCTGGGATTTGTGTACAGACTCGGGGCTGGAAAAGAAGCCACTGGTGCTGGAAGAGGGCAGCAGAAATCCTGGGAAGGCCCAGCCATGACACACAAAAGAAAAACTCATCCAGTGGTGCAGAAACCCACTCGACTCCCTGCCTGCACAGTGCCCAAAAATGTGAACAAGCCAAGGCAAACAAGGGGAGCAGAGCAGTCCAAGCCCTTCCTTGCCTGCACACCAAACCGTCCAGGGCACGGGGTCAGACCCCCCTCTCTGCTACCCCCATGGGGGTTTTTGTCGGGCTGGCTGCCCCAGCTCCAGCCCCAGCCCAGGGCACAGTGGGTGCTGAGGGCTGTCGGCAGGGCTGGGAGCTGGACCCCCTCACACCCCCACCCAAATCAACCTGGCTCCAGCATTAATCCCATCCCAGCTGCAATAGGGGGAGCCCCGGTGCTGCACCCCGGCTGGGCCATGGGATGCCCAGGAGCATCCCCTGGCAGGGCTCACCTGCAAACTGGGTGTAGGCTGTGTCTTGGAGGAAGGCGCCACAGCCAAAGTCGATCAGTTTCAGCTGCCCGGTGGCCAGGTCGAGCAGGATGTTCTGGGGCTTGATGTCCCTGTGCAGGACCCCGCAGCTGGTGCAGTGCCGCACGGCCTCCAGCACCTGGCGGAACAGCCCCCGCGCCTCCTCCTCCGGCAGGAACCTCCGCTCCGCCAGGAAACCCGACAGGTCCTGGCACCGCTCCGGGCGCTCCAGCACCAGCAAGAAGCTGTCGGGGAGCTGGAGCCACTCCAGGAGCTGAATGACACCAGCGCAGCCAGAGGCCACCTTGGCCAGCAGCACGATCTCCAGGGGTGCGCTGGTGCCGTCGGGCTGCGGGAGGAGCGCGATGCCGTCAGTGGGGCTGAGGCCGTGCCGGGGCTGGGGAAGCCCTCAGCCAGCCCGGGATGCTCTGCATGCCCCGCTCAGCCCACGCCCGCTCTCCCTGCAGGGCTCCCGGCAGCTCCCACCCTGCCGGGCCCCGGCTCATCCCCGCCCGGCACGGCCCGGCTTCTGCCGCTGGCCCCGCTCACTCACCAGCTCGCCCCAGTGCCGGATGCGATCCCGCGGCACCCTTTTGATGGCCACCTGCGAGCAAGGGACAGCAGCGGGTTCAGCTCGCCCCCGCCTAGCCCAGCCCCATCCTCCTCCTCCTCCTCCTCCTCCTGCTCCCGCCGCCGGCCCCGCCGCTCACCGGGGCGCCGTCCGAGAGCCGCGTGGCCGCGAAGACGCTGCCGAAGCCGCCGCTGCCCAGCAGCGAACCCAGCCGGTACCGCTCCTGCAGGGCCTCCTGCGCCTTCCCTGCGGGCGGGACGCGGCTGTCAGCGCTCGGCCCGGGGCCAGGAGCGGCCCCCGAGCGCCCCCCGAGCGCCCCGGGCCGGCCATCCCCAGGCGTTCTCTGCTGGCAACGGGACAGCGGCGGCTCGGGGCCGGCGGCCGCGCTGCCGAGCGGCGGAGCTCGGGCCGGGGAAGCCGCAGCGGAGGCGGCGGCAGCGGCCGCGCCGCCTGTGTCCTCCGCGGGGCCCGGGAGGAGCCGGGGCCGGGGCCGGGACTGGAGCCCACGTCGGGGCCGGGGCCGGGCTCGGGCCAGGCGGAGCCAAAGGGCGGCGATGCCGCCCCAGCCCCAGGCACTGATGCCCGCCCAGCAGCGCCAGCGCCAGCACGGCCAGAGCCGGGCGGGGGCGAGACCGCGGCGGGACGGCCGGGGACGGGGACAGGGACAGGGACGGGGACGGGGACGGGGACGGGGACAGGGATGGGGACGGGGACGGGGACGGGGACAGGGACAGGGACAGGGACAGGGACAGGGATGGGGACGGGGACGGGGACGG
Organism: Vidua macroura; assembly: GCF_024509145.1. Lineage (NCBI taxonomy): Eukaryota > Metazoa > Chordata > Aves > Passeriformes > Viduidae > Vidua > Vidua macroura. Next base: position 1,537,400 of record NC_071600.1, on the reverse strand, counting down.
GGACAGGGACAGGGACAGGGACGGGGACAGGGACAGGGACGGGGCAGCCCCGCCCGGGGCCGGGGGCGGGTCGGGGGCATGGCCCAGCGCGGCAGGGGGAGAGGGAGACTGGGAGAGGAGGAGACAGCGGGAAAGGGAGAGCGGGACAGGCTGCGGGACAGCGGGAGAGGGAGAGGAGGAGCAAGAGGGAGTCGTCAAAGTCACTGCTTTAGCTGCTTTCACTGCCGCTGCTGCTGCTGCTGCTGCTGCAGCTGAAGCACCTGAAGCTCCGGGGCCGTTTGTCCCCGTGTCCGTTTGTCCGTTGCCCGCTCGCCCCCGCGCCCAGCCCCGCGCTCCCCGGGGCAGCCCCTGAGCCTGTCCAAACACGGGAACTTTGCCGTGTTCAGCCCAGACCCAGAGTCTGGACTCCTGCCCAGGGCCACAGGAATCCCCTTGGGCGCTGCTGTGCACTGTCCCTGCTGAGGGTCAAACACTACGGTAGCGCATTCCCTGAATGCAGAATTTGTACCTGACCCAAGCACTGCACTTACCTCTCCAGCAGTGATTTCCAAAAACAAAAAAAAAAAAAAAAAAAAAGAGGAAGGCAAACAGTGTGTAGCTCATGGTATTTTACAGGGTCCAAAAGTTGACATGTCATGGATCTTAGAAGTGAGACCCATTTGGATTAAGGGGATGGAGAAGTAGTTCAAGATGGAAAAGGGAGCATAAAAATAAACAGGGAAACACATCTTGGATTGTTTCTTCCCATTTTCATTTCATTTCTTAAAAGCTGTTTCAGTTTTCCCAGAATCTTCTCCACAGTCCTGTTTGCTCTTTCCAAGAACCTTTCCTGGAGAACGAGGAAGCTTTGAGCAGCTCCTGTCACAAGATGTGCCACCAGCTGCAGCTTCTCTTGGCTTTCCACACCTTGTGTGCAGCTCAACTCTTGCAGCAAAGCAGGAGAAATATTGGAAATGCTTGACAGCTTGTTCTTTCTTTACCTTGTGGGCTGGGCAGTTGTGCCATTGGTGAGGTTTTCATTGTTGCTGTTCTACCCTAAGAAACCCTGACGGGCTACCAGGAATTGTCAGGGAATGCAAGCCTGCCTGAATGCAGAGAAAGAATCTGCAGAGCCTGCAGCCAGAAATGGAGAGCTGTGTGATCATCATTGCAACATCCCCATGGACATCTTGAAAGTGATCTAGAAGATGGAAATGGGCTGACAGAGGGAGTTTGTTTCTGCGTTCAGTTTAGATGCTTCCACATCTCATGCACTGATATAAATCAAGAGTACAATCAGTTCATGGAAAGCAGCAGAACAAGCTGGACCTCTCAGGAGATGACTGAGAGAATCTGAAAAGGAGAAATGCAGGGAATGACTTGGTGGACTTTGTCTGGAAGAAGGGTCACTTTTTCCTAATAATTTCTAATCCATCTCCTCTGCATTTGTCTTTCTGAAAAAGGCCATTTCCATCCCAGATTCCCCATGGAATGGGAAGCCTGAGCTTGTGGAAGTGCCTGAGCGATGCCCTGTTCCTCTGCAGGGACACTCAGGCTGGAGCAGGAGCCGGAGCCCTCTCTGGGGAAGCCTCCTCCGAGCTGGAATTTGTGCCGTGCTGGGAGAGGAGGAGGAGGGGGAGAGCGCTGGACGCTGTGTGGCAGGAGCAGGAGGTTTGGGCCGCAGGACATTCCGTCTGCGCCGCTGCCCCGCAATGGGCGGGAACGCTGTGGGGGAAGACTGGGGGACACTGGAGCGGACTGTGGATGGCACTGGGGGGAACTGGAAGGGCCTGGGAATGAACTCAGGTGTACTGGGAGGGACTGGGCTGTACTGGGAGGGATTGGAGGGGCACTGGGGTTGTACTGGGCTGTACTGGGGATGAACTGGGCTGTGCTGGGAGGGACTGGAGGGGTTGAATGGGCTGTTCCCGCCTCCGCTGCCTCCCATTTGCCGAGGCTCCTGCCCATCACAGCCCCCAACCAATCAGCGCCAGGGATTGTGGCTTGGGGGCGGTGCCTGGAGTGTGTGCTTTTCTTTTGCCTACAACTCCCGTCATGCTCTGCGTCCCCATAGAGCCCCATTGGGGCTGGGACTACAACTCCCGTCATGCTCTGCGGCCCCTTAGAGCCCCATTGGGGCCGGGACTACAACTCCCGTCATGCCCCGCGCCCCACAGAACCCCCCCCCGGTATCCGCCCCCATCTGTCCCATAAGTGTCCCCCAGACCCTCCAGGATCCCCAAGTGCCCCTCAGCGCCCATTCGGGAACCCACACATTTTTAATGGCAAAGTACAAAAAACCAAGAAACTCTGGAAAAGCATTTAATACAACATCCAATCCAACGTAAAACTCTTGTCATAGCAGTAACTTCATTCACTCAGCCCATTTAGCCTGGAAAGCCTTAAACACTTCAGTTGTTCAGTTACCCAAAAATGTTCCATAGAAAGAGCATTAGAAGGAGAGGAAAGAGAGAGAGAGACAGAAAGACAGAAGCTCCACAGAAAGACACACCTGTGGCTCCCAGCTCCTGGGGTTCCAGTGTGGCTGAGACACAAACCCCAGGGGAAGGCAGAGTCCATAGCAGGGGCTGACCTTGTGCTCCTTGGTTTTAAGCCCCTGGGCCTTCGTGGGCCTCCCCCCAGCTGGGACTTGTGATTGCTCGGGCGTTCAGAGCTGGGTTAGCGCTGTCCCAGCTGTGTGACTGATTGACAGCTCAACCCAAGGGGTCTCGGGACATCGATCTCATCCAGCCTCTGACAGCGACCATGGTGACACTGGGGAACCTCATGGAGCCAGGGGTCAGTGTGACAATGCAGGTCCAGGGACACCCTGGTGACACTGGGGAACCTCATGGAGCCATGGGTCAGTGTGACAATGCAGGTCCAGGGACACCACAGTGACACAGGGGAAACTCATGGAACCAGTTGTGATGCTATGGGGACCTCGTGGAAGCAGAGGAGACTTTCAAAATTCCAAATACCCAAGGATTTCCCCAGATGAAAGGTGCCAGCAAAGGCAGGTCTGACTCTCTTGGCCTATGGTGACCACCTCTCATCTTCTTCCAAAACACCTGGGCTTTGTGCTTTTCTTTCCTATGGGAAAAACCATCCATCTCGACAAGATGCCCATGGCCAGAGTTGGGAATGCTCCTCCAGAATTCCCTAGATCCAAGGATTTCTCAGTGACGAAAGCTACCAGGACAGACAGCTCTAGCTGGCTTGGCCTCTCAGGACCCACCGATCTCTGCTTCTTAACATGAAACACTTGGGCTCTGTGCTTTCCTTTCTATGGAAAAGAACCGTCCTTCTTACCAATGCAGAAATGGCCAAAATTTGGATTCCACCTCCAAAATTCCTTATATCCAAGGGTTGCTTTCAGACAAAAAAATACCAGAACAGAGAGGGCTGGCTGCCCTTGGCCTCTGATGGCCGCTTTTTGTCTGGCCCTGAAACACTTGTGTTCCATGCTTTCCTTCCTATGGAAGAGAACCGTCCTTCACCTCCAGGCAACCAGGTCTGAAACTGGTATTCCACCTCTAAAATTCCCTATATCCAAGGTCAAAATCTGCCAGCACCATCTGATCTGGCTGCCCTTGGCCTCTGGTGGCTGCGGCTCATCCGCCTCTGGAACACTGGGGCTGGGTTGTCCCTTCCTATGGAGACCACGGAGACGCTGTGAGGACCTGGTGGAACCATGGAGACCATTGTGACACTGTGGGGCCTCGTGTCACCAAGGGGGCATTGTGACACCTCAGGGCCTCCTGGAAGCAAGGGACCATTGGGACACTGTGGGGCCCCATGGAGCCGAGGGAACATGGAACAGGTCTGGCTGGCTTGGCCTCCCAGGGGCCACCTGACAGGTATGGCTGATCTTGGAATGCCAAGGGCTGCCTCTCATCAGCTCCTGGAGCTCTGGGGCTCCGTGCTTTCCTTGCTATGGAAAAGAACTGTCCCTCTTTTCACACAGCCATGGACAAAATTGGTATCTCCCCTATAAAGTTTCCTGTATGCAAGGTTATCTGCCAGAAAAATCCTGCCAGCTCTGGCTGGCCTTGGCCTCTGGTGGTCACATCTCATCTGCTTCAGAAGCACTGGGACTCTGTGCCTTCCTTCCTACAGAACAGAACTGACCTTCTTGTGCAGGGATCATGGCAGAAACTGGAATTTGGCCGCCAAAATTCCATCTATCCTAGGATTGCTCCCAGACAAAAGCTGCCAGGACAGACAGTTCTGCCTGGCCTTGGCCTCTGGTGATATGAGCAGAATGTTTTTGTTTGCAAACACCTTGGAGAGGGCCCAGAGATCTCCCAGGCTGGGTTTGCAGGCCTCAAGAACCAAACACATATATGGAGGCTGATGTGCCTGGGCTCAGTTGTGAAGAGACTGAGGACAGATCAGGAGTGGCCTGGCAGGGCTTGAAGGGTGGATTCAGAAATGGAGGAGCTTTTGTCCATAGTGTGAAACAGCGAGAGAGAGAAATTATACCACAAATGCAGCTGCTGAAATCCAGAGTGGACACAAGAGGAGAAAGGAATTTCCCTCCCAGGGCAGGGCTGTGGTGCAACACGTCCCCAGAAGGAGCCTGGAGCAGCCCAAGGCTTTGTGTGGCCAGGCAGAGGCAGGCAGGAGGCAGAGCTGTCAGCAAAGGAAGGGGCCAGCGAGGTGGGGCAGCCGGGGGATGAGGACAGCCTGCAGGGACAGAGGCACAGGGCAGGTGTTGGAACCCAAGGTGTCCCTCAGACACTCTTGGATGTTCCGGGTCCAGATCAGAAGCATCTGAGACCCTGGCAGGCACCCGGAAACCCCTGTGGCTTTGAATTTGATCCATGGAACCATTTACCAACCTTGCCGGAAGAACAAGAAATCACAAAAGTTTAGATATTATAATAGAAGTAGTCACAAAGTGAAAGGAAGAATTTTTGAGTGCTGTACAGGGGGGTTTTAGGCCTTGTACAGAGGGGTCTGAGTTTTGTACATGGGGGTCAGAAGTTCTAAGATGGAGGGATTTGGGCGTGCCCTGTCCTCCTTCTTTCTCCTTCCAATCCCCATGTTCTTCGTGATGTTGGCACTCACAGATTGGTTTAGAGTAGAAAGTCACTGTTCAATATAGGTGATAGGCATTGAGGAAAAACTATAAACATTTAACACGTAATGTGTGATATAAAAGATGGCACCAGTCCTTGGGCGAGAGAGACGGAGAGAGACTGAAAGGGACAGAGACGGAGACGGAGACAGAGAGAGACGCAGAGGGAGAAGGAGTCAGAGGGAATGTCAGGGAGTGTGTGTGCCTTGAGATAACATACAATAAACTATCTTGAGACCGGATGAATGAAGACTACTGAGTCTTTCTTTGAAGGCATGGGTTGGAGGAGAGAGTTTACAGCCTCCCGGGGTCACCCCAATCTGGGGGTGAGCCCCATCAGTCCGTTTAAAATTTTCAGACTTATTGATTCCTGTCCCATTCATTTTCCATCAGTTCTGGTTTGTTTTCCCGAGTGCCACCTTCTCAGCTGTTTGTGTTTGTGTCCTCTTTTCTCTCCTGCCTTTCCCTGCCTGCTCTGTTTCTCTCTCAGTGCCTCCCTTGACTCAGGGCAGCTCCCACCAAAGACCCTGCCCTGATTTCATTCCCAATCCAGGAGCTACAACCACCATGGGTGAAGTTTTGAAGGCTGGCAGTGAAACGTCACTGTAGGATCTTGCTCCACTTGGCTTCTGGCTCTTCCATAAGAGTTTTGACTTCAGGGGCAGGAAGATCTTTTCCTGGCTGGGAACTGGAATTCCAGCCCCTGGGAGTGTGTGCCATGGATGCCAGAGGGGCATTCCCGAGGCTCCCAGGGTGCTGCTCCTGCCGTGCCTCCCAAGGGCCAGGGGACAAGGTGCAGCAGCTGTGTTGGTTCTGCAGTGCCACAAGGGCCCCTGGTTCCATGAGTTTCCGCACTGCCAACAGCGGTTCCTGGGTTCCCGTGGTGCCCTGCTGTGTCACCATGGATATTTGGTGGCATGAAGTTCCTCAGTGTCACAATGGCCTACCTGGCTCCATGAGCTTCCGCAGTGTCCAAATGGCCTCCTTGGATGGGCAGTGTCACCATGGGCCATTGGCTCCATGCAGCCCCGCTGGGTCACCATGGGCTCCTCGGTTCCATGAGGTTCTGGGGGTGTCTCCATGGTCTCCTTGGATCCACAGTGTCACAATGGACCACTGGATCCATGTGGCCCTGCTGTGTCACCATGGCCCCTTGCTTCCATGGGACCCCAGGGTCACAATTGACTCCTTGCTTCCACGTCACCCCCCCAGTGCCAAAATGGCCCCTTCGTTCCATGGGAAACACAAAAGATTTATAGAAACATTGAGCAAGTCCTGCTTAACACAGCTGGGAACATCTGTTTGCATTCAAAAGAGAGGTTAAAGGTGAGGATGCCACCAGCAGCTTCCATCCGCAACAGAGACCCAGGGAAAGGACAGGGACAGAGAATTCAGCTGGGAGACTCAGAGAATTCTGCTTCCAGAGATCATTTCTGGCCACACTGTCCCTTGTAGAAAGGTGACACCATTCCAGGCAGCCTGTACTGAGCAGGTGCTTCCTGAGTGGGGTTTGTTGTTCAGGAAACCTGCTCAGGCTTTTCCATTCTTTCCTTCCCAAGAGGAAAACTTCTCCTGGGCCTGTGTGCAGGCAGAGCCCTGAGGAGAGCAGGTGGGACACGGTGCACTGGGCTGGGACATGGAGCTGCAGAGCTCAGGGACAAGGTTCTGCTGCAGGGCACAGGGATGTCAGTGCCAGGTGGGCCATGTCAGAGGTGGTGAGGCTGGGGCTGAGGAGCAGCTTGTCCAAACAGGGTCAGCCCTCAAGGGGCTCATTCTTCTACATGCCCAAACCTTCTAAGGAGACATTCAGCATCAAGATCACCTGGGGAATGCTTCTATCAGCTCTTCTCTGAACTGGAAAATAAAAAATACCCACTTGATTAAAGAAAAGAAGTCATGAGGTGCACTTTGAAATCTTTCTCCTTAACAGAACTCCAAACTGACTCCAACCAGCTGCACAAGCCCTGGAGACCTGAAGTCAATTTAAGGAAGAAGAAGATCCTCCAAAGGCTTTCTGTATTTTGATTATCCTCACGGTGGATTTGAGGCTGAGTTCAGGACCCTCAGGCACTGAGAGAAGGTTGAAGAAGCTGCTCAAGGAGTCAGAAGCAAAACTCCAAGTCCCTTGGAGCATCACTGGGCCCCACTGAGGGCAGGCACTGCCAAAGGCTCCCCAGGGACTGGTGAGAGCAGATCCTTGAGGCCAGGACTGCAGGGAGCCAAAGGCTCAGAGCAGGGAACTGCAATGCTGAGCAAGGCCTGGGCTGGCTGGGGGAAGCAGAAAGGCCAAGCCCTGAGCCCAGCCTGGCACAGCAGGGCCTGTCCCTCACGGGTGGCTCGGGGCTGTTTGTGGGGCAGTGGGATGTGAGGGGCAGCAAGGACAAATGTCACAAAGCTGTGTGACACTCCAGATCCTCATGGAACCAAGGGGCCAGTGTGACACTGTGGGAAGTTGTGGAACCACGGGATCACTGTGGCACTGTTGGGCCCATGGAACCAAGGGGCGAGTGTGACACTGTGGGGCCTCATGGAATCAAGGAGACCATTGTGGAACTCGGGGGCCCCAAGGAACCAAGGGTCCATGGTGACCTTGTGGAGCTGCAGTGTCACAGAGGAGCCGTTGTGACACAGCGAGGGCGCACGGAGCCGAGGGGCCATTGTGACACATCAGGGCTTTGTGGAACCACAGAGACATTGTGACATTGCAAGGCCTCATGGAAGCACGGGGCCATTGTGACACTGCAGAAGCAAGGGGGACATTGTGACACTCCAGGGCCTCATGGAACCAAGGAGACCATTGTGACACTGTGGGGTCCCACGAAACCAAGGGAACATGGAACAGGTCTGGCTGGCTGGGCCACCTGGGGACCACCTCTCATCTGCCCTTTGAGATACTGGGACCATGTGCTTTTCTTTCTTATGGGAAAAAACATCCATCTCCACCAGGCACCCATGGCCAAAATTGGGCATCTGCCTCCAGAATTCCCTATATCCAAGGACAACTCCCAGACAAAAGCTGCCAGGACTGACAAGTCTGGCTGGCCTTGCCTTCCTGAGGGCTGGCACTCATGTGACTCTGAGACACTGGGGCTCTGTGCTTTCCTTCCTAATGAAAAGAACTCATCTTCCTGTCCAGGCACCCACGGCCAAAATTGATATTCCACCTCCAAAATGCCCAGTGTCCAAGGATAGCCCCTAGATGAAAGATGCCAGGAGAGACAGGTTGGCTGGCTTCGCCTAAGGGTGGCCAGCTCTCATCTTCTTCCAGAACACTTGGACTTCATGCTTTTCTTTCCTGCACCAAAAAATCATCCAATCCTGACCAGGTGCCCATGGCCAAAATTGGGATTCCACCTCCAAAAGTCTGTACATCCAAGGATTGCTCCCCAGTGAAATCAGCCAGGACAGACAGGTCTGGCTGCCCTAGGCCTCTTAGGGGCTGCCTCTCACCTGCTTTCCAAACACTGGGGCTCGGTGCTTTCCTTCCTATGGAAAAGAACCGTCCTTCTTCTCAAGGTGTCCGTGGCCAAAATTGAGATTCCTTCTCCCAAATTCCATATATCCAAAGATCCCTCCACGACAAAAGCTGCCAGGACAAACAGGTCTGGCTGGCTTGGCTTCCCAGGAGCCCCATCTCTCTCATGTTCTGTCTTTGAAACACTTGGGCTCAGTGTTTTCCTTCCTATGGAATAGAACTGTCCTTCTTATCTATGCAGAAATGGCCAAAATTGGGGTCCCACCTCCCAGATTCCCTATATCCAAGGGTTGCTTTCAGATAAAAGCTATCAGGACAGAGACGTCTTGCTGCCTTAGGCCTCTGATGGCCGCCTTTCATCTGCCCCTCAAGCAGTGGTGTTCCGTGCTTTTCTTTGCATGGAAAAGAATTGTGTTTCCCCTCCAGGTGTCCATGTCTGAAACTGGGATTCCACCTCAAAAATTCCCAATATCCGAGGGTTGTTCCCAGCCAAAATCTGCCAGTACCGTCAAGTCTGGCTGGCCTTGGCCTCTGGTGGCTGCCCCTGCCACACTGGGGCTCGGTTCTTTCCTTCCCATGGAGATCCCTGTGACACTGTGGGGACCTCATGGAACCAAGGGGATCATTGTGGCACCACTGGAGCCCATGGAACCAAGGGGCCATGGTGACACAGCAGGGCTTCATGGACCCAGAGACCATTCTGACTCTGTGGGGCCTGATGGAACCATGGAGACCATGAGGACCCTTCAGGGCCTCGTGTCACCAAGGGGGCATTGTGACACCTCAGGGCCTCCTGGGAGCAAGGGACCATTGGGACACTGTGGGGCCCCATGGAACCGAGGGAACATGGAACAGGTCTGGCTGGCTTGGCCTCCCAGGGGCCACCTGACAGGTCTGGCTGATCTTGGAATGCCAAGGGCTGCCTCTCATTAGCCCCGGGAGCACTGAGGCTCCATGCTTTCCATGCTATGGAAAAGAACTGTCCATCTTTCCAGATGCCCATTGCCTAAATTGGTACCCTCCCAACAAATTTTCCTATTTCTAAGAGTATCTCTCAGAAAAAAAAACAGCCAGCTCTGGCTGGCCTAGCCTTCTGGTGGTCACCTCTCATCTGCCCCTGAAACACTTAGGATCTGTTCCTTCCTTCCTTGCTATGGAAAAAAAACCAGCCTTCTTGCCAAGGGACCATGGCCAAAATTAGAATTTGGCCGCCTAAATTCCATATATCCATGACTTGCTCCCAGACAAAAGTAGCCAGGACACACAGGTCAGGCTGGCCCTGTCCTCTGGTGATTTTCTTAGACTATGAGCTGAAAGTTTTTATTTGAAAACACCTTGGAAAGGGCCCAGAGATCTCCCAAGGTGGGGTTTTGGGGCCTTGGGCACATGACCACTAGATATGGACAAAGCAGCTCTGTGCTCTGTGCTGTTGTGGTGGTTTTGCATCACACAAGTGATGTCCTGAGAGAAGCTGCTAGCAGTTTCCTCCGTGTCTGACAAAAAAACCAATCAGTAATTAGCTGTGGGAATTGACAATCTGTTAAACCACTAAGGAAACTGCACACGCCTCTGTGAAGACACAAGTTAAAGAGGAAGAAGCCTGGCTGGGTCTCTTTCCCTTCTGGCCAGCACAGAGGTGCCAAGGCCGGGCCAGCCCCCGTCTGGGCCGGGGCGGGCCGGGCGGCTCCTGCCGTGGGGCCGGGCCCCTTCCCAGGGAGCCCGCCAGGCCCCATCGGCTGCCGGGCAGGGGAGGGGAGGCCGCGGGGCCGAGGCCGGGCCGGGCCGTGGCTGCGCTTGCTGACATCTGGCCGCTGCCGAGCCCTGCCCCGCCGCCAGCCCGGGCCCAGCCAGGATCCGCCGGGCCCCAGGAGCAGCCCCGGGCCGGGCCGGCTCGGCCAAGCTTCTGCCGCCCTTGGGCTTGGCCCGCAACCAGCGGGCAGGGCCAGGAGAAGCCATCGGCCCCGGCCGTGCTGCTGCTCTGCTCTGGCCTGGCTGCTGAGATCCTGGCCCTGCCCCCAGCGCCGCCCAGCCTGACACAGCCCCAGCGCAGCCGCTGCACAAACCTCCATGGCAAAACAGCTCCGGCCGCAAGGACCCAGCCCGGCCGGGCTCACGCAACCATCTGCAGGCCCCGCCTCAGATATTGACTCTTCCCGTGCTTCCATCCTCCCTCCAGTGAGAGAAAAGGACAAAGTGCAGGCACACAGAGGAGCAACGTGAAGACACCCAGGTCAGTGAAGAGGAAGTTGAGTCCCAGATGGGAGGGATGAGGAGATGCCTTGATCTTGGGGCTGAAATCCTCTGCTAAAGCTATGGAGAAGGATGGAATTGATACATCAGACTCTCTTTTTCCCTATAATGCATTGAAAAGAATGGGGAGATGACTTGTTCAGCAAAGGCCTCCATGTTAAAGTAAGCAAATGTTGCAGTAGCTGTGATCCCATGAGAAGTTTGAACAGAGAAAGAGAGCAGAGTGATGAGACCCTGTGCCCTCAGGGAGAGAAGAAGAAGACCTCTGTTCCCAGAGATGAAGATGATTTCAGAAATAAATGAAGAGAACCTTTGCTCTTCAACAGCTCATCTGTAAACCAGTACCCCATAAGCTGACATGGCCCATAGACACAGCTGTGGGAAAAACTGTGAAAAACTGGGAGGGACTTCACGATTGCAGATTTTTCCATGCAGCTGCTATTTGTGGAAATGAAAGGCCATGAGAGAACTGTTTTCTTGTGGAGAAGTCTCCATAACATTAACAAGAGGAACTTCTCTCTATACGTGAACTGAACAAAGACCATTCAAGAGGTGGTAAACTAACTAAAAATTTTAGGTTTTGTCTCTTTACATGGTGAGGTTATAGGGAGAGAGGAGAAGTGTTGTGAAAGTTTTGTTCTGATTCTCATTTCTCTTACTTTTACTTACTATTCTAAACTTTTCTTTATACCCTTTTAAAGTTTTGAGCCCAATTTGCCTTTCTCCTAATCACATCTCACAGCAGGAAATGAGTAAGTATATTCTAGTGGGTGCACTGGTAATTAGGCAGCACTGAACCCACCACACTAATTAATGCATTGGCTGAGAAATTTCAAATTGGAGAACCAAAACCACTGAAGAAACTTCCTGATGAACTGCAGTAGAGCAGAGGGAAATCAAGGCAGAGCCATGGTTTGTCAGGACTTGCTTGATCCTAATGAGCCCCGTGGTGCATTTGGAGCTGAGCCCTGGAACCTCAGGGCCTGAGAGGAGATTGCACAAACCTTTCCAGGAGTCCAAGTCCGAGGAAATATCCAAAGTGTCTCAAAGGATTAATGGGTCCCACAGAGGTCCATCCCCAACACAGGCTCCTCATGGACTCCTTGGAGGAGAGATCTGGAGGCCAGGATGGCACAAAAACCTCTCAGAGACTCAAAATGGCACAAAAACCTCACCATGTGGAAAGGAAAATCCAAAGTACCTGAAAAAAGTTGAGTATCTCAAAGTATTAATGAGCCCCACTGAGTGTCAGTACAAAGCTCTCCAGGGACTCGTTAAAGCAGATAATTGGGGCCATGATTGCACAAACCTCTCACAGAGTCTGTATCCAAAGGGAAACACCAAGTACCTTAAAAGAACTGAAGTACCTTGAAGCATTAATGAGCCCCACTGAGTGTTGTTCCTGACAAAGCCTCTCCAGGGACTAATTACAGCAGATAATTGGAGGCCATGACTGCACAAAGCTCTCAGAGACTGCAAGGCAAAAGCCAAAGCCAAAGTCCTTTGAAAAACCTGCAGTGCCTGGGAGCATTGTGGAGCCCCCAGGGCCATTGCTGAGCAAGGCTCCCCAGGGACTCCTTCCAGCAGATCCTTGAGGCCACTGGGATGTGGGCTAGGGGGGGATGCAGAGGGCAGGACAAGGGGCTGACAGTGCCCAGCCTGGCTGGGGCTGTGCCAGGAGGCCCCAGGGCCGCAGGACAAGGTGTCTCCTGACAGCCCTTGGTGGCACAGACCCTGCTGTGCCCCAGGCCACCAAGACTTGGCTTCTCTTGGTCCCCACCTGTCATCAGTGCCTCCAGTTCTCTGCTCTGCCTGGGGCCTGGGGACACTTTCTCAGTCGTGTCCCTCACTGGGACCCATTAAAAGTCAAAGAAACTTTGGAGTTGGATTCTGACTTGGAGCTCTGGAGAGGTTTCTGCAGCTGCCTCTCAGGGCCTGATGTTCAGGGCCTGAGCACAAAGCCCCAGAGGCTCATTCAAGTCCTTGTGCTGTGTCTGTGCTGCTGAGCTGGGCCGGGCTCCTGGCACAGAGGGCGATGCTGGTAACCAAGGAGAGCTTCAAAAGCACATTTCTCTGGATGAGCAGCTCTTCTCCCAGCCCAGCAGGGCTGGGGCACTGCCTGCAGCCAGCGCGGGCACAGCCCAGAGGCACAGAGAGCTTCAATCAGCCTGGGCTGGGAGAGTGACTGAGACCTCACTAGAGGAGAAATCTTCACAGGGTTTGAATGAATAATTCTCTGTCTCTAGGAAAGTTAAACTTCCATTCCTGGAGGGATCTCCTAAGGCTGGCCCATCCCACAGTTTCCATGGTCTTTTGCAAGGGCTCTCCCAGTTCCTCTGGTGCAGAGGAGGTGGCCATAGGGCAGACAGGGCAGTACCTGCAGGCAGTAAGGGCAGGCAGCATCAGTGAGAACGAGTTTAAAGGCAGCCTGGGGTGGGAGGACAGGAGAGTCCCCATCAGGGGAGAAATCTGCACAGCCTCTGGACACGGTGAGTCTCTGGCTGCAGAGCAATGCAGGTGAGTTCCTGGAAGTGTCTCTGACAATGCCAGCACTGACAGGACCTGTCAGGGTGGCTCTCCTGGATGTCCTGGTGTGGAGCAGAACAAGCTCCAGAGCGGGGCTTCCCTGCTGCCCCCTCAGAGGCACAGGACAGGTCCCTGCCCAGGCAGAGCTGCCCCGGGGCCGTGGGCTGGGGATGGGCTCTGTGAGCCCTGGCAGGGAGCGGAGCTGGGCACAGGGAGACACTGCTGGCAGGAACAGCTCCCCTCAGCAGGGACACGGGCAGGGAGGGACAGGGAGCTGCTGCCACAAATGCTGGGCAGGGGGATGTGGCACCTCCCTGCTGTCCCTGTGGCTCAGACACCTTCCCCCTGCAGCTCCTCCCCGGGCTCCTTTCCCACCCTAAGCAGAGCTCCTGCCCTCATCCCACGGGGGCTCGGCTGTGCATTGCCCCTGCAGCAGCCAGAGCCAGGCAAGGAAGGACAAGCCCCTGATTTCCATCAGTCTCAGTGTCCCTCCTCCCCTGGCAGGAGCAGTGTGACATTTCAGTGCCATGCCCAGGTGCCTGTGCTGTCCTTGTTGCCACCATTGGGTTTTCTGAGCCAGTGCCAGGGTTTGGGGGGGGCAGGTGCCCGTCCAGGCAGGGACCCTTTGGATGCTGCTGTGGAGATGTGTCTGTGTGAGCAGAGTGCCCAGGTGCCCTCAGGGGCCATTCAGCTGATTCCCTGGGTGTCCTGCAGGGCTGCAGGTGCCCTCCAGAAGGGCACAGCTCTCCCCTGCTGTCTCTGGGCTGCCTGGGATCCCCATGGAGCAGACAGCTCAGTGGTAGGGCCAGGGAAATGCTGCTGGGCAGCTGCACCTGGGCAGCTGCAATGATCCCTCTGTGCACCAGCCTGGCAGGAGACAGCTGAGATCCCAGTGAGGCACCCTGAGGGAAAGCGAGGACTCTGTCCATCTGCTTTGTGAGCCCAGAGCCCTCTGCTCTCAGCACTGCCCTGGTTCTCTCTAGGGGAACTCCTCTGGCTGCCTCTCCTTCAGCTCAAAGCTGCCAGCGAGGGGCAGCTGAGAACAGCCCTGATGGCCAGAGCTGCTCTCTTGTCCCTGCACTGAGAGACCATCCCTGTGCCTCTCACACCCACACGATTTCACCTGCAGTGCATTAGAAATGGCAGGGATTTCAAAGACCCACAGCCACTCCTAACTGTGGCAGGTGCAGCTGGATGAACAAATACAAGGAACTCCCTCAGCTCAGTTCTTCAGATGGGCAAATTACAAATAGTTGAGCTGAAAAGCTTTTTTGTGTTTCACAAGTCCATTTAATTGGAGATCAGCCAGCATTCTCAGTTGCCTCTCACTGCACAAGAAGGAATCCTCCTGAGCCCATCTGTGAGTCCCTGTTCTCAGTGCCTGCAAAACCCAGAGCCCAGGTGAGGGGAATGCACAGAAGTGATCCTGAAAAGAGCAACCCTGAAAGCTGAATTGCTATGAGATATGCAATATATTTTCCTCATAGAAGTGTGGCCTGACCCAGTCCTGTATTTTTCTCCTCAGCAGAAAACCATTTCCTGAGGCAGCAAATGTCCAACAGCAGCTCCATCAGCCACTTCCTCCTGCTGGCACTGGCAGAGACGCGGCAGCTGCAGCTCCTGCACTTCTGCCTCTTGCTGGGCATCTCCCTGGCTGCCCTCCTGGGCAACGGCCTCATCATCAGCGCCGTAGCCTGCGGCCACCACCTGCACACGCCCATGTTCTTCTTCCTGCTCAACCTGGCCCTCAGCGACCTGGGCTCCATCTGCACCACTGTCCCCAAAGCCATGCACAATTCCCTTTGGGGCACCAGCACCATCTCCTACACAGGATGTGCTGCACAGCTCTTTTTCTTTCTGTTCTTCATCTCAGCAGAGTATTTCCTGCTGACCATCATGTGCTACGACCGCTACGTGTCCATCTGCAAACCCCTGCACTACGGGACCCTCGTGGGCAGCAGAGCTTGTGCCCACATGGCAGCAGCTGCCTGGGCCTTTCTCAATGCTCTCATGCAAACAGCCAATACATTTTCCATGCCCCTGTGCCATGGCAATGCCCTGGGCCAGTTCTTCTGTGAAATCCCACAGATCCTCAAGCTCTCCTGCTCCAAATCCTACCTCAGGGAACTTGGGCTCATTGCAGTTAGTGCCTGTTTAGCGCTTGGCTGTTTTGTGTTCATTGTTTTCTCCTATGTGCAGATCTTCGGGGCTGTGCTGAGGATCCCCTCTGAGCAGGGACAGCACAAAGCCTTTTCCACCTGCCTCCCTCACCTGGCTGTGGTCTCCCTGTTTCTCAGTACTGCAGTGTTTGCTCACCTGAAGCCCCCCTCGATGTTCTCCCCATCCCTGGATCTGTCAGTGTCAGTTCTGTACTCGGTGGTGCCTCCAGCCCTGAACCCCCTCATCTACAGCCTGAGGAACCAGGAGCTCAAGGCTGCAGTGTGGAGACTGATGACTGGATGCTTTCAGAAACATTAAACTGCTGGCCAATTTCTGCCAATCACTTGTAATAAAAGTCATTCTTGGTACTTCTTGTTGGTTACATTTTGGAGGTTCTTTTCCTTTGTTTTACTTTTTTTGTATTGTCCACAAAGCAATGTAATTCTTTGTGCCATTTCTCATTTTGTTTGCCTCAACCTTCCCTGTGGCCACAGAGTGTGTCAATGAGGGGCTGCGCTCTCGGTGGCTTTAAAGGAACTCAAGGATCTCCCAGCAAATTTTCTGCAAAGATGCCCTTTTGTTGCCTTCTCTGGAGCTGCAGCAGCAATGTCTGTGTGCAGAGCTGGGGGCAGATCAGTGCTGGCACAGCAGCTGTGCCCAGCAGCAGCAGCAGCACTTGGTGTTGGCAGTGCTGCTCCCGTGGCCCTGCCCCGCTGCCCTGGTGGCCCTGGTGTTGCTGCAGGGCCTGAGTGCTCTCGGGGCCGGGCACAGTCCTGGGGGTGGCAGTGCCGGGGCTGCAGCAGGGACAGGCCATGGGCACTGCTGGGGCAGCGCTGAGGCCTCAGGCCAGGGCCTGGGGGCTCCAGGCTCCTTGCCCAGGCTCTCTCAAGAACACGGCCAGGCCAATGCTCAGCACAGAAAACCCCCGTCAGCAGCCCCAGGCTGGCCGTGGGCAGGCTGGGGGCAAACAGCACGGCTGGTGCTCTGCCAGGGCCCTGAGGGAGACGGGAAGGAGCAGCAGAGCAGGGGCTGATCCATCCCCAGTGCGCTGCACAGCCCAGGGCAGCGTCCCAGAGCGTCCTCATGGAGCTGCCAACAACATCCCCCCTCTGCAGCCCTGGCCTCTCCCCCAGCTCACACAGGTGCCGCATCCTTGCAGGCACAGACACGGCAGCGCTGGCTCAGGAGCCCCTGTTTGCATTGCACACAGCAGGCGGGAGCACCCCCGTGCTGGTGCTGTGGGGACATGAACCTGAGGCAGCACAAATGCCATCAGCCCCTGGGGCCAGGAAGATCTGGGGGACGCCAGGGAAAGCACTCAGCTTTGTCCTGGCCTCTGCACTCAGCCAGAAAGTTTGTTCCCATCAGCTGGGAGTTTCCTGTCCCACTGCAGACGCTGTTGCTCCGAGCCAGCGCTGCCTGGCAGCCATCCCCAAACTGCCCTAAGCATTTCCTTTGCTCCACTTTTGCTTTCTTTACTCTTCCTGCTCCAAATTTCTTCCTCTTGCCCAGCCCTGTTCCCTCCCCTGCACACAGCCCATCCCTGTTTGCCCTTTCCTCTCTGGCCCCACTCCCCATTCCAGTTCCTGACTTGGCACCATGGGAACGTCCCTTGGGGAGCAGGATCATCCCACAGGTGCTGCAGGAATTGTCTGCAGGCTCCTGCAGTGCCTCGTGCTGCTCCCTTGCCAGAGGCAGCCCAGGCCAGGGGGGCACATCTGGGCTGCTGTGTCTGCCTGTGGGGCTCCCTGTTCTGGGCAAGGAGGAGGAGCTGCAGAGGCTCTGCAGGACTGACAGGATGGGCTTTGGGGCTGTGAGGAGAAGCTGAGGGACCTGGGCTGTTGCAGCTTCTGAAGAGGAGGCCCAGGGCTCCTCCTGCAACTGCTCCAAGGGTGGTTTCAGAGAATCACAGAATCAGCAAGGTTGGAAAAGACCTTGGACATCATCAAGTCCAACCTGTGCCCTGACACCGCCTTGTCTCCCCTGAGCCTCCTCTTCTCCAGGATCAACAACCCCAGCTCCCTCAGCTGCTCCTCACAGGACTTGTGCTCCAGACCCCTCACCAGCCTTGTTGCCCTTCTCTGGACACACTCCAGCCCCTCCATGTCCTTCCTCAATTGGGGGCCCAGAGCTGGACACAGCACTGGAGGTGCTGCCCAACCAGTGCCCAGCACAGGGGAAGAATCACTGCCCTGCTCCTGCTGGCCACACCATTCCTGATCCAGCCCAGGAGCCATTGGCCTTCTTGGCCACCTGGGCACACGGCTGGCTCATGTCCAGCCTGCTGTCCATCAGTCCCTGCAGGTCCCTTTCTGCCTGGCTGCCCTCCAGCCCCTCTGTCACCAGCCTGGAGCCCTGCAGGGCTTGTTGTGGCCAAAGTGCAGGACCCGGCACTTGGACTTGTTAAACCTCACCTTGTTGGATTTGGGCCCTGGATCCAGCCTGTCCAGGGCCCTGTGCAGAGCCCTCCTACCCTCCAGCAGATCAACACTCCCAGACAACCTGGTGTCACCACGGTTCCATGAGGCCCCAGACTTTCTCAATGGTCTCCATGATTCCATGAGGCCTCCCAGTGTCACAATGTCCCTTTGGTTCCATGGGACCCCTTGGTGTCATAAATCCCTTGGATCCTTGGGCCTCACACTGTCACAATGTCACTGTGGTCCCCCAAGGCCCTGCAGTGTCACAGTGGATCCTTGGTTCCATGTGGCCTGGCAGGCCAGCAATGCTCTCCTTGGTCCCACGGTGTCACAATGGCCTCTTGGTCCCAAGGGCCACCACGGTGTCAAACCTGTTTCCTTCATTCCAAGAGTCCCTGAGGAGCAGCACTGGCCCCTTGGTTCCATGGGGCCCTGCAGTGTCACAGTGGCCCCATCATGACACGAGGTCCTGCACTGTCACAAAGCTCTGCATGGTTCCACAAGGCCCTGCAGGGTCACTGTGGCCTCTTGTTTCCATGAGGCCTCAGAGCACCACAATGAATTCCTTGGTGCTGCAGTGTCACAATGGAGCCCTGGTGACACAAGATCCTGCAGTGTCACCAGGGACCCTTGGTTCCATGGGGCACCACAGTGTCACAATTGTTCCCTCAGTTCCCAGAGTCCTTGCCATGGAGCAATGGCCCCTTGATCGCATTGTCCCCAGGCTCTCCCAAGGGTCTCCTTGGTTCCGCAGTGGCACAATGGCCCCTTGGTTCCACAAGGCCCCGCAGTGTCACAGTGTCCTCCGTGGTTCCACCAGGCCCCAGACTGTCACAATGCACTCCTTGCTTCCATTCAGCCCCACAGTGTCACAGTGGCCCCGTGGCTCTGTGATGCCATGTCGTACACAGTGTCACCATGGTCCTCTTAGTGCCACCAGGCCCCGCAGTGTCACAATGGCCCCTTGCTTCCCCAGGGCCCTGCAGTGCTTTGGGATGGGCCCTGGGCCTGGAGCAGGAGCAGCTCTGGAGGGCCCCAAGGCCGGGGCTCTTGTGCTGGCCTGGGCAGATGGGATGGCAGCAGGGGCTGCAGAGCTCTCAGCACCTGAGCCTGAGGGGAGCAGGGCAGCCAGGGAGCCTCCTTGTGCCTTGGGCAAGCCCCTTCCCCCATGGCTGGGGCTGAGTCCTGGCTGAGCTGCAGCTGCTGCTGTGCCCTTGGCAGGGGCTGAGGCCGTGGGGCCAGTGGCCAGAGCAGCCTGGCCTGAGCAGAGCTGTGGGGCCAGAGGCGGCTGGGCTGTGCTGGGGAGAGGCCCTTGGTGCTGCACAGAGCTCAGGGCAGCTGGCAGAGCTTGCAGGGAGCTGGGCTGGGCTCCGAGAGCCTGGCCCAGAAACCATTAGTGTCCATCTCAGCCTGGCTGAGCGTGCAGGGGCAGGACTCAGCCCAGGCCTTGTGGGGCAGGGACACAGCAGGGAGGGGGCCCAGGACACCACCAGCTTCTTTCCCTGCAGTGTGACGTTTTCCTGTCACACTGTGACAGGCAGATCCTGTCCATCTCTTTTTGCTCAGGGCTCTTCCTGGGGCACTGGGATGTATGGATTTTCCTTTCTCCTTGTTTCCAGTCTGGGCCTCTCTCGGTGTCTGGGCAACAAAGGAACCCCAAGATTGTAAAAGTCCTTGTTCTCCCGGCCCGTGCAGCCAAAGGAGTCAGAATGCGAAGGATCAGCTTCTCAAGGTTGTTTATTTTTCCTCATCTATAACATTCTTTCTCTGACCTGTTGAGCTCTGTTCAGCAGGTCCGCCATGGCATTCTGTGTGCTGCCTCGGGCAGCGTTTACATTTTATACTAAAAACTACGTGTACCATGTTTACATTAATGTGCCAATATCTATCATTTATGTTAGACAGTCTGTCTCTACCTTAAACCAATAGAAAAATGTCCCCATCACAGCAAGACATGGAGGACAAGAAGAAGGAGAATAAAGGTCAGGACATGCCCAAATCCCTCCATCTTGTCCTCTGAACCCCATTCTAAAAACGCCAAAATTCCATTCTTTTTCACCCTGTGTTAATTCAACTACTACACTTCTCAAAGCCTTGTGGCTTGTAATTCCTCATACAAAATTGGCAGCTTTTTCCACAGGCTAAAATTGAAGCCACAGGTGTTTTTGACTTCTTGCCAAGGTCTCCCAGCCCCCTGCCAGGGTCTCAAGACAGCCAGGGCAGCCAGAGGGATGTCCTGGACTCCAACAGGCCTCCTCAGCTGCCCTTGGCATTAATTCTTTCTTTCTCTGGCTGTTCTCTACCATGTCAAAAGGATTCACCATCAGTGAAACCACCCTTCAATCCCTCCCAGGGCTCTCCTCTGCTGTCCTCACTCTCCACCCCACTGAGCACAGAGCTCCTGTGTCCCTGTACAGTGCTCATGTGCCTGAGGCCAAGAGCGCCTGGACAAGAGGGAGAGTTCTTTTCTTCAGGAAGGAAACCACAGAGCCCCAGGGTTTTGAAGGCACATGAGAAGCAGTCACCAGAGGCCAAGGCAAGCCTGACCTGTCTGTCCTTTCAGCTTTCTCTGAAAGCAACCCTTGGATATGTGGGGAGTTTTGCGGTTGGAATTCCATTTCAGCCGTGGGTTCCTGGCCTGGAATGACAGTTCTCCATAGGAAGGAAAGGGTGGAGTTGCAGTGTTTCAAAGGCTGATTAGAGGTGGCCTCAAGCTGGCCAAGGCAGCCAGACCTGTTGTCAGAGAAGAATCCCTGGATAGACAGAATTTGGGAGGCCAGACCCCACTTTTGTCTATGGACATCTGTATGAGAAGGACAGTTCTTTTCCGTAGGAAGGAAAGTACAGAGCCCCAGTGTTTGAAAGGCAGATGAGAGCTGGCCCTCAGGAAACCAAGGGAACCTGGACAGTCCTGGCAGGTTTTATCTGGGAGCTATCCATGGATATAAGGACTTTTGGAGGTGGATTCTCAATTTTGGCCATGGATGCCTGGATGTGAAAGATAGTTTCTTCCATGGGAAGAAAAACCCAGGCCCCCAGTGCTTTGAAGGCAGGTGAGAGGTGGCCCCCAAGAGGCCAAGATCAGCCAGTGCTGTCTGTCCTGGCAGGTTTCATATGGGAATAATCCTTGCATATAATCAAATTTGGAGGAGGAATCCCAATATCAGCCATGAACCCCTGGAGGAGAAGGACTATTCTTTCCCACAGGAAGGAAAGCATGGAACTCCAGGGTTTCAGGGGCTGATGAAAAGCAACCCTCAACATGCCAAGGTCAGCTGGACCAGTCAGGTGGCCTCCAGGAGGCCCAGCCAGCCAGACCTGTTCCATCTTCTTGGATCCTTGGGCCCCTGCAGCATCACAATGGCCCCTTGCTTCCATGAGGCCTTGCAGTGTCAAAATGAAATCCTTGTTTCCATGGGAATGAGCAATACCACAATGCCCATTGGTTCCATGTGGTCGCAGAGTCTCAAAATGGTCCCTTGGTTCTATTGGGTTCCCCAGGGTCACAATGGCCCCTTGGTTCCACCTGGCCTGGATGTGTTACGCTGGCCCCTTGGTTCCATGGGGACCCGCAGTGTCACAATGGCCCCTTGTCCCCATGAGGCCTTGCAGTGTCACAGTGGTTGCCTTGGTTCTGTGAGGCCCTGTGGTGTCACAATGGCCCCTTGGTTCCAATGGGTCCTGAAGTGTCATAAAGGTATCAATGGTTCCATGAGGCCCCACAGTGTCACAATGGACTTTTGGTTCCATGAGCTTTCGTACTGCCAACAGCAGTCTCCTTGGTTCCACAGTGTCACAAGGGACCCTTGGTTCCATGAAATTCAGTCATGTAACATGGATGCCCTGATTCCATGAGGCTGTGTGCGTCACAGTGATCTCCTTGGTTCTGCGTCCTGCTGTGGCTGCTGTGTAACACTGGACCTGTGGTACCATGAGGTTCCACAGTGTCACCATGGTCCCTTTGGTTCCACAAGGCCTTGCTGTGCCACAATGGCCCCTTGGTTCCATGAGGTGCTTGGCCTCCCACAGCTCCTCACAGCCCCTCACAGCCCCTCATGGCCCCTCATGGACCCCCACAGCCCCTCATGGCCCCTCACAGATCCTCATGGCCCCTCACAGCCCCAGTCATGGGGCTCGTCCCAAAGGAGAAGGGGTCGGGCCCTGCCTGTCCTCCTTTAATTTCAGTCCCTTCACAGCAACAAGTAAAGAAAGGCTGAAATGGAGCCTTTCCCCAGCCTTTCCCTCTGGGTTAACTGCGGGCTGAAGCTCTGTGCTGGCGCTGGCCCGAGCTCCAACATCCCTGCAGCCCCAGTTCCTTTGCTGTCCCCCCGTGTCCGTTCCCTGTCCCCGAGTCCCGCCTGGCTCTGGCAGCGGCAGCAGCCGCAGCGCAGTGGGCGCCGGCCCGGCCCAGCCGGGGCTCCCGGGCAGGAGCAGCAGCAGCGCCGGCCCCTTCCCACCTGCTCCTGCCTCGGCTTCCGAGGGCTTTTTCCAGCTGAATTCTGGAGAAGAGCAACAAGCACCCACACACAGCCCTGACTCCTCAGGGCCCGCCTGTGCTGCCCTGAGCCAGCCCTCAGAGGAAGAAAGGATCGGGTTCCAGCGCTGTTCTCAGCGCTGTTTTACTCACCCTGAGCTGACAGCAGGAGGCTGCTGCTGCCTTTGCCTTGGCAATTGCAGATCACGGCTGCTCTTGGCCCTCCTCTGCTTGCCACTTGAATTTTATCCATTAAACTGCAAGTGCCTCTTTCAGTTGGTGCTACCCACGGTGCTTTCATGACAGTGAAGTCAGTATTTTTGTCACAGGCATAAAAATTAGCAGATACTGGAATGCCCACCAGCCCCTGAGCACTAAGGCAAGGGGAATTAAAGCCACACAGGCCACATTTGCAGCACTCAAACACAGCCCTGTTGCTGGTGCTGATGAAATAGAATCAACTGACAGAGGCCATCACAGAAATTGCCTCTGGAGTGTGGAATTAAATTTAAAAATCCACCATGACAAACAGAAATGAGAATTTCTTGACCCACTTCATTGCTTCTTCCCAGCAGCAGGAAATGGAGGTGCCCAGAGGTGTTTTCCCTGCTGGTGAGCACAGTGAGAGCCCAGCCTGTGCCCAGTCCCAGCAGAACCTGAGCCCAGCCCAGGGAGCTCAGCGCACGCGGGGCCAGGCCCAGAGCCCCGGGCACGGCCGCCCATTGCGGGGCAGCGGCGCAGACGGAATGTCCTGCGGCCCAAACCTCCTGCTCCTGCCACACAGCGCCCAGCGCTCTCCCCCTCCTCCTCCTCTCCCAGCACGGCACAAATTCCAGCTCGGAGGAGGCTTCCCCACAGAGGGCTCCGGCTCCTGCTCCAGCCTGAGTGTCCCTGCAGAGGAACAGGGCATCTTTCAGGCACTTCCACAAGCTCAGGCTTCTCACTTCATGATGAATCTGGGATGGAAATGGCCTTGCCACGAAAGCCAAAAGCCAAGGGAATGGATTAAGAATAATTAGAAAAAAATCACCCTTCTTTCCAGGCAAGGTTCACCAAGTCATTGCCTGCATTTCTCCTTTTCAGATTCTTTCAGTCATCTCCTGAGAGGTCCAGCCTGTTCTGGTGCTTATCATGAACTGATTGCACTCTTAATTTATGCACCAAGGCACCAGATGTGGAATCATCTACACTGAACTCAGAAACGAACTCCCTCTGTCAGACTATTTTCACATTCCAGATCATTTTCAAGATGTCCACTGACAAGTTGGAATGATTGTCACACAACTCTCCACTTCTGGCTGCAGGCTCTGGAGATTCTTTCTCTGAATTCAGCCAGGCTTGTATTCCCTAACAATTCCTGATACTACCTCCAGTTTTCTTATTGTAGAACAGTAACAGTGAAAACCTCACCAATGGCACAACTCTCTAGTCCACCAGGAAAATAAAGGACAAGTTGTCAAGTTCTCCAAACCTTTGTCCTGCTTTGCTCCAAGAGTCCTGCAGCACGCAGGGTGTGGAAAGCCAAGAGAAGCTGCAGGTGGTGGCACATCTTGTGACAGGAGCTCGACCTGGTTGTCCAGAAAAGGTTCTTGAAAAGAGCAGACAGGACAGTGGAGAAGATTCCTGGAAAACTGAAACAGCTTTCCAGAAGTGAAATGGAAATTGAAAGAAACAGTCGAAACGTTTTCCTCCATTTATTTCTATGTTCCCCTTTTCCATGTTGCACTACTTCTCCATGCCATTAATTCCAAATGGATCTCACTCTCTCAAATCAGTGATTTAGCAAGTTTTAGACACTCTAAAATACCATGAGCTGCACACAGTTTGCCTTCCCCTGTGTTTGTTGGAAAGCAGTGCTGGAGCCAAAAGTGCAGTGCTTGGGTCGGGCACGAATCCTGCAGCCAGGGAATGTGCCCTGCCAGTGTGTGACCCTCAGCAGGGACAATGCACAGCAGCGTTGCTGTGCTGGCTCTCCATGGAACCATCCCAGGAGCAGCTGCTGAGCTCAGAAGCCATCGCAGCCACCACCCTGCTCCAAAGGCCCTTGGCAGGGTGGGCTCCTGGCCGGGCTCTGTGTGCCAGGAGCCAGCAGTGCTGGTGCAGGGAGCCCAGGGAGGGCACAGAAACGCTGGGTGAGAAATGCTGGGGCACAGCGAGATGGGCGAGTGCAGCCGGCCAGGGCAGAGGAGCAGCACGCACAGGGGGCACAGCCTGCAGGACAGATGGCCAAGGGCTGGGCAGGGCTGGCAGGGCCAGGGACACCCAGGCCTTTGTGCCCTGGGCTCGGGCAGAGCCTCTGGAGGCCCCACAGAAGGAACTTTCCACAGAAGGGCTGCACTTGGTTCTCCCTCGCCCCTCCCTGAGGAGGCTGGCGGGGGTTGCAGGTTTATGGCATTTGTCCTTGCTGCCCCTCACATCCCACTGCCCCACAAACAGCCCCAAGCCACCCGTGAGGGACAGGCCCTGCTGTGCCAGGCTGGGCTCAGGGCTTGGCCTTTCTGCTTCCCCCAGCCAGCCCAGGCCTTGCTCAGCATTGCAGTTCCCTGCTCTGAGCCTTTGGCTCCCTGCAGTCCTGGCCTCAAGGATCTGCTCTCACCAGTCCCTGGGGAGCCTTTGGCAGTGCCTGCCCTCAGTGGGGCCCAGTGATGCTCCAAGGGACTTGGAGTTTTGCTTCCGACTCCTTGAGCAGCTTCTTCAACCTTCTCTCTGTGCCTGAGGGTCCTGAACTCAGCCTCAAATCCACCGTGGCAGTCATCAAAATACAGAAAAGCTTTGGAGGCTCTATTTCTTCCTTCACTTGTCTACAAATCTCCAAGCCTTGTGCAGCTGATTGGATTCAGTCTCGAGTTCTGTTAAGGAGAAAGATTTCAAAGTGTACCTCATTACTTCTTTTCTTTAATCTAGTGAGTATTTTTTTATTTTCCAGTTCAGAGAAGAGCTGATAGAAGCATTCCCCAGGTGATCTTGATGCTGAATGTCTCCTTAGGAGGTCTGGGCATTTAGAAGAATGAGCCCCTTGAGGGCTGACCCTGTTTGGACAAGCTGCTCCTCAGCCCCAGCCTCACCATGTCTGACATGGCCCACCTGGCACTGGCATCCCTGTGCCCTGCAGCAGAACCTTGTCCCTGAGCTCTGCAGCTCCATGTCCCAGCCCAGTGCACCGTGTCCCACCTGCTCTCCTCAGGGCTCTGCCTGCACACAGGCCCAGGAGAAGTTTTCCTCTTGGGAAGGAAAGAATGGAAAAGCCTGAGCAGGTTTCCTGAACAAGAAACCCCACTCAGGAAGCACCTGCTCAGTACAGGCTGCCTGGAATGGTGTCACCTTTCTACAAGGGACAGTGTGGCCAGAAATGATCTCTGGAAGCAGAATTCTCTGAGTCTCCCAGCTGAATTCTCTGTCCCTGTCCTTTCCCTGGATCTCTGTTGCAGATGGAAGCTGCTGGTGCCATCCTCACCTTTAACCTCTCTTTTGAATGCAAACAGATGTTCCCAGCTGTGTTAAGCAGGATTTGCTCCATGTTTCTATAAATCTTTTGTGTTCCCCATGGAACAAAGGGGCCATTTTGGCACTGAGGGGGTGATGTGGAAGCAAGGAGTCAATTGTGACCCTGGGGTCCCATGGAAGCAAGGGGCCATGGTGACACAGCAGGGCCACGTGGATCCAGTGGTCCATTGTGACACTGTGGATCCAAGGAGACCACGGAGACACCCCCAGAACCTCATGGAACCAAGGTGAGAGAGTGACCTCTGTCAGTGGGACCCCTCTGTGCACAGGTACCCCCACTCCTGGGGCAGCTGTGCCAGCTTCCCCACCGACCTCCGGCACTGGGAACCTGGAGCAAGCGGAAACCACAACTTTGCAAATGCTGCCTGTGCCTGAAGCAAATGGAAAGAGAACTGGGGTGTGGAAAATAAAGATTGTTTCTTTTCAGAAGAACAGCAATGAGAACATAGAACACATTTACATTGGAAGAATATTTGTAACAATGACTGTCTATAGAACGTATATACCTAAGAACATATCTAACAAAAGTCTATGAAACGTATGTACAGAAGACAAAAAGAAGCCGTAAAATCTATATCCTAAAGAAAACAACAAACCCTAAAACATATGTACAAAAGGGTGGCATCTCTGTCTGGGATCTCCATCAGTCCTTGAGGAAAAGCAAGTGCCACAGTCACTCCAATCAGGCAGAGAGGGCTCTTCCATGTGCCCCCAGGCTGGCACAGCAAGCGCAGGACAGGCTGGGGATGGCCACCAGAATCCAGTGCACGGGTACCACATCCCTGAGCAGGGACCACCCAGCCCAGTCCCAGCCTGGCAGCAGGGGACCCACTCTGCCTGTGGGGACCACGTCCTGCTGCTGGTATTGGTCTTCATCCCAAGATCATGGCCTCTTCCTCATCTTTTCCATCAATGTCCATGTCCTCAATGTACTCTTCCACATCCACCTCCATCTCTTCCTCTGCAGTCTCTTCTCCATCCACTTCCATGTCCTCCTCTGTATCAGTCTGCATGTTCACCTCCATCTCGTCCTCTCTGTCTGTGACAGCCTGCAGAGGTAGCAACACCTCAGAGTGGGGTCCCTGTCCCACACCATCCCCACAGAACTCCAGCCCAGCCGGGCAGCTGGGGGGTGTCCACCTCCATGGAATGGCACCGTACCTTCCTCAGGACCAATGTCAGCATCCTGCAGGGATGGATGACAAAATCCAGGCAATCGAGAGCTTTCAGGACTGATGGGAGTATCAGGGCGCAGGTGACAAGAACGGTGACAGGGAGCATGGTGAAGGCTGAGCTGGCACAAGGGCTGACACAAGATGGGCTGACACAGGGCCAGTGGTTGTGTTGTGCTCTTTGCTGGACGCTGGAAGTTCCAGATGGAATGTGGAACATGACATCACAGTTGATCTAAAGAGCATCTTTTGCTTACTACCGCTTGCTTAATAAATTCTTGTTAATTGATTTATCTATAATTGGCCTCCCCAATTGAATTTGTCCATAACAGAACCCACGGAAGCAAGGCTCAGATGTGAAAAAGGTGTGCACCGTGGAACCCAAGAGACCCTCATGGAACCAGGGCTGCAGTGTGTCACAGAGGGAGGGACCTCATGGCAGCCAGGAGAGCATTGTGAGGCCGTGGAACAATGTGGCACCAAGGTTCCACTGTGACTTGACAGAACCCCGTGGTCAGGAATGGCCCCAAACCGGGCCAGGAGACACTTCCGAGACCAAGTCCAAGGAGCGGGGATTTGCTTTATTCAGCGCGCCGGGTGCGCGGGGATATCTCCTCCTAACACACGCTCAGGCACACAGCAGATTGCAATATAGGGTTATACTTTATGCATATTCACAGTTTCCCTAGAAAAGGTGTGGTTATGCAAAGTATTTCTCAGTACTCATTACAATCATCAGCACACGCGAGGCGCAGGCACAGCGCACGCTGGAGGTGGCACTGAGGAAGGCTCCGCGTCTTCCTCCGTGGTCCCCTGGTGAAGGCTGGACGTCTTCATCGCCGTGCCCTTTTCACCTTTTTCCTCTAGGCATGTGCAGGCTCTTGTTGGCAGTTTCAGCAATTTCCTCACTGGTTTTAGCACGCTCTGCCCTTCATTTCTGCAAGTTTTGTTCCCTGTTTCTTGCCAAGTTTCATCCTGTGTCTTCAGCTTGTGGTTAATTTTTGCTAGCTTCCATATTGGGTACAATTTATCTTCTTCTTGCCCAAGTATACCTAGGCACAGTCCTCTTAACCCTTTCACAGCCAAGGGCTGCAGAGCCACTTCTGGACACTGGGAATTCCTGCAGCTGCAGCCAGCTTTGCAGACAATGAGGCTCCAACCTCACTGTGAGAGGGCCCAGCTTTTACACAACTATTGTTATTAATAATAACAACATTGTAGTTCACTTGCACAAATGAATGTGAGCTCAAGATTTAAACCTTCCTCTGTCCCTCCATGTGGGAGCATTCCAAAACCAATTCTTGCTTCTGTTGGTGCTGTTTCCAATGTGTAATTAACAAAATCCATCCCCATCTTCCCAAACTCACAAGTTCTTTTCCTTTTCCCATATGCCATTTTTGGATGCATTTTAAGACATCCAGGGGTTCAGCCCCTTTTTTAACCAACTGCCCCACTGCTCACACGGTGCTCCCACCTCAGCCCACTCCAGAGCCAGGGAACTCCAGGGAAGGGCTTCCCATCTGGGAATTTCTGATGGGACTGATTCCTCACATTTACATTTAAAAAGGGACATTTTGTGGTGATCTGGCCAGACTGTGCCAGTTTTGTTTCACCAGTGGGCAGGGTCAGCACCTAAGACACAGACACCAACTGAAGGAATCAGTGTCATTGACTGTAGCTCAAAGCAGCAAAGAATCACAAAAGGAGCAGCTCAGCAAGGCACCCAACCACCACCACCAAAGATTGCAGCAGTGATTAAGAAAGATCCAGCCCCAGTTACCCTCAGGTTTTACCATCCCCCAGATCCACACAGCAGCTGGGGAAGCTGTCACAGCCAAGGGCTGCAGAGCCACTCCTGGACACTGGCAATTCCTGCAGGTGCCTCCAGCCACAGGTGAGGCTCCAGCCTCGCTGTGAGAGGGCCCAGCTCTGACAGTGCCGAATGAACAAACTGACAGCACTTCTGGTGCGGGAACATCTGCTTTCATCCTCCTCTTGGGTTCCTCCCAAAGCCTGGCCAGGGCCCCAGCAGGAACCAAGGGAGGTGACTGTGACCATTCAGCCCCAGACAAGGCCAGATGTCGGATTTCATGGCCTTGTCTGGCTTGTAAATACAGAAAGGTCAATACATGTTTCACTAATGAGTGGATACATCTATCACAGTGCTAGTGACCATGCATATTTCATTAGTGAGCAGATCCAAAGATAACCTTTGGTTGGAAGGTTCATCCAGAGGCCACCTTTGGCTCAGGGCCTGTTGTTCAGGCCTCACTCAGGGCTGTTGTCCAGGCCTTGGCACTTCAGGGACGTGGTTTAGTGCTGGGCTCGACACTGCTGGGTGACCAGCTGGACTGGATGAGCTCAGAGGTCTTTTCCAACAGAAAGGACTCTGTGATTCCATGATTCCATCTGCTGCATTCAGCCAGGTCCATGTTAGCAGCATTCATTTGCTCAGAAAGTCTCCTCTGGCCCAGCTCTTGTGGCCTGAGGCTTCAGCTCCTTCAGCTCCTGGTGCTCAGCTGCTCGTGCTGAACCAGACGACTTGGAGAGAAGAACACAGTCCATCCAATTCCTTCTGGGACACGGAGAGGGGAGGCTGTGGAAACAGGAGCATTGTTTGCTGTGGCCTCCTCTCTGCCCTTCACGCCTTTCAGCACTTTGAACCAGCCAAGAGCTTTCTCCAAGAGTGCAATGGAGCAGCTGTTCCTGCTCCCAGCTCTGGCTCTCTCCACTCCCTGACCTTGCCTGCTTTTGTCCCTCTTGCTGTGCCCTCTGCTCCCCCAGGGCTCGGTGGCTGCTGCCCAGGACTGTGGGACTGGCACAGATCCCGTGGTCGAGACCCTCCTTTCTCTGCCCTTGGAGCTGCCTGGGCACAGCAGCCTTTTCCATCTGGAAGCTCCCCATGGACAGGGAGTCCCCAGCTGCGTTCCTTGCACAACCTCCAGGAGCCCAGGGCTGCCATCTCAAGTCCCTGCTGGCCCTGGGGGCTCCCAGGTGGGCACAAGGGGGGCAGCAGAGCCAGCAGGGAGCCTGCGAGTCTCTTCCAGCCCTGTCTGCTCCGAGTTTGGGCCTTGGAGCCTCAGGTGGCCAAAGGCAGCTGCTGCTGGTCCCTCTGTGTGCCCGTGTTCAGCAGTGTTGCTCCATCAGTCTGTGCCCAGCAACGGGGAAAAGCCTCAGCCCTGCAGGGCCAGGAGCTGCCGGGCTCTGCCTGAGCAGCTCAGCCAGAGGGAAGGGAGCTGCTCCCCACGGGAACCAGGAGCAAAGGGCTGGAGCACCTCGTTCTGGGGCACAGCCCAAATTCTGGGAGGGAGTAACAGAGTTATTCACGTGCACGGGTGTGTCAGCACTGCAGGTGCTGTGCCTGCAAACACATGGCTCGAGGTGTGCAAAAGAATTCTGCAACTCTTGGCTGGATCAGGATGTCAGCAGTGCTGAACTCCAGCTTAGTGCAAAGCAAACACTTTACACCTCTGCTCCTATCTGCTAGATTTTTTATATCAGGGTATCCAGAGAAAAGTAAACAGAGGAGTAAATATTTTCATTGTTTATCAGAAATGTATCTCATTTTGCTGTATATTTCCTTTTCTGCATGTGTTAGCTGCTTAAAAAGAAAAAAAAAAAAGAAAAGAAAAAACGAGAAAAATATGAAAGAGAAAAAGAAGAAACAAAGGTGTAGTGAAAATCTTTTGTAACTTTGGATGAAGAGGTAACTGATCTTTTTAAAAGGAGAACTCATTTACTTTGTGCATATTCTGATGGCCTCAATCCATCTTACGGACTGATCTCAGCATCCTTTTTTTAAAGATTTTGGGTTTTGTTTCCAATATTTAGATTTTTTTTTTAATTGGAGTTGAAGCAATAGGAGGATGAGAGATGGATTGTGCACGACTGTGTCTTGAGGGCAAAAATATTGCAGTTTGAAACTTGGACCTAAAGTATTGAAAATGAAACTTACAAATCCCATTAAATTGTGTGACAGCAGCTTTTCCTGTAGGATGTGCAGCATCACAAAGACTTCATCAGTGGGGTTGGGGGTGCTTGGAGCTTTGTCCTGTGCCACTCTGGGATGTCATGAACCAGGACTTCACCTGCCACCAGCCCAGCTCACCCTCTGCCACCGCAGCTCCTTGGACCTTGTGTCCCCAGAGCAGACACAAAATGTTTCTGCTGCTCCCCCTTTGACAAACCCACAGAGAGCTGGGATTTTTCCAAGTCTCGTGTCTCCATTGGGCCATATTCCCAAAGAACCAGCAGCACATCCCGATGAATACGGCGAGTTACGTGGATGGTTGTCAGCTCCACTGCCTGCCTAGAAATCCTGAAACTGCTTCTAAATGCTGCTCCTTCAGCTCCTGGACACCTTCTCACACAGAGCTGGGAAAAAAATCCCCTGGCCAGCAGCTAAAAGGTGAGTTATGCCAAAGTTAGAGCTCTGTGGGAAATCTCTCTCCCTCCCTGTCCTTTTAATGTATCTGTGCATGGGGGTGTGCATGGATGTGTCTTGTATGCAAAGGAAGGAGCGTGCAAGCAACGTGACTGACACTGTCACTGTCCATGCTATTCCATACCCATGGGTACAGAGACATTATGGAAACCCTGGCACAGACAGAGCCTCTTTCCATGGGTACAGAGACATCCAAGAGCCCCTGGCACACACAGAGCCTTCTGTCCATGGGTACAGAGACATCCAAGAGCCCCTGGCACACACAGGCCTGGCAGCACAGGTTGCTTTCCCCACAGGCTGCAGGAGATGAGAACACAACATTTGCCAACACTGACTCAAGCCACAGCTGTGGGTGCTCCCCGTGAACCTCAGCTCTGGCACCACTGTCTGCCCCAAGCCTCAGGGGCTGCAGTGGGAGCCCGGCTGGGCTCTGCCCTGGGGCCATCCTGCAGGGACAGCTGCAAACAGGGAGCATTCCCTTGCCACCAAGAGCCAAGCCAGGGCTGCAGGGCAGCTGCTCCAGCCCGGACTGCACTGCTGAGTGCTGTGCTCTGGGGCTGGGGCTCCCCGCACAGGGGACTGGGCTGGTGTGCCAGAGGAGACAGAGAAGCTGCAGCTTCAGCCTAACTGAGGTGGGTGCGTGGGCTGGGAAGAGTGGGGAGGCTCAAGGGGATTCACAGAGCTCATCCTGCTGCAAGGACGAGGAAAAGAGAGTGGGAACTCAGCAGTGAGGAGAGCTGAGGGCTGGAGAGCAGCTCTGAAGGACACTAAAATCCAACCAGACCCCTGAGACATTGCTGCTCCTCAGCCAGTGCCAGGATGAGTCCCTAAGCCTGGGGCTCGGCCTACCTCATGGTGAGGGGCACCAAGGAAGGCAACAGTGTGATGGAGACTGCCATGGGCTGGGAACTGACTGGGGGAAAAGAGGGAGCAGTTGGGAAGTAAAATACAGGTGGGAGAGAGAACTGTTCAGAGAAGGGCTGAGCTACAGCTTGAGCAAGCTGAAAAATGTCATTTGGGGTCATCCCAGATTGATTTCATTCCAGAAGCTATTGAACAAGTTTATTTTTTGGGTGGTGGCATGTTTTCCCTGGGAGGCGCACACTCTGCAAACTTGAGCTGTGTAGCTGAAATGCTCAAGCAAGGCTGTGCTGCAGGGCACACCATTTCTTCTTTGGCTGATTGTGGCCCGGTGCTGAGCTCCAGCAGAGCCCTGGCAGAGCCCAGAGCAGCCTCAGCACCCGCAGAGCCCGGCTGCAAGGAGAGAAAGCAGAAAGCGCCCGTCAGCTGAAGGCTCCTGTCCCCTTGTCCCAGCCGCCCGCGGTGCCCAGGCCATGCTGGCCGTGCCCAGAGCGGTGCCCAGAGCTGCCCATCACTGCTGCCTTTGGCAGCAGAGCAGGAGGGCAGGACATGTGCCCAGCCTGCAGCCAGCCACGGCACATCCAGCCCTCAGCAGCTGCCCGGAGCAGGATGCTCCTGTGCTCGCTGCCATCTCCCCAAAGCTCTGATCCCACCATGCCAAGCAGACGGCACCCACCTGACGCCATCCACCGCTGGAAGAAAAGCTGGTCCCAAACGATGTCCTCAGCCTTCTCCAAGGGCACGGCCCATCCACGCCGCAGCTGCTCCCAAGCACTTCCCTATCCAGACTGGACCCCACCTAGAACGCTTCCTCTAGAAAAACAAACAACACATGATTGAAAATAGATTAGAGACAAAAAGGGGAACAAGAAAAAAGGTCAAAAATCTTATCTCTGTCAGGGGCTTGAGGAAGGCCCAACCCCTGCATGCCAGGGAAAATCCCATCCACAGGTGAGGGAAGCCCAGGCTTTCTGCCTTCCCCCTGCACTGCCCCCCAAAATAAGAGTGATCTTAAAGCAAACAAGGGCAGTGCAGCAGCCCAAGCCCTTCCTTGCCTGCAAAGCAAAGCAGCCCCTGCACACGTTCTGGAGTCCCACCTCTGCTCCCACCATGGGGGTTGGTTTGTGTCGGGCTGGCTGCCCCAGCCCCAGCCCCAGCCCGGGGCACGGTGGGTGCTGGGGGCTGTTGGCAGGGCCAGGAGCCCACTCCCATTTCATACCCACCCCAGCCCATGCCCCCAGCCCTGCCAAAAGCAGCCTGGCAGCCGACTGAAGGATCAGCTGCATCTGCCCCAGCAAAGGGGGAACCTTGTGTTCCCGGCCAGGCTGTGCAATGCCCAAATCTGGGACCATCCCCCTGTGTGTGGACTCATCTGCAGATTCCCTGTGGAGCCTGGCTTTGGAGAAGGTGCCAGAATCAAAGTGCCGTCGTCTTCAGCTTGCCGGTGACCAGGTGGAGCAAGAGGTTGTCAGCCTTGATGTCGTCCTCACTGTCTCCAGCAGGAGCAGCCCCACCTGGTACAGCTGCTCCAGGGGCTCCTTCTCCTTCCCTGGGTGAGCCCAGGTTGTCAGGGTTCTGCCCAGGGCCCCAGCTGTCAGGGAACCAGGACAAGCAGAAGCAGCTCGGATGGCGGCCACCAGTGCTGGGCAGAGCAGCTCAGCTCCAGCACAAGGGCTGTGTGTTCCCATCTGATGACCCCTGGGCAGTGACACAGGCAGCACAAAAAAGTCTGGGTTCCTGTGCTTCTGATTGCCAAGGCGTGTGTGGAGTTGTAACTTACCAGGGCACTGCATCAAAGTGTGCCTGTGGCTCTCTCCCTTCTTCTAGGGCAGGTGAATATCCTGCATGCAGGGATCACAGAACAGCTCTTCTAATGAGGGCCTGTCCAAGTGCAGCATGGATAAACACCACCTGATCAGATCTTGGCACTCTGGGCAGAGAAAGCAGAACCCACAGGTCAGTTGGAGAAGGCTCCTGTTGGCTTTGCCCCACTATTCCTGTGCCCAGGCCATGCTGGATGTGCTCAGAGCTGGGCCTAAACTTTCCCATCAATTCCCTGTTTTGGAGGAGAGCAGGAGAGCAGCACATGTGCCACCTCCTCAGCAGCTGCCAGAGCAGGATGCTCACGAGCTGCTGCTGTCTCCCAGCACTGGTATTGCCCCCGTGGCCAGAGATGAGGATCCACCTGGAGAGAGCCATTGTGGCAGCGAGAGCTGATGGTCCCAGCTGATGTTCTGGCAGCCCCTGAAAGGGTGCTCCCCGCAGACCATCTGGTGCAGCAGGATGCCCAGGGACCAGATGGTAGCTGGCTTGCCGTAGTACCAGCCAGCGTGGGTCCATTCCGGGGGGCTGTATGACCATGTTCCTATGGAATACAAATGGGGTTCAGCAGGGGGATGCTGCTGCTCCCAGAGCCTGGCCCCAGCATCCCTGGGCATGTGGGGGCTGCCCCAGTGGCACACGGGGTGACCGCTGCCCTCTCGCCAGCACCTGGGACTTGTGTACAGACTCGGGGTTGGAAAAGAAGCCACTGGTGTCGGAAGAGAGCGGCAGAAGCCCTGGCAAGGCCCGGCCATGACCAGGAAAAACCCACCCAGTGCTGGGAAAAACCATGCCTTCATCCTCCCTGCCTGCATTGCCCCAAAAACCATTATGAAACCAAAACAAACCAGGTGAGTGAAGCAGTTCAAGCCCTTTCTCACCTGCACACCAAACCAGCTGAGCCACAGATTCTGGCCACCTGTCTCTGCTACCCCCACCTACGGGTGTTTTTGTCAGGCTGGCAGCCCCAGCCCCAGCCCCAGTCCTGGGCAGAGTGGTGGGCAAAGGCTGCCAGCAGGGCTGGAAGCTGGCTCCCCACCCAGCTCTGCTCAAAAGCAACTCAGCTGAAGACTCAGTGAAAGGCAGCAAAAGGGAGAATCCCCGCTGGCACACTCAGCTTGGGCTGTGAGATGTTGGGCCATAACATACCAGTTCCAGGAGCACACCCCTGCCTGGGCTCACCTGCAAAGTGAGTGTAGGCTGTGTCCTGCAGGTAGGTGCCACAGCCAAAGTCGATCAATTTGGCCTGCCCGGTGGCCAGGTCGAGCAGGATGTTCTCTGGTTTGATGTCCCTGTGCAGGACCCCGCAGCTGGTGCAGTGCCGCACGGCCTCCAGCACCTGGCGGAACAGCCCCCGCGCCTCCTCCTCGGACAGGAACCCCCGTGCCCGAATGAAATGGTGCAGGTCCTGAGACCACTCTGGGCGCTCCAGCACCATCACGATGTCGTTGGGGAGCTCAAGCCACTCCAGCAGCTGGACGACACCAGGAAAGCCAGTGGCCACCTTGGCCAGCAGCACGACCTCCAGGGGTGCGCTGGTGCCGTCGGGCTGCGGGAGGAGCGCGATGCCGTCAGTGGGGCTGAGGCCGTGCCGGGGCTGGGAAAGCCCTCAGCCAGCCCGGGATGCTCTGCATGCCCCGCTCAGCCCACGCCCGCTCTCCCTGCAGGGCTCCCGGCAGCTCCCACCCTGCCGGGCCCCGGCTCGTCCCCGCCCGGCACGGCCCGGCTTCTGCCGCTGGCCCCGCTCACTCACCAGCTCGCCCCAGTGCCGGATGCGATCCCGCGGCACCCTTTTGATGGCCACCTGCGAGCAAGGGACAGCAGCGGGTTCAGCTCGCCCCCCGCCTAGCCCAACCCCATCCTCCTCCTCCTCCTCCTCCTCCTGCGCCCGCCGCCGGCCCCGCCGCTCACCGGGGCGCCGTCCGAGAGCCGCGTGGCCGCGAAGACGCTGCCGAAGCCGCCGCTGCCCAGCAGCGAACCCAGCCGGTACCGCTCCTGCAGGGCCTCCTGCGTCTTCCCTGCGGGCGGGACGCGGCTGTCAGCGCT
Organism: Vidua macroura; assembly: GCF_024509145.1. Lineage (NCBI taxonomy): Eukaryota > Metazoa > Chordata > Aves > Passeriformes > Viduidae > Vidua > Vidua macroura. The sequence continues at coordinate 1,501,185 of NC_071600.1, read as the reverse complement.
CGGCCTGGGGCCAGGAGCGGCCCCCGAGCGCCCCCCGAGCGCCCCGGGCCGGCCATCCCCAGGCGTTCTCTGCTGGCAACGGGACAGCGGCGGCTCGGGGCCGGCGGCCGCGCTGCCGAGCGGCGGAGCTCGGGCCGGGGAAGCCGCAGCGGAGGCGGCGGCAGCGGCCGCGCCGCCTGTGTCCTCCGCGGGGCCCGGGAGGAGCCGGGGCCGGGGCCGGGACTGGAGCCCACGTCGGGGCCGGGGCCGGGCTCGGGCCAGGCGGAGCCAAAGGGCGGCGATGCCGCCCCGGCCCCAGGCACTGATGCCCGCCCAGCAGCGCCAGCGCCAGCACGGCCAGAGCCGGGCGGGGGCGAGACCGCGGCGGGACGGCCGGGGACAGGGACAGGGACAGGGACGGGGACAGGGACAGGGACAGGGACAGGAACAGAGACAGGGACGGGGACGGGGACAAGGATGGGGACGGGGACAGGGACAGGGACAGGGACAGGGACAGGGACAGGGACAGGGACAGGGACGGGGCAGCCCCGCCCGGGGCCGGGGGCGGGTCGGGGGCATGGCCTGGCCCGGCAGGGGAGAGGGAGACTGGGAGAGGAGGGGACAGCGGGAAAGGGAGAGCGGGAGAGGCTGCGGGACAGCAAGAGAGGGAGAGGAGGAGCAAGAGGGAGTCGATAAAGTCGCTTCTTTCACTGCTTTCGCTGCTGCTGCTGCTGCCGCTGCTGCAACTGAAGCACCTGAAGCTCCGGGGCCGTTTGTCCCCGTGTCCGTTTGTCCGTTGCCCGCTCGCCCCCGCGCCCAGCCCCGCGCTCCCCGGGGCAGCCCCTGAGCCTGTCCAAACACGGGAACTTTGCCGTGTTCAGCCCAGACCCAGAGTCTGGACTCCTGCCCAGGGACACAGGAATCCCCTTGGGCGCTGCTGTGCATTGTCCCTGCTGAGGGTCAAACACTCTCGGAGCGCATTCCCTGAATGCAGAATTTGTACCTGACCCAAGCACTGCACTTACCTCGCCAGCAATGATTTCCAAAAAAAACCCAGGGGAAGGCAAACTGTGTGTAGCTCATGGTATTTTACAGTGTCTAAAACTTGCCAAGTCATGGATCTTAGAAGTGAGACCCATTTGGATTAATGGGATGGAGAAGTAGTGCAAGATGGAAAAGAGGAACATAGAAATAAATGGAGGAAAACATCTTCGATTTTTTCTTTCCATTTTCATTTCATTTCTTAAAAGCTGTTTCAGTTTTCCCAGAATCTTCTCCACAGTCCTGTTTGCTCTTTCCATGAACCTTTCCTGGAGAACAAGGAAGCTTTGAGCAGCTCCTGTCACAAGATGTGCCACCAGCTGCAGCTTCTCTTGACTTTCCACACCTTGCTTGCAGCTCAACTCTTGCAGCACAGCAGGAGAAATATTTGAAATACTTGACAGCTTGTTCTTTCTTTTCCTTGTGGGCTGGGCAGTTGTGCCATTGGTGAGGTTTTCATTGTGACTGTTCTACCCTAAGAAACCATGACGGGCTACCAGGAATTGTCAGGGAATGCAAGCCTGACTGAATGCAGAGAAAGAATCTGCAGAGCCTGCAGCCAGAAATGGAGAGCTGTGTGATCATCATTGCAACATCCCCATGGACATCTTGAAAGTGATCTAGAAGATGGAAATGGGCTGACAGAGGGAGTTTGTTTCTGAGTTCAGTGTCGATGATTCCACATCTGGTGCATTGGTTCATAAATCAAGAGCACAATCAGTTCATGGAAAGCAGCAGAACAAGCTGGACCTCTCAGGAGATGACTGAAAGAATCTGAAAAGGAGAAATGCAGGCAATGACTTGGTGGACTTTGTCTGGAAGAAGGGTCACTTTTTCCTAATAATTTCTAATTCATCTCCTCTGCATTTGTCTTTCTGAAAAAGGCCATTTCCATCCCAGATTCCCCATGGAATGGGAAGCCTGAGCTTGTGGAAGTGCCTGAAAGATGCCCTGTTCCTCTGCAGGGACACTCAGGCTGGAGCAGGAGCCGGAGCCCTCTGTGGGGAAGCCTCCTCCGAGCTGGAATTTGTGCCGTGCTGGGAGAGGAGGAGGAGGGGGAGAGCGCTGGGCGCTGTGTGGCAGGAGCAGGAGGTTTGGGCCGCAGGACATTCCGTCTGCGCCGCTGCCCCGCAATGGGCGGCCGTGCCCGGGGCTCTGGGCCTGGCCCCGCGTGCGCTGAGCTCCCTGGGCTGGGCTCAGGTTCTGCTGGGACTGGGCACAGGCTGGGCTCTCACTGTGCTCACCAGCAGGGAAAACACCTCTGGGCAGCTCCATTTCCTGCTGCTGGGAAGAAGCAATGAAGCGAGTCAAGAAGTTCTGGTTTCTGTTTGTTGTGGTGGATTTTTTAATTTTATTCCACACTCCAGAGGCAATTTCTGTGATGGCCTCTGTCAGTTGATTCTATTTCATCAGCACCAGCAACAGGGCTGTGTTTGAGCGCTGCAAATGTGGCCTGTGTGGCTTTAATTCCCCTCGCCTTAGTGCTCAGGGGCTGGTGGGCATTCCAGTATCTGCTAATCTTTATGCCTGCGACAAAAATACTGACTTCAGTGTCATGAAAGCACTGTGGGTAGCACCAGCTGAAAGAGGCCCTTGCAGTTAATGGATAAAATTCAAGTGGCAAACAGAAGAGGGCCAAGAGCAGCCGTGATCTGCAATTGCCAAGGCAAAGGCAGCAGCAGCCTCCTGCTGTCAGCTCAGGGTGAGTAAAGCAGCGCTGAGAACAGCGCTGGAACCCGATCCTTTCTTCCTCTGAGGGCTGGCTCAGGGCAGCACAGGCGGGCCCTGAGGAGTCAGGGCTGTGTGTGGGTGCTTGTTGCTCTTCTCCAGAATTCAGCTGGAAAAAGCCCTCGGAAGCCGAGGCAGGAGCAGGTGGGAAGGGGCCGGCGCTGCTGCTGCTCCTGCCCGGGAGCCCCGGCTGGGCCGGGCCGGCGCCCACTGCGCTGCGGCTGCTGCTGCTGCCAGAGCCGGGCGGGACTCGGGGACAGGGAACGGACACGGGGGGACAGCAAAGGAACTGGGGCTGCAGGGATGTTGGAGCTTGGGCCAGCGCCAGCACAGAGCTTCGGCCCGCCATGAACCCAGAGGGAAAGGCTGGGGAAAGGCTCCATTTCAGCCTTTCTTTACTTGTTGCTGTGAAGGGACTGAAATTAAAGGAGAAGAGGCAGGGCCCAACCCCTTCTCCTTTGGGAGGGGCCCCATGACTGGGGCTGTGAGGGGCCATGAGGGGCCATGAGGGGCCATGAGGAGCTGTGAGGGGCTGTGAGGGGCCATGAGGGGCTGTGAGGGGCCGTGAGGGGCCATGAGGAGCTGTGAGGGGCCGTGAGGGGCTGTGAAGGTCTGTGGGAGGCCAAGCACCTCATGGAACCAAGGATCCATTGTGGCACAGCAAGGCCTCGTGGAACCAAAGGGACCATGGTGACACTATGGAACCTCACGGTACCACAGGTCCAGTGTTACACAGCAGCCACAGCAGGGCCGCAGAACCAAGGAGATCACTGTGACACACACAGCCTCATGGAATCAGGGTGTCCGTGTTACACTACTGAACCTCATGGAACCAAGGGTCCCTTGTGACACTGTGGAACCAAGGAGACTGCTGTTGGCAGGACGAAAGCTCATGGAACCAAAAGTCCATTGTGACACTGTGGGGCCTCATGGAACCATGGAGACCTTTATGACACTTCAGGACCCACTGGAACCAAGGGGCTGTTGTGACACTGCAGGGCCTTGTATAACCAAGGGGTCATTGTAGCATGGAGTAGAATCAAGGTTAATCAAGGGGATCACAGTGACACTGTGGGGCTCCATAAGGAGCCATGGGGCTCTATAAGGGGCTGTGGGGCTCTATAAGGGGTTGTGGGGATCCATGAGACCACAGGGCCATTCTGACTGTGGAATCAAGGACACCATTGTTACACTACGGGGCATCATGGAACAAAGGAGGCCATTGTGAACCAGCGGGGGAACCCACTGAGACCATTGTGACACTTCAAGGGCCATTGTGGAACTGCAGGGCCTCGAGGAACCAATGAGACCATTGTGACATGGCCCGGCCTCATGGGAGCAAGGGCCATTGTGACACTGTGGGGCCTTGTAGAACTGAGGGGTCCTTGTGACCCTGTGTGGCACCATGGAACCAAGCAGAGCACTGTGGCACTGCAGGGCTCCGTGGAACCAAGGACTCGTGTAACAGTGAGGAGCCCAATGGAACCAAGGGGCCATTCCGTACTTCAGGGCTGCACGGAACCAAGGTGCCATTGAGACACTGCGGAACCAAAAGAGACCATTGTGACACTGCAGAGCTCCATGGAACCAGTGAGACCATCCTGACACTCCGAGTCCCCATGGAACCAAGGGGCCATTGTGACACCACAGGGCCTCACAGAACCAAGGCAACCACTGTGACACTGCAAGGCCTCATGGGGACAAGGGGCCATTGTGACACTGCGGGTCCCCATGGAAGCAAGGGGCCAGTGTAACACATCCAGGCCAGGTGGAACCAAGGGGCCATTGTGATCCCGGGGAACCCAATAAAACCAAGGGGCCATTTTGAGACTCTGCGACCTCATGGAACCAATGGGCATCGTGGCATTGCTCATTCTCATGGAAACAAGGATTTCATTTTGACACTGCAAGGCCTCAGGGAAGCAAGGGGCCATTGTGCCACTGTGGGGCCAAGGAGACCATTGTGATATCACTGGGCCTCATGGAAACAAAAATCTGCTGTGATCCTACAGGGCCTCATGGAACCAAGGGGCCATTGTGATGTTGCAGGGCCCCAAGGATCCAAGAACATGGAACAGGTCTGGCTGGCTGGGCCTCCTGGAGGCCACCTGACTGGTCCAGCTGACCTTGGCATGTTGAGGGTCGCTTTTCATCAGCCCCTGAAACCCTGGAGTTCCATGCTTTCCTTCCTGTGGGAAAGAATTGTCCTTCTCCTCCAGGGGTTCATGGCTGATATTGGGACTCCTCCTCCAAATTTGATTATATGCAAGGATTATTCCCATATGAAACCTGCCAGGACAGACAACTCTGGCTGATCTTGGCCTCTTGGGGGTCACCTCTCACCTGCCTTCAAAGCACTGGGGGCCTGGGTTTTCTTCCCATGAAGAAACTATCTTTGACATCCAGGCATCCATGGCCAAAATTGAGACTCCACCTCCAAAAGTCCTTATATCCATGGATAGCTCCCAGATAAAACCTGCCAGGACTGTCCAAATTCCCTTGGCTTCCTGAGGGCCAGCTCTCATCTGCCTTTGAAACACTGGGGCTCTGTACTTTCCTTCCTACGGAAAAGAACTGTCCTTCTCATCCAGATGCCCATAGACAAAAGTGGGGTCTGGCCTCCCAAATTCTGTCTGTACAAGGATTCTTCTCTGACAGCAGGTCTGGTTGCCTTGGCCAGCTTGAGGCCACCTCTAATCAGCCTTTGAAACACTGGGGCTCCACCCTTTCCATCCTATGGACAACTGTCATTCCAGTCCAGGAACCCATGGCTGAAATGAAATTCAACCCCCAAAATTCCCCATATATCTAAAGGTTGCTTTCAGACAAAGCTGCAAGGACAGACAGGTCAGGCTTGCCTTGGACTCTGGTGACTGCTTCTCATCTGCATTCAAAACCCTGGGGTTCTGTGGTTTCCTTCCTGTAAAAAAGAACTGTCCCTCTTGTCCAGGTACTCTTGGTCTCTGGCATTTGACCACTATAGAGGGACAGAGAAGCTCTGTGCTCAGTGAGGTGGAGAGTGAGGACAGCAGAGGAGAGCCCTGGGAGGGATTGAAGGGTGGTTTCAGAGCTTGTGGATCCTTTTCACATAGTAGAAAACAGCCAGAGGAAGAAAAGATTAATGTGAAGGGGGATGAGGACAGCCTGCAGGGACAGAGGCGCAGGGCAGGGACACCGTAGGACAGCCTGGGCTGCAGAGGGCACAGGCATGTGCAGCAGCTGCAAGGCCCTGACAGAGCCAACCTGTGCAGCACTTTGGCCATGGCTGCTGGCCCTGGGCCTGAGGCCACCAGGGGACAAGTGACCCTTGCAGCCCTGGGGCCTCAGTGCCTCCTTGTCCCTGCTCAGCAGCCTGGCAGGGGCCGCCCCATGGTCCTGCCCTTGGCATTGCACATCCCCACATGCCAGTGCCCATCCCGGGAAGAGCCCTGAGCAAGGAGGGAGGGACAGGATCTGCCTTGCCAGGGGCTGGGGCTCAGCCTTGGCCCTTTGCATTCCTGAAGCACATCCAGGTTTGCTCAGCACCAGAGACACCTTTCCCTTGCTGTCCCCACAGTCATCCTTGCTGTCATCAGCGCCTCCAGTGTTCCGCTCTAACTGGAGCCTGGGGACACTTTCTCAGTCGTGTCCCTCACTGGGACCCATTAAAAGTCAAAGCAACTTTGGAGTTGGATTCTGACTTGGAGTTCCTGAGAGGTTTCTGCAGCTGCCTCTCAGGGCCTGATGTTCAGGGCCTGAGCACAAAGCCCCAGAGGCTCATTCAAGTCCTTGTGCTGTGTCTGTGCTGCTGAGCTGGGCCGGGCTCCTGGCACAGAGGGTGATGCTGGTAAGCAAGCAGAGCTTCAAAAGCACATTTCTCTGGATGAGCAGCTCTTCTCCCAGCCCAGCAGGGCTGGGGCACTGCCTGCAGCCACCCCAGGCACAGCCCAGAGGCACAGAGAGAGGAGAGGCAGCCTGGGCTGGGAGAGTGACTGAGCCCTTGCTAGGGGAGAAATCTTCGCAGGGTTTGAATGAATAATTCTCTGTCTCTAGGAAAGTTAAACTTCCATTCCTGGAGGGATCTCCTAAGGCTGGCCCATCCCACAGTTTCCATGGTCTTTTGCAAGGGCTCTCCCAGTCCCTCTGGTGCAGAGGAGGTGGCCATAGGGCAGACAGGGCAGTACCTGCAGGCAGTAAGGGCAGGCAGCAGCAGTGAGAACAAGGTTAAAGGTAGGCTGGGGTGGGAGGACAGGCGAATCCCCATCAGGGGAGAAATCTGCACAGCCCCTGGACACGGTGAGTCTCTGGCTGCAGAGCAATGCAGGTGAGTTCCTGGAAGTGTCTCTGACAATGCCAGCACTGACAGGACCTGTCAGGGTGGCTCTCCTGGATGTCCTGGTGTGGAGCAGAACAAGCTCCAGAGCGGGGCTTCCCTGCTGCCCCCTCAGAGGCACAGGACAGGTCCCTGCCCAGGCAGAGCTGCCCCGGGGCCGTGGGCTGGGGATGGGCTCTGTGAGCCCTGGCAGGGAGCGGAGCTGGGCACAGGGAGACGCTGCTGGCAGGAACAGCTCCCCTCAGCAGGGACACGGGCAGGGAGGGACAGGGAGCTGCTGCCACAAATGCTGGGCAGGGGGATGTGGCACCTCCCTGCTGTCCCTGTGGCTCAGACACCTTCCCCCAGCAGCTCCTCCCCGGGCTCCTTTCCCACCCTAAGCAGAGCCCCTGCCCTCATCCCACGGGGGCTTGGCTGTGCATTGCCCCTGCAGCAGCCAGAGCCAGGCAAGGAAGGACAAGCCCCTGATTTCCATCAGTCTCAGTGTCCCTCCTCCCCTGGCAGGAGCAGTGTGACATTTCAATGCCATGCCCAGGTGCCTGTGCTGTCCTTGTTGCCACCATTGGGTTTTCTGAGCCAGTGCCAGGCTTTGGGGGTGGCAGGTGCCCGTCCAGGCAGGGACCCTTTGGATGCTGCTGTGGAGATGTGTCTGTGTGAGCAGAGTGCCCAGGTACCCTCAGGGGCCATTCAGCTGATTCCCTGGGTGTCCTGCAGGGCTGCAGGTGCCCTCCAGAAGGGCACAGCTCTCCTGTGCTGTCTCTGGGCTGCCTGGGATCCCCATGGAGCAGACAGCTCAGTGGTAGGGCCAGGGAAATGCTGCTGGGCAGCTGCACCTGGGCAGCTGCAATGATCCCTCTGTGCACCAGCCTGGCAGGAGACAGCTGAGATCCCAGTGAGGCACCCTGAGAGAAGGTGAGGGCTCTGTCCATCTGCTCTCTGACCCCAGAGCCCTCTGCTCTCAGCACTGCCCTGGTTCTCTCTAGGGGAACTCCTCTGGCTGCCTCCCCTTCAGCTCAAAGCTGCCAGCAAGGGGCAGCTGAGAACAGCCCTGATGGCCAGAGCTGCTCTCTTGTCTCTGCACTGAGAGACCATCCCTGTGCCTCTCACACCCACACGATTTCACCTGCAGTGCATTAGAAATGTCAGGGATTTCAAACACCCACAGCCACTCCTAACTGTGGCAGGTGCAGCTGGATGAACAAATACAAGGAACTCCCTCAGCTCAGTTCTTCAGATGGGCAAATTGCAAACAGATGAGCTGAAAAGCTTTTTGGTGTCTCCCAAGTCCATTTAATTGGAGATCCACCAGCAGACTCAGTTGCCTCTCACTGCACAGGAAGAAGAAATCCTCCTGAGCCCATTTGTGAGTCCCTGCTCTAAGTGCCTGCAAAATCCAGAGCCCAGGTGAGGGGAAAGCAGAGAAGTCATCCTAAAAAGAGCAACCCTGAAAGCTGAATTGCTGAGATATGCAATACATTTTCTTCATAGAAGTGTGGCCTGACCCAGTCCTGTATTTTTCTCCTCAGCAGAAAACCATTTCCTGAGGCAGCAAATGTCCAACAGCAGCTCCATCAGCCACTTCCTCCTGCTGGCACTGGCAGAGACGCGGCAGCTGCAGCTCCTGCACTTCTGCCTCTTGCTGGGCATCTCCCTGGCTGCCCTCCTGGGCAACGGCCTCATCATCAGCGCCGTAGCCTGCGGCCACCACCTGCACACGCCCATGTTCTTCTTCCTGCTCAACCTGGCCCTCAGCCACCTGGGCTCCATCTGCACCACTGTCCCCAAAGCCATGCACAATTCCCTCTGGGACACCAGCACCATCTCCTACACAGGATGTGCTGCACAGCTCTTTTTCTTTATGCTCTTCATCTCAGCAGAGTTTTATCTCCTGACCACCATGTGCTACGACCGCTACGTGTCCATCTGCAAACCCCTGCACTACGGGACCCTCCTGGGCAGCAGAGCTTGTGCCCACATGGCAGCAGCTGCCTGGGCCAGTGCCTTTCTCAATGCTCTGCTGCACACTGCCAATACATTTTCCCTGCCCCTGTGCCATGGCAATGCCCTGGGCCAGTTCTTCTGTGAAATCCCACAGATCCTCAAGCTCTCTTGTTCCAAATCCTACCTCAGGGAACTTGGGCTCATTGCAGTTAGTGCCTGTTTAGCGCTTGGCTGTTTTGTGTTCATTGTTTTCTCCTATGTGCAGATCTTCGGGGCTGTGCTGAGGATCCCCTCTGAGCAGGGACAGCACAAAGCCTTTTCCACCTGCCTCCCTCACCTGGCTGTGGTCTCCCTGTTTCTCAGTACTGCAGTGTTTGCTCACCTGAAGCCCCCCTCGATGTTCTCCCCATCCCTGGATCTGTCAGTGTCAGTTCTGTACTCGGTGGTGCCTCCAGCCCTGAACCCCCTCATCTACAGCCTGAGGAACCAGGAGCTCAAGGCTGCAGTGTGGAGACTGATGACTGGATGCTTTCAGAAACATTAAACTGCTGGCCAATTTCTGCCAATCACTTGTAATAAAAGTCATTCTTGGTACTTCTTGTTGGTTACATTTTGGAGGTTCTTTTCCTTTGTTTTACTTTTTTTGTATTGTCCACAAAGCAATGTAATTCTTTGTGCCATTTCTCATTTTGTTTGCCTCAACCTTCCCTGTGGCCACAGAGTGTGTCAATGAGGGGCTGCGCTCTCGGTGGCTTTAAAGGAACTCAAGGATCTCTCTGTTCCTCAGCATATCCATATTGGCTCATCTGAAGCCCCCCTCCATGTCCTCCCCATCCCTAGATCGGGCCCTGTCAGTTCTGTACTCGGTGGTGCCTCCAGCCCTGAACCCCCTCATCTACAGCCTGTGGAACCAGGAGCTCAAGGCTGCAGTGTGGAGACTGATGACTGGATGGTTTCAGGGACATTAAACTGCTGGCCAATTTCTGCAAATCACTTGTAATAAATGTCACCTTTGATACTTCTTTGTTTGGTTGTGGATTTTTTTTCCCTTTGTTTTGTTTTTTCATATTGTCCACAATATATGTCATTGTGCCATTTCTCATATAGTTTCCCTCTACCTTCCCGGTGGCCACAGACTGTGTCAATGAGGGGCTGCACTCTCGGTGGCTTTAAAGGAACTCAAGGATCTCCCAGCAGAGTTTTCTGCAGAGCTGCCCTTTTGTTGCCTTCTCTGGAGCTGCAGCAGCAATGTCTGTGTGCAGAGCTGGGGGCAGATCAGTGCTGGCACAGCAGCTGTGCCCAGCAGCAGCAGCAGCACTTGGTGTTGCCAGTGCTGCTCCCGTGGCCCTGCCCTGCTGCCCTGGTGGCCCTGGTGTTGCTGCAGGGCCTGAGTGCTCTCGGGGCCGGGCACAGTCCTGGGGGTGGCAGTGCCGGGGCTGCAGCAGGGACCGGCCATGGGCACTGCTTGGGCGGTAATGTCCCTGTTCTGGGCAATGAGGAGGAGCTGCAGAGGCTCTGCAGGACTGACAGGATGGGCTTTGGGGCTCTGAGGAGAAGCTGAGGGACCTGGGCTGCTGCAGCTTCTGAAGAGGAGGCCCAGGGCTCCTCCTGCAACTGCTCCAAGGGTGGTTTCAGGGAATCCCAGAATCAGCAAGGCTGGAAAAGATCTTGGAGATCATGAAGTCCAACCTGTGCCCTGACATCGCCTTGTCTCCCCTGAGCCTCCTCTTCTCCAGGATCAACAACCCCAGCTCCCTCAGCCTCTCCTCACAGGACTTGTGCTCCAGACCACTCACCAGCCTTGTTGCCCTTCTCTGGACACGCTCCAGCCCCTCCATGTCCTTCCAAAATTGGGGGCCCAAAACTGGACACAGCACTCGAGGTGCTGCCCAACCAGTGCCCAGAACAGGGGAAGAATCACTGCCCTGCTCCTGCTGGCCACACCATTCCTGATCCAGGCCAGGAGCCATTGGCCTCCTTGGCCACCTGGGCACACGGCTGGCTCATGTCCAGCCTGCTGTCCATCACTCCCTGCAGGTCCCTTTCTGCCTGGCTGCTCTCCAGACCCTCTGTCCCCAGCCTGGAGCACTGCAGGAGTTGTTGTGGCCAAAGTGCAGGACCCGGCACTTGGACTTGTTAAACCTCACCTTGTTGGATTTGGGCCCTGGATCCAGCCTGTCCAGGACCCTGTGCAGAGCCCTCCTACCCTCCAGCAGATCAACACTCCCAGACAACTTGGTGTCACCACGGTTCCATGAGGCCCCAGAGTGTCCCAATGGTCTCCATGATTCCATGAGGCCTCCCAGTGTCACAATGTCCCTTTGGTTCCATGGGACCCCTTGGTGTCACAAAGTCCCTTGGATCCTTGGGCCCTGCAGTGTCACAATGGCACCGTGGTCCCCCAAGGCCCTGCAGTGTCACAGTGGGTCCTTGGTTCCATGAGGTCTGGCTGGGCAGCAATGCTCTCCTTTGTCCCACAGTGTCACAATGGCCTCTTGGTCCCAAGGGACACTGTTGTGGTCTGTGGTGGTGGCAGGCACAACTTTCCCTGAGAGTGTTTTGTGCTGCCGGGCAGGAGCCACGAGAGCCCCAGCACACACACACACACACACACGGAGCAGCTCGGCAGTGAAGACACGGGAGGGTCCAGGCATGGAGCTCCAGCCAGGATTTATTAGGGTTTGACGCTCCAGGGGCGTGGGGGTTAAAGACAAAGACAAAGGAGGGTTTAGGGTAGAAATACAGGAAAATAGGAGTGGGGGAGAGCATCAGGGATCCAGTGGTCTGAGGGTTCAGGGGTGGTACACAGGGAAAGGGACTGACGGGGCTCACTCCCAGATTGGGGTGATCCTGGGAGGCGGTAAAGTCTCTCCTCCAGCCCGTGCCTTCAAAGAAAGACTCAGTAGTCTTCAGTCGTCCAGTCTCAAGATAGTTTATTGCATGTTACCTCAAGGCACACACACTCCCTGACATTCTCTCTGATGTCTTCTCCCTCTGCGTCTCTCTCCATCTCTGTCTCCATCTCTGCATCTCTTTCTGTCTCTGTCTTTGTCTCTCCCGCCCAAGGGCTGGTGCCATTATCTATATAACACATTACATATTAAATGTTTATAGTTTTTCCCCAATGCCTATCACCTATATTGAACAGTAACTTTCCACTCTAAACCAATCTGTGTTCACCCCCAACCCTGAGCAGGGATTGCCTCACTGTTTCAGGTGACAATGTAAGATGTTACCAAAAGTGTGTTTTCAGTCACCATCTTCATGAACTGTGATAAACAGGTGGGGCAGTGTTCTTTATCTCTGCCATGACTCAGCCCTGATAACGCCCTGCAGGGGCCATCTTCTGTTAATGGGCCATTGAGTGTCACTGCAGGACTGATAAAATTACATCATCCCATTGTGGGATGCTCCACCCAGGGGGAGGAACCAAGCATTCCTGCCTGCATATAATCTCACCCTTGCAACACCAGGAGCACCTTGCCTACTGGATTCCCAGAGGACAAGAGCTCCATCAGCACCACTGGACCTTCAGAGGAAGACCAGACCCTTCTACAGGATCCCTGCTTTGACAGAATCACGTTCATCACTCCAACAGGACTGCAGCCACCATTTCATCACATTGCTACAACCACCCTGCCCAACGGGGTGTCAGGTTATATCCTGACTCTGTCAGATTAAGTCAGTGTTTCTGGATCATTGTCTTGATCTTAATATTCTTACTAAATTGTAATTCTGGCTTAAATTCTCCCCCTGATTTGCTCCAAACCAGTAGAAAACTCAATGAGCTCATCTCTTGTTTCCTTCCCAAAACAGAATTTCCGATTCCCAGACCTTCACCAAAGGGAGGATAAGACTGCAAGGAAGAGGAAGATGTCCCAGGACACCCAGGCAGGTGAGGAGGAAGTCAGTGCCCCTTTCCCCATCTCTCCTGCTCCATCTCCCAGCCCAGCCTGGCCCCCGGCTGCAGGACAACCCCGCTGCCGACGCCGTCCTGCCGGGGACGCACTGGGGGGATCTCCTTCCCCTTCCCTCTGGCACGGAGGCAAATCCCATCCTCTCCTTGACCTTCCTCCCCCAGACAAGAAGCTGAGGATGGAGACCAGCGAGGACAAATGTCCACGGCAGAACCTCATGGAAGAGGCCGTTTTGGTTAGCACCATGGCACAGGAACACAAAGGGGAGGAAAATCCTTGGAGGTCCCACAGGAGGAGGGGCTGCAAATTGAGCCCAGGGTGCTCTGAGGAGGAAAGAGCCACCCTGTGCCAGGAAGGTGGACAGAGCTCCAGCCAGAGTTCGGAGCTGGTGGTCCATGGGCAGATTCACCATGGGGAGAAGCCCTACAAGTGCTTGGAGTGTGGGAAGAGCTTCAGGCAGAGCTCTGACCTGATCCGCCACCAGATGATCCACACCGGGGAATGGCCCTACAAGTGTGGGGAGTGTGGGAAGGGCTTCAGCTGCAGCTCTGCCCTCGTCACCCACCAACGCATCCACACTGGGGAGAGGCCCTACCAGTGTCCCGAGTGTCAGAAGAAGTTTCACACCAGCTCCGGTTTCCTTCGTCACCAGCGGATCCACACAAAGGAGAGGCCCTTCCGCTGCCCCGACTGCAGGAAGGGCTTCAACCGCAACTCCAACCTCATCACCCACCGGCGCATCCACACTGGCGAGAAGCCCTACGAGTGTCCCCAGTGTGGGAAGAGCTTCACCCAGAGCTCTAACTTGACCAGACACCAGAGGAGGCACCGGTAAGGGAAGCCCTGCAAATGCCCCAACTGCAGGAGGAGCTTCATGCACTGCTCCAGCTTCAACTCCCATAGGAGAGCCCACGTTGATCAGAGCTCTGGTGATCCATGTTCCCTGTGATCCATGCTGGGAAGACACCTGTACCTTCTCCTGGCCCTGCCAATGACCTGATGTGGGATTGAAGAATATGAGGGTCTGGCCATGGCCCTGTCATTACATTCACTCCCACCTCAGGTCATTGCCAGGGGCAGGAAAGGGACTCTCTCCCTGAGGATAAGGGTGTCCTTTCCCAGCAGGAGGAAATATGTGGCAAGAAGACCCAGTCAGTTATTTTGTATTTTTCCCTGTAAATAGTTTTTCTTTATCCCTTCTGTTATCAATATTGTTTCTGTTCCTGTTTGTTCCTTGACTCTTTGCTGTTCCCAGTAAATTGTTCTTATCCCAGCCCGGGATCACAGGCACTAACAGTGGTTCCTGTCATGGGCAGAGTGGGAGCTTTAGGCAAAGTTTATTATAGAAGCTCCTGTCGGGTCAGTAGGTACAAAAAGGGTCCCCAATAGCCCCTGTAGATCCCCAAATACCTCCAAGGACCTCCAGGCTTTCTAAACTCCTTGTGTGAGGGGAGCCTTGGAGCAGCAGGTTCCAATCCCTGTCCCCGACTTTTCAAGAGCTCCTATGTAAACAATTATAAAGGTGGAATTAAACCTTTATAGACTTTGTCCCACAGGATTAAGAATGGCAAACCAGTGTTGGGGTTGGGTTTTTCCTTTTCGTTCATTCCTTATCATCAGCTGATGAGTATGGGCTGATCCCTTATTTTGGGAGGAGGACGATCAGAGCCGCTGCTCTTGGGAAAGGGAGTTTCCACTGCTGCTGCCAGAGCCCGGCCCAGAGCTGCTTCTTCTGTCATGGGGTGAGCCTCTGCTCATGAGAACAGCCCCTAAACTGGGACCTTATTAACACCTGCCCCACTAAAAGAGAGACCTATCCCCATCTGCTCGGGTGCCCGGGATCCTGAGCTCGGCTCTCCCTGCCCTGCTGGGAGCCCCTCACCCCCTGCCTGCTGAGACATCCTGCCGGCCCAGCTTGCTGCTTTCCCAGAGTCCTGCTGGGGCCCCGGAGCCGGCTGCCCCCAGGGTTTGTGAAGCGGAGCCTTCTTCCAGCCCTTCCCGCCTTGGGACAAAGCCGCCATGGCCGCGTGCTCCCCGAGCCCGCGCCGGAGCGCCCCCTGCAGCCGCGCGGGGATCACCGCACCTGCCCTGCCCCCCGGGAGCCACCAGCGCCCCTGCCGGCCGTGCCCGGAGCTGCACCGCAGGGAAAGTGCTGCGGCCGAAAGGCTGCACTGGGCTCCTGTTCTGTTTGCTGCCAGCGCCGGAGGTGCTGCTGTTTGTTTGCTTTATTGTACACACTAGTGAAGAACTGTTATTGTTATTCCCACATCTCTGCCTGAGAGCCCCTTGATTTCACAATTCTAATAATTTGGAGGGAGGGGGTTTACATTCTCCATTCCACAGGAGCCTTTTTTCTGCCTTCCCTAGCAGACACCTGTCTTGTAAACCAAGACCAATTTTGGCACCCAATGTGCAGCCCAAGGGCATCGAGAGAAAAGTGTGAAATAAGAATAACAGTTCTTGAGTAACATAATTTTTCTTTTTTTTTTTGTTGCACTGGATATAGAAACCTTGTTAGGTGTCACCATGTGGTCTAGCTTACCCTGCTTTGGGTAGCACATGGTTGTGGCTACATTTTTCCCATCCTAGAACTATGGCTACTGTGGCTGCTATCCAATTTGTTTGATGGGTTAATGTGGTGAGGAATTTACAGATTTTTAATTTCCTCTGGACGGTGGGCACATGGATTCGAGGTTCCCACACACTAACTGTATGTGTTTGGAATTACTTTAATAATGGTACCCACTGGGAGGAAATGACACCAGGGGAAATTTTCTCCCAACCCCTCAGGCAGCTCTTTGGGTCTACAGTGGTTGGTGTTGCTGATGTGCCTGTTAAGCCTATTCTATTGAGCATTCAGAGGTAAGGGAAGATTGACTTGGATAACTATCGTAGCAGGGCGTCCCCGGAGTGGTGATAATTAGCATTGACTCCATGATTCCAGAAGGCTGATCAATCACTTTATTATACTATACTATACTATACTATACTATACTATACTATACTATACTATACTACTAAGAAACATTCATCACTCTTGCAGACAGTCCGATACAGACAGACCAGATTGGTTGATTGAAATCCAAACACTGTCACCATTGGCCAATTAAGAAATCAGCCTTTGGTAAACAAATCTCCATTAACACATTTTACATATGCACAACAACAGGTGCAGCAAGTGAAGGTAAGAATTGTTTCCCATTCTTTTCTCTGAGCTTTCTCACAGCTTCCCAGGAAAATCCTGGGAGAGCTCTCTCTCTGTTCAGAGGATATGTGATTACCCCAGGTCAGTTGTGACAATGCAGGCCCAAGGACACCACGGTGACACTGCGGAACCTCATGGAACCAAGGGGCCATTGTGACACTGTGCTGCCTCATGGAACCAAGGAGACCATTGTGACACTGTGGGGTCCCACAAAACCAAGGGAACATGGAAGAGGTGTGGCTGGCTGGGCCTCCTGGGGACCACCTCTCATCTGCCTTTGAGACACTGGGACCGTGTGCTTTTCTTTCTTATGGAAAAAAAACATCCATGTCGACCAGGCACCCATGGCCAAAATTGGGCATCTGCCTCCAGAATTCCCTATATCCAAGGATAGCTCCCAGACAAAAGCTGCCAGGACTGACAAGTCTGGCTGGCCTTGGCTTCCTGAGGCCTGGCACTCATGTGCCTCTCGAACACGGGCTCTGTGCTTTCCTTCTTAGAAAAAAGAACTTATCTTCCTGTCCAGGCACCCATGGCCAAAACTGGGATTCCACCTCCAAAATTCCGTACATCCAAGGATTGCTCCCCAGTGAAAGCAGCCAGGACAGAGAGGTCTGGCTGCCCTTGGCCTCTTGGGGGCTGCCTCTCACCTGCCTCGAAACACTGGGGCTCTGTGCCTTCCTTCCAATGGAAGAGAACCCTCTTTCTTCTCAAGGGGTCCGTGGTCAAAATTGAGATTCCTCCTCCCAAATTCCATGTATCCAAGGATTCCTCAGTGACAAAAGCTGCCAGGACAAACAGCTCTGGCTGGCTTGGCCTCCCAGGAGCCACCTCTCTCCTCTTCTGCCTTTAAAACACTTGGTTTCTGTGCTTTCCTTCCTATGGAAAAGAACCGTCCTTCTTATCTATGCAGAAATGGCCAAAATTGGGATTCCACCTCCCAGATACCTTATATCCAAGGGTTGCTTTCAGACAAAAGCTACCAGGACAGAGAGGTCTGGCTGGCTGGCCTAGGCCTCTGGTGGCCGCCTTTCAACTGCCCCTCAAACATCGGTGTTCCATGCTTTTCTTTGTATGGAAAAGAACCATCCTTCTCCTCAGGGTGTCCATGCCTGAAATTGGGATTCCACCTCCAAAACTCTTTATATCCAAGGGTTGCTCCCAGGCAAAATCTGCCAGTACCATCAAGTCTGGCGGGCCTTGGCCTCTGGTGGCTGCCCCTGGCACACTGGGGCTCGGTTCTTTCCTTCCCATGGAGATCCCTGTGACACTGTGGGGACCTCATGGAACCAAGGGGATCATTGTGGCACCACTGGAGCCCATGGAACCAAGGGGCCATGGTGACACAGCGGGGCTTCATGGACCCAGAGACCATCATGACTCTGTGGGGCCTGATGGAACCATGGAGACCATGAGGACCCTTCAGAGCCTCGTGTCACCAAGGGGGCATTGTGACACCTCAGGGCCTCCTGGAAGCAAGGGACCATTGGGACACTGTGGGGCCCCATGGAACCGAGGGAACATGGAACAGGTCTGGCTGGCTTGGCCTCCCAGGGGCCACCTGACAGGTCTGGCTGATGTTGGAATGCCAAGGGCTGCCTCTCATCAGCTCCTGGAGCACTGGGGCTCCGTGCTTTCCTTGCTATGGAAAAGAACTGTCCCTCTTTTCAGATGCCCATTGCTAAAACTGGTACTCTCCCTAAAAAATTTCCTGTATGCAAAGGTATCTCCCAGAAATAACCTGCCAGCTCTGGCTGGCTTTGGCCTCTGGTGGTCACCTCTCATCTGCCCCTGAAAATCTGGGGCTCTGTTCCTTCCTTCCTATGGAAAAAAACCCAGCATTCTTGCCAAAGACCATGGCCAAAATTAGAATTTGGCCTCCCAAATTCCCTACATCCAAGGATTGCTCCCCAACAAAAGTAGACAGGACAGACACATCAGGCTGGCCCTGGCTTCTGGTGATTTTCTTAGACTATGAGCTGAATGTTTTCATTTGAAAATACCTTGGAGTGGGCCCAGAGATCTCCCAAGCTGTGGTTCTAATGCCTCGGGCACATGACCACTACATATGGACAAAGGAGCTCTGTGCTCTGTGCTGTCGTGGTGGTTTTGCATCACACAAGTGATGTCCTGAGAGAAGCTGCTAGCAGTTTCCTCCATATGTGACAAAAAAACCAATCAGTAATTAGCTTTGAGAGCTGATAATCTGTTAAACTTAAAGAACTAAGCAACGCCTCTGTGAAGACTCAAGTTAAAGAGGAAGAAGCCTGGCTGGGTCTCTTTCCCTTCTGGCCAGCACAGAGGTGCCAAGGCCGGGCCAGCCCCCGTCTGGGCCGGGGCGGGCCGGGCGGCTCCTGCCGTGGGGCCGGGCCCCTTCCCAGGGAGCCCGCCAGGCCCCATCGGCTGCCGGGCAGGGGAGGGGAGGCCGCGGGGCCGAGGCCGGGCCGGGCCGTGGCTGCGCTTGCTGACATCTGGCCGCTGCCGAGCCCTGCCCCGCCGCCAGCCCGGGCCCAGCCAGGATCCGCCGGGCCCCAGGAGCAGCCCCGGGCCGGGCCGGCTCGGCCAAGCTTCTGCCGCCCTTGGGCTTGGCCCGCAACCAGCGGGCAGGGCCAGGAGAAGCCATCGGCCCCGGCCGTGCTGCTGCTCTGCTCTGGCCTGGCTGCTGAGATCCTGGCCCTCCCCCCAGCGCCGCCCAGCCTGACACAGCCCCAGCGCAGCCGCTGCACAAACCTCCATGGCAAAACAGCTCCGGCCGCAAGGACCCAGCCCGGCCGGGCTCACGCAACCATCTGCAGGCCCCAGCTGAAATATTGACTCTTCCCGTGCTTCCATCCTCCCTCCAGTGAGAGAAAAGGACAAAGTGCAGGCACACACAGGAGCAACGTGAAGACACCCAGGTCAGTGAAGAGGAAGTTGAGTCCCAGATGGGAGGGATGAGGAGATGCCTTGACCTTGGGGCTGAAATCCTCTGCTAAAGCTATGGAGAAGGATGGAATTGATACATCAGACTCTCTTTTGCCCTATAACGCATTGAAAAAAATGGGGAGGTGGCTTGTTCAGCAAAGGCCTCCATGCTAAAGTAAGGAAATGTTGCAGTAGCTGTGATCCCATGAGGAGTATGAACATTGAAAGAGAAAAGAGTGATGAGACCCTGTGCCCTCAGGGAGAGATTAAGAAGACCTCTGTTCCCAGAGATGAAGATGATTTCAGAAATAAATGAAGAGAACATTTGCTCTTAAACAGCTCATCTTTAAACCAATACCCCATAAGTTGACATGGCCCATAAACACAGCTGTGGGAAAAGCTGTAAAAATTGGGAGAGACATCATGATTGCAGATTTTTCCAGGCAGCTGCTATTTGGGGAAATGAAAAGTCATGAGAGAACTGTTTTCTTGTGGAGAAGTCTCCATAACATTAACAAGAGGAACTTCTCTCCCTAAGTGAACAGAAGAAAGACTATTTGAGTAGTAAACTGACAGAAAATTTTAGGTTTTGTATCTTTACATGGTCAGGTTGTAGGGAGAGAGGAGAAGTGTTCTGAAAGTTTTGTTCTGATTTTTATTACTCTTTCTTTTAGTTACAGTTAGTAAACTTTTCTTTATACCCTTTTAGTGTTTTGAGCCCACTTTGCCTTTCTCCTAATCCTACCTCAGAGCAGGAAATTAGTAAGTATATTCTAGTGAGTGCATTGGTAATTAGCCAGCACTGAATCCACTACACTAATTGATGCATTGGCCGAGAAATCTCAAATTGTTGAAACAATGAACTGCCCCAGACAAGAGGGAAATCAAGGCAGAGCCATGGTTTGTCAGGACTTGCTTGATCTTAATGAGCCCCGTGGTGCATTTGGAGCTGAGCCCTGGAACCTCAGGGCCTGAGAGGAGATTGCACAAACCTTTCCAGGAGTCCAAGGCAGAAGAAAAACCCAAAGTGTCTCAAAGCATTAATGGGTGCCACTGAGGTCCATCCCCAACACAGGCTCCTCATGGACTCCTTGGAGGAGAGAATTTGAGGCCAGGATGGCACAAAAACCTCTCAGAGACTCAAAATGGCACAAAAACCTCTCAGTATGAAAAGGAAATTCCAAAGTACCTGGAAAAAGTTGACTATCTCAAAGCATTAATGAGCCCCACTGAGTGTCAGTACAAAGCTCCCAAGGGACTCGTTAAAGCAGATAATTGGGGCCATGATTGCACAAACCTCTCACAGAGTCTGTATCCAAAGGGAAACACCAAGTACCTTAAAATAACTGAGTACCTTGAAGCATTAATGAGCCCCACTGAGTGTTGTTGCTGACCAAGCCTCTCCAGGGACTAATTACAGCAGATAATTGGAGGCCATGATTGCGCAAAGCTCTCAGAGACTCCAAGGCAAAAGCCAAAGCCAAAGTCCTTTGAAAAACCTGCAGTGCCTGGGAGCATTGTGGAGCCCCCAGGGCCATTCCTGAGCAAGGCTCCCCAGGGACTCCTTCCAGCAGATCCTTGAGGCCACTGGGATGTGGGCTAGGGGGGGATGCTGAGGGCAGGACAAGGGGCTGACAGTGCCCAGCCTGGCTGGGGCTGTGCCAGGAGGCCCCAGGGCCTCAGGACAAGGTTTCTCCTGACAGCCCTTGGTGGCACAGACCCTGCTGTGCCCCAGGCCACCAAGACTTGGCTTCTCTTTGTCCCCACCTGTCATCAGTGCCTCCAGTTCCCTGCTCTGCCTGGCGCCTGGGGACACTTTCTCACTCGTGTCCCTCACTGGGACCCATTAAAAGTCAAAGAAACTTTGGAGTTGGATTCTGACTTGGAGCTCTGGAGAGGTTTCTTCAGCTCCCTCTCAGGGCCTGATGTTCAGGGCCTGAGCACAAAGCCCCAGAGGCTCATTCAAGTCCTTGTGCTGTGTCTGTGCTGCTGAGCTGGGCCGGGCTCCTGGCACAGAGGGTGATGCTGGTATCCAAGCAGAGCTTCAAAAGCACATTTCTCTGGATGAGCAGCTCTTCTCCCAGCCCAGCAGGGCTGGGGCACTGCCTGCAGCCAGCGCGGGCACAGCCCAGAGGCACAGAGAGCTTCAATCAGTCAGGGCTGGGAAGGTGCTGAGAAGTGCCTGGGGCAGAATCACTGCCAGCCCTTGGCACAGGAACCTCTGGCTGCAGGACAATGCAGCTGCAGCTCCTGCAGTGATCTCCTCCAGCTGGAACATCCCCATGCCCACAGCCCCTGTGAGTACATTCTCTGATGGTCTCTTGTGCAGAGCAGCCAGGGGTGCCCAGGGCTGTCCTGCAGAGCAGGGTCCTGCAGCCCAGGGCGCTGTGCTGGGCCAGGGACTCTGCTGCCTGCCAGGGACAGCTCTCAGCCGGCCCGGGGAGCTGCTGCCAGCGCTGGCCAGAAGCTGTGGGGGGAAGGAGCCACCCTGAGCAGGGCAGGTGCTGCTGCTGAGAGCTGCTGGCTGGGGCAGGGCTGCTCCCAGCTCCAGACCAGCCTGGGCACAGCTCCGGAGGACACTTCCCAAAGAAGGTAAGCCTGGGATTGCTGTAAAGCTCAGCAGCTTTCCTGAGAGTGTTTTCAATTTCCTGCTCGGAGAAGGATGGGAAAGTTCGGGTGGTGAGAAAAAGATTTTTGCTTTTGATATATTTTTATATATTTATAGCTCTATATATTACTATTATATAGTTATAAAACTATAATCCTTACTTTACGCTATTGAACTCTTAATTAACTCTATTAAACTACTATTATATACTTCTATAACTGTAATCCTTAATTAACTCTAGTGCATTTCCTAACCTTTCTCTTAGTCTTTAGAACAATAACCTGTCTAAACACATTTTTAAAATACTGTATATTCTTATTATCAGGAAGAGGACCTACAAGAAGAACATTTGGGTTGTTGACCAGAATGTGAGCAGTCATAACAAAAAGTGGGGCAAAGAAGCTCTTGGACCTTCTCCAATCGGTGAGACAGGGGTGTGTAACTTGGAAAACTGAATCTCTTATTGGATTTTCCTGTTAAATATCCTAATTAATCAACCTTTATAAATTGTTGAAATCAGGAGCCGGTTGTGCCCCATCCCCTCTGGGACACCTGGAAGCTTCCAATAAAGTCTGGTTTTTCCTTTACTGTTCTAATTCTGTTGCAAGGGTTTTTTTTTTTTTTTTTTTTTCTCTTTTGATCATAGACAAAAGGGTGAGAGAAGCAGAAGAGGAATTGTAATCCCAGAATGACAGAACATTCTGAGTTGAAAGGAACACAGGATCATCAAAGGAATGTTTGAACATTTACAGAGACTCCAGAACTGTGACTTTGGGTGGTCAGTCTCTCTGCTGGCAGCCTCCCAAAGGGCCTTCAGCCACTGCTCAGCCCTGGACAGCAGCAGCATCACCTTGGCAGGGCCCAGCAGGGCTCTCCTGAGCTGCCCTTGCCCAGCTGCACACAGACCCTGCCCCAGCCAGGGCCCTGCACACAGGCAGGTTTCTGTAGGGCCGGGCCGAGGGCACACGGGGTGGGATGGGCTCTGTGAGCGCTGGCAGGGACAAGGCACCTCTCAGGAGGGAATGTCCAGGCCCAGGGAGATGCTCTGGGAAGGAGAGGGGGCTGAGCAGAGCAGTGCTGGGGGAACAAGCCCATCCAGCCCCTCACCTTCCCTCAGCCACTGGGAATCCTTTGCCTCTCCCATCTCTCAGTGGCAAACTCTGAGTGCAGCAGGAATGCTGGGGATTTCTGACCTCAGAGAGCCAGCAATGATGTGTGGCTAGGAAAAACATTCCCTATATCTTTTCCCTGCTATCCAAGTCTTCTAGATGTGGCAGTGCAAATGCTACCAAGCCTTTCTGCAGTAGGAGTAATTCCCTGACAAATGCTGAATACTCAGCCTTGTCCCTCTGCCACATGGCCACAAACCCAGGGCAGCAGGGCAGGGATGGCTCCTTGAGAACCCCCATGCAGAGCCCTGGCTGCTCTTGGCACACTCAGCCAGCACAGCTGGAGCTCAGGCAGGGACCTGGGTGAAGGTTTTCCCAGAGCAGGAAGAAGGGTGGGTGAGTCCCAGCATGACAGGCTACAGGGAATGGCCCTGGTTTGGCTACAAGCAGCCTCTCCTGACTTGTCACTGTCCTTTCTCCATGAACAGGTGCCCATGTGCAGCCACAGCAAATGTCCAACAGCAGCTCCATCAGCCACTTCCTCCTGCTGGCACTGGCAGAGACGCGGCAGCTGCAGCTCCTGCACTTCTGCCTCTTGCTGGGCATCTCCCTGGCTGCCCTCCTGGGCAACGGCCTCATCATCAGCGCCGTAGCCTGCGGCCACCACCTGCACACGCCCATGTTCTTCTTCCTGCTCAACCTGGCCCTCAGCGACCTGGGCTCCATCTGCACCACTGTCCCCAAAGCCATGCACAATTCCCTCTGGGGCACCAGCACCATCTCCTACACTGGATGTGCTGTTCAAGTTTTTATGCTTATCTTCTTCATTAGAACACAGCTTTCCCTCCTGACCATCATGTGCTACGACCGCTACGTGTCCATCTGCAAACCCCTGCACTACGGGACCCTCCTGGGCAGCAGAGCTTGTGCCCACATGGCAGCAGCTGCCTGGGCCAGTGCCTTTCTCAATGCTCTGCTGCACACGGCCAATACATTTTCCCTGCCCCTGTGCCATGGCAATGCCCTGGGCCAGTTCTTCTGTGATATCCCACAGATCCTCAAGCTCTCCTGCTCCAAATCCTATCTCAGGGAACTTGGGCTTCTTGTTGTTAGTGTGTGTTTGGTATTTGGTTGTTTTGTATTCATTGTTTTCTCCTATGTGCAGATCTTCAGGGCCGTGCTGAGGATCCCCTCTGAGCAGGGACGGCACAAAGCCTTTTCCACCTGCCTCCCTCACCTGGCCGTGGTCTCTCTGTTTGCCAGCACTGCAGCGTTTGCTCACCTGAAGCCCCCCTCGATGTCCTCCCCATCCCTGGATCTGTCAGTGTCAGTTCTGTACTCGGTGGTGCCTCCAGCCCTGAACCCCCTCATCTACAGCCTGAGGAACCAGGAGCTCAAGGCTGCAGTGAGGAGACTGATGACTGGATGCTTTCAGGAACATTAAACTGCTGGCCAATTTCTGACAATCACTTGTAGTCAAAGTCATCTTTTATACATCTTGTTGGTTTCATTTTGGAGGTTCTATTCCTTTGTTTTAGTTTTTCCATGTTGTCCAAAAAGAACATTTTTAGTACCATTTCTCATTTTGTTTCTCTCCACATTCCCTGTGGCCACAGACTGTGTCAATGAGGGGCTGCGGTCTCCGTGTCTTTAAAGTAACTCAAGGATCTCCCAGCAGAGTTTTCTGCAGAGCTGCCCTTTTGTTGCCTTCTCTGGAGCTGCAGCAGCAATGTCTGTGTGCAGAGCTGGGGGCAGATCAGTGCTGGCACAGCAGCTGTGCCCAGCAGCAGCAGCAGCACTTGGTGTTGGCAGTGCTGCTCCCGTGGCCCTGCCCCGCTGCCCTGGTGGCCCTGGTGTTGCTGCAGGGCCTGAGTGCTCTCGGGGCCGGGCACAGTCCTGGGGGTGGCAGTGCCGGGGCTGCAGCAGGGACAGGCCATGGGCACTGCTGGGGCAGCGCTGACGCCTCAGGCCAGGGCCTGGGGGCTCCAGGCTCCTTGCCCAGGCTCTCTCAAGAACACGGCCAGGCCAATGCTCAGCACAGAAAACCCCCGTCAGGAGCCCCAGAGTTGTGGTGTGGGGGCATGGACATGAGGGAGCACAAATGCCATCAGCCCCTGGGGCCAGGAAGGGCTGGGGGATGCCAGGGAAAGCACTCAGCTTTGTCCTGGCCTCTGCACTCAGCCAGAAAGTTTGTTCCCATCAGCTGGGACTTTCCTGTCCCACTGCAGACGCTGTTGCTCAGAGCCAGGGCTGCCTGGCAGCCACCCCCAAACTGCCCCGAGCCCTCTCCTCTCTGGCCCCACTCCCCATTGCAGTTCCTGACATTGGCACCATGGAAACATCCCTTGGGGAGCAGGATCACCCCACAAGTGCTGCAGGAATTGTCTGCAGGCTCCTGCAGTGCCTCACTCCCTTGCCAGGGGCAGCCCAGGTCAGGGGGGCACATCTGGGCTGCTGTGTCTGCCTGTGGGGCTCCCTGTTCTGGGCAAGGAGGAGGAGCTGCAGAGGCTCTGCAGGACTGACAGGATGGGCTTTGGGGCTGTGAGGAGAAGCTGAGGGACCTGGGCTGCTGCAGCTTCTGAAGAGGAGGCCCAGGGCTCCTCCTGCAACTGCTCCAAGGCTGGTTTCAGAGAATCCCAGAATCAGCAAGGCTGGAAAAAGACCTTGGAGATCATCAAGTCCAACCTGTGCCCTGACAGTGCCTTGTCTCCCCTGAGCCTCCTCTTCTCCAGGATCAACAACCCCAGCTCCCTCAGCCGCTCCTCACAGGACTTGTGCTCCAGAGCCCTCACCAGCCTTGGTGCCCTTCTCTGGACACGCTCCAGCCCCTCCATGTCCTTCCTAAATTGGGGGCCCAGAACTGGACACAGCACTCGAGGTGCTGCCCAACCAGTGCTGATCACAGGGGAAGAATCACTGCCCAGCTCCTGCTGGCCACACCATTCCTGATCCAGGCCAGGAGCCATTGGCCTTCTTGGTCACCTGGGCACACGGCTGGCTCATGTCCAGCCTGCTGTCCATCAGTCCCTGCAGGTCCCTTTCTGCCTGGCTGCTCTCCAGCCCTTCTGTCCCCAGCCTGGAGCGCTGCAGGGGTTGTTGTGGCCAAAGTGCAGGACCCGGCAGTTGGACTTGTTAAACCTCACCTTGTTGGATTTGGGCCCTGGATCCAGCCTGTCCAGGGCCCTGTGCAGAGCCCTCCTGCCCTCCAGCAGATCCACACTCACACCCAGCTTGGTGTCATCTGCAAATTTGCTGATGGTGGACTCAATTCCCTCATCCAGACCATCAATGCAGATACTTAAATCCACGCTGGCTGGCTCTGACCCCTCAGCCATCCTGTGGGTGCCCTGTGATGGCTCTCAAGGTGATCTGTTCCAGAACCTTGCCGGGCACCGAGGTCAGGCTGACAGGCCTGGAGTTCCCCAGATCCTCCTTCCAGCCCTTCTTGGGGATGGGCTCACACTGGCACCTCCAGTGCTCTGGCACCTCCCTGCTGAGCCAGGACTGATGGGAAATGATGGAGAGCAGCTTGGGAGCTTATCCACCAGCTCCCTCACCCCCCTAGGATGGATCCCATCCCATCCCATACACCTGTGAGCATCTGAGTGGCTCAGCAGGTCACCAGCTGCTTCCTCCTGGATTACAGGGGCAGTTCTGCTCCCTGTGCCCATCTGCCAGCTCAGGAGAACTCTTGTCCTGAGGACAGCCTGTCCTAATATTGAAAATTAAGACAAACAAGATGTTAAGTAGCTCAGACTTTTCCTTATCTTTAGTTACTCTATTCTCCACTGCATCCAATAAAGAGTAGAGGTTCTCCTTATCCCACGTTTTTCTATTAATTTATTTACAGAAATATTTTCTGTATTTTTCTATTTTTTTAGAAAATAGAAAATATTTTCTGTATTTTCTATTATTTTTCACAGAAGTGGCCAGGTTAAGCTCTAAATGAAATTTCACCTCTCAGCTTTTCTTTCTGCATGACCTAACAACATCATTAAACACTTGCAAAGTTGCCTGACCTTCTGTCCGAAGCTGGTGCACCCTGTTTTTTTCCCCAGAGTTCCCACAAAATCTCCATGTGCAGCCAGGGCAGTCATTTTCCTCACCGGCTCATCTTTTGCCACACTGGGACAGGCTGCTCCTTTCCCCTTAAGATTACTTTCTTGAAATGTGCCCATCCTTCCTGGACCCCTTTGTTTCTAAAAGCTGTTTCCCATAAAACATTCAGTACGTGATACGGTACTCCCCAAATCAGCATCCTAAATAGGCCAAAGTCTGCCCTGCCTAATTCCAGTGTGGCAGTTTTGTTGCTGCCCCTCCTTCTTTCACAGAACATTGAAAACTTGATCATTTCATGGTCACTGTGCCCCAGGCAGCCTCTGACCCCCCCATCTGCCACCAGCCCTTCTCTGTTTGTGAGCAGCAGGAGACAGAGCTTTCCTTGGGAGTGGAGTGCTACCAAAAATTCGGTGAAACAGAAAACTCCTTCACACCACTGCAGCATTAAGAAGCAGCATTCATTATTCAGCCGGATGCACGGGGGATAGCTCCTCCCAAAGCCGAGCATGCTGAGTGCAGGAAAGTTTCTGTTCATATTCTGTATTTTGCACACATATTCATTGATTATCCTGGACTAAATACACATCTGATAATCATTTCCCCAAAATCATTAACATATTTCCCCTCCCCTTTACCCATGCTCTCTTCTGTCCTGGGGGTCTCTCTGGTGGTCCCTGGTGGTCGTGGACCCCAATGTTCCCGTGGGCCTGGCTGAGCTGGCAGGACACTGAGGCTGGTGAACTTCCAGCTCCCCTTCTCACACAATGGGCATTGTGTGGTTTCCATAGGCCTGGGGTTTTGGAGAACAAGCTCCAGGTGTCAGCTCACCTGGTGGAAACAATTTATCATCTGTAACATGAGGTCACAGAGTGGGCTATGACATCACAGAGTGGGTTATGTGAGGCCATCGGGCAGCTACGACATCATAGACTGTCTGTGACAGCCCAGAGCCTGCTGTGACATTACAGGGCAGCTCTGTGACATCCCAGAATGGATTGTGGCATCAGAGACCAGCTCCGTGACATTAGAGAACGAGCTGTGACATCCCAGAGGGGCTGTGTGACATCCCAGGAGGGCTGTGTGAGGTCACTGGGTTGGTCACTCCACCCCAGCTCCCCCTCACAGTTTCTCCCAACAAGTCCAATGCTGTTCATGCCCAGCGGGGTCCCTGTCCCCCGGTATCCCCCTGGTCCACCTGGAGCCACAGCCTCCACCAAAGGATGTTCCACAGGATCCACCCCAGAGCCTGACACGGGGAAAAGAGGCCAGGGCTGTGTGACCAGGACATCAAGGCCGTGGATTATCCAGGTCCCTGTGGCCTGGGTTGGGTTCCCCAGGGCAGGAAAGATGTCTGGCAGCTGGAGCAGGCTTAGGGAAGGGCCTCCAAGGTGGGGCTGGAGCCCTTGGGCTGTGAGCAGAGGCTGAGGGAGCTGGGCTTGTCCAGCCCGGAGCAGGGAAGGCTGAGGGGCTCCTCATCCCAGCCTGGCAGTGCCAGCGAGGAGGGGATGGAGAACACAGAGCCAGGTTCTTCACTGGGGGCCTGGTGGGAGACAAAAGCCAATGGGTGGAAGGGGAAAGACGGGCGATCAGCCAGGCCAGGAGGAGATGAAATGAGTCAGGCTGGTTTCAGCATTTCCTCAACACCAAAAGCAGCCTGACCTCCCTTCTCTATCCACCACTGACAGCTTTGCAAATCAGGAATTGTTCGATCTGTTTTTCCCCCACTCCAGGATTAGCATCCTGATACAAGAACTTAATTGTGTTTATATCTGTCACAGAACCACGTTTGTCTAAAATCAATTTTATTATGGAAATCACTTGTGGCTGTTGGACTCATCAGACACTGCTGGGACGTTGCACATAACTCAGGGAAGAGCGTGATTGTTATTACATTGTGTCCTGTTCAAGTGTGGTCTGCTGGCCATGAAGAGAAACTTTCTGTGCCTCTGAGTCTCACCAGTTCCTGACCCCCAAAGGACACAAACCTGATGAGTTGTGGTTCCCACTCCAGTGGTGGCACTTGGAGCTCCCTCCATCCCCAGAGCAGAGCTGCCTTGTCCCAGAAAGTCCCTGGCAATGCAGGGATGAAGGAAACAGGACAGGCTGTGGGGATCAGGGGCAGGGCATGGCCAGGGATTTGGGGTGGTTGTGAGCCCAGGGCAGGACCCGGCCCTTGGCTCTGGTGAACCTCATCCAATTGTCCTGGGCCCATGGCTCCAGCCTGTCCAGATCCCTCTGCAGAGCTTCCTGCCCTCCAGCACAGCCACACTCCCACCCAGCCTGGGCTCACCTGGGAACTGACTGAGGGTGCCCTCGATGGCCTCGTCCAGATCAGCAATAAAGAGATTTCACTGACCTGGCCCCAATCTTGAGCCCAGGGGACAGCCCTGGATGTGACTCCATTCCTCAGCTGCTCTGAGTGCCAGGGCTTGGATGAGGGAAATGGTGGGGAGGGGGTGGGACAGAGTCTGATTGATTGTCAGCCATGAAGGGTCTTGATTTTCATATCTGTTCAAACTGCATTAGGGGGTGCTGGGGGTCAATATCAATTGGACATTGCTGATATCAATCTAGAAACAGGAAAAGAACAATTCTCTCTGCACTGTTTTCAATATAGTATATTCATTTGGAATACACTTCTGAAACCTGACTAATTAACCACAAAAGAATTGAGGACTTGAATTATTTCCAGGGGCTTTTCTTGTCTTGGGTGTTTTGAACAGATGTTTATGAGCTTTTACCATGCAATTCCTGAACTGAAGAGCTCAAGAAGGGAGAGGCGTCTGGAGTAGGAAAATTCATCAGCAACCTCCAAGGGGCTGAGGATCCATCCCCATCAGAGCAGCAAGGAGCAGAAATGGGCAGAGCTTTGTGGCTGCCCCAGCTCTGGGATGGGCCCTGGGCCTGGAGCAGGAGCAGCTCTGGAGGGCCCCAAGGCCGGGGCTCTTGTGCTGGCCTGGGCAGATGGGATGGCAGCAGGGGCTGCAGAGCTCTCAGCAGCTGAGCCAGAGGGGAGCAGGGCAGCCAGGGAGCCTCCTTGTGCCTTGGGCAAGCCCCTTCCCCCATGGCTGGGGCTGAGTCCTGGCTGAGCTGCAGCTGCTGCTGTGCCCTTGGCAGGGGCTGAGGCCGTGGGGCCAGTGGCCAGAGCAGCCTGGCCTGAGCAGAGCTGTGGGGCCAGAGGCGGCTGGGCTGTGCTGGGGAGAGGCCCTTGGTGCTGCACAGAGCTCAGGGCAGCTGGCAGAGCTTGCAGGGAGCTGGGCTGGGCTCCGAGAGCCTGGCCCAGAAACCAGCAGTGTCCATCTCAGCCTGGCTGAGCGTGCAGGGGCAGGACTCAGCCCAGGCCTTGTGGGGCAGGGCCAGCGCCTGTGCAAGGCATTGAAAACAGGCAAGTGCCCGAGAGAGGAGGCTGCTCTGTGCCCTTGGGGGCATGGACACAGCAGGGAGGGGGCCCAGGACATTTGTCAGCGCCAGCCTCTGTCCCCAGCCCTTGGCAGCCCTGGCTGCTGAGCCCAGCTTTGGCCTGGGCTGAGTTTGGCTGTGGCCCAGCTCCATCCTGCTGCGGGGCTCAGGGCCTGTTCCCGGCCATGGCCAGCCCTGGCCGGCCTCTCTGCTGGCCCAGAGGCCGGCAGAGCCCGGGGCAGGGCTGTCTGTGCAGCCCCACAGGTGCCACGGGCTGGGCAGGAGCTGGCAGAGGCTGCCCAGCAGGGAGGCCATGGGGCACAGAGCCCCAAGGCTGCCGTGGGCACCACGGCACAGGGGCCGTTCCCAGCCGCAATGCTCCTGTCCTGGGCTGGGCCTGCACAGGGGCTGTGGCACCATGGCTGGGCCAGCACAGGGCCACCAAGGGGCCACGCAGCCGCTGCCGGGGCTGGCAGCAAGGCCGGGCACAGACAAGGAATTGCTGAGCGTGGCCTGCGCTGGCCAGGGCTGACTGTGCCAAAGGCAGAGCTCAGCTGCCCTTGGGGGCTGCAGGAACACTCAGGAGCCCAAAGAGCCTCCATGGCTGCGCTGGAGACCAAGGCTGGAGCAGGGAAATGCAGGGCTGCTGCGCCATGGCGAGGGCATGGAATTCCAGCACACACCTCAGCTCTCTGATGATCCCGGCACCATGCTGGGCCCTGTTTCAGCCTGGAGCAGAGCAGATGTTGATGGCACAGGAGCCCTGCGGGGCTGGCAGGGACCTGCAGCTTGCAAGGTGCTCTGCTCTCCCTCAGCTCCTCTCTGAGAGGTCCAATCCCAGCTGGGCACCTCAGGGCACAAGTGGCACTGCCTGTTCATGGGCACACAGCTGATGTCTGCCTGGAAAGAGGCAAAGGTTTTAATACCTCTTATTTTATTAGTATACAGGCACATTTTTATTACCTGGGTCACTTGAGTACTTTAAAGAAATGGCAAAGTTTTCCCTCTAGGGACAGGAATTTCCTGCAAGTGTACTGATGGCAGGAGAAGAAAGACTGATCTTCACATCTACTTGTGTCATTAGTATCCTGTTTATTATTTCCTCTCCCTCTTCTTTCAGGTATTTTCAGCTCTCCTTTTTAAATGGCCATGTCTAAGGACATCTCTTCATTTAGACCAGGTGGATCTATATATTTCCCGTTGCACCTAGACTTCCTCCTCCCGATGCTTTCTGGTCATTCAAGTGTCCCTCAACAGACTGGCTTCATGCTTTGAAAGTCAGGGAGTGGCCCAATCTTTCTGAAGTTCAAATAAATATGAATTATATTTTATTCTGTTTATATCTATCACAGAATTGCCTTTTCTTATGTATTCGTCTAAAATTGTTCCTCTTGCACATAGCTCAGGAAAGAATGTGATGGTTATTAAATTGTGTCCTGTTCAACTGTGGTCTGTTGGCCATGAAGAGAAACTTTCTGTGCCTCTGAGTCTCACCAGTTCCTGACCCCCAAAGGACACAAACCTGGTGAGTTGTGGTTCCCACTCCAGTGGTGGCACTTGGAGCTCCCTCCATCCCCAGAGCAGAGCTGCCTTGTCCCGGAAAGTCCCTGGCAATGCAGGGATGAAGGAAACAGGACAGGCTGTGGGGATCAGGGGCAGGGCACAGCCAGGGAGAAGAATGACTTTTGATCGAGCTGTGCCTTCCCTTGGCTTTGTTGGCTGACAAGAAATGAACATCCCTCTGTGTCTCGGGCAGCTCCTTCTCCAGGGAAAGCAGGTGGGAGTTGGAGCCAAGGAGCTGAAAGCTGCAGGTGCAGCCTGGGCTGGAGGGAGCTCAGATTTGCACAAGGCTGCTCTGAGTGCCAGGGCTTGGATGGGGGAAATGGTGGGGTGGGGGTAGGGACAGAGTCTGATTGATTGTCAGCCATGAAGGGTCTTGATTTTCATATCTATTCCAACTGTGTGAGGAGGTACTTAGATTTAGAGTCAATTGGCGATTGCAGTTATCAATGTATTAACAGTAAAAAAAAAAAACTATACAGAACTTAAAAAATCTTTCTCACTGTCTTTTTAAATATAGTGTATTCACTTGCAATAGGCTTCTGAAATCTGTCTAATTAACCACAAAAGATTTGAAAACTTTAATTATTCCCAGAGGTTTGGCTTGTTAAGGTGTTCTGAATGTTAATGAGCCCTGGGGCACTGAATTCCTGAACTGAAGAGCTGAAGGCTGAAGAAGCCTCTGGAGCAGTAAAATTCAGCAGCAGCCTCCAAGGTGCTGAGGATGTCAGCAGCCCCCACTGAGGCCATCCCTGCCCAGAGACCGTGGGGGAATGGGCAGACAAGGAGAGCGTCCCTGGGGCTGGGGCAGCAGAACTCAGAGGCAGCAGCGGCTCCAGCTGGGAAATGGAGTGTGGGATGGGGCTGTGAAAGCCCTGCCTGGGCTGTGCCAAGCAGGACACACAAGCCCTGACCCCCATCCCCCAAAAAACTCTCTCAAGAAGACATTTAAAAGGAATTGCAATTGTTTGTGTACTCTGTGTTGGATGCACTGGAGAAATACCCACAAGGGATTCTCAGGAGCTCCAAAGAACAAAACAGCCTTTACTGTCAACTTTAGGAAATAGGAGAAACTTTGGCAAAATTTAATTTGATATTCAGTGAACAGAAAACAGTTTTCAATGTATTAACTTGGCCCATTCAACTTCACAAACTCTATGCCTGTTCAATTTTAAGTTAATCAACATTTGCAAGAGGACAGAAGTAGAAGTAGACACAGAAAGAGAGAAAAATAAGATCTAGAGAAGCACACACAGAGCTACCAACTCCTGGATTCTAGCAGTGTTCAGATAGAAATTCCAAGAGGAGGTAGAGTCAAGATATGTGCTTGCCTTGTGTTCAGCCTTAAATACCCCTTGTTGTTCCTGGGCCCTTCCCCCAGGTGGGACTTGGGGTCATTTGGTCACTCAGGAGCTGGGCTGGGGCTCCAGAGGTGGCTGTGGAGCATTGCCTGTGCTGTGCCAGGGACTGGCATCCACTGCTGGGCTGGGATAGAGGCTCTGGGGGGATTGGGGTTCCAGGGCAGGGCAGGGCTGGGGTTCCAGGGCAGGGCAAGGCTGCACCTGCCCCTTCCTCCCCCACACATGAAATGTTTCCAGCCAACAATCGCCTCCAGTCTGTCACAACAGGCAACGTTGGAGGTGAAATCCCATTTCTGGCCATGGGCTCCTTGATGAGAAGGATGGTTCTTTTCCATCGGAAGGAAAGCCCAGAGCCCCAGTGTTTGGAAGGCAGGTGAGAGCCTCACTAGGCCAAGGCCAGCCAGACTTTTCAGGAATGGCAGATTTTGTCTGGGAGCAGTCTTTGGAGATTGGGAATTTTGGAGGTGGAAGCCAGTCTTGGCCATGGGCACCTTGAGAAGCAGGACAGTTCTTTCCCATAAAAAAGAAAAGCACAGACCCCAAATGTCTTAGGGACAGATGGAAAGTGACCTTCATGAAACCATTGCCAGACAGACCTGTCCTGGCAATATTCCCATGGGAACAATGCCGGGACATAAAGAAATTTGGAGGAGAAATCCCAATTCTGGCCAAGGGTGCCTGGAGGAGAAGGGCAGTTCTTTTCCATAGGAAGAAAATCCCAGAGCCCCAGTGTTTCAATAACAGATGAGAAGAGCCCCTCAGCATGCCAAGGTCAGCTGGACCAGTCAGGTGGCCCCTGGGAGGCCAAACCAGCCAGACCTGTTCCGTGTTCCCTTGGTTCCATGGGCCCCCCACAGTGTCACAATGGTCTCTGTGGTTCCCCAGGCCCCACAGTGTCACGTGATTCCTCTGTTCCATGAGGCCCACCATGTCACAATGGACCTTTGGACCCTGGTGGTTTGGGGTGTCACAATGGTCTCCTTTGGCTCCACAGTGTCACAATGGACCACTGATGACACAAGGCCCCTCTGTGTTACCCTGGGGCTTTGGTTCCATGGAGCCCTTCAGTGTCAAGACGAACCCTTGGTTTGATGGGATTCCTCTATGTGACTACGGCCCCTTGGTTTCATGAAGCCCTGCAGGGTCACAAAGGTCTCCTTTGGCTCCACAGTGTCACAATGGACCACTGATGACACGAGGCCCCGCACAAGGGGCCTTTGGTTCCATGCAGCCCTGCAGTGTCACAATGATCTCCTTTGGCTCCACAGTGTCACAATGGACCACTGATGACACGAGGCCCCGCACAAGGGGCCTCTGGTTCCATGCAGCCCTGCAGTGTCACAAAGGCCTCTTGGTCCCACAAGGCCCCACAGTGTCACAATGGTCCTCTTGGTTCCGTGGGGACCCCCAGGGTCACAATGGTCTCACTGGTTCCATGAGGCCTCACAGTGTCCCAATGCTTTGCTTATTCCATGGGGCCTCATAGTGTCCCAATGGTCTCCATGATCCCACGAGTCCCCTCAGTGTCTCCATGGTTCCATGGGCCCTGTGCTGGTGCATTCCCTCCTCCCTTCTCAGGTCGCCCTGAGAAATGGAGAAATTTCTCACTGAGAAATTTTGCACTGAGAAATGGAGATGATCCAGAAACATTCTCTAGCTGCTTATAGAATGAGTTGTCCACCTCTTCTTCCTGGTTGGGTGGACGATAACAGACTCTCAGTAGGATGTCAGCCTTGTTGGCCTTCCCCTTAATTCTCACCCGTAGACATTCAACTTCATCTTCATACATTTCAATACCTATGGTGCCAAAACCCTCCCTAATATAAAGGGACCTCTTCTCCCTTTCCTATCTCCCCTGAAGAGCTTGCAGCCATCCAGTGCAGCACTCCAGCTATGTGAGTCATCCCACCACGTTTCTGTGATGGCAATTACATCATAGCTCTGCTGTTGCACCATGACCTCCAGCTCTTCTTGTTTGTTACCCATGCTGCGTGCATTGCTGTACATGCACCTCAGCTGGGCTGCTGATTTCCCCCCTAACTCAGGCTTACCACCCTTGGGCCTGCTTCCAGACAGCCCAGATGCATCTCCCTCCCCCTTCAGACCTAGTTTAAAGCTCTCTCAACAAGTTCTGCCACTTCATGAGCTAAAATTCTTCTGCCTTTAACAGAAAGATTGAGCCCGTCTGGTCCAAGCAGGCCAGGTGCTGTAAAAGTTGCCCCATGATTAAAGAATCTGAAATTCTGGTGATGACACCAACCTTTGAGCCACTCGTTGATAATGTGAGCTCTCCTCTTGCTTTCACCGTTTTTCTCAGACTCCAAAGGGACTGAGGAAAAGACTGTCTGTGCCCCTGTCCTAATAACCACCTGACCCAATGCCCTAAAGTCCCTTTTAATTGTCCTGACACTCCTCTTTTCAATCTCATCACTGCCAGCCTGGAGTATCAGCAGTGGGTAATAATCAGAGGGCTGAATCAGCCCAGGCAGTGTCTCAGTGATATCCCGTACCCAGGCCCCACGGAGGCAGCAGACCTCTCTGTGGGGTGGGTTTGGTCGATATATGGGGCCCTCTGTTCCCCACAGAAGGGAGTCACCCACCACGATTACCCTTCTTTCTCTTTTGATGTCAGAGGTGGTGATCTGTCTCACAGATGAATCATAACTGGGAGGCTCACTGGGCAGATAATTTTCTTCTAAACCATCTGGCTGACTCTCCAGATGCAGGGGATCATACCTAATCTGAAGTGGCACCTGGCTTGGGAGGGGGGATTGGGAGGAATTTTTATTATTACCTCCATCCTAAAGTAGGTACCCACTACCACTCCCCTTCATTGGCCAGGTGTTCTTCTATAGCCTGACAGTGGGGGCATGGGAGACAGCAGGAACAAGGAGAGCATTGCTGCCCTGCCAGACCTCATGGAACCAAGGATCCATTGTGACACTGCCGGGCGTTGGGGGTGCAAGGATCCATTGTGACACTGCAGGACCCAAGGATCCAAGGGACTTTGTGACACCAAGGGGTCCCATGGAACCAAAGGGACATTGAGACACTGGGAGGCCTCATGGAATCATGGAGACCATTGGGACACTCTGGGACCTCATGGAACTGTGCTGACACCAAGCTGGGTGTGAGTGTTGATCTGCTGGAGGGTAGGAGGGCTCTGCACAGGGCCCTGGACAGGCTGGATCCAGGGCCCAAATCCAACAAGGTGAGGTTTA
The DNA here is from genome assembly GCF_024509145.1 of Vidua macroura. Lineage (NCBI taxonomy): Eukaryota > Metazoa > Chordata > Aves > Passeriformes > Viduidae > Vidua > Vidua macroura. The sequence goes on along the minus strand of NC_071600.1, from coordinate 1,464,841 downwards.
ACAAGTCCAAGTACCAGGTCCTGCACTTTGGCCACAACAACCCCTGCAGCGCTCCAGGCTGGGGACAGAGGGGCTGGAGAGCAGCCAGGCAGAAAGGGACCTGCAGGGACTGATGGACAGCAGGCTGGACATGAGCCAGCCGTGTGCCCAGGTGGCCAAGAAGGCTGGATCAGGAATGGTGTGGCCAGCAGGAGCAGGGCAGTGATTCTTCCCCTGTGCTGGGCACTGGTTGGGCAGCACCTCAAGTGCTGCGTCCGGTTCTGGGCCCCCCAATTTAGGAAGGACCTGGAGGGGCTGGAGCGTGTCCAGAGAAGGGCAACAAGGCTGGTGAGGGGTCTGGAGCACAAGTCCTGTGAGAAGCAGCTGAGGGGGCTGGGGTTGTTGATCCTGGAGAAGAGGAGGCTCAGGGGAGACAAGGCGGTGTCAGGGCACAGGTTGGACTTGATGATCTCCAAGGTCTTTTGTAGCCTGGCTGGTTCTGTGATTCTCTGAAACCACCCTTGGAGCAGTTGCAGGAGGAGCCCTGGGCCTCCTCTTCAGAAGCTGCAGCAGCCCAGGTCCCTCAGCTTCTCCTCACAGCCCCAAAGCCCATCCTGTCAGTCCTGCAGAGCCTCTGCAGCTCCTCCTCCTTGCCCAGAACAGGGAGCCCCACAGGCAGACACAGCAGCCCAGATGTGCCCCCCTGGCCTGGGCTGCCTCTGGCAAGGGAGCAGCACCAGGCACTGCAGGAGCCTGCAGACAATTCCTGCAGCACTTGTGGGATGATCCTGCTCCCCAAGGGACGTTCCCATGGTGCCAAGTCAGGAACTGCAATGGGGAGTGGGGCCAGAGAGGAAAGGACAAACAGGGATGGGCTGTGTGCAGGCGAGGAAACAGGGCTGGGCAAGAGGAAGAAATCTGTAGCAGGAAGAGTAAAGAAAGCAAAAGTGGAGCAAAGGAAATGCAGAAGGCAGTTTGGGGGTGGCTGCCAGGCAGCACTGGCTCGGAGCAACAGCGTCTGCAGTGGGACAGGAAAGTCCCAGCTGATGGGAACAAACTTTCTGGCTGAGTGCAGAGGCCAGGACAAAGCTGAGTGGTTTCCCTGGCATCCCCCAGCCCTTCCTGGCCCCAGGGGCTGATGGCATTTGTGCTCCCTCAGGTTCATGTCCCCACACCACAACTCTGGGGCTGCTCACATGGGTTTTCTGTGCTGAGCATTGGCCTGGCCGTGTTCTTGAGAGAGCCTGGGCAAGGAGCCTGGAGCCCCCAGGCCCTGGCCTGAGGCGTCAGCGCTGCCCCAGCAGTGCCCATGGCCTGTCCCTGCTGCAGCCCCGGCACTGCCACCCCCAGGACTGTGCCCGGCCCCGAGAGCACTCAGGCCCTGCAGCAACACCAGGGCCACCAGGGCAGCGGGGCAGGGCCACGGGAGCAGCACTGCCAACACCAAGTGCTGCTGCTGCTGCTGGGCACAGCTGCCGTGCCAGCACTGATCTGCCCCCAGCTCTGCACACAGACATTGCTGCTGCAGCTCCAGAGAAGGCAACAAAAGGGCAGCTCTGCAGAAAACTCTGCTGGGAGATCCTTGAGTTACTTTAAAGACACGGAGAGCGCAGCCCCTCATTGACACAGTCTGTGGCCACAGGGAATGTGGAGAGAAACAAAATGAGAAATGGTACTAAAAATGTTCTTTTTGGACAACATGGAAAAACTAAAACAAAGGAATAGAACCTCCAAAATGAAACCAACAAGATGTATAAAAGATGACTTTGACTACAAGTGATTGTCAGAAATTGGCCAGCAGTTTAATGTTCCTGAAAGCATCCAGTCATCATTCTCCTCACTGCAGCCTTGAGCTCCTGGTTCCTCAGGCTGTAGATGAGGGGGTTCAGGGCTGGAGGCACCACCGAGTACAGAACTGACACTGACAGATCCAGGGATGGGGAGGACATGGAGGGGGGCTTCAGGTGAGCAAACGCTGCAGTGCTGGCAAACAGAGAGACAACGGCCAGGTGAGGGAGGCAGGTGGAAAAGGCTTTGTGCCGTCCCTGCTCAGAGGGGATCCTCAGCACAGCCCTGAAGATCTGCACATAGGAGAAAACAATGAATACAAAACAACCAAATACCAAACACACACTAACAGCAAGAAGCCCAAGTTCCCTGAGATAGGATTTGGAGCAGGAGAGCTTGAGGATCTGTGGGATATCACAGAAGAACTGGCCCAGGGCATTGCCATGGCACAGGGGCAGGGAAAATGTATTGGCCGTGTGCAGCAGAGCATTGAGAAAGGCACTGGCCCAGGCAGCTGCTGCCATGTGGGCACAAGCTCTGCTGCCCAGGAGGGTCCCGTAGTGCAGGGGTTTGCAGATGGACACGTAGCGGTCATAGCACATGATGGTCAGGAGGGAAAGCTGTGTTCTAATGAAGAAGATAAGCATAAAAACTTGAACAGCACATGCTGTGTAGGAGATGGTGCTGGTGTCCCAGAGGGAATTGTGCATGGCTTTGGGGACAGTGGTGCAGATGGAGCCCAGGTGGCTGAGGGCCAGGTTGAGCAGGAAGAAGAACATGGGCGTGTGCAGGTGGTGGCCGCAGGCTACGGCGCTGATGATGAGGCCGTTGCCCAGGAGGGCAGCCAGGGAGATGCCCAGCAAGAGGCAGAAGTGCAGGAGCTGCAGCTGCCGCGTCTCTGCCAGTGCCAGCAGGAGGAAGTGGCTGATGGAGCTGCTGTTGGACATTTGCTGTGGCTGCACATGGGCACCTGCTCATGGAGAAAGGACAGTGACAAGTCAGGAGAGGCTGCTTGGAGCCAAATCTGGGCCATTCCCTGTAGCCTGTCCTGCTGGGACTCACTCAGCCTTGTTCCTGCTCTGGGCAAACCTTCACCCAGGTCCCTGTCTGAGCTCCAGCTGTGCTGGCTGAGTGTGCCAGGAGCAGCCAGGGCTGTGTGTGGGAGCTCCCAAGGAGCCATCCCTGCCCTGCTGCCCTGGGTTTGTGGCCATGTGGCAGAGGGACAAGGCTGGATATTCAGCATTTGTCAGGGGAATCACTCCTAATGCAGAAAGGCTTGTTACCATCTTCACTCGCAGTCCTAGAAAACAGGGATGGCAGGAGCTGGCTTAAGGAACTGTTTTCCTAGCCACACATCATTCCTGGCTCTCTGAGGTCAGGAATCCCCAGCATTCCTGCTGCACTCATATTTTGGCACTGAGAGATGGGAGAGGCAAAGGATTCCCTGTGGCTGAGGGAAGGTGAGGGGCTGGATGGGCTTGTTCCCCCAGCACTGCTCTGCTCAGCCCCCTCTCCTTCCCTGAGCATCTCCCTAACCCGTGTAACAGTGTTAGAACAGTAAAGTAAAAAGCAGACCTTTATTGGAAGCTTCCAGGTGTCCCAGTGGGGATGAGGCACATTCGGCTCCTGATTTCAACAATTTCTAAAGGTTGATTAATTGGGATATTTAACAGGAACATCCAATAGGAGATTCAGTTGTCCCAGTTACACACTCCTGGCTCAACCCATTGGTGTAGGTCCAAGGGCTACTTTGCCACACTTTTTGTTATGACTGCTCATATTCTGGTCAAAACCAAAATGTTCTTCTTGTAGGTCCTCTTCCTGGTAATAAGACGATGCAGTATTTCAGGAATGTATTTAGACAGTCTGCTTATTGTTCTGAAGTCTAACAGAAAGGTTAGGAAATGTAATAGAGTTAATTAAAGATTGTATTGATCGAAGTATATAATAGTAGTTTAATAGAGTTAATTAAGAGTTTAATAGCCTAAAGTAAGGATTATAGTTTTATAAATCTAAGAGAAACGTTAGGAAATGTACGAGAGTTAATTAAGGATTATAGTAATAGAAGTATACAACAGTAGTTTGATAGAGTTAATTAAGAGTTTAATAGCATACAGAAAGGATTGTAGTCTTATAACTATATAATAGTAATTTATAGAGCTATGAATATATAAAAATGTATCAAATGTAAAAATCTTTCTGTCATCACCCCAAATTTCCCATCCTTCTCCAAGCAGGAAATTGAAAACACTCTCAGGAAAGCTGCTGAGCTTTACAGCAATCCCAGGCTTACCTTCTTTGGGAAGTGTCCTCCGGAGCTGTGCCCAGGCTGGTCTGGAGCTGGGAGCAGCCCTGCCCCAGCCAGCAGCTCTCAGCAGCAGCACCTGCCCTGCTCAGGGTGGCTCCTTCCCCCCACAGCTTCTGGCCAGCGCTGGCAGCAGCTCCCCGGGCCGGCTGAGAGCTGTCCCTGGCAGGCAGCAGAGTCCCTGGCCCAGCACAGCGCCCTGGGCTGCAGGACCCTGCTCTGCAGGACAGCCCTGGGCACCCCTGGCTGCTCTGCACAAGAGACCATCAGAGAATGTACTCACAGGGGCTGTGGGCATGGGGATGTTCCAGCTTGAGGAGATCACTGCAGGAGCTGCAGCTGCATTGTCCTGCAGCCAGAGGTTCCTGTGCCAAGGGCTGGCAGTGATTCTGCCCCAGGCACTTCTCAGCACCTTCCCAGCCCTGACTGATTGAAGCTCTCTGTGCCTCTGGGCTGTGCCCGCGCTGGCTGCAGGCAGTGCCCCAGCCCTGCTGGGCTGGGAGAAGAGCTGCTCATCCAGAGAAATGTGCTTTTGAAGCTCTGCTTGGATACCAGCATCACCCTCTGTGCCAGGAGCCCGGCCCAGCTCAGCAGCACAGACACAGCACAAGGACTTGAATGAGCCTCTGGGGCTTTGTGCTCAGGCCCTGAACATCAGGCCCTGAGAGGGAGCTGCAGAAACCTCTCCAGAACTCCAAGTCAGAATCCAACTCCAAAGTTGCTTTGACTTTTAATGGGTCCCACTGAGGGACACGAGTGAGAAAGTGTCCCCAGGCCCCAAGCAGAGCAGAGAACTGGAGGCACTGAGGACAGGTGGGGACAAAGAGAAGCCAAGTCTTGGTGGCCTGGGGCACAGCAGGGTCTGTGCCACCAAGGGCTGTCAGGAGACACCTTGTCCTGCGGCCCTGGGGCCTCCTGGCACAGCCCCAGCCAGGCTGGGCACTGTCAGCCCCTTGTCCTGCCCTCAGCATCCCCCCCTAGCCCACATCCCAGTGGCCTCAAGGATCTGCTGGAAGGAGTCCCTGGGGAGCCTTGCTCAGGAATGGCCCTGGGGGCTCCACAATGCTCCCAGGCACTGCAGGTTTTTCAAAGGACTTTGGCTTTGGCTTTTGCCTTGGAGTCTCTGAGAGCTTTCTGCAATCATGGACTCCAATTATCTGCTGTAATTGGTCCCTGGAGAGGCTTTGTCAGGAACAACACTCAGTGGGGCTCATTAATGCTTCAAGGTACTTTAGTTCTTTTAAGGTACTTGGTGTTTCCCTTTTGCTACAGACTCTGTGAGAGGTTTGTGCAATCATGGCCCCAATTATCTGCTTTAACGATTCCCTTGAGAGCTTTGTACTGACACTCAGTGGGGCTCATTAATACTTTGAGATACTCAACTTTTTTAAGGAACTTTGGGTTTTACTTTCCACGTGGTGAGGTTTTTGTGCCATTTTGAATCTCTGAGAGGTTTTTGTGCCATCCTGGCCTCCAATTCTCTCCTCCAAGGAGTCCATGAGGAGCCTGTGTTGGGGATGGACCTCAGTGGCACCCATTAATGCTTTGAGACACTTTGGGTTTTTCTTCTGCCTTGGACTCCTGGAAAGGTTTGTGCAATCTCCTCTCAGGCCCTGAGGTTCCAGGGCTCAGCTCCAAATGCACCACGGGGCTCATTAGGATCAAGCAAGTCCTGACAAACCATGGCTCTGCCTTGATTTCCCTCTTGTCTGGGGCAGTTCATTGTTTCAACAATTTGAGATTTCTCGGCCAATGCATGAATTAGTGTAGTGGATTCAGTGCTGGCTAACTACCAGTGCACTCACTAGAATATACTTACTCATTTCCTGCTCTGAGGTAGGATTAGGAGAAAGTCAAAGTGGGCTCAGAACTTTAAAAGTGTATAATAAAAAGTTTGTTAATAGCAACTAAAAGAAAGAGTAATAAAAATCAGAACAAAACTTTCAGAACACTTTTCCTCTCTCCCTACAACCTGACCATGTAAAGAGACAAAACCTAAAATTTTCTGTCAGTTTACTACTCAAATTGTCTTTCTTCTGTTCACTTAGGGAGAGAAGTTCCTCTTGTTAATGTTATGGAGACTTCTCCACAAGAAAACAGTTCTCTCATGACTTTTCATTTCCACAAATAGCAGCTGCCTGGAAAAATCTGCAATCATGATGTCCCTCCCAATTTTTACAGCTTTTCCCACAGCTGTGTTTATGGGCCATGTCAACTTATGGGGTATTGTTTTAAAGATGAACTTTTTAAGAGCAAAGGTTCTCTTCATTTATTTCTGAAATCATCTTCATCTCTGGGAACAGAGATCTTCTTCTTCTCTCCCTGAGGGCACAGGGTCTCATCACTCTTTTCTCTTTCAGTGTTCAAATTTCTCATGGGATCACAGCTACTTCAACATTTGCTTACTTGAGCATGGAGGCCTTTGCTGAACAAGTCATCTCCTCATAGTTTTCAATGCATTATAGGGAAAAAGAGAGTCTGATGTATCAATTCCATCCTTCTCCATAGGTTTCCTGAGGGTTTCAGCCCCAAGATCAAGGCATCTCCTCATCCCTCCCATCTGGGACTCAACTTCCTCTTCACCGACCTCGGTGTCTTCACGTTGCTCCTCTGTGTGCCTGCACTTTGTCCTTTTCTCTCCCTGGAGGGAGGATGGAAGCACGGGAAGAGTCAATATCTGAGGCGGGGCCTGCAGATGGTTGCGTGAGCCCGGCCGGGCTGGGTCCTTGCGGCCGGAGCTGTTTTCCCATGGAGGTTTGTGCAGCGGCTGCGCTGGGGCTGTGTCAGGCTGGGCGGCGCTGGGGGCAGGGCCAGGATCTCAGCAGCCAGGCCAGAGCAGAGCAGCAGCACGGCCGGGGCCGATGGCTTCTCCTGGCCCTGCCCGCTGGTTGCGGGCCAAGCCCAAGGGCGGCAGAAGCTTGGCCGAGCCGGCCCGGCCCGGGGCTGCTCCTGGGGCCCGGCGGATCCTGGCTGGGCCCGGGCTGGCGGCGGGGCAGGGCTCGGCAGCGGCCAGATGTCAGCAAGCGCAGCCACGGCCCGGCCCGGCCTCGGCCCCGCGGCCTCCCCTCCCCTGCCCGGCAGCCGATGGGGCCTGGCGGGCTCCCTGGGAAGGGGCCCGGCCCCACGGCAGGAGCCGCCCGGCCCGCCCCGGCCCAGACGGGGGCTGGCCCGGCCTTGGCACCTCTGTGCTGGCCAGAAGGGAAAGAGACCCAGCCAGGCTTTCTTATGTTTAACATGTGTCTTTACAGAGGCGTTCCTTAGTTCCTTAAGTTTAACAGATTGTCAATTCTCAAAGCTAATTACTGATTGGTTTTTTGTCAGACACGGAGGAAACTGCCAGTAGCTTCTCTCAGGACATCACTTCCATGGTGCAAAACCACCACAACAGCGCAGAGCACAGAGCTCCTTTGTCCATATGTAGTGGTCATGTGCCTGAGGCCTCAGAACCCCACCTTGGGAGATTTCTGGGTGCTCTCTAAGGTGTTTTCAAATGAAAACATTCAGCTCATAGTCTAAGAAAATCACCACAGGACAGAGCCGGCATGGCCTGTCTACTGGCTACTGTCCTGGCTACTTTTGTCTGGGAGCATTCCTTGGATATAGGGAATTTGGGAGGCCAAATTCTAATTTTGGCCATGGTCTTTGGCAAGAATGCTGTTTTTTTTCCATAGGAAGGAACAGACCCCCTCTGTTTCAGGGGCAGATGAGAGGTGACCACTGGAGGCCAAGGCCAGCCAGAGCTGACAGGTTTTTCTGAGATAGCTTTGCCTATAGGTAATTTTTTAGGAGGCTTCCCAGTTTTAGCAATGGGCATCTGGAAAGAGGGACTGTTCTTTTCCATAGCAAGGAAAGCACGGAGCCCCAGTGCTCCAGGAGCTGATGAGAGGCAGCCCTTGGCATTCCAAGTTCAGCCAGACCTGTCAGGTGGCCCCTGGGAGGCCAAGCCAGCCAGACCTGTTCCATGTGCCCTCGGTTCCATGGGGCCCCACAGTGTCCCAATGGTCCCTTGCTCCCAGGAGGCCCTGAGGTGTCACAATGCCCCCTTGGTGACACGAGGCCCTGAAGGGTCCTCATGGTCTCCATGGTTCCATCAGGCCCCACAGAGTCATGATGGTCTCTGGGTCCATGAAGCCCCGCTGTGTCACCCTGGCCCCTTGGTTCCATGGGCTCCAGTGGTGCCACAATGATCCCCTTGGTTCCATGAAGTCCCCACAGTGTGACAGGGATCTCCATGGGAAGGAAAGAACCGAGCCCCAGTGTGGCAGGGGCAGCCACCAGAGGTCAAGGCCAGCCAGACTTGGCAGTACTGGCAGATTTTGGCTGGGAACAGCCCTCGGATATAGGGAATTTTAGAGGTGGAATCCCAATTTCAGACATGGACACCTGGAGGAGATGGACAGTTCTTTTCCATACGATTGAAAGCACGGAACGCCGGTGTTTGAGGGGCAGATGAAAGGCAGCCACCAGAGGCCTAGGCCAGCCAGCTCTCTCTCTGTCCTGGTGATTTCAGACCATCTCTCACAGTGCACTCAGTCCCAAACCTGACCCTGATCCTGGTCTCAATCTCACTCCACGTTTAGACACACTCACAGTTCTGTATTTAATCTCATCCCAGTGCCAGACTCATCTAGCCCCAGACCCAATCCCAACCCCAGCCCTAAAGCCAATCCCATGTCTAGCCTTAACCCCAGTCCCAGCTCTAACCCAAATCTCAGTCCCAGCTCCAACCCCAGCCCCAATTCCAGCCCCTTCCTAAACCCTCAGACCCAGACCAAATCCCAGGTTCAGCCTTTCTGGGGGTTTGGGGGTGTCTCTGTCCCTCTGACCCCGATGATGTTTGGGCAGGGTCACACCAGGGCTGAGAGGGACAGAGACCCCCCCGGCCTCCCCAGGGATGAGAAGGTCGGAGAGCCCCCCCAGCCCCGAGCACCCTCAGCGGTGAGAGGGACACAGAGCCCCTGGTCCCCAGCCCTGCACAAGCATTCCCTGAGGCCAGAGGGGTGGAGACCCCCCAAGCATCCCCCAGGGCAAGGAGACAGAGACCCCCGAGCCTCCCCTGGGCTGAGAGGGAGAGAGACTGCCCTGAGCACCCCCTGGCACAGGGTGAGAGGGAGTGAGACCCCCCAAGCATTCCCTGGGGTGAGAACAATGGAGACCCCTGGGGAATGGCCTGGAGTGACAGGGACAGGGACAACCCATCCAAGCCCCTCCCAAGCATCCCCCAGGGCAAGAGGCACAGAGACCCCTCGAACATCCCCTGGGCACCAGACAAAATAAACTCGGCAGAAATCAAACTTAACCCTCCATAAAATGCCTTGAGGAATATTTGCTCTTCCCACAAGTCACTTGTGATAGAAACTCAAACAAATCCCTAACATGAATAAACCGACAATAGAAGCAATTCTTTGGCAATTGCAAATCCCATCAGTTCCTGCACAGCTCAGCTGCTGGCAGATTCTGAAAAAAAGAAAACTGAAAATTTGGCACAATACAGATTATTAAGAGGAAGGAAAGCTCTGTATAGCTGTCACAAAGGTGACAGGGACAAAGAGAATAATGATTCTGACATTTGGCAATGCCCCCAAGCCTGTGAATTCGGGAGTTATTTAGGAATTTAGCTACTTCAGCTGGGTTTCTTGTAGGACTTTTAGCAGTCTTGTGTTCCTCACATTGTGGTGAATGATCCTTGTCAGTCTTGCTGGTATCATTTGGTCCCTTTCCTCCAGTGATTTTCACAAACTTTTCAAGGAAGGACAACAAAATATGTTCTTTACACTGGCCACCCACAACAGCCATTTTCCTCATAAGTTCTCCCATACGTCCCTCAGAGGAAGCTGTGTCCAAGTTTCCAAGAGTTCCTCCAGAAAGAGCCAGAACCTCCTCTGAGGAGGGAACCATGCAGTTGTCAAAGGCACTTGGGGTCAGGCAACAGTGCCCTGAACTCACTGAGCCAAAATAATGTCACCATCTGGTTAATAAAATTGTTAGTGAGATGCCTCTGCCCCAATTAAGGTGCTAACGAGACCAAATTCCAAGTGGATTTTATTGAACAGTAAATGTGAGGTAGAGAGAGAGATGGAAAGAAAGAGCAAAGTGGGGAGAGCAAGGGAGTGACAGGGACAGAGACCTCCCCTGGGGCAGGGCAAGTGTGACATTGTCCCCTGTGTGTGGGGCCTTCCCAGGGTGGGGGTTTTACACCTGAGCCAGTTTGGGTAAGGGGGGTGGTGTTCACCCCCCACCCCGAGCAGGGATTGCCTCACTGTTTCAGGTGACAATGTAAGATGTAACCAAAAGTGTTTTTTCAGTCACCATCTTCATGAACTGTTATAAACAGGTGGGGCAGTGTTCTTTATCTCTGCCATGACTCAGCCCTGATAACGCCCTGCAGGGGCCATCTTCTGTTAATGGGCCATTGAGTGTCACTGCAGGACTGATAAAATTACATCATCCCATTGTGGGATGCTCCGCCCAGGGGGAGGAACCAAGCATTCCTGCCTGGATATAATCTCACCCTTGCAACACCTGGAGCACCTTGCCTACTGGATTCCCAGAGGACAAGAGCTCCATAAGCACCACTGGACCTTCAGAGGAAGACCAGACCCTTCTACAGGACCCCTGCTTTGACAGAATCACGTTCATCACTCCAACAGGACTGCAGCCACCATTTCATCAGACTGCTACCACCTCCCTGCCCAACGGGGTGTCAGGTTATATCCTGACTCTGTCAGATTAAGCCAGTGTTTCTGGATCATTGCCTTGATCTTAATTTTCTCATTAAATTGTAATTCTGGCATAAATTCTCCCCTTGCTTTGCTCCAAACCAGTACAAAACTCAATGTGCGCACCATTTGTTTTCTTTCCAGAGCAGAATTTCCCATCCCCAAACTTTTGCCACATGGCGGAGGAGGCTGCAAGGACGAGGAAGGAGCCCTGGGACACCCAGGCAGGTGAGGAGGAAGTCAGTGCCCCTTTCCCCCTCTCCCCTGCTCCATCTCCCCCATGTCCTACATGGCCCCCGGCTGCAGGACAACCCTGCTGCCGACACCGTCCTGCCGGGGACGCACTGTGGGGATCTCCTTCCCCTTCCCTCTGGCATGGAGGCAAATCCCATCCTCTCCTTGTCCTTCTGCCCCCAGACGAGGAGCTGAGGATGGAGACCAGGGAGGACAAATCCCCACGGCAGAACCTCGTGGAAGACGCCATTTTGAGCAGCTCCACAACGCAGAAATCCAACGTGGAGGAAAATCCCCAGAGATCCCACAGGAGGAGGGGCTGCAAACCCAGCCCAGGGTGCTCTGAGGAGGAAGGACCCACCCTGTGCCAGGAAGGTGGACAGAGCTCCAGCCAGAGCTCGGAGCTGGTGGTCCATGAGCAGCTCCATGATGGGGAGAAACCCTACAAGTGCTTGGAGTGTGGGAAGAGCTTCAGGCGGAGCAACAACCTGATCTGCCACCAGATGATCCACACCGGGGAATGGCCCTATGAGTGTGGGGAGTGTGGGAAGGGCTTCAGCTGCAGCTCTGCACTTGTCATCCACCAACGCATCCACACTGGGGAATGGCCCTACGAGTGTGGGGAATGTGGGAAGAGCTTCAGCCGAAGGTCCAAAGTGATCATCCACCAAATGGTCCACACTGGGGAGAAGCCCTACAAGTGTCCCCAGTGTCTGAAGAGGTTTCACACCAGCTCCACTCTCCTCCTGCACCAGCAGATTCACACAGAGGAGAGGCCCTTCCTCTGCCCTGACTGCGGGAAGGGCTTCAAGCACAACTCCCACCTCATCAGGCACCGGCGCATCCACACCGGGGAGAGGCCCTACGAGTGTCCCCAGTGTGGGAAGAGCTTCTCCAGCAGCTCTGCCTTGACCCGACACCAGCAGACCCACCAGTAGGGGAAGCCCTGCAAGTGCCCCGACTGCAGGAAGAGCTTTGTGCACTGCTCCAACTCCATCCCCCATGGGAGGACCCACGTTGGTCAGAGCCCCAGTGACCCACATTCCCTGTGATACACAGAGGGAAGACACCTGGCTGGTTATCCTTTTGGTATGGCCCTAATATTCGTCTGATCTATCTTCATCCCTTAAAAACACCTGAAATTCGACCAAAAAGAAAGAAATTTGTCAGAGATGTCTTAAGTCTCAGCATTACACAGCTAATTGAGGGGGAATTTGTGGTTTGGGGATATAGTATGGAAGATTTGTTGGTCCTTGGGGGATTTTGGGCAGTGTTCTTCATCTCTCTGCATTCCAAACAACAAACAACAGTCCCACTGAAAACAATGCAATCTTACCCCAAAATAGTCTCAATCCCATCTAAAAATGGCTTGTTCTAACCTCAAAAAACCTCAATCCCATGCCAAAATTACTCAATTCCTTAGCCTCTAGTGTGAGATGGGGGTGGAAGAAGATTGGGAGAAGTGGGATCCAAATTTGGAGCAGTGGGATTGGTGTTCTGTGGGACTGGGGGGGTGGGATGTATTTTAGCAGTAAATAAAATTTTCAGAATTATTGATTCCTGTCCCATTCATTTTCCATCAGTTCTGGTTTGTTTTCCCGAGTGCCGCCTTCTCAGCTGATTGTGTTTGTGTCCTCTTTTCTCTCCTGCCTTTCTTTGCCTGCTCTGTTTCTCTCTCAGTGTCTCCCTTGACCCAGGGCAGCTCCCACCAAAGGCCCTGCCCTGATTTCATTCCCAATCCAGGAGCTACAACCACCATGGGTGAAGTTATGAAGGCTGGCAGTGAAATGTCACTGTAGGATCTTGCTCCACTTGGATTCTGGCTCCTTGTTAAGAGCTTTGCCTTCAAGAGCAGGAGGATCTTTTCCTGGCTGGGAACTGGAATTCCAGCCCCTGGGAGCATGTGCCATGGATGCCAGAGGGGCATTCCCGAGGCTCCCAGGGTGCTGCTCCTGCCGTGCCTCCCAAGGAGCTGTGCAGGCCCAGGGGACAAGGTGCAGCAGCTGTGTTGGTTCTGCAGTGCCACAAGGGCCCCTGGTTCCATGAGTTTCCGCACTGCCAGCAGCGGTTCCTGGGTTCCCGTGGTGCCCTGCTGTGTCACCATGGATATTTGGTGGCATGAAGTTCCTCAGTGTCACAATGGCCTACCTGGCTCCATGAGCTTCCGCAGTGTCCAAATGGCCTCCTTGGATGGGCAGTGTCACCATGGGCCATTGGCTCCATGCAGCCCCGCTGGGTCACCATGGGCTCCTTGGTTCCATGAGGTTCTGGGGGTGTCTCCATGGTCTCCTTGGATCCACAGTGTCACAATGGACCACTGGATCCTCGTGGCCCTGCTGTGTCACCATGGCCCCTTGTTTCCATGGGACCCCAGGGTCACAATTGACTCCTTGCTTCCACGTCACCCCCCAGTGCCAAAATGGCCCCTTTGTTCCATGGGGAACACAAAAGATTTATAGAAACATGGAGCAAATCCTGCTTAACACAGCTGGGAACATCTGTTTGCATTCAACAGAGAGGTTAAAGGTGAGGATGGCACCAGCAGCTTCCATCTGCAACAGAGATCCAGGGAAAGGACAGGGACAGAGAATTCAGCTGGGAGACTCAGAGAATTCTGCTTCCAGAGATCATTTCTGGCCACACTGTCCCTGGTAGAAAGGTGACACCATTCCAGGCAGCCTGTACTGAGCAGGTGCTTCCTGAGTGGGGTTTGTTGCTTAGGAAACCTGCTCAGGCTTTTCCATTCCTTCCTTACAAACAGGAAAACTTCTCCTGGGCTTGTGTGCAGGCAGAGCCCTGAGGAGAGCAGGTGGGACACGGTGCACTGGGCTGGGACATGGAGCTGCAGAGCTCAGGGACAAGGTTCTGCTGCAAGGCACAGGGATGTCAGTGCCAGGTGGGCCATGTCAGACGTGGTGAGGCTGGGGCTGAGGAGCAGCTTGTCCAAACAGGGTCAGCCCTCAAGGGGCTCATTCTTCTACATGCCCAGAGCTCCCAAGGAGACATTCAGCATCAAGGTCACCTGGGGAATGCTTCTATTAGCTTTTCTCTGAACTGGAAAATAAAAAATACTCACTTGATTAAAGAAAAGAAGTCGTGAGGTGCACTTTGAAATCTTTCTCTTTAACAGAACTCCAAACTGACTCCAATCAGCTGCACAAGCCCTGGAGACTTGAAGGTTTGGATTTGGGGCTGTATCCAGGACCCTCAGGCACTGAGAGAAGGCTGAAGAAGCTGCTCAAGGAGTCAGAAGCAAAACTCCAAGTCCCTTGGAGCATCACTGGGCCCCACTGAGGGCAGGCACTGCCAAAGGCTCCCCAGGGACTGGTGGGAGCAGATCCTTGAGGCCAGGACTGCAGGGAGCCAAAGGCTCAGAGCAGGGAACTGCAATGCTGAGCAAGGCCTGGGCTGGCTGGGGGAAGCTGAAAGGCCAAGCCCTGAGCCCAGCCTGGCACAGCAGGGCCTGTCCCTCACGGGTGGCTCGGGGCTGTTTGTGGGGCAGTGGGACGTGAGGGGCAGCAAGGACAAATGTCACAAACCTGTGTGACACTGCAGATCCTCATGGAACCAAGGGGCCAGTGTGACACTGTGGTAAGTTGTGGAAACAAGAGGCCATTGTGAGCCTGTGGGGCTGTAACACCCCAGAACACTGAAATGCTGGGGGGAACCAAAGGCTCTGTCCCATCACAAACCAAGGCCTGACCCGGCCCTGGCCCCACACGGGCATTCCGAGCATCCCAAGGGGTCTAGGGACATCGATCTCATCCAGCCTCTGACAGCGACCACGGTGACACTGGGGAACCTCATGGAGCCGTGGGTCAGTGGTGACAGTGAGGGTCCAAGGACACCACGGTGACACTACGGAACTGTTGCATCCCAAGTCGAGCAAGGGGACGATGAGGCTGGGATGCCTTGGAGGAAACTCCCCTCTAAGTTATAATGGTATAGAGACATGTTCTCCCACAGTCCCTTGCACCTTTATGTTAATAATTTCGGTTGTGTTATTCCTTTTCCCTCCCCACTTCTTCAAAGTTCTACATTCCTTAGTTACATCATCTCTTGTCTCCTCCCCAGTTCCAGAATGTTCCCTGCTCCTGCTTTCCCTATTCGTCCCCTGTCCCTTGCTTTTCCTCCCCTGAATCTGTGTTGGTTGTTGCTCTTCAGTCCCTCCTCTGTGCCACCCCTGCTCCCTCAACCCACTGGCCCTCAGGTTTGATGCTCCGCCCCACTGTCTCCCTATATGGCCCTGGTCCAGGCTGTATTGTGTGTTCTTTGTCCCTGGACGCCTTCAGCGTGTAGTTGAAATAAACTGCCACTGGAACTCCACACAAAGAACCCCTCCTGCCTTTTCATTCTCCGCCGACGTTCAAATGACACAGCGCAGCGTGAGCGTCTGGTGTGCAGAGCTGTCCGTCCTTCCTGGCTGAGACACTCTTGGAAAGGCGGTGGCTTCGGCAGCTCCTGCTGCGCTGCTGCACGGAACCTCATGGAACCGTGGGTCAGTTGTGACAATGCAGGCCCAAGGACACCACGGTGACACTGCGGAACCTCATGGAACCAAGGGGCCATTGTGACACTGGGCTGCCTCATGGAATCAAGGAGACCATTGTGGAACTTGGGGGCCCCAAGGAGCCAAGGGTCCATGGTGACCTTGTGGAGCCCGCAGTGTCACAGAGGAGCCGTTGTGACACAGCGAGGGCGCATGGAGCCGAGGGGCCATTGTGACACATCAAACACTGGGACCATGTGCTTTTCTTTCTTATGGGAAAAAAAATCCATCTCCACCAGGCACCCATGGCCAAAATTTGGCATCTGCCTCCAGAATTCCCTATATCCAAGGACAGCTTCCAGACAGAAGCTGCCAGGATTGACAAGTCTGGCTGGCCTTGGCTTCCTGAGGGTTGGCACTCATTTGTCCCTGAAACACTGGGGCTCTGTGCTTTCCTTCCTAATGAAAAGAACTCATCTTCCTGTCCAGGTGCCCACGGCCAAAACTGAGATTCCACCTCCAAAATTCCCAGTGTCCAAGGATAGCCCCTAGATGAAAGGTGCCAGGACAGACAGGTCTGGCTGGCTTGGCCTAAATGTGGCCACCTCTCATCTTCTTTGAGAACACTTGAACTTGGTGTTTTTCTTTCCTAGAGGAAAAAAACATCCATCCTAACCAGGTACCCATGGCCAAATCTGGGATTCCACCTCCAAAATTCCATACATCCAAGGATTGCTCCCCAGTGAAAGCAGCTAGGAGAGACAGGTCTGGCTGCCCTTAGACCAGTTCCACACTGGAACTTGGTGCTTTCCTTCCTATGGAAAAGAACCGTCCTTTTTCTCAAGGTGTCCGTGGTCAAAATTGAAATTCCCCCTCCCAAATTCCATAAATCCAAGGATTCCTCAGGGACAAAAGCTGCCAGGAAGAACAGGTCTGGCTGGCTTGGCCTCCCAGGAGCCACCTCTCTCCTCTTCTGCCTTTGAAATTCTTGGTCTCTGTGCTTTCCTTCCTACGGAAAAGAACCATTCTTCTTATCTACACCTAAATGGCCTAAATTGGGGTTCCCCCCCCAAAATTCCCTATATCCAAGCGTTGCTTTCAGACAAAAGCTACCAGGACAGAGAGGTCTGGCTGGCTCAGGCCTCTGGTGCCTGCCTTAGTATAGAAAAGAACCGTCCTTCTCCTCAGGGTGTCCATGCCTGAAATTGGGATTCCACCTCCAAAATTCCTGATATCCAAGGGTTGCTCCCAGGCAAAATCTGCCAGTACCGTCAAGTCTGGCTGGCCTTGGCCTTTGGTGGCTGCCCCTGCCACACTGGGGCTTGCTTCTTTCCTTCCCATGGAGATCCCTGTGACACTGTGGGGACCTCATGGAACCAAGGGGATCATTGTGGCACCACTGGAGCCCATGGAACCAAGGGGCCATGGTGACACAGCGGGGCTTCATGGACCCAGAGACCATCATGACTCTGTGGGGCCTGATGGAACCATGGAGACCATGAGGACCCTTCAGGGCCTCGTGTCACCAAGGGGGCATTGTGACACCTCAGGGCCTCATGGGAGCAAGGGATCATTGGGACACTGTGGGGCCCCATGGAACCGAGGGAACATGGAACAGGTCTGGCTGGCTTGGCCTCCCAGGGGCCACCTGACAGGTCTGGCTGATGTTGGAATGCCAAGGGCTGCCTCTCATCAGCTCCTGGAGCACTGGGGCTCCGTGCTTTCCTTGCTATGGAAAAAAAATGTCCGTCTTCTCAGATGCCCATGGCCAAAATTGGTGCCCTCCCTAAAAAATTTCCTGTATGCAAGGGTATCTCTCAGGAAAAAACCTGCCAGCTGTAGCTGGCCTTGCCTTCTGATGGTCACCTCTCATCCACCCGGGAAACACTGAGGCTCTGTTCCTTCTTTCCTATGGAAAAGAACTGGCTTTCTTGTCCAGGGACCATGGCAAAAATTAGAATTTGGCCTCCCAAATTCCCTATATCCAAGGATTGCTCCCAGATAAAAATAGCGAGGACAGACAGGTCAGGCTGGCTCTATCCTCTGGTGATTTTCTATAAGCTGAATGTTTTCATTTGAAAAACCTTGGAGAGGGCCCAGAGATCTCCCAAGGTGGGGTTCTGAGGCTTCAGGCACATGACCACTACATATGGACAAAGGAGCTCAGTGCTCTGTGCTGTTGTGGTGGTTTTGCATCACACAAGTGATGTCCTGAGAGAAGCTACTGGCAGTTTCCTCTGTGTCTGACAAAAAAACCAATCAGTAATTAGCTTTGAGAATAGAAAATCTGTTAAACCACTAAGGAAACTGCACACGCCTCTGTGAAGACACAAGTTAAAGAGGAAGAAGCCTGTCTGGGTCTCTTTCCCTTCTGGCCAGCACAGAGGTGCCAAGGCCGGGCCAGCCCCCGTCTGGGCCGGGGCGGGCCGGGCGGCTCCTGCCGTGGGGCCGGGCCCCTTCCCAGGGAGCCCGCCAGGCCCCATCGGCTGCCGGGCAGGGGAGGGGAGGCCGCGGGGCCGAGGCCGGGCCGGGCCGTGGCTGCGCTTGCTGACATCTGGCCGCTGCCGAGCCCTGCCCCGCCGCCAGCCCGGGCCCAGCCAGGATCCGCCGGGCCCCAGGAGCAGCCCCGGGCCGGGCCGGCTCGGCCAAGCTTCTGCCGCCCTTGGGCTTGGCCCGCAACCAGCGGGCAGGGCCAGGAGAAGCCATCGGCCCCGGCCGTGCTGCTGCTCTGCTCTGGCCTGGCTGCTGAGATCCTGGCCCTGCCCCCAGCGCCGCCCAGCCTGACACAGCCCCAGCGCAGCCGCTGCACAAACCTCCAAACTGTGGAGAAGGATGGAATTGATACATCAGACTCTCTTTTTCCCTATAATGCATTGAAAAGAATGGGGAGATGACTTGTTCAGCAAAGACCTCCATGCTAAAGTAAGCAAATGTTGAAGTTGCTGTGATCCCATGAGAAGTTTGAACAGAGAAAGGGAGGAGAGTGATGAGACCCTGTGCCCTCAGGGAGAGAAGAAGAAGACCTCTGTTCCTAGAGATGAAGATGATTTCAGAAACAGATGAAGAAAACCTTTGCTCTTAAACAGCTCATCTTTAAACCAATACCCCATAAGCTGACATGGCCCATAAACACAGCTGTGGGAAAAGCTGTGAAAAAATGGGAGGGACTTCATGATTGCAGATTTTTTCAGGCAGCTGCTACTGGAGGAACTGAAAAGCCATGAGAGAAGTGTTTTCTTGTGGAGAAGTTGCCATAATATTAACAAGAGGAACTTCTCTCCCTAAGTCAAGTGAAGAAAGACTATTCTAGTGGTGGCAAACTGATAGGCTTTCTCTCTTTACATTGTCAAGTTGTATGGAGAGAGGAAGTGTTCTGAAAGTTTTGTTCCGATTCTTATTACTCTTTCTTTTAGTTACTATTATAAACCTTTTTAAAGTTTTGAGCCTACTTTGCCTTTCTCCTAATCCTATCTCAGAGCAGGAAATGAGTAAGTATATTCTAGTGAGTGCATTGGTAATTAGCCAGCACTGAACCCACCACACTAATTGATGCATTGGCTGAGAAATCTCAAATTGGTGAACCAAAATCACTACAGAAACTTCCTGATGAACTGCCCCAGACCAGAGGGAAATCAAGGCAGAGCCATGGTTTGTCAGGACTTGCTTGATCCTAATGAGCCCCGTGGTGCATTTGGAGCTGAGCCCTGGAACCTCAGGGCCTGAGAGGAGATTGCACAAACCTTTCCAGGAGTCAAAGGCAGAAGAAAACCCCAAAGTGTCTCAAAGCATGAATGGGACCCACTGAGGTCCATCCCCAACACAGGCTCCTCATGGACTCCTTGGAGGAGAGAATTGGAGGCCAGGATGGCACAAAAACCTGTCAGAGACTCAAAATGGCACAAAAACCTCTCAGTGTGGAAAGGAAAATCCAAAGTACTTCTAAAACCTAGAGTATCTCGAAGTATTAATGAGCCCCACTGAGTGTCAGTACAAAGCTCTCCAGGGACTCGTTAAAGCAGATAATTGGGGCCATGATTGCACAAACCTCTCACAGAGTCTGTATCCAAAGGGAAACACCAAGTGCCTTAAAAGAACTGAAGTACCTTGAAGCATTAATGAGCCCCACTGAGTGTTGTTGCTGACAAAGCCTCTCCAGGGACTAATTACAGCAGATAATTGGAGGCCATGATTGCAGAAAGCTCTCAGAGACTGCAAGGCAAAAGCCAAAGCCAAAGTCCTTTGAAAAACCTGCAGTGCCTGGGAGCATTGTGGAGCCCCCAGGGCCATTCCTGAGCAAGGCTCCCCAGGGACTCCTTCCAGCAGATCCTTGAGGCCACTGGGATGTGGGCTAGGGGGGGATGCTGAGGGCAGGACAAGGGGCTGACAGTGGCCAGCCTGGCTGGGGCTGTGCCAGGAGGCCCCAGGGCCTCAGGACAAGGTGTCTCCTCACAGCCCTTGGTGGCACAGACCCTGCTGTGCCCCAGGCCACCAAGACTTGGCTTCTCTTTGTCCCCACCTGTCATCACTGCCTCCAGTTCTCTGCTCTGCCTGGGGCCTGGGGACACTTTCTCAGTCGTGTCCCTCACTGGGACCCATTAAAAGTCAAAGAAACTTTGGAGTTGGATTCTGACTTGGGAGTTCTGGAGAGGTTTCTGCAGCTCCCTCTCAGGGCCTGATGTTCAGGGCCTGAGCACAAAGCCCCAGAGGCTTATTCAAGTCCTTGTGCTGTGTCTGTGCTGCTGAGCTGGGCCGGGCTCCTGGCACAGAGGGTGATGCTGGTAAGCAAGCAGAGCTTCAAAAGCACATTTCTCTGGATGAGCAGCTCTTCTCCCAGCCCAGCAGGGCTGGGGCACTGCCTGCAGCCAGCGCGGGCACAGCCCAGAGGCACAGAGAGCTTCAATCAGTCAGGGCTGGGAAGGTGCTGAGAAGTGCCTGGGGCAGAATCACTGCCAGCCCTTGGCACAGGAACCTCTGGCTGCAGGACAATGCAGCTGCAGCTCCTGCAGTGATCTCCTCAAGCTGGAACATGCCAATGCCCACAGCCCCTGTGAGTACATTCTCTGATGGTCTCTTGTGCAGAGCAGCCAGGGGTGCCCAGGGCTGTCCTGCAGAGCAGGGTCCTGCAGCCCAGGGCGCTGTGCTGGGCCAGGGACTCTGCTGCCTGCCAGGGACAGCTCTCAGCCGGCCCGGGGAGCTGCTGCCAGCGCTAGCCAGAAGCTGTGGGGGGAAGGAGCCACCCTGAGCAGGGCAGGTGCTGCTGCTGAGAGCTGCTGGCTGGGGCAGGGCTGCTCCCAGCTCCAGACCAGCCTGGGCACAGCTCCGGAGGACACTTCCCAAAGAAGGTAAGCCTGGGATTGCTGTAAAGCTCAGGAGCTTTCCTGAGACTGTTTTCCATTTCCTGCTTGGAGATGGATGGGAAAGTTGGGGTGGTGACAGAAAGATTTTTGCTTTTGATACATTTTTATTTATTCAAAGCTCTATAAATTAATATTATACAGTTATAAAACTATAATCCTTACTTTACGCTATTAAACTCTTAATTAACTCTATTAAACTACTATTATATACTTCTATAACTATAATCCTTAATTAACTCTAGTACATTTCCTAACCTTTCTCTTTGATTTTAGAACAATAACCTGTGTAAATACGTTCCTGAAATACTGTATCGTCTTATTATCAGGAAGAGGACCTACAAGAAGAACATTTTGGTTTTTGACCAGAATGTGAGCAGTCATAATAAAAAGTAGGGCAAAGTAGCCCTTGGACCTACTCCAATGTGTTGAGCCAGGGGTGTGTAACTGGGACAACTGAATCTCCTATTGGATTTTCCTGTTAAATATCCTAAGGAATCAACCTTTATAAATTGTTGAAATCAGGAGCCGATTGTGCCTCATCCCCACTGGGACACCTGGAAGCTGCCAATAAAGGTCTGCTTCTTAGTTTACTGTTCTAACTCTGTTGCAAGGGCTTTTTTTCTCTTCTGATTATAGACAAGAGGGGGATGAGAGAAGCAGAAGAGGAATTGTAATCCCAGAATGACAGAACATTCTGAGTTGAAAGGGACACAGAGGATCATCAAAGGGATGTTTGAACATTTACAGAGACTCCAGAACTGTGACTTTGGGTGGTCAGTCTCTCTGCTGGCAGCCTCCCAAAGGGCCTTCAGCCACTGCTCAGCCCTGGACAGCAGCAGCATCACCTTGGCAGGGCCCAGCAGGGCTCTCCTGAGCTGCCCTTGCCCAGCTGCACACAGACCCTGCCCCAGCCAGGGCCCTGCACACAGGCAGGTTTCTGTAGGGCCGGGCCGAGGGCACACGGGGTGGGATGGGCTCTGTGAGCGCTGGCAGGGACAAGGCACCTCTCAGGAGGGAATGTCCAGGCCCAGGGAGATGCTCTGGGAAGGAGAGGGGGCTGGGCAGAGCAGTGCTGGGGCAGGAGGGCACTGTTGGTGTGTGGGAGGTGCTGGGCACAGCTGGGCACGGGAACACTGTCCTGAGTGCCCGGCGGTCTCTGCCCTGCCCTCTCAGGCACAGCACCACAACATCTTCTCTTGTTTCTGCACTCCCCTGATATTGTCACTGTTATCTGGTGCTCTCAGGGAGGCTCTGGCATTTGCAGCAGCTGAGTCAGGCACTGCCCTTGGCATTCCTGCCAGGCAGGGCTGTCCATGGGAATGGGGAATGAGCTGAGCCCCTCCCTGAGATCCCATCATGGGCACACCCTGGATCTCCTTGCTGTGCCCTTCCCAGATCTGAGCTGCCCTCCTGGGTGCAGATCTGTGCCAGAGAGTCTGGGAGTTCCCTGAATGTCCCACAGGGAAGTGCAGAGAGATGCCACAGCTGAGGAAATGCTGTTGGGTTGGCCAAGGGAGCGTGAGTGTCCTTGGCTCAAGGGGGTGCTGAGACCTAGCCCAGAGACCTTTGGAGAGGGTGAAACATTCAGGGATGTCTCTGGGCAGGGTCTGGTTTATTCCAGGGTGACCCGGGAGTGTGATTGTGCTCTGATTGTAGCTAAAAGTTTTCCCAGACCAGGAACAAGGGTGGATGAGTCCCACCAGGACAGGCAACAGGGAATGGCCCAGGTTTGGCTCCAAGCAGCCTCTCCTGACTTGTCACTGTCCTTTCTCCATGAACAGGTGCCCATGTGCAGCCACAGCAAATGCCCAACAGCAGCTCCATCAGCCACTTCCTCCTGCTGGCACTGGCAGAGACGCGGCAGCTGCAGCTCCTGCACTTCTGCCTCTTGCTGGGCATCTCCCTGGCTGCCCTCCTGGGCAACGGCCTCATCATCAGCGCCGTAGCCTGCGGCCACCACCTGCACACGCCCATGTTCTTCTTCCTGCTCAACCTGGCCCTCAGCGACCTGGGCTCCATCTGCACCACTGTCCCCAAAGCCATGCACAATTCCCTCTGGGGCACCAGCACCATCTCCTACAGAGGATGTGCTGCTCAGCTCTTTTTTTTTGTCTTTTTCATCTCATCAGAGTATTTCCTGCTGACCATCATGTGCTACGACCGCTACGTGTCCATCTGCAAACCCCTGCACTACGGGACCCTCCTGGGCAGCAGAGCTTGTGCCCACATGGCAGCAGCTGCCTGGGCCAGTGCCTTTCTCAATGCTCTCATGCTCACAGCCAATACATTTTCCCTGCCCCTGTGCCATGGCAATGCCCTGGGCCAGTTCTTCTGTGAAATCCCACAGATCCTCAAGCTCTCCTGCTCCAAATCCTACCTCAGGGAACTTGGGTTTGTTGCAGTTAGTGCCTGTTTGGTATTTGGTTGTTTTGTGTTCATTGTTTTCTCCTATGTGCAGATCTTCAGGGCCGTGCTGAGGATCCCCTCTGAGCAGGGACGGCACAAAGCCTTTTCCACCTGCCTCCCTCACCTGGCTGTGGTCTCCCTGTTTGCCAGCACTGTCATATTTGCTCACCTGAAGCCCTCCTCCATCTCCTCCCCATCCCTGGATCTGGCCCTGTCAGTTCTGTACTCGGTGGTGCCTCCAGCCCTGAACCCCCTCATCTACAGCCTGAGGAACCAGGAGCTCAAGGCTGCAGTGAGGAGACTGATGACTGGATGCTTTCAGGAGCATTAAACTGCTGGCCAATTTCTGCAAATCACTTGTAATAAAAGTCATCTTTGGTACTTGTTGCTTTGGTTGAGGGCGTTTTTTCCTTTGTTTTACTTTTTTCATCTTCTCCCCAAGGAAATGTCATTGTTTATGCCATTTCTCATTTAGTTTCTCACCACATTCCCCGTGGCCACAGACTGTGTCAATGAGGGGCTGCGCTCTTGGTGGCTTTAAAGGAACAAAAGCATCTCCCA
This sequence comes from Vidua macroura, assembly GCF_024509145.1. NCBI lineage: Eukaryota > Metazoa > Chordata > Aves > Passeriformes > Viduidae > Vidua > Vidua macroura. The sequence continues at coordinate 1,441,003 of NC_071600.1, read as the reverse complement.
GCAGAGTTTTCTGCAGAGATGCCCTTTTGTTGCCTTCTCTGGAGCTGCAGCAGCAATGTCTGTGTGCAGAGCTGGGGCAGATCAGTGCTGGCACAGCAGCTGTGCCCAGCAGCAGCAGCAGCACTTGGTGTTGCCAGTGCTGCTCCCGTGGCCCTGCCCCGCTGCCCTGGTGGCCCTGGTGTTGCTGCAGGGCCTGAGTGCTCTCGGGGCCGGGCACAGTCCTGGGGGTGGCAGTGCCGGGGCTGCAGCAGGGACAGGCCATGGGCACTGCTGGGGCAGTGCTGACGCCTCAGGCCAGGGCCTGGGGGCTCCGGGCTCCTTGCCCAGGCTCTCTCAAGAACACGGCCAGGCCAATGCTCAGCACAGAAAACCCCCATCAGCAGCCCCAGGCTGGCCGTGGGCAGGCTGGGGGTAAACAGCACGGCTGGTGCTCTGCCAGGGCCCTGGGGGAGACGGGAAGGAGCAGCAGAGCAGGGGCTGATCCATCCCCAGTGCGCTGCACAGCCCAGGGCAGCGTCCCAGAGCGTCCTCATGGAGCTGCCAGCAACATCCCCCCTCTGCAGCCCTGGCCTCTCCCCCAGCTCACACAGGTGCCGCATCCTTGCAGGCACAGACACGGCAGCGCTGGCTCAGGAGCCCCTGTTTGCATTGCACACAGCAGGCAGGAGCACCCCCGTGCTGGTGCTGTGGGGACATGAACCTGAGGCAGCACAAATGCCATCAGCCCCTGGGGCCAGGAAGGGCTGGGGGACGCCAGGGAAACCACTCAGCTTTGTCCTGGCCTCTGCACTCAGCCAGAAAGTTTGTTCCCATCAGCTGGGACTTTCCTGGCCCACTGCGGACGCTCTTGCTCAGAGCCAGGGCTGCCTGGCAGCCACCCCCAAACTGCCCTGAGCATTTCCTTGTCTTCACCTTTGCTTTCTTTACTCTTCCTGCTACAAATTTCTTCCTATTGCCCACCCCTGTTCCCTTCCCTGCACACAGCCCATCCCTGTTTGCCCTTTCCTCTCTGGCCCCACTCCCCATTGCAGTTCCTGACTTGGCACCATGGGAACGGCCCTTGGGGAGCAGGATCATCCCACAAGTGCTGCAGGAATTGTCTGCAGGCTCCTGCAGTGCCTGGTGCTGCTCCCTTGCCAGAGGCAGCCCAGGCCAGGGGGGCACATCTGGGCTGCTGTGTCTGCCTGTGGGGCTCCCTGTTCTGGGCAAGGAGGAGGAGCTGCAGAGGCTCTGCACGACTGACAGGATGGGCTTTGGGGCTGTGAGGAGAAGCTGAGGGACCTGGGCTGCTGCAGCTTCTGAAGAGGAGGCCCAGGGCTCCTCCTGCAACTGCTCCAAGGGTGGTTTCAGAGAATCACAGAATCAGCAAGGTTGGAAAAGAACTTGGAGATCATCAAGTCCAACCTGTGCCCTGACATTGCCTTGTCTCCCCTGAGCCTCCTCTTCTCCAGGATCAACAACCCCAGCTCCCTCAGCTGCTCCTCACAGGACTTGTGCTCCAGACCCCTCACCAGCCTTGTTGCCCTTCTCTGGACACGCTCCAGCCCCTCCATGTCCTTCCTAAATTGGGGGGCCCAGAACTGCACACAGCACTCGAGGTGCTGCCCAACCAGTGCCCCGCACAGGGGAAGAATCCCTGCCCTGCTCCTGCTGGCCACACCATTCCTGATCCAGGCCAGGAGCCATTGGCCTTCTTGGCCACCTAGGCACACGGCTGGCTCATGTCCAGCCTGCTGTCCATCAGTCCCTGCAGGTCCCTTTCTGCCTGGCTGCTCTCCAGCCCCTCTGTCCCCAGCCTGGAGCGCTGCAGGGGTTGTTGTGGCCAAAGTGCAGGACCTGGCACTTGGACTTGTTAAACCTCACCTTGTTGGATTTGGGCCCTGGATCCAGCCTGTCCAGGGCCCTGTGCAGAGCCCTCCTGACCTCCAGCAGATCCACACTCACAGACAACTTGGTGTCATCTGCAAATTTGGTGATGGTGGACTCAATCCGCTCATCCCGATCATCAATGCAGATATTGAAATCCAGGCTGGCTGGCTCTGACCCCTCAGCCATCCTGTGGGTGCCCTGTGATGGCTCTCAAGGTGATCTGTTCCAGAACCTTGCCGGGCACCGAGGTCAGGCTGACAGGCCTGGAGTTCCCCAGATCCTCCTTCCAGCCCTTCTTGGGGATGGGCTCACACTGGCACCTCCAGTGCTCTGGCACCTCCCTGGTGAGCCAGGACTGATGGGAAATGATGGAGAGCAGCTTGGGGAGCTCATCCATCAGCTCCCTCATCCCCCTAGGATGGATCCCATCCCATCCCATACACCTGTGAGCATCTGAGTGGCTCAGCAGGTCCCCAGCTGCTCCCTCCTGGATTACAGGGGCTGTTCTGCTCCCTGTGCCCATCTGCCAGCTCAGGAGAACGCTTGTCCTGAGGGCAACCTTTCTTATCATTGAAAAACTGAGGCAAAGAAGGGTTTAACTACCTCAGCCTTTTCCTCATCTTTAGTGACTGCATTTGCCACCACATCCAATAGTGAATAGATGTTGTCCTTGCCCTTCCTTTTACTACTGATGTATTAATAAAAATATATTTTTATAGACCTTTACAGAAGTGGCCAGATTGAGTTTTAAGTTGGCTTTTGCCTCTCTAGTTTTTTTTCCTATGTGGCCTAGCAACCCTTTGAAGGGTTTCCTGCAAAACCTGACCCTCCTTCCAAAGATGGTACACCCTCTTCTTTGCTCCCTAGTCCTTGTAACACTCCTTGCCCATCCAGGCTGGCTGTTTCCCTCGTCGGCTCATCTTTCAGGACACTGGCATAATCGGTTCCTGTGCCTTCAAGATTTCTGTTTTGAAGCACACCCACCCTTCCTGGACCCCTTTGTTTTTAATGGCTGCTTCCCAAGGTACTCTCAAATCAGTCTCTTTAATAGGCCAAAGTCTGCCCTCTGGAGATCCAGTGTGGAAGTTGTATTGATGCCCCTCCTTTTTTCACCAAATACTGAAAACTCTGTAATTTCATGGCCACTGTGCCCCAGATGGCCTCCAACCCCCACATGTCCCACCAGCCCTTCTCCTGTTCACCAGTTTGTGAACAGCAGGTCTGGGTAGTCCCTCCCCTGGTGGGCTCACTCACCAGCTGTGACAAGTTGTCCTCATACACTCTAGGAACCTCCTGGACTGCCTTTTCTCTGCTGTGTTGAGATCCCAGCAGATAGCTGGCAGGTTAAAGGCACCTAAAAGCACAAGGTCTGGTGGCTTTCAAACAGACTCTGAACTTTACAGTTCAGAGAAGAGCTGATAGAAGCATCCCCCAGGTGACCTTGATGCTGAATGTCTCCTTGGGAGCTCTGGGCACGGGGAAGAATGAGCCCTTTGAGGGCTGACCCTGTTTGGACAAGCTGCTCCTCAGCCCCAGCCTCACCACGTCTGACATGGCCCACCTGGCACTGACATCCCTGTGCCCTGCAGCAGAACCTTGTCCCTGAGCTCTGCAGCTCCATGTCCCAGCCCACTGCACCATGTCCCACCTGCTCTCCTCAGGGCTCCGCCTGCACACAGGCCCAGGAGAAGTTTTCCTCTTGGGAAGGAAAGAATGGAAAAGCCTGAGCAGGTTTCCTGAACAACAAACCCCACTCAGGAAGCACCTGCTCAGTACAGGCTGCCTGGAATGGTGTCACCTTTCTTCAAGGGACAGTGTGGCCAGAAATGATCTCTGGAAGCAGAATTCTCTGAGCCCTTCAGCTGAATTCTCTTGTCCCTGTCCTTTCCCTGGATCTCTGTTGCAGATGGAAGCTGCTGCTGCCATTCTCACTTTAACCTCCCTTTGGAATGCAAACAGATGTTCCCAAGTGTGTTAAACAAATGTTGCTCAATGTTTATGCAGAGCTTTTTGGTTCCTCATGGAACCAAGCACACCCTTGTGACACAGCGGGGGCTCATGGAACCAGTGGTCCATTGTGACACTGCCAATTCAAGAAGACCATGGCGACACCATGGAACATCATGGAACAGAGGATCCATGGTGACACAGCAGAGCCACAGTTGCAGCGGCAGCAGCGGCAGCAGCGGCAGCAGCGGCAGCAGCAGCGAAAGAAGCGATTTTTTCGAGTCCCTCTTGCTCTTGCTCTTCCTCTCCCTCTCCCGCTGTCCCGCAGCCTCTCCCGCTCTCCCTTTCCCGCTGTCCCCTCCTCTCCCAGTCTCCCTCTCCCCTGCCGGGCCGGGCCATGCCCCCGACCCACCCCCGGCCCCGGGCGGGGCTGCCCCGTCCCCGTCCCCGTCCCTGTCCCCGTTCCTGTCCCTGTCCCTGTCCCTGTCCCTGTCCCTGTCCCTGTCCCTGTCCCCGGCCGTCCCGCCGCGGTCTCGCCCCCGCCCGGCTCTGGCCGTGCTGGCGCTGGCGCTGCTGGGCGGGCATCAGTGCCTGGGGCTGGGGCGGCATCGCCGCCCTTTGGCTCCGCCTGGCCCGAGCCCGGCCCCGGCCCCGACGTGGGCTCCAGGCCCGGCCCCGGCCCCGGCTCCTCCCGGGCCCCGCGGAGGACACAGGCGGCGCGGCCGCTGCCGCCGCCTCCGCTGCGGCTTCCCCGGCCCGAGCTCCGCCGCTCGGCAGCGCGGCCGCCGGCCCCGAGCCGCCGCTGTCCCGTTGCCAGCAGAGAACGCCTGGGGATGGCCGGCCCGGGGCGCTCGGGGGGCGCTCGGGGGCCGCTCCTGGCCCCGGGCCGAGCGCTGACAGCCGCGTCCCGCCCGCAGGGAAGGCGCAGGAGGCCCTGCAGGAGCGGTACCGGCTGGGTTCGCTGCTGGGCAGCGGCGGCTTCGGCAGCGTCTTCGCGGCCACGCGGCTCTCGGACGGCGCCCCGGTGAGCGGCGGGGCCGGCGGCGGGCGCAGGAGGAGGAGGAGGAGGAGGAGGATGGGGCTGGGCTAGGCGGGGGGCGAGCTGAACCCGCTGCTCTCCCTTGCTCGCAGGTGGCCATCAAAAGGGTGCCGCGGGATCGCATCCGGCACTGGGGCGAGCTGGTGAGTGAGCGGGGCCAGCGGCAGAAGCCGGGCCGTGCCGGGCGGGGATGAGCCGGGGCCCGGCAGGGTGGGAGCTGCCGGGAGCCCTGCAGGGAGAGCGGGCGTGGGCTGAGCGGGGCATGCAGAGCATCCCGGGCTGGCTGAGGGCTTCCCCAGCCCCGGCACGGCCTCAGCCCCACTGACGGCATCGCGCTCCTCCCGCAGCCCGACGGCACCAGCGCACCCCTGGAGATCGTGCTGCTGGACAAGGTGTCCACTGGCTTTCCTGGTGTCGTCCAGCTGCTGGAGCGGCTTGAGCTCCCCAACGACATCGTGATGGTGCTGGAGCGCCCAGAGCGGTCTCAGGACCTGCACCATTTCATTCGGGCATGGGGGTTCCTGTCCGAGGAGGTGGCGCGGGGGCTGTTCCGCCAGGTGCTGGAGGCCGTACGGCACTGCACCAGCTGCGGGGTCCTGCACAGGGACATCAAACCAGAGAACATCCTGGTTGACCGGGCAGGCCAAATTGATCGACTTTGGCTGTGGCACCTACCTGCAGGACACAGCCTACACTCACTTTGCAGGTGAGCCCAGGCAGGGGCGTGCTCCTGGAACTGGTATGTTATGGCCCAACATCTCACAGCCCAAGCTGGGTGTGCCAGCGGGGATTCTCCCTTTTGCTGCCCTTCATGGCACTGAGTCTTCAGCTGAGTTACTTTTGAGCAGGGCTGGCTGGGGAGCCAGATTCCAGCCCTGCTGGCAGCCTTTGCCCACCACTCTGTCCAGGACTGGGGCTGGGGCTGGGGCTGGGGCTGCCAGCCTGACAAAAACACCTGTGGGTGGGGGTAGCAGAGACGGTTGGCCAGAACCTGTGCCCCAGCTGGTTTGGTGTGCAGGTGAGAAAGGGCTTGGACTGCTCCACTCACCTGGTTTGCTTTGGATTCATAATGTTCTTTGGGGCAATGCAGGCAGGGAGGATGAAGGCATGGTTTTCCCCAGCACTCAGTGGGTTTTTCCTTGTCATGGTCGGACCTTGCCAGGGCTCCTACTGCCCTATTCCAGCACCAGTGGTTTCTTTTTCAACCCCGAGTCTGTACACAAGTCCCAGGTGCTGGCGAGAGGGCAGCGGTCACCCCGTGTGCCACTGGGGCAGCCCCCGCATGCCCAGGGATGCTGGGGCCAGGCTCTGGGAGCAGCAGCATCCCCCTGCTGAACCCCATTTGTATTCCGTAGGAACACGGTCATACAGCCCCCTGGAATGGACCCACGCTGGCTGGTACTACGGCAAGCCAGCTACCACCTGGTCCCTGGGCATCCTGCTGCACCAGATGGTCTGCGGGGAGCACCCTTTCAGGAGGGGCCGGAACATCAGCTGGGACCATCAGCTCTCGCTGCCACAACGGCTTTCTCCAGGTGGATCCTCATCTCTGGCCACGGGGGCAATACCAGTGCTGGGAGACAGCAGCAGCTCGTGAGCATCCCGCTCTGGCAGCTGCTGAGGAGGGGGCACATGTGCTGCTCTCCTGCTCTCCTCCAAAACAGGGAATTGATGGGAAAGTTTAGGCCCAGCTCTGAGCACATCCAGCATGGCCTGGGCACGGGAATAGTGGGGCAAAGCCAACAGGAGCCTTCTCCAACTGACCGGTGGCTTCTGGTTTCTCTGCCCAGAGTGCCAAGATCTGATCAGGCGGTGTTTATCCATGCTGGACATCGAAAGGCCCTCGTTAGAAGAGCTGTTGTGTGATCCCTGGATGCAGGATATTCACCTGCCCTAGAAGAAGGGAGAGAGCCACAGGCACACTTTGATGCAGGGCCCTGGTAAGTTACAGCTCCACACATGCCTTGGCAATCAGAAGCACAGGAACCCAGACTTTTTTGTGCTGCCTGTGTCAATGCCCAGGGGTCATCAGATGGGAACACGCAGCCCTTGTGCTGGAGCGGAGCTGCTCTGCCCAGCACTGGTGGCCGCTATCCGAGCTGGTTCTGCTTGTCCTTGGTTCCCTGACAGCTGGGGCCCTGGGCAGAACCCTGACAGCCTGGTCTCAGCCCCAGGGTAGGAGAAGGAGCCCCTGGAGCAGCTGTACCAGGTGGGGCTGCTGCTGCTGGAGACAGCGAGGACGACATCAAGGATGACAAGCTCTTGCTCCACCTGGTCACCGGCAAGCTGAAGATGACGGCACTTTGATTCTGGCACCTTCTCCAAAGCCAGGCTCCACAGGGAATTTGCAGATGAGTCCACACGCAGGGGGATGCTCCCAGATTTGGGCATTGCTCAGCCTGGCTGGGAGCCAAAGGTTCCCCCTTTGCTGGGGCGGATGCAGCTGATCCTTCAGTCGGCTGCCAGGCTGCTTTTGGCAGGGCTGGGGGCATGGGCTGGGGTGGGTACGAAATGGGAGTGGGCTCCTGGCCCTGCCAACAGCCCCCAGCACCCACCGTGCCCCGGGCTGGGGCTGGGGCTGGGGCGGCCAGCCCGACACAAACCAACCCCCATGGTGGGAGCAGAGGTGGGACTCCAGAACCTGTGCGGGGGCTGCTTTGCTTTGCAGGCAAGGAAGGGCTTGGGCTGCTCCACTGCCCCTGATTGCTTTGGGATCACTCTTATTTTGGGGGTCAGTGCAGGGGGAAGGGAGAAAGCCTGGGCTTCCCTCACCTGTGGGTGGGATTTTCCCTGGCATGCAGGGGTTGGGCCTTCCTCAAGCCCCAGACAGGGATATGATTTTTGACCTTTTTTCTTGTTGCCCCTTTTTGTCTGTAATCTACTTTCAATCATTTCTTGTGTGTTTTTCTAGGGGAAGCGTTCTAGGTTGGGTCCAGTCTGGGTGGGGAAGTGCTTGGGAGCAGCTGCAGCGTGGATGGGCCGTGCCCTTGGAGAAGGCTGAGGACATCGTTTGGGACCAGCTTTTCTTCCAGCGGTGGATGGCGTCAGGTGGGTCCTGTCTGCTTGGCATGGTGGGATCAGAGCTTTGGGGAGATGGCAGCGAGCACAGGAGCATCCTGCTCCGGGCTGGATGTGCCGTGGCTGGCTGCAGGCTGGGCACATGTCCTGCCCTCCTGCTCTGCTGCCAAAGGCAGCAGTGATGGGCAGCTCTGGGCACCGCTCTGGGCACGGCCAGCATGGCCTGGACACCGCGGGCGGCTGGGACAAGGGGACAGGAGCCTTCAGCTGACGGGCGCTTTCTGCTTTCTCTCCTTGCAGCCGGGCTCTGCGGGTGCTGAGGCTGCTCTGGGCTCTGCCAGGGCTCTGCTGGAGCTCAGCACCGGGCCAGAATCAGCCAAAGAAGAAATGGTGTGCCCTGCAGCACAGACTTGCTTGAGCATTTCAGCAACACAGCTCAACTTTGCAGAGTGTACACCTCCCAGGGAAAACATGCCACCACCCAAAAAAATAAACTTGTTCAATAACTTCTGAAATGAAATCAATCTGGGATGACCCCAAATGACGTTTTTCAGCTTGCTCAAGCAGCAGCTCAGCCCTTCTCTGAACAGTTCTCTCCCCCACCTGCCTTTTACTTCCCAACTGCTCCCTCTTTTCCCCCAGTGAGTTCCCAGCCCGTGGCAGTCTCCATCACACTGCTGCCTTCCTTGGTGCCCCTCACCATGAGGAAGGCCGAGCCCCAGGCTTAGGGACTCATCCTGTCACTGGCTGAGGAGCAGCAATGTCTCAGAGGTCCAGTGGGATTTTAGTGTCCTTCAGAGCTGCTCTCCAGCCCTCATCTCTCCTCACTGCTGAGTTCCTACTCCCTTTTCCTCGTCCTTGCAGCAGGATGAGCTCTGTGAATCCCCTTGAGCCTCCCCACTCTTCCCAGCCCACGCACCCACCTCAGTTAGGCTGAAGCTGCAGCTTCTCTGTCTCCTCTGTCACACCAGTCCAGTCCCCTGTGCGGGGAGCCCCAGCCCCAGAGCACAGCACTCAGCAGTGCAGTCCGGGCTGGAGCAGCTGCCCTGCAGCCCTGGCTTGGCTCTTGGTGGCAAGGGAATGCTCCCTGTTTGCAGCTGTCCCTGCAGGATGGCCCCAGGGCAGAGCCCAGCCGGGCTCCCACTGCAGCCCCTGAAGCTTGGGGCAGGCAGTGGTGCCAGAGCTGAGGTTCACGGGGAGCACCCGCAGCTGTGGCTTGCAGTCAGTGTTGGCAAATGTTGTGTTCTCATCTCCTGCAGCCTGTGGGGAAAGCAACCTGTGCTGCCAGGCCTGTGTGTGCCAGGGGCTCTTGGATGTCTCTGTACCCATGGACAGAAGGCTCTGTGTGTGTCAGGGGCTCTTGGATGTCTCTGTACCCATGGACAGAAGGCTCTGTGTGTGCCAGGGGCTCTTGGATGTCTCTGTACCCATGGACAGAAGGCTCTGTCTGTGCCAGGGTTTCCAGAATGTCTCTGTACCCATGGGTATGGAATAGCATGGACAGTGACAGTGTCAGTCACGTTGCTTGCACGCTCCTTCCTTTGTATACAAAACACATCCATGCACACCCCCATGCACAGATACATTAAAAGGACAGGGAGGGAGAGAGATTTCCCACAGAGCTCTGACTTTGGCATAACTCACCTTTTAGCCGCTGGCCAGGGGATTTTTTCCCCAGCTCTGTGTGAGAAGGTGTCCAGGAGCTGAAGGAGCAGCATTTAGAAGCAGTTTCAGGATTTCTAGGCAGGCAGTGGAGCTGACAACCATCCACGGAACTCACCGTATTCATTGGGATGTGCTGCTGGTTCTTTGGGAATATGGCCCAATGGAGACACGAGACTTGGAAAAATCCCAGCTCTCTGTGGATTTGTGCAAAGGGGGAGCAGCAGAAACACTTTGTGTCTGCTTTGGGGACACAAGGTCCAAGGAGCTGCAGTGGCAGAGGGTGAGCTGGGCTGGTGGCAGGTGAAGTCCTGGTTCATGACATCCCAGAGTGGCACAGGACAAAGCTCCAAGCACCCCCAACCCCACCGATGAAGTCTTTGTGATGATGCACATCTTGCAGGAAAAGCTGCTGTCACAGAATTCACTGTCTCTCCGTGTCCCAGAAGGAATTGGATGGACTGTGTTCTTCTCTCCGAGTCGTCTGGTTCAGCACAAGCAGCTGAGCACCAGGAGCTGAAGGAGCTGAAGCCTCAGGCCACAAGAGCTGAGCCAGAGGAGACTTTCTGAGCAAATGAATGCTGCTAACATGGACCTGGCTGAATGCAGCAGATGGAATCATGGAATCACAGAATCCTTTCTGTTGGGAAAGACCTCTGAGCTCATCCAGTCCAGCTGGTCACCCAGCAGTGTCGAGCCCAGCACTAAACCACGTCCCTGAAGTGCCAAGGCCTGGACAACAGCCCTGAGTGAGGCCTGAACAACAGGCCCTGAGCCAAAGGTGGCCTCTGGATGAACCTTCCAGCCAAAGGTTATCTTTGGATCTGCTCACTAATGAAATATGCATGGTCATTAGCACTGTGATAGATGTATCCACTCATTAGTGAAACATGTATTGACCTTTCTGTGTTTAGAAGCCAGACAAGGCCATGAAATCCGACATCTGGCCTTGTCTGGGGCTGAATGGTCAAAGTCACCTCCCTTGGTTCCTGCTGGGGCCCTGGCCAGGCTTTGGGAGGAAGCCAAGAGGAGGATGAAAGCAGATGTTCCCGCACCAGAAGTGCTGTCAGTTTGTTCATTCAGCACTGTCAGAGCTGGGCCCTCTCACAGCGGGGCTGGAGCCTCACCTGTGGCTGGAGGCACCTGCAGGAATTGCCAGTGCCCAGGAGTGGCTCTGTAGCCCTTGGCTGTGACAGCTTCCCCAGCTGCTGTGTGGATCTGGGCGATGGTAAAGCCTGAGGGTAACTGGGGCTGGATCTTTCTTAATCACTGCTGCAATCTTTGGTGGTGATGGTTGGGTGCATTGCTGAGCTGCTCCTTTTGTGATTCTTTGCTGCTTTGAGCTACAGTCAATGACACTGATTCCTTCAGTTGGTGTCTCTGTCTTTGGTGCTGACCCTGCCCACTGGTGAAACAAAACTGGCACAGTCTGGCCAGATCACCACAAAATGTCACTTTTTAAATATAAATGTGAGGAATCAGTCCCATCAGAAATTCCCAGATGGGAAGCCCTTCCCTGGAGTTCCCTGGCTCTGGAGTGGGCTGAGGTGGGAGCACCGTGTGAGCAGTGGGGCAGTCGGTTAAAAGAGGCTGAACCCCTGGATGTCTTAAAATGCATCCAAAAATTGCATATGGGAAAAGGAAAAGAACTTGTGGGTTTGGGAAGATGAGGGTGAACTTTGTTAACAACACATTGGAAACAGCATGCACAGAAGGAAAAATTGTTGTTGGAACATCCCCACATGGAGCGACAGAAAAAGGTTTAAGTCATGAACTCAAGTTCATTTGTGCAAGCGATATAATAATAATAATAATAATAATAATAATAATAATAATTTATTAATAATATTTATATATAATATTACCCAATAATCTATATTTATATCTGTATAATTAAAACTTAATAATGTGAAATAATGCTGACAATGCTAATTTGTCAGCTTTGGCTGCTCACTGTGACACTGAATACCCTACAGAAAAGTACTGGCCAAGACCCAAATGTCAGTGGTAAACTCTGCAAGATTGCATACAATGAAGAAAGGAGGAAGGGATGAAATTGGCTATTTTTATAGGATTTGCTGATACTGTGGTGCGGAATGCTTTGTCTGTTATGTGAGAAATAAAGTGATTAAGGCTGCTGGGTTTTTCACGTCCCAGACAATCCACAAGCTGCAGGATTGGTTGAATGGGTGAAGGGGTTGTTAAAAGAGCAGTTGACAAAACCAGGAGATGGGAACCTGTCCCCATGGAGAAGCCATCTCCCAGATGTGCTCCATGCCCTTAGCAATGGCCCCCTGGGGAAATGGAAACCCCCTGGCTGTGCACGGCTGCTCCCAATTTGCAAATACAGCCATGGACAGTGAGACTTGGACTGCCTGGGAAATTGTTCTGGCTGTGATGGCCCTGGCAGGGCCAGCCCAGAGGCTGCAGGGCTGGACCTTCATGCATTGGAATTAGTTAGGATAAATCAGAAGCAAATGAGAGTTAACAGTACAGGAACAGGAATCCAGATTCCTCCAGGACACTTTGGTTCCATAACTGCACACTGGAGTTTGGCCTTACAAAGTGCTCATGCCATGGGAGGAGGAACTGATGCAGATTATCAAGGAGAAATTGAAGGAATTGTGTTAAACAATAGTGAACAAGATTGGATTATTCAACCCCATGACAGGGTAGCACAATTATTGATATTGACAGTTTTTAAAACAATTGGGAAAAAAGGAGATGCACCTCAAATCACTGCTGTTGGTGGAGATAAAGGGTTTGGATCCAACAGTGCTAATAAAGGAGCCAGAGTGTGGGTCCAGATGCCAAAAGGCCCTCCCGAGGCAGCTGAAGGAACAGCTCTGGGGAAAGACAGCACTGTTTGAATCCTGAAAGCTGGGCAGGAACGATGGGAATGTGTCCCTGCAGCCAAGTGTTCTGTGTGAGAACAAGTAGATATTACAGGAGATTGTTTTACACATCCTGCCAGACCAAATCTCCCTGTTTGCCCCAGGGAAAACTCGTGACCTGGACTCCATCTAGGATGGAGCCAGGGCCAGGCTCTTGCACTGCCCCAGGTGTATCCCTTGAAGGCCTTTTAATAAACACCTGCTTTATCCCTTTAGCACTGTCCAGCTCTGTTCTAGGTGGCCTCTCAAGGCATCACCACCAAACCAGGGGAACACGGACCAGGCCTGGCTGGCTGGGCCTCCTGGGGACCACCTGACCACCTTGGCATGTCGAGGGCTGCTTCTCACCTGCCCTGAAGCACTGGGGCTCTGGGCTTTCCTTCCACACTTTCTCAGTTGTGTCCCTGGCAGGGATCTCTTCAAAGTACAAGAAACTTCAGTGTTTCAATGTAACTGAGTTCTTGAGGGTTTTGTGACATCACTGAGGGAGTTGTGACATCACAGAGCTGGCTGTGATGTCACAGAGTAGGGTGTGAGGCCATAGAGCAGACTCTGCCATCATAGAGGGTGGCTCTGCGGCATCAGAGAGTGGGTTGTGACATCACCGGGTGGCTGTGTGACATCAGAGAGCACGCTGTGACATCACAGAACAGACTGTGACTAGACAGGGTGACTTTGTGACATCACAGACTTCTGTGACATCACAGCACTGCTGTATGGCATCACGGGGTGACATCATAGAGCTTGTGCTGTGACATCACAGAGACGGCTCTGTGACATCACAGGGGCAGTGTGGCATCATAGGGACAGTGTGACATCACAGAGTTGTGTGACGTCACAATGGCAGTGTGACATCATAGGGGCAGTGTGACATCATAGGGGCAGTGTGACATCACAGAGATAGCTGTGTGACATCACAAGGGCAGTGTGACATCATAGGGCACTATGACATCACAGTGATGGTTGTGTGACATCACAGGGCTGTGTGACATCACAGAGATGGCTCTGTGACATCACAGGGGCAGTGTGACATCACAGGGCTGTGTGACATCACAGAGATGGCTCTGTGACATCACAGGGGCAGTGTGACATCACAGGGCTGTGTGACATCACAGAGATGGCTCTGTGACATCACAGGGGCAGTGTGACATCATAGGGGCTGTGTGACATCACAGAGATAGCTGTGTGACATCACAAAGGCAGTGTGACATCATAGGGGCAGTATGACATCACAGAGTGGGCTGTGTGACATCACAGAGATGGCTCGGTGACATCACAGTGATGGTTGTGTGACATCACAGGGCTGTGTGACATCACAGGGCTGTGTGACATCACAGAGTGGGCTGTGTGATGTCACAGAGATGGCTATGTGACATCACAGTGATGGTTGTGTGATATCACAAGGGGCTGTGTGACATCACAGCGATCGTTGTGTGACATCACAGGGCTGTGTGACATCACAAGGGGCTGTGTGAGGTCACTGGGGAGGTCACTCCACCCCAGCCCCCCCTCACAGTTCCCCCAGAGAAGTCCAACGCTGCTCGTGCACAGCGGGGTCCCCTGTCCCCCCGGGTCCCCCCGCCCCCGGTGCCGCAGCCTCCCCCAGAGGATGTTCCACGAGATCGACCCCAGAGCCTGACACGGGGACGGGGGACAGGGCTGTGGGGGGTGGGACAGGGGGACAGGGACCCCCCGGCAGCATCCCCGTGTCCCCCAGGGCCAGAGCCTGGGCCAGGGCTCCTTCACCCTGTTACCAACGAGGGCTTGAGAGCGCTGAAAAAATCCCAGCAAGGGAGCAGCAAAAACCAGATTTAATATTAAGCGACAGCACGGCAAAGTTCCTTGGCAAGAGTCACTCTGCTCCTGACTGGACACTTCAGGCACACCAAGGAAACAAAGCAACAACAAAACCAAACAAAATCCAGGCAATCAAATCAGACATGAGCTAAAAACTGGGGCTTTCCTTCCTGTGCATAAGAACTGTCCTTCTAGACCAGTTGCCCATGGCCAGAATTGGGATTTTACCTCCAACATTTCCTGTTGTGACAGACTGGAGGAGATTGTTGGCTGTAAACATTTCCTGTGTGGGGAGGAAGGGGCAGGTCCAGCCCTGCCCTGCCCTGGAACCCCAGCCCTGCCCTGCCCTGGAACCCCAATCCCCCCAGAGCCTCTATCCCAGCCCAGCAGTGGCTGCCAGTCCCTGGCACAGCACAGGCAATGCTCCACAGCCACCTCTGGAGCCCCAGCCCAGCTCCTGAGTGACCAAATGACCCCAAGTCCCACCTGCGGGAAGGGCCCAGGAAGACCAAGGAGTTTTTAGGCTGAGCACAAGGCAAGCACACATTTTGACCCTATCTCCTCTTGGAATTTCTATCTGAACACTGCTGGAATCCAGGAGTTGGTAGGTGTGTATGCTTCTCTATATATTTTTTGTCTTTCTCTTTCTGTGTCTACTTCTTCCATTTTTATCATCTTGCAAATGTTGATTAACTTAAAACTGAACAGGCTTAATGTTAGTGAAGTGAATGGGCCAAGTTAAGGCTTTGAGAAATGTTGATTGTTGATTGAATGTCCTATTAAACCTTTTGCCCAAGTTCCTCTGATTTTTTTAAAGTTCCCAGTAAAGGCTGTTTTTTTGTTTGGAGCTCCTGAGAATCCCGTGTGGGTATTTCTCCAGTGCATCCAACACAGAGTACACAAACAATTGTAATTTCCTATAAATGTCTCCCTTGAGTGAGTTTTGTAGTGGATGGGGGTCAGGGCTTGTGTGTCCTGCTTGGCACAGCCCAGGCAGGGCTTTCACAGCCCCATCCCACACTCCATTTCCCAGCTGGAGCCGCTGCTGCCTCTGAGTTCTGCTGCCCCAGCCCCAGGGACGCTCTCCTTGTCTGCCCATTCCCCCACGGTCTCAGGGCAGGGATGGCCTCAGTGGGGGCTGCTGACATCCTCAGCACCTTGGAGGCTGCTGCTGGATTTTACTGCTCCAGAGGCTTCTTCAGCCTTCAGCTCTTCAGTTCAGGAATTCAGTGCCCCAGGGCTCATTAATGTTCAGAACACCTTAACAAGCCAAGACTCTGGGAATAATTTAAGCTTTCAAATCATTTGTGGTTAATTAGACAGATTTCAGAAGCCTATTGCAAGTGAATACACTGTATTTAAAAAGACAGTGAGAAAGATTTTTTAAGTCCTGTATATTTTTTTTTCCCTGTTAATTCATTGATAAGTGCAATCTCCAATTGACTCTAAATCCAAGTACCTCCTCATGCAGTTGGAATAGATATGAAAATCAAGACCCTTCATGGCTGACAATCAATCAGACTCTGTCCCTACCCCCACCCCACCATTGCCCCCATCCAAGCCCTGGCACTCAGAGCAGCCCTGTGCAAATCTGAGCTCCCTCCAGCCCAGGCTGCACCTGCAGCTTTCAGCTCCTTGGCTCCAACTCCCACCTGCTTTCCCTGGAGAAGGAGCTGCCTGAGACACAGAGGGATGTTCATTTCTTGTCAGCCAACAAAGCCACGGGAAGGCACAGCTCCATCAAATGCAAAAGTCATTCTTCTCCCTGGCTGTGCCCAGCCCCTGATCCCCACAGCCTGTCCTGTTTCCTTCATCCCTGCATTGCCAGGGACTTTCTGGGACAAGGCAGCTCTGCTCTGGGGATGGAGGGAACTCCAAGTGCCACCACTGGAGTGGGAACCACAACTCATCAGGTTTGTGTCCTTTGGGGGTCAGGAACTGGTGAGACTCAGAGGGACAGAAAGTTTCTCTTCACCGCAAACATAAAAAATATGACCATGTTACATTTAAGAAACATCAAAACCCTTCCTTAATCTCCTTGTGACATCCCAGCAACATCTGACACGTCCACCATCCACAAGGCATTGCCATAAGGGAAGGATTTTAGACAAACAGATAAGAAGAGGTGATATAAAAAATAAAAATAGGAAATAGGATTCTGGCTAAGGTGTTATTTAAACTTCTGAAAGATTGGGCAACTCCCTGAAGCTGAAAGCATGAAGCCAGTCAAGGGAGATGCATTGGAATGACCAGAGAACAGCTGCAGGCGGAAGTCTGGGAGCAATGGGAAGGATATTGATCCAGCTGCTCTAAATGAAGGAAGGTCCTTACACATGGCCATTTCAACAGGAGAACTGGAAACACCTGAAGGAAGAGGGTTATGAAATATTAGACTGAATCTTGGTGCCAAAGGTAGAGGGGAAGATCAGTATTTCTCCTCCTGCCATCAGTAGAAGAACCCAGTACATCCAGGAAATTCCTGTTTCTGGTGGAAAAATTCTGCCATTTCTTAAAAGTACTCAAATGACACAGGTAATAAATATTTACTTGTATAATATGAAACTAACAGGTATTAAAACCTTTGCCCCTTTCCAGGCAGACATCAGCTGTGTGCCCACGAACAGGCAGTGCCACTTGTGCCCGGAGGTGCCCAGCTGGGATTGCATCTCTCAGAGAGAAGCTGAGGGAGAGCAGAGCACCTTGCCAGCTGCAGGTCCCTGCCAGCCCCGCAGGGCTCCTGTGCCATCAACATCTGCTCTGCTCCAGGCTGAAACAGGGCCCAGCACGGTGCTGGGATCATCAGAGAGCTGAGGTGTGTGCTGGAATTCCATGCCCTCGCCATGGCGCAGCAGCCCTGCATTTCCCTGCTCCAGCCTTGGTCTCCAGCACAGCCATGGAGGCTCTTTGGGCTCCTGAGTGTTCCTGCAGCCCCCAAGGGCAGCTGAGCTCTGCCTTTGGCACAGTCAGCCCTGGCCAGCGCAGGCCACGCTCAGCAATTCCTTGTCTGTGCCCGGCCTTGCTGCCAGCCCCGGCAGCGGCTGCGTGGCCCCTTGGTGGCCCTGTGCTGGCCCAGCCATGGTGCCACAGCCCCTGTGCAGGCCCAGCCCAGGACAGGAGCATTGCGGCTGGGAACGGCCCCTGTGCCGTGGTGCCCACGGCAGC
Organism: Vidua macroura; assembly: GCF_024509145.1. Taxonomy (NCBI): domain Eukaryota; kingdom Metazoa; phylum Chordata; class Aves; order Passeriformes; family Viduidae; genus Vidua; species Vidua macroura. The sequence continues at coordinate 1,423,615 of NC_071600.1, read as the reverse complement.
CTTGGGGCTCTGTGCCCCATGGCCTCCCTGCTGGGCAGCCTCTGCCAGCTCCTGCCCAGCCCCTGGCACCTGTGGGGCTGCACAGACAGCCCTGCCCCGGGCTCTGCCGGCCTCTGGGCCAGCAGAGAGGCCGGCCAGGGCTGGCCATGGCCGGGAACAGGCCCTGAGCCCCGCAGCAGGATGGAGCTGGGCCACAGCCAAACTCAGCCCAGGCCAAAGCTGGGCTCAGCAGCCAGGGCTGCCAAGGGCTGGGGACAGAGGCTGGCGCTGACAAATGTCCTGGGCCCCCTCCCTGCTGTGTCCATGCCCCCAAGGGCACAGAGCAGCCTCCTCTCTCGGGCACTTGCCTGTTTTCAATGCCTTGCACAGGCGCTGGCCCTGCCCCACAAGGCCTGGGCTGAGTCCTGCCCCTGCACGCTCAGCCAGGCTGAGATGGACACTGATGGTTTCTGGGCCAGGCTCTCGCAGCCCAGCCCAGCTCCCTGCAAGCTCTGCCAGCTGCCCTGAGCTCTGTGCAGCACCAAGGGCCTCTCCCCAGCACAGCCCAGCCGCCTCTGGCCCCACAGCTCTGCTCAGGCCAGGCTGCTCTGGCCACTGGCCCCACGGCCTCAGCCCCTGCCAAGGGCACAGCAGCAGCTGCAGCTCAGCCAGGACTCAGCCCCAGCCATGGGGGAAGGGGCTTGCCCAAGGCACAAGGAGGCTCCCTGGCTGCCCTGCTCCCCTCGGCCTCAGCTGCTGAGAGCTCTGCAGCCCCTGCTGCCATCCCATCTGCCCAGGCCAGCACAAGAGCCCCGGCCTTGGGGCCCTCCAGAGCTGCTCCTGCTCCAGGCCCAGGGCCCATCCCAGAGCTGGGGCAGCCACAAAGCTCTGCCCATTTCTGCTCATTGCTGCTCTGATGGGGATGGATCCTCAGACACTTGGAGGTTGATGATGAATTTTCCTACTCCAGAGGCCTCTTCTTTCTTGAGCTCTTCAGTTCAGGAATTCAGTGGTAAAGGCTCTTAAGGATTTGTTTAAAATATCCAAACAAGAACAGCCCTTGGGAATAATTGATGTTTTCAACTCTTTTGTGGTTAATTAGACAGATTTCAAAAGTGTATTCTAAGTGAATATACTATATTGAAACCAATGCAGAGAGAACTGCTTTGTCCTGTTTTCTTTTCCTGTTTATAGTTTGATATCAGCAATGTCCAATTGATATTGACCCCCAGCACCTTCTAATGTGGTCTGAACAGATATGAAAATCAAGACCATCATGGATGACAATCAATAACACTTTTTCCCCACCCCCTCCCCACCATTTCCCTCATCCAAGCCCTGGCATTCCTATGGATCAGGAATGGTGTGGCCAGCAGGAGCAGGGCAGTGATTCTTCCCCTGTGCTCAGCACTGGTTGGGCAGCACCTCCAGTGCTGTGTCCAGTTCTGGGCCCCCAATTTAGGAAGGACATGGAGGGGCTGGAGCGTGTCCAGAGAAGGGCAACAAGGCTGGTGAGGGGTCTGGAGCACAAGTCCTGTGAGGAGCGGCTGAGGGAGCTGGGGTTGTTGATCCTGGAGAAGAGGAGACTCAGGAGAGACCTCATCACTCTCTACAACTCCCTGACAGGAGGATGCAGCCAGGTGGGGGTCGGGCTCTTTTCTCATGGAACTGTGACAGGACAAGAGGACACAGCCTTCAGATGCACCAGGGGACGTTTAGGCTGGCCATCAGGAAATATTCTTCACACAAAGGGTGATTGGGCATTGGAATGGGCTGCCCAGGGAGGTGGGTGAGTCACTGTCCCTGGAAGTGTTTCAGCAAAGACTGGATGTGGCCCTCAGTGCCATGGACTGGGTGACAAGGTGGTGTTGGGTGCCAGGTTGGACTTGATGCTCTCCAAGGTCTTTGCCAGCCTGGTTGATTCTCTGATGATTGTGGCACTGCAGGGCCCTGGGGAAGCAAGGGGCCATTGTAACACTGCGGGGCCTGGTGGCACTAAGAGGACCATGGGGACACTGTGTATGACATGGCACCACAGAGCCACGGGGCCACTGTGACACTGTGGGGCTGAATGGAAGCAAGGAGTGCATTGTGACAGTCTGGGTCCTGGTGGAACCACAGAGGCCACTGTGACACTGCGGGGCCTTGTGGAACCAAGGGGCCATTGTGCCACTGCAGAACCAAGGAGACCCTTGGGAGAGCCTGGGGACAATGGGATCAAGGGGCCATTGCTCCATGGCAAGGACTCTGGGAACTGAGGGAACAATTGTGACACTGTGGTGCCCCATGGAACCAAGGGTCCCTGGTGACACTGCAGGATCTTGTGTCACCAGGGCTCCATTGTGACACTGCAGCACCAAGGAATTCATTGTGGCACTCTGAGGCCTGATGGAACCAAGAGGCCACTGTGACCCTGCAGGGCCTTGTGGAACCATGCAGAGCTCTGTGACAGAGCAGGACCTCGTGTCATGATGGGGCCATTGTGACACTGCAGGGCCCCATGGAACCAAGGGGCCAGTGCTGCTCCTCAGGGACTCGTGGAATGAAGGAAACATGTTTGACACCGTGGTGGCTCTTGGGACCAAGAGGCCATTGTGGCACTGTGGGACCAAGGAGAGCATTGCTGCCCTGCCAGACCTCATGGAACCAAGGATCCATTGTGACACTGCAGGGCCTTGGGGGACCACGGTGCCATTGTGACACTCTGGGCCCCAGGGATCCAAGGGACTTTGTGACACCAAGGGGTCCCATGGAACCAAAGGGACATTGTGACACTGGGAGGCCTCACGGAATCATGGAGACCATTGGGACACTCTGGGGCCTCATGGAACCGTGCTGACACCAAGCTGGCTGGAGTGTTGATCTGCTGGAGGTCAGGAGGGCTCTGCACAGGGCCCTGGACAGGCTGGATCCAGGGCCCAAATCCAACAAGGTGAGGTTTAATAAGTCCAAGTGCTGGGTCCTGCACTTTGGCCACAACAACCCCTGCAGCGCTCCAGGCTGGGGACAGAGGGGCTGGAGAGCAGCCAGGCAGAAAGGGACCTGCAGGGACTGATGGACAGCAGGCTGGACATGAGCCAGCCGTGTGCCCAGGTGGCCAAGAAGGCCAATGGCTCCTGGCCTGGATCAGGAATGGTGTGGCCAGCAGGAGCAGGGCAGTGATTCTTCCCCTGTGCTCAGCACTTGTTGGGCAGCACCTCGAGTGCTGTGTCCAGTTCTGGCCCCCCCAAATTTAGGAGAGACATGGAGGGGCTGGAGCGTGTCCAGAGAAGGGCAATAAGGCTGGTGAGGGGTCTGGAGCACAAGTCCTGTGAGGATTAGCTGAGGGAGCTGGGGTTGTTGATCCTGGAGAAGAGGAGGCTCAGGGGAGACAAGGCAGTGTCAGGGCACAGGTTGGACTTGATGATCTCCAAGGTCTTTTCCAGCCTTGCTGATTCTGGGATTCTCTTAAACCACCCTTGGAGCAGTTGCAGGAGGAGCCCTGGGCCTCTTCTTCAGAAGCTGCAGCAGCCCAGGTCCCTCAGCTTCTCCTCACAGCCCCAAAGCCCATCCTGTCAGTCGTGCAGAGCCTCTGCAGCTCCTCCTCCTTGCCCAGAACAGGGAGCCCCACAGGCAGACACAGCAGCCCAGATGTGCCCCCCTGGCCTGGGCTGCCTCTGGCCAGGGAGCAGCACGAGGCACTGCAGGAGCCTGCAAACAATTCCTGCAGCACTTGTGGGATGATCCTGCTCCCCAAGGGACGTTCCCATGGTGCCAAGGCAGGAACTGCAATGGGGAGTGGGGCCAGAGAGGAAAGGGCAAACAGGGATGGGCTGTGTGCAGGGCAGGGAACAGGGCTGGGCAAGGGGAAGAAATCTGGACCAGGGAAGAATAAAGAATCAAAGGTGGAGCAAAGGAAATGCTCAGGGCAGTTTGGGGGTGGCTGCCAGGCAGCCCTGGCTCTGAGCAACAGCGTCTGCAGTGGGCCAGGAAAGTCCCAGCTGATGGGAACAAACTTTCTGGCTGAGTGCAGAGGCCAGGACAAAGCTGAGCGGTTTCCCTGGCGTCCCCCAGCCCTTCCTGGCCCCAGGGGCTGATGGCATTTGTGCTCCCTCAGGTTCATGTCCCCACAGCACCAGCACGGGGGTGCTCCCGCCTGCTGTGTGCAATGCAAACAGGGGCTCCTGAGCCAGCGCTGCCGTGTCTGTGCCTGCAAGGATGAGGCACCTGTGTGAGCTGGGGGAGAGGCCAGGGCTGCAGAGGGGGGATGTTGTTGGCAGCTCCATGAGGACGCTCTGGGACGCTGCCCTGGGCTGTGCAGCGCACTGGGGATGGATCAGCCCCTGCTCTGCTGCTCCTTCCCGTCTCCCCCAGGGCCCTTGCAGAGCACCAGCCGTGCTGTTTGCCCCCAGCCTGCCCACGGCCAGCCTGGGGCTGCTGACGGGGGTTTTCTGTGCTGAGCATTGGCCTGGCCGTGTTCTTGAGAGAGCCTGGGCAAGGAGCCTGGAGCCCCCAGGCCCTGGCCTGAGGCGTCAGCGCTGCCCCAGCAGTGCCCATGGCCTGTCCCTGCTGCAGCCCAGGCACTGCCACCCCCAGGACTGTGCCCGGCCCCGAGAGCACTCAGGCCCTGCAGCAACACCAGGGCCACCAGGGCAGCGGGGCAGGGCCACGGGAGCAGCACTGGCAACACCAAGTGCTGCTGCTGCTGCTGGGCACAGCTGCTGTGCCAGCACTGATCTGCCCCCAGCTCTGCACACAGACATTGCTGCTGCAGCTCCAGAGAAGGCAACAAAAGGGCATCTCTGCTGAAAACTGTGCTGGGAGATCCTTGAGTTCCTTTAAAGACACGGAGAGCACAGCCCCTCATTGACACAGTCTGTGGCCACAGGGAATGTGGAGAGAAACAAAATGAGAAATGGTACTAAAAATGATAGTTCTTTTTGGACAACATGGAAAAACTAAAACAAAGGAATAGAACCCCCAAAATGAAACCAACAAGATGTATAAAAGATGACTTTGACTACAAATGATTTGCCGAAATTGGCCAGCAGTTTAATGTTCCTGAAAGCATCCAGTCATCAGTCTCCTCACTGCAGCCTTGAGCTCCTGGTTCCTCAGGCTGTAGATGAGGGGGTTCAGGGCTGGAGGCACCACCGAGTACAGAACTGACACTGACAGATCCAGGGATGGGGAGGACAGCGAGGGGGGCTTCAGGTGAGCAAACGCTGCAGTGCTGGCAAACAGAGAGACCACGGCCAGGTGAGGGAGGCAGGTGGAAAAGGCTTTGTGCCGTCCCTGCTCAGAGGGGATCCTCAGCACAGCCCTGAAGATCTGCACATAGGAGAAAACAATGAATACAAAGCAACCAAATACCAAACACACACTAACAGCAAGAAGCCCAAGTTCCCTGAGATAGGATTTGGAGCAGGAGAGCTTGAGGATCTGTGGGATATCACAGAAGAACTGGCCCAGGGCATTGCCATGGCACAGGGGCAGGGAAAATGTATTGGCCGTGTGCAGCAGAGCATTGAGAAAGGCGCTGGCCCAGGCAGCTGCTGCCATGTGGGCACAAGCTCTGCTGCCCAGGAGGGTCCCGTAGTGCAGGGGTTTGCAGATGGACACGTAGCGGTCGTAGCACATGATGGTCAGGAGGGAAAGCTCTGTTCTAAGGAAGAAGATAAGCATAAAAACTTGAACAGCACATCCTGTGTAGGAGATGTTCCTGGTGTCCCAGAGGGAATTGTGCATGGCTTTGGGGACAGTGGTGCAGATGGAGCCCAGGTCACTGAGGGCCAGGTTGAGCAGGAAGAAGAACATGGGCGTGTGCAGGTGGTGGCCGCAGGCTACGGCGCTGATGATGAGGCCGTTGCCCAGGAGGGCAGCCAGGGAGATGCCCAGCAAGAGGCAGAAGTGCAGGAGCTGCAGCTGCCGCGTCTCTGCCAGTGCCAGCAGGAGGAAGTGGCTGATGGAGCTGCTGTTGGACATTTGCTGTGGCGGCACATGGGCACCTGTTCAGGGAGAAAGGACAGTGACAAGTCAAGAAAAGCTGGCAGGAGCTGGTTTAAGGAATTGTTTTCCTAGACACACATCATTGCTGGCTCTCTGAGGTCAGAAATCCCCAGCATTCCTGCTGCACTCAGAGTTTGGCACTGAGAGATGGGAGAGGCAAAGGATTCCCTGTGGCTGAGGGCAGGTGAGGGGCTGGATGGGCTTGTTCCCCTGGCACTGCTCTGTTCAGCCCCCTCTCCTTCCCTGAGCATCTCCCTGGGCCTGGACATTCCCTCCTGAGAGGTGCCTTGTCCCTGCCAGCGCTCACAGAGCCCATCCCACCCCGTGTGCCCTCGGCCCGGCCCTACAGAAACCTGCCTGTGTGCAGGGCCCTGGCTGGGGCAGGGTCTGTGTGCAGCTGGGCAAGGGCAGCTCAGGAGAGCCCTGCTGGGCCCTGCCAAGGTGATGCTGCTGCTGTCCAGGGCTGAGCAGTGGCTGAAGGCCCCTTGGGAGGCTGCCAGCAGAGAGACTGACCACCCAAAGTCACAGTTCTGGAGTCTCTGTAAATGTTCAAACATTACTTTGATGATCCTGTGTGTCCCTTCCAACTCAGAATGTTCTGTCATTCTGGGATTACAATTCCTGTTCTGCTTCTCTCATCCCCCTGTTGTCTATCATCAAATGAGAAAAAAACAAAAAAAAAACCCTAGCAAATGAGTTAGAACAGTAAAGTAAAAACCAGACCTTTATTGGAAGCTTCCAGGTGTCCCAGTGGGGATGAGGCTCAATCGGCTCCTGATTTCAACAATTTATAAAGGTTGATTAATTAGGATATTTCACAGGAAAATCCAATAGGAGATTCAGTTGTCCCAGTTACACACCCCTAACTCAACCCATTGGAGAAGGTCCAAGGGCTTCTTTGCCCCACTTTTTGTTATGACTGCTCACATTCTGGTCAAAACCAAAACGTTCTTCTTGTTGGTCCTCTTCCTGATAATAAGACTATGCGGTATTTCAGGAATGTATTTAGACAGGTTCTTGTTCGAAAATCTAAAAGAAAGGTTAGGACATGTACGAGAGTTAATTAAGGATTATAGTTATAGAAGTATATAATAGTAGTTTAATAGGGTTAATTAAAAGTTTAATAGCATAAAGTAAGGATTATAGTTTTATAACTATATAATAGTAATTTATAGAGCTATAAATATATAAAAATGTATCAAAAGCAAAAATCTTTTTCTCACCACCCCAACGTTCCCATCCTTCTCCAAGCAGGAAATTGAAAACACTCTCAGGAAAGCTCCTGATCTTCACAGCAATCCCAGGCTTACCTTCTTTGGGAAGTGTCCTCCGGAGCTGTGCCCAGGCTGGTCTGGAGCCGGGAGCAGCCCTGCCCCAGCCAGCAGCTCTCAGCAGCAGCACCTGCCCTGCTCAGGGTGGCTCCTTCCCCCCACAGCTTCTGGCCAGCGCGGGCAGCAGCTCCCCGGGCCGGCTGAGAGCTGTCCCTGGCAGGCAGCAGAGTCCCTGGCCCAGCACAGCGCCCTGGGCTGCAGGACCCTGCTCTGCAGGACAGCCCTGGGCACCCCTGGCTGCTCTGCACAAGAGACCATCAGAGAATGGACTCACAGGGGCTGTGGGCATTGGCATGTTCCAGCTTGAGGAGATCACTGCAGGAGCTGCAGCTGCATTGTCCTGCAGCCAGAGGTTCCTGTGCCAAGGGCTGGCAGTGATTCTGCCCCAGGCACTTCTCAGCACCTTCCCAGCCCTGACTGATTGAAGCTCTCTGTGCCTCTGGGCTGTGCCCGCGCTGGCTGCAGGCAGTGCCCCAGCCCTGCTGGGCTGGGAGAAGAGCTGCTCATCCAGAGAAATGTGCTTTTGAAGCTCTGCTTGCTTACCAGCATCACCCTCTGTGCCAGGAGCCCGGCCCAGCTCAGCAGCACAGACACAGCACAAGGACTTGAATGAGCCTCTGGGGCTTTGTGCTCAGGCCCTGAACATCAGGCCCTGAGAGGGAGCTGCAGAAACCTCTCCAGAAGTCCGAGTCAGAATCCAACTCCAAAGATTCTTTGACTTTTAATGGGTCCCACTGAGGGACATGACTGAGAAAGTGTCCCCAGGCCCCAGGCAGAGCAGAGAACTGGAGGCACTGATGACAGGTGGGAACAAAGAGAAGCCAAGTCTTGGTGGCTTGGGGCACAGCAGGGTCTGTGCCACCAAGGGCTGTCAGGAGACACCTTGTCCTGAGGCCCTGGGGCCTCCTGGCACAGCCCCAGCCAGGCTGGGCACTGTCAGCCCCTTGTCCTGCCCTCAGCATCCCCCCCTAGCCCACATCCCAGTGGCCTCAAGGATCTGCTGGAAGGAGTCCCTGGGGAGCCTTGCTCAGCAATGGCCCTGGGGGCTCCACAATGCTCCCAGGCACTGCAGGTTTTTCAAAGGACTTTGGCTTTGGCTTTTACCTTGCAGTCTCTGAGAGCTTTGTGCAATCATGGTCTCCAATTATCTGCTGTAATTAGTCCCTGGAGAGGCTTTGTCAAGAACAACACTCAGTGGGGCTCATTAATGCTTCAAGGTACTTTAGTTCTTTTAAGGTACTTGGTGTTTCACTTTTGCTACAGACTCTGTGAGAGGTTTGTGCAATCATGGCCCCAATTATCTGCTTTAACGAGTCCCTTGAGAGCTTGGTACTGACACTCAGTGGGGCTCATTAATACTTTGAGATACTCAATTTTTGTAAGGTACTTTGGATTTTCCTTTCCACACTGAGAGGTTTTTGTGCCATTTTGAGTCTCTGAGAGGTTTTTGGGACATCCTGGCCTCCAGTTCTCTCCTCCAAGGAGTCCATGAGGAGCCTGTGTTGGGATGGACCTCAGTGGCAGCCGTTAATGCTTTGAGACACTTTGGGCTTTTCTTCTGCCTTTGACTGCTGGAAAGGTTTGTGCAATCTCCTCTCAGGCCCTGAGGTTCCAGGGCTCAGCTCCAAATGCACCACGGGGCTCATTAGGATCAAGCAAGTCCTGATAAACCATGGCTCTGCCTTGATTTCCCTCTTCTCTTCTGCCGTTCATAATGAAGTTTCTGTAGTGGTTTTGGTTCACCAATATGAGATTTCTCGTCCAGTGCATCAATTAGTGTGGTGGGTTCAGTGTTGGCTAATTACCAGTGCACTCACTAGAATATACTTACTCATTTCCTGCTCTGAGGTAGGATTAGGAGAAAGTCAAAGTGGGCTCAGAACTTTAAAAGTGTATAATAAAAAGTTTGTTAATAGCAACTAAAAGAAAGAGTAATTAGAATCAGAACAAATCTTTCAGAACACTTCCTCTCTCCATTCAACCTGACAATGTAAAGACACAAACCCTAAAATTTTCTGTCAGTTTTCCACCTCTAGAATAGTCTTTCTTCAGTTCACCTAGCGGGGGAAGTTCCTCTGCTTAATCATATGGAGACTTCTCCACAAGAAAACAGTTATCCCATGGCTTTTCATTTCCACAAATAGCAGCTGCCTGGAAAAATCTGCAATCGTGAAGTCCCTCCCATTTTTTACAGCTTTTCCCACAGCTGTGTTTATGGGCCATATCAACTTTTGGGGTATTAGTTTAAAGATGAGCTGTTTAAGAGCAAAGGTTCTCTTCATTTATTTCTGAAATCATCTTCATCTCTGGGAACAGAGGTCTTCTTCTTCTCTCCCTGAGGGCACAGGGTCTCATCACTTTTTTCTCTTTCAATGTTCAAACTTTTCATGGGATCACAGCTACTTCAACATTTCCTTACTTTAGCATGGAGGCCTTTGCTGAACAAGGCATCTCCCCATTATTTTCAATGCGTTATAGGGAAAAAGAGAGTCTGATGTATCAATTCCATCCTTCTCCATAGCTTTCCCAGAGGATTTCAGCCCCAAGGTCAAGGCATCTCCTCATCCCTCCCATCTGGGACTCAACTTCCTCTTCACTGACCTGGGTGTCTTCACGTTGCTCCTGTGTGTGCCTGCACTTTGTCCTTTTCTCTCACTGGAGGGAGGATGGAAGCACGGGAAGAGTCAATATCTCAGGCAGGGTCTGCAGATGGTTGCGTGAGCCCGGCCGGGCTGGGTCCTTGCAGCCGGAGCTGTTTTGCCATGGAGGTTTGTGCAGCGGCTGCGCTGGGGCTGTGTCAGGCTGGGCGGCGCTGGGGGCAGGGCCAGGATCTCAGCAGCCAGGCCAGAGCAGAGCAGCAGCACGGCCGGGGCCGATGGCTTCTCCTGGCCCTGCCCGCTGGTTGCGGGCCAAGCCCAAGGGCGGCAGAAGCTTGGCCAAGCCGGCCCGGCCCGGGGCTGCTCCTGGGGCCCGGCGGATCCTGGCTGGGCCCGGGCTGGCGGCGGGGCAGGGCTCGGCAGCGGCCAGATGTCAGCAAGCGCAGCCACGGCCCGGCCCGGCCTCGGCCCCGCGGCCTCCCCTCCCCTGCCCGGCAGCCGATGGGGCCTGGCGGGCTCCCTGGGAAGGGGCCCGGCCCCACGGCAGGAGCCGCCCGGCCCGCCCCGGCCCAGACGGGGGCTGGCCCGGCCTTGGCACCTCTGTGCTGGCCAGAAGGGAAAGAGACCCAGCCCGGCTTCTTCCTCTTTAACTTGTGTCTTCACAGAGGTGTGTGCAGTTTCCTTAGTGCTTTAACAGATTGTCAATTCCCACAGCTAATTACTGATTGGTTTTTTTGTCAGACACAAAGGAAAATGCTAGTAGCTTCTCTTTGGACATCACTTCCATGATGCAAAACCACCACAACAGCACAGAGCACAGAGCTCCTTTGTCCATATGTAGTGGCGATGTGCCTGATGGCGCAAAACCCCACCTTGGGAGATCTCTGGGCCCTCTCCAAGGTGTTTTCAAATGAAAACCTTCAGCTCATAGTCTAAGAAAATCACCAGAGGACAGGGCCAGCCTGACATGTCTGTCCTGGATACTTTTTTGTGGTAGCAAGTCTTGGATATATGGAATTTGGGAGGCCAAATTCTAATTTTGGCCATGGACCCTGGACAAGAAGACAAATTCTTTTCCATAGGAATGAAGGAACAGAGCCCCTCTGTTTCAAGGGCAGATGAGAGGTGACACTAGAGGGCAAAGCCAGACAGAGTTGGCAGGTTTTTCTGAAAGATACCTTTGCATACAGGAAATTTTTTAGGGAGACTAGCAATTTTGGCAATGGGCATCTGAAAAGGGGGATGGTTCTTTCCCATAGCAAGGAAAGCACAGAGCCCCAGTGCTCCAGGAGCTGATGAGAGGCAGCCTTTGGCATTCCAAGATCAGCCAGACCTGTCAGGTGGCCCCTGGGAGGCCAAGCCAGCCACACCTGTTCCATGTTCCCTCGGTTCCATGGGGCCCCACAGAGTCCCAAGGGTCCCTTGCTCCCAGGAGGCCCTGAGGTGTCACAATGCCCCCTTGGTGACACGAGGCCCTGAAGGGTCCTAATGGTCTCCATGGTTCCATCAGGCCCCACAGAGTCATGATGGTCTCTGGGTCCATGAAGCCCCGCTGTGTCACCATGGCCCCTTGGTTCCATGGGCTCCAGTGGTGCCACAATGATCCCCTTGGTTCCATGAGGTGCCCACAGTGTCACAGGGATCTCCATGGGAAGGAAAGAACCGAGCCCCAGTGTGGCAGGGGCAGTCACCAGAGGCCAAGGCCAGCCAGACTTGACGGTACTGGCAGATTTTGGCTGGGAGCAACCCTTGGATATAGGGAATTTTAGAGGTGGAATTCCAATTTCAAACATGGACACCTGGTGGAGAAACGCAATCATTTTCCATGCAAAGAAAAGCACGGAACACCAGTGCTTGAGGGGCAGATGAAAGGCGGCCATCAGAGGCCTAAGGCAGCAAGACGTCTCTGTGCTGATAGCTTTTGTCTGAAAGCAACCCTCGGATATAGGGAATCTGGGAGGTGGGACCCCAATTTTGGCCATTTCTGCATAGATAAGAAGGACGCTTCTATTCCATAGGAAGGAAGACACTGAGCCCAAGTGTTTCAAAGACAGAACACGAGAGAGATGGGGCTCCTGGGAGGCCAAGCCAGCCAGACCTGTTTGTCCTGGCAGCTTTTGTCGTGGAGGGATCTTTGGATATATGGAATTTGGGAGGAGGAATCTCAATTTTGACCACGGACATCTTGAGAAGGACGGTTCTTTTCCATAGGAAGGAAAGCACCGAGCCCCAGTGTTTGGAAAGCAGGTGAGAAGCAGCCCCCAAGAGGCCAAGGGCAGCCAGACCTGTCTGTCCTGGCTGATTTCACTGGGGAGCAATCCTTGGATGTACAGACTTTTGGAGGTGGAATCCCAATTTTGGCCATGGGCACCTGGTCAGGATTGGATGATTTTTTGGTGCAGGAAAGAAAAGCATGAAGTCCAAGTGTTCTGGAAGGAGATGAGAGGTGGCCACCCTTAGGCCAAGCCAGCCAGACCTGTCTCTCCTGGCATCTTTCATCTAGGGGCTATCCATGGACACTGGGCATTTTGGAGGTGGAATCTCAATTTTGGCTGTGGGTGCCTGGACAGGAAGATGAGTTCTTTTCATTAGGAAGGAAAGCACAGAGCCCCAGTGTTTCTGAGGCACATGAGTGCCAGCCCTCAGGAAGCCAAGGCCAGCCAGACTTGTTAGTCCTGGCATCTTTTGCCTGGGAGCTATCCTTGGATATAGGGAATTCTGGAGGCAGATGCCCAATTTTGGCCATGGGTGCCTGGATGAGATGGATGGTTTTTTCCATCAGAAAGAAAAGCACATGGCCCCAGTGTCTCAAAGGCAGATGAGAGGTGGCCACCAGCTGGCCAAGGCAGCCAGACCTGTTCCATGTTCCCTTGGTTTTGTGGGACCCCACAGTGTCACAATGGTCTCCTTGGTTCCCTGAGGCCCTGGAGTGTCACAATGTCCCCCTTGCTTCTGCAGTGTCACAATGGCCCCGTGCTTCCATGAGGTTTTGCAATGTCACAATGGCTTTGTGGTTCCACAAAGCCCTGATGTGTCACAATGGCCCCTCGGCTCCATGCGCCCTCGCTGTGTCACAACGGCTCCTCTGTGACACTGCAGCTCCACAAGGTCACCACGGACCCTTGGTTCCTTGGGGCCCTCGAGTTCCACAATGGTCTCCTTGATTCCATGAGTCAGGCCAGTGTCACAATGGCCCCTTGGTTCCATGAGGATCTGGAGTGTCACACAGGTTTGTGACATTTGTCCTTGCTGCCCCTCACATCCCACTGCCCCACAAACAGCTTTTCTTTGCATGGAAAATGATTGCGTTTCTCCACCAGGTGTCCATGTTTGAAATTGGAATTCCACCTCTAAAATTCCCTATATCCAAGGGTTGCTCCCAGCCAAAATCTGCCAGTACCGTCAAGTCTGGCTGGCCTTGGCCTCTGGTGACTGCCCCTGCCACACTGGGGCTCGGTTCTTTCCTTCCCATGGAGATCCCTGTGACACTGTGGGCACCTCATGGAACCAAGGGGATCATTGTGGCACCACTGGAGCCCATGGAACCAAGGGGCCATGGTGACACAGCGGGACACAGCTTCATGGACCCAGAGACCATCATGACTCTGTGGGGCCTGATGGAACCATGGAGACCATGAGGACCCTTCAGGGCCTCGTGTCACCAAGGGGGCATTGTGACACCTCAGGGCCTTGTGGGAGCAAGGGACCATTGGGACACTGTGGGGCCCCATGGAACCGAGGGCACATGGAACAGGTGTGGCTGGCTTGGCCTCCCAGGGGCCACCTGACAGGTCTGGCTGATCTTGGAATGCCAAGGGCTGCCTCTCATCAGCTCCTGCAGCACTGGGGCTCCGTGCTTTCCTTGCTATGGAAAAGAACTGTCCCTCTTTTCAGATGCCCATTGCCAAAATTGGTACCCTCTCTAAAAAATTTCCTATTTTTAAGGGTATCTCTCAGAACAAAACCTGCCAGCTCTGGCTGGCCTTGGCCTCTGGTGGTCACCTCTCATCTGCCCCTGAAACACTGAGGCACTGTTCCTTCCTTGCTATGGAAAAAAAAGCAGCCTTCTTGCCAAGGGACCATGGCCAAAATTAGAATTTGGCCTCCCAAATTCTGTAAATCGATGACTTGCTCCCAGACAAAAGTAGCCAGGACAGACAGGTCAGGCTGGCCCAGTAATCTGGTGATTTTCTTAGACTATGAGCTGAATGTTTTCATTTGAAAACACCTTGGAGAGGGCCCAGAGATCTCCCAATGTGGGGTTTTGAGACCTCAGGCTCATGACCACTACATATGGACAAAGGAGCTCTGTGCTCTGTGCTGTTGTGGTGGTTTTGCATCATGGAAGTGATGTCCTGAGAGAAGCTGCTAGCAGTTTCCTCTGTGTCTGACAAAAAAACATTCAGTAATTAGCTCTGAGAATTGACAATCTGTTAAACCACTAAGGAAACTGCACACGCCTCTGTGAAGACACAAGTTAAAGAGGAAGAAGCCTGGCTGGGTCTCTTTCCCTTCTGGCCAGCACAGAGGTGCCAAGGCCGGGCCAGCCCCCGTCTGGGCCGGGGCGGGCCGGGCGGCTCCTGCCGTGGGGCCGGGCCCCTTCCCAGGGAGCCCGCCAGGCCCCATCGGCTGCCGGGCAGGGGAGGGGAGGCCGCGGGGCCGAGGCCGGGCCGGGCCGTGGCTGCGCTTGCTGACATCTGGACGCTGCCGAGCCCTGCCCCGCCAGAGATATTGACTCTTCCTGTGTTTCCATCCTCCCTCCAGTGAGAGAAAAGGACAAAGTGCAGGCACACACAGGAGCAACGTGAAGACACCCAGGTCAGTGAAGAGGAAGTTGAGTCCCAGATGGGAGGGATGAGGAGATGCCTTGATCTTGGGGCTGAAATCCTCTGGTGAAGCTATGGAGAAGGATGGAATTGATACATCAGACTCTCTTTTTCCCTTTAACGCATTGAAAAGAATGGGGAGATGACTTGTTCAGCAAAGGCCTCCATGCTAAAGTAAGCAAATGTTGAAGCAGCTGTGATCCCATGAGAAGTTTGAACAGAGAAAGGGAGCTGATTGATGAGACCCTGTGCCCTTAGGGAGAGAAGAAGATCTTTGTTTCCAGAGATGAAGATGATTTCAGAAATAGATGAAGAGAACCTTTGCTCTTAAACAGCTCATTTTTAAACTAATACCCCATAAGTTGACATGGCCCATAAACACAGCTGTGGGAAAAGCTGTGAAAAATGGGAGGGAACTCACAATTGCAGATTTTTCCTGGTAGCTGCTGTTTGTGGAAATGAAAAGCCATGAGAGAACTGTTTTCTTGTGGAGAAGTCTCCATAAAATTAACAAGAGGAACCTCTCTCCCTAAATGAAGGAAGACTATTCTAGAGATGGTAATGTGACTGAAAATTTTAGGTTTTATCTCTTTACATTGTCAAGTGGTATGCAGAAAGGAAGTGTTCTGAAAGATTTGTTCTGATTCTTATTACTATTTCTTTTAGTTGCTGTAAATAATTTTTTTTTTTTATACCCTTTTAAAGATTTGAACCCACTTTGCCTTTCTCCTAATCCTATCTCACAGCAGGAAATAAGTAAGTATATTCTAGTGATTGCACTGGTAATTAGCCAGCACTGAACCCACCACAATAATTGATGCATTGGCCGAGAAATCTCAAATTGGCAAACCAAAACCACTGCAGAAAAATTCCTGATGAACTGCACTAGGCCAGAGAGAAATCAAGGCAGAGCCATGGTTTTTCAGGACTTGCTTGATCCTAATGAGCCCCGTGGTGTATTTGGAGCTGAGCCCTGGAACCTCAGGGCCTGAGAGGAGATTGCACAAACCTTTCCAGGAGTCAAAGTCAAAAGAAAACCCCAAAGTGTCTCAAAGTATAAATGAGTTGCACTGAGGTCCATCCCCAACACAGACTACTCATGGACTCCTTGGAGCAGAGAATTGGAGGCCAGGATGGCACAAAAACCTTTCAGTGTGGAAAGGAAAATCCAAAGTACCTTACAAAAGTTGACTATCTCAAAGTATTAATGAGCCACACTGAGTGTCAGTGCAAAGCTCTCAAGGGACTCGTTAAAGCAGATAATTGGGGCCATGATTGCACAAACCTCTCACAGAGTCTGTAGCAAAAGGGAAACACCAAGTGCCTTAAAAGAACTGAAGTACCTTGAAGCATTAATGAGCCCCACTGAGTGTTGTTCCTGACAAAGCCTCTCCAGGGACTAATTACAGCAGATAATTGGAGGCCATGATTGCAGAAAGCTCTCAGAGACTGCAAGGTAAAAGCCAAAGCCAAAGTCCTTTGAAAAACCTGCAGTGCCTGGGAGCATTGTGGAGCCCCCAGGGCCATTGCTGAGCAAGGCTCCCCAGGGACTCCTTCCAGCAGATCCTTGAGGCCACTGGGATGTGGGCTAGGGGGGGATGCTGAGGGCAGGACAAGGGGCTGACAGTGGCCAGCCTGGCTGGGGCTGTGCCAGGAGGCCCCAGGGCCTCAGGACAAGGTGTCTCCTCACAACCCTTGGTGGCACAGACCCTGCTGTGCCCCAGGCCACCAAGACTTGGCTTCTCTTTGTTCCCACCTGTCATCAGTGCCTCCAGTTCTCTGCTCTGCCTGGGGCCTGGGGACACTTTCTCACTCGTGTCCCTCACTGGGACCCATTAAAAGTCAAAGAAACTTTGGAGTTGGATTCTGACTTGGAGCTCTGGAGAGGTTTCTGCAGCTGCCTCTCAGGGCCTGATGTTCAGGGCCTGAGCACAAAGCCCCAGAGGCTCATTCAAGTCCTTGTGCTGTGTCTGTGCTGCTGAGCTGGGCCGGGCTCCTGGCACAGAGGGTGATGCTGGTAAGCAAGCAGAGCTTCAAAAGCACATTTCTCTGGATGAGCAGCTCTTCTCCCAGCCCAGCAGGGCTGGGGCACTGCCTGCAGCCAGCGCGGGCACAGCCCAGAGGCACAGAGAGCTTCAATCAGTCAGGGCTGGGAAGGTGCTGAGAAGTGCCTGGGGCAGAATCACTGCCAGCCCTTGGCACAGGAACCTCTGGCTGCAGGACAATGCAGCTGCAGCTCCTGCAGTGATCTCCTCAAGCTGGAACATGCCAATGCCCACAGCCCCTGTGAGTACATTCTCTGATGGTCTCTTGTGCAGAGCAGCCAGGGGTGCCCAGGGCTGTCCTGCAGAGCAGGGTCCTGCAGCCCAGGGCGCTGTGCTGGGCCAGGGACTCTGCTGCCTGCCAGGGACAGCTCTCAGCCGGCCCGGGGAGCTGCTCCCAGCGCTGGGGGACAAGATGTGGGTGGAAGGAGACAGCTGGTCAGGCTTGGAATCGTTCTCCTTGTGTGGTGAGGATGCTGCATTGTTCAGGACTGCTCAGAGCATGGCATTTAACTGCAGAACGTTTCCAAGCAGATTATACAGGGAGCACAGCAAGGCAGGGGCTGTATAAAAGGGCAAATGCTGCTAGTTTAATCTACTGCTCTGGCTTGCCTGGATGGGAAATTGCACATATATATTCTTCTCTCAGTTCAGGCTGAGAAAAATAAAAAAGTTTTCTCTCAGATATGAATAAACCAGGCAGTGACAGAAATCAACACAGGGTCCCTTAGAGGCAGTGTCACTTTTCCAGCCTCCTCAGGGTTGCTCTGACGTTACCATCAAAGCCTGCGGAGCCAGAGCTGCCCCTGGGCTGTGCCTGAGCTGGGAGGGGTCTGCAGGGCAGAGCTGAGCCCCCAGGGCTGGGCTGGGCTCTGGCAGCACTGGCAGGGCCCAGCCCTGGGCACAGGGATGCAGCTGCTGGCAGGGACAGCTCCAGTCAGTAGAGTCCAGGGCAGGCAGTGGGGGGAAACTGCCCCAAAGCTGGGCTGGGATATTTAAATTCCTCTCCAAACCCAACTATTCCATGATTACTTTTTTTACAGATCCACATGCCAAGGCACAGCACATGTCCAACAGCAGCTCCATCAGCCACTTCCTCCTGCTGGCCCTGGCAGAGACGCGGCAGCTGCAGCTCCTGCACTTCTGCCTCTTGCTGGGCATCTCCCTGGCTGCCCTCCTGGGCAACGGCCTCATCATCAGCGCCGTAGCCTGCGGCCACCACCTGCACACGCCCATGTTCTTCTTCCTGCTCAACCTGGCCCTCAGTGACCTGGGCTCCATCTGCACCACTGTCCCCAAAGCCATGCACAATTCCCTCTGGGACACCAGCACCATCTCCTACACAGCATGTGCTGCTCAGGTATTCCTGATTATCTTCTTCCTTGGAACAGAGCTTTCCCTCCTGACCATCATGTGCTACGACCGCTACGTGTCCATCTGCAAACCCCTGCACTACGGGACCCTCCTGGGCAGCAGAGCTTGTGCCCACATGGCAGCAGCTGCCTGGGCCTGTGCCTTTCTCAATGCTCTCATGCACACGGCCAATACATTTTCCCTGCCCCTGTGCCATGGCAATGCCCTGGGCCAGTTCTTCTGTGATATCCCACAGATCCTCAAGCTCTCCTGCTCCAAATCCTACCTGAGGGAACTTGGGCTTCTTGCTGTTAGTGCCTGTTTGGCATTTGGCTGTTTTGTGTTCATTGTTTTCTCCTATGTGCAGATCTTCAGGGCTGTGCTGAGGATCCCCTCTGAGCAGGGACAGCACAAAGCCTTTTCCACCTGCCTCCCTCACCTGGCTGTGGTCTCCCTGTTTCTCAGCACTGCACTGTTTGCTCACCTGAAACCCCCCTCCATGTCCTCCCCATCCCTGGATCTGTCAGTGTCAGTTCTGTACTCGGTGGTACCTCCAGCCCTGAACCCCCTCATCTACAGCCTGAGGAACCAGGAGCTCAAGGCTGCAGTGAGGAGACTGATGACTGGATGCTTTCAGGAACATTAAACTGCTGGTCAAATTCTGCAAATCACTTGTAATAAAAGTTATCTTTGATACTTGTTGCTTTGGTTGTGGGCGTTTTTTCCTTTGTTTTACTTTTTTCATCTTCTCCCCAAGGAAATGTCATTGTTTGTGCCATTTCTCATTTTGTTTGTCACCACCTTCCGTGGGGCCACAGACTGTCCCAATGAGGGGCTGCAATCTCGGTGGCTTTAAAGGAACTCAAGGATCTCCCAGCAAAGTTTTCTGCAGAGCTGCCCTTTTGTTGCCTCCTCTGGAGCTGCAGCAGCAATGTCTGTGTGCAGAGCTGGGGGCAGATCAGTGCTGGCACAGCAGCTGTGCCCAGCAGCAGCAGCAGCACTTGGTGTTGGCAGTGCTTCTCCCGTGGCCCTGCCCCGCTGCCCTGGTGTTGCTGCAGGGCCTGAGTGCTCTCGGGGCCGGGCACAGTCCTGGGGGTGGCAGTGCCGGGGCTGCAGCAGGGACAGGCCATGGGCACTGCTGGGGCAGCGCTGACGCCTCAGGCCAGGGCCTGGGGGCTCCAGGCTCCTTGCCCAGGCTCTCTCAAGAACACGGCCAGGCCAATGCTCAGCACAGAAAACCCCCGTCAGCAGCCCCAGGCTGGCCGTGGGCAGGCTGGGGGCAAACAGCACGGCTGGTGCTCTGCCAGGGCCCTGGGGGAGACGGGAAGGAGCAGCAGAGCAGGGGCTGATCCATCCCCAGTGCGCTGCACAGCCCAGGGCAGCGTCCCAGAGCGTCCTCGTGGAGCTGCCAACAACATCCCCCCTCTGCAGCCCTGGCCTCTCCCCCAGCTCACACAGGTGCCGCATCCTTGCAGGCACAGACACGGCAGCGCTGGCTCAGGAGCCCCTGTTTGCATTGCACACAGCAGGCGGGAGCACCCCCGTGCTGGTGCTGTGGGGACATGAACCTGAGGCAGCACAAATGCCATCAGCCCCTGGGGCCAGGAAGGGCTGGGGGACGCCAGGGAAACCACTCAGCTTTGTCCTGGCCTCTGCACTCAGCCAGAAAGTTTGTTCCCATCAGCTGGGACTTTCCTGTCCCACTGCAGTCGCTGTTGCTCAGAGCCAGGGCTGCCTGGCAGCCACCCCCAAACTGCCCTGAGAATTTCCTTGGCCTCACCTTTGCTTTCTTTACTCTTCCCTGGTCCAGATTTCTTCCTCTTGCCCAGCCCTGTTCCCTGCCCTGCACACAGCCCATCCCTGTTTGCCCTTTCCTCTCTGGCCCCACTCCCCATTGCAGTTCCTGACTTGGCACCATGGGAACGGCCCTTGGGGAGCAGGATCATCCCACAAGTGCTGCAGGAATTGTCTGCAGGCTCCTGCAGTGCCTGGTGCTGCTCCCTTGCCAGAGGCAGCCCAGGCCAGGGGGGCACATCTGGGCTGCTGTGTCTGCCTGTGGGGCTCCCTGTTCTGGGCAAGGAGGAGGAGCTGCAGAGGCTCTGCAGGACTGACAGGATGGGCTTTGGGGCTCTGAGGAGAAGCTGAGGGACCTGGGCTGCTGCAGCTTCTGAAGAGGAGGCCCAGGGCTCCTCCTGCAACTGCTCCAAGGGTGGTTTCAGAGAATCACAGAATCAGCAAGGTTGGAAAAGAACTTGGAGGTCATGAAGTCCAATCTGTGCCCTGACATCGCCTTGTCTCCCCTGAGCCTCCTCTTCTCCAGGATCAACAACCCCAGCTCCCTCAGCCGCTCCTCGCAGGACTTGTGCTCCAGAGCCCTCACCAGCCTTGTTGCCCTTCGCTGGACACGCTCCAGCCCCTCCATGTCCTTCCTAAATTGGGGGCCCAGAGCTGGACACAGCACTGGAGGTGCTGCCCAACCAGTGCCCAGCACAGGGGAAGAATCACTGTCCTGCTCCTGCTGGCCACACCATTCCTGATCCAGGCCAGGAGCCATTGGCCTTCTTGGCCACCTGGGCACACGGCTGGCTCATGTCCAGCCTGCTGTCCATCAGTCCCTGCAGGTCCCTTTCTGCCTGGCTGCTCTCCAGCCCCTCTGTCCCCAGCCTGGAGCGCTGCAGGGGTTGTTGTGGCCAAAGTGCAGGACCCGGCACTTGGACTTGTTAAACCTGACCTTGTTGGATTTGGGCCCTGGATCCAGCCTGTCCAGGGCCCTGTGCAGCGCCCTCCTACCCTCCAGCAGATCGACACTCACACCCAGCTCGGTGTCATCTGCAAATTTATTGATGGTGGACTCAGTCCCCTCATCCCTGTCATCAATGCAGATATTGAAATCCACGCTGGCTGGCTCTGACCCCTCGGCCATCCTGTGGCTGCCCTGTGATGGCTCTCAAGGTGATCTGTTCCAGAACCTTGCCGGGCACCGAGGTCAGGCTGACAGGCCTGGAGTTCCCCAGATCCTCCTTCCAGCCCTTCTTGGCGATGGGCTCACACTGGCACCTCCAGTGCTCTGGCACCTCCCTGCTGAGCCAGGACTGATGGGAAATGATGGAGAGCAGCTTGGGGAGCTCATCCACCAGCTCCCTCATCCCCCTAGGATGGATCCCATCCCATCCCATACACCTGTGAGCATCTGAGTGGCTCAGCAGGTCCCCAGCTGCTTCCTCCTGGATTACAGGGGCTGTTCTGCTCCCTGTGCCCATCTGCCAGCTCAGGAAAACTCTTGTCCTGAGGACAATCTGTCCTAATATTGAAAATTGAGACAAACAAGATGTTAAGTAGCTCAGCCTTTTCCTTATCTTTAGTTACTCTATTCTCCACTGCATCCAATAAACAGCAGAGGTTCTCCTTATCCCATTTTCTATTAATTTATTTACAGAAACATTTTCTATTATTTTTCACAGAAGTGGCCAGGTTAAGCTCTAAATGAGATGTCACCTCTCAGCTTTTCTTTCTGCATGACCTAACAACATCCTTAAACATTTCCTAAGTTGCCTGACCTTCTGTCCGAAGTTGGTGCACCCTGTTTTTTTCCCCAGAGTTCCCACAAAATCTCCATGGGCAGCCAGGACAGTCATTTGCATCACCAGCTCATCTTTTGCCACACTGGGACAGGCTGCTCCTTTCCCCTTAAGATTACTTTCTTGAAATGTGCCCATCCTTCCTGGACCCCTTTGTTTCTAAAAGCTGTTTCCCATAAAAAATCCGTACCTGACTGGGTGCTCCCCAAATCAGCATCCTAAATAGGCCAAAGTCTCCCCTGCCTAATTTCAGTGTGGAAGTTTTGTTGCTGCCCCTCCTTCTTTCACAGAACATTGAAAACTTGATTATTTCATGGTCACTGTGCCCCAGGCAGCCTCCGACCCCCACATCTGCCACCAGCCCTTCTCTGTTTGTGAGCAGCAGGAGACAGAGCTTTCCTTGGGAGTGGAGTGTTACCAAAAATTCGGTGAAACAGAAAACTCCTTCATACCAGTGCAGCATTAAGAAGCAGCATTCTTTATTCAGCTGGATGCACGGGGGATAGCTCCTCCCAAAGCCGAGCATGCTGAGTGCAGGAAAGTTTCTGTTCATATTCGGTATTTTGCACACATATTCATTGATTGTCCTGGACTAAACACACATCTGATAATCATTTCCCCAAAATCATTAACATATTTCCCCTCCCCTTTACCCATGCTCTCTTCTGTCCTGGGGGTCTCTCTGGTGGTCCCTGGTGGTCGTGGACCCCAATGTTCCCGTAGGCCTGGCTGAGCTGGCAGGACACTGAGGCTGGTGAACTTCCAGCTCCCCCTCTCACACAATGGGCATTGTGTGGTTTCCATAGGCCTGGGGTTTTGGGGAACAAGCTCCAGGTGTCAGCTCACCTGGTGGAGACACTTTATCATCTGGCAACATGAGGTCACAGAGTGGGCTGTGACATCACAGAGTGGGTTATGTGAGGTTATTGAGCAGCTATGACATCATAGAATGTCTCTGTGACATCACAGAGTGGGCTGGAACATCAGAGACCAGCTGTGTGACATTAGAGAATGGGCTGTGAAATCTCAGAGCAGGCTGTGCGATCTCAGAGGGGCTGTGTGACATCCCAGGAGGGCTGTGTGAGGTCACTGGGTTGTTCACTCCGCCCCAGCTCCCCCTCACAGTTTCTCCCAACAACTCCAATGCTGTTCATGCCCAGCGGGGTCCCTGTCCCCCGGTATCCCCCTGGTCCACCTGGAGCCACAGCCTCCACCAAAGGATGTTCCACGGGATCCACCCCAGAGCCTGACACGGGGAAAAGGGGCCAGGGCTGTGTGACCAGGACATCAAGGACATGGATTATCCAGGTCCCTGTGGCCTGGGTTGGCTTCCCCAGGGCAGGAAAGATGTCTGGCAGCTGGAGCAGGTTTAGGGAAGGGCCTCCAAGGTGGGGCTGGAGCCCTTGGGCTGTGAGCAGAGGCTGAGGGAGCTGGGCTTGTCCAGCCCGGAGCAGGGAAGGCTGAGGGGCTCCTCATCCCAGCCTGGCAGTGCCAGCGAGGAGGGGATGGAGAACACAGAGCCAGGCTCTTCACCGGGGGGCCTGGTGGGAGACAAAAACCAATGGGTGGAAGGGGAAAGAGGGGAGATCAGCCAGGCCAGGAGGAGATGAAATGAGTCAGGCTGGTTTCAGCATTTCCTCAACACCAAAAGCAGCCTGACCTCCCTTCTCCATCCACCACTGACAGCTTTGCAAATCAGGAATTGTTTGAGCTGTTTTGCCCCCACTCCAAAAAGAGCATCCTGATACAAGAACTTAACTGTGTTTATATCTATCACAGAACCACGTTTGTCTAAAATCAATTTTAGTATGGAAATAACTTGTGGCTGTTGGACTCTTCAGACACTGCTGGGACGTTGCACATAGCTCATTGAAGAGCGTGATTGTTATTAAATTGTGTCCTGTTGAATTGTGGTCTGTTGGCCTTGAAGAGAAACTTTCTGTGCCTCTGAGTCTCACCAGTTCCTGACCCCCAAAGGACACAAACCTGATGAGTTGTGGTTCCACTCCAGTGGTGGCACTTGCAGCTCCCTCCATCCCCAGAGCAGAGCTGCCTTGTCCCAGGAAGTCCCTGGCAATGCAGGGATGAAGGAAACAGGACAGGCTGTGGGGATCAGGGGCAGGGCAGGGCCAGGGATTTGGGGTGGTTGTGATCCCAGGGCAGGAACCGGCCCTTGGCCTTGGTGAACCTCATCCCATTGTCCTGGGCCCATGGCTCCAGCCTGTCCAGATCCCTCTGCAGAGCTTCCTGCCCTCCAGCACAGCCACACTCCCACCCAGACTGGGCTCACCTGGGACTGACTGAGGGTGCCCTCGATGGCCTCCTCCAGATCAGCAATAAAGAGATTTCACTGACCTGGCCCCAATCCTGAGCCCTGGGGACAGCCCTGGATGTGACTCCATTCCTCAGCTGCTCTGAGTGCCAGGGCTTGGATGAGGGAAATGGTGGGGAGGGGGTAGGGACAAAGTGTTATTGATTGTCAGCCATGAAGGGTCTTGGTTTTCATATCTGTTCAAACTGCATTAGGAGGTGCTGAGGGTCATTATCAATTGGACATTGCTGATATCAATCTATAAACAGGAAAAGAACAATTCTCTCTGCATGGGTTTCAGTATAGTATATTCACTTTGAATACACTTCTGAAACCTGACTAATTAATCACGGAAGAATTGAGGACAAGAATTATTCCCAGGGGTTTTTCTTGTTTGGATTCTCTGAACAAATATTTATGAGCCTTTTTCACGGAATTCCTGAACTGGAGAGCTGAAGAAAGAAGAGGCCTCTGGAGTAGGAAAATTCATCACCAACCTCCAAGTGTCTGAGGATCCATCCCCATCAGAGCAGCAATGAGCAGAAATGGGCAGAGCTTTGTGGCTGCCCCAGCTCTGGGATGGGCCCTGGGCCTGGAGCAGGAGCAGCTCTGGAGGGCCCCAAGGCCGGGGCTCTTGTGCTGGCCTGGGCAGATGGGATGGCAGCAGGGGCTGCAGAGCTCTCAGCAGCTGAGGCCGAGGGGAGCAGGGCAGCCAGGGAGCCTCCTTGTGCCTTGGGCAAGCCCCTTCCCCCATGGCTGGGGCTGAGTCCTGGCTGAGCTGCAGCTGCTGCTGTGCCCTTGGCAGGGGCTGAGGCCGTGGGGCCAGTGGCCAGAGCAGCCTGGCCTGAGCAGAGCTGTGGGGCCAGAGGCGGCTGGGCTGTGCTGGGGAGAGGCCCTTGGTGCTGCACAGAGCTCAGGGCAGCTGGCAGAGCTTGCAGGGAGCTGGGCTGGGCTGCGAGAGCCTGGCCCAGAAACCAGCAGTGTCCATCTCAGCCTGGCTGAGCGTGCAGGGGCAGGACTCAGCCCAGGCCTTGTGGGGCAGGGCCAGCGCCTGTGCAAGGCATTGAAAACAGGCAAGTGCCCGAGAGAGGAGGCTGCTCTGTGCCCTTGGGGGCATGGACACAGCAGGGAGGGGGCCCAGGACATTTGTCAGCGCCAGCCTCTGTCCCCAGCCCTTGGCAGCCCTGGCTGCTGAGCCCAGCTTTGGCCTGGGCTGAGTTTGGCTGTGGCCCAGCTCCATCCTGCTGCGGGGCTCAGGGCCTGTTCCCGGCCATGGCCAGCCCTGGCCGGCCTCTCTGCTGGCCCAGAGGCCGGCAGAGCCCGGGGCAGGGCTGTCTGTGCAGCCCCACAGGTGCCACGGGCTGGGCAGGAGCTGGCAGAGGCTGCCCAGCAGGGAGGCCATGGGGCACAGAGCCCCAAGGCTGCCGTGGGCACCACGGCACAGGGGCCGTTCCCAGCCGCAATGCTCCTGTCCTGGGCTGGGCCTGCACAGGGGCTGTGGCACCATGGCTGGGCCAGCACAGGGCCACCAAGGGGCCACGCAGCCGCTGCCGGGGCTGGCAGCAAGGCCGGGCACAGACAAGGAATTGCTGAGCGTGGCCTGCGCTGGCCAGGGCTGACTGTGCCAAAGGCAGAGCTCAGCTGCCCTTGGGGGCTGCAGGAACACTCAGGAGCCCAAAGAGCCTCCATGGCTGTGCTGGAGACCAAGGCTGGAGCAGGGAAATGCAGGGCTGCTGCGCCATGGCGAGGGCATGGAATTCCAGCACACACCTCAGCTCTCTGATGATCCCGGCACCGTGCTGGGCCCTGTTTCAGCCTGGAGCAGAGCAGATGTTGATGGCACAGGAGCCCTGCGGGGCTGGCAGGGACCTGCAGCTTGCAAGGTGCTCTGCTCTCCCTCAGCTCCTCTCTGAGAGATGCAATCCCAGCTGGGCACCTCAGGGCACAAGTGGCACTGCCTGTTCATGGGCACACAGCTGATGTCTGCCTGGAAAGAGGCAAAGGTTTTAATACCTCTTATTTTATTAGTATACAGGCACATTTTTATTACCTGTGTCACTTGAGTACTTTAAAGAAATGGCAAAGTTTTCCCTCTAGGGACAGGAATTTCCTGCAAGTGTACTGATGGCAGGAGAAGAAAGACTAATCTTCCCATCTACTTGTGTCATTAGTATCCTGTTTATTATTTCGTCTCCCTCTTCTTTCAGGTGTTTTCAGCTCTCCTGTTTAAATGGCCATGTCTAAGGACATCTCTTCATTTAGACCAGGTGGATCTATATATTTCCCGTTGCAACTAGACTTCCTCCTCCAGATGCTTTCTGGTCATTCAAGTGTCCCTCAACAGACTGGCTTCATGCTTTGAAAGTCAGGGAGTGGCCCAATCTTTCTGAAGTTCAAATAAATATGAATTTTATTTTATTCTGTTTATATCTATCACAGAATTGCCTTTTCTTATGTCTTCGTCTAAAACTGTTCCTCTTGCACATACCTCAGGAAAGAATGTGATGGTTATTAGATTGTGTCCTGTTCAACTGTGGTCTGTTGGCCATGAAGAGAAACTTTCTGTGCCTCTGAGTCTCACCAGTTCCTGACCCCCAAAGGACACAAACCTGATGAGTTGTGGTTCCCACTCCAGTGGTGGCACTTGGACCTCCCTCCATCCCCAGAGCAGAGCTGCCTTGTCCCAGAAAGTCCCTGGCAATGCAGGGATGAAGGAAACAGGACAGGCTGTGGGGATCAGGGGCTGGGCACAGCCAGGGAGAAGAATGACTTTTTCATTTGATGGAGCTGTGCCTTCCCTTGGCTTGGTTGGCTGACAAGAAATGAACATCCCTCTGTGTCTCGGGCAGCTCCTTCTCCAGGGAAAGCAGGTGGGAGTTGGAGCCAAGGAGCTGAAAGCTGCAGGTGCAGCCTGGGCTGGAGGGAGCTCAGATTTGCACAAGGCTGCTCTGAGTGCCAGGGCTTGGATGGGGGAAATGGTGGGGTGGGGGTAGGGACAGAGTCTGATTGATTGTCAGCCATGAAGGGTCTTGATTTTCATATCTATTCCAACTGCATGAGGAGGTTCTTGGATTTAGAGTCAATTGGAGATTGCACTTATCAATGTATTAACAGTAAAAAAAAAAAAACTATACAGGACTTAAAAAATCTTTCTCACTGTCTTTTTAAATATAGTGTATTCACTTGCAATAGGCTTCTGAAATCTGTCTAATTAACCACAAAAGATTTGAAAACTTAAATTATTCCAAGAGGCTTGGCTTGTTAAGGTGTTCTGAATGTTAATGAGCCCTGAATGGTAATGACACTGAATTCCTGAACTGAAGAGCTGAAGGCTGAAGAAGCCTCTGGAGCAGTAAAATTCAGCAGCAGCCTCCAAGGTGCTGAGGATGTCAGCAGCCCCCACTGAGGCCATCCCTGCCCAGAGACCGTGGGGGAATGGGCAGACAAGGAGAGCGTCCCTGGGGCTGGGGCAGCAGAACTCAGAGGCAGCAGCGGCTCCAGCTGGGAAATGGAGTGTGGGATGGGGCTGTGAAAGCCCTGCCTGGGCTGTGCCAAGCAGGACACACAAGCCCTGACCCCCATCCCCCAAACAACTCACTCAAGGAGACATTTAAAAGGAATTACAATTATTCATGTGCTCCAAATTGGACTCACTGGAGAAACACCATCAAGAGATTCTCAGGAGCTCAAAACAAAAATACAGCCTTTCCTGGGAACTTTAGAAAAACAGAGAAACTTTGGCAAAAGTTTTAATACGACATTCAATGAAGAAAAAGCCCTTCTCAAAGCATTAACTTGGCCCATTTAACTTCACAATCTCTATGCCTGTTCAATTTTAAGTTAATCAACATTTGCAAGTGGATGGAAGTAGAAGACAGAAAGATAGGCAAAAAAATTTTAGAGAAGCACACACAGAGCTACCATCTCCTGGATTCCAGCAGTGTTCAGATAGAAATTCCAAGAGGAGGCAGGGTCAAGATGTGTGCTTGCCTGGTGGTCAGCCTTAAATACTCCTTGGCCTTCCTGGGCCCTTCCCCCAGGTGGGACTTGGGGTCATTTGGTCACTCAGGAGCTGGGCTGGAGCTCCAGAGGTGGCTGTGGAGCATTGCCTGTGCTGTGCCAGGCACTGGCAGCCACTGCTGGGCTGGGATAGAGGCTCTGGGGGGATTGGGGTTCCAGGGCAGGGCAGGGCTGGGGTTCCAGGGCAGGGCAAGGCTGGACCTGCCCCTTCCTCCCCAAACACATGAAATGCTTCCAGCCAACAATCTCCTCCAGTCTGTCACAACAGGCAATGTTGGAGGTGGAACCCCAATTCTGGCCATGGGCACCTGTCTAGAAGGACAGTTCTTATCCACAGGAAGGACAGCCCCAGTTCTTGGTTCATTTCACGTTTCATTGCCTGGATTCGGTTTGGTTTTGTTGTTGCTTTGTTTCCCTATTGTGTCTGAAGTGTCCAGTCAGGAGCAGAGTGACTCTTGCCAAGGAACTTTGCGGTGCTGTCACTTAATATTAAATCTGTTTTTTGCTGCTCCCTTGCCGGGGATTTTTTCAGCGCTCTCAAGCCCTCGTTGGTAACAGGGTGAAGGAGCCCTGGCCCAGGCTCTGGCCCTGGGGGACACGGGGACGCTGCCGGGGGGTCCCTGTCCCCCTGTCCCACCCCCCAGGGCCCCGTCCCCCGTCCCCGTGTCAGGCTCTGGGGTCGATCTCGTGGAACATCCTCTGGGGGAGGCTGCGGCGCCGGGGGCGGGGGGACCTGGGGGGACAGGGGACCCCGCTGTGCACGAGCAGCGTTGGACTTCTCTGGGGGAACTGTGAGGGGGGGCTGGGGTGGAGTGACCTCCCCAGTGACCTCACACAGCCCCTGTGATGTCACATAGCCGTCTCTGTGATGTCGCACAGCCCCTCTGGTGTCACACAGCCCCCATGATGTCACACAGCCCCTGTGATGTCACAGAACCTTGGCTCAGTGCTGGGCAGCCCCGGAGCCGTCCCAGCAGTGGCCTCTCCCTCCTGCCCCGTCCCTCAGCCGGTGCCGCCCTTGGGGCGCTGGGCCTTGGCTTCCTCTTCTCCCTGGGCATCCCCTGCCGCCCGCCCGCCCAGGGTGTCCCGGGGAGCTGCTGCCCCTGAGCCAGGGGCTCTGCTCTGCTGCCCTGGGCACCCCGGGGCTCCCGAAACACCCCACGGCCAGGCCGGGCCCAGAGTGTCACAATGTCCCCGTGGTTCCATCGGGCCCCGCAGGGTCACAGCGCTCCCTGCGCTCCCTGAGGCCCCACATCACCCAGCCCAGGCCATTGCCGTGGTTCCAGTCCCTCCCAGTATGATCCCAGTGACTCCCAGTCTCTCTCAGTATATCCCAGTTGTCCCCAGCATGCTCCCAGTCACTCCCATTTCCTCCCAGTTGCTTCCAGCATGATTCCAGTAACCCACAGCCGCTCTGAGTGACCCTTAGTTCAGTTCCAGTTGCTCCAGTATATCCCAGTTGTCCCAAACATGGTCCAAACTGCCCTCAGCATGCTCCTAGTCACTCCCAGTATGATCCTCATCCGCCTCGCTGTCATCCCAGTTGCACCCAGTTACCCCCAGTACAGTCCTGCTCACTGCCAGTATCACCTCAGTGGCCCCCAGTATAGACACAGTCACTCCCAATTGCCCCCAGTTGCCCCCAGCATGGTCCCAGCTGTTCCCAGTGTTGTCCCGTGCAGTATGGTGCCAGACACTCCCAGTATATCCCAGTTGCCCCCAGCATGTTCATTCCCAGTCACTTCAGTTGCCCCAGTATGGTTCCAGTTGCCCCCAGGAGGATCTCATTCATTCCCAGTACATCCCAGCTGCCCCCAGCACGCACCCGTCATTCCCAGTCTTCCCCAGTTGCTCCCAGTAGCCCTCAGTGTGCTCCCAGTCGCTCCCAGTATTTCCATGTCCGTGCTCCAAGTGCTGCTCCCAGCCCTGATCCGTGGGGATGGGAATGTCCCGCTCCCTTGCCGGGGCAGGGTCACACCTGAGCCAGGTGTGCAGGGCAGGACCTTGCCCTGACCCCCAGCACTGCCCCAGCTGCAGGATCTGCTTCCCACCGGCCTCTTCCTCCTGCGGCCCCGAGCCCAGCTTGGTGCTGAACAAAGGGGCTGGGCCGGGGTCATCCCCCGGCGGGGGCTGCGCACCCCCTCTGCCCCCTCCCCGAATTCCCTCTGGGGGAGCAGGAGCTGGGGCTGGAGCCCTGTGGGTAGGGACAAGGGGGTGACAATGGGATGGGGGGTGTCACACACGCTCTGGGGGGGACACACACGGCCCCGGGGACCCCCCGTCACCTTCTCCTGCAGCACCAGGAGGATGAACCCAAACATGGAGCCACTGACCCCTGGCAGCATCTTGGGGGGTGGGGTCTGGTGGCAGCTTTGGGGGTCTGGGGGAGTCACAACCACCTAAAAATGCCCTCTCAGCCCCACAGCTACCCCTGCACTCCTCAAACCACCCCACAGCTCCCAGCCAGGACTCCCCCAACTACTCCCTGCAAGTTAAATGACCCCAAGAACCACCAAAACCTCTTTCCATCTCCCCCAAGACCCACCCAAATTCTCTGCAAGCCACACAGCCCTGTCAGGGACCCAAACCTCCCTCACAGACCCTGCCAAGCCTCCTCCCAGCACCACAAATGCCCACGAGATTGACAGAAGCCTTTCCCAGTCCCCCCAGGAGCCCCTAAACCCCCTCCCACCCCCGACGGCACTGACCAGGAGAGGTTGGTGGACAGGAACATTTACAGCCAGGACCAGCTCGGGCACTTCAGCAGCGATTTGGGCACTTTGCAGGGGACACCCTGGCCAAGGATTGGGAGAAGAGTTGGGCTCGGGTGGACATGTTCTGCCGGCGCACCTATGAGATTGTGGACACGTCTCCTGGCTTTGATAGCTTCAGAACACCCAAATCCTACCAAATATTCCATTGAACCAACCCCAAATTCACCCCCAAATCCCAGTAAATGGTGCAGCTTTAGATATCTTTGTTTACTTTCTTTATTTTCACCCCAGTTTTGGTTGTTTAGACTGGGTGAAGATGGAGATGAAGTCATTCTGATGGAAACGACCTCCAAGATCATGCAGCACAGTTTGATGCCACCAGAAGAAATAACTGGACAGAGCAGGTGAGATTTCTTGGGGTGTAAAGTCAACAAATCACTTCTTCCCAATGAATTTCCAGTTTAGATCAGAGTCCTGATGGATGTTCCTGCCCCTGTGTTCATCCAGGTGCCTATGGGGATCCAAGAGGACATGGAGACCACCAGCCAGGTGTCTTCTCAGCAGGGATCACAGGGAACGTGGGTCACCAGGGCTCTGACCGACATGGGTCCTTCCATGGGGGATGGAGTTGGAGCAGTGCACAAAGCTGTTCCTGCAGTTGGGGCACTCGCTGGGCTTCCCTTACCGGTGGGTCCGTTGGTGTCGGGCCAAGTGAGAGTTCCGGGTGAAGCTCTTCCCACACTGGGGACACTCGTAGGGCCTCTACCCGGTGTGGATGCGCCGGTGGGTGACGAGGGTGGAGTTGCGCTTGAAGCCCTTCCCGCAGTCAGGGCAGAGGAAGGGCCTCTCCTTGGTGTGAATCCGCTGGTGCCGGAGGAGACTGGAGCTGGTCTGGAACCTCTTCTGACACTCGGGACACTCGTAGGGCCTCTCCCCGGTGTGGATCCTCAAGTGGGCAATCAGGCCAGAGCTGTCACTGAAGCCCTTCCCACACTCCCCACACCTGAAGGGCCATTCCCCAGTGTGGATCATCTGGTGACGGACCAGGTGGTAGCTTCTCCTGAAGCTCTTCCCACAGTCCAAGCACTCATAGGGCCTCTCCCTGTCACAAAGCTGCTCATGGACCACCAGCTCCAAGCTCTGATGCTCTGAAGCTCTGCTGAAACTCTGCCCACCTTCCTGGCACAGGGTGGGTCTTTCCTCCTCAGAGCACCCTGGGCTGGGCTTGGAGCCCCTCCTTCTGTGGGATCTCTGGGGATTTTCCTCCCAGTTGGATTCTGGCACCATGGAGCTGCTCAAAACGGCCTCTGCCACGAGGTTCTGCTGTGGGAATTTGTCCTCCATGGTCTCCATCCTCAGCTCCTGGTCTGGGGGCAGAAGGACAAGGAGAGGATGGGATTTGCCTCCGTGCCAGAGGGAAGGGGAAGGAGATCCCCCCAGTGCGTCCCCAGCAGGATGGCGTCGGCAGCGGGGTTGTCCTGCAGCCAGGGGCCGTGCTGGGCTGGGAGATGGAGCAGGAGAGAGGGGGAAAGGGGCACTGACTTCCTCCTCACCTGCCTGGGTGTCCCAGGGCTCCTTCCTCGTCCTTGCAGCCTCCTCCTCCATGTGACAAAGGTTTGGGGATGGGAAATTCTGTTCTGGGAAGAAAACAAATGGTGCGCACATTGAGTTTTGTACTGTTTTGGAGCAAAGCAAGGGGAGAATTTATGCCAGAATTACAAGTTACTGAGAAAATTAAGATCAAGGCAATTGTCCAGAAACAGTGGCTTAATCTGCCCGAGTCAGGATATAACCTGACACCCCGTTGGGCAGGGTGGTGGTAGCAGTCTGATGAAATGGTGGCTGCAGTCCGGCTGGAGTGATGAACGTGATTCTGTCAAAGCAGGGATCCTGTAGAAGGGTCTGGTCTTCCTCTGAAGGTCCAGTGGTGCTGATGGAGCTCTTGTCCTCTGGGAATCCAGTAGGCAAGGTGCCCCTGGTGTTGCAAGGGTGAGACTATATCCAGGTAGGAATGCTTGGTTCCTCCCCCTGGGCGGAGCATCCCACAATGGGATGATGTAATTTTATCAGTCCTGCAGTGACACTCAATGGCCCATTAACAGAAGATGGCCCCTGCAGGGCGTTATCAGGGCTGAGTCATGGCAGAGATAAAGAACACGGCCCCACCTGTTTATAACAGTTCATGAAGATGGTGACTGAAAACACACTTTTGGTTACATCTTACATTGTCACCTGAAACAGGGAGGCAATCCCAGCTCGGGGTGGGGGGTAAATTCCTAAATAATTCCTGAATTCACAGGCTTGGGGGCATTGCCAAATGTCAGAATCATTATTCTCTTTGTCCCTGTCACCTTTGTGACAGCTATACAGAGCTTTCCTTCCTCTTAATAAACTGTATTGGGCCAAATTTCCACTTTTCTTTTATCAGAACCTGCCAGCAGCTGCGCTGGAGCTGTGCAGGAACTGATGAGATTTGCAATTGCCAAAGAATTGCTTCTATTGTCGGTTTATTCATGTTTGGGATTTGTTTGCATTTATATCACAAGTGACTTGTGGGAAGGGCAAGTATTCCTCAAAGCATTTTATGTAGGGTTAAGTTTGATTTCTGCCGAGTTTATTTTGTCTGGTGTCCAGGGGATGTTCGAGGGGTCTCTGTGCCTCTCACCCTGGGGGATGCTTGGGAGGGCCTTGGATGGGTTGTCCCTGTCCCTGTCACCCCAGGCCATTCCCCAGGGGGTCTCCATCGTTCTCACCCCAGGGAATGCCTGGGGGGTCTCCCTCCCTCTCACCCTGTGCCAGGGGGTGCTCGGGGCAGTCTCTGTCCCTCTCAGCCCAGGGGATGCTCGGGGGTCTCTGTCCCCTCACCCTGGGGAATTCTCGGGGGGTCTCAATCCCTCTGGCCTCAGGGAATGCCTGTGCAGGGCTGGGGACCAGGGGCTCTGTGTCCCTCTCACCGCTGAGGGTGCTCGGGGCTGGGGGGGCTCTCCGACCTTCTCATCCCTGGGGAGGCCGTGGGGGTCTCTGTCCCTCTCAGCCCTGGTGTGACCCCGCCCAAACATCATCGGGGTCAGAGGGACAGAGACACCCCCAAACCCTCAGAAAGGCTGAACCTGGGATTTGATTTGGGGCTGAGGGTTTAGGAGGGGGCTGGAATTGGGGCTGGGGTTGGAGCTGGGGCTGAAATTTGGATTAGAGCTGGATTGGGGTTAAGGTTAGACATGGGATTGGCTTTAGGGCTGGGGCTGGAATTGGGTCTGGGGCTAGATGAGTCTGGCACTGGGATCAGATTAAATACAGAACTATGCGTGTGTCTAAACGTGGAGTGAGATTGAGACCAGGATCAGGGTCAGGTTTGGGACTGAGCACATGCATAGCGGGACAGGGGGGATGTCACTGCAGGATGTTCCTGGCATCGTCCCAGCCCTCCTCAGGCACCTCCAAACATGGGGGGCAGCTGGGTGCTCCAAGATCCAGGTACTCCCATGCTGCTCCTCAATAGCAGGCGAGCATTCCCTGAGGGCAGCCCTGAATGTGACCCTTGGGGCTCTGGGATCAGCCCTCACATCCCTGTGGGAGCAGCTGCTTCCTGAGGAAGGGTGAAGCCCAGCTGTCCTTTCCTTCTGGTGCCTCCTCCTCTCTTCAGCTGAGGATGTCAAACTCCCCAGGATCAGGAAAATCCCCATTCCCTGTTTCCTTGTGGCTGCAGCCTGGAACATCCACTCAGAATGAAGAACGTTCTTACAGCCCTGCTGAATGACACCGGGAGGAGGTCTGTGACAAAGGGAGGAAATTGTATTTTGATAGGAAATAAAGCTACAATATTACTTCTTTCCATCGCATTCGCTGTTTGTGTTTATGTCCTCCTTTCTCTACTGCCTTTCTTTGCCTGCTCTGTTTCAGTCTCAGTGTCCCCCTTGACTCAGGGCAGCTCCCACCAAAGGCCCTGCCCTGATTTCATTCCCAGTGCAGGAGCTACAACCACCATGGGTGAAGTTTTGAAGGCTGGCAGTGAAATGTCACTGTAGGATCTTGCTCCACTTGGCTTCTGGCTCTTCCATAAGAGTTTTGCCTTCAGGGGCAGGAACAACTTTTCCTGGCTGGGAACTGGAATTCCAGCCCCTGGGAGCGTGTGCCATGGATCCCAGAGGGGCATTCCCGAGGCTCCCAGGGTGCTGCTCCTGCCGTGCCTCCCAAGGAGCTGTGCAGGGCCAGGGGACAAGGTGCAGCAGCTGTGTTGGTTCTGCAGTGCCACAAGGGCCCCTGGTTCCATGAGTTTCCGCACTGCCAGCAGCGGTTCCTGGGTTCCCGTGGTGCCCTGCTGTGTCACCATGGATATTTGGTGGCATGAAGTTCCTCAGTGTCACAATGGCCTACCTGGCTCCATGAGCTTCCGCAGTGTCCAAATGGCCTCCTTGGATGGGCAGTGTCACCATGGGCCATTGGCTCCATGCAGCCCCGCTGGGTCACCGTGGACTCCTTGGTTCCATAGAGCTTAACGGTGAGGATGGCACCAGCAGCTTCCATCTGCAACAGAGATCCAGGGAAAGGACAGGGACAGAGAATTCAGCTGGGAGACTCAGAGAATTCTGCTTCCAGAGATCATTTCTGGTCACACTGTCCCTTGTAGAAAGGTGACACCATTCCAGGCAGCCTGTACTGAGCAGGTGCTTCCTGAGTGGGGTTTGTTGTTCAGGAAACCTGCTCAGGCTTTTCCATTCCTTCCTTACAAACAGGAAAACTTCTCCTGGGCCTGTGTGCAGGCAGAGCCCTGAGGAGAGCAGGTGGGACACGGTGCAGTGGGCTGGGACATGGAGCTGCAGAGCTCAGGGACAAGGTTCTGCTGCGGGGCACAGGGATGTCAGTGCCAGGTGGGCCATGTCAGACGTGGTGAGGCTGGGGCTGAGGAGCAGCTTGTCCAAACAGGGTCAGCCCTCAAGGGGCTCATTCTTCTACATGCCCAGACCTCCTAAGGAGACATTCAGGATCAAGGTCACCTGGGGAATGCTTCTATCAGCTCTTCTCTGAAGTGGAAAATAAAAAATACTCACTTGATTAAAGAAAAAAAGTCATGAGGTGCACTTTGAAATCCTCCTTGCAAGAACTCCAAACTGACTCCAAACAGCTGCACAAGCCCTGGAGACCTGAAGACCATTGAAGGAAGACAAAGAGTCCCCAAGGGCTTTCTGTATTTTGATGATCCCCACGGTGGATTTGGGGCTGAATCCAGGACCCTCAGGCACTGAGAGAAGGCTGAAGAAGCTGCTCAAGGAGTCAGAAGCAAAACTCCAAGTCCCTTGGAGCATCACTGGGCCCCACTGAGGGCAGGGACTGCCAAAGGCTCCCCAGGGACTGGTGAGAGCAGATCCTTGAGGCCAGGACTGCAGGGAGCCAAAGGCTCAGAGCAGGGAACTGCAATGCTGAGCAAGGCCTGGGCTGGCTGGGGGAAGCAGAAAGGCCAAGCCCTGAGCCCAGCCTGGCACAGCAGGGCCTGTCCGTCACGGGTGGCTCGGGGCTGTTTGTGGGGCAGTGGGATGTGAGGGGCAGCAAGGACAAATGTCACAAACATGTGTGACACTCCAGATCCTCATGGAACCAAGGGGCCAGTGTGACACTGTGGGGCCTTATGGAAACAAGAGGCCATTGTGAGCCTGCGGGGCTGTAACACCCCAGAACACTGAAATGCTGGGGGTCACCAAAGGTTGCTTTACTTGAATTTGGTGCACAGGAGAAACACCAACCAGATATTCTCAACATGGCTGGATGAAAGAATATTCTTCTTGTCAGGAAGGGACTCACAATGATCATCAAGTCCGGCTCTTCAGTGAATCACACAAGGATTGAACCTACAACCTCAGTGATACCAGCACCATGCTCTAACCAGCTGAGCTAAGAGGTCAAAATGACACAAGATTTTACTGGCAAAATATGGACAATCAAGGAACTCGAGCAAAGGGTTTCATACAACATCCACTTCAACATAAACCTCTTATCATAGCATTAACTTCATTAACTTATACCATTTAACCTAAAAAACCTTTAAGCCTTAAGATGTTAAGTTACCCAAAAAAGTTCCAAGTAAATTGGATTAGAAGGAGAAGAAATTGAGAGCAACAGAAAGACAGAAGTTCTATAGAAAGACACACACAGGCACCAACTGCTCGGGTTCCAGCGTCGCCAACAGAGGAACCCCAGGAGAAGGCAGGATCCAGACCATGGGCTGGCCTCGAGCTCCGGCTTTTAACCCCCTGGGCCTCCATGGGCCCACCCCTGGGGTGGGACTGCCAGTTGATTGCCCAATCAGAGTCAGGGTAGGCACTGCTGGCATGTGATTGATTGGCAGCTCAGCCAATCAGAGCTGGGTTAGCCTGCCTGCTGTGTGATTG
This sequence comes from Vidua macroura, assembly GCF_024509145.1. Taxonomy (NCBI): domain Eukaryota; kingdom Metazoa; phylum Chordata; class Aves; order Passeriformes; family Viduidae; genus Vidua; species Vidua macroura. The sequence goes on along the minus strand of NC_071600.1, from coordinate 1,386,493 downwards.
ATTGACAGCTCAGCCAATCAGAGCTGGGTTAGGACCACCCCCCCCGCTGTGTGATTGATTGACAGCTCAGCCAATCAGAGCTGGGCTAGCACTGCCCCTGCTGTGTGATTGATTGACAGCTCAGCCAATCAGAGCTGGGTTGGCACCGCCCCTGCTGTGTGATTGACAGCTGTGCCAGGCCAGGGCTGGGGGCGGGGCTCTGTCCCACCACAAACCAAGGCCTGACCCGGCCCTGGCCCCACACGGGCATTCCGAGCATCCCAAGGGGTCTGGGGACATCGATCTCATCCAGCCTCTGACAGCGACCACGGTGACACTGGGGAACCTCATGGAGCCATGGGTCAGTGGTGACAGTGCGGGTCCAAGGACACCACGGTGACACTGGGGAACCTCATGGAACCAAGGGGCCATTGTGACACTGTGGTGCCTCATGGAATCAAGGAGACCATTGTGGAACTCGGGGGCCCGAAGGAACCAAGGGTCCGTGGTGACCTTGTGGAGCCCGCAGTGTCACAGAGGAGCCGTTGTGACACAGCGAGGGCGCACGGAGCCGAGGGGCCATTGTGACACATCAGGGCTTTGTGGAACCACAAAGCCATTGTGACATTGCAAGGCCTCATGGAAGCACGGGGCCATTGTGACACTGCAGAAGCAAGGGGGACATTGTGACACTCCAGGGCCTCATGGAACCAAGGAGACCATTGTGACACTGTGGGGTCCCACGAAACCAAGGGAACATGGAACAGGTCTGGCTGCCTTGGCCACCTGGTGGCCACCTCTCATCTGCCTTTGAGACACTGGGACCATGTGCTTTTCTTTCTTATAGGAAAAACCACCCATCTCAACCAGGCACCCATGGCCAAAATTGGGCATCTGCCTCCAGAATTCCCTATATCCAAGGATAGCTCCCAGGCAAAAGATGCCAGGACTGACAAGTCTGGCTGGCCTTGGCTTCCTGAGGGCGGGCACTCATGTGCCTCAGAAACACTGGGGCTCTGTGCTTTCCTTCCTAATGAAAAGAACTCATCTTCCTGTCCAGGCACCCACAGCCAAAATTGAGATTCCACCTCCAAAATGCACAGTGTCCATGGATAGCCCCTAGATGAAAGATGCCAGGAGAGACAGGTCTGGCTGGCTTGGCCTAAGGGTGGCCACCTCTCATCTTCTTCCAGAACACTTGGACTTCATGCTTTTCTTTCCTGCACCAAAAAATCATCCAATCCTGACCAGGTGCCCATGGCCAAAATTGGGATTCCACCTCCAAAAGTCTGTACATCCAAGGATTGCTCCCCAGTGAAATCAGCCAGGACAGACAGGTCTGGCTGCCCTTGGCCTCTTGGGGGCTGCCTCTCACCTGCTTTCCAAACACCGCGGCTCGGTGCTTTCCTTCCTATGGGAAAGAACCGTCCTTCTTCTCAAGGTGTCCGTGGCCAAAATTGAGATTCCTCCTCCTAAATTCCATATATCCAAAGATCCCTCCACGACAAAAGCTGCCAGGACAAACAAGTCTGGCTGGCTTGGCTTCCCAGGAGCCCCATCTCTCTCGTGTTCTGTCTTTGAAACACTTGGGCTCAGTGTTTTCCTTCCTATGGAATAGAACCGTCCTTCTTATCTATGCAGAAATGGCCAAAATTGGGGTCCCACCTCCCAGATTCCCTATATCCAAGGCTTGCTTTCAGACAAAAGCTACCAGGACAGAGACGTCTTGCTGCCTTAGGCCTCTGGTGGCCGCCTTTCATCTGCCCCTCAAGCACCCGTGTTCCGTGCTTTTCTTTGCATGGAAAAGAATTGTGTTTCTCCTCCAGGTGTCCATGTCTGAAATTGGGATTCCACCTCTAAAATTCCCTATATCCAAGGGTTGCTCCCAGCCAAAATCTGCCAGTACCGTCAAGTCTGGCTGGCCTTGGCCTCTGGTGGCTGCCCCTGCCACACTGGGGCTCGGTTCTTTCCTTCCCATGGAGATCCCTGTGACACTGTGGGGACCTCATGGAACCAAGGGGATCATTGTGGCACCACTGGAGCCCATGGAACCAAGGGGCCATGGTGACACAGCGGGGCTTCATGGACCCAGAGACCATCATGACTCTGTGGGGCCTGATGGAACCATGGAGACCATGAGGACCCTTCAGGACCTCGTGTCACCAAGGGGGCATTGTGACACCTCAGGGCCTCCTGGGAGCAAGGGACCATTGGGACACTGTGGGGCCCCATGGAACCGAGGGCACATGGAACAGGTCTGGCTGGCTTGGCCTCCCAGGGGCCACCTGACAGGTCTGGCTGATCTTGGAATGCCAAGGGCTGCCTCTCATCAGCTCCTGGAGCACTGGGGCTCCGTGCTTTCCTTACTATGGAAAAGAACTGTCCCTCTTTTCAGATGCCCATTGCCAAAACTGACACTCTGCCTAAAAAATTTCCTGTATGCAAGGGTATTTCTCAGAACAAAATCTGGCAGCTCTGGATGGCCTTGGCCTCTGGTGGTCACCTCTCACCTGCCCCAGAAACAGTGGGGCTCCGTTCCTTCATTCTGTTGGAAAAGAACTGGTCTTCATGTCCAGGGACCATGGCCAAAATTAGAATTTTGCTTCCCAAATTCTGTATATACGAGGAGTGCTCCCAGACAAAAGTAGTCAGGAAAGACAGGTCAGGCTGGCCCTGTCCTCTGGTGATTTTTTTTAGACTATGAACTGAATGTTTTCATTTGAAAACACCTTGGAGAGCACCCAGAGATCTCCCAAGGTGGGGTTCTGAGGCCTCAGGCACATGAGCACTACATATGGACAAAGGAGCTTTGTGCTCTGTGCTGTTGTGGTGGTTTTGCATCACGCAAGTGATGTCCTGAGAGAAGCTGCTAGCAGTTTCCTCCGTGTCTGACAAAAAAACAATCAGTAATTAGCTTTGAGAATTGACAATCTGTTAAAGCACTAAGGAAACTGCACACGCCGCTGTGAAGACACAAGTTAAAGAGGAAGAAGCCTGGCTGGGTCTCTTTCCCTTCTGGCCAGCACAGAGGTGCCAAGGCCGGGCCAGCCCCCGTCTGGGCCGGGGCGGGCCGGGCGGCTCCTGCCGTGGGGCCGGGCCCCTTCCCAGGGAGCCCGCCAGGCCCCATCGGCTGCCGGGCAGGGGAGGGGAGGCCGTGGGGCCGAGGCCGGGCCGGGCCGTGGCTGCGCTTGCTGACATCTGGCCGCTGCCGAGCCCTGCCCCGCCGCCAGCCCGGGCCCAGCCAGGATCCGCCGGGCCCCAGGAGCAGCCCCGGGCCGGGCCGGCTCGGCCAAGCTTCTGCCGCCCTTGGGCTTGGCCCGCAACCAGCGGGCAGGGCCAGGAGAAGCCATCGGCCCCGGCCGTGCTGCTGCTCTGCTCTGGCCTGGCTGCTGAGATCCTGGCCCTGCCCCCAGCGCCGCCCAGCCTGACACAGCCCCAGCGCAGCCGCTGCACAAACCTCCATGGCAAAACAGCTCCGGCCGCAAGGACCCAGCCCGGCCGGGCTCACGCAACCATCTGCAGGCCCCAGCTCAGATATTGACTCTTCCCGTGCTTCCATCCTCCCTCCAGGGAGAGAAAAGGACAAAGTGCAGGCACACACAGGAGCAACGGGAAGACACCGAGGTCAGTGAAGAGGCAGTTGAGTCCCAGATGGGAGGGATGAGGAGATGCCTTGACCTTGGGGCTGAAATCCTCTGGCAAAGCTATGGAGAAGGATGGAATTGATACATCAGACTCTCTTTTTCCCTATAATGCATTGAAAAGAATGGGGAGATTACTTGTTAGGCAAAGGCCTCCATGCTAAGGTAAGCAAACACTAAAGTAGCTGTGATCCCATGGGAAGTCTGAAGAGGAAAGAGAGCAGAGTGATGAGACCCTGTGCCGCCAGGGAGACATTAAGAAGACCTCTGTTCCCAGAGATGAAGCTGATTTCAGAAATAGACGAAGAGAACCTTTGCTCATAAACAGCTCATCTATAAACTAATACCTCATAAGTTGGCATGGCCCACAAACACAGCTGTGGGAAAAGCTGTGAAAAAATGGGATGGACTTGACAATTGCAGATTTTTCCAGGCAGCTGCTATTCACGGAAATTAAAAGCCATGAGAGAACTGTTTTCTTGTGGAGAAGTCGCCATAACATTAACAAGAGGAACTTCTCTCCCTAAGTGTAGTCAAGAAAGACTATTCTAGAGGTGGAAAACTGACTGAAAATTTTAGGTTTTGTCTCTTTACATTGTCAGGTTGTATGGAGAGAGGAAGTGTTCTGAAAGTTTAGTTCTGATTCTTATTACTCTTTCTTTTAGTTTCTCTTAATATTTTTTTCTCTATACCCTTTTAAAGTTTTGAGCCTACATTGCCTTTCTCCTAATCCGATCTCACAGCAGGAAATGAGTAAGTATATTCTAGTGAGTGCACTGGTAATTAGACAACACTGAACCCACCACACTAATTGATGCATTGGCCCGAGAAATCTCAAATTGAATAACCAAAACCACTACAGAAACTTCCGGATGAGATGCACTTGAGCAGAGGGAAATCAAGGCAGAGCCATGGTTTGTCAGGACTTGCTTGATCCTAATGAGCCCCGTGGTGCATTTGGAGCTGAGCCCTGGAACCTCAGGGCCTGAGAGGAGATTGCACAAACCTTTCCAGGAGTCAAAGGCAGAAGAAAACCCCAAAGTGTCTCAAAGCATTAATGGGTGCCACTGAGGTCCATCCCCAACACAGGCTCCTCATGGACTCCCTGGAGGAGAGAATTGGAGGCCAGGATGGCACAAAAACCTCTCAGAGACACAAAATGGCAAAAAAACCTCTCAGTGTGGAAAGGAAAATCCAAAGTACTTGAAAATAGTTGAGTATCTCAAAGTATTAATGAGCCCCACTGAGTGTCAGTACAAAGCTCTCAAGGGACTCGTTAAAGCAGATAATTGGGGCCATGATTGCACAAACCTCTCACAGAGTCTGTATCCAAAGGGAAACACCAAGTACCTTAAAAGAACTGAAGTACCTTGAAGCATTAATGAGCCCCACTGAGTGTTGTTCCTGACCAAGCCTCTCCAGGGACTAATTACAGCAGATAATTGGAGGCCATGATTGCAGAAAGCTCTCAGAGACTGCAAGGCAAAAGCCAAAGCCAAAGTCCTTTGAAAAACCTGCAGTGCCTGGGAGCATTGTGGAGCCCCCAGGGCCATTCCTGAGCAAGGCTCCCCAGGGACTCCTTCCAGCAGATCCTTGAGGCCACTGGGATGTGGGCTAGGGGGGGATGCTGAGGGCAGGACAAGGGGCTGACAGTGCCCAGCCTGGCTGGGGCTGTGCCAGGAGGCCCTGGGCCTCAGGACAAGGTGTCTCCTGACAGCCCTTGGTGGCACAGACCCTGCTGTGCCCCAGGCCACCAAGACTTGGCTTCTCTTTGTCCCCACCTGTCATCAGTGCCTCCAGTTCTCTGCTCTGCCTGGGGCCTGGGGACACTTTCTCACTCGTGTCCCTCAGTGGGACCCATTAAAAGTCAAAGAAACTTTGGAGTTGGATTCTGACTTGGAGTTCTGGAGAGGTTTCTTCAGCTCCCTCTCAGGGCCTGATGTTCAGGGCCTGAGCACAAAGCCCCAGAGGCTCATTCAAGTCCTTGTGCTGTGTCTGTGCTGCTGAGCTGGGCTGGGCTCCTGGCACACAGGGTGATGCTGGTAAGCAAGCAGAGCTTCAAAAGCACATTTCTCTGGATGAGCAGCTCTTCTCCCAGCCCAGCAGGGCTGGGGCACTGCCTGCAGCCAGCGCGGGCACAGCCCAGAGGCACAGAGAGCTTCAATCAGTCAGGGCTGGGAAGGTGCTGAGAAGTGCCTGGGGCAGAATCACTGCCAGCCCTTGGCACAGGAACCTCTGGCTGCAGGACAATGCAGCTGCAGCTCCTGCAGTGATCTCCTCCAGCTGGAACATGCCAATGCCCACAGCCCCTGTGAGTACATTCTCTGATGGTCTCTTGTGCAGAGCAGCCAGGGGTGCCCAGGGCTGTCCTGCAGAGCAGGGTCCTGCAGCCCAGGGCGCTGTGCTGGGCCAGGGACTCTGCTGCCTGCCAGGGACAGCTCTCAGCCGGCCCGGGGAGCTGCTGCCAGCGCTGGCCAGAAGCTGTGGGGGGAAGGAGCCACCCTGAGCAGGGCAGGTGCTGCTGCTGAGAGCTGCTGGCTGGGGCAGGGCTGCTCCCAGCTCCAGACCAGCCTGGGCACAGCTCCGGAGGACACTTCCCAAAGAAGGTAAGCCTGGGATTGCTGTAAAGCTCAGGAGCTTTCCTGAGACTGTTTTCCATTTCCTGCTTGGAGAAGGATGGGAATGTTGGGGTTATGACAAAAAGATTTTTGCTTTTGATACATTTTTATATATTCATAGCTCTGGAAATTACTATTATATAGTTATAAAACTATAATCCTTACTTTATGCTATTAAACTCTTAATTAACTCTATTAAACTACTGTTATATATGTCTATAACTATAATCCATAATTAACTCTAGTACATATCCTAACCTTTCTCTTAGATTTTAGACCAATAACCTGTCTAAATACATTCCTGAAATACTGTATCATCTTATTATCAGGGAGAGGTCCTACAAGAAGAGCATTTTGGTTTTTGACCAGAATGTGAGCAGTCATAACTAAATGTGGGGCAAAGAAGCTCTTGGACCTTCTCGACTGGGTTGAGTTAGGGGTGTGTAACTGGGACAACTGAATCTCCCTTTGGATGTTCCTGTTAAATATCCCAATTAATCAACCTTTATAAATTGTTGAAATCAGGAGCCGATTGTGCCTCATCCCCACTGGGACACCTGGAAGCTTCCAATAAAGGTCTGCTTTTTGCTTTACTGTTTGAACTGTGTTGCAAGGGTTTTTTTTTCCTCTTTTGATCATAGACAACAGGGGGAGAAGCAGAACAGGAATTGTAATCCCAGAATGACAGAACATTCTGAGTTGAAAGGGACACACTGGATCCTCAAAGGAATGTTTGAACATTTACAGAGACTCCAGAACTGTGACTTTGGGTGGTCAGTCTCTCTGCTGGCAGCCTCCCAAAGGGCCTGCAGCCACTGCTCAGCCCTGGACAGCAGCAGCATCACCTTGGCAGGGCCCAGCAGGGCTCTCCTGAGCTGCCCTTGCCCAGCTGCACACAGACCCTGCCCCAGCCAGGGCCCTGCACACAGGCAGGTTTCTGTAGGGCCGGGCCGAGGGCACACGGGGTGGGATGGGCTCTGTGAGCGCTGGCAGGGACAAGGCACCTCTCAGGAGGGAATGTCCAGGCCCAGGGAGATGCGCGGAGAAGGAGAGGGGGCTGAGCAGAGCAGTGCTGGGGGAACAAGCCCATCCAGCCCCTCACCTGCCCTCAGCCACAGGGAATCCTTTGCCTCTCCCATCTCTCAGTGGCAAACTCTGAGTGCAGCAGGAATGCTGGGGATTTCTGACCTCAGAGAGCCAGGAATGAGGTGTGGCTAGGAAAACAATTCCTAAAACCAGCTCCAGCCATCCCTGTTTACTAGGACTGCAAGTGAAGATGGTAACAAGCCTTTCTGCAGTAGGAGTGATTCCCCTGACAAATGCTGAATATCCAGCCTTGTCCCTCTGCCACATGGCCAAAAACCCAGGGCAGCAGGGCAGGGATGGCTCCTCGAGAGCCCCCACGCACAGCCCTGGCTGCTCCTGGCACACTCAGCCAGCACAGCTGGAGCTCAGGCAGGGACCTGGGTGAAGGTTTGCCCAGAGCAGGAACAAGGGTGGGTGAGTCCCAGCAGGACAGGCTACAGGGAATGGCCCAGGTTTGGCTCCAAGCAGCCTCTCCTGACTTGTCACTGTCCTTTCTCCATGAGCAGGTGCCCATGTGCAGCCACAGCCAATGTCCAACAGCAGCTCCATCAGCCACTTCCTCCTGCTGGCACTGGCAGAGACGCGACAGCTGCAGCTCCTGCACTTCTGCCTCTTGCTGGGCATCTCCCTGGCTGCCCTCCTGGGCAACGGCCTCATCATCAGCGCCGTAGCCTGCGGCCACCACCTGCACACGCCCATGTTCTTCTTCCTGCTCAACCTGGCCCTCAGCGACCTGGGCTCCATCTGCACCACTGTCCCCAAAGCCATGCACAATTCCCTCTGGGGCACCAGCACCATTTCCTACACAGGATGTGCTGCACAGGTTTTCTTTTTTCTTTTCTGCACTGCAACAGAGTTTTATCTCCTGACCATCATGTGCTACGACCGCTACGTGTCCATCTGCAAACCCCTGCACTACGGGACCCTCCTGGGCAGCAGAGCTTGTGCCCACATGGCAGCAGCTGCCTGGGCCAGTGCCTTTCTTACAGCTCTGCTGCTCACAACCAATACATTTTCCCTGCCCCTGTGCCATGGCAATGCCCTGGGCCAGTTCTTCTGTGAAATCCCCCAGATCCTCAAACTCTCCTGCTCCAAATCTTATCTGAGGGAATTTGGGCTCATTGCCATTAGTGCCTGTTTATCATCTGGTTGTTTTGTGTTCATTGTTTTCTCCTATGTGCAGATCTTCAGGGCTGTACTGAGGATCCCCTCTGAGCAGGGACAGCACAAAGCCTTTTCCACCTGCCTCCCGCACCTGGCTGTGGTCTCTCTGTTTATCAGCACTATCATCTTTGCCTACCTGAAACCCCCCTCCATCTCCTCCCCATCCCTGGATCTGGCCCTGTCAGTTCTGTACTCGGTGGTGCCTCCAGCCCTGAACCCCCTCATCTACAGCCTGAGGAACCAGGAGCTCAAGGCTGCAGTGTGGAGACTGATGACTGGATGCTTTCGGAAACATTAAACTGCTTGCCAATTTCTGGAAATCATTTGTAATAAAAGTAATATTTGATACATCTTTTTCACTTAATTTTGGATGCTCTTTTTCTTTGTTTTACTCTTTTAATCTTATCTACAAAGAAATGTCATTATTTGTGCCATTTCTCATTTTGTTTGCCTCCACCTTCCCTGTGCCCACAGACTGTGTCAATGAGAGGCTGTGCTCTCGATAGCTTTAAAGGAACTCAAGGATCTCCCAGCAGAGTTTTCTGCAGAGCTGCCCTTTTGTTGCCTTCTCTGGAGCTGCAGCAGCAATGTCTGTGTGCAGAGCTGGGGGCAGATCAGTGCTGGCACAGCAGCTGTGCCCAGCAGCAGCAGCAGCACTTGGTGTTGGCAGTGCTGCTCCCGTGGCCCTGCCCCGCTGCCCTGGTGGCCCTGGTGTTGCTGCAGGGCCTGAGTGCTCTCGGGGCCGGGCACAGTCCTGGGGGTGGCAGTGCCGGGGCTGCAGCAGGGACAGGCCATGGGCACTGCTGGGGCAGCGCTGACGCCTCAGGCCAGGGCCTGGGGGCTCCAGGCTCCTTGCCCAGGCTCTCTCAAGAACACGGCCAGGCCAATGCCCAGCACAGAAAACCCCCGTCAGCAGCCCCAGGCTGGCTGTGGGCAGGCTGGGGGCAAACAGCACGGCTGGTGCTCTGCCAGGGCCCTGGGGGAGACGGGAAGGAGCAGCAGAGCAGGGGCTGATCCATCCCCAGTGCGCTGCACAGCCCAGGGCAGCGTCCCAGAGCGTCCTCATGGAGCTGCCAACAACATCCCCCCTCTGCAGCCCTGGCCTCTCCCCCAGCTCACACAGGTGCCGCATCCTTGCAGGCACAGACACGGCAGCGCTGGCTCAGGAGCCCCTGTTTGCATTGCACACAGCAGGCGGGAGCACCCCCGTGCTGGTGCTGTGGGGACATGAACCTGAGGCAGCACAAATGCCATCAGCCCCTGGGGCCAGGAAGGGCTGGGGGACGCCAGGGAAACCACTCAGCTTTGTCCTGGCCTCTGCACTCAGCCAGAAAGTTTGTTCCCATCAGCTGGGACGTTCCTGTCCCACTGCAGACGCTGTTGCTCAGAGCCAGGGCTGCCTGGCAGCCACCCCCAAACTGCCCTGAGCATTTCCTTGGCTTCACCTTTGCTTTCTTTCCTCTTCCTTCTACACGTTTCTTCCTCTTGCCCAGCCCTGTTCCCCGCCCTGCACACAGCCCATCCCTGTTTGCCCTTTCCTCTCTGGCCCTACTCCCCATTGCAGTTCCTGACTTGGCACCATGGGAACGGCCCTTGGGGAGCAGGATCATCCCACAAGTGCTGCAGGAATTGCCTGCAGGCTCCTGCAGTGCCTGGTGCTGCTCCCTTGCCAGAGGCAGCCCAGGCCAGGGGGGCACATCTGGGCTGCTGTGTCTGCCTGTGGGGCTCCCTGTTCTGGGCAAGGAGGAGGAGCTGCAGAGGCTCTGCAGGACTGACAGGATGGGCTTTGAGGCTGTGAGGAGAAGCTGAGGGACCTGGGCTGCTGCAGCTTCTGAAGAGGAGGCCCAGGGCTCCTCCTGCACCTGCTCCAAGGGTGGTTTCAGAGAATCACAGAATCAGCAAGGCTGGAAAAGACCTTGGAGATCATCAAGTCCAACCTGTGCCCTGACACTGCCTTGTCTCCCCTGAGCCTCCTCTTCTCCAGGATCAACAACCCCAGCTCCCTCAGCCGCTCCTCACAGGACTTGTGCTCCAGAGCCCTCACCTGCCTTGTTGCCCTTCTCTGGACACGCTCCAGCCCCTCCATGTCCTTCCTAATTTTGGGGAGCCCACAACTGGACACAGCACTGGAGGTGCTGCCCAACCAGTGCCCAGCACAGGGCAAGAATCACTGCCCTGCTCCTGCTGGCCACACCATTCCTGATCCAGGCCAGGAGCCATTGGCCTTCTTGGCCACCTGGGCACACGGCTGGCTCATGTCCAGCCTGCTGTCCATCAGCCCCTGCAGGTCCCTTTCTGCCTGGCTGCTCTCCAGCCCCTCTGTCCCCAGCCTGGAGCACTGCAGGGCTTGTTGTGGCCAAAGTGCAGGACCCGGCACTTGGACTTGTTCAACCTCACCTTGTTGGATTTGGGCCCTGGATCCAGCCTGTCCAGGGCCCTGTGCAGAGCCTCCAGCAGGTCAACACTCCCAGCCAGCTTGGTGTCACCATGATTTCATGAGGCCCCAGAGTGTCCCAATGGTCTCCATGATTCCATGAGGCCTCCCAGTGTCACAATGTCCCTTTGGTTCCATGGGACCCCTTGGTGTCACAAAGTCCCTTGGATCCTTGGGCCCTGCAGTGTCACAATGTCACCGTGGTCCCCCAAGGCCCTGCAGTGTCACAGTGGATCCTTGGTTCTTTGAGGTCTGGCAGGGCAGCAATGCTCTCCTTTGTCCCACAGTGTCACAATGGCCTCTTGGTCCCAAGGGACACTGGTGTGGTCTGTGGTGGTGGCAGGCACAACTTTCCCTGAGAGTGTTTTGTGCTAACGGGCAGGAGCCACGAGAGCCCCAGCACACACACACACACGGAGCAGGTCGGCAGTGAAGACACGGGAGGGTCCAGGCATGGAGCTCCAGCCAGGGTTTATTAGGGTCTGACGCTCCAGGGGTCTGGGGGTTAAAGACAAAGACAAAGGAGGGTTTAGGGTATAAATACCGGAAAAGAGGGGGTGGAGGAGAGCATCAGGGATCCAGTGGTCTGAGGGTTCAAGGGTGGTACACAGGGAAAGGGACTGACGGGGCTCACCCCCAGATTTGGGTGATCCCGGGAGGCAGTAAAGTCTCTCCTCCAACCCGTGCCTTCAAAGACAGACTCAGTAGTCTTGAGTCGTCCAGTCTCAAGGTACTTTATTTTATGTTATCTCAAGGCACACACACTCCCTGACATTCCCTCTGACTCCTTCTCCCTCTGCGTCTCTCTCTGTCTCCATCTCCATCTCCGTCTCCGTCTCCATCTCCGTCTCTGTCCCTTTCCGTCTCTCTCTGTCTCTCTCACCCAAGGGCTGGTGCCATCTTTTATATCAGACATTACGTGTTAAATGTTTATAGTTTTTTCCCAATGCCTATCACCTATATTGAACAGGGACTTTCTACTCTAAACCAATCTGTGAGTGCAAACATCACCAAGAACATGGAGGATTGGAAGGAGAAAGAAGGAGGACAGGGCACGCCCAAATCCCTCCATCTTAGAACTTCTGACCCCCATGTACAAAACTCAGACCCCTCTGTACAAGGCCTAAACCCCCCCTGTACAGCACTCAAAAATCCTTCCTTTTTCTTTGTGACTACTTCTATTATAATATCTAAACTTTTGTGATTTCTTGTTCTTCCGGCAAGGTTGGTAAATTGTTCCACGGATCAAATTCAAAGCCACAGGGGTTCCCGGGTGCCTGCCAGGGTCTCAGATGCTTCTGACCTGGACCCGGAACATCCAAGAGTGTCTGAGGGACACATTGGGTTCCAACACCTGCCCTGTGCCTCTGTCCCTGCAGGCTGTCCTCATCCCCCGGCTGCCCCACCTCGCTGGCCCCTTCCTTTGCTGACAGCTCTGCCTCCTGCCTGCCCCTGCCTGGCCACACAAAGCCTTGGGCTGCTCCAGGCTCCTTCTGGGGACGTGTTGCACCACAGCCCTGCCCTGGGAGGGAAATTCCTCTCCTTTTGTGTCCAGTCTGGATTTCACCAGTTGCATTTGTGGTATAATTTCTCTCTCTGGCTGTTTCCTACTATGGAGAAAATCTCCACCATTTCTGAATCCACCCTTCAAGCCCTGCCAGGCCACTCCTGATCTGTCCTCAGTCTCTTCACAACTGAGCCCAGGCACATCAGCCTCCATATGTGTGTTTTGTTCTTGTGGCCTGCAAACCCAGCCTGGGAGATCTCTGGGCCCTCTCCAAGGTGTTTGCAAATGAAAACATTCTGCCCATATCACCAGAGGCCAAGGCCAGGCAGAACTGTCTGTCCTGGCAGCTTTTGTTTGGGAGCAATCCTAGGATAGATGGAATTTTGGTGGCCAAATTCCAGTTTCTGCCATGACCCCTGGACAAGAAGGTCACTTCTCTTCTGTAGGAAGGAAGGCACAGAGCCCAGTGCTTCTGAGGCAGATGAGATGTGACCACCAGAGGCCAAGGCCAGCCAGAGCTGGCAGGATTTTTCTGGGAGATAGCATTGCATACAGGAAACTTTTTAGGGGAGAAACCAATTTTGTCCATGGGTGTCTGAAAAGAGGGACAGTTCTTATCCATAGCAAGGAAAGCACGGAGCCCCAGTGCTCCAGGAGCTGATGAGAGGCAGCCCTTGGCATTCCAACATCAGCCAGACCTGTCAGGTGGCCCCTGGGAGGCCAAGCCAGCCAGACCTGTTCCATGTGCCCTCGGTTCCATGGGGCCCCACAGTGTCCCAATGGTCCCTTGCTCCCAGGAGGCCCCGAGGTGTCACAATGCCCCCTTGGTGACACGAGGCCCTGAAGGGTCAGAATGGTCTCCATGGTTCCACAAGGCCCCAAAGTGTCATGGTGGTCTCTTGGTTCCATGAAGCCCCGCTGTGTCACCATGGCCCCACAGTGTCACAATGGTCTCCATGGTCCCACCAGGTCCTCACAGCGTCACCGTGGTCTCCGTAGGAAGGGAACAACCCAGCCCCAGTGTTCCAGGGGCAGATGAGCCGCAGCCACCAGAGGCCAAGGGCAGCCAGATCAGATGGTGCTGGCAGATTTTGTCCTTGGATATAGGGAATTTGGGAGGTGGAATACCAGTTTCAGACCTGGTCGCCTGGAGGTGAAGGACTATTCTTTTCTATAGGAAGGAAAGCACGGAACACCGGTGTTTCAGGGCCAGATGAAAAGAGGCCACCACAGGCCAAGGGCAGCCAGACCTCTCTGTTCTGGTATTTTTTTGTCTGAAAGCAACCCTTGGATATAAGGAATTTTGGAGGTGGAATCCCAATTTTGGCCATTTCTGCATTGGTAAGAAGGGTGGTTCTTTTCCATAGGAAGGAAAGCACGGAGCACAAGTGTTTCAGGGGCAGAAGAGGAGAGAGAGGTGGCTCCTGGGAGGCTGAGCCAGCCAGACCTGTCTGTCCTGGCAGCTTTTGTCACTGATAAATCCTTGGATCTAGGGAATTCTGGAGGAACATTCCCAACTTTGGCCATGGGCATCTGGTCGAGATGGATGGTTTTTCCCATAGGAAAGAAAAGCACAAAGCCCAGGTGTTTTGGAAGAAGATGAGAGGTGGTCACCATAGGCCAAGAGAGTCAGACCTGTCTTTCCTGGCACCTTTCATCTGGGGGGAATCCTTGGATGTACAGAGTTTTGGCCATGGGCACCTGGGCAGGAAGAAGAGTTCTTTTCATCAGGAAGGAAAGCACAAAGCCCCAGTGTTTCAAAGGCAGATAAGAATCAGCTCTTTGGAAACCGAGCCCAGCCAGACTTGTCTCTCCTGGAAGCTTTCATCTGGGAGAAATCCTTGGATATAGGGAATCCTGGAGGCAGATTCCCAACTTTGGCCATGGGTGCCTGGATGTGGAAGGTGCTTTTTTCCCATAAGAAAGAAAAGCACAGGGTCCCAGTGTCTCAAAGGCAGATGAGAGGTGGCCCCGGGTGGCCAAGCCAGCCAGATCTGTCTGTCCTGGCAGATTTCATCTGGGAACAATCTTTGCATAGAAGCAAAATAAGAGGAGGAATCCAAATTTTGGCCATGGGCACCTGGAGGAGAAGGACAGTTCTTTCCACAGGAAGGAGAGCACAGAGCCCCAGTGCTCCAGGGGCTGACAGGCAGCAGCCCTTGACATGCCAAGGTCAGCTGGACCTGTCAGGTGGCCCCCAGGTGGCCCAGCCAGCCAGGCCTTGATGCCTTGAGAGGCCACCTAGAGCAGAGGCTGGACAGTGTGACAGGAATAAAGGAGGGATTTATTGAAAAGGCCTTCAAAGGATCCACCTTGGGCAGTCCAAGGGCCTGGCTGAGGGTACACCCAGGATGGACGACAGGTCACACGTTTGCACACTTGTATAAGTTTTGGTTCATTTCCATATTGGGGTTAATGGTCCAATTACACCTTCAGGTTATGCAGTCCCACCCTCCCAGTCTGCTCTCCTCAATTCGCTGTTGTTTTCACTTTTTGGACCTGAAGCTGCAGCGGTGTCCTTGGTTCTCGCGCTGGAAAAGGATTGTTTAATCTGACTGCACTGTGAAGAGAACTTGCTGGCACTGCATGAAGTTCAGAGTTACAGACTGATGCAGTGCAGAATCTGGAAAATACGAAAGATAAAACTTCAGGCACCAGCCTGTCCCACGTTCCCTTGGCTCCATGGGGACCCACAGTGTCACAATGGCTCCTCGGTGACACTCTGGGCTGCACAGTGTCACCCTGGGCCCTCGGTTCCATGGGAGTTTCACAATGGTCTCCTCTGGTTCCACGAGGTCCCCACAGTGTCACAACTGACCCATGGCTCCATGAGGTTCCCCAGTGTCACCAGGGTGTCCCTGGACCTGCATTGTCACAACTGACCCCTGGCTCCATGAGGTTCCCCAGTGTCACCAGGGTGTCCCTGGACCTGCATTGTCAAAACTGACCCATGGCTCCATGAGGTTCCCCAGTGTCACCGTGGTCGCTGTCAGAGGCTGGATGAGATCGATGTCCCGAGACACCTTGGGTTGAGCTGTCAATCAGTCACACAGCTGGGACAGCGCTAACCCAGCTCTGAAGGCCCGAGCAATCACAAGTCCCAGCTGGGGGGAGGCCCACGAAGGCCCAGGGGCTTAAAACCAAGGAGCACAAGGTCAGCCCCTGCTATGGACTCTGCCTTGCCCTGGGGTTTGTGTCTCAGCCACACTGGAACCCCAGGAGCTGGGAGCCACAGGTGTGTCTTTCTGTGGAGCTTCTGTCTTTCTGTCTCTCTCTCTCTTTCCTCTCCTTCTAATGCTCTTTCTATGGAACATTTTTGGGTACCTGAGCAACTGAAGTGTTTAAGGCTTTCCAGGCTAAATGGGCTGAGTGAATGAAGTTACTGCTATGACAAGAGTTTTAGGTTGGATTGGATGTTGTATTAAATGCTTTTCCAGAGTTTCTTGGTCTTTTGTACTTTGCCAGTAAAATTTTGTGGGTTCCCGAATGGGCGCTGAGGGGCATTTGGGGATCCTGGAGGGTCTGGGGGACACTTATGGGACAGATGGGGGCGGATACCGGGGGTTCTGTGGGGCTGCAGAGCATGACGGGAGTTGTAGTCCTGGCCCCAATGGGGCTCTATGGGGCCGCAGAGCATGACGGGAGTTGTAGGCAAAAGAAAAGCACATGCTGCAGGCACCGCCCCCAAAGCCAGCATCCCTGGGGCTGATTGGTTGAGGGCTGTGATGGGCGGGAGCCTCAGCAAATGGGAGGCAGCGGAGGCGGGAACAGCCCATTCAACCCCTCCAGTCCCTCCCAGCACAGCCCAGTTCATCCCCAGTACAGCCCAGTACAACCCCAGTGCCCCTCCAATCCCTCCCAGTACAGCCCAGTCCCTCCCAGTACACCTGAGTTCATTCCAGGCCCTTCCAGTTCCCCCCAGTGCCATCCATATTCCGCTCCAGTGTCCCCCAGTCTTCCCCACAGCGTTCCCGCCCATTGCGGGGCAGCGGCGCAGACGGAATGTCCTGCGGCCCAAACCTCCTGCTCCTGCCACACAGCGCCCAGCGCTCTCCCCCTCCTCCTCCTCTCCGAGCACGGCACAAATTCCAGCTCGGAGGAGGCTTCCCCACAGAGGGCTCCGGCTCCTGCTCCAGCCTGAGTGTCCCTGCAGAGGAACAGGGCATCTTTCAGGCACTTCCACAAGCTCAGGCTTCTCACTTCATGGTGAAACTGGGATGGAAATGGCCTTTTTCAGAAAGACAAATGCAGAGGAGATGGATTAGAAATTATTAGGAAAAAGTGACCCTTCTTCCAGACAAAGTCCACCAAGTCATTGCCTGCATTTCTCCTTTTCAGATTCTTTCAGTCATCTCCTGAGAGGTCCAGCTTGTTCTGCTGCTTTCCATGAACTGATTGTGCTCTTGATTTATGAACCAATGCACCAGATGTGGAATCATCTACACTGAACTCAGAAACAAACTCCCTCTGTCAGCCCATTTCCATCTTCGAGATCACTTTCCAGCTGTCCATGGCGATGTTGCAGTGATGATCACACAGCTCTCCATTTCTGGCTGCAGGCTCTGCAGATTCTTTCTCTGCATTCAGTCAGGCTTGCATTCCCTGACAATTCCTGGTAGCCCGTCATGGTTTCTTAGGGTAGAACAGCAACAATGAAAACCTCACCAATGGCACAACTGCCCAGCCCACAAGGAAAAGAAAGAACAAGCTGTCAAGTATTTCAAATATTTCTCCTGCTTTGCTGCAAGAGTTGAGCTGCATGCAGGTTGTGGAAAGCCAAGAGAAGCTGCAGCTGGTGGCACATCTTGTGACAGGAGCTGCTCAAAGCTTCCTCGTTCTCCAGGAAAGGTTCTTGGAAAGAGCAAACAGGACTGTGGAGAAGATTCTGGGAAAACTGAAACAGCTTTTAAGAAATGAAATGAAAATGGAAAGAAACAATCCAAGATTTCTCTGTTTATTTTCTCTGTTTATTTTTATGCTCCCCTTTTCCATCTTGAACTACTTCTCCATCCCATTAATACAAATGGATCTCACTTCTAAGATCCATGACTTGGCAAGTTTTAGACACTGTAAAATACCATGAGCTACACACAGTCTGCCTTCCTCTTTTTTTTTTGTGTGTTATTTAGAAATCATTGCTGGAGAGGTAAGTGCAGTGCTTGGGTCAGGTACAAATTCTGCATTCAGGGAATGCGCTCCGAGAGTGTTTGACCCTCAGCAGGGACAATGCACAGCAGCGCCCAAGGGGATTCCTGTGTCCCTGGGCAGGAGTCCAGACTCTGGGTCTGGGCTGAACACGGCAAAGTTCCCGTGTTTGGACAGGCTCAGGGGCTGCCCCGGGGAGCGCGGGGCTGGGCGCGGGGGCGAGCGGGCAACGGACAAACGGACACGGGGACAAACGGCCCCGGAGCTTCAGGTGCTTCAGCTGCAGCAGCAGCAGCAGCAGCAGCGGCAGTGAAAGCAGCTAAAGCAGTGACTTTGACGACTCCCTCTTGCTCCTCCTCTCCCTCTCCCGCTGTCCCGCAGCCTCTCCCGCTCTCCCTTTCCCGCTGTCCCCTCCTCTCCCAGTCTCCCTCTCCCCTGCCGGGCCGAGCCATGCCCCCGACCCGCCCCCGGCCCCGGGCGGGGCTGCCCCGTCCCTGTCCCTGTCCCTGTCCCTGTCCCTGTCCCCGTCCCCGTCCCCGTCCCCGTCCCTGTCCCTGTCCCTGTCCCTGTCCCTGTCCCTGTCCCCGGCCGTCCCGCCGCGGTCTCGCCCCCGCCCGGCTCTGGCCGTGCTGGCGCTGGCGCTGCTGGGCGGGCATCAGTGCCTGGGGCTGGGGCGGCATCGCCGCCCTTTGGCTCCGCCTGGCCCGAGCCCGGCCCCGGCCCCGACGTGGGCTCCAGTCCCGGCCCCGGCCCCGGCTCCTCCCGGGCCCCGCGGAGGACACAGGCGGCGCGGCCGCTGCCGCCGCCTCCGCTGCGGCTTCCCCGGCCCGAGCTCCGCCGCTCGGCAGCGCGGCCGCCGGCCCCGAGCCGCCGCTGTCCCGTTGCCAGCAGAGAACGCCTGGGGATGGCCGGCCCGGGGCGCTCGGGGGGCGCTCGGGGGCCGCTCCTGGCCCCGGGCCGAGCGCTGACAGCCGCGTCCCGCCCGCAGGGAAGGCGCAGGAGGCCCTGCAGGAGCGGTACCGGCTGGGTTCGCTGCTGGGCAGCGGCGGCTTCGGCAGCGTCTTCGCGGCCACGCGGCTCTCGGACGGCGCCCCGGTGAGCGGCGGGGCCGGCGGCGGGCGCAGGAGGAGGAGGAGGAGGATGGGGCTGGGCTAGGCGGGGGGCGAGCTGAACCCGCTGCTGTCCCTTGCTCGCAGGTGGCCATCAAAAGGGTGCCGCGGGATCGCATCCGGCACTGGGGCGAGCTGGTGAGTGAGCGGGGCCAGCGGCAGAAGCCAGGCCGTGCCGGGCGGGGATGAGCCGGGGCCCGGCAGGGTGGGAGCTGCTGGGAGCCCTGCAGGGAGAGCGGGCGTGGGCTGAGCGGGGCATGCAGAGCATCCCGGGCTGGCTGAGGGCTTCCCCAGCCCCGGCACGGCCTCAGCCCCACTGACGGCATCGCGCTCCTCCCGCAGCCCGACGGCACCAGCGCACCCCTGGAGATCGTGCTGCTGGCCAAGGTGGCCTCTGGCTGCGCTGGTGTCATTCAGCTCCTGGAGTGGCTCCAGCTCCCCGACAGCTTCTTGCTGGTGCTGGAGCGCCCGGAGCGGTGCCAGGACCTGTCGGGTTTCCTGGCGGAGCGGAGGTTCCTGCCGGAGGAGGAGGCGCGGGGGCTGTTCCGCCAGGTGCTGGAGGCCGTGCAGCACTGCACCAGCTGCGGGGTCCTGCACAGGGACATCAAGCCCCAGAACATCCTGCTCAACCTGGCCACCGGGCAGCTGAAACTGATCGACTTTGGCTGTGGCGCCTTCCTCCAAGACACAGCCTACACCCAGTTTGCAGGTGAGCCCTGCCAGGGGATGCTCCTGGGCATCTCATGGCCCAGCCGGGTGCAGCACCGGGGCTCCCCCTATTGCAGCTGGGATGGGATTAATGCTGGAGCCAGGTTGATTTGGGTGGGGGTGTGAGGGGTCCAGCTCCCAGCCCTGCTGACAGCCTTCAGCACCCACTGTGCCCTGGGCTGGGGCTGGAGCTGGGGCAGCCAGCCTGACAAAAACCCCCATGGGGGTAGCAGAGAGGGGGGTCTGACCCCGTGCCCTGGGCAGTTTGGTGTGCAGGCGAGGAAGGGCTTGGACTGCTCTGCTCCCCTTGTTTGCCTTGGCTTGTTCACATTTTTGGGGGGCTGTGCAGGCAGGTAGTCGAGTGGGTTTCTCCACCACTGGGTGCGTTTTTCTTTTGTGTGTCATGGTTGTACCTTCCCAGGGTTTCTGCTGCCCTCTTCCAGCACCAGTGGCTTCTTTTCCAGCCCCGGGTCTGTACACAAGTCCCAGGTGCTGGTGAGAGGGCAGCGGTCACCCCGTGTGCCACTGGGGCAGCCCCCACATGCCCAGGGGTGCTGGGGCCAGGCTCTGGCAGCAGCAGCATCCCCCTGCTGAACTCTGTCTGTGTTCCACAGGAACCCTGTCCTACAGCCCACCAGAGTGGATCCACCACCGACGCTACCACGGCGAGGCAGCGACCATCTGGTCCCTGGGCCTCCTGCTGTGCCACCTGGTCATGGGCAAGCACCCGTTCAGGAGGGGCCAGGAGATCATCTGGGGGCGGATCTTGTTCCCACGACGGCTCTCTCAAGGTGGATCCTCATCTCTGGCCACGGGGGCAATACCAGTGCTGGGAGACAGCAGCAGCTCGTGGGCATCCCGCTCTGGCAGCTGCTGAGGAGGTGGCAAATGTGCTGCTCTCCTGCTCTCCTCCAAACACAGAATCCATGGGGAGGTTTAGACCCAGCTCTGGGCACACCCAGCATGGCCTGGGCATGGAAACGGGGGGAGCAACTTCTCCAGCTGACTGGTGATTCCTGGTTTCTCTCCCCAGAGTGCCAGGATGTCATTAAGAGGTGTTTGTCCATGCAGCCCTTGGACAGGCCGTCCTTAGAAGAGCTTTTCCGTGATCCTTGGGTGCAGGGTGTTCCTCTGCCCTAGAGGATGGGAGAGATCCACGTGCACAGTTGGATCCAGGGGCCTGGCAGGTAACAGCTCCACACATCTCTTGGCAATCAGTGGCAAAGCCAACCAGACAGGTTTTGTGCTGCCTGTAGCTCAGAGCAGGGGTCAGCAGAAGGGAACACGCAGCTCTTGGGCTGGAGCTGAGCTGGACACCTGGTGTGGCAAGCACTGGTGGCCACCATCCCCCGGGTTTTGCTTGTCCTGGTTCACTGACAGCTGGGGCCCTGGGCAGAACCCTGACAGCCTGGTCTGGCCCCAGGGAAGGAGAAGGAGCCCCTGGAGAAGCTGCACCAGGTGGGGCTGCTGCTGCTGGAGACACCAAGGACAACCTCAAGGATGACAATCTCTTCCTCGGCCTGGCCAGCTGAAGATGATGGACTTGGATTCTGGCACCTTCTCCAAAGCCAGGCTCCACAGGGAATTTGCAGATGAGTCCACATGCAGGGGGATGTTCCCAGATTTGGGCATTGCACAGCCTGGCCAGGAACCAAAGGTTCCCCCTTTGCTGGGGCGGATGCAGCTGATCCTTCAGTCGGCTGCCAGGCTGCTTTTGGCAGGGCCGGGGGCATGGGCTGGGGTGGGTACGAAATGGGAGTGGGTTCCTGGCCCTGCCAACAGCCCCCAGCACCCACCGTGCCCCGGGCTGGGGCTGGGGCTGCCAGCGCGACACAAACCAACCCCCATGGTGGGAGCAGAGGTGGGACTCCAGAACCTGTGCAGGGGCTGCTTTGCTTTGCAGGCAAGGAAGGGCTTGGGCTGCTCCACTGCCCTTGTTTGCTTTGGGATCACCGTTATTTTGGGGGACAGTGCAGGGGGAAGGGAGAAAGCCTGGGTTTCCCTCACCTGTAGGTGTGTTTTTCCCTGTCATGCAGGGGTTAGCCTTCCTCAAGGCCCTGACAGAGATAAGATTTTTGACCTTTTTTCTTGTTCCCCTTTTTGTCTGTAATCTATTTTCAATCATTTGCTGTTTGCTTTTCTAGAGGAAGCGTTCTAGGTGGGGTCCAGTCTGGATGGGGAAGTGCTTGGGAGCAGCTGTGGCGTGGATGGGCCGTGCCCTTGGAGAAGGCTGAGGACATTGTTTGGGACCAGCTTTTCTTCCAGCGGTGGATGGCGTCAGGTGGGTCCCGTCTGCTTGGCACGGTGGGATCAGAGCTTTGGGGAGATGGCAGCGAGCACAGGAGCATCCTGCTCTGGGCAGCTGCTGAGGGCTGGATGTGCCGTGGCTGGCTGCAGGCTGGGCACATGTCCTGCCCTCCTGCTCTGCTGCCAAAGGCAGCAGTGATGGGCAGCTCTGGGCACCGCTCTGGGCACGGCCAGCATGGCCTGGGCACCGCGGGCGGCTGGGACAAGGGGACAGGAGCCTTCAGCTGACGGGCGCTTTCTGCTTTCTCTCCTTGCAGCCGGGCTCTGCGGGTGCTGAGGCTGCTCTGGGCTCTGCCAGGGCTCTGCTGGAGCTCAGCACCGGGCCAGAATCAGCCAAAGAAGAAATGGTGTGCCCTGCAGCACAGACTTGCTTGAGCATTTCAGCAACACAGCTCAAGTTTGCAGAGTGTACACCTCCCAGTGAAAACATGCCACCACCCAAAAAATAAACTTGTTCAATAGCTTCTGGAATGAAATCAATCTGGGATGACCCCAAATGACATTTTGCAGCTTGCTCAAGCTGTAGCTCAGCCCTTCTCTGAACTGTTCTCTCCCCCACCTGCCTTTTACTTCCCAACTGCTCCCTCTTTTCCCCCAGTGAGTTCCCAGCCCGTGGCAGTCTCCATCACACTGTTTCCTTCCTTGGTGCCCCTCACCACGAGGAAGGCCGAGCCCCAGGCTTAGGGATTCATCCTGTCACTGGCTGAGGAGCAGCAATGTCTCAGAGGTCCGGTGGGATTTTAGTGTCCTTCAGAGCTGCTCTCCAGCCCTCATCTCTCCTCACTGCTGAGTTCCCACTCCCTTTTCCTCGTCCTTGCAGC
The DNA here is from genome assembly GCF_024509145.1 of Vidua macroura. Taxonomy (NCBI): domain Eukaryota; kingdom Metazoa; phylum Chordata; class Aves; order Passeriformes; family Viduidae; genus Vidua; species Vidua macroura. Next base: position 1,363,974 of record NC_071600.1, on the reverse strand, counting down.
AGGATGAGCTCTGTGAATCCCCTTGAGCCTCCCCACTCTTCCCAGCCCACGCACCCACCTCAGTTAGGCTGAAGCTGCAGCTTCTCTGTCTCCTCTGGCACACCAGTCCAGTCCCCTGTGCAGGGAGCCCCAGCCCCAGAGCACAGCACTCAGCAGTGCAGTCCGGGCTGGAGCAGCTGCCCTGCAGCCCTGGCTTGGCTCTTGGTGGCAAGGGAATGCTCCCTGTTTGCAGCTGTCCCTGCAGGATGGCCCCAGGGCAGAGCCCAGCCGGGCTCCCACTGCAGCCCCTGAAGCTTGGGGCAGACAGTGGTGCCAGAGCTGAGGTTCACGGGGAGCACCCGCAGCTGTGGCTTGCAGTCAGTGTTGGCAAATGTTGTGTTCTCATCTCCTGCAGCCTGTGGGGAAAGCAACCTGTGCTGCCAGGCCTGTGTGTGCCAGGCCTGTGTGTGCCAGGGGCTCTTGGATGTCTCTGTACCCATGGACAGAAGGCTCTGTCTGTGCCAGGGGCTCTTGGATGTCTCTGTACCCATGGACAGAAGGCTCTGTCTGTGCCAGGGGCTCTTGGATGTCTCTGTACCCATGGACAGAAGGCTCTGTGTGTGCCAGGGGCTCTTGGATGTCTCTGTACCCATGGACAGAAGGCTCTGTCTGTGCCAGGGTTTCCATAATGTCTCTGTACCCATGGGTATGGAATAGCATGGACAGTGACAGTGTCAGTCACGTTGCTTGCACGCTCCTTCCTTTGCATACAAGACACATCCATGCACACCCCCATGCACAGATACATTAAAAGGACAGGGAGGGAGAGAGATTTCCCACAGAGCTCTAACTTTGGCATAACTCACCTTTTAGCCGGTGGCCAGGGGATTTTTTCCCAGCTCTATGTGAGAAGGTGTCCAGGAGCTGAAGGAGCAGCATTTAGAAGCAATTTCAGGATTTCTAGGCAGGCAGTGGAGCTGACAACCATCCACGTAACTCGCTGCTTTCATCAGGATGTGCTGCTGGTTCTTTGGGAATATGGCCCAGTGGAGACACGAGACTTGGAAAAATCCCAGCTCTCAGTGGATTTGTGCAAAGGGGGAGCAGCAGAAACACTTTGTGTCTACTTTGGTACAAGTTTCAAACTGCAATATTTTTGCCCTCAAAACACAGTCATGCACAATCCATCTCTCATCCTCCTATTGCTTCAACTCCAATTAAAAAAAAAAAAATCTTAATATTAGAACCAAAAAGCCAAAATCTTTAAAAAAAGGATGCTGAGGTCACTCTGTAAGATGGATCCAGGCCATCAGAACATGCCCCAAGTAAATGAGTTCTCCCTTTAAAAATATCGGTTACCTCTTCATCCAAAGTTACAGAAGATTTTCACTACACATTTGTTTCTTGTTTTTCTCTTTCATATTTTTCACATTTTTTCCTGTCTTTTTTTCTTTTTTCTTTTTGAGCAGATAACACATCCTGAAAAAGAAATGTACAGCAAATGAGATACATTTCTGATAAACAATGAAAGTATTTACTCCTCTGTTTACTTTTCTTGGGATACCCTGATGTAAAAAATCTAGCAGATATGAGCAGAGGTGTAAAGTGTTTGCTTTGCACTAAGCTGGAGTTCAGCACTGCTGACATCCTGATCCAGCCAAGAGTTGCAGAACTCTTTTGCACATCTCGAGCCATGTGTTTGCAGGCACAGCACCTGCAGTGCTGACACACCCGTGCATGTGAATAACTCTGTTACTCCCTCACAGAATTTGGGCTGTGCCCCAGAACGAGGTGCTCCAGCCCTTTGCTCCTGGTTCCCGTGGGGAGCAGCTCCCTTCCCTCTGGCTGAGCTGCTCAGGCAGAGCCCGGCAGCTCCTGGCCCTGCAGGGCTGAGGCTTTTCCCCGTTGCTGGGCACAGACTGGTGGAGCAGCACTGCTGAACACGGGCACACAGAGGGACCAGCAGCAGCTGCCTTTGGCCACCTGCGGCTCCAAGGCCCAAACTCGGAGCAGACAGGGCTGGAAGAGACTCGCAGGCTCCCTGCTGGCTCTGCTGCCCCCCTTGTGCCCAGCTGGGAGCCCCCAGGGCCAGCAGGGACTTGAGATGGCAGCCCTGGGCTCCTGGAGGTTGTGCAAGGAACGCAGCTGGGGACTCCCTGTCCATGGGCAGCTTCCAGATGGAAAAGGCTGCTGTGCCCAGGCAGCTCCAAGGCAGAGAAAGGAGGGTCTCGACCACGGGATCTGTGCCAGTCCCACAGTCCTGGGCAGCAGCCACCGAGCCCTGGGGGAGCAGAGGGCACAGCAAGAGGGACAAAAGCAGGCAAGGTCAGAGACTGGAGAGAGCCAGAGCTGGGAGCAGGAACAGCTGCTCCATTGCACTCTTGGAGAAAGCTCTTGGCTGGTTCAAAGCGCTGAAAGGCATGAAGGGCAGAGAGGAGGCCGCAGCAAACAATGCTCCTGTTTCCACAGCCTCCCCTCTCCGTGTCCCAGAAGGAATTTGGATGGACTGTGTTCTTCTCTCCGAGTCGTCTGGTTCAGCACGAGCAGCTGAGCACCAGGAGCTGAAGGAGCTGAAGCCTCAGGCCACAAGAGCTGGGCCAGAGGAGACTTTCTGAGCAAATGAATGCTGCTAACATGGACCTGGCTGAATGCAGCAGATGGAATCATGGAATCACAGAATCCTTTCTGTTGGGAAAGACCTCTGAGCTCATCCAGTCCAGCTGGTCACCCAGCAGTGTCGAGCCCAGCACTAAACCACGTCCCTGAAGTGCCAAGGCCTGGACAACAGCCCTGAGTGAGGCCTGAACAACAGGCCCTGAGCCAAAGGTGGCCTCTGGATGAACCTTCCAGCCAAAGGTTATCTTTGGATCTGCTCATTAATGAAATATGCACGGTCATTAGCACTGTGATAGATGTATCCACTCATTAGTGAAACATGTATTGACCTTTCTGTGTTTAGAAGCCTGACAAGGCCATGAAATCTGACATCTGGCCTTGTCTGGGGCTGAATGGTCAAAGTCACCTCCCTTGGCTCCTCCTGGGGCCCTGGCCAGGCTTTGGGAGGAAGCCAAGAGGAGGATGAAAGCAGATGTTCCCGCACCAGAAGTGCTGTCAGTTTGTTCATTCAGCACTGTCAGAGCTTGGCCCTCTCACAGCGGGGCTGGAGCCTCACCTGTGGCTGGAGGCTCCTGCAGGAATTGCCAGTGTCCAGGAGTGGCTCTGCAGCCCTTGGCTGTGACAGCTTCCCCAGCTGCTGTGTGGATCTGGGGGATGGTAAAGCCTGAGGGTAACTGGGGCTGGATCTTTCTTAATCACTGCTGCAATCTTTGGTGGTGATGGTTGGGTGCATTGCTGAGCTGCTCCTTTTGTGATTCTTTGCTGCTTTGAGCTACAGGCAATGACACTGATTCCTTCAGTTGGTGTCTGTGTCTTTGGTGCTGACCCTGCCCACCGGTGAAACAAAACTGGCACAGTCTGGCCAGATCACCACAAAATGTCACTTTTTAAATGTAAATGTGAGGAATCAGTCCCATCAGAAATTCCCAGATGGGAAGCCCTTTCCTGGAGTTCCCTGGCTCTGGAGTGGGCAGAGGTGGGAGCACCGTGTGAGCAGTGGGGCAGTCGGTTAAAAGAGGCTGAACCCCTGGATGTCTTAAAATGCATCCAAAAATGGCATATGGGAAAAGGAAAAGAACTTGTGGGTTTGGAAAGATGAGGGTGAATTTTGTTAACAACACATTGGAAACAGCACCAACAGAAAGAAAAATTTGTTGGAACATCCCCATATGGAGTGACAGAAGAAGGTTTAAATCATGAACTCGGGTTCATTTGTGCAAGTGATATTATAATAATAATAATAAAAATAATAGTAAATTAATAATAGTAGTTACATATAATATAACCCAATAATCTATATTTTTATCTGTATAATTAAAATTTGATAATGTGAAATAATGCTGACAATGCTAATATGTCAGTTTTGGCTGCTCACTGTGACACTGAATACCCTACAGAAAAGGACTGGCCAAGACCCAAATGTCAGTGGTAAACTCTGCAAGATTGCATACAATGAATAAAGGAGGATGGGATGAAATTGGCTATTTTTATAGGATTTGCTGATACTGTGGTGCAGAATGCTTTGTCTCTTTTGTGAGAAATAAAGTGATTAAGGCTGCTGGGTTTTTCATGTCCCAGACAATCCATAAGCTGCAGAATTGGTGGAATGAGTGAAGGGGTTGTTAAAAGAAGATTTGAAAATTTAGGAATGGGAACCTGTCCCCATGGAGAAGCCATCTCCCAGATGTGCTCCATGCCCTTAGCAATGGCCCCCTGGGGAAATGGAAACCCCCTGGCTGTGCACAGCTGCTCCCAATTTGCAAATACAGCCATGGACAGTGAGACTTGGACTGCCTGGGAAATTGTTCTGGCTGTGATGGCCCTGGCAGGGCCAGCCCAGAGGCTGCAGGGCTGGACCTTCATGCATTGGAATTAGTTAGGATAAATCAGAAGCAAATGAGAGTTAACAACACAGGAACAGGAATCCAGATTCCTCCAGGACACTTTGGACTGATAACTGCTCACTGGAGGAACTGATGCAGATTATCAAGGAGAAATTGAAGGAATTGTGTTAAACAATAGTGAACAAGATTGGATTATTCAACCCCATGACAGGGTAGCACAATTATTGATATTGTCAGTTTTTTAAACAGCTGGGGAAAAGGAGATCCACCTCAAATCACTGCTGTTGGTGGAGATAAAGGGTTTGGATCCAGCAGTGCTAATAAAGGAGCCAGAGTGTGGGTCCAGAGGCCAAAAGGCCCTTCCGAGGCAGCTGAAGGAACAGCTCTGGGGAAAGACAGCAGTGTTTGAATCCTGAAAGCTGGGCAGGAACGATGGGAATGTGTCCCTGCAGCCAAGTGTTCTGTGTGAGAACAAGTAGATATTACAGGAGATTGTTTTACACATCCTGCCAGACCAAATCTCCCTGTTTGCCCCAGGGAAAACTCGTGACCTGGACTCCATCTAGGATGGAGCCAGGGCCAGGCTCTTGTACTGCCCCAGGTGTATCCCTTGAAGGCCTTTTAATAAACACCTGCTTTATTCCTTTAGCACTGTCTAGCTCTGTTCTAGGTGGCCTCTCAAGGCGTCACCACCAAACCAGGGGAACACGGACCAGGCCTGGCTGGCTGGGCCTCCTGGGGACCACCTGCCCACCTTGGCATGTCGAGGGCTGCTTCTCACCTGCCCTGAAGCACTGGGGCTCTGGGCTTTCCTTCCACACTTTCTCAGTTGTGTCCCTGGCAGGGATCTCATCAAAGAACAAGAAACTTCAGTGTTTCAATGTAACTGAGTTCTTGAGGGTTTTGTGACATCACTGAGGGAGTTGTGACATCACAGAGCTGGCTGTGATGTCACAGAGTAGGGTGTGAGGCCACAGAGCAGACTCTGCCATCATAGAGGGTGGCTCTGTGGCATCAGAGAGTGGCTTGTGACATCACCGGGTGGCTGTGTAACATCATAGAGCAGGCTATGACATCACAGAACAGACTGTGACTTGGCAGGGTGACTTTGTGACATCACAGACTTCTGTGACATCACAGCACTGCTGTATGACATCACGGTGTGACATCATAGAGCTGGCGCTGTGACATCACAGAGATGGCTGTGTGACATCACAGGACAGTGTGACATCATAGGGGCCGTATGACATCACAGAGTGGGCTATGTGACGTCACAGAGACGGCTCTGTGACATCACAGTGATGGTTGTGTGACATCACAGGGCTGTGTGACATCATAGGGGCAGTGTGACATCACAGAGATAGCTGTGTGACATCACAAGGGCAGTGTGACATCATAGGGGCACTATGACATCACAGAGTGGACTGTGTGACGTCACAGAGATGGCTCTGTGACATCACAGTGATGGTTGTGTGACATCACAGGGTTGTGTGACATCACAGGGGTGTGTGACATCATAGGGGCAGTGTGACATCATAGGGGCAGTGTGACATCACAGAGATAGCTGTGTGACATCACAAAGGCAGTGTGACATCATAGGGGCAGTGTGACATCACAGCGATCGTTGTGTGACATCACAGGGCTGTGTGAGGTCACTGGGGAGGTCACTCCACCCCAGCCCCCCCTCACAGTTCCCCCAGAGGAGTCCAACGCTGCTCGTGCACAGCGGGGTCCCCTGTCCCCCCGGGTCCCCCCGCCCCCGGCGCCGCAGCCTCCCCCAGAGGATGTTCCACGAGATCGACCCCAGAGCCTGACACGGGGACGGGGGACGGGGCCATGGGGGTGGGACAGGGGGACAGGGACCCCCCGGCAGCGTCCCCGTGTCCCCCAGGGCCAGAGCCTGGGCCAGGGCTCCTTCACCCTGTTACCAGCGAGGGCTTGAGAGCGCTGAAAAAATCCCCAGCAAGGGAGCAGTAAAAACCAGATTTAATATTAAGCGACAGCACGGCAAAGTTCCTTGGCAAGAGTCACTCTGCTCCTGAGTGGACACTTCAGGTACATCAAGGAAACAAAGCAACAACAAAACCAAACAAAATCCAGGCAATCAGACCAGAAATTAGCCAATAACTGAGGCTTTCCTTCCTCTGGAAAAGAACTGTCCTTCTCGGCCAGGCACCCATGGCCACAATCGGGATTTCACCTCCAACACCACCTATTGTGAGAGACTGGAGGAGATTGTTGGCTGGAAACATTTCATGTGTGGGGAGGAAGGGGCAGGTCCAGCCTTGCCCTGCCCTGGAACCCCAGCCCTGCCCTGCCCTGGAACCCCAATCCCCCCAGAGCCTCTATCCCAGCCCAGCAGTGTCTGCCAGTCCCTGGCACAGCACAGGCAATGCTCCGCAGCCACCTCTGGAGCCCCAGCCCAGCTCCTGAGTGACCAAATGACCCCAAGTCCCACCTGGGGGAAGGGCCCAGGAAGGCCAAGGGGTATTTAAGGCTGACCACAAGGCAAGCAGACATCTTGACCCTACCTCCTCTTGGAATTTCCATCTGAACACTGCTGGAATCCAGGAGTTGGTAGCTCTGTGTGTGCTTCTCTAGATCTTATTTTTCTCTCTTTCTGTGGCTACTTCTACTTCTGTCCTCTTGCAAATGTTGATTAACTTAAAATTGAACAGGCATAGAGTTTGTGAAGTTGAATGGGCCAAGTTCATGCATTGAAAACTGTTTTTTGTTGACTGAATGTCCTATTAAACCTCTTGCCAAAGTTTCTCTGATTTTCTAAAGTTTCCAGTAAAGGCTGTTTTGTTGTTTTGAGCTCCTGAGAATCCCGTGCGGGTATTTCTCCAGTGCATCCAACTCAGAGGACACAAACAATTGTAATTCCTTATAAATGTCTCCTTGAGAGAGTTTTTTGGGGGATGGGGGTCAGGGCTTGTGTGTCCTGCTGGGCACAGCCCAGGCAGGGCTTTCACAGCCCCATCCCACACTCCATTTCCCAGCTGGAGCCGCTGCTGCCTCTGAGTTCTGCTGCCCCAGCCCCAGGGACGCTCTCCTTGTCTGCCCATTCCCCCACGGTCTCTGGGCAGGGATGGCCTCAGTGGGGGCTGCTGACATCCTCAGCACCTTGGAGGCTGCTGCTGGATTTTACTGCTCCAGAGGATTCTTCAGCCTTCAGCTCTTCAGTTCAGCAATTCAGTGCCCCAGGGCTCATTAAGATTCAGAACACCTTAACAAGCCAAACCTCTGGGAATAATTTGATTTAAGTTTTCAAATATTTTGTGGTTAATTAGACAGATTTCAGAAGCCTATTCAAAGTGAATATATTTAAAAAGACAGTAAAAAGATATTTTTTAGGTCCTGTTTAGTTTTTTTTTTTACTGCTAATACATTGATATGTGCAATCTCCAATGGACACTGAGTCCAAGTACCTCCTCATGCAGTTGGAATAGATATGAAAATCAAGACCCTTCATGGCTGACAATCAATCAGACTCTGTCCCTACCCCCTCCCCACCATTTCCCCCATCCAAGCCCTGGCACTCAGAGCAGCCTTGTGCAAATCTGAGCTCCCTCCAGCCCAGGCTGCACCTGCAGCTTTCAGCTCTTTGGCTCCAACTCCCACCTGCTTTCCCTGGAGAAGGAGCTGCCCAAGACACAGAGGGATGTTCATTTCTTGTCAGCCAACAAAGCCAAGGGAAGGCACAGCTCCATGAAATGAAAAAGTCATTCTTCTCCCTGGCTGTGCCCTGCCCCTGATCCCCACAGCCTGTCCTGTTTACTTCATCCCTCCATTGCCAGGGACTTTCTGGGACAAGGCAGCTCTGCTCTGGGGATGGAGGGAACTCCAAGTGCAGCCACTGGAGTGGGAACCACAACTCATCAGGTTTGTGTCCTTTGAGCGACCAGGAACTGGTGAGATTCAGAGGCACAGGAAGGTTTCTCTTCATGGCCAGCATAAAAATTGTGAACATGATAACATTTAAGAAAAAAGAAAACACTTCCTTCAGCTCCTTGTGACATCCAGCAATATCTGACATGTCCACCACCCACAAGGGATTGCCATAGAGGAAGACTTTTAGACAAAGGAATAGGAAGAGGTGACATAAACAACAAAAATACAACTAAAATTCTCAGGTGTTATTTAAACTTCTGAAAGACTGGGGAACTCCCTGAAGCTCAAAGCATGAAGCCAATCAAGAGAGATGCATTGGAATGACCAGAGAACAGCTGCAGGAGGAAATGTGGGAGCAACAGGAAGGACCTCGATCCAGCTGCTCAAAATGAAGCGATGTCCTTAGACATGGCCATTTAAACAGGAGAGCTGGAAACACCTGAAGCAAGAGGGTCATGAAATATTGGACTGAATGTTGGTGGCAAAGGTAGGGGGGAAGATCAGTATTTCTTCTCCTGCCATCAGTACAAGAATCCAGTAGATCCAGGAAATTTGTTTTCCTGGCAGGAAAACTGCCTTGTCTTCAGAGTATTCAAGTGACCCAGATAATAAAGATTTACTTGTATAATATGAAGTGTAGAAGTATTAAAACCTGTGCCCCTTTCCAGGCGGACATCAGCTGTGTGCCCATGAACAGGCAGTGCCACTTGTGCCCTGAGGTGCCCAGCTGGGATTGGATCTCTCAGAGAGGAGCTGAGGGAGAGCAGAGCACCTTGCAAGCTGCAGGTCCCTGCCAGCCCCGCAGGGCTCCTGTGCCATCAACATCTGCTCTGCTCCAGGCTGAAACAGGGCCCAGCACGGTGCCGGGATCATCCGAGAGCTGAGGTGTGTGCTGGAATTCCATGCCCTCGCCATGGCGCAGCAGCCCTGCATTTCCCTGCTCCAGCCTTGGTCTCCAGCACAGCCATGGAGGCTCTTTGGGCTCCTGAGTGTTCCTGCAGCCCCCAAGGGCAGCTGAGCTCTGCCTTTGGCACAGTCAGCCCTGGCCAGCGCAGGCCACGCTCAGCAATTCCTTGTCTGTGCCCGGCCTTGCTGCCAGCCCCGGCAGCGGCTGCGTGGCCCCTTGGTGGCCCTGTGCTGGCCCAGCCATGGTGCCACAGCCCCTGTGCAGGCCCAGCCCAGGACAGGAGCATTGCGGCTGGGAACGGCCCCTGTGCCGTGGTGCCCACGGCAGCCTTGGGGCTCTGTGCCCCATGGCCTCCCTGCTGGGCAGCCTCTGCCAGCTCCTGCCCAGCCCCTGGCACCTGTGGGGCTGCACAAACAGCCCTGCCCCGGGCTCTGCCGGCCTCTGGGCCAGCAGAGAGGCCGGCCAGGGCTGGCCATGGCCGGGAACAGGCCCTGAGCCCCGCAGCAGGATGGAGCTGGGCCACAGCCAAACTCAGCCCAGGCCAAAGCTGGGCTCAGCAGCCAGGGCTGCCAAGGGCTGGGGACAGAGGCTGGCGCTGACAAATGTCCTGGGCCCCCTCCCTGCTGTGTCTATGCCCCAAGGGCACAGAGCAGCCTCCTCTCTCGGGCACTTGCCTGTTTTCAATGCCTTGCACAGGCGCTGGCCCTGCCCCACAAGGCCTGGGCTGAGTCCTGCCCCTGCACGCTCAGCCAGGCTGAGATGGACACTGATGGTTTCTGGGCCAGGCTCTCGCAGCCCAGCCCAGCTCCCTGCAAGCTCTGCCAGCTGCCCTGAGCTCTGTGCAGCACCAAGGGCCTCTCCCCAGCACAGCCCAGCCGCCTCTGGCCCCACAGCTCTGCTCAGGCCAGGCTGCTCTGGCCACTGGCCCCACGGCCTCAGCCCCTGCCAAGGGCACAGCAGCAGCTGCAGCTCAGCCAGGACTCAGCCCCAGCCATGGGGGAAGGGGCTTGCCCAAGGCACAAGGAGGCTCCCTGGCTGCCCTGCTCCCCTCGGCCTCAGCTGCTGAGAGCTCTGCAGCCCCTGCTGCCATCCCATCTGCCCAGGCCAGCACAAGAGCCCCGGCCTTGGGGCCCTCCAGAGCTGCTCCTGCTCCAGGCCCAGGGCCCATCCCAGAGCTGGGGCAGCCACAAAGCTCTGCCCATTTCTGCTCATTGCTGCTCAGTGGGGATGGATCCTCAGCCCCTTGGAGGTTGCTGATGAATTTTACTTCACCAGAGGCCTCTCCTTTCTTGCCCTCTTTACTTCAGGAATTCTGTGTGAAAAAATCTCATAAACAGTTTTCTAATTGCCCAGTCAAGAATAGCCTCTGAGAATAATTTAAGTTTTCAATTCTTCTGTGGTTAATTAGACAAATTGCAGTAGTGTATTCAAAGTGGATATGCTATATTTAAAACTATGCAGAGAGAACTGTTTTGTCCTCTTTTCTTTCATGTTCATAGATTGATATCAACAATGTCCAATTCATATGGACCGCCAGCACCTTCTAAAGCAATCTGAACAGATATGAAAAACAAGACCCTTCATGGCTGACAATCAATAACACTTTGTCCCCATCCCCTCCCCACCATTTCCCTCATTCAACCTCTGACACCCCTATGGATCAGGAATGGTGTGACAGAGCTCCCCCAGGGAGCTGGAATTGTTGATCCTGGAGAAGAGGAGGCTCATGAGAGACTTCATCACTCTCTACAACTCCCTGACAGGAGGGTGCAGCCAGGTGGGGGTAGGGCTCTTTTCCCATGGAACAGTGACAGGACAAGAGGACACAGCCTTCAGCTGCATCAGGGGCTGTTTAGGCTGGCCATCAGGAAATATTCTTCACACAAAGGGTGATTGGGCATTGGAATGGGCTGCCCAGAGAGGTGGGTGAGTCACTGTCCCTGGAAGTGTTTCAGCAAAGACTGGATGTGGCCCTCAGTGCCATAGTCTGGGTGACAAGGTGGTGTTGGCTGCCAGGTTGGACTTGATGCTCTACAAGGTCTTTGCCAGCCTGGTTGATTCTCTGATGATTGTGACACTGCAGGGCCCTGGGCAAGCAAGGGGCCGTTGTGACACTGCAGGGCTCCATGGAACCAAGGTGCCAGTGCTGCTCCTCAGGGACTCCTGGAATGAAGGAAACATGCTGGACACAGTCTTGGCCCTTGGGACCCAGAGGCCATTGTGGCACTGTGGGACCAAGGAGAGCATTGCTGCCCTGCCAGGCCTTATGGAACCAAGGATCCACTGTGACACTGCAGGGCCTTGGGGGACCACAACGCCATTGTGACACTGCGGGGCCCAAGGATCCAAGGGACTTGGTGACACCAAGGGGTCCCATGGAACCAAAGGGACATTGTGACACTGGGAGGCCTCATGGAATCATGGAGACCATTGGGACGCTCTAGGGCCTCATGGAACCGTGGTGACACCAAGCTGGGTGTGAGTGTTGATCTGCTGGAGGGTAGGAGGGCTCTGCACAGGGCCCTGGACAGGCTGGATCCAGGGCCCAAATCCAACCAGGTGAGGTTGAACAAGTCCAAGTGCCGGGTCCTGCACTTTGGCCACAACAACCCCTGCAGCGCTCCAGGCTGGGGACAGAGGGGCTGGAGAGCAGCCAGGCAGAAAGGGACCTGCAGGGACTGATGGACAGCAGGCTGGACATGAGCCAGCAGTGTGCCCAGGTGGCCAAGAAGGCCAATGGCTCCTGGGCTGGATCAGGAATGGTGTGGCCAGCAGGAGCAGGGCGGTGATTCTTGCCCTGTGCTGGGCACTGGTTGGGCAGCACCTCGAGTGCTGTGTCCAGTTCTGGGCCCCCAATTTAGGAAGGACATGGAGGGGCTGGTGCGTGTCCAGCGAAGGGCAACAAGGCTGGTGAGGGCTCTGGAGCACAAGTCCTGTGAGGAGTGGCTGAGGGAGCTGGGGTTGTTGATCCTGGAGAAGAGGAGGCTCAGGGGAGACAAGGCGGTGTCAGGGCACAGGTTGGACTTGATGATCTCCAAGGTCTTTTCCAACCTTGCTGATTCTGGGATTCTCTGAAACCACCCTTGGAGCAGTTGCAGGAGGAGCCCTGGGCCTCCTCTTCAGAAGCTGCAGCAGCCCAGGTCCCTCAGCTTCTCCTCACAGCCCCAAAGCCCATCCTGTCAGTCCTGCAGAGCCTCTGCAGCTCCTCCTCCTTGCCCAGAACAGGGAGCCCCACAGGCAGACACAGCAGCCCAGATGTGCCCCCCTGGCCTGGGCTGCCTCTGGCAAGGGAGCAGCACGAGGCACTGCAGGAGCCTGCAGACAATTCCTGCAGCACTTGTGGGATGATCCTGCTCCCCAAGGGCCGTTCCCATGGTGCCAAATCAGGAACTGCAATGGGGAGTGGGGCCAGAGAGGAAAGGGCAAACAGGGATGGGCTGTGTGCAGGGCAGGGAACAGGGCTGGGCAAGAGGAAGAAATCTGGGCCAGGGAAGAATAAAGAAAGCAGAGGTTAAGCCAAGGAAATGGTCAGGGCAGTTTGGGGGTGGCTGCCAGGCAGCCCTGGCTCTGAGCAACAGCGTCTGCAGTGGGCCAGGAAAGTCCCAGCTGATGGGAACAAACTTTCTGGCTGAGTGCAGAGGCCAGGACAAAGCTGAGTGGTTTCCCTGGCGTCCCCCAGCCCTTCCTGGCCCCAGGGGCTGATGGCATTTGTGCTGCCTCAGGTTCATGTCCCCACAGCACCAGCACGGGGGTGCTCCCGCCTGCTGTGTGCAATGCAAACAGGGGCTCCTGAGCCAGCGCTGCCGTATCTGTGCCTGCAAGGATGCAGCACCTGTGTGAGCTGGGGGAGAGGCCAGGGCTGCAGAGGGGGGATGTTGTTGGCAGCTCCATGAGGACGCTCTGGGACGCTGCCCTGGGCTGTGCAGCGCACTGGGGATGGATCAGCCCCTGCTCTGCTGCTCCTTCCCGTCTCCCCCAGGGCCCTGGCAGAGCACCAGCCGTGCTGTTTGCCCCCAGCCTGCCCACGGCCAGCCTGGGGCTGCTGACGGGGGTTTTCTGTGCTGAGCATTGGCCTGGCCGTGTTCTTGAGAGAGCCTGGGCAAGGAGCCTGGAGCCCCCAGGCCCTGGCCTGAGGCGTCAGCGCTGCCCCAGCAGTGCCCATGGCCTGTCCCTGCTGCAGCCCCGGCACTGCCACCCCCAGGACTGTGCCCGGCCCCGAGAGCACTCAGGCCCTGCAGCAACACCAGGGCCACCAGGGCAGCGGGGCAGGGCCACGGGAGCAGCACTGGCAACACCAAGTGCTGCTGCTGCTGCTGGGCACAGCTGCTGTGCCAGCACTGATCTGCCCCCAGCTCTGCACACAGACATTGCTGCTGCAGCTCCAGAGAAGGCAACAAAAGGGCAGCTCTGCAGAAAACTCTGCTGGGAGATCCTTGAGTTCCTTTAATGCCACCGAGAGCGCAGCCCCTCACGGACACAATCTGTGGCCACTGGGAAGGTGGAGAGAAACAAAATGAGAAATGGCACAAACAATGACATTTCCTTGGGGAGAAGATGAAAAAAGTAAAACAAAGGAAAAAATGCCCACAAGCAAAGCAACAAGTATCAAAGATGACTTTTATTAGAAGTGATCTGCAGAAACTGACCAGCAGTTTAATGTTCCTGAAAGCATCCAGTCATCAGTCTCCACACTGCAGCCTTGAGCTCCTGGTTCCTCAGGCTGTAGATGAGGGGGTTCAGGGCTGGAGACACCACTGAGTACAGAACTGACAGGGCCAGATCCAGGGATGGGGAGGGCATCGAGGGGGGCTTCAGGTAGGCAAACACTGCAGTGCTGAGAAACAGGGAGACCACAGCCAGGTGAGGGAGGCAGGTGGAAAAGGCTTTGTGCCGTCCCTTCTCAGAGGGAATCCTCAGCACAGCCCTGAAGATCTGCACATAGGAGAAAACAATGAACACAAAACATCCGAGTCCTAAACACACGCTAACAGCAAGTAGCCCAAATTCCCTGAGATAGGATTTGGAGCAGGAGAGCTTGAGGATCTGTGGGATTTCACAGAAGAACTGGCTGAGGGCATTGCCATGGCACAGGGGTAGGGAAAATGTATTGGCCGTGTGCAGCAGTGAATAGAGAAAGGCACTGGCCCAGGCAGCTGCTGCCATGTGGGCACAAGCTCTGCTGCCCAGGAGGGTCCCGTAGTGCAGGGGTTTGCAGATGGACACGTAGCGGTCGTAGCACATGATGGTCAGGAGGGAAAGCTCTGCTGAGATGAAGAACAGAAAGAAAAAGAGCTGAGCAGCACATCCTGTATAGGAGATGGTGCTGGTGTCCCAGAGGGAATTGTGCATGGCTTTGGGGACAGTGGTGCAGATGGAGCCCAGGTCGCTGAGGGCCAGGTTGAGCAGGAAGAAGAACATGGGCGTGTGCAGGTGGTGGCCGCAGGCTACGGCGCTGATGATGAGGCCGTTGCCCAGGAGGGCAGCCAGGGAGATGCCCAGCAAGAGGCAGAAGTGCAGGAGCTGCAGCTGCCACGTCTCTGCCAGTGCCAGCAGGAGGAAGTGGCTGATGGAGCTGCTGTTGGACATTGGCTGTGGCTGCACATGGGCACCTGTTCATGGAGAAAGGACAGTGACAAGTCAGGAGAGGCTGCTTGGAGCCAAACCTGGGCCATTCCCTGTAGCCTGTCCTGCTGGGACTCACCCACCTTTGTTCCTGCTCTGGGCAAACCTTCACCCAGGTCCCTGCCTGAGCTCCAGCTGTGCTGGCTGAGTGTGCCAGGAGCAGCCAGGGCTGTGCGTGGTGGCTCTCAAGGAGCCATCCCTGCCCCCTGCCCTGGGTTTGTGGCCATGTAGCAGAGGGACAAGGCTGGGTATTCAGGATTTGTCAGGGGAGTCACTCCTACTGCAGAAAGGCTTGGTACAATCTGCACTCCCACTTCTAAGGGAAATAGATGGCAGGAGATGGTTTTAGGTATTGTTTTCCTACCCACACATCATTGCTGGCTCTCTGAGGTCAGAAATCTCCAGCATTCCTTCTGCACTCAGAGTTTTGCATTGAGAGATGGGAGAGGCAAAGGATTCCCTGTGGCTGAGGGCAGGTGAGGGGCTGGATGGGCTTGTTCCCCCAGCACTGCTCTGTTCAGCCCCCTCTCCTTCCCTGAGCATCTCCCTGGGCCTGGACATTCCCTCCTGAGAGGTGCCTTGTCCCTGCCAGCGCTCACAGAGCCCATCCCACCCCGTGTGCCCTCGGCCCGGCCCTACAGAAACCTGCCTGTGTGCAGGGCCCTGGCTGGGGCAGGGTCTGTGTGCAGCTGGGCAAGGGCAGCTCAGGAGAGCCCTGCTGGGCCCTGCCAAGGTGATGCTGCTGCTGTCCAGGGCTGAGCAGTGGCTGAAGGCCCTTTGGGAGGCTGCCAGCAGAGAGACTGACCACCCAAAGTCACAGTTCTGGAGTCTCTGTAAATGTTCAAACATTCCTTTGAGGATCCTGTGTGTTCCTTTCAACTCAGAATGTTCTGTCATTCTGGGATTACAATTCCTCTTCTGCTTCTCTCACCCTTTTGTCTATGATCAAAAGAGAAAAAAAAAAAAAAAAACCCTTGCAACAGAGTTAGAACAGTAAAGTAAAAACCAGACCTTTACTGGAAGCTTCCAGGTGTCCCAGTGGGGATGGGGCACAACCGGCTCCTGATTTCAACAATTTATAAAGGTTGATTAATTAGGATATTTAACAGGAAAATCCAATAAGAGATTCAGTTTTCCAAGTTACACACCCCTGTCTCACCGATTGGAGAAAGTCCAAGGACTTCTTTGCCCCACTTTTTGTTATGACTGCTCACATTCTGGTCAACAACCCAAATGTTCTTCTTGTAGGTCCTCTTCCTGGTAATAAGAATATACGGTATTTTAAAAATGTGTTTAGACAGGTTATTGTTCTAAAGACTAAGAGAAAGGTTAGGAAATGCACTAGAGTTAATTAAGGATTATAGTTATAGAAGGATATAACAGTAGTTTAATAGAGTTAATTAAGAGTTTAATAGCGTAAAGGAAGGATTATAGTTTTATAACTATATAATAGTAATTTATAGAGCTATGAATATATAAAAATGCATCAAAAGCAAAAATCTTTTTGTCACCACCCCAACTTTCCCATCCTTCTCCAAGCAGGAAATGGAAAACACTCTCAGGAAAGCTCCTGAGCTTTACAGCAATCCCAGGCTGGCCTTCTTTGGGAAGTGTCCTCCGGAGCTGTGCCCAGGCTGGTCTGGAGCTGGGAGCAGCCCTGCCCCAGCCAGCAGCTCTCAGCAGCAGCACCTGCCCTGCTCAGGGTGGCTCCTTCCCCCCACAGCTTCTGGCCAGCGCTGGCAGCAGCTCCCCGGGCCGGCTGAGAGCTGTCCCTGGCAGGCAGCAGAGTCCCTGGCCCAGCACAGCGCCCTGGGCTGCAGGACCCTGCTCTGCAGGACAGCCCTGGGCACCCCTGGCTGCTCTGCACAAGAGACCATCAGAGAATGGACTCACAGGGTCTGTGGGCATTGGGATGTTCCAGCTGGAGGAGATCACTGCAGGAGCTGCAGCTGCATTGTCCTGCAGCCAGAGGTTCCTGTGCCAAGGGCTGGCAGTGATTCTGCCCCAGGCACTTCTCAGCACCTTCCCAGCCCTGACTGATTGAAGCTCTCTTTGCCTCTGGGCTGTGCCCGCGCTGGCTGCAGGCAGTGCCCCAGCCCTGCTGGGCTGGGAGAAGAGCTGCTCATCCAGAGAAATGTGCTTTTGAAGCTCTGCTTGCTTACCAGCATCACCCTCTGTGCCAGGAGCCCGGCCCAGCTCAGCAGCACAGACACAGCACAAGGACTTGAATGAGCCTCTGGGGCTTTGTGCTCAGGCCCTGAACATCAGGCCCTGAGAGGGAGCTGCAGAAACCTCTCCAGAACTCCAAGTCAGAATCCAACTCCAAAGTTTCTTTGACTTTTAATGGGTCCAACTGAGGGACACGACTGAGAAAATGTCCCCAGGCCCCAGGCAGAGCAGAGAACTGGAGGCACTGATGACAGGTGGGGACAAAGAGAAGCCCAGTCTTGGTGGCCTGGGGCACAGCAGGGTCTGTGCCACCAAGGGCTGTCAGGAGACACCTTGTCCTGAGGCCCTGGGGCCTCCTGGCACAGCCCCAGCCAGGCTGGGCACTGTCAGCCCCTTGTCCTGCCCTCAGCATCCCCCCCTAGCCCACATCCCAGTGGCCTCAAGGATCTGCTGGAAGGAGTCCCTGGGGAGCCTTGCTCAGCAATGGCCCTGGGGGCTCCACAATGCTCCCAGGCACTGCAGGTTTTTCAAAGCACTTTGGCTTTGGCTTTTGTCTTGCAGTCTCTGAGAGCTTTCTGCAATCATGGCCTCCAATTATCTGCTGTAATTAGTCCCTGGAGAGGCTTTGTTAGCAACAACACTCAGTGGGACTCATTAATGCTTCAAGGTACTTCAGTTCTTTTAAGGTACTTGGTGTTTCCCTTTGGATACAGACTCTGTGAGAGGTTTGTGCAATCATGGCCCCAATTATCTGCTTTAACGAGTCCCTTGAGAGCTTTGCACTGACATTCAGTGGGGCTCATTAATGCTTTGAGATACTCAACTTGTTTCAGGTACTTTGAGTTTTCCTTTCCACACTGAGAGGTTTTTGTGCCATTTTGAGTCTCTGAGACGTTTTTGTGCCATCCTGACCTCCTGTTCTCTACTCCAGGGAGTCCATGAGGAGCCTGTGTTGGGGATGGACCTCAGTGGGTCCCATTCATGCTTTGAGACACTTTGGGCTTTTCTTCTGGCTTTGAGTCCTGGAAAGGTTTGTGCAATCTCCTCTCAGGCCCTGAGGTTCCAGGGCTCAGCTTCAAATGCACCACGGGGCTCATTAGGATCAAGCAAGTCCTGACAAACCATGGCTCTGCCTTGATTTCCCTCTGCTCTAGTGCAGTTCATCAGGAACTTTCTGTAGTGGTTTTGGTTCACCAATTTGAGATTTCTTGGCCAGTGCTTTAATTACTGTGGTGGGTTCAGTGCTGGCTAATTACCAGTGAACTCACTAGAATATACTTACTCATTTCCTGCTGTGACATAGGATTAGGAGAAAAGCAAAGTGGGCTCAAAACTTTAAAAGTGTATTAAAATAGTTTACAACAGTAAGTAAAATAAAGAGTAATAAGAATCAGAACAAAACTTTCAGAACACTTCCTCTCTCCATACAACCTGACAATGTAAAGAGACAAAGCCTAAAATTTTCAGTCAGTTTTCCACCTCTAGAATTGTCTTTTTGCTGTTCACTTAGGGAGAGAGAAGTTCCTCTTGTTAATATTATGGAGACTTCTCCACAAGAAAACAGTTATCTCATGGCTTTTCATTTCCACAAACAGCAGCTGCCTGGAAAAATCTGCAGTCGTGAAGCCCCTCCCATTTTTCACAGCTTTTCCCACAGCTGTGTTTATGGGCCATGTCAACTTACGGGATATTGGTTTAAAGATGAGCTGTTTAGGAGCAGAGGTTCTCTTCATCTATTTCGGAAATCCTCTACATCTCTGGGAACAGACATCTTCTTCTCTCCCTGAGGGCACAGGGTCTCATCACTCTTCTCTCTATCTCTATTCAAACTTCTCACGGGATCACAGCTACTGCAACATTTGCTTACTTTACCATGGAGGCCTTTGCTGAACAAGTCATATCCCCATACTTTTCAATGCGTTATAGGGAAAAAGAGAGTCTGATGTATCAATTCCATCCTTCTCCATAGCTTTAGCAGAGGATTTCAGCCCCAAGATCAAGGCATCTCCTCATCCCTCCCATCTGGGACTCAACTTCCTCTTCACTGACCTGGGTGTCTTCACGTTGCTCCTGTGTGTGCCTGCACTTTGTCCTTTTCTCTCACTGGAGGGAGGATGGAAGCACGGGAAGAGTCAATATCTGAGGCGGGGCCTGCAGATGGTTGCGTGAGCCCGGCCGGGCTGGGTCCTTGCAGCCGGAGCTGTTTTCCCATGGAGGTTTGTGCAGCGGCTGCGCTGGGGCTGTGTCAGGCTGGGCGGCGCTGGGGGCAGGGCCAGGATCTCAGCAGCCAGGCCAGAGCAGAGCAGCAGCACGGCCGGGGCCGATGGCTTCTCCTGGCCCTGCCCGCTGGTTGCGGGCCAAGCCCAAGGGCGGCAGAAGCTTGGCCGAGCCGGCCCGGCCCGGGGCTGCTCCTGGGGCCCGGCGGATCCTGGCTGGGCCCGGGCTGGCGGCGGGGCAGGGCTCGGCAGCGGCCAGATGTCAGCAAGCGCAGCCACGGCCCGGCCCGGCCTCGGCCCCGCGGCCTCCCCTCCCCTGCCCGGCAGCCGATGGGGCCTGGCGGGCTCCCTGGGAAGGGGCCCGGCCCCACGGCAGGAGCCGCCCGGCCCGCCCCGGCCCAGACGGGGGCTGGCCCGGCCTTGGCACCTCTGTGCTGCCCAGAAGGGAAAGAGACCCATCCAGGCTTCTTCCTCTTTAACTTGTGTCTTCACAGAGGCGTGTGCAGTTTCCTTAGTGCTTTAACAGATTGTCTATTCTCAAAGCTAATTACTAATTTGTTTTGTGTTAGACACGGAGGAAACTGCTAGTAGCCTCTCTCAGGACATCACTTCCGTGATGCAAAACCACCCCAACAGCACAGAGCACAGAGCTCCTTTGTCCATATGTAGTGGTCGTGTGCCTCAGGCCTCAAAATCCCAGCTTGGGAGATCTCTGGGCCCTCTCCAAGGTGTTTTCAAATGAAAACATTCAGCTCATAGTCTAAGAAAATCACCAGAGGACAGGGCCAGCCTGACCTGTCTTTCCTGGCTACTTTTGTCTGGGAGCACTCCTCGGATATATGGAATTTGGGAAGCAAAATTCTAATTTTGGCCATGGTCCCTGGACATGAAGACCAGTTCTTTTCCAACAGAATGAAGGAACAGAGCCCCAGTGTTGCCGGGGCAGATGAGAGGTGACCACCAGAAGGCAAGGCCAGGCAGAGCTGCCAGATTTTGTTCTGAGAAATACCCTTGCATACAGGAAATTTTTTAGGCAGAGTGTCAGTTTTGGCAATGGGCATCTGAAAAGAGGGACAGTTCTTTTCCATAGCAAGGAAAGCACAGAGCCCCAGTGCTCCGGGAGCTGATGAGAGGCAGCCTTTGGCATTCCAACATCAGCCAGACCTGTCAGGTGGCCCCTGGGAGGCCAAGCCAGCCAGACCTGTTCCATGTTCCCTCGGTTCCATGGGGCCCCACAGTGTCCCAATGGTCCCTTGCTTCCAGGAGGCCCTGAGGTGTCACAATGCCCCCTTGGTGACACGAGGCCCTGAAGGGTCCTCATGGTCTCCATGGTTCCATCAGGCCCCACAGAGTCATGATGGTCTCTGGGTCCATGAAGCCCCGCTGTGTCACCATGGCCCCTTGGTTCCATGGGCTCCAGTGGTGCCACAATGATCCCCTTGGTTCCATGAGGTGCCCACAGTGTCACAGGGATCTCCATGGGAAGGAAAGAACCGAGCCCCAGTGTGGCAGGGGCAGCCACCAGAGGCCAAGGCCAGCCAGACTTGATGGTACTGGCAGATTTTGGCTGGGAAGAACCCTTGGATATAGGGAATTTTGGAGGTGGAATTCCAATTTCAGACGAACACCTGGAGGAGAAACACAATTCTTTTCCATGCAAAGAAAAGCACGGAACACCAGTGCTTGAGGGGCAGATGAAAGGCGGCCATCAGAGGCCTAAGGCAGCAGACGTCTGTGTCCTGATAGCTTTTGTCTGAAAGCAACCCTTGGATATAGGGAATCTGGGAGGTGGGACCCCAATTTTGGCCATTTTTGCTGAGATAAGAAGGACGCTTCTATTCCATAGGAAGGAAAACACTGAGCCCAAGTGTTTCAAAGACAGAACACGAGAGAGATGGGGCTCCTGGGAAGCCAAGCCAGCCAGACCTGTTTGTCCTGGCAGCTTTTGCCGGTGAGGGATCTTTGGATATATGGAATTTGGGAGAAGGAATCTCAATTTTGACCACGGACACCTTGAGAAGAAGGGCAGTTCTTTTCCATAGGAAGGAAAGCACCGAGCCCCAGTGTTTGCCCCGGAAAGCAAATGAGAGGCAGCCCCCAAGAGGCCAAGGGCAGCCAGACCTTTCTGTCCTGGCTGATTTCACTGGGGAGCAATCCCTGGATGTACAGACTTTTGGAGGTGGAATCCCAATTTTGGCCATGGGCACCTGGTCAGGATTGGATGATTTTTTGGTACAGGAAAGAAAAGCATGAAGTCCAAGTGTTCTGGAAGGAGATGAGAGGTGGCCACCCTTAGGCCAAGCCAGCCAACCTGTCTCTCCTGGCACCTTTCATCTAGGGGCTATCGTTGGACACTGGGCATTTTGGAGGTGGAATATCAATTTTGGCCGTGGGTGCCTGGACAGGAAGATGAGTTCTTTTCATTAGGAAGGAAAGCACAGAGCCCCAGTGTTTCAGAGGCACATGAGTGCCAGCCCTCAGGAAGCCAAGGCCAGCCAGACTTGTCAGTCCTGGCAGCTTTTGTCTGGGACCTGTCCTTGGATATCGGGAATTCTGGAGGCAGATCCCCAGTTTTGGCCATGGGTGCCTGGTGGAGATGGATGGTTTTTCCTATAAGAAAGAAAAGCACATGGTCCCAATGTTTGAAAGGCAGATGAGTGGTGGCCCCTGGGTGGCCAAGGCAGCCAGAGCTGTCTCTCCTGGCAGATTTCATCTGGAAACAAACCTTGAAATATAGGGAAATTTGGAGAAATAATCTCGGTTTTGGGCCTGGGTCGCTAGAGAAGAAGGAGAGTTCTCTCCCATAGAAGGAAAGCCCAGAGCCCCAGTGCTTCAGGGGCAGATGAGAAGCAGCCCTCGACATGCCAAGGTCAGCCGGACCTGTCAGGTGGTCCCCAGGAGGCCCAGCCAGCCAGACCTGTTCCATGTTCCCTTGGTTTTTTGGGACCCCACAGTGTCACAATGGTCTCCTTGGTTCCATGAGGCCCTGGAGTGTCACAATGTCCCCCTTGCTTCTGCAGTGTCACAATGGCCCCGTGCTTCCATGCGGCCTTGCAATGTCACAATGGCTTTGTGGTTCCACAAAGCCCTGATGTGTCACAATGGCCCCTCGGCTCCATGCGCCCTCGCTGTGTCACAACGGCTCCTCTGTGACACTGCGGGCTCCACAAGGTCACCACGGACCCTTGGTTCCTTGGGGCCCCCGAGTTCCACAATGGTGTCCTTGATTCCATGAGGCAGCACAGTGTCACAATGGCCCCTTGGTTCCATGAGGTTCCCCAGTGTCACCGTGGTGTCCTTCGGCCTGCATTGTCACAGCTGACCTGTGTTAATCACATGTCCTCTGAACAGAGAGAGAGCTCTCCCAGGATTTTCCTGGGAAGCTGTGAGAAAGCTCAGAGAAAAGAATGAGAAACAATTCTTATCTTCACTTGCTGCACCTGTTGTTGTGCATGTGTGGAATGTATTATGGAGATTTGTTTACCAAAGGGTGATTTCTTAATTGGCCAATGGTGACGGTGTTTGGATTTCAATCAACCAATCTGTTCTGTCTGTATCGGACTGTCTGGAGTGATGAGTGTTTCTTAATAGTATAGTATAGTATAGTATAGTATAGTATAGTATAGTATAGTATAGTATAGTATAGCATAGTATAGTATAATAAAGCGATTGATCAGCCTTCTGGAATAATGGAATCAATGCTAATTATCACCATTCCGGGGACGCCCTGCTACGATAGTTATCCAAGTCAATCTTCCCTTACCTCTGAATGCTAAATAGAATAGGCTTAACAGGCATATCAGCAACACCAACCACTGTAGACCCAACGAGCTGGCTGAGGGGTTGGGAGAAAATTTCCCCTGGTGTAATTTCCACACAGAGGGTACCATTATTAAAGTAATTCATAAAACACATACAGTTAGTGTGTGGTAGCCTCGAATCCATGTGCCCACTGTCCAGAGGAAATTAAAAATCCATAAATTCCTCACCACATTAACCCATGAAAGAAATTGGATAGCAGCCACAGTAGCCATAGTTCTAGGATGGGAAAAATGTAGCCACAACCATGTGCCACCCAAGGCAGGGTAAGCTAGACCACATGGTGACACCTAACAAGGTTTCTATATGCAGTACACCAAAAAATAATTATGTTACTCGGGAATTGTTATTCTCATTTCACCCTTTTTCTCTCAATGTCCTTGGGCTGCACACTGGGTGCCAAAAAGTGATCTTGGTTTACAAGACAGGTGTCTGCTAGGGAAGGCAGAAAAAAGCCTCCTGTGGAATGGAGAATGTAAACCCCCTCCCTCCAAATTATTAGAATTGTGAAATCAAGGGGCTCTCAGGCAAAGATGTGGGAATAGCAATAACAGTTCTTCACTAGTGTGTACAATCAAGCAAACAAACAGCAGCACCTCCGGCGCTGGCAGCAAACAGAACAGGAGCCCAGTGCAGCCTTTCGGCCGCGGCACTTTCCCTGCGGTGCAGCTCCGGGCACGGCCGGCAGGGGCGCTGGTGGCTCCCGGGGGGCAGGGCAGGTGCGGTGATCCCCGCGCGGCTGCAGGGGGCGCTCCGGCGCGGGCTCGGGGAGCACGCGGCCATGGCGGCTTTGTCCCAAGGCGGGAAGGGCTGGAAGAAGGCTCCGCTTCACAAACCCTGGGGGCAGCCGGCTCCGGGGCCCCAGCAGCACTCTGGGAAAGCAGCAAGCTGGGCCGGCAGGATGTCTCAGCAGGCAGGGGGTGAGGGGCTCCCAGCAGGGCAGGGAGAGCCGAGCTCAGGATCCCGGGCACCCGAGCAGACGGGGATAGGTCTCTCTTTTAGTGGGGCAGGTGTTAATAAGGTCCCAGTTTAGGGGCTGTTCTCACAAGCAGAGGCTCACCCCATGACAGAAGAAGCAGCTCTGGGCCTGGCTCCGGCAGCAGCAGTGGAAACTCCCTTTCCCAAGAGCCATGGCTCTGATCGTCCTCCTCCCAAAATAAGGGCTCAGCCAATAATCACCAGCTGATGATAAGGAACAAACAGAAAGGAAAAAGCCAACCCCCAACAGGTGTTTGCCATTTTTAATCCCGTGGGACAAATTTTTAAAAAGTTTAATTCCACCTTTATAATTGTTACATACGAGCTTTTGAAAAGTCAAGGGAGGGGATTGGAACCTGCTGCTCCAAGGCTCCCCTCACAAAAGGAGTTCAGAAAGCCTGGAGGTCCTTGGAGGTATTTGGGGATCCTTTTTGTACCTCCTGACCTGACAGGAGCTTCTCTAATAAACTTTGCCTAAAGCTCCCACTCTGCCCATGACAGGAACCCCTGTGAGTGCCTGTGACATCCCGGCTCTTTGGCAGCCTGGAAACACTTAGAAAGTCCCCACAGAACCCCTCGAGTACCTGTCAAAAAATCTGATCCTTAGTAGGCAAACATCATCAGGGCCCATTGCTATGGTCGGTTTCCACAGGCCGGGGTTCAGTGTCCTGGTTTAGGAGAAATTAGGGGAAAACATCTCCAAAGGAGCCCCTTATAGGAAACAAAACCCTCCACAACTTCCCCCACCACCGGGTTCAGGAGGAATTTCTTCAGAGGGGAAGTGGAAAAAACTTGTTTATTAAGGAACAACAAAAAACACTCCCCAGCACAAGAGAAATAGCCCGAGATGACCACAGATGTTTTCACCAGTCCAAGGGGGTTGAGCTGTATCTCTCTTCGCTGCAGAGGGTACGAAGCTTCTCTCGCAGACCCCGGGGGAGCTCCTGCCCAGAGTAGGTCCGATATCTTCGGTGGCGGGGGGGGAGAAGGGAACAACAGAAACCGGGGAAAAAGGAAAAAAATGGCGAAAAAGCAAGCAAGCAAAAAGCAAAGAAAAAAGAAAGGAAAACAGAGGTAGCAAAGCAGGCAGCCAGCAGCGAGCAAAAAGCAGCAAGCCAGCAGCGAGCCGGGGGGGGGTGGAAGTACGAAGCTATAGACAAAACAAACTGAGAGGAGGGAACAGAAACCACGATTGGGATAATAAGCATGAAAATGTCCTGTCCCCACGACATTCCACCCCTTATCCCATATTGTGAACATGTTACTGAACACAACGTAAACTTCCTTCCCGCCTGCTCAAACCTTCCACACTTACACATTCTCTTCCATTCTTACTTACTCTGACTTTCGACCCTTTCACATTTCCTTCTGTTTCATGTCTGTATGATCTAACGTACAGACAATGGTGGTCACGCTTAACAAACAATGATATCATCCCACAATCAGATCTCCCTGAGGTACACAACAGGTTGTCCCATCTTTCTGCATTATCCACCAGGTATAACCTGGTCCTTGAGCAAAGACAATCCCACGAATGGGTTTGCCTGTACTCGAGGCAGGATTAATCCATATTGTCTTCCCCAACAAACCTCTGACATGGGCCAATGGGACTTTATCTCTGTCTACTATATTGAGGGACTCAGACTGGGCAGGACCTGCTCGGTTGGTGGAACCTTGAGTGTTAACTAACCAGGTGGCCCTGGCTAAATGCTGCTCCAAGTTCTTGAAAGATCCCCCAGCCAGTGCTTTCAAGGTGGTCTTTAACAATCCATTGCATCTCTCCTCTTTACCTGCAGCTGGGGCATGGTAGGGGATGTGGTATACCCACTTAATGCCATGTTCCCTAGCCCAGGTGTTAATAAGATTATTTTTAAAATGAGTCCCATTGTCTGACTCAATCCTTTCAGGGGTACCATGCCTCCAAAGGACCTGCTTTTCAAGGCCCAGGATGGTGTTACGGGCTGTAGCATGAGACACAGGGTAGGTTTCCAACCATCCTGTGGTGGCTTCCACCATTGTGAGCACGTAGCGCTTGCCTTGGCGTGTCTGGGGCAGTGTGATGTAGTCAATCTGCCAGGCCTCCCCATACTTGTACTTGGACCACCGTCCCCCATACCATAGGGGCTTCACTCGCTTGGCCTGTTTGATGGCAGCACACGTCTCACAGTCATGGATAACCTGAGAAATGCTGTCCATGGTTAAATCCACCCCTCGGGCTCGTGCCCACTTATAGGTGGCATCTCTACCCTGATGGCCTGAGGCATCATGGGCCCATCGTGCTAGGAACAACTGCCCCTTGTGTTGCCAATCTAAATCTATCTTTGACACCCCTATCTTTGCAGCCTGATCTACCTGCTGATTGTTTTGCTGCTCTTCATTAGCTCTGCTTCTGGGGACATGAGCATCTACATGGCGAACCTTCACAGGTAGTTTCTCTAGCCAGGTAGCAATGTCTTTCCATTCTTCAGCAGCCCAAATTGGTTTTCCTCGACGCTGCCAGTTAGCCCCTTTCCATCTCTCCAGCCAGCCCCACAGTGCATTGGCTACCATCCATGAATCAGTGTAGAGGTAGAGCTTTGGCCACTTCTCTCTTTCAGCAATGTCCAGGGCCAGTTGAACGGGGAGGCTGAGCCCGACGGATCGCTTGAGCCCAGGAGTTCTAGGCTGCCGTGCGCTGTGCCGAGCGGGCATCCAAGCTAAGGCCGCCATCAATATGGTGACCCGCGGGGAGCCGCGGGACACCAGGTTGACTAAGGAGGGGGGATAGTGCCCAGCGTGGGAGACGGAACGCCGGACCGAGATATCAGCCGTCCAGGGAGTCTGAACTTTTAACCCTTTCCAGGAAATGAGGGCTTTGTAAAATATTGCTCCTCCTTGATTTGTAGTGGAAGAGAGACAGTATAGAGAAAGGTTATTAAATTAAATAACAGAAAGATGGTGTCCTTGGCAGTCAGGGAGAACTGAACATTTTCTAATAGAGACGTAAACAATTCGGAGGAGGAAAAGGAAAGCAAAGGCTGAAAAACCTCCTCCCCCATAACAAATTTAGCACACAGCCACAACCACGAATTATACATTCCTGGAGCCGATAACAACATTTTTATAAGCCCCTTGCAAAGTATCACAGCCAAGCCCAGCCCGATGAATATTCTAGTTAATGCCCCTCTGCTACAAAAGCTACGTATTAGGGGCAATACCGGAGCTACTTCTGGATAAGAAAATAACTCCAGGGACCATAAAGCTATTAAAACTTCAAAGAACCCTAATGACCAGAAATAGAGGCAGGCTTTCACTCCAAATGACATTATAACTTTAAAAAGAGACATACCAATATTCCCACAAAACAGTTAGAGCCAAAATATTATTAGAATAAAGTTTTTTCCACTTTGTCTGGCCTTCCCCGTACGGGCCACCAAATTGTCGGGAAAGAAGATGAGTTCTGTTCTTGGACCCTTGGCCCCAGGGGAAAATGGGGGGGACTGCAGTCCCAAGATGAGAAGCTGAACTGTTGTATCTTTGGGTCCGTGGCAAAGCATGCTTAAAGGAGCCCTATGAGCAGTCTGTCCATGCACGGTGGTGAGAGCACTGTGAGATGGAAAGGAGAGGGTCACACAGGCAGATTTTCTCCGGGCGGTTGCCATGTGTGACAGGGAAACACAGGGTGTGGCAGCTGTGTTTCCTGGGGGGTCTGTGGTGCAAGAGAGACTTCTCTCTCCCTTGATAGTTTGAGTATTGATTTTCTGAAGGGTGGTAATTTGATCAGGAATCCCGGGTGATGTTTCATGGTGGGTGTTTTTGGAAATTGGGAGGAGGAGGGGTGTTTTAAAAGGTCTTCATCCTGGATTTAGTTTATGTGTTTTTTGTGTTAGTAGTAGTTTAATAAAGTTTTTTTTCCCCTTTGTTATTAAGCTTGGGCCTGCTCTGCTCTGTTCCTGATAACATCTCACAGCATTTATTTAGGGAAGGTGCATTTTCATGGGGGCGCTGGCATTGCGCCAGTGTCAAACCATGACATTCAGGAATGGGATTCCCCAATTTCCTGCTCCCGCTAAAACCGTGCTGCCGCTCGCTGCCCTCCCTCCTCCCATGGAAAGCACAAAAGGCAAAGATCCTGGGCTGGGATAAGAACAATTTACTTGGAACAGCAACAAGACAAGGAACAAACAGGAACAGAAACAATACTGATAACAGAATGGATAAGAAAAACTATTTACAGGGAAAACTACATCACCACTGACTGGCTCTTCCCAGCCATGCATTTCCTCCTGCCTGGAACAGACACCCTTCTCCTCAGGGAGAGAGAGAGAGAGAGAGAGAGAGAGAGAGAGAGAGAGTCCCTTTCCTGCCCCTGGAAATGACCTGAGGTGGGAGTGAATGTAATGATAGGGCCATGGCCAGACCCTCATGTTCTTCAATCCCAAACCATTTCATTGGCAGGGGTAGGAAAAGGGAATGATCTCTTCCCAGCATGGATCACAGGGAACATGGATCACCAGAGCTCTTCCCAACATGGGCTCTCCCATGGGGGATGGAGCTGGAACAGTTCATGAAGCTCCTCCTGCAGTTGAGGCACCTGCAGGGCTTCCCTTACTTGTGCCTCTGTTCATGTCGGGTCAAGTGAGAGCTCCTGGAGAAGCTCTTCCCACACCGGGGACAGTCGTAGGGCCTGTCCCTGGTGTGGATGCGCTGGTGCCTGATGAGGTGGGATTTTTGCTTGAAGCTCTTCCTGCAGTGCAGGCAGTGGAAGGGCCTCTCCCCAGTGTGAATCCGCTGGTGCTTGAGAAGAACGGAGCTGGTCTGAAAGCTCTTCTGACACTCAGGACACTCATAGGGCCTCTCGCCAGTGTGGATCCTTTGGTGGATGATCAGGTAGGACCTCTGGCCAAAGCCCTTCCCACATTCCCCACATTTGTATGGCCTTTCCCCAGTGTGGATGTTCTGGTGCTGGATCAAGTGGGACCTTCGGCTGAAGCTCTTCCCACATTCCCCACACTCGTAGGGCCTCTCCCCAGTGTGGATGCGTTGGTGGACGACAACGGCAGAGCTGCAGCTGAAGCCCTTCCCACACTCCCCACACCTGAAGGGCCATTCCCCGGTGTGGATCATCTGGTGTTGCTTCAGATTGTTGCTCTTCTTGAAGCTCTTCCCACACTCCAAGCACTTGTAGGGCTTCTCCCCATGGTGAACCTGCTCATGGACCACCAGCTCTGAGCTCTGACTGGAGCTCTGTCCACCTTTCTGGCACAGGGTGGGTCTTTCCTCCTCAGAACACCCTGGGCTGGGCTTGGAGCCCCTCCTTCTGCGGGATCTCTGGGGATTTTCCTCCCCGTTGGATTCCTGTGCCATGGAGCTGCTCAAAACGGCCTCTGCCATGAGGTTCTGCCGTGGGGATTTGTCCTCCCTGGTCTCCATCCTCAGCTCCTTGCCTGGGGCAGGAAGGTCAAGGAGAAGATGGGATTTGCCTCCGTGCCAGAGGGAAGGGGAAGGAGATCCCCCCAGTGCGTCCCCGGCAGGACGGC
Organism: Vidua macroura; assembly: GCF_024509145.1. Classification (NCBI taxonomy): domain Eukaryota; kingdom Metazoa; phylum Chordata; class Aves; order Passeriformes; family Viduidae; genus Vidua; species Vidua macroura. Next base: position 1,334,411 of record NC_071600.1, on the reverse strand, counting down.
GTCGGCAGTGGGGTTGTCCTGCAGCCGGGGGCTGTGCTGGGCTGGGAGATGGAGCAGGAGAGAGGGGGAAAGGGGCACTGACTTCCTCCTCACCTGCCAGGGTGTCCCAGGGCTCCTTCCTCTTCCTCCCAGCATCCTCCTCCATCTGGCAAAGGTTTGGGGATGGGAAATTCTGTTCTGGGAAAAAAACAAGGGGTGAGCACATTGAGTTATGTACTTTGAGCAAAGTGGTTGGTTTGGTGCAAAGCAGGAGGAGCATTTATGCCAGAATTACAATTTAATGAGAAAATTAGGATCAAGGCAATGATCCAGAAACACTGGCTTAATCTGACCGAGTCAGGATATATCCTGACACCCCGTTGGTCCGGGAGGTGGTAGCAGTCTGATGAATTGGTGGCTGCAGTCCTGTTGGAGTGATGAACGTGATTCTGTCAAAGCGGGGATCCTGTAGAAGGGTCTGGTCTTCCTCTGAAGGTCCAGTGGTGCTTATGGAGCTCTTGTCCTCTAGGAATGCAGTAGGCAAGGTGCTCCTGGTGTTGCAAGGGTGAGATTATATGCAGGTAGGAATGCTTGGTTCCTCCCCCTGGGCGGAGCATCCCACAATGGGATGATGTAATTTTATCAGTCCTGCAGTGACACTCAATGGCCCATGAACAGAAGATGGCCCCTGGAGGGCGTTATCAGGGCTGAGTCATGGCAGAGATAAAGAACACTGCCCCACCTGTTTATCACAGTTCATGAAGATGGTGACTGAAAACACACTTTTGGTTACATCTTACATTATCACCTGAAACAGTGAGGCAATCCCTGCTCGGGGTGGGGGGGTGAACACCACCCCCCTTACCCAAACTGGCTCAGGTGTAAAACCCCCACCCTGGGAAGGCCCCGCACACAGGGGACAATGTCACATTTGCCCTGCCCCAGGGGAGGTCTCTGTCCCTGTCACTCCCTTGCTCTCCCCCCTTTTTCTCTTTCTTTCCATCTCTCTCTCTCTACCTCACATTTACTGTTCAATAAAATCCACTTGGGATTTGGTCTCGTTAGCACCTTAATTGGGGCAGAGGCACCTCTAACAATTTTGTTAACCAGATTGCAGCATTATTTTGCAGAGATTTTAGGCGCTATTGTCTGACCCCAAGTGCCTTTGACAACAGCATGGTTCCCTCCTCTGAGGAGGTTCTGTCTCTTTCTGGAGGAACTCTTGGAAACTTGGATGCAGCTTCCGCTGAGGGACTTGTGGGAGAACTTATGAGGAAAATGGCTGCTGTGGGTGGCCAGTGTAAAGAACATATTTTGTTGTCCTTCCTTCAAAAGTTTGTTAAAATCATTGGAGGAAAGGGAGCAAATGATACCAGCAAGACTGACAAGGATCATTCACCACAAGTTGAGGAACACAAGGCTGCTAAAAGTCCTACAAAAAGCCCAGCTCAAGTAGCTAAATTCCCGAATAACTCCCAAATTCATAGGTTTGAGGCCTTTGCCAAATGTGAGAATCATTGTTTTCTTCGTCCCTGTCACCTTTGTGACAGATACACAGAGCTTTCCCTTCCTTTTAATAATCTGTATTGGGCCAAATTTCTACTTTTGTGTTATCGGAACCTGCCCGCAGCTGAGCTGGAGCTGTGCAGGAACTGATGAATTTTGGAATTGCCACAGAATTGCTTCTCTTGTCAGTTTATTCATGTTTGGGATTTGTTTGCGTTTCCATCACAAGTGACTTGTGGGAAGAGCAAATATTCCTCAAGGCATTTTTTGTAGGATTAAGTGTGATTTCTGCCGAGTCTATTTTGTCCAGTGCCCGGGGGATGCTCACGGGGTCTCTGTGCCTCTTGCCCAGGGGGATGCCTTGGAGGGGCTTGGATAGGTTGTCCCTTCCCCTGTTACCCCTGGCCATTTCCCTGTCACCCCAGGCCATTGCCCAGGGGGTCTCCATCATTCTCACCCCAGGGAATGCCTGGGGGGTTCTCCCTACTGCTCACCCCTCTGCCAGGGGAGTGCTCCAGGGAGTCTCTGTCCCTCTCAGCCCAGGGGGTGCTCAGCAGTGGAAACAGGGTATTTTACAGGGTAAATGTTACAGGGTAGAAATCCATTTGTATTTAGGTGAAATGTGCTGCTTTGAATCATTAGTAGCTGGCCAGCATAGGTAAAATACGCTGTTTAGTCTGCTAGTTCTGCTGCTGAAATGCAGATGAAATATTTATCCCCTCAAATCCTGCAAGGAGTTGTAGAGACTGTATGTTTATTACAGCGCTGGGCACATGTGGGGATTGTTCCCCTTCAAAGGACATGCACGCCCCTGTGTAAGAGACGGTCCCAAGTTCCCCTCATTTTTGCCACATGTTTGCTGCAGTGGGAGAGACTGAGATCCTGGAGACCCCGACTGGAGTTCCGGCTTGGAGAGGTGGATGATTAGTTTTGCAGGTGTATTTGCTGTACCACCTCAGACCACTGCTTCGAGCAGGGCCTGGCAAGGATCTGGCAAGGAGCGGCTTGTTCTATGTGCTTACATCTGTTTCAGGATACCTGCTCAACCCATGAATTTTCCCACCTCTTGGCCAAATGAACTTTCTGGGGTAACTCTGGTGATCTCCCACAGAAGACCCCTCATCTGCCTCATGACCACTGTGACGGATGGAGATTGAAGCCCCTCCCAAGGACTGAGACTGAGACCCTTACCACAGGGAGGAGGGCTGACCTGATCAATGCGAGATGTTTGCCCAGGCGTGGGCGATGGACCAAGAAGACAATGGCTCTCGCTCACGGCTGATAACATGACCTGTTCCTTCTCGGTGCCTTCAATGGACATTCATTGTCTTTTGCCTGTTCCCCCCTTCCACAGAGGACTATAAAAGACCCCTGAGATAACCAAGATTTTGAGATTCTCCCCGATGTGACAAAATGGATCTCCATTGTTCAGACCAGTGAGGATTTCGTCTGCTTTGGCAGCTATAATCCCTTTTCCTGTCTTTTTCTTTCTATCCTTTATTTCCTTTCTGTCCCCTCCATTGCTTTGCTGTTGGCACTATATAATAAAGGTGCATTTGCTGTGATGAAACTCATGATCCCCGTCTGTTTGCCTTTTTGCCCTCCTAGGATTGGTAAACAAGCCATCACAACACCCCGCTCCTCCAAGCGGATTGTGACATTCCCTTCGCGGGCAGGGTCCCTTCCTACCCCAATACTTGCGGGATTCTGTCAGGGACTCGCTTCCCTTTCCTTCCTCCCTCTGCTTCCAGCTGGAAATGTGCTGGGAAATGCCTGGCAAATCCATCTTTGGTGCGTGCTTTGGGAGCTCACACAGCTGCTGCACCTTGCCTCAGGAATGCCCCTCTGGGATCCATGGCACACGCTCCCAGGGGCTGGAATTCCAGTTCCCAGCCAGGAAAAGTTCTTCCTGCCCTTGAAGGCAAAGCTCTTAACAAGGAGCAAGACGCCAAGTGGAGCAAGATCCTACAGTGACATTTCACTGCCAGCCTTCAAAACTTCACCCATGGTGGTTGTAGGCCCTGGATTGGGAATGAAATCCGGGTAGGGTCTTTGCTGGGAGCTGCCCTGGGTCAAGGGAGACACTGAGAGAGAAACAGAGCAGGCAGAGAGAGGCAGGAGAGAAAGGAGGACACAAACAAAATCAGCTGAGAAGGTGGCACTCTGTAAACAGAACTGCAACTGACTGAAAAGGAATGCGATGGAAAGAAGTAATATTGTAGCTTTATTTCCAATCAAAATACAATTTCCTCCCTTTCTCACAGACCTCCTCCCGGTGTCATTCAGCAGGGCTGTCAGAAAGTTCTTCATTCTGAGTGGATGTTCCAGGCTGCAGCCACAAGGAAACAGGGAATGGGGACTTTCCTGCTCCGGGGGAGTTTGACATCCTCAGCTGAGGAGAGGAGGAGGACAGCTGGGCTTCACCCTTCCTTAGTAAAGAGGTGTGGGGGAAATCGCTCACCATGTCTGCAGCTGCTCCCACAGGGATGTGAAGGCTGATCCCAGAGCCCCAAGGGTCACATTGAGGGCTGCCCTCAGGGAATGCTCACCTGATATTGAGGGGCAGTGTGGGAGCACCTGGATCTCAGAGCACCCAGCTGCCCCCATGTTTGGAGGTGCCTGAGGAGGGCTGGGACCATGCCAGGGACATCCTGCAGTGACATCCCCCCTGTCCCGCTCTGCGTGCGCTCAGTCCCAAACCTGACCCTGATCCTGGTCTCAATCTCACTCCACGTTTAGACACACTCACAGTTCTGTATTTAATCTCATCCCAGTGCCAGACTCGTCTAGCCCCAGACCCAATCCCAACCCCAGCCCTAAAGCCAATCCCATGTCTAGCCTTAACCCTAGTCCCAGCTCTAATCCAAACCTCAGCCCCAGCTCCAACCCCAGCCCCAATTCCAGCCCCTTCCTAAATCCTCAGTCCAAACAAAATCCCAGGTTCAGCCCTTCTGGGGGTTTGGGGGTGTCTCTGTCCCTCTGACCCCGATGATGTTTGGGCAGGGTCACAGCAGGGTTGAGAGGGACAGAGACCCCCCCGGCCTCCCCAGGGATGAGAAGGTCCGAGAGCCCCCCCAGCCCCGAGCACCCTCAGCAGTGAGAGGGACACAGAGCCCCTGGTCCCCAGCCCTGCACAGACATTCCCTGAGGCCAGAGGGATGGAATCCCGCTGAGCATCCCCCAGGGTGAGGGGACAGAGACCCCCGAGCATCCCCTTGGCTGAGAGGGAGAGAGACTGCCCGGAGCACCCCCTGGCACAGGGTGAGAGGGAGTGAGACCCCCCAGGCATTCCCTGGGGTGAGAACGATGCAGACACCCTGGGGAATGGCCTGGGGTGACAGGGACAGGGACAACCCATCCAAGCCCCTCCCAAGCATCTGCTAGGGTGAGAGTAACAGAGTCCCCTCAGGCACCCCCGGGGGACCAGACAAAATAAACTTGCCAGAAATCAAATTAAACTCTGCATAAAACGCCTTGAGGAATATTTGCTCTTCCCACAAGTCACTTGTGATGGAAACGCAAACAAATCCCAAACATGAATAAACTGACAATAGAAGCAATTCTGTGGCAATTCCAAAATTCATCAGTTCCTGCACAGCTCCAGCTCAGCTGCTGGCAGGTTCTGATAAAAGAAAAGTGGAAATTTGGCCCAATACTGATCATTAAAAGGAAGGGAAAGCTCTGTGTATCTGTCACAAAGGTGACAGGGACGAAGAAAATAATGTTTCTCACATTTGGCAAAGGCCTCAAACCTATGAATTCGGGAGTTAGTCAGGAGTTTAGCTACTTGAGCTGGGCTTCTTGGAGGACTTTTAGCAGCCTTGTGTTCCTCAACTTGGGGTGAACAATGTCAGTCTTGCTGGTATCATTTGCTCCCTTTCCTCCAGGGATTTTAACAAATTTTTGAAGGAAGGACAACAAAATATTTTGTTTACACTGGCCACCCACAACAGCCACTTTCCTCATAAGTTCTCCCACAAGTCCCTCAGAGGAAGCTGTGTCCAAGTTTCCAAGAATTCCTCCAGAAAGAACAAGTTCCTGAGAAGAGGGAACAATGCGGTTGTCAAAGGCACTTGGGGTCAGACAACTGTGCTGTGAAGTCACTGAGCCAAAATAATGCTGCAATCTGGTTAATAAAATTGTTAGAGAGATGCCTCTGCCCCAATTAAGGTGCTAACGAGACCAAATCCCACATGGATTTTATTGAACAGTAAATGTGAGGTAGAGAGAGAGAGATGGAAAGAAAGAGCAAAGAGGGGAGAGCAAGGGAGTGACAGAGACAGAGACCTCCCCTGGGGCAGGGCAAGTGTGATATTGTCCCCTGTGTGCGGGGCCTTCCCAGGGCGGGGGTTTTACACCTGAGCCAGTTTGGGTAAGGGGGGTGGTGTTCACCCCCCACCCCGAGCAGGGATTGCCTCCCTGTTTCAAGTGACAATGTAAGATGTAACCAAAAATGTGTTTTCAATCACCATCTTCATGAACTGTGATAAAGAGGGGGGGCAGTGTTCTTTATCTCTGCCATGACTCAGCCCTGATAACGCCCTCCAGGGGCCATCTTCTGGTAATGGGCCATTGAGTGTCACTGCAGGACTGATAAAATTACATCATCCCATTGTGGGATGCTCCGCCCAGGGGGAGGAACCAAGCATTCCTACCTGCATATAATCTCACCTTTGCAACACCATGAGCACCTTGCCTACTGGATTCCCAGAGGACAAGAGCTCCATAAGCACCACTGGACCTTCAGAGGAAGACCAGACCCTTCTACAGGATCCCTGCTTTGACAGAATCACGTTCATCACTCCAGCCGGACTGCAGCCACCATTTCATCAGACTGCTACCACCTCCCTGCCCAACGGGGTGTCAGGTTATATCCTGACTCTGTCAGATTAAACCAGTGTTTCTGGATCATGGCCTTGATTTAATTTTCTTATTCAATTGCAATTCTGGCATAGATTCTCTCCCTGGTTTGCCTTCAAAGCAGTAGAAAACTCAATGTACTCCTCCCTTGTTTTCCTCCCAAAACAGAATTTCCCATCTGCAAGCATTTGTGAAATGGAGGAGGATTCTGGGAGGAAGAGGAAGGAGTCCTGGGACACCCAGGCAGGTGAGGAGGAAGTCAGTGCCCCTTTCCCCCTCTCTCCTGCTCCATCTCCCCCATGTCCTCCATGGCCCCCGGCTGCAGGACAACCCCACTGCCGACGCCGTCCTGCCGGGGACGCACTGGGGGGATCTCCTTCCCCTTCCCTCTGGCACGGAGGCAAATCCCATCCTCTCCTTGTCCTTCCTCCCCCAGACAAGGAGCTGAGGATGGAGACCAGGGAGGATAAATCCCCACGACAGAACCTCGTGGAAGAGGCCGTTTTGAGCAGCTCCATGGCACAGGAATCCAACGGGGAGGAAAATCCCCAGAGATCTTGCAGGAGGAGGGGCTCCAAGCCCAGCCCAGGGTGTTCTGAGGAGGAAAGACCCACCCTGTGCCAGGAAGGTGGACAGAGCTCCAGTCAGAGCTCAGAGCTGGTGGTCCATGAGCAGCTTCACCATGGGGAAAAGCCCTACAAGTGCTTGGAGTGTGGGAAGAGCTTCAGGAAGAACTCCCACCTGATCAGCCACCAGATGATCCACACCGGGGAATGGCCCTACGAGTGTGGGGAGTGTGGGAAGGGCTTCAGCTACAGCTCGGCCCTCATCACCCACCAACGTATCCACACCGGGGAGAGACCTTATGAGTGTCCTGAGTGTCAGAAGAGATTTTGGAGCAGGTCTGATCTTCTCAAGCACCAGCGGATTCACACCGGGGAGAGGCCCTTCCGTTGCCGTGACTGCAGGAAGGGCTTCAAGCAAAACTCCCACCTCGTCAGGCACCGGCGCATCCACACCAGGGACAGGCCCTACAAGTGTCCCCAGTGTGGGAAGAGCTTTTCCAGGAGCTTTCACATGACCCGACACCAACAGAGGCACTGTGGTAGTGCGTGGCTACGCAGAAGGAGCAGAAGGCTTTGTGAATTGGAAGTTGGAGTTTCTGTTTCCTAAATATGGGGTTGGAGTTTCTCTTATGTATTTTTACGTGTATTTACCCTTCCCCCTGAAGCTATTCCCATTGGATTTCACCTGTAATGTATTCATTCTGGGCATTGTGTCTATTGGTTTTACCTTACCTCTTATATTCCCTATAAAACCTGTAAGTCAACCCCCTCCCGGGGTCACTTGTTCATGCGGCGTTCGAGCAAATACAACCTACTTCGGACGACACACAAGTGTCCAATGTCTTGGGTCTCTTTATCTCGGTCATGGTAGCGCTCTCTAAATAGCTCTGTCTGTATCAAACGAACCCCAAAGGTTGGTTGTTGCTTCTCTTCGAGTTGTCCCAGAAGCGCTGGCCAGCACCCCGGGAAAGAGGAGCCGGGTGGAAACAAAGAAGTCGGAGAGAATGCGACAAGTGGTGCCACATCGTGTGGCCCTGATACGGCGGCTGTTTTTAAAGCGTGACAGAGAGTGCTCCGCTCGGAGCTTCTCCAGACGCTGTTTCCCACCACCGTCACTGCCGAAGACACAGCCGCTGACGCCACCACCGCTGACCCGTCGGAGCCACAGTCAAACCGGAGGGGAGAAGTTCTCGGACCACGCCTGTCCTGGGGGTTCACATCTCTCATGCCCGGCTCGCAGCCCTATCGCCGCTGAGAAGCTGTTCCGGTTCCTGTCCGGTTCTGTTTTCAGCGGGGGAGAAGACGCGACTTCCGCACACCCCGGAAGATGGCTTCAGACTGGGAACCGCTGCTGTGTTTTGTTTGTTGTTTTCTAAGGGTCAGTGGTTTGGTAAGCTCCAATTCTAGTGCGGGAAGGGCCTGGCTAGGGAAATCTTACTTGGTGGAGGCACCCCTGTTCCTGCGGAGGGAAAGGGCACGTGGCGTGCAGCGTGCGGGGTGCCGCCATCGGTTTTTAGACCTTTTCAGGTTTTTTTCTTTGGTTTTTTTTCCGGGCAGCAGGTGGGTGAGGCTTGCTGGTGGGCAGAATGGGTGGGAAATTGTCCACACAGCAGAAAGAGATTTATAACCAAGTAAAAGGAACCCTGAGAGAGTCAGGAGAAAGTTTTTCTAAAAGTTTTGTGAAAAAAAAATTTACCAAGTGGATCATTTTAACTTTTCCAAACGTCTCAGCTCAGGATGTGAGGAAAAAGAGTTTTTGGAAGCAGGTTGGCACAGTTTTAACACAAGGCACCAAAAAGGGGGATCCTTCAGTGAAGGAAGGCTTCATGGGGATCTTTTTGTTAGTTTATGACATTGTTAAAGAGGGAGCAGACAGTCGGGAAACGCGGGAAACTGAAAAGAGCCCATCTGCTTTATTTCCCCCATCTCCCCGACCCCCACGGTCTGAAAATGCTAATCACTCTGCTGAAACCTCAGTTTCTAACCCCTTTCCTGATCCCTTTCACAGTTCTGGCTGTTCCCAAAGATGCTGTACCCCTTCTAACCCCTTCCCTCAACCCCCACGAGAAGACCCCCCACAAGATGGCGGCAGCTGCGTGGCGGGGGTCTTTGTCCCATCTCAAGATACCCAGGGCGGCGCGGCAAGGACTCCTCCTTCCCAGAATTCCTTCATACCCCCCCCCCCCCCCGCCAGTCCCTGACCCTCCTTCCCTTTGTCCTGACCCCTCCTCCTCCTCTCTTGCAGCAGACCAAACCCCTCCCAGGTGCTATTGCGGGTCTCCACCCACAGCACCGCCCCTCCAGGTGGTTCCTTCAGCTCCACCCCTCGAGGTTCCATCACCCGATCCTGCCCCGCTCCACACGGCACCACCAACCTCAGCCACTCCCACACAAACCTCCACCCCCGAGCCTCCGGACCCTGCCCCCCCCCCCTCCTGTTTCCCAATCCCCTTCCCAATCCCCGGGCTCTGGTTCCCATAGCGAAAGGAAAGGCGGGGGAGCCGGGGCCGAGAAACAGAAAGCAGGCAGAGATTCAGATTCCCTGTTCCTAGCTCCAGTGTTATACAATGCAAGAGGACAAAACCCCAGGTGGGAACCACTTTCATACGAAAGCATAAAGGAACTCTGCAAAACAAAATGTGAATTTGGGCAAAAAAGTGAAATTTTAGGAGCATGTTAAAAGCAACTTTCAATTCTAACACCTGAGTTCCTGCTGATTTAAAGCGCTTGCTCAGTTGCTTGCTCCCTCCATCAGAATACAGATGGGATGGGAAAGAACTTGGAAAAGGTTTGCAGGAGACCTTCTTCCAGGAATTTTGCCGAGTCCTGATTATGCAAAAGATATAGAGGATGATGAGATCACCCTCGAACATCTTGTGGGTGAAGGGGATTGGAACCAAGCCCAAAAACAAGCAGCAGGGATTCCAAAACCAGTGTTAGACCTCACAAAAAACGCAGCAGAACGGGCATTTCTTAGTATGCCTTCAAAGGAACCTATAATACCTTATATTGCTCTCAAGCAATCTGTTTCAGAGCCATTCATAGATTTTGTTGATTGAGTGAGAGACATGGTCGAGAAAAAGGTGGAAGGGCAAGAAGCACGGGATGAAATCACATTTGAAATTGTCACCACAAATGCAAATGAAGCCTGTCGGCGAGTTATCATGGCTCTTCCAGCATCCTCTCCTCTACCTACGCTGGATCGGCTCATCGAGGAGTGCACAAGAAAAGCCACACTGATGGCAGAGGACTTGGTGAAAAGTCCTCAGGAAAAAGTGGTTGCTCTGACATTGGCAACCCCAAAAACTCCAACATCGAGTTCTCCTCCTCCCAAACGCAGGTGTTATTACTGCTATCAGGAAGGCCATTTCACCAGCCAGTGCCCCTTTTGGGGGACAGCACCTCCTCAGAAGGGGAGGGGTGCGGGGAGAATTCTCCAACCAGCAAAAAAACTAATTGGGGAGCGCAGACCTACCCTGCGTGATGATACAAATGGGGTGGGTCAGGGGGTTGTTGGAGACCCCACAGATAACGGAGTGGCGTCAAACAGGAAACACCGCAAGGGAGGAAGAGAACCCTAATTCCTGTTTTTCCTTTATACTGGCAGAATTTTTATAGTTAGTTTATCCTGTTGTATGATTTCATTTCTCTTTCAGACTAGCAGGATGTCAGTTCCTACATTCCTGCTCCTCATTTGGCTCCAGAAAAGCAGGAGAATGAGGACTGGTTCAAGGGCATGTTTAAGGGCTGGGATGTTTCTGGGTGGGTGTTGTCCCTTCTAAAGGACATTTGTTATTTTGTAGTTGCAATTTTTTTTAGTTTTGCTATCATTTGGGATTTTTAAGCGAATCATTTTTAGCATTGCTTCCTCCAAGTTTGCAGCCTCAGCAACTGTTGTAGTTGCTGCTGCCACCATGGGAGGAGAATGGTAGAAAGATGGAAAACAAAACAACACTGCAGTTTGATAGCCTCAGTTTCTCCTTCCCCCAAAGCTCCGTTCATTTTATTAAACAAAAAAGAGGGAGATATTGTAGTGTACAGCTACTCAAACGGAGCAAAAAGGCTTTGTGAATTTGAAATGGGAGTTTCTGTTTCCTAAACCTAAACCTGGAGTTTCTATTCTGTATTTTTACGTGTATTCATCCTTCCCCCTGAAGCTATTCCCATTGGATTTTACCTATAATGTATTCACACTGGGCATTGTTCTATTGGTTTCACCTTATCTCTTATTTTCCCCTATAAAACCTGTGACTCGACCCCCTCCCGGGGTCACTGGTATGTGTGGCGTTCGAGCAAATACAACCTACTTTGGACTGCACAACAAGTGTCCAATCTCTTGAGTCTCTTTATTCCGGTCTTGATCGCGCTCTCTAAATAGCTCTGTCCGTATCAAACGAACCACAAAGGTGTTTGTCGCTTCTCTCCGGCTGCTCCCGGCAGTGCCTGGCCAGCACCCCAGGAAATAGGAGCCGGGCGAAAACAAGGAAGTCGGAGAGACAAGAAGCAACAACACCTGTCTTGTAAACCAAGACTAATTTTGGCACCCAATGTGCAGCCCGACGGCATCAAGAGAAAAAGGGTGAAAGGAGAATAACAATTCTTGAGTAATTTTTTTTTGTTTGTTTTTTTTGTACTGGATATAGAAACCTCATTAGGTGTCACCATGTGGTCTAGCTTACCCTGCTTTGGGTGGCACATGGTTGTGGCTACATTTTTCCCATCCTATAACTGTGGCTACTGTGGCTGCTATCCAATTTGTTTGATGGGTTAATGTGGTGAGGAATTTATGGGGTTTTAATTTCCTCTGGATGGTGGGCACATGGATTCGAGGCTCCCACACACTAACTGTATGTGTTTGGAATTACTTTAATAATGGTACCCACTGGGAGGAAATGACACCGGGGAAATTTTCTCCCAACCCCTCAGCCAGCTCTTTGGGTCTACAGTGGTTGGTGTTGCTGATGTGCCTGTTAAGCCTATTCTATTGAGCATTCAGAGGTAAGGGAAGATTGACTTGGATAACTATCGTAGCAGGGCGTCTCCGGAGTGGTGATAATTAGCATTGACTCCATGATTCCAGAAGGCTGATCAATCGCTTTATTATATTTTACTCCACTATACTACTAAGAAACACTCATCGCTCTTGCAGACAGTCCGATACAGACAGACCAGACTGGTTGATTGAAATCCAAACACTGTCACCATTGGCCAATTAAGAAATCACCCTTTGGTAAAGAAATCTACATAACACATTCCACATGTGCACAACAACAGGTGCAGCAAGTGAAGATAAGAATTGTTTCTCATTCTTTTCTCTGAGCTTTCTCACAGCTTCTCAGGAAAATCCTGGGAGAGCTCTCTCTCTCTGTTCAGAGGATATGTGATCACCACAGGTCAGCTGTGACAATGCAGGCCCAAGGACACCAAGGTGACACTGGGGAACCTCATGGAACCAAGGGGCCAGTGTGACACTGTGCTGCCTCATGGAATCAAGGAGACCATTGTGGAACTCGGGGGCCCCAAGGAACCAAGGGTCCGTGGTGACCTTGTGGAGCCCGCAGTGTCACAGAGGAGCCGTTGTGACACAGCGAGGGCGCGTGGAGCCGAGGGGCCATTGTGACACATCAGGGCTTTGTGGAACCACAAAGCCATTGTGACATTGCAAGGCCTCATGGAAGCACGGGGCCATTGTGACACTGCAGAAGCAAGGGGAACATTGTGACACTCCAGGGCCTCATGGAACCAAGGAGACCATTGTGACACTGTGGGGTCCCACGAAACCAAGGGAACATGGAACAGGTCTGGCTGGCTGGGGCTCCTGGGGACAACCTGACAGGTCTGGCTGAGCTTGGCATGTCGAGGGCTGCTTCTCATCTGCCCCTGAAGCACTGTTGCTCTGGGCTTTCCTTCCTATGGGAGAGAACTGTCCTTCTCCAGCGGCCTATGGCCAAAAGTGGGATTCCTTCTCCAAATTTCCTTATATACAAGGATTGTTCCCAGACGAAATAGGCCAGGAAAGACAGGTCTGGCTGCCCTGGCCACGCAGGGACCACCTCTCATCTGCCTTTAAACGCTGGGAACATGTGCTTGTCTTTCTTATGGGAAAAAAAATCCATCTCCACCAGGCACCCATGGCCAAAATTTGGCATCTGCCTCCAAAATTCCCTATATCCAAGGACAGCTCCCAGACAGGAGCTGCCAGGATTGACAAGTCTGGCTGGCCTTGGCTTCCTGAGGGTTGGCACTCATTTGTCCCTGAAACACTGGGGCTCTGTGCTTTCCTTCCTAATGAAAATAACTCATCTTCCTGTCCAGGTGGTCATGGCCAAAATTGAGATTCCACCTTCAAAATTTCCTATGTCCAAGGATAGTCCCTAGACAAAAGGTGCCAGGACAGACAAGTCTGGCTGGCTTGGCCGAAGTGTGGCCACCTCTCATCTTCTTCCAGAACACTTGGATTTTGTGCTTTTCTTTCCTATAGGAAAAAAAACATCCATCCTGACCAGGTACCAATGGCCAAAACTGGGATTCCACCTCCAGAACTCCACACATCCAAGGATTGCTCTGAAGTGAAAGCAGCCAGGACAGACAGGTCTGGCTGCCCTTGGCCTCTTGGGGGCTGCCTCTCACCTGCCTCAAAACAGTGAGGCTCGATGCTTTCCTTCTTATGGAAAAGAACCATCCTTCTTCTCAAGGTGTCCGTGGTCAAAATTGAGATTCGTCCTCCAGAATTCCCTAGATCCAAGGATTTCTCAGTGACAAAAGCTGCCAGGACAAACAGGTCTGGCTGGCTTGGCCTCGCAGGAGCCACCTCTCTCCTCTTCTGCCCCTGAAACACTTGAGCTCTGTGTTTTCCTTCCTATGGAAAAGAACCATCCTTCTTATCTATGCAGAAATGTCTGAAATTGAGGTGGTTTCACCTCCCAAAATCCCTATATCCAAGAGTTGCTTTCAGATAAAAGCTACCAGGACAGAGAGGTCTGGCTGGCCTTGGCCACTGGTGGCTGCCCCTGCCACACTGGGGCTCGCTTCTTTCCTTCCCATGGAGATCCCTGTGACACTGTGGGGACCTCATGGAACCAAGGGGATCATTGTGGCACCACTGGAGCCCATGGAACCAAGGGGCCATGGTGACACAGCGGGGCTTCATGGACCCAGAGACCATGATGACTCTGCGGGGCCTGATGGAACCATGGAGACCATTCTTACCCTTCAGGGCCTCGTGTCACCAAGGGGGCATTGTGACACCTCAGGGCCTCCTGGGAGCAAGGGACCATTGGGACACTGTGGGGCCCCATGGAACCGAGGGCACATGGAACAGGTCTGGCTGGCTTGGCCTCCCAGGGGCCACCTGACAGGTCTGGCTGATCTTGGAATGCCAAGGGCTGCCTCTCATCAGCTTCTGGAGCACTGGGGCTCTGTGCTCTCCTTGCAATGGAAAAGAACTGTCCATCTTTCCAGATGCCCATTGCCAAAATTGGTACCCTCCCAAAAAAGTTTCCTATTTCTAAGAGTATCTCTCAGGAAAAAACCTGCCAGCTCTGGCTGGCCTTGCCTTCTGGTGGTCACCTCTCATCTGCCCCTGAAACACTGGGACTCTGTTCCTTCGTTGCCATGGAAAAGAACTGGCTTTCAAGTCCAGGGACCATGGCCAAAATTAGAATTTGGCCTCCCAAATTCCATATATCCAAGGAATGCTCCTACAGAAAAGTAGACAGGACAGACAGGTCAGGCTGGCCCTGTCACCTGGTGATTTTCTTAGACTATGAGCTGAATGTTTTCATGTGGAAACACCTTGGAAAGGGCCCAGAGATCTCCCAAGGTGGGGTTTTGAGGCCTCAGGCACATGACCACTACATATGGACAAAGGAGCTCTGTGCTCTGTGTGGTCGTGGTGGTTTTGCATCACGGAAGTGATGTCCTGAGAGAAGCTGCTAGCAGTTTGCTCTGGGTCTGACAAAAAAACAATCAGTAATTAGCTTTGAGAGCTGATAATCTGTTGAATTTAAGGAACTAAGGAACGCCTCTGTAAAGACACAGGTTAAACATGAGAAAGCCCGGCTGGGTCTCTTTCCCTTCTGGCCAGCACAGAGGTGCCAAGGCCGGGCCAGCCCCCGTCTGGGCCGGGGCGGGCCGGGCGGCTCCTGCCGTGGGGCCGGGCCCCTTCCCAGGGAGCCCGCCAGGCCCCATCGGCTGCCGGGCAGGGGAGGGGAGGCCGCGGGGCCGAGGCCGGGCCGGGCCGTGGCTGCGCTTGCTGACATCTGGCCGCTGCCGAGCCCTGCCCCGCCGCCAGCCCGGGCCCAGCCAGGATCCGCCGGGCCCCAGGAGCAGCCCCGGGCCGGGCCGGCTCGGCCAAGCTTCTGCCGCCCTTGGGCTTGGCCCGCAACCAGCGGGCAGGGCCAGGAGAAGCCATCGGCCCCGGCCGTGCTGCTGCTCTGCTCTGGCCTGGCTGCTGAGATCCTGGCCCTGCCCCCAGCGCCGCCCAGCCTGACACAGCCCCAGCGCAGCCGCTGCACAAACCTCCAAACTGTGGAGAAGGATGGAATTGATACATCAGACTCTCTTTTTCCCTATAATACATTGAAAAGTATGGGGAGATGACTTGTTCAGCAAAGACCTCCATGCTAAAGTAAGCAAATGTTGAAGTTGCTGTGATCCCATGAGAAGTTTGAACAGAGAAAGGGAGGAGAGTGATGAGACCCTGTGCCCTCAGGGAGAGAAGAAGAAGACCTCTGTTCCTAGAGATGAAGATGATTTCAGAAACAGATGAAGAAAACCTTTGCTCTTAAACAGCTCATCTTTAAACCAATACCCCATAAGCTGACATGGCCCATAAACACAGCTGTGGGAAAAGCTGTGAAAAAATGGGAGGGACTTCACAATTGCAGATTTTTTCAGGCAGCTGCTACTGGAGGAACTGAAAAGCCATGAGAGAAGTGTTTTCTTGTGGAGAAGTTGCTATAATATTAACAAGAGGAACTTCTCTCCCTAAGTCAAGTGAAGAAAGACTATTCTAGTGGTGGCAAACTGATAGGCTTTCTCTCTTTACATTGTCAGGTTGTATGGAGAGAGGAAGTGTTCTGAAAGTTTTGTTCCGATTCTTATTACTCTTTCTTTTAGTTACTATTATAAACCTTTTTAAAGTTTTGAGCCTACTTTGCCTTTCTCCTAATCCTATCTCAGAGCAGGAAATGAGTAAGTATATTCTAGTGAGTGCATTGGTAATTAGCCAGCACTGAACCCACCACACTAATTGATGCATTGGCTGAGAAATCTCAAATTGGTGAACCAAAACCACTACAGAAAACTTCCTGATGAACTGCCCCAGACAAGAGGGAAATCAAGGCAGAGCCATGGTTTGTCAGGACTTGCTTGATCCTAATGAGCCCCGTGGTGCATTTGGAGCTGAGCCCTGGAACCTCAGGGCCTGAGAGGAGATTGCACAAACCTTTCCAGGACTCAAAGCCAGAAGAAAAGCCCAAAGTGTCTCAAAGCATGAATGGGACCCACTGAGGTCCATCCCCAACACAGGCTCCTCATGGACTCCCTGGAGGAGAGAACTGGAGGCCAGGATGGCACAAAAACCTCTCAGAGACTCAAAATGGCACAAAAACCTCTCAGTGTGGAAAGGAAAATCCAAAGTACTTCAAAAACCTAGAGTATCTCAAAGTATTAATGAGCCCCACTGAGTGTCAGTACAAAGCTCTCAAGGGACTCGTTAAAGCAGATAATTGGGGCCATGATTGCACAAACCTCTCACAGAGTCTGTATCCAAAGGGAAACACCAAGTGCCTTAAAAGAACTGAAGTACCTTGAAGCATTAATGAGCCCCACTGAGTCTTGTTCCTGACAAAGCCTCTCCAGGGACTAATTACAGCAGATAATTGGAGGCCATGATTGCAGAAAGCTCTCAGAGACTGCAAGGCAAAAGCCAAAGCCAAAGTCCTTTGAAAAACCTGCAGTGCCTGGGAGCATTGTGGAGCCCCCAGGGCCATTGCTGAGCAAGGCTCCCCAGGGACTCCTTCCAGCAGATCCTTGAGGCCACTGGGATGTGGGCTAGGGGGGGATGCTGAGGGCAGGACAAGGGGCTGACAGTGGCCAGCCTGGCTGGGGCTGTGCCAGGAGGCCCCAGGGCCTCAGGACAAGGTGTCTCCTGACAGCCCTTGGTGGCACAGACCCTGCTGTGCCCCAGGGCACCAAGACTTGGCTTCTCTTTGTCCCCACCTGTCATCAGTGCCTCCAGTTCTCTGCTCTGCCTGGGGCCTGGGGACACTTTCTCACTTGTGTCCCTCACTGGGACCCATTAAAAGTCAAAGAAACTTTGGAGTTGGATTCTGACTTGGAGCTCTGGAGAGGTTTCTGCAGCTCCCTCCCCGGGCCTGATGTTCAGGGCCTGAGCACAAAGCCCCAGAGGCTCATTCAAGTCCTTGTGCTGTGTCTGTGCTGCTGAGCTGGGCCGGGCTCCTGGCACAGAGGGTGATGCTGGTAAGCAAGCAGAGCTTCAAAAGCACATTTCTCTGGATGAGCAGCTCTTCTCCCAGCCCAGCAGGGCTGGGGCACTGCCTGCAGCCAGCGCGGGCACAGCCCAGAGGCACAGAGAGCTTCAATCAGTCAGGGCTGGGAAGGTGCTGAGAAGTGCCTGGGGCAGAATCACTGCCAGCCCTTGGCACAGGAACCTCTGGCTGCAGGACAATGCAGCTGCAGCTCCTGCAGTGTTCTCCTCAAGCTGGAACATGCCAATGCCCACAGCCCCTGTGAGTACATTCTCTGATGGTCTCTTGTGCAGAGCAGCCAGGGGTGCCCAGGGCTGTCCTGCAGAGCAGGGTCCTGCAGCCCAGGGCGCTGTGCTGGGCCAGGGACTCTGCTGCCTGCCAGGGACAGCTCTCAGCCGGCCCGGGGAGCTGCTGCCAGCGCTGGCCAGAAGCTGTGGGGGGAAGGAGCCACCCTGAGCAGGGCAGGTGCTGCTGCTGAGAGCTGCTGGCTGGGGCAGGGCTGCTCCCAGCTCCAGACCAGCCTGGGCACAGCTCTGGAGGACACTTCGCAAAGAAGGTAAGCCTGGGATTGCTGTAAAGCTCAGGAGCTTTCCTGAGAGTGTTTTCAATTTCCTGCTTGGAGAAGGATGGGAAAGTTCGGGTGGTGAGAAAAAGAGTTTTGCTTTTGATATATTTTTATATATTTATAGCTCTATATATTACTATTATATAGTTATAAAACTATAATCCTTACTTTACGCTATTAAACTCTTAATTAACTCTTTTAAACTACTGTTATATACTTCTATCACTATAATCCTTTATTAACTCTAGTACATTTCCTAACCTTTCTCTTTGATTTTAGAACAATAACCTGTGTAAATACGTTCCTGAAATACTGTATTGTCTTATTATCAGGAAGAGGGCCTACAAGAAGAACATTTTGGTTTTGACCAGAATTTGAGCAGTCATAACAAAAAGTGCGGCAAAGAAGCTCTTGGACCTTCTCCAATGGGTTGAGTTAGGGGTGTGTAACTGGGACAACTGAATCTCCTACTGGATGTTCCTGTGAAATATCCTAATTACTCAACCTTTAGAAATCGTTGAATTCAGGAGCCGATTGAGCCTCATCCCCATTGGGACATCTGGAAGCTTCCAATAAAGGTCTGGTTTTTACTTTACTGTTCTAACACTGTTGCAAGGGGTTTTTATTTGTTTTTTTTTTTTTTTTTTCCTCTTTTGATCATAGACAACAGGGGGATGAGAGAAGCAGAACAGGAATTGTAATCCCAGAATGACAGAACATTCTGAGTTGAAAGGGACAAACAGGCTCATCAAAGGAATGTTTGAACATTTACAGAGACTCCAGAACTGTGACTTTGGGTGGTCAGTCTCTCTACTGGCAGCCTCCCAAAGGGCCTTCAGCCACTGCTCAGCCCTGGACAGCAGCAGCATCACCTTGGCAGGGCCCAGCAGGGCTCTCCTGAGCTGCCCTTGCCCAGCTGCACACAGACCCTGCCCCAGCCAGGGCCCTGCACACAGGCAGGTTTCTGTAGGGCCGGGCCGAGGGCACACGGGGTGGGATGGGCTCTGTGAGCACTGGCAGGGACAAGGCACCTCTCAGGAGGGAATGTCCAGGCCCAGGGAGATGCTCGGGGAAGGAGAGGGGGCTGAGCAGAGCAGTGCTGGGGGAACAAGCCCATCCAGCCCCTCACCTTCCCTCAGGCACAGGGAATCCTTTGCCTCTCCCATCTCTCAGTGCCAAACTCTGAGTGCAGCAGGAATGCTGGGGATTTCTGACCTCAAAGAGGCAGAAATGATGTGTGGATAGGAAAACAATTCCTTAAACCAGCTCCTGCCAGCCTTTAGACCTGGAAGTTCAGATGCTACCAACCCTTTCTGCATTAGAAGTGATTCCCCTGACAAATGCTGAATATCCAGCCTTGTCCCTCTGCCACATGGCCACAAACCCAGGGCAGCAGGGCACAGATGGCTCCTTGAGAGCACCCACGCACAGGCCTGGATGCTCCTGGCACACTCAGCCAGCACAGCTGGAGCTCAAGCAGGGACCTGGGTGAAAGTTTTCCCAGAGCAGGGACAAGGGTGGGTGAGTGCCGGCAGGACAGGCTACAGGGAATGGCCCAGGTTTGGCTCCAAGCAGCCTCTCCTGACTTGTCACTGTCCTTTCTCCATGAGCAGGTGCCCATGTGCAGCCACAGCCAATGTCCAACAGCAGCTCCATCAGCCACTTCCTCCTGCTGGCACTGGCAGAGACGCGGCAGCTGCAGCTCCTGCACTTCTGCCTCTTGCTGGGCATCTCCCTGGCTGCCCTCCTGGGCAACGGCCTCATCATCAGCGCCGTAGCCTGCGGCCACCACCTGCACACGCCCATGTTCTTCTTCCTGCTCAACCTGGCCCTCAGCGACCTGGGCTCCATCTGCACCACTGTCCCCAAAGCCATGCACAATTCCCTCTGGGGCACCAGCACCATCTCCTACACTGGATGTGCTGCTCAGGTTTTCTTCTTTCTGTTCTTCATCTCAGCAGAGTATTTCCTCCTGACCATCATGTGCTACGACCGCTACGTGTCCATCTGCAAACCCCTGCACTATGAGACCCTCCTGGGCAGCAGAGCTTGTGCCCACATGGCAGCAGCTGCCTGGGCCAGTGGTTTTCTCTATTCACTGCTGCACACAGCCAATACATTTTCCCTGCCCCTGTGCCATGGCAATGCCCTGGGCCAGTTCTTCTGTGAAATCCCACAGATCCTCAAGCTCTCCTGTTCCAAATCCTACCTCAGGGAACTTGGGCTTCTTGCTGTTAGTGCCTGTTTGGTATTTGGTTGTTTTGTGTTCATTGTTTTCTCCTATGTGCAGATCTTCAGGGCTGTGCTGAGGATCCCCTCTGAGCAGGGACGGCACAAAGCCTTTTCCACCTGCCTCCCTCACCTGGCCGTGGTCTCTCTGTTCCTCAGCACTGCAGTGTTTGCCTACCTGAAGCCCCCCTCCATCTCCTCCCCATCCCTGGATCTGGCCCTGTCAGTTCTGTACTCGGTGGTGCCTCCAGCCCTGAACCCCCTCATCTACAGCCTGAGGAACCAGGAGCTCAAAGCTGCAGTGTGGAGACTGATGCCTGGATGGTTTCAATAACATTAAACTGCTAGCCAATTTCAACAAAACACTTGGAATAAAGTCGTATTTGATACTTCTTGTGCATTTAGTTTGGGTTTTTTTCACCTTTGTTTTAGATTTTTAAATATTGTCCACAAAGAAATGTCATTATTTGTGCCATTTCTTATTTTGTTTCTCTCCACCTTCCCTGAGCTAACAGACTGTGTCCATGAGGGGCTGTACTCTTGATGGCATTAAAGGAACTCAAGGATCTCCCAGCAGAGTTTTCTGCAGAGCTGCCCTTTTGTTGCCTTCTCTGGAGCTGCAGCAGCAATGTCTGTGT
Organism: Vidua macroura; assembly: GCF_024509145.1. Taxonomy (NCBI): domain Eukaryota; kingdom Metazoa; phylum Chordata; class Aves; order Passeriformes; family Viduidae; genus Vidua; species Vidua macroura. The sequence continues at coordinate 1,313,575 of NC_071600.1, read as the reverse complement.
GCAGAGCTGGGGGCAGATCAGTGCTGGCACAGCAGCTCTGCTCCTGCTGGCCACACCATTCCTGATCCAGGCCAGGAGCCATTGGCCTTCTTGGCCACCTGGGCACACGGCTGGCTCATGTCCAGCCTGCTGTCCATCAGTCCCTGCAGGTCCCTTTCTGCCTGGCTGCTCTCCAGCCCCTCTGTCCCCAGCCTGGAGCGCTGCAGGGGTTGTTGTGGCCAAAGTGCAGGACCCGGTAGTTGGACTTGTTAAACCTCACCTTGTTGGATTTGGGCCCTGGATCCAGCCTGTCCAGGGCCCTGTGCAGAGCCCTCCTACCCTCCAGCAGATCAACACTCACATCCAGCTTGGTGTCATCTGCAAATATGTCCTTGGTTCCAAGGGTCCCCTCAGTGTCACAATGTCCCTTTGGTTACACCAGGCCCTGCACTCTCACACTGGTCTCCTTGCTTCCATGGGGCCCCAAAATGTGACAATGGACTCCTTGGTTCCATGGGGCTTCACAGTGTCACACTGTTCTCGTTGGTGCCACAGTTTCACAGTGGCCCCTTGGTTCCATGGGGCCCCAGGGTGTCACAAAGGCCCCATGGTCACATGAGGTCCCCCCCTGTCACTATGCTCTCTGTGGTTCCACAAGTCCCCTCCGTGTCACAATGGACTCCTTGTTTCCACGAGGCCACACTGTGTCACAACGGCCTTCCAGATTCCTTGAGGCCCCAGAGTGTCACAGTGGCCCCTTGGTTACACAAGGTCCTGCAGTGTCACAATGTCCCCTTGGTTCTGTGAGGCCCCGCAGTGTCAGAACGGCCCCTTGGTTCCACTGGGCCCTGGACTCTCCCAATGCTCTCCTTGGTTTCTCAGTGTCCAAATGGTGAAACCCCTGGGTTCCACCAGGCCCCGCAGTGTCACAATGGCCTCTGTGGTTCCACGAGGACCCAGTGTCACGGGGGACTCCCTGGTTCCATTTGGCCCCAGAGCACCACAATGGAGCCCTGGTTCTATGGGGCTGCACAGTGTCACTCTGGTGCTCTCAGTGCCACGAGGCCCTGCAGTGTCACAATGGCCCCAGAGTGTCCCAATCATCACAGAATGACAGAATCAAACAGGCTGGAAAAGACCTTGGAGATCATCAAGTCCAACCAATGCCCTAATACCGCCTTGTCACCCAGACATGCCACTAAGTGCCACTGCAGAGGGACAGTGACTCTGCCACCTCCCCCCTGGCCTGCCCATTCCAATGCCCACTCACCCTTTCTGTGAAGAACTTCTTCCTCTTGTCCAGCCTCAACCTCCCCTGGTCCAGCTCAAGGCTGTGTCTTCTTGTCCTGCCCTCCAGCAGATCCACACTCACACCCAGCTTGGTGTCATCTGCAAATTTGGTGATGGTGGGCTCCATCCCCTCACCCAGATCAGCAGTGAAGATGTGAAACAGGACTGGGCCCAGCACAGATCCCTGGGGGACAGCAGCAGGGACTGGACCCCAGCTGGATGCAGCACCATCCCCACCACTCTCTGGGCCCAGCCTCCAGCCAGCTCTTCCATCTCCCAGCCAGGAGGGAACCTGCCCAAGCCGTGGGCTGCAGCTTTTCCAGGGAATGCTGTCAGAGACAGTGTCAAAGGCTTTGCTGAAGTGCAGATGGACACATCCACAGCCTTTCCCACATCCACAGCTGGGTCACGGGGTTATAAAAGGAGATCAGGTTGCTCAGGCAGGACCTGCTCCTCCTAAATCCACGCTGGCTGGCTCTGACCCCTCGGCCATCCTGTGGCTGCCCTGTGATGGCTCTCAAGGTGATCTGTTCCAGAACCTTGCCGGGCACCGAGGTCACGCTGACAGGCCTGGAGTTCCCCAGATCCTCCTTCCAGCCCTTCTTGGGGATGGGCTCACACTGGCACCTCCAGCGCTCTGGCACCTCCCTGCTGAGCCAGGACTGATGGGAAATGATGGAGAGCAGCTTGGGGAGCTCATCCACCAGCTCCCTCATCCCCCTAGGATGGATCCCATCCCATCCCATACACCTGTGAGCATTGGAGTGGCTCAGCAGGTCACCAGCTGCTTCCTCCTGGATTACAGGGGGCTGTTCTGCTCCCTGTGCCCATCTGCCAGCTCAGGAGAACTCTTGTCCTGAGGAAAACCTGCCCTAATATTGAAAATTGAGACAAACAAGGTGTTAGGTAGCTCAACCTTTTCCTTATCTTTAGTTCCTATATTCTCCACTGCATCCAAGAAAGATTAGATGTTCACCTTTACCCCTCCTTTTGCTATATTTTTTTAATAAAAACATTTTTTATTCTTTTTACAGAAGCTGCCTGGTTAAGCTCTAATTGAGCTTTCACCTCTCAACCTCTCTTTCTGAATGACGTAACAACATCCTTAAACACTTCCTGAGTTCTCGGTCCTTTTTTCCCCTCAGCTCCCACAAAAGCTCCATGGGCAGCCAGGGCAGTCATTTTCCTCACCAGCTCATCTTTTGCCACACTTGGACAGGCTGCTCCTTTCCCCTTAACATTACTTCCTTGAAATGTGTCCATCCTTCCTGCACCCCTTTGTTTCTAAAGGCTGTTTCCCATAAAAAAATCAGTACGTGATATGGTACTCCCCAAATCAGCATCCTAAATAGGCCAAAGTCTGCCCTTCCTCATTCCGGTATGGAAGTTTTGTTGCTGCCCCTCCTTCTTTCACAGAACATTGAAAACTTGATCATTTCATGGTCACTGTGCCCCAGGCAGCCTCTGACCCCCACATCTGCCACCAGCCCTTCTCTGTTTGTGAGCAGCAGGAGACAGAGCTTTCCTTGGGAGTGGAGTGTTACCAAAAATTCGGTGAAACAGAAAACTCCTTCACACCAGTGCAGCATTAAGAAGCAGCATTCTTTATTCAGCTGGATGCACGGGGGATAGCTCCTCCCAAAGCCGAGCATGCTGAGTGCAGGAAAGTTTCTGTTCATGTTCTGTATTTTGCACACATATTCATTGATTGTCCTGGACTAAACACACATCTGATAATCATTTCCCAAAATCATTAACATATTTCCCCTCCCCTTTACCCATGCTCTCTTCTGTCCTGGGGGTCTCTCTGGTGGTCCCTGGTGGTCGTGGACCCCAATGTTCCCATGAGCCTGGCTGAGCTGGCAGGACACTGAGGCTGGTGAACTTCCAGCTCCCCTTCTCACACAATGGGCATTGTGTGGTTTCCATAGGCCTGGGGTTTTGGAGAACAAGCTCCAGGTGTCAGCTCACCTGGTGGAGACAATTTATCATCTGTAACATGAGGTCACTAACATGAGAGTGGGCTATGACATCACAGAGTGGGTTATGTGAGGTCATTTAGCATATACAGCATCATAGACTCTCTCTGTGACATCACAGAGCAGACTGTGACATAAAAGAGTTGGCTGGAACATCAGAGACCAGCTCTGTGACATTAGAGAATGGGCTGTGACATCCCAGAGGGGCTGTGTGACATCCCAGGAGGGCTGTGTGAGGTCACTGGGTTGGTCACTCCACCCCAGCTCCCCCTCACAGTTTCTCCCAACAAGTCCAATGCTGTTCATGCCCAGCGGCATGAACCTGTCCCCCGCTATCCCCCTGTCCCCCGCTATCCCCCCGGCCCACCTGGAGCCACAGCCTCCACCAAGGGATGTTCCACAGGATCCACCCCAGAGCCTGACATGGGGAAAAGGGGCCAGGGCTGTGTGACCAGGACATCAAGGCCGTGGATTATTCAGGTCCCTGTGGCCTGGGTTGGGTTCCCCAGGGCAGGAAAGATGTCTGGCAGCTGGAGCAGGCTTAGGGAAGGGCCTCCAAGGTGGGGCTGGAACCCTTGGGCTGTGAGCAGAGGCTGAGGGAGCTGGGCTTGTCCAGCCCGGAGCAGGGAAGGCTGAGGGGCTCCTCATCCCAGCCTGGCAGTGCCAGCGAGGAGGGGATGGAGAACACAGAGCCAGGCTCTTCACCGGGGGCCTGGTGGGAGACAAAAGCCAATGGGTGGAAGGGGAAAGAGGGGAGATCAGCCAGTCCAGGAGGAGATGAAATGAGTCAGGCTGGTTTCAGCATTTCCTCAACACCAAAAGCAGCCTGACCTCCCTTCTCCATCCACCACTGACAGCTTTGCAGATCAGGAATTGTTCAGGCTGTCTTATACCCACTTTAGGATGAGCATCCTGATACAAGAACTTAATTGTGTTTATATTTATCACAGAGCCACGTTTGTCTAAAATCAATTTTAGTATGGAAATCACTTGTGGATGCTGGACTCATCAGACGCTGCTGGGACGTTGCACATAGCTCATGGAAGAGTGTGATTGTTATTAAATTGTGTCCTGTTCAACCGCGGTCTGTTGGCCCTGAAGAGAAACTTTCTGTGCCTCTGAATCTCACCAGTTCCTGACTCCCAAAGGACACAAACCTGATGAGTTGTGGTTCCCCTGACTCCAGTGCTGGCACCTGGAGCTCCCTCCATCCCCAGAGCAGAGCTGCCTTGTCCCAGAAAGTCCCTGGCAATGCAGGGATGAAGGAAACAGGACAGGCTGTGGGGATCAGAGGCAGGGCATGGCCAGGGATTTGGGGTGGTTGTGAGCCCAGGGCAGGACCCGGCCCTTGGCCTTGGTGAACCTCATCCCATTGTCCTGGGCCCATGGCTCCAGCCTGTCCAGATCCCTCTGCAGAGCTTCCTGCCCTCCAGCACAGCCACACTCCCACCCAGCCTGGGCTCACCTGGAACTGCCTGCGGGTGCCCTCGATGGCCTCGTCCAGATCAGCACTAAAGAGATTTCACTGACCTGGCCCCAATCCTGAGCCCTGGGGACAGCCCTGGATGTGACTCCATTCCTCAGCTGCTCTGAGTGCCAGGGTTTGGATGAGGGAAATGGTGGGGAGGGGGTGGGGACAGAGTCTGATTGATTGTCAGCCATGAAGGGACTTGATTTTCATATCTGTTCAAACTGCATTAGGAGGTGCTGGGGGTCAATATCAATTGGACATTGCTGATGTCAAACTATAAACAGGAAAAGAACAATTCTCTCTGCACTGTTTTCAATATAGTATATTCACTTGGAATACACTTCTGAAACCTGACTAATTAACCACAAAAGAATTGAGGACTTGAATTATTCCCAAGGGCTTTTCTTGTCTTGGGTGTTTTGAACAGATGTTTTTGAGCTTTTACCATGGAATTCCTGAACTGAAGAGCTCAAGAAAGAAGAGGCCTCTGGAGTAGGAAAATTCATCAGGAACCTCCAAGGGGCTGAGGATCCATCCCCATCAGAGCAGCAATGAGCAGAAATGGGCAGAGCTTTGTGGCTGCCCCAGCTCTGGGATGGGCCCTGGGCCTGGAGCAGGAGCAGCTCTGGAGGGCCCCAAGGCCGGGGCTCTTGTGCTGGCCTGGGCAGATGGGATGGCAGCAGGGGCTGCAGAGCTCTCAGCAGCTGAGGCCGAGGGGAGCAGGGCAGCCAGGGAGCCTCCTTGTGCCTTGGGCAAGCCCCTTCCCCCATGGCTGGGGCTGAGTCCTGGCTGAGCTGCAGCTGCTGCTGTGCCCTTGGCAGGGGCTGAGGCCGTGGGGCCAGTGGCCAGAGCAGCCTGGCCTGAGCAGAGCTGTGGGGCCAGAGCCGGCTGGGCTGTGCTGGGGAGAGGCCCTTGGTGCTGCACAGAGCTCAGGGCAGCTGGCAGAGCTTGCAGGGAGCTGGGCTGGGCTCCGAGAGCCTGGCCCAGAAACCAGCAGTGTCCATCTCAGCCTGGCTGAGCGTGCAGGGGCAGGACTCAGCCCAGGCCTTGTGGGGCAGGGCCAGCGCCTGTGCAAGGCATTGAAAACAGGCAAGTGGCCGAGAGAGGAGGCTGCTCTGTGCCCTTGGGGGCATGGACACAGCAGGGAGGGGGCCCAGGACATTTGTCAGCACCAGCCTCTGTCCCCAGCCCTTGGCAGCCCTGGCTGCTGAGCCCAGCTTTGGCCTGGGCTGAGTTTGGCTGTGGCCCAGCTCCATCCTGCTGCGGGGCTCAGGGCCTGTTCCCGGCCATGGCCAGCCCTGGCCGGCCTCTCTGCTGGCCCAGAGGCCGGCAGAGCCCGGGGCAGGGCTGTCTGTGCAGCCCCACAGGTGCCACGGGCTGGGCAGGAGCTGGCAGAGGCTGCCCAGCAGGGAGGCCATGGGGCACAGAGCCCCAAGGCTGCCGTGGGCACCACGGCACAGGGGCCGTTCCCAGCCGCAATGCTCCTGTCCTGGGCTGGGCCTGCACAGGGGCTGTGGCACCATGGCTGGGCCAGCACAGGGCCACCAAGGGGCCACGCAGCCGCTGCCGGGGCTGGCAGCAAGGCCGGGCACAGACAAGGAATTGCTGAGCGTGGCCTGCGCTGGCCAGGGCTGACTGTGCCAAAGGCAGAGCTCAGCTGCCCTTGGGGGCTGCAGGAACACTCAGGAGCCCAAAGAGCCTCCATGGCTGTGCTGGAGACCAAGGCTGGAGCAGGGAAATGCAGGGCTGCTGCGCCATGGCGAGGGCATGGAATTCCAGCACACACCTCAGCTCTCTGATGATCCCAGCACCGTGCTGGGCTCTGTTTCAGCCTGGAGCAGAGCAGATGTTGATGGCACAGGAGCCCTGCGGGGCTGGCAGGGACCTGCAGCTTGCAAGGTGCTTTGCTCTCCCTCAGCTCCTCTCTGAGAGATGCAATCCCAGCTGGGCACCTCAGGGCACAAGTGGCACTGCCTGGTCATGGGCACACAGCTGATGTCTGCCTGGAAAGGGGCACAGGGTTTAATACTTGTACATTTCATATTATGTAAGTAATAAAATTTTTATTCTCTGTGTCATTTGAATACTTTTAAGAGATGGCAACGTTTTCCCACCTGGAAAAGGAGTTTCTTAGTTGTACTGGATTCTTCTACTGATGGCAGGAGAAGAAATACTGATCTTTCCCTCTACCTTTGCCACCAACATTCATTCTAATATTTCATTACTCTCTTCCTTCAGGTGTTTCCAGCTCTCCTGTTTAAATGGCCATGTCTAAGAACATCTCTTCATTTAGAGCAAATGTGTCTATGTCCTTCCCATTGCTCCCAGTTTTCCTCTTGCAGCTGCTCTCTGGTCATTCCAATGTCTCCGTTGATTGGCTTCATGCTTTGAGCTTCAGGGAGCTGCCCAAACTTTCAGAAGTTTAAATGACTCCTTACTCAGCATTTTAGTTGTATTTTTATCTTTTCTATCACCTCTTCTGATGTCTTTGTTTAAAATCCTTCCTCTATGGCAATCCCTTGTGGATGGTGGACATGTCAGATGTTGCTGGGATGTCACAAGGAGCTGAGGGAAGTGTTTTATGTTTAGTAAATTTTATCATGTTCACATTTTTATGTTGACCATGAAGACAAACCTTCCTGTGCCTCTGAGTCTCACCAGTTCCTGGTCCCTCAGAGGACACAAACCCGATGAGTTGTGGTTCCCACTCCAGTGACTGTACTTGGACCTCCCTCCATCCCCAGAGCCATGAAGGGTCTTGATTTTCATATCTATTCCAGCTGCATGAGGAGGTACTTGGATTTAGTGTCAATTGGAGATTGCACACATCAATGAATTAACAGGGAAAAAAAATAAACAAGATCTAAGAAATCTTTTCTCACTGTCCTTTTAAATATAATGTGCTCACTTTGAATAGGCTTCTAAATCTGTCTAATCAACCACAAAAGACTTAGAAACTTAAATTACATTATTCCCAGAGGCTTGGCTTGTTAAGCTTAATGAGTTAACCTGAATGTTAATGAGCCGTGGGACACTGAATTCCTGAACAGAAGAGCTGAAGGCTGAAGAAGCCTCTGGAGCAGTAAAATCCAGCAGCAGCCTCCAAGGTGCTGAGGATGTCAGCAGCCCCCACTGAGGCCATCCCTGCCCAGAGACCGTGGGGGAATGGGCAGACAAGGAGAGCGTCCCTGGGGCTGGGGCAGCAGAACTCAGAGGCACCAGCGGCTCCAGCTGGGAAATGGAGTGTGGGATGGGGCTGTGAAAGCCCTGCCTGGGCTGTGCCAAGCAGGACACACAAGCCTGACCCCCATCCACTAAAAAACTCTCTCAAGGGAGACATTTATAAGGAATTACAATTGTTTGTGTACTCTGTGTTGGATGCACTGGAGAAATACCCACAAGGGATTCTCAGGAGCTCAAAACAACAAAACAGACTTTACTGGGAACTTCAGAAAATCAGAGAAGGTTTGGCAAAAGAGTTAATACAACATTCAATGAACAAAAATCACTTCTCAAAGCATTCAACTTCACAAATTCTAAGCCTGTTCAGTTTTAAGTTAATCAACATTTGCAAGTGGATGGAAGTAGAAGACAGAAAGAGAGAAAGGCAAAAAAAATTTAGAGAAGTACACCCAGAACTACCAACTCCTGGATTCCAGCAGTGTTCAGATAGAAATTCCAAGAGGAGGTAGGGTTAAGATGTGTGCTTGCCTTGTGGTCAGCCTTAAATACCCCTTGTTGTTCCTGGGCCCTTCCCCCAGGTGGGACTTGGGGTCATTTGGTCACTCAGGAGCTGGGCTGGGGCTCCAGAGGTGGCTGTGGAGCATTGCCTGTGCTGTGCCAGGGACTGGCAGCCACTGCTGGGCTGGGATAGAGGCTCTGGGGGGATTGGGGTTCCAGGGCAGGGCAGGGCTGGGGTTCCAGGGCAGGGCAAGGCTGGACCTGCCCCTTCCTCCCCACACATGAAATGTTTCCAGGCAACAATCTCCTCCAGTCTGTCACAACAGGCAATGTTGGAGGTAAAATCCTGATTGTGGCCATGGGTGCCTGGCCGAGAAGGACAGTTCTTTTCCATAGGAAGGAAAGCCTCACTTATTGGCTGATTTCTGGTCTGATTGCCTGGATTTTGTTTGGTTTTGTTGTTGCTTTGTTTCCTTGCTGTGCCTGAAGTGTCCAGTCAGGAGCAGAGTGACTCTTGCCGAGGAACTTTGCCGTGCTGTCGCTGAATATTAAATCTGGCTGGAAGGTCGATCCAGAGGCTACCTTTGGCTCAGGGCCTGTTGTTCAGGCCTCACTCAGGGCTGTTGTCCAGGCCTTGGCACTTCAGGGACGTGGTTTAGTGCTGGGCTCGACACTGCTGGGTGACCGGCTGGACTGGATGAGCTCAGAGGTCTTTCCCAACAGAAAGGATTCTGTGATTCCATGATTCCATCTGCTGCATTCAGCCAGGTCCATGTTAGCAGCATTCATTTGCTCAGAAAGTCTCCTCTGGCCCAGCTCTTGTGGCCTGAGGCTTCAGCTCCTTCAGCTCCTGGTGCTCAGCTGCTCGTGCTGAACGAGACACTCGGAGAGAAGAACACAGTCCATCCAATTCCTTCTGGGACACGGAGAGGGGAGGCTGTGGAAACAGGAGCATTGTTTGCTGCGGCCTCCTCTCTGCCCTTCACACCTTTCAGCGCTTTGAACCAGCCAAGAGCTTTCTCCAAGAGTGCAATGGAGCAGCTGTTCCTGCTCCCGGGTCTGGCTCTCTCCACTCTCTGACCTTGCCTGCTTTTGTCCCTCTTGCTGTGCCCTCTGCTCCCCCAGGGCTCGGTGGCTGCTGCCCAGGACTGTGGGACTGGCACAGATCCCGTGGTCGAGACCCTCCTTTCTCTGCCCTTGGAGCTGCCTGGGCACAGCAGCCTTTTCCATCTGGAAGCTGCCCATGGACAGGGAGTCCCCAGCTGCGTTCCTTGCACAACCTCCAGGAGCCCAGGGCTGCCATCTCAAGTCCCTGCTGGCACTGGGGGCTCCCAGCTGGGCACAAGGGGGGCAGCAGAGCCAGCAGGGAGCCTGCGAGTCTCTTCCAGCCCTGTCTGCTCCGAGTTTGGGCCTTGGAGCCTCAGGTGGCCAAAGGCAGCTGCTGCTGGTCCCTCTGTGTGCCCGTGTTCAGCAGTGCTGCTCCATCAGTCTGTGCCCAGCAACGGGGAAAAGCCTCAGCCCTGCAGGGCCAGGAGCTGCCGGGCTCTGCCTGAGCAGCTCAGCCAGAGGGAAGGGAGCTGCTCCCCACGGGAACCAGGAGCAAAGGGCTGGAGCACCTCGTTCTGGGGCACAGCCCAAATTCTGGAGGGAGTAACAGAGTTATTCACGTGCACGGGTGTGTCAGCTCTGCAGGTGCTGTGCCTGCAAACACATGGCTCGAGATGTGCAAAAGAATTCTGCAACTCTTGGCTGGATCAGGATGTCAGCAGTGCTGAACTCCAGCTTAGTGCAAAGCAAACACTTTACACCTCTGCTCATATCTGCTAGATTTTTTACATCAGTTTATCCAGAGAAAAGTAAATATTTTCACTGTTTATCAGAAATGTATCTCATGTTGCTGTACATTTCTTTTTCAGGACGTGTTATCTGCTTGAAAAGAAAAAAGAAAAGAAAAATGAGAGAAATATATAAGAGAAAAACAGGAAACAAATGTGTAATGAAAATCTATAACTTTGGGTGAAGAGGTAACCGATATTTTTAAAGGGAGAACTCATTTAATTTGTGCATATTCTGTAGTAAAAATTTTCTGTAACTTTGGATTAAGAGGTAACTGATCTTTTTAAAAGGAGAACTCATTTACTTGGTGCACGTTCTGACGGCCTGGATCCATCTTACGGACTGACCTCAGCATCCTTTTTTTAGAGATTTTCGGTTTTGTTTCCAGTATTGAGATTTTTTTTTTAATTGGCGTTGAAGCAAGAGGAGGATGAGAGATGGATTCTGCATGACTGTGTTTTGAGAGCAAAAATATTGCAGTTTGAAAATTGGACCTAAAGTATTGAAAATGACACTTACAAATCCCAGTGCATTGTGTGTCAGCAGCTTTTCCTGTAGGAAGTGCAGCATCACAAAGACTTCATCAGTGGGGTTGGGGGTGCTTGGAGCTTTGTCCTGTGCCACTCTGGGATGTCATGAACCAGGACTTCACCTGCCACCAGCCCAGCTCACCCTCTGCCACCGCAGCTCCTTGGGCCTTGTGTCCCCAGAGCAGACACAAAGTGTTTCTGCTGCTCCCCCTTTGCACACATCCACAGAGAGCTGGGATTTTTCCAAGTCTCGTGTCTCCACTGGGCCATATTCCCAAAGAACCAGCAGCACATCCTGATGAACACAGTGAGTTATGTGGATGGTTGTCAGCTCCACTGCCTGCCTAGAAATCCTGAAACTGCTTCTAAATGCTGCTCCTTCAGCTCCTGGACACCTTCTCACACAGAGCTGGGGAAAAATCCCCTGGCCACTGGGTAAAAGGTGAGTTATGCCAAAGTTAGAGCTCTGGGGTGAATCTCTCTCCCTCCCTGTCCTTTTAATGTATCTGTACATGGGGGTGTGCATGGATGTGTCTTGTATGCAAAGGAAGGAGCGTGCAAGCAACGTGACTGACACTGTCACTGTCCATGCTATTCCATACCCATGGGTACAGAGACACTATGGAAACCCTGGCACAGACAGGGCCTTCTGTCCATGGGTACAGAGACATCCAAGAGCCCCTGGCACACACAGAGCCTTCTGTCCATGGGTACAGAGACATCCAAGAGCCCCTGGCACACACAGAACCTTCTGTCCATGGGTACAGAGACATCCAAGAGCCCCTGGCACACACAGGCCTGGCAGCACAGGTTGCTTTCCCCACAGGCTGCAGGAGATGAGAACACAACATTTGCCAACACTGACTGCAAGCCACAGCTGCGGGTGCTCCCCGAGAACCTCAGCTCTGGCACCACTGTCTGCCCCAAGCTTCAGGGGCTGCAGTGGGAGCCCAGCTGGGCTCTGCCCTGGGGCCATCCTGCAGGGACAGCTGCAAACAGGGAGCATTCCCTTGCCACCAAGAGCCAAGCCAGGGCTGCAGGGCAGCTGCTCCAGCCCGGACTGCACTGCTGAGTGCTGTGCTCTGGGGCTGGGGCTCCCCGCACAGGGGACTGGACTGGTGTGCCAGAGGAGACAGAGAAGCTGCAGCTTCAGCCTAACTGAGGTGGGTGCGTGGGCTGGGAAGAGTGGGGAGGCTCAAGGGGATTCACAGAGCTCATCCTGCTGCAAGGACGAGGAAAAGGGAGTGGGAACTCAGCAGTGAGGAGAGCTGAGGGCTGGAGAGCAGCTCTGAAGGACACTAAAATCCCACTGGACCTCTGAGACATTGCTGCTCCTCAGCCAGTGCCAGGATGAGTTCCTAAGCCTGGGGCTCGGCCTTCCTCATGGTGAGAGGCACCAAGGAAGGAAACAGTGTGATGGAGACTGCCATGGGCTGGGAACTCACTGGGGGGAAAGAGGGAGCAGTTGGGGAGTAAAAGGCAGGTGGGAGAGAGAACAGTTCAGAGAAGGGCTGAGCTACTGCAAAATGTCATTTGGGGTCATCCCAGATTGATTTCATTTCAGAAGTTTTTGAACAAGTTTATTTTTGGGTAGTGGCATGTTTTCCCTGGGAAATGTACACTCTGCAAACTTGAGCTGTATTGCTGAAATGCTCAAGCAAGTCTGTGCTGCAGGGCACACCATTTCTTCTTTGGCTGATTCTGGCCCGGTGCTGAGCTCCAGCAGAGCCCTGGCAGAGCCCAGAGCAGCCTCAGCACCCGCAGAGCCCGGCTGCAAGGAGAGAAAGCAGAAAGCGCCCGTCAGCTGAAGGCTCCTGTCCCCTTGTCCCAGCCGCCCGCGGTGCCCAGGCCATGCTGGCCGTGCCCAGAGCGGTGCCCAGAGCTGCCCATCACTGCTGCCTTTGGCAGCAGAGCAGGAGGGCAGGACATGTGCCCAGCCTGCAGCCAGCCACGGCACATCCAGCCCTCAGCAGCTGCCCGGAGCAGGATGCTCCTGTGCTCGCTGCCATCTCCCCAAAGCTCTGATCCCACCATGCCAAGCAGACGGGACCCACCTGATGCCATCCACCGCTGGAAGAAAAGCTGGTCCCAAACGATGTCCTCAGCCTTCTCCAAGGGCACGGCCCATCCACGCCGCAGCTGCTCCCAAGCACTTCCCCATCCAGACTGGACCCCACCTGGAACGCTTCCTCTAGAAAAACACACAACAAATGGTTGAAAATAGATTACGGACAAAAAGGGGAACAAGAAAAAAGGTCAAAAATCTTATCTCTGTCAGGGGCTTGTGGAAGGCCCAACCCCTGCATGCCAGGGAAAATCCCATCCACAGGTGAGGGAAACCCAGGCTTTCTCCCTTCCCCCTGCACTGCCCCCCAAAATAACGCTGATCCCAAAGCAATCAAGGGCAGTGGAGCAGCCCAAGCCCTTCCTTGCCTGCAAAGCAAAGCAGCCCCTGCACAGGTTCTGGAGTCCCACCTCTGCTCCCACCATGGGGGTTGGTTTGTGTCGGGCTGGCTGCCCCAGCCCCAGCCCCAGCCCGGGGCACGGTGGGTGCTGGGGGCTGTTGGCAGGGCCAGGAGCCCACTCCCATTTCGTACCCACCCCAGCCCATGCCCCCAGCCCTGCCAAAAGCAGCCTGGCAGCCGACTGAAGGATCAGCTGCATCCGCCCCAGCAAAGGGGGAACCTTTGGATCCCAGACAGGCTGAGCAATGCCCAAATCTGGGAGCATCCCCTGCATGTGGACTCATCTGCAAATTCCCTGTGGAGCCTGGCTTTGGAGAAGGTGCCAGAATCCAAGTCCATCATCTTCAGCTGGCCAGGCCGAGGAAGAGATTGTCATCCTTGAGGTTGTCCTTGGTGTCTCCAGCAGCAGCAGCCCCACCTGGTGCAGCTTCTCCAGGGGCTCCTTCTCCTTCCCTGGGGCCAGACCAGGCTGTCAGGGTTCTGCCCAGGGCCCCAGCTGTCAGGGAACCTGGACAAGCAAAACCCGGGGGATGGTGGCCACCAGTGCTTGCCACACCACGTGTCCAGCTCAGCTCCAGCCCAAGAGCTGCGTGTTCCCTTCTGCTGACCCCTGCTCAGAGCTACAGGCAGCACAAAACCTGTCTGGTTGGCTTTGCTACTGATTGCCAAGAGATGTGTGGAGCTGTTACCTGCCAGGCCCCTGGATCCAACTGTGCACGTGGATCTCTCCCATCCTCTAGGGCAGAGGAACACCCTGCACCCAAGGATCATGGAAAAGCTCTTCTAAGGATGGCCTGTCCAAGGGCTGCATGGACAAACACCTCTTAATGACATCCTGGCACTCTGGGGAGAGAAACCAGGAATCACCAGTCAGTTGGAGAAGTTGCCCCCCTGTTCCCATGCCCAGGCCATGCTGGGTGTGCCCCAGAGCTGGGCCTGAACTTCCCCATGGATTCTCTGTTTGGAGGAGAGCAGGAGAGCAGGACTTGTGCCACCTCCTCAGCAGCTGCCAGAGCGGGATGCCCACGAGCTGCTGCTGTCTCCCAGCACTGGTATTGCCCCCGTGGCCAGAGATGAGGATCCACCTGGAGAGAGCCGTCGTGGGAACAAGATCCGCCCCCAGATGATCTCCTGGCCCCTCCTGAACGGGTGCTTGCCCATGACCAGGTGGCACAGCAGGAGGCCCAGGGACCAGATGGTCGCTGCCTCGCCGTGGTAGCGTCGGTGGTGGATCCACTCTGGTGGGCTGTAGGACAGGGTTCCTGTGGAACACAGACAGAGTTCAGCAGGGGGATGCTGCTGCTCCCAGATCCTGGCCCCAGCACCCCTGGGCATGTGGGGGCTGCCCCAGTGGCACACGGGGTGACCGCTGACCTCTCGCCAGCACCTGGGACTTGTGTACAGACTCGGGGCTGGAAAAGAAGGCACTGGTGCTGGAAGAGGGCAGCAGAAACCCTGGGAAGGCCCAACCATGACACACAAAAGAAAAACTCACCCAGTGGTGGAGAAACCCGCTCGACTCCCTGCCTGCACAGTGCCCAAAAATGTGAACAAGTCAAGGCAAACAAGGGGAGCAGAGCAGTCCAAGCCCTTCCTCGCCTGCACACCAAACTGTCCAGGGCACGGGGTCAGACCCCCCACTCTGCTACCCCCATGGGGGTTTTTGTCAGGCTGGCTGCCCCAGCTCCAGCCCCAGCCCAGGGCACAGTGGGTGCTGAGGGCTGTCAGCAGGGCTGGGAGCTGGACCCCCTCACACCCCCACCCAAATCAGCCTGGCTCCAGCATTAATCCCATCCCAGCTGCAATAGGGGGAGCCCCAGTGCTGCACCCCGGCTGGGCCATGAGATGCTCAGGAGCATCCCCTGGCAGGGCTCACCTGCAAACTGGGTGTAGGCTGTGTCTTGGAGGAAGGCGCCACAGCCAAAGTCGATCAGTTTCAGCTGCCCCGTGGCCAGGTCGAGCAGGATGTTCTGGGGCTTGATGTCCCTGTGCAGGACCCCGCAGCTGGTGCAGTGCCGCACGGCCTCCAGCACCTGGCGGAACAGCCCCCGCGCCTCCTCCTCCGGCAGGAACCTCCGCTCCGCCAGGAAACCCGACAGGTCCTGGCACCGCTCCGGGCGCTCCAGCACCAGCAAGAAGCTGTCGGGGAGCTGGAGCCACTCCAGGAGCTGAATGACACCAGCGCAGCCAGAGGCCACCTTGGCCAGCAGCACGATCTCCAGGGGTGCGCTGGTGCCGTCGGGCTGCGGGAGGAGCACGATGCCGTCAGTGGGGCTGAGGCCGTGCCGGGGCTGGGGAAGCCCTCAGCCAGGCCGGGATGCTCTGCATGCCCCGCTCAGCCCACGCCCGCTCTCCCTGCAGGGCTCCCGGCAGCTCCCACCCTGCCGGGCCCCGGCTCATCCCCGCCCGGCACGGCCCGGCTTCTGCCGCTGGCCCCGCTCACTCACCAGCTCGCCCCAGTGCCGGATGCGATCCCGCGGCACCCTTTTGATGGCCACCTGCGAGCAAGGGACAGCAGCGGGTTCAGCTCGCCCCCGCCTAGCCCAGCCCCATCCTCCTCCTCCTCACCGGGGCGCCGTCCGAGAGCCGCGTGGCCGCGAAGACGCTGCCGAAGCCGCCGCTGCCCAGCAGTGAACCCAGCCGGTACCGCTCCTGCAGGGCCTCCTGCGCCTTCCCTGCGGGCGGGACGCGGCTGTCAGCGCTCGGCCCGGGGCCAGGAGCGGCCCCCGAGCGCCCCCCGAGCGCCCCGGGCCGGCCATCCCCAGGCGTTCTCTGCTGGCAACGGGACAGCGGCGGCTCGGGGCCGGCGGCCGCGCTGCCGAGCGGCGGAGCTCGGGCCGGGGAAGCCGCAGCGGAGGCGGCGGCAGCGGCCGCGCCGCCTGTGTCCTCCGCGGGGCCCGGGAGGAGCCGGGGCCGGGGCCGGGCCTGGAGCCCACGTCGGGGCCGGGGCCGGGCTCGGGCCAGGCGGAGCCAAAGGGCGGCGATGCCGCCCCAGCCCCAGGCACTGATGCCCGCCCAGCAGCGCCAGCGCCAGCACGGCCAGAGCCGGGCGGGGGCGAGACCGCGGCGGGACGGCCGGGGACGGGGACAGGGACAGGGACGGGGACGGGGACGGGGACGGGGACGGGGATGGGACAGCCCCGCCCGGGGCCGGGGGCGGGCCGGGGGCATGGTCCGGCACGGCACGGGGAGAGAGAGACCGGGAGAGGAGGGGACAGCGGGAAAGGGAGAGCGGGAGAAGGTGCGGGACAGCGGGAGAGGGAGAGGAA
Source organism: Vidua macroura (assembly GCF_024509145.1). Classification (NCBI taxonomy): domain Eukaryota; kingdom Metazoa; phylum Chordata; class Aves; order Passeriformes; family Viduidae; genus Vidua; species Vidua macroura. The sequence continues at coordinate 1,297,075 of NC_071600.1, read as the reverse complement.
GAGCAAGAGGGAGTTGACAAAGCCGCTTCTTTCGCTGCTTTCGCTGCTGCTGCTGCAACTGAGGCAACTGAAGCTCCGGGGCCGTTTGTCCCCGTGTCCGTTTGTCCGTTGCCCGCTCGCCCCCGCGCCCAGCCCCGCGCTCCCCGGGGCAGCCCCTGAGCCTGTCCAAACACGGGAACTTTGCCGTGTTCAGCCCAGACCCAGAGTCTGGACTCCTGCCCAGGGGCACAGGAATCCCCTTGGGCGCTGCTGTGCATTGTCCCTGCTGAGGGTCAAACACTCTCGGAGCACATTCCCTGAGTGCAGAATTTGTACCTGACCCAAGCACTGCACTTACCTCTCCAGCAATGATTTCCAAAAAAAAAAAAAAAACCCAGGGGAAGGCAAACTGTGTGTAGCTCATGGTATTTTACAGCGTCTAAAACTTGACAAGTCATGGATCTTAGAAGTGAGACCCATTTGGATTAATGGGATGGAGAAGTAGTTCAAGATGGAAAAGGGAGCATAAAAATAAACAGAGAAAAACATCTTGGATTGTTTCTTTCCATTTTCATTTCATTTCTTAAAAGCTATTTCAGTTTTCCTGGAGTCTTTTCCACAGTCCTGTTTGCTCTTTCCAAGAACCTTTCCTGGAGAACGAGGAAGCTTTGAGCAGCTCCTGTCACAAGAAGTGCCACCAGCTGCAGCTTCTCTTGGCTTTCGACACCTTGCTTGCAGCTCAGCTCTTGCAGCAAAGCGGGAGAAATATTTGAAGAACTTGACAGCTTGTTCTTTCTTTTCCTTGGGCTGGGCAGTTGTGCCATTGGTGAGGTTTTCATTGTTGCTGTTCTACCCTAAGAAACCATGGCGGGCTACCAGGAATTGTCAGGGAATGCAAGCCTGACTGAATGCAGAGAAAGAATCTGCAGAGCCTGCAGCCAGAAATGGAGAGCTGTGTGATCATCATTGAAACATGCCCATGGACATCTTGAAAGTGATCTAGAAGATGGAAATGGGCTGTGTCCTGGTTTAGGACAAATTAGGGGAAAACACCTCCAAAGGAGCCCCTTATAGGAAACCAAACCCTCCGCAACCTCCCCCCCACCACCGGGTTCGGGAGGAATTCCTTCAGAGGGGAAGTGGAAAAAACTTGTTTATTAAGGCACAACAAAAAAACACTCCCCAGCACAAGAGAAATAGCCCAAGATGACCACAGATGTTTTCACCAGTCCAAGGGGGTTGAGCTGTATCTCTCTTTGCCGCAGAGGGTACGGAGCTTCTCTCGCAGACCCCGGGGGAGCTCCTGCCCGGAGTAGGTCCGATGTCTTCGGGGGGGGGGGGGGAAGGGAACAACGGAAACCGGGGAAAAGGGAAAAAAATGGCAAAAAAGCAAGCAAGCGAAAAGCAGAGAAAAAAAGAGAGGAAAACAGAGCCAGCAAAGCATGCAGCCAGCAGCAAGCAAGAGAAGCAAGCAAGCTAAGCAGCAAGCCAGCAGCCAGCCGGGGGGGGGGGGGGGGGAAGGAAGACAAAACAAACTGAGAACAGGGAGCAGAAACCACGATTGGGATAATGAGCATGAAAATGTCCTGTCCCCACGACACCTTTCCAGGAGTCAAAGGCAGAAGAAAATCCCAAAGTGTCCCAAGGCATTAATGGGTGCCACTGAGGTCCATCCCCAACACAGGCTCCTCATGGACTCCTTGGAGGAGAGAACTGGAGGCCAGGATGGCACAAAAACCTCTCAGAGACTCAAAATGGCACAAAAACATCTCCGTGTGGAAAGGAAAATCCAAAGTACCTGAAAAACCTTGAGTATCTCAAAGTATTAATGAGCCCCACTGAGTGTCAGTACAAAGCTCTCAAGGGACTCGTTAAAGCAGATAATTGGGGCCATGATTGCACAAACATCTCACAGAGTCTGTAGCAAAAGGGAAACACCAAGTACCTTAAAAGAACTGAAGTACCTTGAAGCATTAATGAGCCCCACTGAGTGTTGTTCCTGACCAAGCCTCTCCAGGGACTAATTACAGCAGATAATTGGAGGCCATGATTGCAGAAAGCTGTCAGAGACTCCAAGGCAAAAGCCAAAGCCAAAGTCCTTTGAAAAACCTGCAGTGCCTGGGAGCATTGTGGAGCCCCCAGGGCCATTGCTGAGCAAGGCTCCCCAGGGACTCCTTCCAGCAGATCCTTGAGGCCACTGGGATGTGGGCTAGGGGGGGATGCTGAGGGCAGGACAAGGGGCTGACAGTGCCCAGCCTGGCTGGGGCTGTGCCAGGAGGCCCCAGGGCCTCAGGACAAGGTGTCTCCTGACAGCCCTTGGTGGCACAGACCCTGCTGTGCCCCAGGCCACCAAGACTTGGCTTCTCTTTGTCCCCTCCTGTCATCAGTGCCTCCAGTTCTCTGCTCTGCCTGGGGCCTGGGGACACTTTCTCACTCGTGTCCCTCAGTGGGACCCATTAAAAGTCAAAGAAACTTTGGAGTTGGAGTCTGACTTGGAGTTCTGGAGAGGTTTCTGCAGCTGCCTCTCAGGGCCTGATGTTCAGGGCCTGAGCACAAAGCCCCAGAGGCTCATTCAAGTCCTTGTGCTGTGTCTGTGCTGCTGAGCTGGGCCGGGCTCCTGGCACAGAGGGTGATGCTGGTAAGCAAGCAGAGCTTCAAAAGCACATTTCTCTGGATGAGCAGCTCTTCTCCCAGCCCAGCAGGGCTGGGGCACTGCCTGCAGCCAGTGCGGGCACAGCCCAGAGGCACAGAGAGCTTCAATCAGTCAGGGCTGGGAAGGTGCTGAGAAGTGCCTGGGGCAGAATCACTGCCAGCCCTTGGCACAGGAACCTCTGGCTGCAGGACAATGCAGCTGCAGCTCCTGCAGTGATCTCCTCAAGCTGGAACATGCCAATGCCCACAGCCCCTGTGAGTACATTCTCTGATGGTCTCTTGTGCAGAGCAGCCAGGGGTGCCCAGGGCTGTCCTGCAGAGCAGGGTCCTGCAGCCCAGGGCGCTGTGCTGGGCCAGGGACTCTGCTGCCTGCCAGGGACAGCTCTCAGCCGGCCCGGGGAGCTGCTGCCAGCGCTGGCCAGAAGCTGTGGGGGGAAGGAGCCACCCTGAGCAGGGCAGGTGCTGCTGCTGAGAGCTGCTGGCTGGGGCAGGGCTGCTCCCAGCTCCAGACCAGGCTGGGCACAGCTCCGGAGGACACTTCCCAAAGAAGGAAAGCCTGGGATTGCTGTAAAGCTCAGGAGCTTTCCTGAGAGTGTTTTCAATTTCCTGCTCGGAGAAGAATGGGAAAGTTGGGGTGGTGACAAAAAGGTTTTTGCTTTTGGTACATTTTTATATATTCATAGCTCTATAAATTACTATTATATTGTTATAAAATTATAATCCTTACTTTACGCTATTAAACTCTTAATTAACTCTATTAAACTACTATTATATACTTCAATCAATACAATCCTTAATTAACACAAGTACATCTCCTAACCTTTCTGTTAGATTTCAGATCAATAAGCAGACTGTCTAAATACATTCCTGAAATACTGCATCGTCTTATTTCCAGGAAGAGGACCTACAAGAAGAACATTTTGGTTTTGACCAGAATATGAGCAGTCATAACAAAAAGTGTGGCAAAGTAGCCCTTGGACCTACACCAATGGGTTGAGCCAGGAGTGTGTAACTGGGACAACTGAATCTCCTATTGGATGTTCCTGTTAAATATCCTAATAAATCAACCTTTATAAATTGTTGAAATCAGGAGCCGATTGTGCCTCACCCCACTGGGACACCTGGAAGCTTCCAATAAAGGTCTGGTTTTTACTTTACTGTTCTAACTCTGTTGCAATGGTTGTTTTTTTGTTTTTTTTTTTTTTTTTTTGTTTTGTTTTGTTTTTTTTTTTCTTTTTTTCTCTTTTGATCATAGACAGCAGGGGGATGAGAGAAGCAGAAGAGGAATTGTAATCCCAGAATGACAGAACATTCTGAGTTGAAAGGGACACACAGGATCATCAAATGAATGTTTGAACATTTACAGAGACTCCAGAACTGTGACTTTGGGTGGTCAGTCTCTCTGCTGGCAGCCTCCCAGAGGGCCTTCAGCCACTGCTCAGCCCTGGACAGCAGCAGCATCACCTTGGCAGGGCCCAGCAGGGCTCTCCTGAGCTGCCCTTGCCCAGCTGCACACAGACCCTGCCCCAGCCAGGGCCCTGCACACAGGCAGGTTTCTGTAGGGCCGGGCCGAGGGCACACGGGGTGGGATGGGCTCTGTGAGTGCTGGCAGGGACAAGGCACCTCTCAGGAGGGAATGTCCAGGCCCAGGGAGATGCTCAGGGAAGGAGAGGGGGCTGAACAGAGCAGTGCTGGGGGAACAAGCCCATCCAGCCCCTCACTTCCCTCAGCCACAGGGAATTCTTTGCCTCTCCCATCTCTCAGTGGCAAATTCTGAGTGCAGCAGGAATGCTGGGGATGTCTGACCTCAGAGAGCCAGCAATGATGTGTGGCTAGGAAAACAATTCCTAAAACCAGCTCCTGCCATCCTTTAGACCTGGAAGTGCAGATGCTACCAACCCTTTCTGCATTAGAAGTGATTCCCCTGACAAATCCTGAATACTCAGCCTTGTCCCTCTGCCCCATGGCCACAAACCCAGGGCAGCAGGGCAGGGATGGCTCCTTGAGAGCCCCCACGCTCAGCCCTGGCTGCTCCTGGCACACTCAGCCAGCACAGCTGGAGCTCAGGCAGGGACCTGGGTGAAGGTTTGCCCAGAGCAGGAACAAGGCTGGGTGAGTCCCAGCAGGACAGGCTACAGGGAATGGCCCAGGTTTGGCTCCAAGCAGCCTCTCCTGACTTGTCACTGTCCTTTCTCCATGAACAGGTGCCCATGTGCAGCCACAGCAAAAGTCCAACAGCAGCTCCATCAGCCACTTCCTCCTGCTGGCACTGGCAGAGACACGGCAGCTGCAGCTCCTGCACTTCTGCCTCTTGCTGGGCATCTCCCTGGCTGCCCTCCTGGGCAACGGCCTCATCATCAGCGCCGTAGCCTGCGGCCACCACCTGCACACGCCCATGTTCTTCTTCCTGCTCAACCTGGCCCTCAGCGACCTGGGCTCCATCTGCACCACTGTCCCCAAAGCCATGCACAATTCCCTCTGGGGCACCAGCACCATCTCCTACACTGGATGTGCTGCACAGCTCTTTTTTTTTGTCTTTTTCATCTCAGCAGAGATTTCCCTGCTGACCATCATGTGCTACGACCGCTACGTGTCCATCTGCAAACCCCTGCACTACGGGACCCTCCTGGGCAGCAGAGCTTGTGCCCACATGGCAGCAGCTGCCTGGGCCAGTGCCTTTCTCACTGCTCTCATGCACACAGCCAATACATTTTCCCTGCCCCTGTGCCATGGCAATGCCCTGGGCCAGTTCTTTTGTGAGGTGCCCCAGATCCTCAAGCTCTCCTGCTCCAAATCCCACCTCAGGGAACTTGGGCTCATTGCAGTTAGTGTGTGTTTGGCATTTGGTGGTTTTGTGTTCATTGTTTTCTCCTATGTGCAGATCTTCAGGGCCGTGCTGAGGATCCCCTCTGAGCAGGGACGGCACAAAGCCTTTTCCACCTGCCTCCCTCACCTGGCCGTCGTCTCTCTGTTTATCAGCACTGGGGCATTTACCTACCTGAAGCCCCCCTCGATGTCCTCCCTATCCCTGGATCTGTCCCTGTCAGTTCTGTACTCGGTGCTGCCTCCAGCCCTGAACCCCCTCATCTACAGCCTAAGGAACCAGGAGCTCAAGGCTGCAGTGTGGAGACTGATCACTTGGCAATTTCACAAACATTAAACTGTTGGCCAATTTCTGAAAAACACTTAGAATAAAAGTCATCTTTGATACTTTTTTTTGGATTCATTTTGGAGGTCCTTTTTCTTTGTTCTGTTTTTTAAATATTTTCCACAAAGAACTATCATTGTTTGTTCCATTTCTCATTTTCCCTCCACCTTCCCTGTGGCCACAGACTGTGTCAATCACGGGCTGCGCTCTTGGTGTCTTTAAAGGAACTTGAGGATCTCCCAGCAGAGTTTTCTGCAGAGCTGCCCTTTTGTTGCCTTCTCTGGAGCTGCAGCAGCAATGTCTGTGTGCAGAGCTGGGGGCAGATCAGTGCTGGCACTGCAGCTGTGCCCAGCAGCAGCAGCAGCACTTGGTGTTGCCAGTGCTGCTCCCGTGGCCCTGCCCCGCTGCCCTGGTGGCCCTGGTGTTGCTGCAGGGCCTGAGTGCTCTCGGGGCCGGGCACAGTCCTGGGGGTGGCAGTGCCGGGGCTGCAGCAGGGACAGGCCATGGGCACTGCTGGGGCAGTGCTGACGCCTCAGGCCAGGGCCTGGGGGCTCCAGGCTCCTTGCCCAGGCTCTCTCAAGAACACGGCCAGGCCAATGCTCAGCACAGAAAACCCCCGTCAGCAGCCCCAGGCTGGCCGTGGGCAGGCTGGGGGCAAACAGCACGGCTGGTGCTCTGCAAGGGCCCTGGGGGAGACGGGAAGGAGCAGCAGAGCAGGGGCTGATCCATCCCCAGTGCGCTGCACAGCCCAGGGCAGCGTCCCAGAGCGTCCTCATGGAGCTGCCAACAACATCCCCCCTCTGCAGCCCTGGCCTCTCCCCCAGCTCACACAGGTGCCGCATCCTTGCAGGCACAGACACGGCAGCGCTGGCTCAGGAGCCCCTGTTTGCATTGCACACAGCAGGCGGGAGCACCCCCGTGCTGGTGCTGTGGGGACAAGAACCTGAGGCAGCACAAATGCCATCAGCCCCTGGGGCCAGGAAGGGCTGGGGGACGCCAGGGAAACCACTCAGCTTTGTCCTGGCCTCTGCACTCAGCCAGAAAGTTTGTTCCCATCAGCTGGGAGTTTCCTGTCCCACTGCAGACACTGTTGCTCACAGCCAGGGCTGCCTGGCAGCCTCCCGCAAACTGCCCTGAGCATTTGCTTGGCTTCACCTCTGCTTTCTTACTCTTCCTGCTGCAGATTTCTTCCTCTTACCCAGCCCTGTTCCCTCCCCTGCACACAGCCCATCCCTGTTTGCCCTTTCCTCTCTGGCCCCACTCCCCATTGCAGTTCCTGACTTGGCACCATGGGAACGTCCCTTGGGGAGCAGGATCATCCCACAAGTGCTGCAGGAATTGTCTGCAGGCTCCTGCAGGGCCTCGTGCTGCTCCCTTGCCAGAGGCAGCCCAGGCCAGGGGGGCACATCTGGGCTGCTGTGTCTGCCTGTGGGGCTCCCTGTTCTGGGCAAGGAGGAGGAGCTGCAGAGGCTCTGCAGGACTGACAGGATGGGCTTTGGGGCTGTGAGGAGAAGCTGAGGGACCTGGGCTGCTGCAGCTTCTGAAGAGGAGGCCCAGGGCTCCTCCTGCAACTGCTCCAAGGCTGGTTTCAGAGAATCCCAGAATCAGCAAGGTTGGAAAAGACCTTGGAGATCATCAAGTCCAACCTGTGCCCTGACACCGCCTTGTCTCCTCTGAGCCTCCTCTTCTCCAGGATAAACAAGGTCCCTGTGCAGAGCCCTCCTACCCTCCAGCAGATCCACACTCACACCCAGCTTGGCGTCATCTGCAGATTTGCTGATGTTACACTCAATCCCCTCATCCCGATCATCAATGCAGATATTGAAATCCACGCTGGCTGGCTCTGACCCCTCGGCCATCCTGTGGCTGCCCTGTGATGGCTCTCAAGGTGATCTGTTCCAGAACCTTGCCGGGCACCGAGGTCAGGCTGACAGGCCTGGAGTTCCCCAGATCCTCCTTCCAGCCCTTCTTGGGGATGGGCTCACACTGGCACCTCCAGTGCTCTGGCACCTCCCTGGTGAGCCAGGACTGATGGGAAATGATGGAGAGCAGCTTGGGGAGCTCATCCACCAGCACCCTCATCCCCCTAGGATGGATCCCATCCAATCCCATACACCTGTGAGCATCTGAGTGGCTCAGCAGGTCCCCAGCTGCTTCCTCCTGGATTACAGGGGCTGTTCTGCTCCCTGTGCCCATCTGCCAGCTCAGGAGAACTCTTGTCCCGAGGACAGCCTGTCCTAATGTTGAATATAGGGGCAAATGAAAGTGTTAAAGCTGCTCAGCCTCTTCCATATCTTTATTTACTCTATTCCCCACTGGATCCAATGAAGTGTAGAGGTTCTCCTTATCTCTCTTTTGCTATTAATTTTTTTATAAATACTTTTCTATTATTTCTCAAAGAGGTGGCCAGGATATGCTCTAACCTGAGCTTTCACCACTCTTCTTTCTGCATGACCTAACAACATCCCTAAATATTTCGTGAGTTGCCTGTTCCTCTTTCCAAACCCTCTTTTGTCCTGAGTTCCCACAAAAGCTCCATGCCCAGCCAGGACAGTCCTTTTCCTCGCTGGCTCAACTTCAGCACAGAGGGACAGGCTGCTCCTTCCCCCTTACGATTACTTTCTTCAAGTGTGTCCATCCTTCCTCGACCCCTTTATTTTTAAGGGATGTTTCCTTTAAAAAATCAGTACCTGATTCTCCACTCTCCAAATCTGCATCCTCAATAGACCCAGGTCTACCCTTCCTAATTCCAGTGTGGAAGTTTTCTTGCTACCCATCCTTCTTTCACAGAATACTGAAAACTTGATTATTTCATGGTCACTGTGCCCCAGGCAGCCTCCGACCCCCACATCTGCCACCAGCCCTTCTCTGTTTGTGAGCAGCAGGAGACAGAGCTTTCCTTGGGAGTGGAGTGTTACCAAAAATTCGGTGAAACAGAAAACTCCTTCACACCAATGCAGCATTAAGAAGCAGCATTCTTTATTCAGCCGGATGCACGGGGGATAGCTCCTCCCAAAGCCAAGCATGCTGAGTGCAGGAAAGTTTCTGTTCATATTCTGTATTTTGCACACATATTCATTGATTGTCCTGGACTAAACATACATCTGATAATCATTTCCTCCAAATCATTAACATATTTCCCCTCCCCTTTACCCATGCTCTCTTCTGTCCTGGGGGTCTCTCTGGTGGTCCCTGGTGGTCGTGGACCCCAATGTTCCTGTGGGCCTGGCTGAGCTGGCAGGACACTGAGGCTGGTGAACTTCCAGCTCCACTTCTCACACAATGGGCATTGTGTGGTTTCCATAGGCCTGGGGTTTTGGAGAACAAGCTCCAGGTGTCAGCTCACCTGGTGGAGACACTTTATCATCTGGCAACATGAGGTCACAGAGTGGGCTGTAACATCACAGAGTGGGGTATGTGAGGTCATTGAGCATCTACAACATGATAGATTGTCTCTGTGACATCCCAGAGCCAGCTGTGGCATCACAAGGCAGAGCTCTGACATCATAGAGTAGACTATGACATCACATAATTGGTTGTGACATCAGAGACCAGCTGTGTGACATTAGAGAATGGGCTGTGACATCACAGAGGGGCTGTGTGACATCCCAGGAGGGCTCTGTGAGGTCCCTGGGTTGGTCACTCCGCCCCAGCTCCCCCTCACAGTTTCTCCCAACAACTCCAATGCTGTTCATGCCCAGCGGGGTCCCTGTCCCCCGCTATCCCCCCGGCCCACCTGGAGCCACAGCCTCCACCAAAGGATGTTCCACAGGATCCACCCCAGAGCCTGACATGGGGAAAAGGGGCCAGGGCTGTGTGACCAGGACATCAAGGACGTGGATTATCCAGGTCCCTGTGGCCTGGGTTGGCTTCCCCAGGGTAGGAAAGATGTCTGGCAGCTGGAGCAGGGTTAGGGAAGGGCCTCCAAGGTGGGGCTGGAGCCCTTGGGCTGTGAGCAGAGGCTGAGGGAGCTGGGCTTGTCCAGCCTGGAGCAGGGAAGGCTGAGGGGCTCCTCATCCCAGCCTGGCAGTGCCAGCGAGGAGGGGATGGAGAACACAGAGCCAGGCTCTTCACCGGGGGGCCTGGTGGGAGACAAAATCCAATGGGTGGAAGGGGAAAGAGGGGAGATCAGCCAGGCCAGGAGGAGATGAAATGGGTCAGGCTGGTTTCAGCATTTCCTCAACACCAAAAGCAGCCTGACCTCCCTTCTCCATCCACCACTGACAGCTTTGCAGATCAGGAATTGTTCAGGCTGTCTTATACCCGCTTTGGGATGAGCATCCTGATACAACAATTTAACTGTGTTTATATCTATCACAAAATCATCTTTGTCTAAAATTGGTTTTGTGCATTGTGGAGGGTGGACATGTCAGATGTTGCTGGGATGTCTCACATTGCTGAGGGAAGAGTTTCAATGTTTCTTAAATTGTACCATGTTTACTTTTTTTTTTTTTTTTTTTTTTTTTTGTTGGCCATGAAGAGAAACTTCCTGTGCCTCTGAGTCTCACCAGTTCCTGACCCCCAAAGGACACAAACCTGATGAGTTGTGGTTCCCACTGCAGTGGTGTCATTTGGAGCACCCTCCATCCCCAGAGCAGAGCTGCCTTGTCCCAGAAAGTCCCTGGCAATGCAGGGATGAAGGAAACAGGACAGGCTGTGGGGATCAGGGGCAGGGCACGGCCAGGGATTTGGGGTGGTTGTGAGCCCAGGGCAGAACCCAGCCCTTGGCCTTGGTGAACCTTATCCCACTGTCCTGGGCCCATGGCTCCAGCCTGTCCAGATCCCTCTGCAGAGCTTCCTGCCCTCCAGCACAGCCACACTCCCACCCAGCCTGGGCTCACCTGGGAACTGCCTGAGGGTGCCCTCGATGGCCTCGTCCAGATCAGCAATAAAGAGATTTCACTGACCTGGCCCCAGTCCTGAGCCCTGGGGACAGCCCTGGATGTGACTCCATTCCTCAGCTGCGCTGAGTGCCAGGGGTTTGATGAGGGAAATGGTGGGGAGGGGGTAGGAACAAAGTGTTATAGCCCGCCATGAAGGTTCTTGATTTTCACATAGATTCAGACTGCATTAGAAGGTGCTGGGGGTCAATATCAATTGGACATTGCTGATATCAATCTAGAAATACGAAAAGAAAATTTAACAGGACAAAAGTTTTCTCACTGCAATGTTTTCAATATATCATATTCACTTCCATTACACTTCTGAAATCTGTCTAATTAAGAAGAATTGAAAACTTCAATTATTCCCAGATGCTTTCCTTGTTCTGGTGTTTTGAAAAAAATATTTATGAGCTTTTACCACTGAGTTCCTGAACTGAAGAGCTTAATAAAGAAGAGGCCTCTGGAGTAGGAAAATTCATCAGCAACCTCCAAGGGGCTGAGGATGCATCCCCATCAGAGCAGCAAGGAGCAGAAATGGGCAGAGCTTTGTGGCTGCCCCAGCTCTGGGCTGGGCCCTGGGCCTGGAGCAGGAGCAGCTCTGGAGGGCCCCAAGGCCGGGGCTCTTGTGCTGGCCTGGGCAGATGGGATGGCAGCAGGGGCTGCAGAGCTCTCAGCAGCTGAGGCCGAGGGGAGCAGGGCAGCCAGGGAGCCTCCTTGTGCCTTGGGCAAGCCCCTTCCCCCATGGCTGGGGCTGAGTCCTGGCTGAGCTGCAGCTGCTGCTGTGCCCTTGGCAGGGGCTGAGGCCGTGGGGCCAGTGGCCAGAGCAGCCTGGCCTGAGCAGAGCTGTGGGGCCAGAGGCGGCTGGGCTGTGCTGGGGAGAGGCCCTTGGTGCTGCACAGAGCTCAGGGCAGCGTGGGAGCACCTGGATCTCGGAGCACCCAGCTGCCCCCATGTTTTGAGGTGCCTGAGGAGGGCTGGGACCACGCCAGGGACATCCTGCAGTGACATCCCCCGTCCCGCTCTGCGTGCGCTCAGTCCCAAACCTGACCCTGATCCTGGACTCAATCTCACTCCACATTTAGACACACTCACAGTTCTGTATTTAATCTCATCCCAGTGCCAGACTCATCTAGCCCCAGACCCAATTCCAGCCCCAGCCCTAAAGCCAATCCCATGTCTAACCTTAACCCCAATCCAGCTCTAATCCAAATTTCAGCCCCAGGTCCAACCACAGCCCCAATTCCAGCCCCCTCCTAAACCCTCAGCCCCAAATCAAATCCCAGGTTCAGCCCTTTTGGGGGTTTGGGGGTGTCTCTGTCCCTCTGACCCTGATGATGTTTGGGCAGGGTCACACCAGGGTTGAGAGGGACAGAGACCCCCCCGGCCTCCCCAGGGATGAGAAGGTCGGAGAGCCCCCCCAGCCCCGAGAACCCTCAGCAGTGAGAGGGACACAGAGCCCCTGGTCCCCAGCCCTGCACAGGCATTCCCTGAGGCCAGAGGGATTGAGACCCCCCGAGCATTCCCCAGGGTGAGGGGACAGAGACTCCCTCAAGCACCAGCTGGCACAGGGTGAGAGGGAGACAGACCCGCAAGGCATTCCCTGGGGTGAGATCAGTGGAGACCCCCTGGGCAATGGCCTGGGGTGACAGGGATAGGGACACGTCCCTCAGAGGAAGCTGCGTTCAAATTTCCAAGAGTTCCTCCAGAAAGAGCCAAAACCTCCTCAGAGGAGGGAACCATGCTGTTGTCAAAGGCACTTGGGGTCAGACAACAGTGCCTTGAACTCACTGTGACAAAATAATGTGGCAATCTGGTTAATAAAATTGTTAGAGAGAAGCCTCTGCCCCAGTTAAGGTGCTAACGAGACCAAATCCAAAGTGGATTTTATTGAAGAGTAAATGTGAGGTAGAGATAGAGATGGAAAGAAAGAGCAAAGTGGGGAGAGCAAGGGAGCGACAGGGACAGAGACCTACCCTGGGGCAGGGCAAGTGTGACATTGTCCCCTGTGTGAGTGGCCTTCCCAGGGTGGGGGTTTTACACCTGAGCCAGTTTGGGTAAGGGGGGTGGTGTTCACCCCCCACCCCGAGCAGGATTGCCTCACTGTTTCAGGTGACAATGTAAGATGTAACCAAAAGTGTGTTTTCAGTCACCATCTTCATGAACTGTGATAAACAGGTGGGGCAGTGTTCTTTATCTCTGCCATGACTCAGCCCTGATAACGCCCTGCAGGGGCCATCTTCTGTTAATGGGCCATTGAGTGTCACTGCAGGACTGATAAAATTACATCATCCCATTGTGGGATGCTCCGCCCAGGGGGAGGAACCAAGCATTCCTGCCTGCATATAATCTCACCCTTGCAACACCAGGACCACCTTGCCTACTGGATTCCCAGAGGACAAGAGCTCCATCAGCACCACTGGACCTTCAGAGGAAGAGCAGACCCTTCTACAGGATCCCTGCTTTGACAGAATCACGTTCATCACTCCAACAGGACTGCAGCCACCATTTCATCAGACTGCTACCACCGCCCTGACCAACGGGGTGTCAGGTTATATCCTGACTCTGTCATATTAAGCCAGTGTTTCTGGATCATTGCCTTGATCCTAATTTTCTTATTAAATTGTAATTCTGGTTTAGACTGATTTGCTCCAAACCAGCACAAAACTCAATGTTCTCATCCCTTTTTTTCCTCCCAAAACAGAATTTCCCATTGCCAAACCTTCACCAGATGGAGGATAAGGCTGCAAGGATGAGGAAGATGCCCCGGGACACCCAGGCAGGTGAGGAGGAAGTCAGTGCCCCTTTCCCTCTCTCTCCTGCTCCATCTCCCCCATGTCCTCCATGGCCCCCAGCTGCAGGACAACCCCGCTGCCGACGCCGTCTTGCTGGGGATGCACTGGGGGGATCTCCTTCCCCTTCCCTCTGGCACGGAGGCAAATCCCATCCTCTCCTTGTCCTTCCGCCCCCAGAGCAGGAGCTGAGGATGGAGACCAGGGAGGACAAATCCCCACGGCAGAACCTCATGGAAGAGGCCGTTTTGAGCAGCTCCATGGCACAGGAATCCAACGGGGAGGAAAAGCCCCAGAGATCCCACAGGAGGAGGGGCTGCAAACCCAGCCTAGGGTGGTCTGAGGAGGAAAGACCCACCCTGGGCCAGGAAGGTGGACAGAGCTTCAGCCAGAGCTCGGAGCTGGTGGTCCATGAGCAGCTCCATGATGGGGAGAAGCCCCACAAGTGCTTGGAGTGTGGGAAGAGCTTCAGGCGGAGAAACAACCTGATCTGCCACCAGATGATCCACACCGGGGAATGGGCCTACGAGTGTGGGGAGTGTGGGAAGGGCTTCAGCTGCAGATCCAACCTCATCATCCACCAACGCATCCACACTGGGGAAAGGCCCTACGAGTGTGGGGAATGTGGGAAGAGCTTCAGCAGAAGGTCCTACTTGATCAGCCACCAGATCATCCACAGTGGGGAAAGGCCATACAAGTGTGAGCAATGTGGGAAGAGCTTCAGCCATAGGTCCAAACTGATCATCCACCAAATGGTCCACACAGGGGAGAGGCCCTACGAGTGTCCCGAGTGTCAGAAGAGCTTTCACACCAGCTCCAGTCTCCTTGTGCATCAGCGGATTCACACAGATGAGAGGCCCTTCCGCTGCCCCGACTGCAGGAAGGGTTTCAAGCACAGCTCCACCCTTGTCAAGCACCAGCGCATCCACACCGGGGAGAGGCCCTACGAGTGTGGGGAATGTGGGATGAGCTTCAGCCAGAGCTCAAGCCTGATCTGCCACCAGAGGACCCACACTGGGGAGAGGCCCTATGAGTGTCCCCAGTGCCAGAAGAGGTTTCAGACCAGCTCCCATCTCCTCCTGCACCAGCGGATTCACACCGAGGAGAGGCCCTTCCGCTGCCCTGACTGCGGGAAGGGCTTCAAGCACAACTCCCACCTCATCAGGCACCGGCGCGTCCACACCGGGGAGAGGCCCTACGAGTGTCCCCAGTGTGGGAAGAGCTTCATCCAGAGCTCTGCCTTGACCCGACACCAGCAGACCCACCGGTAAGGGAAGCCCTGCAAGTGACCCAACGGCAGGAAGAGCTTTGTGCACTGCTCCAACTCCATCCCCCATGGGAGGACCCACGTTGGTCAGAGCCCCGGTGACCCACATTCCCTGTGATCCATGTTGGGAAGACACCTGGCTGGTTATCATTTTGGTTTGGCCCTATGTCCTAGGGTGATGGTATGGTGTTTGTATCCCAAATCGTGTGTTCTGTTTATGCCTGATATTATGTTCTGTGCCTTCAGGACTGACTCTGAAAGTGAAGGATTGTTTTGTCTTGTTATCAGCCGGCTCACCTCCCACCATGGTCTGTGTCTAGGAGACGCTTGGCTGCCTTGGGCTTGCTTGCTTGCTTGCTGGCTTGCTTGCTTTTGCTTTTGCTTTTGCTTATTAGTTAGTTTAGCTAGGCAGTCCAATTTTTACCCTGGACTGTTTCTTTTTTCCCTTCCCTTTCCTTTTCCTAAATACCATCTGAACCTGCTCTGGACCTGGACCTGCGAAACATCAAGAAACACCGAGAGTCTGCATTTTGTGACCTGCAGCAGCCATCCCCAGCGCCAGAGACTGATAGCTGGGCGACCACTCCCAGGAGAGACTTTCTGAATTTCTCATCTCTTCAGAACGGTGAAAGGGTTTTGTCATCTGGTGTTGATTCTTTTTTTTGTATTGGGGAGTGTTTTTGCTTGTTAAATAAACAGGTTTTTTCCATTTCTCTCTGAGGAAATCTTTCCTGAACCAGGTGAGGGAGGGGCCGTGGGAGGTTTGCTTTCCGGGGGCTCCTTCCGGAGGTCTTCTCCCAAATTTTGCCCTAAACTAGGACAAATATTTTGGCGCCCAACGTGGAGTCCAAGCCGCCTCAGAGGTGATTGGTACAGAAGCACAACTCCTCCTGGCACCCCGGCTACCGGTGCTGGTGTGGGTGTTCAGAGGAAAGGTTCCTACTACCCACCATGCCACCAGTGCTACATGGAGCAAGTGGATTGCCCTCATCACGCAGCGTGCCCGTATTGGTAAACTGAATCGCCCTGGGATTTTGGAAGTAATTACAAATTGGCCTGAAGGTGAAAACTTTGGTGTCACAGATGAAGAACAAGAACCAGTGACACGGGCTGAAGAGGCTCCACCCTACAACCAATTGCCAGCAGAGGAAACACGCTATGCTCTTTTCACTGACGGTTCCTGCCGCGTCGTAGGGATGAATCGGAAGTGGAAAGCAGCTGTATGGAGCCCCACACGACGGGTCGCAGAGGCCACTGAAGGAGAAGGTGGACCAAGTCAACTTGCTGAACTCAAAGCCGTTCAACTGGCCCTAGACATTGCAGAAAGGGAGAAGTGGCCAAAGCTCTACCTCTACACTGATTCATGGATGGTAGCCAATGCTCTGTGGGGATGGCTGGAGAGATGGAAAGGGGCTAACTGGCAGCGTCGAGGAAAACCAATTTGGGCTGCTGAAGAATGGAAAGACATTGCTACCCGGGTAGAGAAACTGCCTGTGAAGGTTCGCCATGTAGATGCTCATGTCCCCAAGAGCAGAGCTAATGAAGAGCAGCAAAACAATCAGCAGGTAGATCAGGCTGCAAAGATAGGGGTGTCAAAGATAGATTTAGATTGGCAACACAAGGGGGAGTTGTTCCTGGCTCGATGGGCCCATGATGCCTCAGGCCATCAGGGTAGAGATGCCACCTATAAGTGGGCACGAGCCCGAGGGGTGGATTTAACCATGGACAGTATTTCTCAGGTTATCCATGACTGTGAGATGTGTGCTGCCATCAAACAGGCCAAGCGAGTGAAGCCCCTATGGTATGGTGGGCGGTGGTCCAAGTACAAGTATGGGGAGGCCTGGCAGATTGACCACGTCACACTGCCCCAGACACGCCAAGGCAAGCGCTACGTGCTCACAATGGTGGAAGCCACCACAGGATGGTTGGAAACCTACCCTGTGTCTCATGCTACAGCCCGTAACACCATCCTGGGCCTTGAAAAGCAGGTCCTTTGGAGGCATGGTACCCCTGAGAGGATTGAGTCAGACAATGGGACTCATTTTAAGAACAGCCTTATCAACTCCTGGGCTAGGGAACATGGCATTGAGTGGGTGTACCACATCCCCTACCATGCACCAGCTGCAGGCAAGGTGGAGAGGTGCAATGGACTGTTAAAAACCACCTTGAAAGCATTGGGTGGGGGATCTTTCAAAAACTGGGAGCAGCATTTGGCACAGGCCACCTGGTTAGTTAACACCCGAGGTTCCACCAATCGAGCAGGTCCTGCCCAGTCTGAGTCCCTGAATATAGTAGACAGAGATAAAGTCCCAGTGGCACATATCAGAGGTTTGTTAGGGAGGACAGTGTGGATCAATTCTGCCTCGAGTACAGACAAACCCATTTGTGGGATTGTCTTTGCTCAGGGACCAGGTTGTACATGGTGGATAATGCAGAAAGATGGAAGAACACGATGTGTACCTCAGGGAGACCTGATTGTGGGGTGAGACTCATATCCAAACATCTCAATTTGCTGGATGTTACTGCCATTGTTTGTACATTAAACCACACAGACATGGGACAGAAGGAAATGTGTAAATGTCGAAAGTCAGAGCAAGTGAGAATGGAAGGGAATGTGTAAGTGTGGAAGGTTTGAGCAACTGAGATAGAAGGAAATGTGTAAGTGTTGAAGGTCTGAGTAAGTGAAAGATGGAAGATTTACTTGATGAAGTTTTTACATGATGTTTGGTAGTTATGCTGACGATTTGGAGATAAGGGGTAGAATGTCCTAGGGTGATGGTATGGTGTTTGTATCCCAAATCGTGTGTTCTGTTTAGGCCTGATATTATGTTCTGTGCCTTCAGGACTGACTCTG
Source organism: Vidua macroura (assembly GCF_024509145.1). Lineage (NCBI taxonomy): Eukaryota > Metazoa > Chordata > Aves > Passeriformes > Viduidae > Vidua > Vidua macroura. The sequence continues at coordinate 1,279,503 of NC_071600.1, read as the reverse complement.
AAAGTGAAGGATTGTTTTGTCTTGTTATCAGCCGGCTCACCTCCCACCATGGTCTGTCTCTAGGAGATGCTTGGCTGCCTTGGGCTTGCTTGCTTGCTTGCTGGCTTGCTTGCTTTTGCTTTTTCTTTTGCTTATTAGTTGGTTTAGCTAGGCAGTCCAATTTTTACCCTGCACTGTTTCTTTTTCCCCTTCCCTTTCCCTTTCATGAATGTCATCTGAACCTGCTCTGGACCTGGACCTGGGAAACATCAAGAAACACCGAGAGTCTGCATTTTGTGACCTGCAGCAGCCATCCCCAGCACCAGGGACTGATAGCTGGGCAACCACTCCCAGGAGAGACTTTCTGAATTTGTCATCTCTTCAGAACGGTGAAAGGGTTTTCTCATCTGGTGTTTTTTTTTTTTTTTTTTTTTTTTTAATTGGGGAGTGTTTTTGCTTGTTAAATAAACAGGTTTTTTTTCCATTTCTCTCTGAGGAAATCCTTCCTGAACCAGGTGGGGGAGGGGCCGTGGGGGGTTTGCTTTCTGGGGGCTCCTTCCGGAGGTCTTCTCCCAAATTTTGCCCTAATCTAGGACAGTTTTTCATGTCCCAGACAATATACAAGCTGCAGGATTGGTTGAACGGGTGAAGGGGTTGTTAAAAGAGCAGTTGAAAAAATGAGGAATGGGAACCTGTCCTCATGGAGAAGCCATCTCCCAGATGTGCTCCATGCCCTTAGCAATGGCCCCCTGGGGAAATGGAAACCCCCTGGCTGTGCACGGCTGCTCCCAATTTGCAAATACAGCCATGGACAGTGAGACTTGGACTGCCTGGGAAATTGTTCTGGCTGTGATGGCCCTGGCAGGGCCAGCCCAGAGGCTGCAGGGCTGGACCTTCATGCATTGGAATTAGTTAGGATAAATCAGAAGCAAATGAGAGTTAACAACACAGGAACAGGAATCCAGATTCCTCCAGGACACTTTGGTTTGATAACTGCTCACTGCAGCTTGGCCTTGCAAAGTGCTCATGCCATGGGAGGAGGAACTGATGCAGATTATCAAGGAGAAATTGAAGGAATTGTGTTAAACAATAGTGAACAAGATTGGATTATTCAACCCCATGACAGGGTAGCACAATTATTGATATTGTCAGTTTTTAAAACAATTGGGAAAAAAAGAGATCCATCTCTGTTGTTGGTGGAGATAAAGGGTTTGGATCCAACAGTGCTAATAAAGGAGCCAGAGTGTGGGTCCAGAGGCCAAAAGGCCCTCCCGAGGCAGCTGAAGGAACAGCTCTGGGGAAAGACAGCAGTGTTGGAATCCTGAAAGCTGGGCAGGAACGATGGGAATGTGTCCCTGCAGCCAAGTGCTCTGTGTGAGAACAAGTAGATATTACAGGAGATTGTTTTACACATCCAGCCAGACCAAATCTCCCTGTTTGCCCCAGGGAAAACTCATGACCTGGACTCCATCTAGGATGGAGCCAGGGCCAGGCTCTTGTACTGCCCCAGGTGTATCCCTTGAAGGCCTTTTAATAAACACCTGCTTTATTCCTTTAGCACTGTCTAGCTCTGTCCTAGGTGGCCTCTCAAGGCATCACCACCAAACCAGGGGAACACGGACCAGGCCTGGCTGGCTGGGCCTCCTGGGGACCACCTGCCCACCTTGGCATGTCGAGGGCTGCTTCTCACCTGCCCTGAAGCACTGGGGCTCTGGGCTTTCCTTCCTATGGGAGAGAACTCTCCTTCTCCTCCATGGGCCATGGCCAAAACTGGGTTTCCTCCTCCAAAACTCCACACATCCAATGATTGCTCCCAGGCAAAAGCTGCCAGGACCAACAGGGCTGGGTGCCCGTGGCCTCATGGGGATGCCTCTCATCTGCTTTCCAAACAATGGGGCTTGGTGCTTTTCTTCTAATGAAAAGAATTGTCCTTCTTCTCAAGGTGTCTGAGGTCGAAATTGAGATTACTTCGCCCAAATTCCTTATATCCAAGGATCTCTCCATGACAAAAGCTGCCAGGAAGAACAGGTCTGGTTGGCTGAGCATCCCATGAGCCACCTCTTTCTTCTTCTGCCTTTGAAACACTTGGGCTCTGTGCTTTCCTTCCTATGGGAAAGAACAGTCCTTCTCCTCTGGGTGTCCATGTCTGAAATTGGGATTCCACCTCTAAAATTCCCTATATCCAAGGGTTGCTTCCAGCCAAAATCTGCCAGTACTGTCAAGTCTGGCTGGCCTTGGCCTCTGGTGGCTGCCCCTGCCACACTGGGGCTCGGTTCTTTCCTTCCCATGGAGATCCCTGTGACACTGTGGGGACCTCATGGAACCAAGGGGATCATTGTGGCACCACTGGAGCCCATGGAACCAAGGGGCCATGGTGACACAGCGGGGCTTCATGGACCCAGAGACCATTCTGACTCTGTGGGGCCTGATGGAACCATGGAGACCATGAGGACCCTTCAGGACCTCGTGTCACCAAGGGGGCATTGTGACACTCCAGGGCCTCGTGGGAGCAAGGGACCATTGGGACACTGTGGGGCCCCATGGAACCGAGGGCACATGGAACAGGTCTGGCTGGCTTGGCCTCCCAGGGGCCACCTGACAGGTCTGGCTGATCTTGGAATGCCAAGAGCTGCTTCTCATCAGCTCCAGGAGCAGTGGGGCTCCGTGCTTTCCTTGCTATGGGAAAGAGCTGTCCCTTTTTTCAGGTGCCCATAGCCAAAATTGGTACCCTCCCTAAAAAATTTCCTATAGGCAAAGGTATCTCTCAGAAAAACCTGCCAACTCTGGCTGGCCTTGGCCTCTGGTGGTCACCTCTCATCTGCCCCTGAAACAGAGGGGCTCTGTTCCTGCTTTCCTATGGAAAAAACCCAGCCTTCTTGCCAAAGACCATGGCAAAAATTAGAATTTGGCCTCCCAAATTCCGTATATCCAAGGATTGCTCCCAGACAAAAGCTGCCAGGACAGACAGGTCAGGCAGACCCTGGCCTCTGGTGATATGAGCAGAATGTTTTCATTTGCAAACACCTTGGAGAGGGCCCAGAGATCTCCCAGGCTGGATTTGCAGGCCTCAAGAACCAAACACGTATATGGAGGCTGATGTGCCTGGGCTCAGTTGTGAAGAGACTGAGGACAGATCAGGAGTGGCCTGGCAGGGCTTGAAGGGTGGATTCAGAAGTGGTGGAGCTTTTCTCCATAGTGGGAAACAGCCAGAGAGAGAAATTATACCGGAAATGCAACTGGTGAAATCCAGACTGGACACAAGAGGAGGGGAATTTCCCTCCCAGGGCAGGGCTGTGGTGCAACACGTCCCCAGAAGGAGCCTGGAGCAGCCCAAGGCTTTGTGTGGCCAGGCAGAGGCAGGCAGGAGGCAGAGCTGTCAGCAAAGGAAGGGGCCAGCGAGGTGGGGCAGCGGGGGGATGAGGACAGCCTGCAGGGACAGAGGCGCAGGGCAGGGAGACCGTAGGACAGCCTGGGCTGCAGAGGGCACAGGCATGTGCAGCAGCTGCAAGGCCCTGACAGAGCCAACCTGTGCAGCACTTTGGCCATGGCTGCTGGCCCTGGGCCTGAGGCCACCAGGGGACAAGTGACCCTTGCAGCCCTGGGGCCTCAGTGCCTCCTTGTCCCTGCTCAGCAGCCTGGCAGGGGCCGCCCCATGGTCCTGCCCTTGGCACTGCACATCCCCACATGCCAGTGCCCATCCCGGGAAGAGCCCTGAGCAATGAGGGAGGGACAGGATCTGCCTTGCCAGGGGCTGGGGCTCAGCCTTGGCCCTTTGCATTCCTGAAGCACATCCAGGTTTGCTCAGCACCAGAGACACCTTTCCCTTGCTGTCCCCACCTGTCATCACTGCCTCCAGTGTTCTGCTGTACCTGGAACCTGGGGACACTTTCTCAGTTGTGTCCCTCACAGGGATCTCTTCAAAGTAAAAGAAACTTCAGTGTTTCAATCTCACTTGGAGCTCTTGAGAAGTTCTTTGAGCACACTCTGAGGGGCTGGGTCTGATGCAAAGAGCACCAAAGCCCCAGAGGGTCATTAAAGTCCTGGTGCTGTGTCTGTGCTGCTGGGCTGGGCCGGGCTCCTGGCCCAGAGGCAGCTCCTGGCAAGGGCAGCGCTGCAGAGAGACAGCTCTGGCCAGGAGCAGCTCCTGTGCACAGCCCAGCAGGGCTGGGGCACTGCCAGGGCATGCCAGGGACACGAGCAGGGCACAGACAGAGCTCACAGGGGCTCAGCACTGGCAGGGGCTGTGGGATGTCCCAGAGGGGGCTGTGTCAGAGCAGCACCTCTGTGGCTGTGTCACAGAGCAGCTGTGATGTCAGAGAGGGGCTGTGTGACAGCACAGAGTGGGTGCTGTGAGGTCACAGATTGGGCTATCACATCACAGAGTTTGTTTTGTGTGGTCATCCAGCACCTATGGCATCATAGAGGGGACTGTGTGATACCACAGAGCAGGCTGTGACATCATGGCATGGCTGTATGACATCACAGAGCAGGCTGTGAGGACAAAGTGTGTGCTGTGACATTACAGAGTGCAGTATGACACCACAGGGAGGGTTTTTTGACATCACAGAGAAGGGTATATAGCCATCACTGGGTGGCTGTGTAACTTCATAGAGCAGGCTGTGACATCAAAGAACAAACAGTGACATCTCCGGGTGACTTTGTGACATCACAGAGTCTTCTGTGACAGCACAGAGCAGCCATATGACATCACAGGATGACATCTCAGAGTTGGATTTCTGACATTACAAGTGCTGTGTGACATCACAGGTGGCAGTGTGACACCACAGGGGCTGTGTGAGGTCACTGGAGAGGTCACTCCACCCCAGGCCCCCCTCACAGTTCCCCCAGAGAAGTCCAACGCTGCTCGTGCACAGCGGGGTCCCCTGTCCCCCCGGGTCCCCCTGCCCCCGGCGCCGCAGCCTCCCCCAGAGGATGTTCCACGAGATCGACCCCAGAGCCTGACACGGGGACGGGGGACGATGCCGTGGGGGGTGGGACAGGGGGACAGGGACCCCCCGGCAGCGTCCCCGTGTCCCCCAGGGCCAGAGCCTGGGCCAGGGCTCCTTCACCCTGCTACCAACGAGGGCTTGAGAGCGCTGGAAAAAATCCCCAGCAAGGGATCAGCAAAAACCAGATTTAATATTAAGTGACAGCACGAAAAAGTTCCTTGGCAAGAATCACTCTGCTCCTGAGTGGACACTTCAGGGACACCAAGGAAACAAAGCAACAACAAAACCAAACAAAATCCAGGCAATCAAATCAGACATGAGCTAAAAACTGGGGCTTTCCTTCCTGTGCATAAGAACTGTCCTTCTAGACCAGTTGCCCATGGCCAGAATTGGGATTTTACCTCCAACATTTCCTGTTGTGACAGACTGGAGGAGATTGTTGGCTGTAAACATTTCATGTGTGTGGGAGAAGGGGAAGGTCCAGCCTTGCCCTGCCCTGGAACCCCAGCCCTGCCCTGCCCTGGAACCCCAATCCCCCCAGAGCCTCTATCCCAGCCCAGCAGTGGCTGCCAGTCCCTGGCACAGCACAGGCAATGCTCCACAACCACCTCTGGAGCCCCAGCCCAGCTCCTGAGTGACCAAATGACCCCAAGTCCCACCTGGGGGAAGGGCCCAGGAACAACAAGGGGTATTTAAGGCTGAACACAGGGCAAGCACACATCTTGACCCTAAATCCTCTTGGAATTTCCATCTGAACACTTCTGGAATCCAGGAGTTGGTAGCTCTGTGTGTGCTTCTCTAAATTTTTTTTGCCTTTCTCTCTTTCTGTCTTCTACTTCCATCCACTTGCAAATGTTGATTAACTTACAACTGAACAGCATTAGAGTTTGTGAAGTTGAATGGGCCAAGTTAATGCATTGAAAACTGTTTTTTGTGTACTGATTGTCATATTAAACCATTTGCCAAAGTTGCTCTGATTTTCTGAAGTTCCCATAAAGCCTGATTTTTTGTTTGGAGTTCCTGAGAATCGCTTGTGGGTATTTCTCCAGTGAGTCCAACTCAGAGGACACAAACAGTTGTAATTCCTTTAAATGTCTCCTTGAGAGAATTGTCTGCAGGGATGGGGGTCAGGGCTTGTGTGTCCTGCTTGGCACAGCCCAGGCAGGGCTTTCACAGCCCCATCCCACACTCCATTTCCCAGCTGGAGCCGCTGCTGCCTCTGAGTTCTGCTGCCCCAGCCCCAGGGACGCTCTCCTTGTCTGCCCATTCCCCCACGGTCTCTGGGCAGGGATGGCCTCAGTGGGGGCTGCTGACATCCTCAGCACCTTGGAGGCTGCTGCTGAATTCTACTGCCTCAGAGGCTTCTTCAGCCTTCAGCTCTTCATTTCAGCAATCCAGTGCCCCAGGGCTCATTAATGTTCTGAACACTTTAACAAGCCAAGCCTCTGGGAATAATTTGATTTAAGTTCTCAAATCTTTTGTGGATAATTAAGCACATTTCAGAACTGTATTCAGAGAGAATGTATTATTTTTACAACAACAGTGAGAAAATATGTTTGGTGCTGTTTAAGTTTTTTATTTCCTGTTAATTCATTGATATGTGCAATCTCCAATTGACATTGAATCCAAGTACCTCCTCATGCAGTTGGAATAGATATGAAAATCAAGACCCTTCATGGCTGACAATCAATCAGACTCTGTCCCTACCCCCACCCCACCATTGCCCCCATCCAAGCCCTGGCACTCAGAGCAGCCTTGTGCAAATCTGAGCTCCCTCCAGCCCAGGCTGCACCTGCAGCTTTCAGCTCCTTGGCTCCAACTCCCACCTGCTTTCCCTGGAGAAGGAGCTGCCCGAGACACAGAGGGATGTTCATTTCTTGTCAGCCAACAAAGCCAAGGGAAGGCACAGCTCCATCCAATGCAGAAGTCATTCCTCTGCTGGCTATTAAATCCACTTTGCACAGCAGACAGTCTCAGAGCAATGGAAAACACCTTCTGTGCCCAGCACAGATCCCAAGGTGCCCCCAAACCCTCTTGCCCCGATTCTGCCCAGATTTGCTCTTTGCACACACCAGTCACAGGCTGAAGTCAGGAGCTCCCTCCATGGCCAGAAGGAGGAAAAGAGGGAAAGTGGATGAAGAGCTCTCCTGTGCAGAGCCAAGGTCCAAGTGCCTCTGCAGTGGGAACCACAACTCATCAGGTTTGTGTCCTTTGGGCTCAGGGCCTGGTGACACTCAGAGGCACAGAAAGGTTTCTTGCCAACAAACACAAGTTGAACATTTGAACAGTTTAATAACCATCACAGCTCTTCCCTCAGCTCTCTGGGATGTCCCAGCAGCATCTGACATGTCCCCCTCACCCAAGGGATTTCTGTACAGGAACAGTTTTAGACAAAGACACAAGAAAAGGTAATTCTGTGACAGATATAAACACAAATAGGATGTTGTCTGATGTGATATTTATTTGAACTTCAGAAAGATTGGGCAACTCCCTGAAGCTCAAAGCATGAAGCCAGTCAGTTGAGAGGCCCTTGAATGACCAGAAAGCATCTGGAGGAGGAAATCTGGGAGCAAAGGGAAGTACATAGATGCACCTGGTCTAGTGAAGAGATGTCTTTAGTCATGGCCATTTCAACAGGAGAGCTGGAAACACCTGAAGGAAGAGGGAGAGGAAATAATAAAGAGGATATTGGTGACACAAGTAGAAGGCAGGATCAGTATTTCTCCTCCTGCCATCACTACACCTCCAAGAAATTCCTGTTCCTGGAGGAAAAAAAATTACTGTTTCTTAAAAGTACTCAAGTGACCCAGATAATAAAATGTGCTTGTATATTATGAAATGTACAAGTTCTAACACCTGTGCCCCTTTCCAGGCAGACATCAGCTGTGTGCCCATGAACAGGCAGTGCCACTTGTGCCCTGAGGTGTTGAGCTGGGATTGGATCTCTCAGAGAGGAGCTGAGGGAGAGCAGAGCACCTTGCAAGCTGCAGGTCCCTGCCAGCCCCGCAGGGCTCCTGTGCCATCAACATCTGCTCTGCTCCAGGCTGAAACAGGGCCCAGCACGGTGCCGGGATCATCAGAGAGCTGAGGTGTGTGCTGGAATTCCATGCCCTCGCCATGGCGCAGCAGCCCTGCATTTCCCTGCTCCAGCCTTGGTCTCCAGCACAGCCATGGAGGCTCTTTGGGCTCCTGAGTGTTCCTGCAGCCCCCAAGGGCAGCTGAGCTCTGCCTTTGGCACAGTCAGCCCTGGCCAGCGCAGGCCACGCTCAGCAATTCCTTGTCTGTGCCCGGCCTTGCTGCCAGCCCCGGCAGCGGCTGCGTGGCCCCTTGGTGGCCCTGTGCTGGCCCAGCCATGGTGCCACAGCCCCTGTGCAGGCCCAGCCCAGGACAGGAGCATTGCGGCTGGGAACGGCCCCTGTGCCGTGGTGCCCACGGCAGCCTTGGGGCTCTGTGCCCCATGGCCTCCCTGCTGGGCAGCCTCTGCCAGCTCCTGCCCAGCCCGTGGCACCTGTGGGGCTGCACAGACAGCCCTGCCCCGGGCTCTGCCGGCCTCTGGGCCAGCAGAGAGGCCGGCCAGGGCTGGCCATGGCCGGGAACAGGCCCTGAGCCCCGCAGCAGGATGGAGCTGGGCCACAGCCAAACTCAGCCCAGGCCAAAGCTGGGCTCAGCAGCCAGGGCTGCCAAGGGCTGGGGACAGAGGCTGGCGCTGACAAATGTCCTGGGCCCCCTCCCTGCTGTGTCTATGCCCCAAGGGCACAGAGCAGCCTCCTCTCTCGGGCACTTGCCTGTTTTCAATGCCTTGCACAGGCGCTGGCCCTGCCCCACAAGGCCTGGGCTGAGTCCTGCCCCTGCACGCTCAGCCAGGCTGAGATGGACACTGATGGTTTCTGGGCCAGGCTCTCGCAGCCCAGCCCAGCTCCCTGCAAGCTCTGCCAGCTGCCCTGAGCTCTGTGCAGCACCAAGGGCCTCTCCCCAGCACAGCCCAGCCGCCTCTGGCCCCACAGCTCTGCTCAGGCCAGGCTGCTCTGGCCACTGGCCCCACGGCCTCAGCCCCTGCCAAGGGCACAGCAGCAGCTGCAGCTCAGCCAGGACTCAGCCCCAGCCATGGGGGAAGGGGCTTGCCCAAGGCACAAGGAGGCTCCCTGGCTGCCCTGCTCCCCTCGGCCTCAGCTGCTGAGAGCTCTGCAGCCCCTGCTGCCATCCCATCTGCCCAGGCCAGCACAAGAGCCCCGGCCTTGGGGCCCTCCAGAGCTGCTCCTGCTCCAGGCCCAGGGCCCATCCCAGAGCTGGGGCAGCCACACAGCTCTGCCCATTTCTGCTCATTGCTGCTCTGATGGGGATGGATCCTCAGCCCCTTGGAGGTTCCTGATGAATTTTCCTACTCCAGAGCCCTCTTCTTTCTTGAGCTCTTCAGTTCAGGAATTCAGTGACAAAAGGCTCATATATATTTTTGTTCAAACTCCCAAACAAGAAATGCTGCTGGGAATAATCGAAGTTTTCAATTCTTCTGTGGCTAATTAGACAGATTTCAGAAGTTAATTCAAAGTGAATACACTCTCTTGAAAACTGTGCAGGGAGAACTCTTTTGTCCTGTTTTCTTTTCCTGTATTTTCCTGTTTAGAGGTTGATATCAGCAATGTCCAATTGATGTTGATCCCCAACACCTCCTAATGCAGTCTGAACAGATACGAAAATTAAGACCCTTTATTCTTAACAATCAATAACACTTTGTCCCCACCCCCTCCCCACCATTTCCCTCATCCAAGCCCTGGCACTCAGAGCAGCTGAGGAATGGAGTCACATCCAGGGCTGTCCCCAGGGCTCAGGATTGGGGCCAGGTCAGTGAAATCTCTTTATTGCTGATCTGGACGAAGCCATTGAGGGCACCCTCAGTCATTTCCAGGCGAGCCCAAGCTGGGTGGGAGTGTGGCTGTGCTGGAGGGCATGAAGCTCTGCAGAGGGATGTGGAAACCCAGGGCAAGGGGGAAATCCCCCTGTCTGCCCTGGGGTGCTCTGACTCCCAGGAAAACACTGACTTTGACCCTCTTTCATGGAGAAGGCCTCCTAAGCCTCAAAGTAAACCAGAGTCCACAAAAGTGTGAAATAGATTGTGGAGATTGTAGAGAGTAGTTTAGTATGTCACATGGGTGAGAAATTTAGATTTTAGCATTTTTAGCATATTGTAGATAGATGCAATATGGAGGATGCAGGGTGTTGTCTCAAAGTACTTTGTTCTTTCTTCTTCCTACTTCTTCTAGGGTTTCGGTGGTATCTTGTAATTGGGCGGAAAAATTTGCATTGCAGACCTTTAGGGGTCAGTTATTGAGTAAGAAAGGGAAATAATCTAGGTGTCATTTCTTAATTGGGTAGTTTAGTTTTAGATTAGAGCTAAAAAGACCTTGTGGCACGAGTTTGTTAGCAGTTCTGTGCTGTTTTCACGCATGTAAGGTCTGAGTGCAGATAGTGTGCTGAAGTCTTGATAAGAATAAAACAAGAACCTGAAGACTGAAAAAATCCTGTGTGCCTGCTTTTCCTAACAAAGAACTGCTTCAAAGGGGGCTTCACCCTGTCAGGGGAGCCCTCAGGGAGTTGCCCGACCTCGGGCCCACAAACTCACAGAGGGATCTGGACAGGCTGGAGCCATGGGCCCAGGACAATGGGATGAGGTTCCCCAAGGCCAAGGGCTGGGTCCTGCCCTGGGCTCACAACCACCCCAAATCCCTGGCCGTGCCCTGCCCCTGATCCCCACAGCCTGTCCTGTTTCCTTCATCCCTGCATTGCCAGGGACTTTCTGGGACAAGGCAGCTCTGCTCTGGGGATGGAGGGAGCTCCAAGTGCCACCACTGGAGTGGGCACCACAACTCTTCAGGTTTGTGTCCTTTGGGGGTCAGGAACTGGTGAGACTCAGAGGCACAGAAAGTTTCTCTTCAGGGCCAACAGACCATGGTTGAACAGGACACAATTTAATAACAATCACGCTCTTCCCTGAGCTATGTGCAACGTCCCAGCAGTGTCTGATGAGTCCACCAGCCACAAGTGATTTCCATACTAGAATGGATTTTAGTATGGAAATGTGGTCCTGTGATAGATATAAAGACATTTAAGTTCTTGTATCAGGATGCTCGTCCTGGAGCAGGGGCAAAAGAGCTCAAACAATTCCTGATTTGCAAAGCTGTCAGTGGTGGATGGAGAAGGGAGGTCAGGCTGCTTTTGGTGTTGAGGAAATGCTGAAACCAGCCTGACTCATTTCATCTCCTCCTGGCCTGGCTGATCTCCCCTCTTTCCCCTTCCACCCATTGGCTTTTGTCTCCCACCAGGCCCCCCGGTGAAGAGCCTGGCTCTGTGTTCTCCATCCCCTCCTCGCTGGCACTGCTAGGCTGGGATGAGGAGCCCCTCAGCCTTCCCTGCTCCGGGCTGGACAAGCCCAGCTCCCTCAGCCTCTGCTCACAGCCCAAGGGCTGCAGCCCCGCCTTGGAGGCCCTTCCCTAAGCCTGCTCCAGCTGCCAGACATCTTTCCTGCCTTGGGGAACCCAACCCAGGCCACAGGGACCTGGATAATCCACGTCCTTGATGTCCTGGTCACACAGCCCTGGCCCCTTTTCCCCGTGTCAGGCTCTGGGGTGGATCCTGTGGAACATCCTTTGGTCAAGGCTGTGGCTCCAAGTGGGCCGGGGGGATAGCGGGGGACAGGGACCCCGCTGGGCATGAACAGCATTGGACTTGTTGGGAGAAACTGTGAGGGGGAGCTGGGGTGGAGTGACCAACCCAGTGACCTCACACAGCCCTCCTGGGATGTCACACAGCCCCTCTGTGATGTCACAGCTCGTTCTCTAATGTCACACAGCTGGTCTCTGATGTTCCAGCCAACTCTTTTATGTCACAGTCTGATTTTGATGTCAGACCTCTGCCCTGTGATATCACAGCCAGCTCTGTGATGTCACAGACACAGTCTATGATGCTGTAGTTGCTCAATGACCTCACATACCCCACTCTGTGATGTCATAGCCCACACAGTGACCTCATGTTACCAGATGATAAATTGTCTCCACCAGGTGAGCTGACACCTGGAGCTTGTTCTCCAAAACCCCAGGCCTATGGAAACCACACAATGCCCATTGTGTGAAAAGGGGAACTGGAAGTTCACCAGCCTCAGTGTCCTGCCAGCTCAGCCAGGCCCACGGGAACATTGGGGTCCACGACCACCAGGGACCACCAGAGAGACCCCCAGGACAGAAGAGAGCATGGGTAAAGGGGAGGGGAAATATGTTAATGATTTTGGGAAATGATTATCAGATGTGTGTTTAGTCCAGGACAATCAATGAATATGTGTGCAAAATACAGAATATGAACAGAAACTTTCCTGCACTCAGCATGCTCAGCTTTGGGAGGAGCTATCCCCCGTGCATCCGGCTGAATAAAGAATGCTGCTTCTTAATGCTGCACTGGTGTGAAGGAGTTTTCTGTTTCACTGAATTTTTGGTAACACTCCACTCCCAAGGAAAGCTCTGTCTCCTGCTGCTCACAAACAGAGAAGGGCTGGTGGCAGATGTGGGGGTCAGAGGCTACCTGGGGCACAGTGACCATGAAATAATCAAGTTTTCAATGTTCTGTGAAAGAAGGAGGGGCAGCAACAAAACTTCCACACTGGAATTAGGAAGGGCAGACTTTGGCCTATTTAGGATGCTGATTTGGGGAGTACCGGATCAGGTACTGATTTTTTTAAGGGAAACAGCCCTTAAAAACAAAGGGTGCAGGGAGGATGGACAGATTTCGAAAATGTAATCTTAAGGGGGAAGGAGCAGCCTGTCCCAGTGCGGCAAAAGATGAGCTGGTGAGGAAAATGACTGCCCTGGCTGCCCATGGAGCTTTTGTGGGAACACAAGGGAAAGAAGAGGATGCATTAACCTTGGACAGAAGGTCAGGCAACTTAGCAAGTGTTTGAGGATGTTGTTAGGTCATGCAGAAAAAAAAAAGGAAAGAGCTGAAATCTCAATTGGAGTTTAACCTGGACACTTCGCTGAAAAATAATAGGAAATGTTTCTATAAATATCTTAATACTAAAACGTGGGATAAGGAGAAACTCTACTCTTTATTGGATGCAGTGGAGAATAAAGTAACTAAAGATAAGGAAAAAGCCAAGCTACTTAACACCTTGTTTGTCTCAATTTTCAATATTAGGACAGGTTGTCCTCAGGACAAGAGTTCTCCTGAGCTGGCAGATGGGCACAGGGAGCAGAACAGCCCCCTGTAATCCAGGAGGAAGCAGCTGGGGACCTGCTGGGCCACTCAGATGCTCACAGGTGTATGGGATGAGATGGGATCCATCCTAGGGGGATGAGGGAGCTGGTGGATGGGCTCCCCAAGCTGCTCTCCATCATTTCCCATCAGTCCTGGCTCAGCAGGGAGGTGCCAGAGCACTGGAGGTGCCAGTGTGAGCCCATCCCCAAGAAGGGCTGGAAGGAGAATTTGGGGAACTCCAGGCCTGTCAGCCTGACCTCGGTGCCCGGCAAGGTTCTGGAACAGATCACCTTGAGAGCCATCACAGGGCAGCCACAGGATGGCCGAGGGGTCAGAGCCAGCCAGCGTGGATTTCAATATCTGCATTGATGATCGGGATGAGGGGATTGAGTCCACCATCAGGAAATATTCAGATGACACCAAGCTGGGTGTGAGTGTGGATCTGCTGGAGGGTAGGAGGGCTCTGCACAGGGCCCTGGACAGGCTGGATCCAGGGCCCAAATCCAACAAGGTGAGGTTTAACAAGTCCAAGTGCCGGGTCCTGCACTTTGGCCACAACAAGCCCTGCAGCGCTCCAGGCTGGGGACAGAGGGGCTGGAGAGCAGCCAGGCAGAAAGGGACCTGCAGGGACTGATGGACAGCAGGCTGGACATGAGCCAGCCGTGTGCCCAGGTGGCCAAGAAGGCCAATGGCTCCTGGCCTGGATCAGGAATGGTGTGGCCAGCAGGAGCAGGGCAGTGATTCTTCCCCTGTGCTGGGCACTGCTTGGGCAGCACCTCGAGTGCTGTGTCCAGTTCTGGGCCCCCCAAATTTAGGAAGGACATGGAGGGGCTGGAGCGTGTCCAGAGAAGGGCAACAAGGCTGGTGAGGGGTGTGGAGCACAAGTCCTGTGAGGAGCGGCTGAGGGAGCTGGGGTTGTTTATCCTGGAGAAGAGGAGGCTCAGGGGAGACAAGGCGGTGTCAGGGCACAGGTTGGACTTGATGATCTCCAAGGTCTTTTCCAGTCTTGCTGATTCTGTGGTTCTCTGAAACCACCCTTGGAGCAGTTGCAGGAGGAGCCCTGGGCCTCCTCTTCAGAAGCTGCAGCAGCCCAGGTCCCTCAGCTTCTCCTCACAGCCCCAAAGCCCATACTGTCAGTCCTGCAGAGCCTCTGCAGCTCCTCCTCCTTGCCCAGAACAGGGAGCCCCAGAGGCAGACACAGCAGCCCAGATGTGCCCCCTGACCTGGGCTGCCTCTGGCAAGGGAGCAGCACGAGGCACTGCAGGAGCCTGCAGACAATTCCTGCAGCACTTGTGGGATGATCCTGCTCCCCAAGGGACGTTCCCATGGTGCCAAGTCAGGAACTGCAATGGGGAGTGGGGCCAGAGAGGAAAGGGCAAACAGGGATGGGCTGTGTGCAGGGCAGGGAACAGGGGTGGGTAAGAGGAAGAAATCTGGACCAGGGAAGAGTAAAGAAAGCAAAGGTGAAGCCAAGGAAATGCTCAGGGCAGTCTGGGGGTGGCTGCCAGGCAGCCCTGGCTCTGAGCAACAGTGTCTGCAGTGGGACAGGAAAGTCCCAGCTGATGGGAACAAACTTTCTGGCTGAGTGCAGAGGCCAGGACAAAGCTGAGTGCTTTCCCTGGCGTCCCCCAGCCCTTCCTGGCCCCAGGGGCTGATGGCATTTGTGCTGCCTCAGGTTCATGTCCCCACAGCACCAGCACGGGGGTGCTCCCGCCTGCTGTGTGCAATGCAAACAGGGGCTCCTGAGCCAGCGCTGCCGTGTCTGTGCCTGCAAGGATGCGGCACCTGTGTGAGCTGGGGGAGAGGCCAGGGCTGCAGAGGGGGGATGTTGTTGGCAGCTCCATGAGGACGCTCTGGGACGCTGCCCTGGGCTGTGCAGCGCACTGGGGATGGATCAGCCCCTGCTCTGCTGCTCCTTCCCGTCTCCCCCAGGGCCCTGGCAGAGCACCAGCCGTGCTGTTTGCCCCCAGCCTGCCCACGGCCAGCCTGGGGCTGCTGACGGGGGTTTTGTGTGCTGAGCATTGGCCTGGCCGTGTTCTTGAGAGAGCCTGGGCAAGGAGCCTGGAGCCCCCAGGCCCTGGCCTGAGGCGTCAGCGCTGCCCCAGCAGTGCCCATGGCCTGTCCCTGCTGCAGCCCCGGCACTGCCACCCCCAGGACTGTGCCCGGCCCCGAGAGCACTCAGGCCCTGCAGCAACACCAGGGCCACCAGGGCAGCGGGGCAGGGCCACAGGAGCAGCACTGTCAACACCAAGTGCTGCTGCTGCTGCTGGGCACAGCTGCTGTGCCAGCACTGATCTGCCCCCAGCTCTGCACACAGACATTGCTGCTGCAGCTCCAGAGGAGGCAACAAAAGGGCATCTCTGCAGAAAACTCTGCTGGGACATCCTTTAGTTCCTTTAAAGCCACTGAGAGTGCAGCCCCTCATCGAAACAGTCTGTGGCCACACGGCAGGTGGTGACAAACAAAATGGCACAAGCACTGACATTTCTTTGAGTACAATATTAAATTAGTATTACAATGATAAAGAACCTCCTAAATGAAACCAATAAGAAGTATCAAAGATGACTTTTATTACAAATGATTTGCAGAAATTAGCCAGCAGTTTAATGTTTCCGAAACCATCCAGTCATCAGTCTCCTCACTGCAGCCTTGAGCTCCTGGTTCCACAGGCTGTAGATGAGGGGGTTCAGGGCTGGAGGCACCACTGAGTACAGAACTGACAGGGACAGATCCAGGGATGGGGAGGACATCGAGGGGGGCTTCAGGTGAGCAATAGCTGCAGTGCTGAAGAACAGGGACACCACAGCCAGGTGAGGGAGGCAGGTGGAAAAGGCTTTGTGCCGTCCCTGCTCAGAGGGGATCCTCAGCACGGCCCTGAAGATCTGCACATAGGAGAAAACAATGAACAAAAAACAACCAAATGCCAAACACACACTAACAGCAATGAGCCCAAGTTCCCTGAGGTAGGATTTGGAGCAGGAGAGCTGGAGGATCTGTGGGATTTCACAGAAGAACTGGCCCAGGGCATTGCCATGGCACAGGGGCAGGGAAAATGTATTGGCTGTGTGCATGAGAGCATTGAGAAAGGCACAGGCCCAGGCAGCTGCTGCCATGTGGGCACAAGCTCTGCTGCCCAGGAGGGTCCCGTAGTGCAGGGGTTTGCAGATGGACACGTAGCGGTCGTAGCACATGATGGTCAGCAGGGAAAGCTCTGTTCCAAGGAAGAGCATAAAGAAACAGAGCTGAGCAGCACATCCTGTGTAGGAGATGGTGCTGGTGTCCCAGAGGGAATTGTGCATGGCTTTGGGGACAGTGGTGCAGATGGAGCCCAGGTCGCTGAGGGCCAGGTTGAGCAGGAAGAAGAACATGGGCGTGTGCAGGTGGTGGCCGCAGGCTACGGCGCTGATGATGAGGCCGTTGCCCAGGAGGGCAGCCAGGGAGATGCCCAGCAAGAGGCAGAAGTGCAGGAGCTGCAGCTGCCGCGTCTCTGCCAGTGCCAGCAGGAGGAAGTGGCTGATGGAGCTGCTGTTGGACATTGGCTGTGGCTGCACATGGGCACCTGTTCATGGAGAAAGGACAGTGACGAGTTAGAGGAGATACCTGTAACCAAAATCAAAGCCATTTCCCATATACCCTCCTCTCTGACACACACGGGCACAGTTCTGTGTTTAAGAGTTTTGAGGTTTTCCTTATACGCTCCCCCCATGTATCTCCTGCAATTCTTGGATATCAGAAACCCTCAGCTTTTCTGCTGCACTCAGGGAGAACAGAAAACTTTCAGTGAGGAAAAGCGATGAGTGGAGAGTGAGGGGAGATGGTATGTCATTCTGACCTGTTCAGAATTTCTCTGGGTTTAACCTTTCTCTGGGGGAGGATGATCAGCTTCCGACATTTTCCCTAAAAAAAACCCAGGTACTGCTGAGAGCAGATGGATCCAGCACAGCCCAGCTCCACGTTTGGAGACAAGGACTCACATTGCTCCTTTCACCAACCCAGCAGCATTTTCAGTGTCACAACACCTCTGCCTTTCCCCATCAATCTGATAACTCAGAGATGCTCTAGGACAGGTTTGCATCCTGGATTGAAGCTCCCAGCTTGGACTGAAATCTCAGGGAGACTTCCAAGTGTCCTTCTGATGGCATTGGATGAAGGGAGGTGCAGCTCCTTCCCTGGCTGCAGTGCCAGCATTGCCCAGAGCCGGACACTGGGGACAGCTGTGTCACCCTGAGCCAGCTGTGCCCCCTGCCAGAGCCCCCAGTGCCGGGCAGCTGCTGCCAGCCCTGTGCTCTGCAGAGGGAACTGGGCCCGGGGCTGCAGAGCTGCCCCACGGCTCTGCTGCAGCTCTGCCTGCACAGGAGGGGCTGCACGCCTTGGAGCCCCGGCCCTGAGGGCAGAGGCTTGGCTGGGGGCACAGGAGGGAGGGGGCTTGTGCAGAGGGAGGGGCTGCACTGGAGGGGATCCTCTGCACATCTCTGAACTCTCCCTGCCACAGCATTTCTGGGTCTTGATTTCTCTCCTTCCCTGATCTTCTCTCTGCTTCCTGCAGATTTTCCTCCTGCAGGTGTTTCCCTGTGCCTGATCTCTCTGTGCCAGCACGCACAGACCCCAAATCTCTGTGCACTCTCCTTGGCCTGACAGAACCCTGCCTGTTTGCAGGGCACTGGCTGGGGGCAGGTTCTGTTTGCAGCTTGGAGAAAGGAGAGCTCAGACTGAGCCTGATGGATCCAGCAAAGGTGATGCTGGTGCTGTCTATGGGCAGAGTGGCTGCAAGCACATTAGGGATCTCCTCTGAACCTACTGATCACTAAAAATAACAGTTCAGATGTCTCTGGCACTTGACAAAATTCATAATCAATAATTCATACTCATCCTTTAATATTTATCCCTCCATGCCATTCTCCAAGAGTAGGAAACTGAATACAAATTCTTTGGGAATTCCTCAATTTTACCAAAATCCATGTCTTGGAAAAATATTCTCTGACTGATCAGAACCCCTCAGCATGTCAGAGCTTCATGAGCATTTCACCTCCCCCGCACCAGAACTACTCAGAGTTGTACTCACAGGGTCTGTGGGCATTGGGATGTTCCAGCTTGAGGAGATCACTGCAGGAGCTGCAGCTGCATTGTCCTGCAGCCAGAGGTTCCTGTGCCAAGGGCTGGCAGTGATTCTGCCCCAGGCACTTCTCAGCACCTTCCCAGCCCTGACTGATTGAAGCTCTCTGTGCCTCTGGGCTGTGCCCGCGCTGGCTGCAGGCAGTGCCCCAGCCCTGCTGGGCTGGGAGAAGAGCTGCTCATCCAGAGAAATGTGCTTTTGAAGCTCTGCTTGCTTACCAGCATCACCCTCTGTGCCAGGAGCCCGGCCCAGCTCAGCAGCACAGACACAGCACAAGGACTTGAATGAGCCTCTGGGGCTTTGTGCTCAGGCCCTGAACATCAGGCCGAGAGGGAGCTGCAGAAACCTCTCCAGAGCTCCAAGTCAGAATCCAACTCCAAAGTTTCTTGGACTTTTAATGGGTCCCAGAGAGGGACACGAGTGAGAAAGTGTCCCCAGGCCCCAGGCAGAGCAGAGAACTGGAGTCACTGATGACAGGTGGGGACAAAGAGAAGCCAAGTCTTGGTGGCCTGGGGCACAGCAGGGTCTGTGCCACCAAGGGCTGTCAGGAGACACCTTGTCCTGAGGCCCTGGGGCCTCCTGGCACAGCCCCAGCCAGGCTGGGCACTGTCAGCCCCTTGTCCTGCCCTCAGCATCCCCCCCTAGCCCACATCCCAGTGGCCTCAAGGATCTGCTGGAAGGAGTCCCTGGGGAGCCTTGCTCAGGAATGGCCCTGGGGGCTCCACAATGCTCCCAGGGACTGCAGGTTTTTCAAAGGACTTTGGCTTTGGCTTTTGCCTTGCAGTCTCTGAGAGCTTTCTGCAATCATGGCCTCCAATTATCTGCTGTAATTAGTCCCTGGAGAGGCTTTGTCAGGAACAAGACTCAGTGGGGCTCATTAATGCTTCAAGGTACTTCAGTTCTTTTAAGGTACTTGGTGTTTCCCTTTGGATACAGACTCTGTGAGAGGTTTGTGCAATCATGGCCCCAATTATCTGCTTTAACGAGTCCCTTGAGAGCTTTGCACTGACACTCAGTGGGGCTCATTAATACTTTGAGATACTCAACTTTTGTAAGGTACTTTGGATTTTCCTTTTCATACTGAGAGGTTTTTGTGCCATTTTGAGTCTCTGTGAGGTTTCTGCGCCGTCCTGGCCTCCAATTCTCTCCTCCAAGGAGCTCATGAGGAGCCTGTGTTGGGGATGGACCTCAGTGGGACCCATTAATGCCCGGAGAAACTTTGGGCTTTTCTTGTGACTTTGACTCCTGCAAAGGTTTGTGCAATCTCCTCTCAGGCCCTGAGGTTCCAGGGCTCAGCTCCAAATGCACCACGGGGCTCATTAGGATCAAGCAAGTCCTGACAAACCATGGCTCTGCCTTGATTTCCCTCTTGACTGGGGCAGTTCATCAGGAAGTTTCTGTAGTGGTTTTGGTTCACAATTTGAGATTTCTCGTCCAATGCATCAATTAGTGTGGTGGGTTCAGTCCTGGCTAATTACCAATGTACTCGCTAGACTATACTTACTCATTTCCTGCTCTGAGATAGGATTAGGAGAAAGGCAAAGTACGCTCAAAACATTAAAATGGTGTAAATCAAAGTTTATTAACAGTAACTAAAAGAAAGAGTAATAAGAATCTGAACAAAACTTCAAGAACACTTCCTCTCCATACAACCTGACAATGTAAAGAGACAAAACGTAAAATTTTCTGTCAGTTTAACACCTCTAGAATAGTCTTTCTTCAGTCCACTTAGGGAGAGAAGTTCCTCTTGTTCATGTTATGGAGACTTCTCCACAAGAAAACAGTTCTCTCATGGCTTTTCATTTCCACGAATAGCAGCTGCCTGGAATAATCTGCAATTGTGAAGTCCCTCCCATTTTTTACAGCTTTTCCCAAAGCTGTGTTTATGGGCCATGCCAACTTATGGGGTATTAGTTTGAAGATGAGCTGTTTAAGAGCAAAGGTTCTCTTCATCTATTTCTGAAATCCTCTTCATCTCCGGGAACAGAGATCTTCTTCTTCTGTCACTGAGGGCACAGGGTCTCATCACTCTGCTCTCTTTGTCTGTTCAAACTTCTCATGAGATCACAGCTACTGCAACATTTGCTTACTTTAGCATGGAGGCCTTTGCTGAACAAGTCATCTCCCCATTCTTTTCAATGCATTATAGAGAAAAAGAGAGTCTGATGTATCAATTCCATCCTTCTCCATAGCTTTAGCAGAGGATTTCAGCCCCAAGATCCAGGCATCTCCTCATCCCTCCCATCTGGGACTCAACTTCCTCTTCACTGACCTCGGTGTCTTCACGTTGCTCCTGTGTGTGCCTGCACTTTGTCCTTTTCTCTCACTGGAGGGAGGATGGAAGCACAGGAAGAGTCAATATCTCAGCCGGGGCCTGCAGATGGTTGCGTGAGCCCGGCCGGGCTGGGTCCTTGCGGCCGGAGCTGTTTTCCCATGGAGGTTTGTGCAGCGGCTGCGCTGGGGCTGTGTCAGGCTGGGCGGCGCTGGGGGCAGGGCCAGGATCTCAGCAGCCAGGCCAGAGCAGAGCAGCAGCACGGCCGGGGCCGATGGCTTCTCCTGGCCCTGCCCGCTGGTTGCGGGCCAAGCCCAAGGGCGGCAGAAGCTTGGCCGAGCCGGCCCGGCCCGGGGCTGCTCCTGGGGCCCGGCGGATCCTGGCTGGGCCCGGGCTGGCGGCGGGGCAGGGCTCGGCAGCGGCCAGATGTCAGCAAGCGCAGCCACGGCCCGGCCCGGCCTCGGCCCCGCGGCCTCCCCTCCCCTGCCCGGCAGCCGATGGGGCCTGGCGGGCTCCCTGGGAAGGGGCCCGGCCCCACGGCAGGAGCCGCCCGGCCCGCCCCGGCCCAGACGGGGGCTGGCCCGGCCTTGGCACCTCTGTGCTGGCCAGAAGGGAAAGCGACCCAGCCAGGCTTCTTCCTCTTTAACTTGTGTCTTCACAGAGGCGTGTGCAGTTTCCTTAGTGCTTTAACAGATTGTCAGTTCTCAAAGCTAATTACTGTTTGGTGTTTTTTTTGTCAGACAGCTGCTAGCAGTTTCTCTCAGGACATCACTTCCATGGTGCAAAACCACCACAACAGCACAGAGCACAGAGCTCCTTTGTCCATATGTAGTGGTCATGTGCCTGAGGCCTCAGAACCCCACCTTGGCAGATCCCTGGGCCCTATCCAGGCTGTTTTCAAATGAAAACATTCAGCTCATAGTCTAGAGAAAATCACCAGAGGACCGGGCCAGCCTGAGCTGTCTGTCCTGGCTACTTTTGTGTGGGAACAATCCTTGGATACAGGGAATTTGGGAAGTCAAATTCTAATTTTGGCCATGGTCCCTTGGTAAGAAAGCTGGTTTTTTTCCATAGCAAGGAAGGAACAGAGCCCCACTGTTTCAGGGGCAGATTAGATGCGACCAATAGAGGACAAGGCCAGCCAGAGTTGAAAGGATTTGTTCTGAGAAATACTCTTGCTTATAGGATTTCTTTTAGGGAGGGTACCAATTTTGGCAATGGGCATCTGAAAAGATGGAGAGTTCTTTCCCATAGTATGGAAAGCACGGAGCACCAGTGCTCCAGGAGCTGATGAGAGGCAGCCCTTGGCATTCCAAGATCAGCCAGACCTGTCAGGTGGCCCCTGGGAGGCCAAGCCAGCCAGACCTGTTCCATGTGCCCTCGGTTCCATGGGGCCCCACAGTGTCCCAATGGTCCCTTGCTTCCAGGAGGCCCTGAGGTGTCACAATGCCCCCTTGGTGACACGAGGCCCTGAAGGGTCCTCATGGTCTCCATGGTTCCATCAGGCCCCACAGAGTCATAATGGTCTCTGGGTCCATGAAGCCCCGCTGTGTCACCATGGCCCCTTGGTTCCATGGGCTCCAGTGGTGCCACAATGATCCCCTTGGTTCCATGAGGTGCCCACAGTGTCACAGGGATCTCCATGGGAAGGAAAGAACCGAGCCCCAGTGTGGCAGGGGCAGCCACCAGAGGCCAAGGCCAGCCAGACTTGATGGTACTGGCAGATTTTGCCTGGGAGCAACCCTTGGATATAGGGAATTTTAGAGGTGGACCCCCAATTTCGGCCATTTCTACATAGATAAGAAGGACGGTTCTATTCCGTAGGTAGGAAAACACTGAGCCCTAGTGTTGCTGGAGTAGAAAAGGAGAGAGGTGGCTCCTGGGAGGCCAAGCCAGCCAGACCTGTTCTTCCTGGCAGCTTTTGTCATGGAGGAATCCTTGGATATATGGAATTTTGGAGAAGGAATCTCAATTTTGACCATGGACACCTTGAGGAGAAAGAAGGTTCTCTTCCATTGGAAGGAAGGCACCGAGCCCCAGTGTTTAGATAGCAGGTGAGAGGCAGCTCTCAAGAGGCCAAGGGCAGCCAGACCTGTCTGTCCTGGCTGCTTTCATTTGAGAGCAATCCTTGGGTATACAGAGTTTTGGAGGTGGAATCCCAGTTTTGGCCATGGGCACCTGGACAGGAAGATAAGTTCTTTTTTCTAAGAAGGAAAGCACAGAGCCCCAGTGTTTCAGAGGCACATGAGTGCCAGCCCTCAGGACCCAAGGCCAGCCAGACTTGTCAGTCCTGGCTGCTTCTGTCTGGGAGCTATCCTTGAATATAGGGAATTCTGGAGGCAGATGCCCAATTTTGGCCATGGGTGCCTGGTCAGGATGGATGGTTTTTCCATCAGAAAGAAAAGCACATGGTCCCAGTGTCTCAAAGGCAGATGAGAGATGATCCCCAGGAGGCCCAGCCAGCCAGACCTGTTCCATGTTCCCTTGGTTTCGTGGGACCCCACAGTGTCACAATCGTCTCCTTGGTTCCATGAGGCCCTGGAGTGTCACAATGTCCCCCTTGCTTCTGTGGTGTCACAATGGCCCCGTGCTTCCATGAGGCCTTGCAATGTCACAATGGCTTTGTGGTTCCACAAAGCCCTGATGTGTCACAATGGCCCCTCGGCTCCACGCGCCCTCGCTGTGTCACAACAGCTCCTCTGTGACACTGCAGCTCCACAAGGTCACCACGGACCCTTGGTTCCTTCGGGCCCCCGAGTTCCACAATGGTCTCCTTGATTCCATGAGGCAGCACAGTGTCACAATGGCCCCTTGGTTCCATGAGGTTCCGCAGTGTCACCGTGGTCTCCTTGGACCCGCATTGTCACAACTGACCTCTGGTAATCACATATCCTCTGAACAAAGAGAGAGCTCTCCCAGGATTTTCCTGGGAAGCTGTGAGAAATCTCAGAGAAAAGAATGGGAAACAATTCTTATCTTCACTTGCTGCACCTGTTGTTATGCACATGTGGAATGTGTTATGGAGATTTGTTTACCAGTGGGTGATTTCTTAATTGGCCAATGGTGACGGTGTTTGGATTTCAATTAACCAATCTGGTCTGTCTGTATCGGACTGTCTGCAAGAGCGATGAGTGTTTCTTAGTAGAATTGCATAGTATAATATAATAAAGCGATTGATCAGCCTTCTGGAATCATGGAGTCAGTGCTAATTATCACCACTCCGGAGACGCCCTGCTACGATAGTTATCCAAGTCAATCTTCCCTTACCTCTGAATGCTAAATAGAATAGGCTTAACAGGCACATAAGCAACACCAACCACTGTAGACCCAAAGAGCTGCCTGAGGGGTTGGGAGAAAATTTCCCCCGGTGTCATTTCCTCACAGTGGGTACCATTATTAAAGTAATTCATAAAACACATACAGTTAGTGTGTGGGAGCCTCCAATCCATGTGCCCACCGTCCAGAGGAAATTAGAAATCCATAAATTCCTCACCACATTAACCCATGAAACAAATTGGATAGCAGCCACAGTAGCCATAGTTATAGGATGGGAAAAAGGTAGCCACAACCATGTGCCACCCAAAGCAGGGTAAGCTAGACCGCATGGTGACACCTAACGAGGTTTCTATATCCAGTACAAAAAAAAAAAAAAAAAAAAAAAAAAAAAAAAAAAAAAAAAAAAAAAAAAAAGAATTACTCAAGAATTGTTATTCTCCTTTCACCCTTTTTCTCTTGATGCCATCGGGCTGCACATTGGGTGCCAAAAAGTGGTCTTGGTTTACAAGACAGGTGTTGTTGCTTCTTGTCTCTCCGACTTCCTAGTTTTCGCCCGGCTCCTATTTCCCGGGGTGCTGGCCAGGCACTGCCGGGAGCAGCCGGAGAGAAGCGACAAACACCTTTGTGGTTCGTTTGATACAGACAGAGCTGTTTAGAGAGTGCGATCAAGACCGGAATAAAGAGACTCAAGAGACTGGACACTTGTTGTGCAGTCCAAAGTAGGTTGTATTTGCTCGAACGCCGCACATACCAGTGACCCTGGGTGGGGGGTTGAGTTACAGTTTTTATAGGGGAAAATAAGAGATAAGGTGAGACCAATAGAACAATGCCCAGTGTGAATACATTATAGGTAAAATCCAATGGGAATAGCTTCAGGGGGAAGGACGAATACACGTAAAAGTACAGAATAGAAACTCCAGCTTTAGGTTTAGGAAACAGAAACTCCCATTTCAAATTCACAAAGCCTTTTTGCTCCGTTTGCGTAGCTGCACACTGCAACATCTCCCTCTTTTTTGTTTAATAAAATGAACGGCGCTTTGGGGGAAGGAGAAACTGAGGCTATCAAACTGCAGTGTTGTTTTGTTTTCCATCTTCCCACCATTCTCCTCCCGTGGTGGCAGCAGCAACTACAACAGTTGTGGAGGCTGCAAACTTGGAGGAAGCAATGCTAAAAATGATTCGCTTAAAAATCCCAAATGATAGCAAAACTAAAAAAAATTGCAACTACAAAATAACAAATGTCCTTTAGAAGGGACAACACCTACCCAGAAAGATCCCAGCCCTTAAATATGCCCTTGAACCAGTCCTCATTCTCCTGCTTTTCTGGAGCCAAATGAGGAGCAGGAATGTAGGAATTGACATCCTGCTAGTCTGAAAGAAAAATGAAACCATACAACAGGATAAACTAACTATAAAAATTCTGCCAGTATAAAGGAAAAACAGGAATTAGGGTTCTCTTCCTCCCTTGCGGCGTTTCCTGTTTGACGCCACTCCGTCATCTGTGGGGTCTCCAACACGCCCCTGACCCACCCCATTTGTATCATCACGCAGGGTAGGTCTGCGCTCCCCAATTAGTTTTTTTGCTGGTTGGAGAATTCTCCCCGCACCCCTCCCCCCTGAGGAGGCACTGTCCCCCGAAAGGGGCACTGGCTGATGAGATGGCCTTCCTCATTGCAGTAAAAACACCTGCGTTTGGGAGGAGGAGAACTCGATGTTGGAGTTTTTGGGGTTGCCAATGTCAGAGCAACCACTTTTTCCTGAGGACTTTTCACCAAGTCCTCTGCCATCAGGGTGGCTTTTCTTGTGCACTCCTTGATGAGCCGATCCAGCGTAGGTAGAGGAGAGGATGCTGGAAGAGACATGATAACTCGCCGACAGGCTTCATTTGCATTTGTGGTGACAATTTCAAATGTGATTTCATCTCGTGCTTCTTGCCCTTCCACCTTTTTCTCGACCGTGTCTCTCACTCGATCAACAAAATCTATGAATGGCTCTGAAACAGATTGCTTGAGAGCGATATAAGGTATTATAGGTTCCTTTGAAGGCATACTAAGAAATGCCCGTTCTGCTGCGTTTTTTGTGAGGTCTAACACTGGTTTTGGAATCCCTGCTGCTTGTTTTTGGGCTTGGTTCCAGTCCCCTTCACCCACAAGATGTTCGAGGGTGATCTCATCATCCTCTATATCTTTTGCATAATCAGGACTCTGCAAAATTCCTGGAAGAAGGTCTCCTGCAAACCTTTTCCAAGTTCTTTCCCATCCCATCTGTATTCTGATGGAGGGAGCAAGCAACTGAGCAAGCGCTTTAAATCAGCAGGAACTCAGGTGTTAGAATTGAAAGTTGCTTTTAACATGCTCCTAAAATTTCACTTTTTTGCCCAAATTCACATTTTGTTTTGCAGAGTTCCTTTATGCTTTCGTATGAATGTGGTTCCCACCTGGGGTTTTGTCCTCTTGCATTGTATAACACTGGAGCTAGGAACAGGGAATCTGAATCTCTGCCTGCTTTCTGTATCTCGGCCGCGGCTCCCCTGCCTTTCCTTTCGCTATGGGAACCAGAGCCCGGGGATTGGGAAGGGGATTGGGAAACAGGAGGGGGGTGGGCAGGGTCCGGAGGCTCGGGGGTGGAGGTTTGTGTGGGAGTGGCTGAGGTTGGTGATGCTGTGTGGAGCGGGGCAGGATTGGGTGATGGAACCTCGAGGGGTGGAGCTGAAGGAACCACCTGGAGGGGCGGTGCTGTGGGTGGAGGCCCGCAATAGCACCTGGGAGGGGTTTGGTCTGCCGCAAGAGAGGAGGAGGAGGAGGGGTCAGGACAAAGGGAAGGAGGGTCAGGGACTGGCGGGGGGGGGGGGGGGGGGGCATGAAGGAATTCTGGGAAGGAGGAGTCCTTGCCGCGCCGCCCTGGGTATCTTGAGATGGGACAAAGACCCCCGCCATGCAGCCACTGCCATCTTGTGGGGGGTCTTCTCGTGGGGGTTGAGGGAAGGGGTTAGAAGGGGTACAGCATTTTTGGGAACAGCCAGAACTGTGAAAGGGATCAGGAAAGGGGTTAGAAACTGAGGTTTCAGCAGAGTGATTAGCATTTTCAGACTGTGGGGGTCGGGGAGATGGGGGAAATAAAGCAGATGGGCTCTTTTCAGTTTCCCGCGTTTCCCGACTGTCTGCGCCCTCTTTAACAATGTCATAAACTAACAAAAAGATCCCCATGAAGCCTTCCTTCACTGAAGGATCCCCCTTCTTGGTGCCTTCTGTTAAAGCGGTGCCAACCCCCTTCCAAAAAACCTTCTGCCTCACATCCTGAGCTGAGACGTTTGGAAAAGTTAAAACAATCCACTTGGAAATTTTTTTCACAAAACTCTTAGAAAAACTTTCTCCTGACTCTCTCAGGGTTCCTTTTACTTGGTTATAAATCTCTTTCTGCTGTGTGGACAATTTCCCACCCATTCTGCCCACCAGCAAGCCTCACCCGCCTGCCAGAAAAAAAAAAAAAAAAAACAAAGAAAAAAACTGAAAAGGTCTAAAAACTGATGGCGGCACCCCACACGCTGCACGCCACGTGCCCTTTCCCTCCTCAGGAACGGGGGTGCCTCCATCAAGTAAGATTTCCCTAGCCGGGCCCTTCCCGCGCTAGAATTGGAACTTACCAAACCGCTGACTCTTAGAAAACAACAAACAAAACACAGCAGTGGCTCCCAGTTTGAAGCCATCTTCCGGGGTGTGCGGAAGTCGCGTCTTCTCCCCCCTGAAAACAGAACCGGACAGGAACGGAACAGCTTCTCAGCGGCGATAGTGCTGCGAGCCGGGCATGAGAGACGTGAACCCCCAGGACCGGCGTGGTCCGAGAACTTCTCCCCTCCGGTTTGACTGTGGCGCCGACGGCTCAGCGGTGGTGGAGTCAGCGTCTGTGTCTTCGGCAGTGACGGTGGTGGGAAACAGCGTCTGGAGAAGCTCCGAGCGGAGCACTCTCTGTCACGCTTTAAAAACAGCCGCCGTATCAGGGCCACACGATGTGGCACCACTTGTCGCATTCTCTCCGACTTCTTTGTTTCCACCCGGCTCCTCTTTCCCGGGGTGCTGGCCAGCGCTTCTGGGACAACTCGAAGAGAAGCAACAACCAACCTTTGGGGTTCGTTTGATACAGACAGAGCTATTTAGAGAGCGCTACCATGACCGAGATAAAGAGACCCAAGACATTGGACACTTGTGTGTCGTCCGAAGTAGGTTGTATTTGCTCGAACGCCGCATGAACAAGTGACCCCGGGAGGGGGTTGACTTACAGGTTTTATAGGGAATATAAGAGGTAAGGTAAAACCAATAGACACAATGCCCAGAATGAATACATTACAGGTGAAATCCAATGGGAATAGCTTCAGGGGGAAGGGTAAATACACGTAAAAATACATAAGAGAAACTCCAACCCCATATTTAGGAAACAGAAACTCCAACTTCCAATTCACAAAGCCTTCTGCTCCTTCTGCGTAGCCACGCACTACCACAGTGCCTCTGTTGGTGTCGGGTCATGTGAAAGCTCCTGGAAAAGCTCTTCCCACACTGGGGACACTTGTAGGGCCTGTCCCTGGTGTGGATGCGCCGGTGCCTGACGAGGTGGGAGTTTTGCTTGAAGCCCTTCCTGCAGTCACGGCAACGGAAGGGCCTCTCCCCGGTGTGAATCCGCTGGTGCTTGAGAAGATCAGACCTGCTCCTTCCTGGCACAGGGTGGGTCTTTCCTCCTCAGAACACCCTGGGCTGGGCTTGGAGCCCCTCCTCCTGTGGGATCTCTGGGGCTTTTCCTCCCCGTTGGATTCCTGTGCCATGGAGCTGCTCAAAACGGCCTCTTCCACGAGGTTCTGTCGTGGGGATTTATCCTCCCTGGTCTCCATCCTCAGCTCCTTGTCTGGGGGAGGAAGGACAAGGAGAGGATGGAATTTGCCTCCGTGCCAGAGGGAAGGGGAAGGAGATCCCCCCAGTGCGTCCCCGGCAGGACGGCGTCGGCAGTGGGGTTGTCCTGCAGCCAGGGGCCAGGCTGGGCTGGAAGATGGAGCAGGAGAGAGGGGGAAATGGGCACTGACTTCCACCTCACTTGCCTGGGTGTCCCAGGACTCCTTCCTCTTCCTCCCAGAATCCTCCTCCATTTCACAAATGCTTGCAGATGGGAAATTCTGTTTTGGGAGGAAAACAAGGGAGGAGTACATTGAGTTTTCTACTGCTTTGAAGGCAAACCAGGGAGAGAATCTATGCCAGAATTGCAATTGAATAAGAAAATTAAATCAAGGCAATGATCCAGAAACACTGGTTTAATCTGACAGAGTCAGGATATAACCTGACACCCCGTTGGGCAGGGAGGTGGTAGCAGTCTGATGAAATGGTGGCTGCAGTCCGGCTGGAGTGATGAACGTGATTCTGTCAAAGCAGGGATCCTGTAGAAGGGTCTGGTCTTCCTCTGAAGGTCCAGTGGTGCTTATGGAGCTCTTGTCCTCTGGGAATCCAGTAGGCAAGGTGCTCCTGGTGTTGCAAAGGTGAGATTATATGCAGGTAGGAATGCTTGGTTCCTCCCCCTGGGCGGAGCATCCCACAATGGGATGATGTAATTTTATCAGTCCTGCAGTGACACTCAATGGCCCATTAACAGAAGATGGCCCCTGGAGGGCGTTATCAGGGCTGAGTCATGGCAGAGATAAAGAACACTGCCCCCCCTCTTTATCACAGTTCATGAAGATGGTGATTGAAAACACATTTTTGGTTACATCTTACATTGTCACTTGAAACAGTGAGGCAATCCCTGCTCGGGGTGGGGGGTGAACACCACCCCCCTTACCCAAACTGTGGTCTTCCTAAATCCTCAGTCCAAACAAAATCCCAGGTTCAGCCCTTCTGGGGGTTTGGGGGTGTCTCTGTCCCTCTGACCCCGATGATGTTTGGGCAGGGTCACAGCAGGGTTGAGAGGGACAGAGACCCCCCCGGCCTCCCCAGGGATGAGAAGGTCCGAGAGCCCCCCCAGCCCCGAGCACCCTCAGCGGTGAGAGGGACACAGAGCCCCTGGTCCCCAGCCCTGCACAGGCATTCCCTGAGGCCAGAGGGATGGAATCCCGCTGAGCATCCCCCAGGGTGAGGGGACAGAGACCCCCGAGCATCCCCTTGGCTGAGAGGGAGAGAGACTGCCCCGAGCACCCCCTGGCACAGGGTGAGAGGGAGGGAGACCCCCCAGGCATTCCCTGGGGTGAGAACGATGCAGACACCCTGGGGAATGGCCTGGGGTGACAGGGACAGGGACAACCCATCCAAGCCCCTCCCAAGCATCTGCTAGGGTGAGAGTAACAGAGTCCCCTCAGGCACCCCCGGGGGACCAGACAAAATAAACTTGCCAGAAATCAAATTAAACTCTGCATAAAACGCCTTGAGGAATATTTGCTCTTCCCACAAGTCACTTGTGATGGAAACGCAAACAAATCCCAAACATGAATAAACTGACAATAGAAGCAATTCTGTGGCAATTCCAAAATTCATCAGTTCCTGCACAGCTCCAGCTCAGCTGCTGGCAGGTTCTGATAAAAGAAAAGTGGAAATTTGGCCCAATACTGATCATTAAAAGGAAGGGAAAGCTCTGTGTATCTGTCACAAAGGTGACAGGGACGAAGAAAATAATGTTTCTCACATTTGGCAAAGGCCTCAAACCTATGAATTCGGGAGTTAGTCAGGAGTTTAGCTACTTGAGCTGGGCTTCTTGGAGGACTTTTAGCAGCCTTGTGTTCCTCAACTTGGGGTGAACAATGTCAGTCTTGCTGGTATCATTTGCTCCCTTTCCTCCAGGGATTTTAACAAATTTTTGAAGGAAGGACAACAAAATATTTTCTTTACACTGGCCACCCACAACAGCCACTTTCCTCATAAGTTCTCCCACAAGTCCCTCAGAGGAAGCTGTGTCCAAGTTTCCAAGAATTCCTCCAGAAAGAACAAGTTCCTGAGAAGAGGGAACAATGCGGTTGTCAAAGGCACTTGGGGTCAGACAACTGTGCTGTGAAGTCACTGAGCCAAAATAATGCTGCAATCTGGTTAATAAAATTGTTAGAGAGATGCCTCTGCCCCAATTAAGGTGCTAACGAGACCAAATCCCACATGGATTTTATTGAACAGTAAATGTGAGGTAGAGAGAGAGAGATGGAAAGAAAGAGCAAAGGGGGGAGAGCAAGGGAGTGACAGGGACAGAGACCTCCCCTGGGGCAGGGCAAGTGTGACATTGTCCCCTGTGTGCGGGGCCTTCCCAGGGTGGGGGTTTTACACCTGAGCCAGTTTGGGTAAGGGGGGTGGTGTTCACCCCCCACCCCGAGCAGGGATTGCCTCACTGTTTCAAGTGACAATGTAAGATGTAACCAAAAGTGTGTTTTCAGTCACCATCTTCATGAACTGTGATAAACAGGTGGGGCAGTGTTCTTTATCTCTGCCATGACTCAGCCCTGATAACGCCCTCCAGGGGCCATCTTCTGTTCATGGGCCATTGAGTGTCACTGCAGGACTGATAAAATTACATCATCCCATTGTGGGATGCTCCGCCCAGGGGGAGGAACCAAGCATTCCTACCTGCATATAATCTCACCCTTGCAACACCAGGAGCACCTTGCCTACTGGATTCCTAGAGGACAAGAGCTCCATAAGCACCACTGGACCTTCAGAGGAAGACCAGACCCTTCTACAGGATCCCCGCTTTGACAGAATCACGTTCATCACTCCAACAGGACTGCAGCCACCAATTCATCAGACTGCTACCACCTCCCGGACCAACGGGGTGTCAGGATATATCCTGACTCGGTCAGATTAAGCCAGTGTTTCTGGATCATTGCCTTGATCCTAATTTTCTCATTAAATTGTAATTCTGGCATAAATGCTCCTCCTGCTTTGCACCAAACCAACCACTTTGCTCAAAGTACATAACTCAATGTGCTCACCCCTTGTTTTTTTCCCAGAACAGAATTTCCCATCCCCAAACCTTTGCCAGATGGAGGAGGATGCTGGGAGGAAGAGGAAGGAGCCCTGGGACACCCTGGCAGGTGAGGAGGAAGTCAGTGCCCCTTTCCCCCTCTCTCCTGCTCCATCTCCCAGCCCAGCACAGCCCCCGGCTGCAGGACAACCCCACTGCCGACGCCGTCCTGCCGGGGACGCACTGGGGGGATCTCCTTCCCCTTCCCTCTGGCACGGAGGCAAATCCCATCTTCTCCTTGACCTTCCTGCCCCAGGCAAGGAGCTGAGGATGAAGACCAGGGAGGACAAATCCCCACGGCAGAACCTCATGGCAGAGGCCGTTTTGAGCAGCTCCATGGCACAGGAATCCAACGGGGAGGAAAATCCCCAGAGATCCCGCAGAAGGAGGGGCTGCAAGCCCAGCCCAGGGTGTTCTGAGGAGGAAAGACCCACCCTGTGACAGAAAGGTGGACAGAGCTGCAGGCAGAGCTCAGAGCTGGTGGTCCATGAGCAGGTTCACCATGGGGAGAAGCCCTACAAGTGCTTGGAGTGTGGGAAGAGCTTCAAGAAGAGCAACAATCTGAAACAACACCAGATGATCCACACCGGGGAATGGCCCTTCAGGTGTGGGGAGTGTGGGAAGGGCTTCAGCTGCAGCTCTGCCGTTGTCGTCCACCAACGCATCCACACTGGGGAGAGGCCCTACGAGTGTGGGGAATGTGGGAAGAGCTTCATCCGAAGGTCCCACTTGATCCGCCACCAGAACATCCACGCTGGGGAAAGGCCATACTTGTGTGAGCAATGTGGGAAGAGCTTCAGCCGAAGGTCCCACTTGATCCAGCACCAGAACATCCACACTGGGGAAAGGCCATACAAATGTGGGGAATGTGGGAAGGGCTTTGGCCAGAGGTCCTACCTGATCATCCACCAAAGGATCCACACTGGCGAGAGGCCCTATGAGTGTCCTGAGTGTCAGAAGAGCTTTCAGACCAGCTCCGTTCTTCTCAAGCACCAGCGGATTCACACTGGGGAGAGGCCCTTCCACTGCCTGCACTGCAGGAAGAGCTTCAAGCAAAAATCCCACCTCATCAGGCACCAGCGCATCCACACCAGGGACAGGCCCTACGACTGTCCCCGGTGTGGGAAGAGCTTCTCCAGGAGGTCTCACTTGACCTGACATGAACAGAGGCACAAGTAAGGGAAGCCCTGCAGGTGCCTCAACTGCAGGAGGAGCTTCATGAACTGTTCCAGCTCCATCCCCCATGGGAGAGCCCATGTTGGGAAGAGCTCTGGTGATCCATGTTCCCTGTGATCCATGCTGGGAAGAGATCATTCCCTTTTCCTACCCCTGCCAATGAAATGGTTTGGGATTGAAGAACATGAGGGTCTGGCCATGGCCCTGTCATTACATTCACTCCCACCTCAGGTCATTTCCAGGGGCAGGAAAGGGACTCTCTCTCTCTCTCTCTCTCTCTCTCTCTCTCCCTGAGGAGAAGGGTGTCTGTTCCAGGCAGGAGGAAATGCATGGCTGGGAAGAGCCAGTCAGTGGTGATGTAGTTTTCCCTGTAAATAGTTTTTCTTATCCATTCTGTTATCAGTATTGTTTCTGTTCCTGTTTGTTCCTTGTCTTGTTGCTGTTCCAAGTAAATTGTTCTTATCCCAGCCCAGGATCTTTGCCTTTTGTGCTTTCCATGGGAGGAGGGAGGGCAGCGAGCGGCAGCACGGTTTTAGCGGGAGCAGGAAATTGGGGAATCCCATTCTTGAATGTCATGGTTTGACACTGGCGCAATGCCAGCGCCCCCATGAAAATGCACCTTCCCTAAATAAATGCTGTGAGATGTTATCAGGAACAGAGCAGAGCAGGCCCACGCTTAATAACAAAGGGGAAAAAAAACTTTATTAAACTACTACTAACACAAAAAACACATAAACTAAATCCAGGATGAAGACCTTTTAAAACACCCCTCCTCCTCCCAATTTCCAAAAACACCCACCATGAAACATCACCCGGGATTCCTGATCAAATTACCACCCTTCAGAAAATCAATACTCAAACTATCAAGGGAGAGAGAAGTCTCTCTTGCACCACAGACCCCCCAGGAAACACAGCTGCCACACCCTGTGTTTCCCTGTCACACATGGCAACCGCCCGGAGAAAATCTGCCTGTGTGACCCTCTCCTTTCCATCTCACAGTGCTCTCACCACCGTGCATGGACAGACTGCTCATAGGGCTCCTTTAAGCATGCTTTGCCACGGACCCAAAGATACAACAGTTCAGCTTCTCATCTTGGGACTGCAGTCCCCCCCATTTTCCCCTGGGGCCAAGGGTCCAAGAACAGAACTCATCTTCTTTCCCGACAATTTGGTGGCCCGTACGGGGAAGGCCAGACAAAGTGGAAAAAACTTTATTCTAATAATATTTTGGCTCTAACTGTTTTGTGGGAATATTGGTATGTCTCTTTTTAAAGTTATAATGTCATTTGGAGTGAAAGCCTGCCTCTATTTCTGGTCATTAGGGTTCTTTGAAGTTTTAATAGCTTTATGGTCCCTGGAGTTATTTTCTTATCCAGAAGTAGCTCCGGTATTGCCCCTAATACGTAGCTTTTGTAGCAGAGGGGCATTAACTAGAATATTCATCGGGCTGGGCTTGGCTGTGATACTTTGCAAGGGGCTTATAAAAATGTTGTTATCGGCTCCAGGAATGTATAATTCGTGGTTGTGGCTGTGTGCTAAATTTCTTATGGGGGAGGAGCTTTTTCAGCCTTTGCTTTCCTTTTCCTCCTCCGAATTGTTTACGTCTCTATTAGAAAATGTTCAGTTCTCCCTGACTGCCAAGGACACCATCTTTCTGTTATTTAATTTAATAACCTTTCTCTATACTGTCTCTCTTCCACTACAAATCAAGGAGGAGCAATATTTTACAAAGCCCTCATTTCCTGGAAAAGGTTAAAAGTTCAGACTCCCTGGACAGCTGATATCTCGGTCTGGCGTTCCGTCTCCCACGCTGGGCACTATCCCCCCTCCTTAGTCAACCTGGTGTCCCGCGGCTCCCCGTGGGTCACCATATTGATGGCGGCCTTAGCTTGGATGCCCGCTCGGCACAGCGCACGGCAGCCTAGAACTCCTGGGCTCAAGCGATCCGTCGGGCTCAGCCTCCCCGTTCAACTGGCCCTGGACATTGCTGAAAGAGAGAAGTGGCCAAAGCTCTACCTCTACACTGATTCATGGATGGTAGCCAATGCACTGTGGGGCTGGCTGGAGAGATGGAAAGGGGCTAACTGGCAGCGTCGAGGAAAACCAATTTGGGCTGCTGAAGAATGGAAAGACATTGCTACCTGGCTAGAGAAACT
Source organism: Vidua macroura (assembly GCF_024509145.1). NCBI lineage: Eukaryota > Metazoa > Chordata > Aves > Passeriformes > Viduidae > Vidua > Vidua macroura. The sequence goes on along the minus strand of NC_071600.1, from coordinate 1,244,373 downwards.
ACCTGTGAAGGTTCGCCATGTAGATGCTCATGTCCCCAAGAGCAGAGCTAATGAAGAGCAGCAAAACAATCAGCAGGTAGATCAGGCTGCAAAGATAGGGGTGTCAAAGATAGATTTAGATTGGCAACACAAGGGGGAGTTATTCCTAGCTCGATGGGCCCATGATGCCTCAGGCCATCAGGGCAGAGATGCCACCTATAAGTGGGCACGAGACCGAGGGGTGGATTTAACCATGGACAGCATTTCTCAGGTTATCCATGACTGTGAGACGTGTGCTGCCATCAAACAGGCCAAGCGAGTGAAGCCCCTATGGTATGGGGGACGGTGGTCCAAGTACAGCTATGGGGAGGCCTGGCAGACTGACTACATCACACTGCCCCAGACACGCCAAGGCAAGCGCTACGTGCTCACAATGGTGGAAGCCACCACAGGATGGTTGGAAACCTACCCTGTGTCTCATGCTACAGCCCGTAACACCATCCTGGGCCTTGAAAAGCAGGTCCTTTGGAGGCATGGTACCCCTGAAAGGATTGAGTCAGACAATGGGACTCATTTTAAAAATAATCTTATTAACACCTGGGCTAGGGAATATGGCATTAAGTGGGTTTACCACATCCCCTACCATGCCCCAGCTGCAGGTAAAGTGGAGAGATGCAATGGATTGTTAAAGACCACCTTGAAAGCACTGGCTGGGGGGTCTTTCAAGAACTGGGAGCAGCATTTAGCCAGGGCCACCTGGTTAGTTAACACTCAAGGTTCCACCAACCGAGCAGGTCCTGCCCAGTCTGAGTCCCTCAATATAGTAGACAGAGATAAAGTCCCATTGGCCCATGTCAGAGGTTTGTTGGGGAAGACAGTATGGATTAATCCTGCCTCGAGTACAGGCAAACCCATTCGTGGGATTGTCTTTGCTCAAGGACCAGGTTATACCTGGTGGATAATGCAGAAAGATGGGACAACCTGTTGTGTACCTCAGGGAGATCTGATTGTGGGATGATATCATTGTTTGTTAAGCGTGACCACCATTGTCTGTACGTTAGATCATACAGACATGAAACAGAAGGAAATGTGAAAGGGTCGAAAGTCAGAGTAAGTAAGAATGGAAGAGAATGTGTAAGTGTGGAAGGTTTGAGCAGGCGGGAAGGAAGTTTACGTTGTGTTCAGTAACATGTTCACAATATGGGATAAGGGGTGGAATGTCGTGGGGACAGGACATTTTCATGCTTATTATCCCAATCGTGGTTTCTGTTCCCTCCTCTCAGTTTGTTTTGTCTATAGCTTCGTACTTCCCCCCCCCCGGCTCGCTGCTGGCTTGCTGCTTTTTGCTCGCTGCTGGCTGCCTGCTTTGCTACCTCTGTTTTCCTTTCTTTTTTCTTTGCTTTTTGCTTGCTTGCTTTTTCGCCATTTTTTTCCTTTTTCCCCGGTTTCTGTTGTTCCCTTCTCCCCCCCCGCCACCGAAGATATCGGACCTACTCTGGGCAGGAGCTCCCCCGGGGTCTGCGAGAGAAGCTTCGTACCCTCTGCAGCGAAGAGAGATACAGCTCAACCCCCTTGGACTGGTGAAAACATCTGTGGTCATCTTGGGCTATTTCTCTTGTGCTGGGGAGTGTTTTTTGTTGTTCCTTAATAAACAAGTTTTTTCCACTTCCCCTCTGAAGAAATTCCTCCTGAACCCGGTGGTGGGGGAAGTTGTGGAGGGTTTTGTTTCCTATAAGGGGCTCCTTTGGAGATGTTTTCCCCTAATTTCTCCTAAACCAGGACACTGAACCCCGGCCCGTGGAAACCGACCATAGCAATGGGCCCTGATGATGTTTGCCTACTAAGGATCAGATTTTTTGACAGGTACTCGAGGGGTTCTGTGGGGACTTTCTAAGTGTTTCCAGGCTGCCAAAGAGCCGGGATGTCACAGGCACTCCCAGGGGTTCCTGTCATGGGCAGAGTGGGAGCTTTAGGCAAAGTTTATTAGAGAAGCTCCTGTCAGGTCAGGAGGTACAAAAAGGATCCCCAAATACCTCCAAGGACCTCCAGGCTTTCTGAACTCCTTTTGTGAGGGGAGCCTTGGAGCAGCAGGTTCCAATCCCCTCCCTTGACTTTTCAAAAGCTCGTATGTAACAATTATAAAGGTGGAATTAAACTTTTTAAAAATTTGTCCCACGGGATTAAAAATGGCAAACACCTGTTGGGGGTTGGCTTTTTCCTTTCTGTTTGTTCCTTATCATCGGCTGGTGATTATTGGCTGAGCCCTTATTTTGGGAGGAGGACGATCAGAGCCCCTGCTCTTGGGAAAGGGAGTTTCCACTGCTGCTGCTGGAGCCCGGCCCAGAGCTGCTTCTTCTGTCATGGGGTGAGCCTCTTCTCGTGAGAACAGCCCCTAAACTGGGACCTTATTAACACCTCTCCCACTAAAAGAGAGACCTATCCCCGTCTGCTCGGGTGCCCGGGATCCTGAGCTCGGCTCTCCCTGCCCTGCTGGGAGCCCCTCACCCCCTGCCTGCTGAGACATCCTGCCGGCCCAGCTTGCTGCTTTCCCAGAGTCCTGCTGGGGCCCCGGAGCCGGCTGCCCCCAGGGTTTGTGAAGCGGAGCCTTCTTCCAGCCCTTCCCGCCTTGGGACAAAGCCGCCATGGCCGCGTGCTCCCCGAGCCCGCGCCGGAGCGCCCCCTGCAGCCGCGCGGGGATCACCGCACCTGCCCTGCCCCCCGGGAGCCACCAGCGCCCCTGCCGGCCGTGCCCGGAGCTGCACCGCAGGGAAAGTGCCGCGGCCGAAAGGCTGCACTGGGCTCCTGTTCTGTTTGCTGCCAGCGCCGGAGGTGCTGCTGTTTGTTTGCTTTATTGTACACACTAGTGAAGAACTGTTATTGCTATTCCCACATCTTTGCCTGAGAGCCCCTTGATTTCACGATTCTAATAATTTGGAGGGAGGGGTTTACATTCTCCATTCCACAGGAGGCTTTTTTCTGCCTTCCCTAGCAGACACCTGTCTTGTAAACCAAGACCAATTTTGGCACCCAATGTGCAGCCCAAGGGCATCGAGAGAAAAGTGTGAAATAAGAATAACAGTTCTTGAGTAACATAATTTTTCTTTTTTTTTTTGGTGTACTGGATATAGAAACCTTGTTAGGTGTCACCATGTGGTCTAGCTTACCCTGCTTTGGGTGGCACATGGTTGTGGCTACATTTTTCCCATCCTAGAACTATGGCTACTGTGGCTGCTATCCAATTTGTTTGATGGGTTAATGTGGTGAGGAATTTATGGTTTTCTAACTTACTCTGGACAGTGGAGCCGTTGTGACACAGCGAGGGCTCATGGAGCCAAGGGGCCATTGTGACACATCAGGGCTTTGTGGAACCACAAAGCCATTGTGACATTGCAAGGCCTCATGGAAGCACGGGGCCATTGTGACACTGCAGAAGCAAGGGGGACATTGTGATACTCCAGGGCCTCATGGAACCAAGGAGACCATTGTGACACTGTGGGGTCCCACGAAACCAAGGGAACATGGAACAGGTCTGGCTGGCTGGGGCTCCTGGGAACCACCTGACAGGTCCGGCTGACCTTGGCATGTCGAGGGCTGCTTCTCACCTGCTCCTGAAGCACTGGGGCTCTGGGCTTTCCTTCCTACTGGAGAGAACTGTCCTTGTCCTCCAGCGACCCAGGGTCAAAACTGAGATTATTTCTCCAAATTTCCCTATATTTCAAGGTTTGTTTCCAGATGAAATCTGCCACAAACGACACATCTGGCTGCCTTGGCCACCCAGAGGCCACCTCTCATCTGCCTTTCAAACACTGGAACCATGTGCTTTTATATCTTGTGGGAAAAAACATCCATCTCCACCAGGCACCCATGGCCAAAATTGTGGATCTGCCTCCAGAATTCCCTGTATCCAAGGTCAGCTCCCAGACAGAAGCTGCCAAGACTGACAAGTCTGGCTGGCCTTGGCTTCCTGAAGGCTGGCGCTCATGTGCCTCTGAAACACTGGGGCTCTGTGCTTTCCTTCTTGGAAAAAAGAACTTATCTTCCTGTCCAGGCACCCATAGTCAAAACTGGGATTCCACCTCCAAAACTCCGTATATCCAAGGATTGCTCTCAAATGAAAGCAGCCAGGACAGACAGGCCCTAGGCATCTTGAGAGCTGCCTCTCACCTGCTATCCAAACACTGGGGCTCTGTGCCTTCCTTCCAATGGAAGAGAACCTTCTTTCTTCTCAAGGGTTCCATGGTTAAAATAGAGATTCCTCCTCCCAAATTCTATATATCCAAAGATTCCTCCATGACAAAAGCTGCCTGGACAAACAGCTCTGGCTGGCTTGGCCTCCCAGGAGCCACCTCTCTCTTCTTCTGCTCCTGAAAAACTTGGGCTCAGTGTTTTCCTTCCTACGGAATAGAACCGTCCTTCTTATCTATGCAGAAATGGCCGAAACTGGGGTTCCACCTCCCAAATTCCCTATATCCAAGGGTTGCTCCCAGCCAAATTCTGCCAGTACCATCAAGTCTGGCTGGCCTTGGCCTCTGGTGGCTGCCCCTGCCACACTGGGGCTCGGTTCTTTCCTTCCCATGGAGATCCCTGTGACACTGTGGGCACCTCATGGAACCAAGGGGATCATTGTGGCACCACTGGAGCCCATGGAACCAAGGGGCCATGGTGACACAGCGGGGCTTCATGGACCCAGAGACCATTCTGACTCTGTGGGGCCTGATGGAACCATGGAGACCACGAGTACCCTTCAGGGCCTCGTGTCACCAAGGGGGCATTGTGACACCTCAGGGCCTCCTGGAAGCAAGGGACCATTGGGACACTGTGGGGCCCCATGGAACCGAGGGAACATGGAACAGGTCTGGCTGGCTTGGCCTCCCAGGGGCCACCTGACAGGTCTGGCTGATCTTGGAATGCCAAGGGCTGCCTCTCATCAGCTCCTGGAGTACTGGGGCTCCATACTTTCCTTGCTGTGGGAAAGAACTGTCCTTCTTTTCAGATGCCTATTGCTAAAATTGGTACCCTCCCTAAAAAATTTCCTATTTTTAATGGTATCTCTAAGAACAAAACCTGCCAGCTCTGGTTGGCCTTTGGTGGTCACCTCTCATCTGCCTCTGAAACTCTGAGGCTCTGTTCCTCCCTTCCTACGGAAGAGAAATAGCCTTCTTGTCCTGGGTCCATGGCCAAAATAAGAATTTGGCTTCCCAAATTCTGTATATCCAAAAGTAGCCAGGACAGACAGGTCAGGCTGGCCCTGTCCTCTGGTGATTTTCTTAGACTATGAGCTGAATGTTTTAATTTAAAAACACCTTGGAGAGCACCCAGAGATCTCCCAAGCTGGGGTTCTGATACCTCGGGCACATGACCACTACATATGGACAAAGGAGCTCTGTGCTCTGTGCTGTTGTGGTGGTTTTGCATCGTGGAAGTGATGTCCTGAGAGAAGCTACTGGCAGTTTCCTCTGTGTCTGACAAAAAAACCAATCAGTAATTAGCTATGAGAATTGACAATCTGTTAAACCACAAAGGAAACTGCACACTCCTCTGTGAAGACACGAGTTAAAGAGGAAGAAGCCTGGCTGGGTCTCTTTCCCTTCTGGCCAGCAAAGAGGTGCCAAGGCCGGGCCAGCCCCCGTCTGGGCCGGGGCGGGCCGGGCGGCTCCTGCCGTGGGGCCGGGCCCCTTCCCAGGGAGCCCGCCAGGCCCCATCGGCTGCCGGGCAGGGGAGGGGAGGCCGCGGGGCCGAGGCCGGGCCGGGCCGTGGCTGCGCTTGCTGACATCTGGCCGCTGCCGAGCCCTGCCCCGCCGCCAGCCCGGGCCCAGCCAGGATCCGCCGGGCCCCAGGAGCAGCCCCGGGCCGGGCCGGCTCGGCCAAGCTTCTGCCGCCCTTGGGCTTGGCCCGCAACCAGCGGGCAGGGCCAGGAGAAGCCATCGGCCCCGGCCATGCTGCTGCTCTGCTCTGGCCTGGCTGCTGAGATCCTGGCCCTGCCCCCAGCGCCGCCCAGCCTGACACAGCCCCAGCGCAGCCGCTGCACAAACCTCCATGGGAAAACAGCTCCGGCCGCAAGGACCCAGCCCGGCCGGGCTCACGCAACCATCTGCAGGCCCCGCCTGAGATATTGACTCTTCCCGTGCTGCCATCCTCCCTCCAGGGAGAGAAAAGGACAAAGTGCAGGCACACACAGGAGCAACGTGAAGGCACCGAGGTCAGTGAAGAGGAAGTTGAGTCCCAGATGGGAGGGATGAGGAGATGCCTTGATCTTGGGGCTGAAATCCTCTGCTAAAGCTATGGAGAAGGATGGAATTGATACATCAGACTCTCTTTTTCCCTATAATGCATTGAAAAGAATGGGGAGATGACTTGTTCAGCAAAGGCCTCCATGCTAAAGTAAGGAAATGTTGGAGTTGCTGTGATCCCATGTTTGAACAGAGAAAGTGAGAAGAGTGATGAGACCCTGTGCCCTCAGGGAGAGAAGAAGAAGACGTCTGTTCCCAGAGGTGAAGATGATTTCAGAAATAGATGAAGAGAACCTTTGCTCTTAAACAGCTCCTCTTTAAACCAATACCCCATAAGCGGACATGGCCCATAAACACAGCTATGGGAAAAGCTGTAAAAAATGGGAGGGACTTCACGATTGCAGATTTTTCCAGGCAGCTGTTATTGGTGGAAATGAAAAGTCATGAGAGAACTGTTTTCTTGAGGAGAAGTCACCATAACATTAACAAGAGAAACTTCTCTCCCTAAGTGAACTGAAGAAAGACTGTTCTAGAGGTGGTAAACTAACAGAAAATTTTAGGTTCTGTCTCTTTACATTGTCAGGTTGTATGGAGAGAGGAAGTGTTCTGAAGGTTTTGTTCTGATTCTTATTATTCTTTCTTTTAGTTACTGTTAATAAACTTTTCTTTATACCTTTTTGAACTTTTGAGCCCACTTCGCCTTTCTCCTATCCTATCTCAGAGCAGGAAATGAGTAAGTATATTCTAGTGAATGCACTGGTAATTAGCCAACACTGAACCCACCACACTAATTGATGAACTGGCTCAGAAATCTCAAATTGGTGAACCAAAACCACTACAGAAACCTTCCAGATGAACTGCAGTAGAGCAGAGGGAAATCAAGGCAGAGCCATGGTTTGTCAGGACTTGCTTGATCCTAATGAGCCCCGTGGTGCATTTGGAGCTGAGCCCTGGAACCTCAGGGCCTGACAGGAGATTGCACAAAACATTCCAGGAGTCAAAGGCAGAGGAAATATCCAAAGTGTCTCAAAGCATTAATGGGACCCACTGAGGTCCATCCCCAACACAGGCTCCTCATGGACTCCTTGGAGGAGAGAATTGGAGGCCAGGATGGCACAAAAACCTCCCAGAGACTCAAAATGGCACAAAAACCTCTCAGTGTGGAAAGGAAAATCCAAAGTACCTGAAAAAAGTTGACTATCTCAAAGTATTAATGAGCCCGACTGAGTGTCAGTACAAAGCTCTCCAGGGACTCATTAAAGCAGATAATTGGGGCCATGATTGCACAAACCTCTCACAGAGTCTGTATCCAAAGGGAAACACCAAGTACCTTAAAAGAACTGAAGTAGCTTGAAGCATTAATGAGCCCCACTGAGTGTTGTTCCTGACAAAGCCTCTCCAGGGACTAATTACAGCAGATAATTGGAGGCCATGATTGCAGAAAGCTCTCAGAGACTGCAAGGCAAAAGCCAAAGCCAAAGTCCTTTGAAAAACCTGCAGTGCCTGGGAGCATTGTGGAGCCCCCAGGGCCATTCCTGAGCAAGGCTCCCCAGGGACTCCTTCCAGCAGATCCTTGAGGCCACTGGGATGTGGGCTAGGGGGGGATGCAGAGGGCAGGACAAGGGGCTGACAGTGCCCAGCCTGGCTGGGGCTGTGCCAGGAGGCCCCAGGGCCTCAGGACAAGGTGTCTCCTGACAGCCCTTGGTGGCACAGACCCTGCTGTGCCTCAGGCCACCACGACTTGGCTTCTCTTTGTCCCCACCTGTCATCAGTGCCTCCAGTTCTCTGCTCTGCCTGGGGCCTGGGGACACTTTCTCACTCGTGTCCCTCACTGGGACCCATTAAAAGTCAAAGCAACTTTGGAGTTGGATTCTGACTTGGAGTCCTGGAGAGGTTTCTGCAGCTCCCTCTCAGGGCCTGATGTTCAGGGCCTGAGCACAAAGCCCCAGAGGCTCATTCAAGTCCTTGTGCTGTGTCTGTGCTGCTGAGCTGGGCCGGGCTCCTGGCACAGAGGGTGATGCTGGTAAGCAAGCAGAGCTTCAAAAGCACATTTCTCTGGATGAGCAGCTCTTCTCCCAGCCCAGCAGGGCTGGGGCACTGCCTGCAGCCAGCGCAGGCACAGCCCAGAGGCACAGAGAGCTTCAATCATCAGGGCTGGGAAGGTGCTGAGAAGTGCCTGGGACAGAATCACTGCCAGCCCTTGGCACAGGAACCTCTGGCTGCAGGACAATGCAGCTGCAGCTCCTGCAGTGATCTCCTCAAGCTGGAGCATCCCAATGCCCACAGATCCTGTGAGTACAACTCTGAGTAGTTCTGGTGCGGTGGAGGTGAAATGCTCATGAAGCTCTGACATGCTGAGGGGTTCTGATCAGTCAGAGCATATTTTTCCAAGACAAGGATTTTGGTAAAATTGAGGAATTCCCAAAGAATTTGTATTCAGTTTCCTACTCTTGGAGAATGGCATGAAGGGATAAATATTAAAGGATGAGTATGAATTATTGATTATGAATTTTGTCAAGTGCCTGAGACATCTGAACTGTTATTTTTAGTGATCAGTAGGTTCAGAGGAGATCCCTAATGTGCTTGCAGCCACTCTGCCCATAGACAGCACCAGCATCACCTTTGCTGGATCCATCAGGCTCAGTCTGAGCTCTCCTTTCTCCAAGCTGCAAACAGAAGCTGCCCCCAGCCAGTGCCCTGCAAACAGGCAGGGTTCTGTCAGGTCAAGGAGAGTGCACAGAGATTTGGGGTCTGCGAGTGCTGGCACAGAGAGATCAGGCACAGGCAAACACCTGCAGGAGGAAAATCTGCAGGAAGCAGAGAGAAGATCAGGCAAGGAGAGAAATCAAGACCCAGAAATGCTGTGGCAGGGAGAGTTCAGAGATGTGCAGAGGATCCCCTCCAGTGCAGCCCCTCCCTCTGAACAAGCCCCCTCCCTCCTGTGCCCCCAGCCAAGCCTCTGCCCTCAGGGCCGGGGCTCCAAGGCGTGCAGCCCCTCCTGTGCAGGCAGAGCTGCAGCAGAGCCGTGGGGCAGCTCTGCAGCCCCGGGCCCAGTTCCCTCTGCAGAGCACAGGGCTGGCAGCAGCTGCCCGGCACTGGGGGCTCTGGCAGGGGGCACAGCTGGCTCAGGGTGACACAGCTGTCCCCAGTGCCTGGCTCTGGGCAATGCTGGCACTGCAGCCAGGGAAGGAGCTGCATCTCCCTTCATCCAGTGCCATCAGAAGGACACTTGGAAGTCTCCCTGAGATTTCAGTCCAAGCTGGGAGCTTCAGTGTAGGGTGCAAACCTGTCCTAGAGCATCTCTGAGTTATCAGATTGATGGGGAAAGGCAGAGGTGTTGTGACACTGAAAATGCTGCTGGGTTGGTGAAAGGAGCAATGTGAGTCCTTGTCTCCAAACGTGGAGCTGGGCTGTGCTGGATCCATCTGCTCTCAGCAGTACCTGGGGTTTTTTTAGGGAAAATGTCGGAAGCTGATCATCCTCCCCTGGAGAAAGGTTAAACCCAGAGAAATTCTGAACAGGTCAGAATGACAGACCATCTCCCCTCACTCTCCACTCATCGCTTTTCCTCACTGAAAGTTTTCTGTTCTCCCTGAGTGCAGCAGAAAAGCTGAGGGTTTCTGATATCCAAGAATTGCAGGAGATACATGGGGGGAGCGTATAAGGAAAACCTCAAAACTCTTAAACACAGAACTGTGCCCGTGTGTGTCAGAGAGGAGGGTATATGGGAAATGGCTTTGATTTTGGTTACAGGTATCTCCTCTAACTCGTCACTGTCCTTTCTCCATGAACAGGTGCCCATGTGCAGCCACAGCCAATGTCCAACAGCAGCTCCATCAGCCACTTCCTCCTGCTGGCACTGGCAGAGACGCGGCAGCTGCAGCTCCTGCACTTCTGCCTCTTGCTGGGCATCTCCCTGGCTGCCCTCCTGGGCAACGGCCTCATCATCAGCGTCGTAGCCTGCGGCCACCACCTGCACACGCCCATGTTCTTCTTCCTGCTCAACCTGGCCCTCAGCGACCTGGGCTCCATCTGCACCACTGTCCCCAAAGCCATGCACAATTCCCTCTGGGACACCAGCACCATCTCCTACACAGGATGTGCTGCTCAGCTCTGTTTCTTTATGCTCTTCCTTGGAACAGAGCTTTCCCTGCTGACCATCATGTGCTACGACCGCTACGTGTCCATCTGCAAACCCCTGCACTACGGGACCCTCCTGGGCAGCAGAGCTTGTGCCCACATGGCAGCAGCTGCCTGGGCCAGTGCCTTTCTCAATGCTCTCATGCACACAGCCAATACATTTTCCTTGCCCCTGTGCCATGGCAATGCCCTGGGCCAGTTCTTCTGTGAAATCCCACAGATCCTCAAGCTCTCCTGCTCCAAATCCTACCTCAGGGAACTTGGGCTCATTGCTGTTAGTGTGTGTTTGGCATTTGGTTGTTTTTTGTTCATTGTTTTCTCCTATGTGCAGATCTTCAGGGCCGTGCTGAGGATCCCCTCTGAGCAGGGACGGCACAAAGCCTTTTCCACCTGCCTCCCTCACCTGGCTGTGGTGTCCCTGTTCTTCAGCACTGCAGCTATTGCTCACCTGAAGCCCCCCTCGATGTCCTCCCCATCCCTGGATCTGTCCCTGTCAGTTCTGTACTCAGTGGTGCCTCCAGCCCTGAACCCCCTCATCTACAGCCTGAGGAACCAGGAGCTCAAGGCTGCAGTGAGGAGACTGATGACTGGATGGTTTCGGAAACATTAAACTGCTGGCTAATTTCTGCAAATCATTTGTAATAAAAGTCATCTTTGATACTTCTTATTGGTTTCATTTAGGAGGTTCTTTATCATTGTAATACTAATTTAATATTGTACTCAAAGAAATGTCAGTGCTTGTGCCATTTTGTTTGTCACCACCTGCCGTGTGGCCACAGACTGTTTCGATGAGGGGCTGCACTCTCAGTGGCTTTAAAGGAACTAAAGGATCTCCCAGCACAGTTTTCTGCAGAGCTGCCCTTTTGTTGCCTTCTCTGGAGCTGCAGCAGCAATGTCTGTGTGCAGAGCTGGGGGCAGATCAGTGCTGGCACAGCAGCTGTGCCCAGCAGCAGCAGCAGCACTTGGTGGTGCCAGTGCTGCTCCCGTGGCCCTGCCCCGCTGCCCTGGTGGCCCTGGTGTTGCTGCAGGGCCTGAGTGCTCTCGGGGCCGGGCACAGTCCTGGGGGTGGCAGTGCCGGGGCTGCAGCAGGGACAGGCCATGGGCACTGCTGGGGCAGCGCTGACGCCTCAGGCCAGGGCCTGGGGGCTCCAGGCTCCTTGCCCAGGCTCTCTCAAGAACACGGCCAGGGCAATGCTCAGCACAGAAAACCCCCGTCAGCAGCCCCAGGCTGGCCGTGGGCAGGCTGGGGGCAAACAGCACGGCTGGTGCTCTGCCAGGGCCCTGGGGGAGACGGGAAGGAGCAGCAGAGCAGGGGCTGATCCATCCCCAGTGCGCTGCACAGCCCAGGGCAGTGTCCCAGAGCGTCCTCATGGAGCTGCCAACAACATCCCCCCTCTGCTGCCCTGGCCCATCCCCCAGCTCACACAGGTGCCGCATCCTTGCAGGCACAGACACGGCAGCGCTGGCTCAGGAGCCCCTGTTTGCATTGCACACAGCAGGCGGGAGCACCCCCGTGCAGGTGCTGTGGGGACATGAACCTGAGGCAGCATAAATGCCATCAGCCCCTGGGGCCAGGAAGGGCTGGGGGACGCCAGGGAAACCGCTCAGCTTTGTCCTGGCCTCTGCACTCAGCCAGAAAGTTTGTTCCCATCTGCTGAGAGTTTCCTGTCCCACTGCAGACGCTGTTGCTCAGAGCCAGGGCTGCCAGGCAGCCACCCCCAAACTGCCCTGAGCATTTCCTTGGCCTCACCTTTGCTTTTGTTACTCTTCCCTGGTCCAGATTTCTTTCCCTTGCCCAGCCCTGTTCCCTGCCCTGCACACAGCCCATCCCTGTTTGCCCTTTCCTCTCTGGCCCCACTCCCCATTGCAGTTCCTGACTTGGCACCATGGGAACGTCCCTTGGGGAGCAGGATCATCCCACAAGTGCTGCAGGAATTGTCTGCAGGCTCCTGCAGTGCCTCGTGCTGCTCCCTGGCCAGAGGCAGCCCAGGCCAGGGGGGCACATCTGGGCTGCTGTGTCTGCCTGTGGGGCTCCCTGTTCTGGGCAAGGAGGAGGAGCTGCAGAGGCTCTGCAGGACTGACAGGATGGGCTTTGGGGCTGTGAGCAGAAGCTGAGGGACCTGGGCTGCTGCAGCTTCTGAAGAGGAGGCCCAGGGCTCCTCCTGCAACTGCTCCAAGGGTGGTTTCAGAGAATCCCCGAATCAGCAAGGCTGGAAAAGACCTTGGAGATCATCAAGTCCAACCTGTGCCATGACACTGCCTTGTCTCCCCTGAGCCTCCTCTTCTCCAGGATCAACAACCCCAGCTCCCTCAGCTAATCCTCACAGGACTTGTGCTCCAGACCCCTCACCAGCCTTATTGCCCTTCTCTGGACACGCTCCAGCCCCTCCATGTCTCTCCTAAATTTGGGGGGGCCAGAACTGGACACAGCACTCGAGGTGCTGCCCAACCAGTGCTGAGCACAGGGCAAGAATCACTGCCCTGCTCCTGCTGGCCACACCATTCCTGATGCAGGCCAGGAGCCATTGGCCTTCTTGGCCACCTGGGCACACGGCTGGCTCATGTCCAGCCTGCTGTCCATCAGTCCCTGCAGGTCCCTTTCTGCCTGGCTGCTCTCCAGCCCCTCTGTCCCCAGCCTGGAGCACTGCAGGGGTTGTTGTGGCCAAAGTGCAGGACCCGGCACTTGGACTTGTTAAACCTCACCTTGTTGGATTTGGGCCCTGGATCCAGCCTGTCCAGGGCCCTGTGCAGAGCCCTCCTGACCTCCAGCAGATCAACACTCCAGCCAGCTTGGTGTCAGCACGGTTCCATGAGGCCCCAGAGTGTCCCAATGGTCTCCATGATTCCATGAGGCCTCCCAGTGTCTCAATGTCCCTTTGGTTCCATGGGACCCCTTGGTGTCACAAAGTCCCTTGGATCCCTGGGGCCCAGAGTGTCACAATGGCACCGTGGTCCCCCAAGGCCCTGCAGTGTCACAATGGATCCTTGGTTCCATGAGGTCTGGCAGGGCAGCAATGCTCTCCTTGGTCCCACAGTGCCACAATGGCCTCTTGGTCCCAAGAGCCACCACGGTGTCAAACCTGTTTCCTTCATTCCAGGAGTCCCTGAGGAGCAGCACTGGCCCCTTGGTTCCATGGGGCCCTGCAGTGTCACAATGGCCCCATCATGACACGAGGTCCTGCTCTGTCGCAGAGCTCTGCATGGTTCCACAAGGCCCTGCAGGGTCACATTGGCCTCTTGGTTCCGTGAGGCCTTAGAGTGCCACAATGAATTCCTTGGTGCTGCAGTGTCACAATGCAGCCCTGGTGACACAAGATCCTGCAGTGTCACCAGGGACCCTTGGTTCCATAGGGCACCACAGTGTCACAATGGTTCCCTCAGTTCCCAGAGTCCTTGCCATGGAGCAATGGCCCCTTGATCCCATTGTCCCCAGGCTCTCCCAAGGGTCTCCTTGGTTCTGCAGTGGCACAATAGCCCCTTGGTTCCACAAGGCCCCGCAGTGTCCCAGTGGCCTCTCTGGTTCCACCAGGACCCAGACTGTCACAATGCACTCCTTGCTTCCATTCAGCCTCACAGTGTCACAGTGGCCCCGTGGCTCTGTGGTGCCATGTCATACACAGTGTCCCCATGGTCCTCTTAGTGCCACCAGGCCCCGCAGTGTCACAATGGCCCCTTGCTTCCCCAGGGCCCTGCAGTGCCACAATCATCAGAGAATCAACCAGGCTGGCAAAGACCTTGGAGAGCATCAAGTCCAACCTGGCACCCAACACCACCCTGTCACCCAGTCCATGGCACTGAGGGCCACATCCAGTCTTTGCTGAAACACTTCCAGGGACAGTGACTCACCCACCTCCCTGGGCAGTCCATTCCAATGCCCAGTCACCCTTTGTGTGAAGAATATTTCCTTAAAGTCTGGCCTAGTCATCCACTTATGCATCTGAAGGCTGCGTCCTCTTGTCCTGTCACTGTTCCCTGGGAAAAGAGCCTGACCCCCACCTGGCTGCACCCTCCTGTCAGGGAGTTGTAGAGAGTGATGAGGTCTCCCCTGAGCCTCCTCTTCTCCAGGATCAACAACCCCAGCTCCCTGGGGGAGCTCTGTCACACCATTCCTGATCCATAGGGGTGTCAGGGGTTGGATGAGGGAAATGGAGGGGAGGGGGTGGGGACAAAGTGTTACTGATTGTTAGCCATGTAGGCTCTTGTTTTTCATATCTGTTCAGACTGCTTTAGAAGGTGCTGGGGGTCAATATCAATTGGACATTGCTGATATCAATCTATAAACAGGAAAAGAAGATTTTACAGGACAAAACAGTTCTCTCTCTATTGTGTTCAATAGTATATTTGCTTTAAATACACTTCCAAAATCTGTCAACTTGATGAGAGAAGAACTGAACACTTCAATTATGCCCAGGGGCTTTTGTTTGGGTGTTTTAAACATATGTTCATGAGCCTTTGTCACTGAATTCCTGAACTGAAGAGCTCAGGAAAGAAGAGGCGTATGGAGCAGGAAAATTCATCAGCAACCTCCAAGGGGCTGAGGATCCATCCCCATCAGAGCAGCAATGAGCAGAAATGGGCAGAGCTTTGTGGCTGCCCCAGCTCTGGGATGGGCCCTGGGCCTGGAGCAGGAGCAGCTCTGGAGGGCCCCAAGGCCGGGGCTCTTGTGCTGGCCTGGGCAGATGGGATGGCAGCAGGGGCTGCAGAGCTCTCAGCAGCTGAGGCCGAGGGGAGCAGGGCAGCCAGGGAGCCTCCTTGTGCCTTGGGCAAGCCCCTTCCCCCATGGCTGGGGCTGAGTCCTGGCTGAGCTGCAGCTGCTGCTGTGCCCTTGGCAGGGGCTGAGGCCGTGGGGCCAGTGGCCAGAGCAGCCTGGCCTGAGCAGAGCTGTGGGGCCAGAGGCGGCTGGGCTGTGCTGGGGAGAGGCCCTTGGTGCTGCACAGAGCTCAGGGCAGCTGGCAGAGCTTGCAGGGAGCTGGGCTGGGCTGCGAGAGCCTGGCCCAGAAACCATCAGTGTCCATCTCAGCCTGGCTGAGCGTGCAGGGGCAGGACTCAGCCCAGGCCTTGTGGGGCAGGGCCAGCGCCTGTGCAAGGCATTGAAAACAGGCAAGTGCCCGAGAGAGGAGGCTGCTCTGTGCCCTTGGGGCATAGACACAGCAGGGAGGGGGCCCAGGACATTTGTCAGCGCCAGCCTCTGTCCCCAGCCCTTGGCAGCCCTGGCTGCTGAGCCCAGCTTTGGCCTGGGCTGAGTTTGGCTGTGGCCCAGCTCCATCCTGCTGCGGGGCTCAGGGCCTGTTCCCGGCCATGGCCAGCCCTGGCCGGCCTCTCTGCTGGCCCAGAGGCCGGCAGAGCCCGGGGCAGGGCTGTCTGTGCAGCCCCACAGGTGCCACGGGCTGGGCAGGAGCTGGCAGAGGCTGCCCAGCAGGGAGGCCATGGGGCACAGAGCCCCAAGGCTGCCGTGGGCACCACGGCACAGGGGCCGTTCCCAGCCGCAATGCTCCTGTCCTGGGCTGGGCCTGCACAGGGGCTGTGGCACCATGGCTGGGCCAGCACAGGGCCACCAAGGGGCCACGCAGCCGCTGCCGGGGCTGGCAGCAAGGCCGGGCACAGACAAGGAATTGCTGAGCGTGGCCTGCGCTGGCCAGGCCTGACTGTGCCAAAGGCAGAGCTCAGCTGCCCTTGGGGGCTGCAGGAACACTCAGGAGCCCAAAGAGCCTCCATGGCTGTGCTGGAGACCAAGGCTGGAGCAGGGAAATGCAGGGCTGCTGCGCCATGGCGAGGGCATGGAATTCCAGCACACACCTCAGCTCTCGGATGATCCCGGCACCGTGCTGGGCCCTGTTTCAGCCTGGAGCAGAGCAGATGTTGATGGCACAGGAGCCCTGCGGGGCTGGCAGGGACCTGCAGCTTGCAAGGTGCTCTGCTCTCCCTCAGCTCCTCTCTGAGAGGTCCAATCCCAGCTGGGTACCTCAGGGCACAAGTGGCACTGCCTGTTCATGGGCACACAGCTGATGTCTGCCTGGAAAGGGGCACAGGTTTTAATACCTGTACATTTCATTTTATACAAGCACATTTTATTATCTGGGTCACTAGAGTACTTTTAAGAAACAGCAATTTTTTTTCCTCCAGGAACAGGAATTTCTTGGAGGTGTAGTGATGGCAGGAGGAGAAATAATGATCCTGCCTTCTACTTGTGCCACCAATATCCTGTTTATTATTTCCTCTCCCTCTTCCTTCAGCTGTTTCCAGCTCTCCTGTTTACATGGCCAAGTCTAAGGCCATCTCTTCACTAGACCAGGTGCATCTTTGTACTTCCCTTTGCTCCCTGATTTCCTCCTCCAGATGCTTTCTGCTCATTCAAGGGTCTCTCAACTGACTGGCTTCATGCTTGGAGCTTCAGGGAATTGCCCAATCTTTCTGGAGTTCAAATAATTATCACATTATACAACATCCGAATTGTGTTTATATCTGTCACAGAATTATCTTTTCTTATGTCTCTGTCTAAAACTGTTCCTGTACAGAAATCCCTTGGGTGTGGGGAACATGTCAGATGCTGCTGGGACATCACAGAGAGCTGAGGGAAGAGCTGTGATGGTTATTAAACTGTTCAAATGTTCAACTTGTGTTTGTTGGCAAGAAACCTTTCTGTGCCTCTGAGTGTCACCAGGCCCTGAGCCCAAAGGACACAAAGCTGATGAGTTGTGGTTCCCACTGCAGAGGCACTTGGACCTTGGCTCTGCACAGGAGAGCTCTTCATCCACTTTCCCTCTTTTCCTCTCTCTGGGCATGGAGGGAGCTCCTGACTTCAGCCTGCGACTCGTGTGTGCAAAGAGCAAATCTGGGCAGAATCGGGGCAGGGAGGGTTTGGGGGCACCTTGGGATCTGTACTGGGCACAGAAGGTGTTTTCTATTGCTCTGAGACTGTCTGCTGTGCACAGTGGATTTAATAGCCAGCAGAGGAATGGCTTTTGCATTGGATGGAGCTGTGTCTTCCCTTGGCTTTATTGGCTGACAAGAAATGAACATCCCTCTGTGTCTCGGGCAGCTCCTTCTCCAGGGAAAGCAGGTGGGAGTCGGAGCCAAGGAGCTGAAAGCTGCAGGTGCAGCCTGGGCTGGAGGGAGCTCAGATTTGCACAAGGCTGCTCTGAGTGCCAGGGCTTGGATGGGGGCAATGGTGGGGTGGGGGTAGGGACAGAGTCTGATTGATTGTCAGCCATGAAGGGTCTTGATTTCCATATCTATTCCAACTGCATGAGGAGGTACTTGGATTTAGAATCAATTGGAGATTGCACATATCAATGTATAAACAGTAAAAAAAAAAACAATACAGGACTTAAAAAATCTTTCTCACTGTCTTTTTAAATATAGTGTATTCACTTGCAATAGGCTTCTGAAATCTGTCTAATTAACCACAAAAGATTTGAAAACTTTAATTATTCCCAGAGGCTTGGCTTGTCAAGGTGTTCTGAATGTTAATGAGCCCTGGGACACTGAATTCCTGAACTGAAGAGCTGAAGGCTGAAGAAGCCTCTGGAGCAGTAAAATTCAGCAGCAGCCTCCAAGGTGCTGAGGATGTCAGCAGCCCCCACTGAGGCCATCCCTGCCCAGAGACCGTGGGGGAATGGGCAGACAAGGAGAGCGTCCCTGGGGCTGGGGCAGCAGAACTCAGAGGCAGCAGCGGCTCCAGCTGGGAAATGGAGTGTGGGATGGGGCTGTGAAAGCCCTGCCTGGGCTGTGCCAAGCAGGACACACAAGCCCTGACCCCCATCACCCAGACAACTCTCTCAAGGAGACATTTAAAAGGAATTAGAATTATCTGTGTACTCTGAATTGGATGCACTGGAGAAATACCAGCAAGAGATTCTCAGGAGCTCAAAACAACAAAACAGACTTTACGGGGAACTTTAGAAAATCAGAGCAACTTTGGCAAAAGGTTTAATATGACATTCAGTCAACAAAAAACAGTTTTCAATGCATTAACTTGGCCCATTCAACTTCACAAACTCTATGCCTGTTCAAATTTAAGTTAATCAACATTTGCAAGAGGACAGAAGTAGAAGTAGACACAGACAGAGAGAAAAATAAGATCTAGAGAAGCACACACAGAGCTACCAACTCCTGGATTCCAGCAGTGTTCAGATGGAAATTCCAAGAGGAGGTAGGGTCAAGATGTGTGCTTGCCTGGTGGTCAGCCTTAAATACCCCTTGGTGTCCCTGGGCCCTTCCCCCAGGTGGGACTTGGGGTCATTTGGTCACTCAGGAGCTGGGCTGGGGCTCCAGAGGTGGCTGTGGAGCATTGCCTGTGCTGTGCCAGGGACTGGCAGCCACTGCTGGGCTGGGATAGAGGCTCTGGGGGGATTGGGGTTCCAGGGCAGGGCAGGGCTGGGGTTCCAGGGCAGGGCAGGGCTGGACCTGCCCCTTCCTCCCCCACACAGGAAATGTTTCCAGCCAACAATCTCCTCCTGTCTGTCACAACAGGCGATGTTGGAGGTAAAATCCCAATTCTGGCCATGGGCTCCTTGATGAGAAGGATGGTTCTTTTCCATCGGAAGGAAAGCCCAGAGCCCCAGTGTTTGGAAGGCAGGTGAGAGCCTCACTAGGCCAAGGCCAGCCAGACTTGTCAGGAATGGCAGATTTTGTCTGGGAGCAGTCTTTGGAGATTGGGAATTTAGGAGGTGGAAGCCAGTCTTGGCCATGGGCACCTTGAGAAGCAGGACAGTTCTTTCCCATAAAAAAAAAAAAAAAAAAGCACAGACCCCAAATGTTTTAGGGACAGATGGAAAGTGACCTTCATGAAACCATTGCCAGACAGACCTGTCCTGGCAATATTCCCATGGGAACAATGCCGGGACATAAAGAAATTTGGAGGAGAAATCCCAATTCTGGCCAAGGGTGCCTGGAGGAGAAGGGCAGTTCTTTTCCATAGGAAGAAAATCCCAGAGCCCCCGTGTTTCAATAACAGATGAGAAGAGCCCCTCAGCATGCCAAGGTCAGCTGGACCAGTCAGGTGGCCCCTGGGAGGCCAAACCAGCCAGACCTGTTCCGTGTTCCCTTGGTTCCATGGGCCCCCCACAGTGTCACAATGGTCTCTGTGGCTCCCCAGGCCCCACAGTGTCACGTGATTCCTCTGTTCCATGAGGCCCACAATGTCACAATGGACCTTTGGACCCTGGTGGTTTGCGGTGTCACAATGGTCTCCTTTGGCTCCACAGTGTCACAATGGACCACTGATGACACGAGGCCCCTCTGTGTCACCCTGGGGCTTTGGTTCCATGGAGCCCTGCAGTGTCAAAATTAACCCTTGGTTTGATGGGATTCCTCTATGTCACCATGGCCCCTTGGTTTCATGAAGCCCTGCAGGGTCACAAAGGTCTCCTTTGGTTGCCCAGTGTCACAATGGACCACTGATGACACCAGGCCCCGCAATGTCACAATGGGCCTTTGGTTCCATGCAGCCCTGCAGGGTCACAAAGGCCCCTTGGTCCCACACGGCCCCACAGTGTCACAATGGTCCTCTTGGTTCCGTGGGGATCCCCAGGGTCACAATGGTCTCACTGGTTCCATGAGGCCTCACAGTGTCCCAATGCTTTGCTTATTCCATGGGGCCTCATAGTGTCCCAATGGTCTCCATGATCCCACGAGTCCCCTCAGTGTCTCCATGGTTCCATGGGCCCTGTGCTGGTGCATTCCCTCCTCCCTTCTGTGGTCGCCCTGAGAAATGGAGAAATTTCTCACTGAGAAATTTTGCATTGAGAAATGGAGATGATCCAGAAACATTCTCTAGCTGCTTATAGAATGAGTTGTCCACCTCTTCTTCCTGGTTGGGTGGACGATAACAGACTCTCAGTAGGATGTCAGCCTTGTTGGCCTTCCCCTTAATTCTCACCTGTAGATATTCAACTTCATCTTCATCAGTTTCAATACCTATGGTGCCAAAACCCTCCCTAATATAAAGGGACCTCTTCTCCCTTTCCTATCTCCCCTGAAGAGCTTGTAGCCATCCAGTGCAGCACTCCAGCTATGTGAGTCCACGTTTCTGTGATGGCAATTACATCATAGCTCTGCTGTTGGACCATGGCCTCCAGCTCTTCTTGTCTGTTACCCATGCTGCGTGCATTGGTGTACATGCACCTCAGCTGGGCTGCTGATTTCACCCCTAACTCAGGCTTACCACCCTTGGGCCTGCTTCCAGACAGCCCAGATGCATCCCCCTCCCCCTTCAGACCTAGTTTAAAGCCCTCTCAACAAGTTCTACCACTTCATGAGCTAAAATTCTTCTGCCCTTCACAGAAAGATTGAGCCCGTCTGGTCCAATCAGGCCAGTTGCTGTAAAAGTTGCCCCATGATTAAAGAATCTGAAATTCTGCTGATGACACCAGCCTTTGAGCCACTCGTTGATAATGTGAGCTCTCCTCTTGCTTTCACCGTTTTTCTCAGACTCCAAAGGGACTGAGGAAAAGACTGTCTGTGCCCCTGTCCTATTAACCAGCTGACCCAATGCCCTAAAGTCCCTTTTAATTGCCCTGACACTTCTCTTTTCAATCTCATCACTGCCAGCCTGGAGTATCAGCAGTGGGTAATAATCAGAGGGCTGAATCAGCCCAGGCAGTCTCTCAGTGATATCCCGTACCCAGGCCCCACGGAGGCAGCAGACCTCTCTGTGGGGTGGGTCTGGTCGACATATGGGGCCCTCTGTTCCCCTCAGAAGGGAGTCACCCACCACGATTACCCTTCTTCCCTTTCTGATGTCAGAGGTGGTGATCTGTCTCACAGATGAATCATAACTGGGAGGCTCACTGGGCAGATAATTTTCTTCTAAACCATCTGGCTGACTCTCCAGATCCAGGGGATCATACCTAATCTGAAGTGGCACCTGGCTTGGGAGGGGGGATTGGGAGGAATTTTTATTATTACCTCCCTCCTCAAGTAGGTACCCACTCCAACTCCCCTTCATCGGCCAGGTGTCCTTCTATAGCCTGACAGTGGGGGCATGGGAGACAGCAGGAACCAAGGAGAGCATTGCTGCCCTGCCAGACCTCATGGAACCAAGGATCCACTGTGACACTGCAGGGCCTTGGGGGACCACGGTGACATTGTGACACTGCAGGGCCCAAGGATCCAAGGGACTTGGTGACACCAAGGGGTCCCATGGAACCAAAGGGACATTGTGACACCGGGAGGCCTCATGGAATCATGGAGACCATTGGGACACTCTGGGGCCTCATGGAACCGTGCTGACACCAAGCTGGGTGTGAGTGTTGATCTGCTGGAGGGTAGGAGGGCTCTGCACAGGGCCCTGGACAGGATGGATCCAGGGCCCAAATCCAACAAGGTGAGGTTTAACAAGTCCAAGTACCAGGTCCTGCACTTTGGCCACAACAACCCCTGCAGATCTCCAGGCTGGGGACAGAGGGGCTGGAGAGCAGCCAGGCAGAAAGGGACCTGCAGGGACTGATGGACAGCAGGCTGGACATGAGCCAGCCGTGTGCCCAGGTGGCCAAGAAGGCCAATGGCTCCTGGCCTGCATCAGGAATGGTGTGGCCAGCAGGAGCAGGGCAGTGATTCTTCCCCTGTGCTCAGCACTGGTTGGGCAGCACCTCAAGTGCTGCATCCGGTTCTGGGCCCCCCAATTTAGGAAGGACCTGGAGGGGCTGGAGCGTGTCCAGAGAAGGGCAACAAGGCTGGTGAGGGGTCTGGAGCACAAGTCCTGTGAGGAGCGGCTGAGGGAGCTGGGGTTGTTGATCCTGGAGAAGAGGAGGCTCAGGGGAGACAAGGCGGTGTCAGGGCACAGGTTGGACTTGATGATCTCCAAGGTCTTTTGTAGCCTGGCTGGTTCTGTGATTCTCTGAAACCACCCTTGGAGCAGTTGCAGGAGGAGCCCTGGGCCTCCTCTTCAGAAGCTGCAGCAGCCCAGGTCCCTCAGCTTCTCCTCACAGCCCCAAAGCCCATCCTGTCAGTCCTGCAGAGCCTCTCTCCCTTGCCCAGAACAGGGAGCCCCACAGGCAGACACAGCAGCCCAGATGTGCCCCCCTGGCCCGGGCTGCCTCTGGCAAGGGAGCAGCACGAGGCACTGCAGGAGCCTGCAGACAATTCCTGAAGCACTTGTGGGATGATCCTGCTCCCCAAGGGATGTTCCCATGGTGCCAAGTCAGGAACTGCAATGGGGAGTGGGGCCAGAGAGGAAAGGGCAAACAGGGATGGGCTGTGTGCAGGGCAGGGAACAGGGCTGGGCAAGAGGAAGAAATCTGGCCCATGGAAGAGTAAGGAAAGAAAAGGTGAAGCCAAGCAAATGCTCAGGGCAGTTTGGGGGTGGCTGCCAGGCAGCCCTGGCTCTGAGCAACAGCGTCTGCAGTGGGACAGGAAAGTCCCAGCTGATGGGAACAAACTTTCTGGCTGAGTGCAGAGGCCAGGACAAAGCTGAGTGGTTTCCCTGGCGTCCCCCAGCCCTTCCTGGCCCCAGGGGCTGATGGCATTTGTGCTGCCTCAGGTTCATGTCCCCACAGCACCAGCACGGGGGTGCTCCCGCCTGCTGTGTGCAATGCAAACAGGGGCTCCTGAGCCAGCGCTGCCGTGTCTGTGCCTGCAAGGATGCGGCACCTGTGTGAGCTGGGGGAGAGGCCAGGGCTGCAGAGGGGGGATGTTGTTGGCAGCTCCATGAGGACGCTCTGGGACGCTGCCCTGGGCTGTGCAGCGCACTGGGGATGGATCAGCCCCTGCTCTGCTGCTCCTTCCCGTCTCCCCCAGGGCCCTGGCAGAGCACCAGCCGTGCTGTTTGCCCCCAGCCTGCCCACGGCCAGCCTGGGGCTGCTGACGGGGGTTTTCTGCGCTGAGCATTGGCCTGGCCGTGTTCTTGAGAGAGCCTGGGCAAGGAGCCTGGAGCCCCCAGGCCCTGGCCTGAGGCGTCAGCGCTGCCCCAGCAGTGCCCATGGCCTGTCCCTGCTGCAGCCCCGGCACTGCCACCCCCAGGACTGTGCCCAGCCCCGAGAGCACTCAGGCCCTGCAGCAACACCAGGGCCACCAGGGCAGCGGGGCAGGGCCACGGGAGCAGCACTGGCAACACCAAGTGCTGCTGATGCTGCTGGGCACAGCTGCTGTGCCAGCACTGATCTGCCCCAGCTCTGCACACAGACATTGCTGCTGCAGCTCCAGAGAAGGCAACAAAAGGGCAGCTCTGCTGAAAACTCTGCTGGGAGATCCTTTAGCTCCTTTAAAGCCACCGAGAGCGCAGCCCCTCATGGACACAGTCTGTGGCCACTGGAAAGCTGAAGAGAAACAAAATGAGAAATGGCACAAACAATGACATTTCCTTGAGGAGAAGATGAGAAAAATCAAAACAAAGGAAAAATGCCCACAACCAAAGCAACAAGTATCAAAGATAACTTTTATTGCAAATGATTGGCAGAAATTGGTCAGCAGTTTAATGTTCCTGAAACCATCCAGTCATCAGTCTCCTCACTGCAGCCTTGAGCTCCTGGTTCCTCAGGCTGTAGATGAGGGGGTTCAGGGCTGGAGGCACCACCGAGTACAGAACTGACAGGGCCAGATCCAGGGATGGGGAGGACATGGAGGGGGGCTTCAGGTGAGCAAACACTTCAGTGCTGACAAACAGAGAGACAACGGCCAGGTGAGGGAGGCAGGTGGAAAAGGCTTTGTGCCGTCCCTGCTCAGAGGGGATCCTCAGCACGGCCCTGAAGATCTGCACATAGGAGAAAACAATGAACACAAAACAACCAAATACCAAACAGGCACTAACAGCAATGAGCCCAAGTTCTCTGAGATAGGATTTGGAGCAGGAGAGTTTGAGGATCTGTGGGATTTCACAGAAGAACTGGCCCAGGGCATTGCCCTGGCACAGGGGCAGGGAAAATGTATTGGCTGTGAGCATGAGAGCATTGAGAAAGGCACTGGCCCAGGCAGCTGCTGCCATGTGGGCACAAGCTCTGCTGCCCAGGAGGGTCCCGTAGTGCAGGGGTTTGCAGATGGACACGTAGCGGTCGTAGCACATGATGGTCAGCAGGAAATACTCTGCTGAGATGAAAAAGACAAAAAAAAAGAGCTGTGCAGCACATCCTGTGTAGGAGATGGTGCTGGTGTCCCAGAGGGAATTGTGCATGGCTTTGGGGACAGTGGTGCAGATGGAGCCCAGGTCGCTGA
Organism: Vidua macroura; assembly: GCF_024509145.1. Taxonomy (NCBI): domain Eukaryota; kingdom Metazoa; phylum Chordata; class Aves; order Passeriformes; family Viduidae; genus Vidua; species Vidua macroura. The sequence continues at coordinate 1,219,876 of NC_071600.1, read as the reverse complement.
GGGCCAGGTTGAGCAGGAAGAAGAACATGGGCGTGTGCAGGTGGTGGCCGCAGGCTACGGCGCTGATGATGAGGCCGTTGCCCAGGAGGGCAGCCAGGGAGATGCCCAGCAAGAGGCAGAAGTGCAGGAGCTGCAGCTGCCGCGTCTCTGCCAGTGCCAGCAGGAGGAAGTGGCTGATGGAGCTGCTGTTGGACATTTGCTGTGGCTGCACACGGGCACCTGTTCATGGAGAAAGGACAGTGACGAGTTAGAAGAGATGCATTTAACCAAAAGCATTTTCCATACACCCTCCCCTGGAACACACACAGACACCTTTTTGTATTTAGGATTTTTTGAGGTTTTCTTTTTAAACTCCCACCTTGTCTCTCCTGGTATTTTTTGGTATCAGAAACCCTCAGCATTTCTGCTGAACTCAGGGAGAACAGAAAAAGTTCTGCTAGGCAAAGTGATGAGAGGAGAGTGAGGGGAGATGGTCTGACATTCTGACCTGTTCAGAGTTTCTCTGGGCTTTAACCTTTCTCAGGTGGAGGGTGATCACCTTCCCATGCTTCCCCTAAAATGTCACCAGTCACTGCTGAGAGCAGATGGATCCACCCCAGCCCAGCTCCACATTTGTACCCAGGAACATACTTTGCTCATTTCACCAACCCAGCAGCATTTTCAGTGTCACAACACCTCTGCCTTTCCCCATCAATCTTATAACTCAGAGATGCTCTAGGACAGGTTTGCACCCTGGATTGGAGCTCCCAGCTTGGACTGAAATCTCAGGGAGACTTCCAAGTGTCCTTCTGATGGCATTGGATGAAGGGAGGTGCAGCTCCTTCCCTGGCTGCAGTGCCAGCATTGCCCAGAGCCGGGCACTGGGGACAGCTGTGTCACCCTGAGCCAGCTGTGCCCCCTGCCAGAGCCCCCAGTGCCGGGCAGCTGCTCCCAGCCCTGTGCTCTGCAGAGGGAACTGGGCCCGGGGCTGCAGAGCTGCCCCACGGCTCTGCTGCAGCTCTGCCTGCACAGGAGGGGCTGCACGCCTTGGAGCCCCGGCCCTGAGGGCAGAGGCTTGGCTGGGGGCACAGGAGGGAGGGGGCTTGTTCAGAGGGAGGGGCTGCACTGGAGGGGATCCTCTGCACATCTCTAAACTCTCCCTGCCACAGCAGTAATGGGTTTTGTTTTCTCTCCTTCCCTGATCTTCTCTCTGCTTCCTGGAGATTTTCCTCCCGCACGTGTTTCCCTGTGCCTGATCTCTCTGTGCCAGCACGCACAGACCCCAAATCTCTGTGCCCTCTCCTTGTCCTGACAGAACCCTGCCTGTTTGCAGGGCACTGGCTGGGGGCAGGTTCTGTTTGCAGCTTGGAGAAAGGAGAGCTCAGACTGAGCCGGATGGCTCCAGCAAAGGTGATGCTGCTGCTGTCCATGGGCAGAGGGGCTGCAAGCACATTAGGGATCTCCTGTGAACCTACTGATCACTAACAGTTCACATGTCTCAGGTGCTTGTCAATATTCATTATGCCGTTAATATTTATCCCCCATCCCTGCCTTTCTCCAATAGCAGGAAGCTGAATACAAAGTCTTTAGAAATTTCCTCATTTTTATCAAAATCCTTGTCTTGGAAATATTCCATGACTGATCAGAACCCCTCAGCATGTCAGAGCTTCATGAGCATTTCACCTGCCCTGCACCAGAACTACTCAGAGTTGTACTCACAGGTCTGTGGGCATTGGCATGTTCCAGCTTGAGGAGATCACTGCAGGAGCTGCAGCTGCATTGTCCTGCAGCCAGAGGTTCCTGTGCCAAGGGCTGGCAGTGATTCTGCCCCAGGCACTTCTCAGCACCTTCCCAGCCCTGACTGATTGAAGCTCTCTGTGCCTCTGGGCTGTGCCCGCGCTGGCTGCAGGCAGTGCCCCAGCCCTGCTGGGCTGGGAGAAGAGCTGCTCATCCAGAGAAATGTGCTTTTGAACCTCTGCTTGCTTACCAGCATCACCCTCTGTGCCAGGAGGCCGGCCCAGCTCAGCAGCACAGACACAGCACAAGGACTTGAATGAGCCTCTGGGGCTTTGTGCTCAGGCCGTGAACATCAGGCCCTGAGAGGGAGCTGAAGAAACCTCTCCAGAGCTCCAAGTCAGAATCCAACTCCAAAGTTTCTTGGACTTTTAATGGGTCCCAGTGAGGGACACGAGTGAGAAAGTGTCCCCAGGCCCCAGGCAGAGCAGAGAACTGGAGGCACTGATGACAGGTGGGGACAAAGAGAAGCCAAGTCTTCGTGCCGTGGGGCACAGCAGGCTCTGTGCCACCAAGGGCTGTCAGGAGACACCTTGTCCTGAGGCCCTGGGGCCTCCTGGCACAGCCCCAGCCAGGCTGGGCACTGTCAGCCCCTTGTCCTGCCCTCAGCATCCCCCCCTAGCCCACATCCCAGTGGCCTCAAGGATCTGCTGGAAGGAGTCCCTGGGGAGCCTTGCTCAGGAATGGCCCTGGGGGCTCCACAATGCTCCCAGGGACTGCAGGTTTTTCAAAGGACTTTGGCTTTGGCTTTTGCCTTGCAGTCTCTGAGAGCTTTCTGCAATCATGGCCTCCAATTATCTGCTGTAGTTAGTCCCTGGAGAGGCTTGGTCAGGAACAACACTCAGTGGGGCTCATTAATGCTTCAAGGTACTTCAGTTCTTTGAAGGCACTTGGTGTTTCCCTTTGGATACAGACTCTGTGAGAGGTTTGTGCAATCATGGCCCCAATTATCTGCTTTAACGAGTCCCTGGAGAGCTTTGTACTGACACTCAGTGGGGCTCATTAATACTTTGAGATACTCAAGATTTTTCAGGTACTTTTGATTTTCCTTTCCACACTGAGAGGTTTTTGTGCCATTTTGAATCTCTGAGAGGTTTTTGTGCCATCCTGGCCTCCAGTTCTCTCCTCCAAGAGGTCCATGAGGAGCCTGTGTTGGGGATGGACCTCACTGGGTCCCATTAATGCTTTGAGACACTTTGGGCTTTTCTTCTGGCTTTGACTCCTGGAAAGGTTTGTGCAATCTCCTCTCAGGCCCTGAGGTTCCAGGGCTCAGCTCCAAATGCACCACGGGGCTCATTAGGATCAAGCAAATCCTGACAAACCATGGCTCTGCCTTGATTTCCCTCTTGACTGGGGCAGTTCATCAGGAAGTTTCTTCAGTGGTTTTGGTTCACCAATTTGAGATTTCTCGGCCAGTGCATCAATTAGTGTGGTGTGTTCAGTGCTGGCTAATTACCAGTGCACTCACTAGAATATACTTACTCATTTCCTGCTGTGAGATAGGATTAGGAGAAAGGCAAAGTAGGCTCAAAAGTTTAAAAGGGTATAAAGATAAGTTTAGAATACTAAGTAAAAGAAAGACTAATAAGAATCAGAACAAAACTTTCAGAACGCTTCCTCTCTCAGTACAACCTGACAATATAAAGAGACAAAGCCTAAAATTTTCAGTCACTTTACCACCTCTAGAATAGTCTTTCTTCAGTTCACTTACAGAGAGAAGTTCCTCTTGTTAATCTTATGGGGACTTCTCCCCAAGAAAACAGTTATCTCATGGCTTTTCATTTCCACAAATATCAGCTGCCTGGAAAAATCTGCAGTCGTGAAGTCCCTCCCATTTTTTCACAGCTTTTCCCACAGCTGTGTTTATGTGCCATGTCAACTTACGGGCTATTAGTTTAAAGATGATCTGTTTAAGGGCAAAGGTTCTCTTCATCTATTTCTGAAATCATCGTCATCTCTGGGAACAGAGGTCTTCTTCTTCTCTCCCTGAGGGCACAGGGTCTCATCACTCTTGTATCTATCTCTGTTCAAACTTCTCAAAGGATCACAGCAACTTCAACATTTGCTTCCTTTTGCATGGAGGCCTTTGCTGAACAAGTCATCTCCCCATTCTTTCCAATGCGTTATAGGGAAAAGGAGAGTCTGATGGACCAATTCCATCCTTCTCCATAGCTTTACCAGAGGATTTCAGCCCCAAGATCCAGGCATCTCCTCATCCCTCCCATCTGGGACTCAACTTCCTCTTCACTGACCTCGGTGTCTTCCCGTTGCTCCTGTGTGTGCCTGGACTTTGTCCTTTTCTCTCCCTGGAGGGAGGATGGAAGCACGGGAAGAGTCAATATCTCAGGCGGGGCCTGCAGATGGTTGCGTGAGCCCGGCCGGGCTGGGTCCTTGCGGCTGGAGCTGTTTTGCCATGGAGGTTTGTGCAGCGGCTGCGCTGGGGCTGTGTCAGGCTGGGCGGCGCTGGGGGCAGGGCCAGGATCTCAGCAGCCAGGCCAGAGCAGAGCAGCAGCACGGCCGGGGCCGATGGCTTCTCCTGGCCCTGCCCGCTGGTTGCGGGCCAAGCCCAAGGGCGGCAGAAGCTTGGCCGAGCCGGCCCGGCCCGGGGCTGCTCCTGGGGCCCGGCGGATCCTGGCTGGGCCCGGGCTGGCAGCGGGGCAGGGCTTGGCAGCGGCCAGATGTCAGCAAGCGCAGCCACGGCCCGGCCCGGCCTCGGCCCCGCGGCCTCCCCTCCCCTGCCCGGCAGCCGATGGGGCCTGGCGGGCTCCCTGGGAAGGGGCCCGGCCCCACGGCAGGAGCCGCCCGGCCCGCCCCGGCCCAGACGGGGGCTGGCCCGGCCTTGGCACCTCTTTGTTGCCGAGAAGGGTAAGACACCCAGCCAGGCTTCCTCGTCTTTAACTTGTGTCTTCACAGAGGCGTGTGCAGTTTCCTTAGTGGTTTAACAGATTGTCAATTCTCAAAGTTAATTACTGATTGTTTTTTTGTCAGACACAAAGGAAATATCTAGCAGCTTCTCTCAGGACATCTCTTCCGTGATGAAAAACCACCACGACAGCAGAGCACAGAGCTCCTTTGTCCATATGTAGTGGTCATGTGCCTGAGGCCTCAAAACCCCACCTTGGGAGATCTCTGGGCACTCTCCAAGGTGTTTTCAAATGAAAACATTCAGCTCATAGTCTAAGAAAATCACCAGAGGACAGGGCCCACCTGACCTGTCTGTCCTGTCTACTTTTGTCTGGGAACATTCCTTGGATATACAGAATTTGGGAAGCAAAATTCTAATTATGGCCATGGTCCCTTGTATTATAATACAAGTCCTCCGGGCTTCACCCGGGTGCCCAGCCTGTCCGGGGGAAAACCCTCAGAGGACCGGTCCGCGGGGAGGATGTGGCGGGACCCGGATAGCTCCACCGTAAGGATGAGAAGGCTCCGAAGTGGCTTTATTCCTAGAGGCTTTATTTCAGGAGCATCGCAGGAACAGGAGGGTGAAACGAGGGCCTCGACCTTCTCAATTTGCCTGTCGATGGCTTCCTTTAACCTGTCCACGAACCTGATAAAAGTTTCATCAGGGCCTTGAAGAACTGATGAAAAGTTTTGGAGGGGGGTGGTACCATTGGGGATTTTCAGCAGTGCCTCCTTCCCAGCGTCCCTTATGTCACTTAACAAATTCTCAGGAAGGAGGATTTGGTCCTCAGGTATGCTAAATTCCCCCTCCCCTGCCAAAGCTTCAAGGCCCTCCTCGCCGTCTCCTAACACCTCCCTGAGATCATACTTTGTTAGGAGAGGCTTAATCAATTTTTTCCAATGTATCTCCCACAGAAGGAATTCTGTGGGGGACAGCAGGGCCTTCGCTATATAGCGAAGGTCGTGTTGTATAAGGGAATGTCCAGAAAAGATCCTTGCGAGATCTAGGTCCCCATCCTTAATGGCCTCGTCCTGGATCTGGGGCCAGCCCTCCCCTGGCCTGGTTGTTGGCCGGGGGTCGTCATTGTCCTCATCCTCTTCCGATGATGAGGCAGGACGGGCTAGGGCGCGGAGCCTCTCCCTTGCCGGTGGGTCCCGGTGCCGGGAGACCCTGCAGGCCAAGATGGCCTGCTTCCGGCTGGGCCTGCTTCCGGTTCCGGCAGCGTGGGAACCGGGAGCGGCAGGAGAGGGGGCGTGGCCTGACCCACCCACTGGGGCGTGGCCTGACCCACCCACTGGGGCGTGGCCTTCCAGCAGGCCTGTCCCACCCACCAGGGGCCCACCCAGGGGCGTGGTCAAGGAGGCAGGATGGGAGGGTCCCGACGTCACCGAAATCGACGCGTGATGGGGGGCGGGACCCGATGCGGGGGCGGCAACCGACGGAGGGGGCGGAGATGTTACAGTGGCGGGAACCCGAGGGGGTGAGGAGGAGGAGGAGGAGGCGCATTTTTGTGCTGTGTGGCGACCGGCCATGAGGCCGTCGCCATTTTGAGGTATTAAAACAGCATTGGAACAAGCATGACAACTGGGGATAGAACTGGGGTCAGGGACTCGTGGAACGAGGGAGTGGGTAGGGCTCGTGCTGGGGTGGCCAGTCCCAACACAAGGAGAGGACAGGGTGGGACGGGAGGCAGCAGGGAGACGGCAGCAACCCTGTGCCTCATTCTGGCAGGATCTGTCTCCCGATCCACCCTTAGGGGAAGTGGGGTTAGGAGCGGGGGGGGCGGAATGAGGGGTAGGAGAACTGGGACCCAAACTTTCCCCTTTCGATTTAACTAAATTAAAAATGGAATCATAAATTGGAAAAAATCTCCCCACTTTAAAATTCCCCGTAACATGAACATCATAAATGTAACGTCCAACTTTCCCCCAAAACGAAACAGAAAAGACATCGTCCATGGAGATGTCAGGAAAGTGTTCGAAAATAAATTTAACAAAAGATTTTAAAACCCCTTTTTTAAATGAAACATTCCCCAACACAAGGGCGGACTTAACTTGGATATAAAACTCCCGTCGTGCAGGGGAAAGGCGGTTGCCCATTTTTCCCACTGCAAGAGAGATCCCCGGCCAAAGCAAAAGGAGAAAAGAAAAGAAAGAGCCTGCGTCGGCTGCTCGCCTCGAGCAGCGAAACTCACCAACACCGGGACGCAGCGAAAAGAAGAAAGCTGTGGCGGGGCGGTGGAGTGCTGCTGGTCTCGTGAAATCCGGCGCTTCCCCCGAAGCTGCAGGGTCGGATATCCACGAGTTGTCAGCAGCGACAGGAGGCAGAAGCCTTCTAACAATCGAAGTACAGCTGCCCCTGGAAGTGGCGGCAAACGGCGCTTGAAGTCCTGGAGCGTGGGGTCACGGATCCGGACGCTCACGGGAGACGCTCCTCGGTGACCAGGGCAGTGGTCGCCGTGTTCGGGACGCCACTTGTATTAAAATACAAGTCCTCCGGGCTTCACCCGGGTGCCCAGCCTGTCCGGGGGAAAACCCTCAGAGGACTGCTCCGCGGGGAGGATGTGGCGGGACCCGGATAGCTCCACCGTAAGGACGAGAGGGCTCCGAAGTGCCTTTATTCCTAGGGGCTTTATTTCAGGAGCGTCGAAAGAACAGGAGGGTGAAACGGGGGGCACAAACTCTCCAGAAGGGAGCGAACTCCGGAAGCCCCGAGGAAAGGCGGGGCTGGGTATTAAGGGCAAAGGAGTAGGAGTGGTTAGGGTACAGAACACCCAACGGGCAACGGGTAAAGGGGGGGAGACAGAGTGGGGTGACATACAGAGAACTAATCAGGGTACAGAGGAGGAGTGGTATTCTAATAGGAGCCAATGGTGGTAACAGAATAACTGAACTTTCTGGAACTGGGGGGTATGCTAAACATTGATGGACAGCTCTTCTGGGGTGGAGAGCAGCAGCTGATTTCTAAACTGTTGCTGCCTCCCAAGGGAGAGCAGGAACCCCTCCCACATATATCTTTGGAACAAAGTTACTTGAACATCACACATATAAAATTCATTTTAATATTTGCAAAAGCCAACATTATAATATGTATTGATAACACTCCTCTCCTGCAAGGAAAGGCTGAGACAGCTCGGCTTCCTCAGCCAGGGCAAGAGACTGAGACTTGATCCAACTATGGCCTTCCAGTACCTGAGGGCAACCTACAAGAAAGCTGGACAGGGGCTTTGTAGGAGGGCAGGCAAGGACAGGACAAGGGAGAATGGATCCAAATGGAAAGAGAGTCGGTTTAGGAGAGGGATTCAGGAAAAAACACTCTCCTGGAACAGGTTGCCCAGAGAAGGTGTGGCTGTCTCGTCCCTGACAGTGCTCAAGGCCAGGCTGCATGGAGCTCTAGACAAGCCGGGCTAGTGCAAGGGGTGCCCAGCCACAGCAGGGGTTGCAGCCGTGTGATTTTTCAGATCCCTTCCGAGCCAAACCATGCCACGACTCCATGATTCTGGGATACTTCCCCTCCTCATCCTCTGGCAGAAAAAGAAACTTGGCTCCAAGTTCCACATTGCAGACCATGTCTTTTGGCAGCCTGCAACTGTCTCAACAGAGGATGAAAAGAGGTGACATTACTGAGACAATTTCCCTTTTCTACTTGAAAATTAAATGCTGCACTCCTGAAGAGCCAATTCTTCCCCATGAAATGCTACACCTCAGCCAAAGAAGAAAGAAGCCACAAGCCAAGACTCTTCTTTATTGCTACATTGTTTGATTTGGTTACTTCTCTAATGGGAATTCCTTTGGGGTTTTATTTGTTTGTTTCTCTCTTTCGTTCTGCGGGGCGTGCGGCGGCTCCTCCGTTGGGTTCGCGGAGGCAACGGAGGAACGTTCGTGAGCTGCGGCGGTTCCGCAGCAGCAGCAGCAGCAGCAGCGCTTCTCTCGACCGGTTTTCTGCTCGACTTTCCACTCGTTCCCCATCCCTTCTCCCTCTCACACTCACTCCACTCCCGTCCCGTCCCGTCCGTGTCCCGCCTCTCCCAGCCCGGCTGATGCCGCGTCCCGCAAGGCGCCCCTCAGTGGGGCCGCCCCGTGCCCGGCCCTGCCCGTCCCGCCGCGGAGCCGCCTCCGCCGGGCTCTCTCCGTACTGGCTGTGGCGCCGCTGGAAGTGCCGCTCGCTCTGGTGCTGGCGGAGCAGCGCGGTCTTTTGGCTCCGCCTGGCGCGGGCTCTGGCCCGGCCCCGGCCGAGGCCCCGGCCCCGAGCGAAGCCCCTGCCGCGGTTCCGCCCGCAGCCGCCCCGCTGCCGCCCCGCGCCCGCCCCGTCGCCGACAGCGTCGCCGGTGGCTTCCCCGCTCCGAGCTCCGCCGCTCGTCAGCTCGGCCGCCGGCCCCGAGCCGCCGCAGCCCGGGGCGGCTCGGCAAGCAGCAGCGCGCCGGGCGCTCGGGTTGCCGGGGCAGAAGAGCGGGAGCGCGGTGCCGCCCGCACGGGCGGAGAAGCCTCCCCTGGAGCAGCTCTACCGGGAGGGCCCGCTGCTGGGGAGCGGCGGCTGCGGCAGCGTTTACTCCGGGACCCAGCTCGCCGACGGCGCTCCGGTAAGAGACGGGGCCCGAGCGGAGGGGGCGGCGGGCGGCGGGCGGCGAGCTCAGCCCGGCGCTCGCCTTGGCTTGCAGGTGGCCATCAAGCGAGTGTGCCGCGATCGCATCCCAGAGTGGGCGCGGCTGGTGAGTGAGCGGGGCCAGCGGGAGAAGGCGGCGGGGCGTGCCGGGCGGGGCTAAGGCGAGGCCCGGCAGGGTGGCAGCCGGAAGGCTGCGAGGGGAGCGAGCGGGGAGTGAGCGGGGCCCGTGCAGCGTCCCGGGCCGGGCAATGGCGAGCGGCGGCGGGGCCGGGCAGGGGGTGGCCGAGGCGCGGCGCAGCATCGTCCCTGCTGAGGGCATCGCGGTCCCCCCGCAGCACAACGGTGCCCTGGTGCCCCTGGAGCTGGCGCTGCTGTGGATGGTGTCGTGCCCTGGCTTCCGCGGTGTCGTGCGGCTCCTGGACTGGTTCGAGCTGCCCGACGGCTTCGCGCTGCTCATGGAGCGTCCGCAGCGCTGTCAGGACCTCTGGGACTTCCTGCACGAGCGGGGGTTCCTGACGGAGCCCGTGGCGCGGGGGCTGTTCCGCCAGGTGCTGGAGGCCGTGCGGCACTGCACCAGCCGCGGCGTCCTGCACCGCGACATCAAGGCCGAGAACGTCCTCGTCGACCTGGCCACGGGCGAGGCGAAGCTCATCGACTTCGGCTGCGGCACGATCCTCCAGGACACGTTCTACACCCGGATGTCAGGTGAGCCCAAAGCCGGGGCCCAGCCGGGCAGCGGAGGTTCCCCCCTTGGCTGGCAGAGGGGGAAGAGGGAGAGAGGGAGGGGAGGGTGCAGAATCCTCCCTCAGCCGGCTGCAGCCAAGTTGCTTTTCGGCGGGGCAGGGGCTGGCTCTTGTGGAACGGGAGCGGGCTGGAAGGGAGGGAGGAAGGGAGGGAGCAGCATCGGCCTGATGAGCTGTGCCCGTGTCCCATAGGAACGCCGGAGTACAGCCCACCGGAGTGGATCCTCTTTGGCTGCTACCATGGCCAGCCAGCCACCATCTGGTCCCTGGGCATCCTGCTCCATGACCTGGTCTGCGGGCACCTTCCTTTCCACACAAACGAGGACATCGTCCGGGGCCAGCTCTTCTTCCCGCCCCGGGTGTCTCAAGGTGGGGATGCGCCTTCAAGGCTCGGGAGGAGGAACGGGGCTGGGAGGGGGCAGCTGGCACATCAGCGTCCTGCTCTGGCAGCTAGTGAGGCGGTTGAGCTCCTGGGCTTAGCTGGAGGAGGTGGCACGTGTGCCTCTGTGCTGCTCTCCTCCAAAAGGGAGGATCGATGGGAAGCTTTTGGCTGCAGCTCTGAGCACTCCTAGTGTGGCCTGGGCACTGTGGAATGTGGGAGAGCATGGACAGGAGCCTTGTCCCGCTGAGCGGCGGTTTCTGTTTTCTCTCTGCAGAGTGCCAGCACCTCATCAGGTGGTGTTTATCCATGGACCCCACAGACAGGCCATCACTGGAAGACCTTTTTGAGCATTCTTGGCTGCAGGAGCCCTGCCTGGCCCAGGAGACAGCAGAGATCCATCCCTGTGCTCAGTAGGATCCAGGAGCCCAGCAAGTACCAGCTGCACGCGTCTGGTGGCACTCCAAGAAAACCCCGGAGCGTTTCCCTGCGGCCGCAGCACGGAGGAGAGAGCGCAGCCGAGGAGATGCTTCCGCTGGTCCCCGGCGAGTTGTGGAGGGAGCGGCTCAGTGCTCCCCGTGCCACTGGAGAAGTGGTGGCAGTGCGGTGAAGGTGCCACGGACTGGAACAGGGGAAACATCCCCCTGCAGCTCAATGGCATCGGGATGTCCCCACAAGCCGAGGCACAGCTGGCGTGTTCTTCTGGAGCACCACGTGGAGCTGGGAACACCATCCTGGAGCTGGCCGCTGGCGGGGCAAAGCCGACCGGCTTTGGCTGCAGCCCCTTCCTGGAGGACACGCTCTGCGCCCCGATGAAATCAAGATGAGTCCCCAGCCGGCGCAGGGGCGGGGGGATGCTCGTGCTTCCAGGCATGGCAGGGCTCGGCCTGGCCACGCGCCGCAGGTTCCCCGCTCGGCAGCGCTGGGGAATATTAATTTTTCCCCGGCTGCCGAGCTGCTTTTTGGTGGGACAGGGGACAGATGTTGTGGAAGGGGAGCCGGCTCCTGGCCTTGCTGACAGCTTCTGCCAGCCAGCCTGGCACGGGCTGGGGCGGGGGCAGCCAGCCTGACAAAGCATCCATCCATGTGGATGGGGGCAGCAGAGGGGGACGGGTTCTGAAGCCGTGCCCCAGCTGGTCTGCTTTGCAGGCCCTTGAGGAAGGGGTGCGTTTACGGGTGGGAAAGGTGGGGTTTTTCCCCACCCGTGGACAGGTTTCATTCTCGCATGGAGTGGTCAGACCCTCCTCAGGCCTGTGAAACGGTGACAGGCTGTGTAGGTTTTTTTTGTTTCCAGGTCTTGTTTTGAATTGACTTTCATGCAATTGTTCTTTGTTTTTCCCAGGAAGATTACACCTGGTGCCCGGACCGCATGGGGAAGCACCTGCATCGTCCATGGAGCACATCCAGTGCCAGCGCTACCCCAGGGGCCACGGCCTGTGAAGGAGATCCCCTTCAAGAAGGACGAGGACCTCGTGTGGGATCGGTTCCTCTCCTGGCAGCAGGTCTGCAGAGGTGGGTACCCGGCTCCACAGCTGGGCTGGCAGAAGGGCTTCGGGCAGAGGGCAGCGGGCACACGGGCATCCCGCCCGTGCAGCTGCTGAGGAGGCTGCTGTGCTGTGCTGAAGCAGAGGAGGTGGAACGTGGCCTGCCACGCTGCCCTTCTCTCAAAACAGAGAATGGCTCGGGAGGTTTGGGCTCTGAGCACAGCCAGCAGCCTGGCCCGGGCACAGGCCATGGCAGGACAGGGCACAGGAGCCTTCTGTGACTGACCGTGGCTCTCTGGTTTCTCTCTGCAGGCTGCCAGCACTTCATGCCATGTTACAAGAAAGCTGTGGAGAAAAATCAACAACTGACCGTCTGCTCTGGTACAGCTTCCGAATGCCAAGATAGCAGCCTGTCAGCACGAGGGGCACGGTGAACAGTGTCACCACCGTGCCTATCATGCAGGACCTGCGCACATCCTGGGGGCAGACAATTCTTGGGAGGCGCACTGGATCCGGGGCAAATATTCCTGTTTCAGTGATAACGTCTGTGGGAGCAGCGGGGAGCGTGAGCCCGTGCTGTGCTGCACTGCCGAGCTGGCAGCACGGTGCATACAGCCAGGACGTTCTCAGTTTCCCCCAGAGCTGGGGCCTGCAGGCCCCTTGCCGCCCCTTGGCACAGGCTGTGCCACCCAACAAAGCCCAGCAGGCCGGGAGGAGAGCCCGGGGCCAGCGCAGCTGCTTGGGCAGTCGCTGCTTCGAGGGACATGGGCCAAACCCATCCCTGAGCAGCCCCTGCCAGCCCTGGCCCTCCCTGCCCTGGGACAGCTCCCCCAGCCCCAGGGGACAGAGTCAGACCCTGTCAGGACACACTGGAGCCTTGCTCTCCCTCTCTGCCCTTTCCCCACCATGGGCACCCCGTGCAGCCGCTCCCAGGTTTCGGGACGTGTCTCCCATGGAGGGACCCCAGCAGGATTGCTCAGCCTGGCTGAGCCTGGCACAGCAATCACCTTCTGTGGCACTGTCTGGCGTCTCCTCCCTTCGTGTATCGGGGGCTGGCACGGAGCCATTGCTTCCTCCAGGAAGTGCTGCCTTCAGCAAAGCCCTTTGGTCCATCTCCGGAGAAAGGAAAAGGGACAGCTGGATCAGGTGGAACCATTCCCCATTGGAGAGACGGCATCTTCAGGAAGTACTACTTTTCAAAGACATGGATAAGGATCAGGAAAAGGCCGCAGCTCTTGGGGCCGCCACAGGGCCCTCCCTTCCCGAAACAGGTGCCACTCCTGACCTGCCGGAGAGGGGGAAATTGCAGGGGATTGCAGGCCCATGGTGCAGTTTGGGCTCCCTGCCAGCTGGTGCCAAATGCCTTCCTGCAGAGGCTGGGGAGAAGCTGCAGCCAGGCCAGGCTGGGAAACAGCCCTGCAGGGCAGGAAAGCAGCAGCGGGGCAGCCAGGCTGCCATGGATCCCTTCCCTCTGTGCCGGGCACGGCGTGTCCAGATGTGCAGGGAAAGCCCCCGGCTGCTGAGTCCCAGGGGAAGGCTGAGGGAAATGCACCCACCATGCTGTCTCTCTAGCTCACTCAGCATCTGGTCCAGATGTCTGGCTGCCTCCAGGGACTTCATGTGTTTAGTAGATCTGTTCCTCCCTCTCGGCGGACCTTAAGAGAATGCATGTCCATTTCCCCCGGAATGGATCCCACAAAACCAGGGCTCAGCCTGTGGGGTCAGCAGGGACACACGACTCACCCCTGCGATGGGAGCCGGGCTTGTGCGCAGCAACCAGGAAAGGAGCCTGAAAAATCCTCCCTGCAGACACACCTGTAACTCAACAGGCACAGGAGCTTCTGTCACCTGCTTCCTGACAGGTTGTCAGTGATTATTCACTGAGGGGAAGTTGAGAAGTTACCTGCAGAAGCTCCCAAGGGTTCCAAACCATCTTCCATCCCAGCTGCTGGAGAAGCCATCCCAGCACTCTCATCTAGAAGGGAGCAGAGATCAGAACCATTTCCATGGTGTGCTGGGATCCCCCTCTGCCTTAGGGGACTGGGCACTGCAGAGGGGTGGAGTAAGGCTGTGGGGGCCAAATTTCCATGGCCATGGCCAAAGCTGCCCAGGGGCCTGGGGAGCTCTGGGCTGGCTCCTGGCCACTCTCCACACTCTTTGCAGGCCCTGTGCAACATCCCTGGAGGGCAGGTCCTGCCACACAGCAGAGATGGCAGCTCAAGCCTCAGCAATTACCTCCTGTGACTGTGCCTGGCATCGCCTCACTTCCTGCAGCAGGGGCTGCCAATGGGCCACTGCTTCCTCCAGGAAATGCTGCCTTCAGCACAGCCTTTCGGTTCATCTCTGGAGACAGGAAGAGGCACAGCTGCATTAGATGGAGCCGTTCCCCTTCTGGGAGATGGCATCTTCAAGCGGCAATACTGGTCAAGCTCATGGTTCAGGAAATCATCAAAACTTTTGGGATTGGCCAGGCCACTCCCTTCTACAAGCAGGTGCCATTCCTGATCTACCCGGAGACCGGGAAATTGCAGGCATCTCGGGCCCATGGTGCAGTTTGGGCTCCCTGCCAGCTGGTGCCAAATGCCTTCCTGCAGAGGCTGGGGAGAAGCTGCAGCCAGGCCAGGCTGGGAAACAGCCCTGCAGGGCAGGAAAGCAGCAGCGGGGCAGCCAGGCTGCCATGGATCCCTTCCCTCTGTGCTGGGCACGGCGTGTCCACATGTGCAGGGAAAGCCCCCGGCTGCTGAGTCCCAGGGGAAGGCTGAGGGAAATGCACCCACCACGGCGTCTCTCCAGATCGCTCAGCATCTGGTCCAGGTGTCTGGCTGCCTCCAGGGATTTCTTGTCTCCAGTGTCTGTGTTCTTCGACGGAGGAGGACCTTAAGAGAAAGTTGTTCCATGTCCCCTTCAGGCCAGAGTGGCAGTGAGTGCCCCTGGGTGATTGGTGTCCTCCAAAGCACTCCCTCAGCTCTGCCTTCCACTCAGGAGCAGGGCCAGGGGGACCACGTGCCTGCGGTGGCCCCACACTGGCATGGAAGGAGCCCCTTGCAGGGCCGTCCACAGAGGAGAAAGGATTCCCTGGAGCTGCCAGCAGCTCTAAACCCAGCCCGAGGCAGGGCCAGGGCTTGGCAGCAGCAGCAGGAGCAGCTCAGGCCCCCTGGGGCCCGCAAAGGAGCTGCAAAAGGCACAGCCCCGGGGCACAGCCCTGGGCCCGGCCTCTTCCCTCTCTGCTCTTCTTCCTGGCTGCACAGAGCACACGGAAGCGCACACTGGAATTGCACACGGGAGGACGATGGACAGCTAAATGCTCCTTCCTGCCACTGACAGCCATTCTGTGGGATCCCTCAGGGATCCAGAATGGAGCCAGACAAGTTTTCCAGAATCTTTTAACCCTGTGATTCTGGGAAGGGAAATGGCTCATGAGGCACTGATTATTCTCTCAGGAAAGGCACACAGAGAACTTGCCTCCAGCATTCTCCAAGAGATTCAAGCTGTCATCCAATGGGGCATCCGGATAAGCCATGTCGCCATCCCAAGCTAGAAGGGATCAGAGATCAGAACCATTTCCTGGTCTGCTGGGATCCCACTCTGCCTTTGGGAAGTGGGCACTGCAAGGGGGTTGGGTACAGCTGTGGGGGCCAGATGAGAATGGCCATGGCCAAAGCTGCACAGGGGCCTGGGGAGCTCTGAGCTGGCCCCTGGTCACTCTCCACACGATTTCCTTGCCTTGTGCAACATCCCTGGGAGGGTGGCTGGAGCAGCCCAGGGCCCATGGGGGCTCTCTCCCTCCCACAGAGGAAAGCCTCCCTAAAGCCCAGGGGAAAAACCATCCCCCAGCACTTCCCAGGGAGCAGGGAGCGCTGTCCCGGGAAAGGGGAGCCAGGCTGCCGGCTCACCTGCTCCCTGCGCTTGCAGCGGAGCAGCCTGGGCAGCCCTGGCAGGCAGGGCCACGGCCAGGAGGAGCGGGAGGAAGAGGCGCAGAGCAAGGGCCATGGTGCCTTGCCCTCTGCCAGTCCCCAGCTCTTGCTGCCACCACTGTCCTGACACCGCTGTCCCAATGTCAGCACCACTGCTGCCACCGCCGCTGCTGCCGCAACAGTTGTGCTCAAGGACTGACTGCTGGGTCCTTGTGGTGCTGTGCAACCACGGGGCTCTGGCACCTCTGTGACCTCACAGCCTGCTGTGACCTCAGCCTGCTGTGACCCCAGAGCCTGCTGTGACCTCATGGCCAGGCTGGAGTTGTGTGGGGAGTGGGATCTGCCTTCTTTGGCAGGGATCTCATCCTGCCCAACAGCTCTGTCCCAGGGTTGTGACACAGTCCCTGCCCAGCTGATCTCACAGCCTGGGGCATGAAGGGATGGAGAGCAGCCCGGCCAAGAAGGACTTGGGGCTGCTGCTAGATGAGAGGCTGGACATGAGCCAGCCTTGTGCATGCAAAGGAGAGTGCCCAGCAGGTTGAAGGAGCTGATTCCACCTCTTTGCTCTGCTGAGACTCCACCTGGAGTACTGTGGAAGATGTTTTATATTGCTGGCCAGGGCTCTATGTACAAATCACCAACGGGACGGGACTGCTGAGGAACGCGTCTCGAGCTGTTTCTGTTCCAGCATCAGTCTCATTCCATGGTTATGACAATGGGCAGATGCCAGCAGCTCACATCCCCAGCAGCAGACAAAGAACTTAATGGTACAACTGACTTTAAAAGCTTTTTGACCAATCACACAAAGCAAAAGCATCTTGACAATAGATTTCTCCAATCACTATAAGCACACGTACCTTTTGTTAAAACAATATTTGTTTGATTTACTTCTTTCGAATACAATACCTACTTGTATTGTGAGCCTTAAAACCCAATGCACAGAGCTCCATTAGTAAGCTTAGAACATCCTAATATCTTGATGGAGATATTTTCTGTAGCTTAGGGACTTATTCTAGCCAAGCGTTAATACACAGACCATTGTACTATTTGTCCTTACTTTTCCACTACTTATATAATTTTTCTGCTGACAAATCTTACAGTTAATGCTTAGCTCTAATCGCAGTTCCGCTGTCTCTGAGGCCTGCCTTTTGCAGCTTTCCCAAAACCCTCTGATTTTAAAGATTCCCGCCTTTTACAGCGACTTCTGTGAGCCAGAGAGAAGTTTGATAAGAGGATCCATGTTTACCGCTGAAAGAATTTTCTACCAAGGTCGTTGACATAGAAACCAAGAAAGCAAGAAGGACAAAATAAGAGAAACCTCCAACTGCCTATTCCAATCAGCACTTGGCTTGTCTCTCGTGACCAATGAGTAAAGTGTAAACTTAGGAGCTTTGTAAGAATGTAGAAAAAGCATGCATGCTAGAATAAAATCAGGGTTTGAAGCCTTCTGGAAATGGAGGGTGTTGCTTTGTATTGTCTCCATCTCTACCATGACAGAGTACTGCATCCAGCTCTGGGTCCCCAGCACAGGAAGGACATGGTTCTGTTGGCTCTAGTCCAGAGGAGGGACAAAATGCTCGGAGGGCTGGAGCCCTTCTGCTTTGGAGACACGCTGGGAGAGCTGGGGGTGTTCAGCCTGGAAGAGAGAAGGCTCCAGGGAGACCTGATTGCTGCCTTTCAGTACCTTAAGGGGGCTTGTAAAAGAGATGGGACGGAATTTTTAGTAGGGCCTTCTGTGACCAGACTGTGGGGGAATGGTTCTAATCTAAAAGACGGTCGATTCAGACTAGACGAAAGAGACCCATTTTTTACACTGGAGGTGCACTATTGGCTGTATCAGTACTTGTGTTCTGTAAAACAGGTAAGTTGTTACGGCTTCTTGCCCTGTTTCTCACTGGATAAAATCCAAATGCTGCATTGCTCCCTGTCTACTTTCTTCCAAGTCAAGGCAAATTTTGTTCATTACTGAGTGGGACATATTCATCTGTTCACAAGCAAATTCTTCTTGCCATTCACGCAATGTGGATTTGCTCGAATCAGACTCTAACTAAGGTCTGCCTCTCACTAGGATTCAAGTTGATGCATTGTGAGGCCAAGTGCCGAGTAATTTGTCCTGGTGTCTGGCCCTGTAGAGGGTTTTTCTGGAATTAAATGACATTTGAAGGCAGCTGTAGTCTGGCATCTTCGAAACGAAGAAACAGCCTTTGAAACAGGATTTTGTCCTTTCTTCCTTCTCCTCCTCCCAGGAATTTAAATCTCTGAGGTCTAAGCTCTTCAGCTGCCTCACAAACATTGTTTTAATTCAGACAGGCACCCATGCAGTGAGCCACAAATCAGGACTGTGGCTCTGAAGCTTGAAGCAATCCAGGTTTATAGCACTAAAAATAATAATCTGTTACCCAGGTTAAGCCAAGCACTTCCCAAATAACTCTACCTATCCTCAGGGATGTTTCCAAAAGGATTACTGTAAAAGCTGGGAGTGGGGAGAGAGAGCGTCATCAAAATTAAAAATACAGCTTTCTGAGATCTTTATATTCCAACAAAAAGAGAGCCAAAATTGTTCATATGCGGAACATTAATTAAGAAGTCAATGACAGATTGTCAAAACAATTGCTTGGGGAACAAACAAACACAAATAAAAAAAAGTTTACATGTAGATAATAAGTAAACCATCATGCTAAGAAAAAAAACCAGATGTGCTAAAACTAAAAGCAATAAGGCTGTTTCATCTCATGTCTCAATACAAAAAACATGACTGAAAAGAATCAGAGATCCTCACGACCATTACTATATACAGGATCTTCCAGGTATTGGGAAAAAATGAAGGAAACTGTAGTGTGCAATTCACAGAGGTAACCTGGGATGTCTTGGTGAACTTGTTGCAAAATTTCTGAGAGCAGACTGGAAAAGCATAGGGACTGATCAGACCATGCGTGGGCATTTCCAGCAGTGTGAGGGATGTTTCTGGGAGCAGCTGCAGGGAAGAGAAGCAGCGCACAATCACTGGGTGTCCTAGGGTGACCTTACGATGCTCGCGTCCCCGATCGTGTGTTCTGTTGATGCTGGATATTATATTGTGTGCCTTCCAGAGGGGCTCTGAGAGCAAAGGCGGGGAGAAGAAGAAGCACGGAGTTTGTTATCAGAGACTGCACTCACTGCTGCCCAGTCTGCTGGAACACAGAACTCCACGGTGCTGTCTGGGCACGGACGGGGCAGAACACCACGCTCCTTTGCTTTTTAGTTACTTTAGCTAGCTGGGGCAGTCCAAGTTTTCCCTCGACTGGTTTTCTTTCCCTTTTCTTGGATCTGTTCGAACCTGCTCTGGACCGGCACCTGGGGAAGCACCGAGAGCTTGCACTTTGTGGCTCACGGGGGGCTACTCTGGGCAGCAGCCTTTCCCAGTGCCAGAGGGACTGAAAACAGAGACACCATCCACCAGAGAGATTTTCTGAATCTGTCATCTCTTCAGAGAGACAAATGAGTTTTGTCATCTGGTATTGTTCATTTTTTGGGCTGGGGAGTGCTTTGCCTGTTAAATAAACAGGTTTTTTCCACTTCTCTCTGAGGAAATTTTTCCCGAACTGACTGGGGGCAGGGGCCATGTGGGTTTGATTTCTGGGGGAGGGGCCTTTTGGACATTTGCTCCCAAATTTGCCCTAAACCAGGACACAGGGACAATCTCTTTGCTGGCTCTAGACTTTATGACTGTCTGTCCCCTGGGGCTGGGGGAGCTGTCACAGGGCAGGGAGGACCAGGGCTGGCAGGGGCTGCTCAGGGATGGGTTTGGCCCCTGTCCCTCGAAGCAGCGACTGCCCAAGCAGCTGCGCTGGCCCCGGGCTCTCCTCCCGGCCTGCTGGGCTTTGTTGGGTGGCACAGCCTGTGCCAAGGGGCGGCAAGGGGCCTGCAGGCCCCAGCTCTGGGGGAAACTGAGAACGTCCTGGCCGTATCCACCGTGCTGCCAGCTCGGCAGTGCAGCACAGCACGGGCTCACGCTCCCCGCTGCTCCCACAGACGTTATCACTGAAACAGGAATATTTGCCCCGGATCCAGTGCGCCTCCCAAGAATTGTCTGCCCC